>NC_066863.1:15668264-16912346 GCF_025177605.1 Cucumis melo
AGGCATTTGTGCCTTCACATGTAATTGTCCTAAGTCATTCTATAAAGCCTTTACATCAGTAGTTGGGAATCATATGTACACATTCAAAGGTACTTTGTATAGTATTGCCACGACCTAATGAGAAACCTTTTAAATGCAAGTTGCTTATGAAGCTTGAAATTCAACTTAGGAATCTTAAGCATTTAAGTAAATCATTTAAATGCAATCACTCATAAGCTATTGCCTCGTGCAAATTGAAATCATGCTTTATAATTAACTTTTTAAACAAAGTATCACTTACAAACTTGAGGTTTTCTCCTTGGCTAGAAAAAAATCTTCAAATTTTTCTTATCTTGAAAATGGGGTATTTATACTCCATTTAGTCCTTAAAATTTAGAAGATATCTAAACTCTAAACAAAAATTGCTAAAACACCCAAAAATGCCTAAAAATGGTATGTGGGCTTGCTAGTGCACAAGGCATGCGCAGCAGGTTGCATGCATGCGCACAAGCCCAGGGGCGTGGCCGCGTGCTAACCTCACACCCTCGCACGTCTCACATTCAATGTGCCGCACATTGTGCACTGTGCATGACTGACCTTGTCTGCGCATGTCTCACATTGCTTGGCCATGCGTTTGACATGCTTCTCGCATGCTTGAAGGCTTAAATAACCTCTCTTGCCCAAATTGCACGTCTATCTTACCTTGTCATCCTGGCACTCAGTTATCCTTGGGCCTTGGCTAGAAATTTGATTTTTGTCTAACTTTACTCGACTTTGGAGCTTCATGACTTAAAATCTAAAACTCAAATCAAGAAACTTCCTTCTACAAACTTGTTTACAAATGTCTTAACTAATTCATCTCAAAATTTCAGCCAAAGATTCGAAGTACTAAATTGTGTAGCTCCAAAATACTCAGAACTGCCCAGTTTTCCATCGAAAATGATCTTTTTGACGTTATTCCCTTCAACGCATCCCTTCCCCGTGTCTTCTTTGTTTGGTAGCCCTTCCCTTGGCACTTGAACTCAATAGGAGATTTTTCAAGTGAAATTACCCAATTGACACAAGTGGGTTGTGAACACCATTCATCCAAAGTTTCTTTTATATAAGGTCTTGAATGCTCTTTTAATGACACCTCCTCCTTGCTTCTTACACATTCTGCTTGTCATTTTCCACCTCAGGCTGGCCACTTTATACCTTCTACTTGGCAAAACCTAGGTGCCTTGCATATCATGCCACTTGTACTCCACTTCACCTCTTGGCCCATAATCCTTGTGTCATTATTAGCTGCCAACTCCTTTTGCCTTGGGAGGTTCTTTAGTCCATTCTTGGTGTCCTACACCTCCTGACACCTTTGGACTGTCTGAAGAATTCCTACCCATCCACCCATCAGATTTCATTACTAGAGTTTGCTCTATATTGATGTTTTTTTTTTCTTTTCTTGAGTTCTATTTTCTTGGAACTCATGATTACGAATTGAACTCATACAAAGTGTCTATAAGCTCAAAGCCCACCTTACCCCTTATTAAAGAATTTAATTTTTGGGAGAATCTATGGAAAACACAAATCGCTTCAATTTTATTCTTTTATATAGAAACCAGGCACACAAAAACACGGTTCAATCAGCCTGGGGTCAACGATATTATAGAAACAGTCCCTAATTGTAGGTAACCAAAAGCAAATATAGTTCCAAAAAAACCATCTAAATCCTCTGGTAGATCTGAAATCTTTTTGGGCGTGCTATCAAACACCTTAAAAACTCTCCTATTTTCTTTTTAACCACAAATGTCACACCATAGCATACCAAAGGAACAACAAAAGGGCACTTATTTTGGAAAGGAGGCCCCTGACGTATTGTCTTTCATCATAGCCCACCAACTTGCTCCCTGAATCATATCAAAAGCTTCCCAAAAGTCTCACTCACACCTTAAAAGCTAAAAAGGCGAAACCACAACACATGATTCAACTCATTTGGAACACACGAACGTTAAGTAGGGCCAAGACGAATCCTTGAGGCTTTCTGAACTCTGAAAGTGAGGTCAACCAAGAAAAA
The DNA here is from genome assembly GCF_025177605.1 of Cucumis melo. Taxonomy (NCBI): domain Eukaryota; kingdom Viridiplantae; phylum Streptophyta; class Magnoliopsida; order Cucurbitales; family Cucurbitaceae; genus Cucumis; species Cucumis melo. The sequence continues at coordinate 15,670,294 of NC_066863.1, forward strand.
AGAGCCAGAGTCTCACTTTCAGTTTCAGCTTATGATATAAAGAGGGCTTTTTGCTTGAATATTTATTACTTAGTTTAAATACTACTTTCAAAAGATGAATTCTTATCTCATTCTTTTCAATTAAAATTTTAGCATTGCACTATTCACTAAAATTCTATAGCCATGAATTTGTATTGAAGGGTTTTCAGATATGTATGTTAAAATTTTACAAGTAGGGACTGAAATAGTTTAATTTCTAAAGTAGAAAGACTAAAATGGACATTTGCTTTCGTTTTACGAATGACTAATCTCAGTTCTTTGAGATCTTCATTTAGGTCGGAATTCCAGTTGCAGCAGGGGTCCTGCTTCCTATTACTGGTACTATACTCACTCCTTCGATCGCGGGTGCCTTGATGGGTCTGAGTTCTGTAGGAGTTATGGCAAATTCACTTCTTTTGAGAATAAGATTTTCTCAGAACAGAAAAAAATCTGTGGAGGACCAACAACCTAAAGAAAAATAGATGAAGAACAGAAAAACAAATTTATCCCAAACCCCAATGATAGAAATGACATTGAAATCACCCTAGTAGAGAGGTTCTTCTGAAGTTCTTCATCTTATCATCATTTTGGTAATCATTGTTTAATAAGACTTTTGATGTTTGTTTTGTTTTTAATGACGCTGATAAAGCAACCCTTAGTCTTGAGGTTGGTAGTATGAAGTGAGTTAGGAATGAAGTATTTAGGTTGTTGAACTAAAGAGGCATTATTTGTTAAATAAAGTTTCTTTCCTTTAAGACTTTCTTGTAATTTTATTGGGAAAGGGACTACTTGCCCCCTTGTATTGGTTGGCTCTAAGGGAGAATCTTTTTCTTTCCTGAAATTCAAGTCAGCTTAGTGGGAAGTGGGAAGTGGGAAGATACATTTGATCCACATAATTTTTATAACAATTTTATTTTAGATTACGTTTCAATTCATTCACTTTAATTATTACATATTTAATTAATTACAACGGATATTTTTTTGTTTCAACTTTATTTATATGAAGTAATGTGTTAATAATTATTATTTTAAAATTTCTTTAAAATATATATATATAAATGACAAAGTCTTTCTAAAGGATTAGACATGAGAATAAGTATTTTAATATCTAATTGAATTGTTTGGACAAGATCAAAGGTTTTAATTTTTTTTATTAAAATGTCTCATTATACAAGGAACAAAAATCTATACAAAATTGGTTAATTTTCGTAAGTGTAACAAATAACAAAAATATATATAGCTTAGGTAACAAAACGAAATAAGAAGCTTATGAAATTGATATAATATTTTCATAGTTTTCAAATTTGTTATTGAATATTACAGTTGACTCGTCATTTTTCTTTCTTTTTTTCTTTTTTATAGTTTATTCATCTTATTTTCTAGATTTATTTTTTTCTATTTTTAAATAATTTTTTTTTAAATCTCATATTTCATCTTCTCCGTTTTCTACAAGATTCTTGGAAGCTTATTCATCTTTCTCATAATTGAGAACTTTAAAATTATTTAAATATTATTTTGACATGATTTAAATGATCGTTTATCGTAGTTAACATTATTGTTTGAACTTGAAGTCTTTTTCCTATCGTTTAAAATAAATTTTATAATCATGTTGAACTTGAACTTGAAGTCTTTTAGAATTTCTCATCTCATTCTTTTAGAATTTATTCCTTAGCTTCTTCGCCATCTCTCATCTTTGGCATCATCTTTTTTATAAAGACATTACTTTTTTTCTTAATCTTTTTTCATTATTAAGTATTGTGTATTTCTTCTTCTTCCTTTTTCTTCTTTTATTTGTTCTTTTTTTCACTACACGGTCATGTATTAATATCTAAATGATCAGTTATCTATCCCAGTAAACAGAGATAGACCACTATCAGCAATAGAATGTTTAGATTTTGTATATTGTTTAAACTGGGATCTATAATAAGATCATTTATTTACAACGGAATGGTATACAAAGTCAACAGATCTCACTGAATAAAAAAAAATATAGGATTATTTATGGCTACACAAACCATTGACGATAGTTCTAGATCTGGGCCAAGACGAACTGTTGTAGGGGATTTATTGAAACCATTGAATTCGGAATATGGTAAAGTGGCTCCTGGGTTGGGAACTACACCTTTAATGGGTGTCGCGATGGGTTTATTTGCGATATTCCTATGTATTATTTTGGAGATTTATAATTCTTCCATTTTACTGGACGGAATTTCAAGCAATTAGATTCGATTCACAAGAACCCCTAAATAACTTTTCAATAAAAAGGAAAGTCTAAAGTATGTAGGTTTCTGCTTTTTAGCCCACTATTTTTTGGTAGTTCGATCGTGGAATTTATTTTTTTCTGTATTTCCGGAATACAAGGATACAAGATCGTTTAAATTGAGTAAAAGGTACAAGATCGACTAGATTGAGTACAAGATCGTTTTTTCGTGTGTGTGTGTGACAGGTTAATTGCAGAGTATTTTTGTTATTTCATGTTATGTGCTTATGAGTTTTTTCATTTTTCAAAATTGTTAATATTTTTCCGTTTTGTTCTAATTTTGAAAAAAAAACCCTTAAAAAGCTCAATATATGTGTTTAATTTTAATGATTAAGAATCTTAAAAGGCTAACAAGGTAAAAAAAAAAAATGAGACAATTCAAACAAAAGAATTTAATGATACACATGGAAGAATTAATGAACAAAAATCTAGTTTTCTCTCCCACATGAAATAAAGGAAAACTTTCGTAAATGAAATCGTCTAAGTTTGCCCTTCCATCTTTCTTCTCTTCCTCGCAATGAAATCGTCTTCCTCCTGCGATTTCTTTCATCTTCCTAGTGTGATCTGTTTCATCGTCTTTCTTCTTTCCTCTTTCTTTTTCTGCGATTTCTTTCCATCATCTTTCTTATTTTACAATTTTTTATTTACGTCGTTTAATCTATCTTCCTTATTTTCCTCTTCTTTTTTCGATTTCTTTCCATCGTTTTTCTAGTTTTCCTCTTCTTTTTTTTCGCTGCAATTTTTTTTCATCATCTTTCTTATTTTCCTCTTTTTTTACGTTGTTTACATTTGGTTCTAAATGACTATGTAAAAAAAAATAAGCAAAATCTAAAAGATATAAAGAATCTTGAAAAAAAATCATTTAGATTGGAGTAGCCAAATGTAAACTATTGTATAAAAAAGTAAACAATCGTGTAAAAAAAATAAAAGATCGTATGTAAAGAATCTTGAAAAAAAATCATTTAGATTGGAGTAAACGATTGTGTAAAAAAAAAAAAAAAATGGTGTAAACGATCGTTTAAGAAAAGTGAACGATCGTGTAAAAAAAATAAAAGATCGTGTATAAAAAATCTCGAACAAAATTATCATTTGGATTGGAGTAGCGTAAAAAAAAATCATCATGTACCAAAACAATTAAAAAAAATCGTATACCAAATTTTGAAAAAAAAAATATTTAGATTTAGGTTCTCAAATCTAAACGATCAAATCTAAGCTATCGTATAACAAATGTAACCAAATTAAACATGTAAAAAAAATAAAAGATCGTGTAGAAAAAATAAATCATCATTTAGAGAAATCTAAACGATCGTATACCAGAAGAATTTTAAAAATCGTGTACCAAATTTTTGAAAAAAAAAATCACTTAGATTTGGGTCCCAAATCTAAACGATCGTATAATAAAATTTAAATGTAACTAAATTAAACGATCGTGTAACAAAATTAAATGATAGAATTGAAAAGAAAAATTATAGTCATATCTAAACGATCGCTTACCAAGCAATAGCCAAATCTAAACGATCGCAAATATATTACCGCTCTAAACGATCGCTTATCAAATAATAACCAGATCTAAACGATCGTAAATATATTACACGCACATCGTTGACGACGTGGTTGACAGGACATTTTTGGTATTTTACACAGTGAACCTATGAACTTTTTCCATTTTCAGAATTGTTGTATAAATTGTAAATATATTACCGCTTTTTTATATTTTTTAAAAGACGCCCAAATAAATGCATATAGATTGGTTTCCTTGGCTACGAGTTGGAAAAAAAAAAGTTAATTTAAGAGGTTGATCCAAATGAAAGAATTAAACGGAAAAAAAATCAAATTTGCTATCGAGTACCATCTAAATTCATACAAATCCAAGATTTGAGTGTTCCACTCTAAAATTCTACTAAAAAAGAAAAATAAACAAATGCATAAAGATTTAAATTTGAAATATGAGCATTAGCTCCATTAATCAAAAGCTAACACAAAAGATCCATAAATTAAGGAATCCGAAGGTTGTTGGCTTTTAATAATCAACCGAATCTTAATCTAACAAAATAATCATTTAATTCCAATGTTCCGAATCTAAAAAATGAAATTATTTGATACAAGGGAAAGATATGATGAAAAAAAAATTAAACTTGCTCTCCCAACACAAGCTAAATCTGTTCAAATCCCAGAATTAAGTGTTTCATCCATAAAAATCTAAAAAAATGTTTTAAAAAATACATAAAAATTTAGGGTTGAAATAACAACATTGTCTCTAAATAAAATAATGGATTTTCAATGCTTTCCTCTTGAGATGATTGAATGCTAATATGAAAATTAATTCAAACACAAATGAAAAGGAAAAACAAATGGAAAAATGTCGAAAGAAAATGAAAAGTACCAAAATAGAAGATGAAATGGAGAAAAGTACATGAAGATTTATGGTTAAAATAGCATTACGTCTTTGGTAAGAAATAAATTAATGAGTTCTCAATACTTCTTCTTGACATAATTGAATATTTAACATAAAAAAGAATCAAAACACATAAAAATAATGGAAAACGTCAAAAGGAAATGAAAATTATCCGAACATAAAATGAAATGGAGAAAAGTATGGGGTGTAAGAGTGTATGTAAATTCATATGAGAAGAGTTAAAAGACAAACATAACAGTGAAGGAAAGACAAAGAAAGAAACTATCTCATTGATTACATTATTTAAATCTAAATTACAAAAGGGTGAGAATGAAATAATTAACTAACCATTAACCCTACATCATGAAAGGTTAGAAAGTGATCAATAACTAACAATTAAACTAAGGCTAGCTATAATAGCATGCTTAAGAATAATAGGAGAAAATAGAATTATAATAAAGATTCTTCTTATTTTGCCCATTTTATATATATACCGTATAGATATAATTAACTAATAATGGTAAATCTACATTGTTACCGCTTCCTAAATGCATCAATAACTAACTATTAAAAAAATCAGTAAGCTAAGGCTATAGTAAGTAAGGCTTAAGAATGAGGAGCAAAAAGGCAATATAAAGATTATCCCTATTTCCCTCTTTTATATAGTCTACATTTTATATATAGTAGAGATATAAGTTAATGTGAATGTAATTTCTGGTGGGGTTTGTGAGATTTTTAACCTTTGAATGTCAAAATCTTTTTACTATTGCTTCAACAATTTGGGATAAGTACAATCTTGTTGTTTTTTAGAGCCATGTTCTCTCCAATGAATCACATTTGGTGTTTGATGAGTTAGGTGGTTCTTGGATGATCGGTCATTTTCTCATATTGTTGCTCCAACTTTCTCTTAACTTTAATGTCTTTTCTTGATCCATGAAGGCATTTGTCATTGGTCTACTCCTCTCAATGTTCTTTCAAGGTAAACTCTAATAAAGCAATATTGAACAGTGATGTGGAAATTAGTGCTATTGTCTGTGACTCTAGTAGTCAGCATACAAATCTTATTCTTCCTAAACAGAAATCCATCAAACAATATATAATAAAACACAACATATTTTTTGTTTGAGATTTTCAACAATATGTGCAAAATAAGTGTCTTGTGAATACAATGTCTTAACATGTTCAAATCCAAGCAACTAGTATGAAGGGTGTTTAGCAAGACATACACTTCTAGATAGCGCTTTTACAACTACATTTTCCTTACCTTTCTTATATTGTATAACGTAAGGAAAAGTTCCAACGAATTCCAACCATTTTGCATGTCTTTATTTCAACTTTTGTTTGCTTTTCAACTGTTGTAAGCTCTTGATCAGTTCAATATGGATAACAAACTCCTTTGGGCACAAGTAACGTTGCCAAGTTTGTAGTGCTCTCACTAAGGCATAAAAGCTCCTTGTCATATGTAGGATAGTTCAAGGCAGCTCCATTCAACTTCTCACTTAAGTGCATCAATGGTGTTTGATTCTACACTAAAATAGCTCCAATCCTTATTCCATTGGCATCACACTCAATTTCAAATGTTAGTTCAAAATTAGGTGAGAAAAGTGAAGACACATTACATGACTTAACTTTCAACATTACATGACTTAACTTTCAATCATTGAAGCCACGTTTTTGTCCTTGTCCTCACTCAAACTTTATATACTTCTTAATAAGTTCATTAAGTGGTGTAGCTATGGAACTAAAATCTCTAATTAACCTTCTATAAAAGCTAGCTAAGGCATGAAAACTTTTAATCTTACCGCCATTTTTAGGTGTAAGCCACTCTCTAATTGCTTTAACCTTTTCAAATAAACTTACACTCTATGTTTGGAAACTACGAAACCTAGGAAGTTTACCTTTTCCATGCAAAAACAATACTTATTGAGACTAGCATAAAGTTTTTCACTTCTAAGTGCATTTAGAACACACCTAAAATGTATAACATGATCCTCAAGTGTCTTAGAATATATTAAGATGTCATGAAAATAAATCACTACAAACTCTCCTAAAAAGTCACACAGTACATGGTTCATAAGTCTTATAAAAATACTAGGGTGTATTAGTTAAGCCAAAAGACATAACCAACCATTCATACAAACTGTTAACTTTTAAAGGTTTTTTCATTCATCTCCAACATTCATCCTAATTTGATGGTATCCACATTTTAAATCAATTTTTGTAAACAAGCTACAACCATAAAAATCATCTAGAATATCATCCAACCTAGGAATAAGATATCTATTAATTGTAATTTTATTAATAGCCCTACAATCTATACAAATTCTTTAAGATTCATATTTCTTAGGTACAAGTATGACGGGAATACTAGAAGGACTCAAACTTTCGTGTACATATCCGTGAGCAAGGAATTCTTCAACTTGCCTTTGAATCTCTTTGGCCTCTTATTGATTGGTTTGTTCTGTTGCTCAATTTGGAATCTGATGTAACGCTCCAACAATTTGGAACTTAATTTATCGTCTTAAGTGTAATTATGGGAACATTGGAAGTAATTGAGGAACTTGATTATTTTGACTTTGTGTTTAATTGAGATTTAGAGTTATATAATTACCTTGTTTTGGATAATAAAATTGGTAAAGTTATATGTGGAAAATAAAGATAATTGGGTTGAGGAGAGAGAGAATTGATTTTTTGTTAAAGGTAATGGTGAGATATTATTTGGAAAAAGAAAGAGAAAGAGAAGGGATTGATGTGATTGGTTGAAATTGAAAGAGGGAGATTTTGATGGGTTTAATGGAAGAGAGAGAGTGAGACTTTTGGGGAAGAGAAAAGATAATAATGATGATAAAGAATCATTATTATTGCATTAAATAGCACTATTCATCTTCCTCTTCAACCAAACCAAAAACAAAAAGAAAAAAGAACAAAAACCGTAGATCTAAAGCGCCGCTGCCGCCCCTCCCATTTCCGCCAGTCGTCGCCGTCGACCGGTTGTCACAGATTAGCCGAGCCGATCACCACCCAGCCGAGCTGTCGCCCTCAATCGATTGTCTCTTCAGTCGACGACCTTCACGAATCGAAAGCCGACCCGCGTCTCGCCAGCTGATTCCTTCCGCCAGTTGCCGCCGCGAAACCAGCCGTCGCCAGTCGCCCGATCAGCCACACCGCCGCGCGCCGGTCATCGAAGCCTGCGAAGCTTCGTCGCGTCGCACCCCCGCAACCCGAGCCGCACAGCCGTACCCGACAGCGTCTCCGCTCCGCGTAAACTCCAGCGACCCGCATCCTCTCGCGTCGAGCCGCACGTGCGCCGTATCTGTAGCCGCTAGCCGAGCCGCATCCAGTCGCTAGCCAAGCCGCATCTATTCGCTAGCCGAGCTGCATCCATCCGCGTCGAGCTGCACGCGTGCAGCGCCTGCACCCGAGTCGAGCAGCACCCGAGCAGAGCTGCGCCACGTCTCCAGCCTTCAAGCCGAGCCGATTCCTGCTTTTTTAGCCGAGCCGATTTGCCTGTCCTTGAGCCGTCAGCCTGCTCCGGTCCTTGCACCTATTTTGGTAAGTTAATTGGGTTTTTGGCACACCCAGCAAGGACTTAAGATTTTGAACCGAAATAATTTATTTGGATTAAACTGATTTATTTCTCTTAAGGAACATCTTCGACCAATTGACTTTGAAACGTCGGATTTCTTCAGTAAGGGCTCAAGCGTTGCAACCTCGATCTAGGGTAAGTCATCTCAACTACATTTTTGGGTCTTGGGTCTTTTGGTGAATTAATCATGAAAATTGGCGTTATTAAACATTTACGACATCGCTGCTTGGAAAGCGCATTTTTCTTGCTGTTAGGACTCGTCGAGCAAATCTCCAGGTAAAAGATTTCTACTACTAGCTTTACGACTAGAATCATGAGACAGCATGCATGCCTAGTTATGCACTTGAGGACTAGACTGCATAACGACATGTTAATTAATGAGGGCATGATGTGATTTGATATGATGGCATGGTATAATGTGATGACGGCTGGTTATGGCTTTATGTTTGGATATTGTGATGAGATGTGATATGATGATTAGACTGATATGATTACATGATGATGTTATGTATATGTATGCTATGGTTAGGGTACCTGTTAGCTTAGCCTATTAGAGTCGTACCTGCATAGTTGTCCTTCGGGATCACCACCTATTTAGGACTGCGTAGTTCGACGAGACCACCAGTCTGGCATGGATATAAATATGACTCGAGTGATTCGACAGGATCTTTGCAGCCCGATTGTCTTAGTGTTTCCTCCGGGTTCGCTACAGACTAGTATGTCCTAGGTGCTCCCCCGGGACACCGAAGACCAGATTCCATTTCTACGAAAGCACATGTTACACGTGTTCGGAAACGTGCCAGTTTTTGGGTACCATTTTCAGGACTCTAATAGAAAGTTAACAGGCACCTAGTGGGACTAGTAGTGGGTCTCTTACTGAATATTTTATACTCACTCTTTCCATGTCACATTTTCAGGTAGAGGCAGGGGTAAGGGCAAGGGCAAGCTGGCGGGTGACCAGAAATAACCGTGGCGAGCCATAGGGATTTCTGCTTCCGCTTTACACCCCGTTTAAACTTTTAGTATGAGTTTTTATTTTTCTTTATTTACTATTTCGTTTCTTTAAAAGTAGATAGGGCCCGAGTAGGATTTTAATATTTGTTTACATTTCGCACATTAGCCTGATTTGGTTTTTAAATAAATAAAATTCTGAGGTTTTATTCATTTTAGCCAAACTTTATGACTTTAATTATGTTATTTACATTTAGTAATGACTTCGGTTCAGTATAAGGAGTTGGGTCGTTACAGTTGGTATCAGACCCCAGAGTTTTAGGTTCTGTAGACTGACTTACGATGTAAGTCTTATTTTTGGTTTCGTTTTATTTTACCCCTATGGTTATACGGTCCTTCATCACTGGCCAGGTATGTTTAAGACCTTGCTAATGTTAAGATTATAACCTTGCCTGAATAGAATAAGCATAGATAAAATTGAGTGTTATGTTTTTGTGGTGAAAACTTTTTTCTGATGAAGTTTAGAGAAAATGCCGCCACGTAGAGGCGCACGCCGAGGAGGTGGTAAGGGAGGCAGAGGAGCCAAACGTGGCCAGTCGGAGGAGCAACCTGTTATGCCAGCGGCCGACCCTAACGCACCAGTCACCCAGGCGGATCTCGCCGCGATGGAGCAGCGTTATCAGGACATGTTGCAAGATGCTTTAGCGCCTTTCCTCGCTGCCCAACAGAACCAGGCCGCCTCTGTTCAAGCCCAGACCGTCACCCCCTCAGTCCCTGTGGAAGCTCAGCTCGCGCCAATTCAACGGTCGGCTGAGGCCAAACACTTGAGAGACTTTAAGAAGTATAATCCTAAAACTTTTGACGGATCCATGGACAACCCCTCCAAGGCCCAAATGTGGTTGACGTCCATAGAGACTATCTTTCGGTACATGAAGTGTCCAAACGACCAGAAGGTGCAGCGTGCAGTTTTCTTTCTGGAGGATAGAGGTACAGCCTGGTGGGAGACTACTGAGAGGATGCTGGGGGGCGACGTCAGCAAAATAATCTGGGAGCAGTTTAAGGAGAGCTTCTATGCTAAGTTCTTCTCTGCCAACGTGAAGCACGCTAAGCAGCAAAAGTTCCTAAACTTGGAGCAAGACGACATGATGGTGGAGCAATACGACGTCGAGTTCGACATGTTGTCCCATTTTGCTCCCGATGTGGTAAAGGATGAGGCTGCCAGGACCGAGAAGTTCGTAAGAGGTCTTGGACTAGATCTCCAGGGCATCGTCCGAGCCCTCCGGCCAGCCACTCACGCTGATGCACTACGCATAGCACTGGACTTGAGTCTGCACGAGAGAGCAGATCCGTCCAAGGCTGCGGGCAGAGGGTCAGCTCTTGGTCAGCAGAGGAAGGTGGAGTCGTAGCTTGACGTGATACCGCATCGAAACCTGAGGTCAAGAGGTGTCTTCTAGAGGCATCGACGGGAGCTTGCAGCAGTCGAGAGAACTCTAAGAGAGCTACCATCTGTTCTACCTACGGGAGAGTCCATGGAGGTCGTTGCTTGGCCGGGAGCGGAGTTTGCTTCAGGTGCAGGCAACCAGGGCATACCACTGACGCGTGTCCTCAAAAACCTTTTGAGACGACACCGCACCAGTCTTCCGCTTCTCAACAGGGAAGAGTTTTTGCCACTATCCGTCAGGAGGTCGAGCGAGCTGGTACAGTGGTGACAGGTACGCTTCCAATCTTGGGGCATTATTCTTTTGTGCTGTTTGACTCTGGGTCATCCCATTCGTTCATATCCTCTATGTTCGTTCAGCATGTGGGTTTAGAGGTAGAACCATTGGGTAGTGTTTTGTCTGTTTCTACTCCATCTGGGAGGTCCTGTTGTCTAAAGAAAAAAATAAAGGCATGTCGGGTAGAGATGGCGAATCATATGTTAGATGTGACCCTGCTAATGTTGGACATGCGTGATTTTGATGTGATTTTAGGCATGGATTGGCTGTCGGCTAACCATGCAAGTATAGACTATTTTGGTAAGGAAGTCGTCTTTAACCCTCCCTCTGGGCCTAGTTTCAAATTTAGAGGGGTAGATATTGTATGTATACCCAAGGTCATCTCAGCCATGAAGGCTAGTAAACTACTCAGCTAGGGTACTTGGAGCATCTTGGTAAGCGTAGTAGATACCAGAGAACCAGAAGTTTCCCTGTCCTCCGAACCAGTGGTAAGGGAGTACCCCGATGTTTTCTCCGATGAGCTTCCAGGACTTCTGCCTCCCAGAGAGATAGACTTCACCATCGAGTTAGAGTCAAGCACTACTCCTATCTTGAGGGCCCCTTACAGAATGGCTCCAACCGAGCCGAAGGAGCTGAAGGTACAACTGCAGGAGTTGCTGGACAAGGGTTTCATCCGACCTAGTGTGTCACCTTGGGGAGCACCAGTGTTGTTTGTGAAGAAGAAGGATGGGTCAATGCGCCTTTGCATTGACTACAGAGAGCTGAACAAGGTGACAGTTAAGAACCGCTACCCCTTGCCCAGGATTGATGACTTGTTCGATCAGTTGCAGGGAGCCACTGTCTTTTCTAAGATCGACCTGCGATCAGGCTATCACCAATTGAGGGTCAGGGACAGTGATATTCCTAAGACGGCCTTCCGTTCAAGATACGGATATTACGAGTTCATTGTGATGTCTTTTGGGTTGACTAATGCTCCTGCGGTATTCATGGATTTGATGAACATGGTGTTTAAGGATTTCTTGGACTCGTTCATCATAGTTTTCATTGACGACATTTTGATTTACTCCAAGACTGAGGCTGAGCATGAGGAGCATTTGCACCAGGTTTTGGAGACCCTTCGATCCAATAAGCTGTATGCCAAGTTCTCCAAGTGTGAGTTCTGGCTGAAGAAGGTGACTTTCCTCGGCCACGTGGTTTCCAGTGAGGGAGTTTCTGTAGATCCAGCAAAGATCGAAGCGGTTACCAATTGGCCTCGACGTCTACGGTTAGCGAGATTCGTAGTTTCCTGGGTTTGGCAGGTTACTACAGGAGGTTCGTGGAAGACTTTTCACGTATAGCCAGTCCCTTGACCTAGTTGACCAGGAAGAGAACTCTTTTTGTTTGGAGCCCAGCTTGCGATAGTAGCTTCCAGGAGCTTAAGTAGAAGCTTGTGACTGCACCAGTCCTGACAGTGCCAGATGGATCAGGGAGCTTTGTGATCTACAGTGATGCCTCCAAAAAGGGACTGGGCTGTGTTCTGATGCAGCAAGGTAAGGTAGTTGTTTATGCCTCCCGTCAGTTGAAGAGTCATGAGCAGAACTACCCTACCCACGACCTAGAGTTGGCAACAGTGGTTTTTGCACTGAAGATATGGAGGCACTACCTGTACAGTGAGAAGATACAGATTTTCACTGACCATAAGAGCCTGAAGTACTTTTTCACCCAAAAGGAGCTGAACATGAGGCAGAGGAGGTGGCTTGAGTTAGTGAAAGACTACGACTGCGAGATTCTGTATCACCTAGGTAAGGCAAATGTAGTAGCTGACGCGCTGAGCAAGAAGGTTGCTCATTCAGCAGCGTTTATCACCAAGCAAGCTCCCTTACTCAGAGATTTTGAGAGAGCCGAGATTGCAGTCTCAGTAGGAGAGGTTACCTCACAGTTGGCTCAGTTGTCAGTACAGCCGACCCTGAGATAGAGGATTATTGTTGCTCAGCTAAATGATCCTTATTTGGTCGAGAAGCGTCGTTTGGTAGAGACAGGGCAAGGTGAGGATTTCTCCATATTCTCTAACGATGGCCTTATGTTTGAGGGATGCTTGTGTGTGCCGGAAGACAGTGCAGTCAAGACAGAGCTTTTGACTGAGGCTCACAGTTCTCCATTTACTATGCACCCTGGAAGTACGAAGATGTACCAGGACTTGAGGTGTGTCTATTGGTGTAGGAACATGAAGAGGGAAGTGGCAGATTTTTTCAGTAGATGTTTGGTATGCCAGTAGGTGAAGGCACCTAGACAGCGGCCAGCCGGGTTGTTGCAACCCTTGAGTGTGCCAGGATGGAAATGGGAAAGTGTGTCAATGGACTTCATTACAGGACTGCCCAAAACCCTAAAGGGCTATACAGTGATCTGGGTTGTTGTCGACAGACACACGAAGTCAGCCCACTTTGTTCCAGGGAAATCCACTTACACTGCCAGTAAGTGGGGACAGCTATATATGACGGAGATAGTGAGACTGCATGGAGTACCTGTATCCATCGTTTCGGACAGAGATGCTCGTTTCACATCGAAGTTCTGGAAAGGACTTCAGCTTGCATTGGACACGAGATTAGACTTCAGCATAGCTTTTCATCCTCAAACCGATGGTCAAACAGAGAGGTTGAACCAAATTTTGGAGGATATGCTGCGAGCCTGCGTGCTAGAGTTTTCAGGGAGTTGGGACTCTCATCTAAACTTGATGGAGTTCACCTATAATAACAGCTACCTGGCTACTATCGGCATGGTACCATTTGAGGCTCTGTATGGTAAGTGTTGTAGATTTCTTGTCTGCTGGGGCGAGGTCGGTAAGCAGAGGATGCTAGACCCCGAGTTAGTTAAGACCACCAATGCAGCCATACAGAAGATCCGAGCTCGTATGCTGACAGCAAAGAGCAGACAGAAAAGTTATGCTGATGTACGACGTAAGGATCTCGAGTTTGAGGTGGGAGACATGGTCTTTCTGAAGGTAGCACCTATGAAGGGTGTTCTGAGGTTCGAGAAGAAGGGGAAGCTAAGTCCACGCTTCGTAGGGCCGTTTGAGATACTGGAGCGGATTGGCCCTGTAGCTTATCGCTTGGCGTTGCCCCCATCTTTTTCTGCAGTGCATGATGTATTCCATGTCTCCATGCTGAGGAAGTATGTCGCAGATCAGACGCATGTAGTGGACTTCGAGCCACTGCAAATTAGTGAGAACTTGAGCTACGAGGAGCAACCTGTTGAGATCTTCGCAAGGAAAATCAAGAAGCTCCGTAGTCGAGAAATTTCACTGGTCAAAGTTCTTTGGCGAAACCATGGAGTTGAAGAGGCCACATGGGAGAGAGAAGAGGACATGAGAGCCCAGCACCCCGAGCTGTTCGAAGATTAGAACTTTCGAGGACGAAAGTTTTTCAAAGGAGGGAAGATTGTAACACCCCAACAATTTGGAACTTAATTTATCGTCTTAAGTGTAATTATGGGAACATTGGAAGTAATTGAGGAACTTGATTATTTTGACTTTGTGTTTAATTGAGATTTAGAGTTATATAATTACCTTGTTTTGGATAATAAAATTGGTAAAGTTATATGTGGAAAATAAAGATAATTGGGTTGAGGAGAGAGAGAATTGATTTTTTGTTAAAGGTAATGGTGAGATATTATTTGGAAAAAGAAAGAGAAAGAGAAGGGATTGATGTGATTGGTTGAAATTGAAAGAGGGAGATTTTGATGGGTTTAATGGAAGAGAGAGAGTGAGACTTTTGGGGAAGAGAAAAGATAATAATGATGATAAAGAAAAAAAAAACGAAAACCCTAGATCTAAAGCGCCGCTGCCGCCCCTCCCTTTTCCGCCAGTCGTCGCCGTCGACCGGTTGTCACAGATCAGCCGAGTCGAGCCGTTGCCCTCAATCGATCGTCTCTTCAGTCGACGACCTTCACGGATCGGAAGTCGACCCGCAATTACTTTTAGTACTTGAGTTTTTATTTTTCTTTATTTACTATTTCGTTTCTTTAAAAGTAGATAGGACCCGAGTAGGATTTTAATATTTGTTTACATTTCGCACATTACCTTGATTTGGTTTTTAAATAAATAAAATTATGAGGTTTTATTCATTTTAGCCAAACTTTATGACTTTAATTATGTTATTTACATTTAGTAATGACTTCGGTTCAGTATAAGAAGTTGGGTAGTTACATCTGAGCACCTAGAATAAAGTCAATCTTATGCTCGATGGCCTCAATGGTGATAATAATTCCTTAAGGAAAAACATCCTTGAATTTCTAAAAGAAACACAAGTGTACTAGGCAAAGAGGATTCGACAAAGAGGATTCAAGGTCCTGTGTTAGCAAACAATCTCCTTTAAATGTAAAGTATGGTTTTCTTTTTTTTGAAAATATAGCTCTTCTAACCTTATGATTTTGTTTTTTCTCAATCACTCATTTACCCTCCCTCCCTCCCTCTCCCCCTCCCGAATTGCTCAATGTCTTCCAAGGAGTATATCATCTGCATGCATAGGCACTACACCATACAATACATCATCCTTGTATCTCTCTATGGAAAAAGGAACTTTATGGAAAACATGAAGTATCTTCCACTTCTTTTTCTTCTTCATCATCTCTTATTAAATTCTTTGTCTTATCATCATCTTCGCTCACACTAACGACTATCTCTCATCCTCCAATAATCATTGTACTCTTTTTAGGACATTCTTTAACTATGTGCTCCACTTCTTGACATTTCCAACACTTAAGGTTTCTATTTTTACCTGTGGATGTCTCCATCTTCGGTTTTATTTTATTTTTTTTATGAGGATTCTATTTTATCTTTAGGATTGTCACTTTCTATCTTTTAGCTTTAAATTTAGAATCTGTGGAATTGTCACCATGTTTTCAATAAATTGGATGTGAATTTTTTTTTAGAAGTGTGCCTTGATTTGTGCCTCTCAAATTGCTTTTCAACCTTCTCTACCAGATACATTAATTTCTCCATATCCTTGCACTCTTACATTTCAACACGTTCAACCACATCAACATCTAATCTGATCATAATGTTCTCTTCATCCTTATTCTTCCAATCTTTCCATCAACATTTCCATCTCCTTGAAATAATCCTCTGTCTTTTACTCTCTTCGAGTAAAGCCTGAAGTCGTTGTGCACAACTCGCAAGTAATGTCTTGGCACAAATCAACTCTTCATGAGCTCTCTCAATTCTAGCCAGGTCGTCTTTGCTGAACCCTCATATCACCCCTTCTTTTAAAACACACCTTATCCCACCATGTTTGTGCTGAAATGATTAGAACCCTTATGCAGCGTAAAACTTTTACAGAATCTTCACTACAAGAAATTTGGCCTTTAATGTCGGTTTAAGACTGACATTAAAGGTCTTTAATGTCAGTTGGTAACCGATATCTTTGCGAGCGTCATTAAAGGTCTTTAATGTTGGTTTAAAAACGACATTAAAAGCCCCTTTAATGTCGGTTTAAAACTAACATTAAAGGTCTTTAATGTCGGTTTCCAACTGACATCTTTGATAGTGTTATTGAAGCCCTTTGATGTCAATTGGGCTTTGATGTCGGTTTAAAACCGACATTAAAGTGGCCAATAATGTCAGTTTATAACCGACACTATAGATCCCCAATGATGTCAGTTTAAAACCGACATTAAAGCCTAGATTTTTTGTCCTTTTTACAAATTTATTTTATTTAATTGTTGCATTATTGTCCATTTTTTATAAACCGACATTGGGTTCGTATAGATAAATATTTTTTCTGATGTCAACAAATCAATGAAATTAATATTGTTTTAGAAACTATAATATTTGTCTTTTACATTTGTATACACAAAATGAAATCTTAATATTGTGTTTATATATACATTCTACAACAGTGCATGAAAAAAGATCCTAATACAAGAATTAAATAAGAAATCTTAAACGCCTTCTCAATCTTTAACTTTCAACGGTCGTCTGGCCATCTACACAATTACTTAGCTTTTAACCCGATATAGCTTCAATCATTCTACATACAATATCAAAGTAAACCATCTAATCTTTAGAATTCTAACAAGGCAGCTTTGGGGAAAAAATGTGGCATGTGCAATCATTCGTTTATTGATAGCTCCCTGTGAAAGACACGGAAAAGGAAACGCTAGAAAAGGAAGCCTCATGTATAGGGTGAAGGAAATGTAGTCATTCAATTCGTGCAACAATTATGATTCGTCTTTTAAACTCATGGACAAGTTTTCATCATAAATAGTTTGTCCTTTTACTTTATCATTAGGCTAACATAAATAATTTGTTATGCAATGCTAACTTGTAAAATAATTGAAAACTCTGAACTCAGGCAAAAGTAATATAACTAACACAATCAAAGGCGTATAACATGCATAGGAATATCCTAGCACTTGCGAAGAGGACATACTTGGTGTCCGGCCCAAGACAAAACACCTAAAATGGGAATATCCTCGCACTTGTGGAGTAGACATAGATATATTCCTGAAAGATTAAATGTTCCATGATGAAAGTAAAGTTTAATAAGTAGGAAAAATACAGGGATAAACAGCTAAAATTATTCGAGGAAACCAAATTAAATTTGAAGAACAATGGTTTGACAGCAACAAGAACTAGATTTTGTTTTTGGGAGGAAATAAGTTAAAGCTCAAAACAAAACTGAAAAGGTTGATATTCTGAATGAGACTAGGATGTTGATGCAAATATCATGATAGATAAGAATGTATATAACAAAGTGATATTGCCATATTATTCAAGTCAACATTTCACAATGACCCTCAATTGAAATGGATTACAGAAGGGTAAAAATCCCATATTTTTCTCATTGATTATGCTTACCTATATCATTGGCACATGCTGGCAAACCAGGCACATGAGATAAAACAATATTATCAAATGCCTTCTCTTCATACAAGTAGTGACATAAATCTTCCCATGTCCAATTGTCATTTCATATTACCACAGGAGGCACTGGCACAAAACTAAAGAAGTATAAGAGAATCACAAAAGCGGTTTCATTCTTCAATCACATCTGCTTCAGTAGTAGTAAACTTCACCATCACCTACCTTTACTGAAGAATAATTAAGTGTTTAGTTGTTTTATTTGGTCCGTAGGTCTTAATCCCTTTTACTTCCATAAAAGCAATAATTTTTGTTTACTCTATGATTTACATCAATTAATATACACGTTCATACATTGTGTAGTAAAGGTTTGCCATAAACCCAAAAAAAATCTATGAACAGAAATGCTGAAATGGGTCATCATAGATTTAATTAACCAAATTGAATATTCCTCTAAAAATAAAACTATTGACAACAACAATACAGTACAAATGGTAACGTGCTATTTGGATCTAAAGACCAAGAACCTTAACCAATCAACCACAACAAATCAACCAACACATTTAGAGTAACCAAATTGAAAACAGAGTCGTTCAATCATCTAATAAAAGTAATAGATTGATTCTTATCTACAAAGAGAGGAAAACGAAAATCAAGGAAAGTAATTAAGATCGTACCATAGAGATTTTGACCGAACTTTCAAAGTTGAAATTGTTGGAATTTGTGTCCTAAAACTCGTACTTTGTTATTTGATTCAATAAAATTTATTATTGAATGTTATAATCTTAAAACCAATAAATTAAGGTCCCGAGGCTATTCTATTGAGTTTGTCAACGCACTTGAACTTTATGTAGAGACATAAACATGGATTAGGTTCAAGTTAATAGCCCAAATAGTCTATAGTGTATGAATAAGGTTGGGCGCCTTATTCTGGAAAAACACTATGGATGCGGCCCACTCTGTAGTTAGTACAAACGATGTAATCCTAAATCGTTCATGTAGAGACATGGGAGTGGGGGTGTCCTATGTAAATAGTTTGCATAAGACTGGAACCATGAAAAAGTCACTTTTAGTTATAACACCGTAAACTATAAACTAACTATTTCAATTTTGATGGCCTAGGTAACTTGATCTTAATCATGAGCTAACTATGAACTTCTCTTCATTTGGTAGTATCCTTAGATCTGCATAGGTGAGAGAAGTTCATCATCGCTGGCCCAATAAGCCTCCCATTTCAAGGATAAGATTGAGTGGATAGCTAGAGACATAGAATGCAAGACGGATTTCACTCCTACCCATTTCTGGGATAATAGATAGGTTGTTCCCTTAAGGACTGAATCCAAGTCTTGAACAAGGGGCCCCACCTTCTCATTGGCCCGAGAAGGATTCAGGTTTTATAGGTTGAACCTTAAACCAATTATTCAATAGTAGATCCGTGGGTCTTAAGGAGCAAGATGTAATCTTGGGGGTAAAACGGTATTTTGACCCAGCCAAGATTATGAACAACCTGTGAAGGATTGACTTACTCATCATGGCTATATTAGGTGGACAGAAATATATCTATAATGAGGGGAGTGCAACTAAGAGTCTTTAGTGGAATGACTCTTTAGTTAACGAATGTTGATTAAGTTTGGTCTAAAAGAGTTTAGCCAACTAATCTCGAATCATTGGAGCCCATGATCTATAGGTCCATTAGGTTTCCCTACTAGCTCATATGGATTCAACTAAGAACAATATGTTGAAGTAACTAGAATTGTTCAAACTAAGAAAGAGAGAGAAACCGACAAATATATAAGATATAAGTTGGTAGAAATAAACTTTAAGTTTTGTGTTTAAATATGATTTAAATAAATATGAATATAGATTCATATTTAAAAGCTTGGAAAGTTTTGAAACGATCAAAGTTGTAAAAGTCAACATGTTGATTTTTAACTTTGAACTTTGATCGGATTTATATTCAAATATGATTTGAATTTTAAAAAAATGAATGCGGATTCTTACTCGGGAGGTTAGAATTAGTCAAGACGGGTAAAATGGCAAAAAGTCAAAAAGTTGACTTTTAACTAAGAAAAGTCAAAGTTTAACTTTGACTTAATTGGTCAAATGACCAAAATGCCCTTTTGACTAATTACTTTATTAATTAACGCTTAATGGGCAATGTGGCAGATTATTGTAAATTTGAAGCCACTAATTTCATTAAGAGTTAATGGATTAATTAGGTGTTGAGATTATAAGAAATAATTTGCATGCAATTTGCATGTAAATTCATATAAGAACTTCTCATTACAGAATGAGAAATGATGATGTTTTGCTGTAAAAAATCACTTAAATGATACACCTCCCTCCTTCCTTCTCTCTAAGTTTTACTTCACAAAAACGAGTCCCACAACTTCGTTCTTGGTCCTGAGATTAGTAGGTCAATTTAGTGGTTGTCCTTGCTCGTGATTTTGAGGCAAAGAAGAAGCTTTGGATCGAAGAAGAAGTTCAGAACTAGAAAAAGTAAGTTCATCGTTTACCTTTTATGCTCTTCGTTTAGGTCCATCGCATAGCACATGCATGTTAACTTCTAAATTCTTTAGATGCATATAGAGTAAAGCATGATCCTTTTTTATTCCGCTGCAGCATGTCTCTTGTTGTTTTCCTTTCAGAAATATTGTTTCAAAAAACCTTGTTGTGAAAACATGAATCTCCACAAATGCCTGCAACAAACAACAACGAGATGAGTGTTATGCCAAACAACAACAACATACTAGTGTTACCATCACCGACAATGTAAAAAGTAAACTCAAACTTTACAGATGCATTTCTACAAAGAGATTGCATACAAGATATGAATGACATGACAGAGCAAAAAGTAAATTGAGCACCTAAGAAAAGCATAGATCTATTAAGTAAACAACTCACTCTATCATTCTTGTGGTGTATTGGAGCAAAATAATGACATGACAGGGGAAAAAAATATGAGAGAATTAATGTAAAAATAGTAGGAGTGAATAAATTAAATGTAAAGAGGTAGCGTAACTTCTCTTAGCGAATCTTCGAGATCCTACTTACATTGGCTCAAATTCAATAATACAAAAGGTATAGCAAAATTCATTATCCCCTTTATTTGAAATGCATCAGTCCCTCTAAAGCACATACCATTTCAAAAGCTCAAGAATGAACGAATGAGATAGAAATAAAGTTTCTATTACTATCGTCATTTCCTTTCTTTCAAATACCCAATAAAAGTATACATTTCAAACTATTTTTTTTTCTTTGGAGTTGAAAAGATAAGTCTACCATTAACAATTATTTGCAAGGCCAAATACCCAAATCCAAACACGCTGAATTTGAGTGAACAAAGCTAAGAAAACCTCGAAAATTGAAAAATCAAATAAGGGTTACAACAAATAAATGATGGAATAGAAGAAACAATACATTGAGAACAAAACAACACATATAGAGAAACAATTTACCCATAGACATCCGCAAACCTAAAAAACACGTGATCAAATAACAATGAAGTTCAATAATCAACTAAATTTATAGAGAAAAGACTAACCCATAGTTCTTCAAAATTATCAATTAATAATCACACATCCTACAAATTTTCAACCCCAGATTGTCATGTGCTTGCGATCTACTATCCCAATCACTATTTCAACAATATTCAAAAGTCCTTAAGGTTAAACAGATATCACAACCACATTGGCTATCATGAAATGAGTTTGCTTATTTCTTATTTGAAAAAGGAAAAAAATACAAAAATAAAAGTAAATTAGTATATAAAAAAAGAAACAATTCATCATACCAACTTAGTACTCCTTAGTTTCTCAATTATCCCTTCAAGATAACTAATGGCGGCTTCAAATAACTAATGGCGGCTTCTTTCTCTGCATATTGACGATGAAGTTATGATACAGCTGAATCAGTACATCATCGGCCTAAGCATTTAAGCATAAAAAATTGTCAATTGAATTTGAAGGTTTCAGCATAAAGACATATAGATAAATCATGACATTACAATAAAACTCAACCAAGAATTAAAGTACTACACAAGGGCTCACCAAATAAAACTTCTAATAGCCTGCTCAAACTAATTTAAACTATTTCACTAATCTCCAATAAACCCACCTCACCCCAGCTCACATTCACTTCACCCCACCTCATTCAAGAACAAAATTGCAAATGAAGAAAATTGTAGGATAAGAGAATTTTTTATATTTGAGAAGCAAAGAACTACTAATAAGAGCTTTTGACACACAATGAAATGGTTGAATTACCTTCGATGCCCACAAAAATATCTATGGAAAAAGTGATTTTTTAACTCTGCCCTCCTAGATGTGTTACCTTGGTTGGAAAATCAATTGTTTATGGCTTTCAACTATAAAAGCTCCTTCGTCATTTTACTATTTTTGAAATTCACTTACAAATCGTACCACAACTTCCTCAAAGTTCTAAGTCAAACAATGAGCATAATCTGGTCATTTTGAGACTCTTTCCTTACTTTGATAATCAAACTTCAAAATAACATAAATAAAATTGATAAACCAACCAAGAAAGAAATAGCAGTGACTCGCAATTAGCTGCAAAAATCTATAAGATAAATGGCTCCGTTGCTATATGTCTTTTTCAACTGAAGGGCAATGTTAGAAACTCATTAGTACCAAAGGGAGAAGGATGAGGAAAATAAGAAGAAACAAGAAGTTCATTCAATTTGAAATTATAGGAATTTTCACCAACAGAGTTCTCAAGCTAGGCTCTTCCCAACTACAATTATATAAAGAAGATAGATGTTTTCTCCAACATGAAACCTATTCATCTAGAACTAATAATAATCCTCACAAATGTTTGAGTCCATAAATAACAAGATTAAGAAAACTTTTAAATAAACAAATTTTTCAGACATAATAGTCGTTAATAACAATTTAGCATGACATTAAAAACGAGATCTAATACTTACATTCACAAATTATCACTTTCAATTTTGAAACTAGTAATCTACATTTTAAATTTCATTAACCAAAGTAAAGTTCAAGTTCACAGTGAAAAATATTAAGAAATAATCTAAATGAAGAAACCACAACCACCAGTCTTGTATTTTGTTATTAGAAATAGACTATTAAGGAGCACCATTAAAGATATCCGCCTCAACATTTAGAACTAGAATTCAAGTGGTGTTTACTAATCTAAGGAAAGATGTTAATAAAACAAGTGCCAAAAAATTGATGTAAAAAGTAGTACAAATTAACTATGAATATACCTATGTTCCTAAATATTGAAGCAATAAGCACCAATGCCAATAATAGAAACCATGCAGATCTTAACTACATAGACAAATCATCAAATCGTCTTCTAAGGAAAAAGAAAACCCCATCTCCTTAGAATTCCCTATATTCAAGTATCATAAACAACTTTAGTTTGAACAAAAATTTCAAACACATATCGAAGATAAAGAGCAGCAAGCCGCTAGTGAGCCCTGCCATAGCCAAGATTGAGCCTATCACCTCTTCCTCACACTCTCTCACTACCTCACCCAGCCGACCAAGTGAAATCAACGTTGCCGCCCTATTGCTACAATAAGTACATTTTCCGAGAATAATGAAATAGACTATTTTTCAGCTAATTTGGCTCTGTGTTTTTCTCTTACAGTTAATGAGAAGCTCAATGATTTGTTTATGCAAAGAAAATGACAATTCTTAACCACCAGCCTTTTCTTTTTTACACTTTTCTTCCTTATTTGTTTGTTCAGTAGAGTAGCTGTGAGTATGAAGATCAAATTTTTAATTAGAGTCAAGTGCCACGATTATGATAAAATCAAATGATTCACGTCCATTGCCAACCAAATAGGGATAAGTTATAAATAGATTCATGTCCACTACCAACCAAATAGAATAATAAGATGTAACAACCCAACGAGGAATTTTATCAAGTAGATGGTGTGTGTGTTGAAGAAAAAACAAATATAAGCACAATATGTGGAGGGGGAAGATTTTATTTTAGAAAGCAACGTTACACGGAATTGCTTATGTACTTTGAAGTTGCGCAGAATTGCTTTATCACTCAACTTCTCACTCTCCACCTTTCAAATGCATGAATTTTTCTATTTATTATACTGTACAAAAGCATTTTAAAAAGTAGCAAGAAATATAAGAAATTTTTGAAGTTACACAAAGAGCAAGTGAAACTCACATTGTCGACTTCGGAATCGTTCAAGGCGTTCAATGGGCGGTGCTTCGAATGCAGATTTGGCCACGAGCAGACCAAATCTGAGCTTGCGAGACAGACACAACTGGGTACCATGGTGGCAACAACTTGGCACTGACGCAATGTTCGAAGAAAATGACTTGTCCAACGGTGGTGGCGAGCACAACGGCAGTTGAAGGACTATTCGACAATGACAAGGTACAGGCTTGGCACGAGGGATAACAATATTGGATTCAACGACGACTGAGCATGGGTTGGGCACGAGAGATTTCTTCTAGTGGTGATGAGGCGGGTGTTCAGAGAAGAGAGGGAAGAAAGTGAGATGAGATTGAGAAGAGAAGGAAAGAAATTGACAAAAAGTAGAAGAAAAATCGTGTGGTTAGGCAAAAGAGTAAAGTAAGAGAGGAAAATACTTAATCTTTTACAAAAATTAAAAAAAAATAAGCATACCTTTAATGCTGCTTTTCAAAAGAAGGATGTTTAATGTCGGTTTTAAACCCTAAAGCTCCCTCTTTAATGTCAGTTTAAAACCGACATTAAACATCCGCATTTTGAAAAGTGACATTAAAGCTCCGTTTTTATTTTTTCCATCCGACATTAAGAGCTAGATTTCTTCTAGTGCTTTTCTCAATATTAATTTGGGATTTATGAAATACCTATATATTGGCAAATATGCGGAAACAAACTTATTGTAAACTAATTATTGGTTAAGCATGCTTGACATAAAAATTAAAGAATTATAGAGAAATTGAAACTTATGTTCGTTGTTGTCTCTGTTTCTACAAAACACCAAAATTGGAGCCGCCACCACTTGAAACCTTTCCTATTCTCTGAGCTAGAGAGACTTTGGCTTGTGAGAATCAATTAGGTTTTGGAAAAAAAAATTGAGAGAATTTTGAGATCACATTCTTTTGTTTGTTTTTCCAAAAAAACGAAGAAGAATCTCAAACCTCCTCTATTTTTTTTTTCTTTTGCAGGAGTATATACGTAGAAGAGGCAGAAGAAGAGGAAGAACATGGAATAATTTCCATGATTTTAGTAACTCCCACGTAAGGGAGTTACTTGTATTATTGAATAAAATAATAATTAATTAATTAGTTCAACAATTAATAATTAATTAAATCAAATTTAATTAACATACTATTTAAATCATATTTAAATGAACATTTCCCCCATAACCTAATTTAATTAATTTAGTTAAATCAAATTTAATTAAATAGCATTATACTAAACTATTAATTAATTCTCCAATTAATTAATTACTTAATTAAATATCTTATACTTAATTTAATCCATATTTGAATCATGTCATATATAAATTCTCTCATGAACTATAGTTCTAATGTGTATCTTTATGCATTAAATTTAACTCATAGTTTTAATATGAATCTCATTCACATTAAATGATTATTTGAACTCATTCAAATATTTTATTCTCTCATAAATTAATTTTGAACCATATCCAAAATTAAAATTGTAGAACATTAATGTATCACCATACATTATATTAATTTCCTAAGTAAATTTGAAGATTTCAAATTACATCCAATATATATTAACCTCATTACCCTTTACAAGCTAGGAAGGGACTTAATGGACCTATAGAACAGAAGTTACAACGATACGAGATTAATTAGTTAAATCATTAACAACATTAATCAATATTTGTTATTTATGTGTACACTCCACTAAAAACTCACAACTAAACTCTTTTCGCTGTAGATATATTTCAGTATCCATGAATATAGACCAATAACAGTAAACTTCACTAGTGTTCGTAACACCAACTATGTCAAATTACTATTTTACCTCTAGGTTACTTCTAGTCCTTAAATACTAGTGCTCTTCTAACGAACAACATGTTTATGGTCCAACCAATAAACAGAAACTACCCTTTGTTCAAGTCCCGAAGACACCATTTAAGAGAACTCACAACATACTCTAAAGTCGAGAAGGAGTGAATTCCATCTTGCGTGATGTCCCCAACTCTACACTCGACCTTGTCCAAAAAATGATAAGCTTATTGAGTCGATAATTTAGCCACTCTCACTTGTACAAATCAAAGGACAATCTTTCGCGAATATGAGTTTATAATACACTCTGGATTAAGACTAAGTTACTTAGGTCATTCTAATGAAATATAAACCTAACTAGTTAATGGAGTTACATTTAGTGGTTATTATTTCGTAGTTCGGTCTTTTACAAATTTATTGCATGGGGTACCCTCACTCGCAGTCACCTACACAAACCAGTGGATCATTACTTTTTGTATCAAATACAAAACGAGTTGTATCCATAATGTTACTAAGATAAGGTACACCCAACCTTATTCTTATACTACAAACCCTTTAAGTTGTATCTCGAACATTGATCAATGTATGTCTCTACATACAGTTCAAGACTCATTAAACAACTTAGGATGTTAGTTTATTGAATTTTGGTTATTAAGACAAAACTAATAATCAATAACACGTTATTAATAATGGTCAACATATTACATTGACTATCTACAATTTTTAGGCCATAAAACCCAACATAAGCATACCCCTTAAAATGTGTTATAGAGATATTTACCTTCTTCTCTTTAGAGAGAGTGTTACCATGAAAGATATGTTTGTCTCATGTTCCCATTGAAAAAAGTCTTTAGGATCAGATGTACCATGAAATTTTGGAAATTTTACTTAAATGTTTCCAAAACCTCGATATCCATGGTGAATTTCTCTTCTTCCTTCCTTCCTCTCGAGTCATGTAGCTCCCCTCTCCTAGGCCCTTCTATAACAGAGTTGGAGTTGGATTCATTTTGCTCCGGGTCTTCTTCCTCCTCAAGATTCCTCCACAACCAATCTCCTTACTTCAGGTCTTTCCTTAGCTTGAAACCTTTGTTCTATTTCGTCTAATCTCAGATTAATTAAAATCTTCAAGCACTACAAGAAATAGTGGCTCTCCCGATGCATATTAGTGTTGATATATATACCAAAATGCACTAAGAAAGGATATCCTGACGCATACACGAACGTTGGGAGAAATGCATTAGGAGACGAGTTCTCAACACTTATATAAATAGGCATCAAGAGGTCTTTACTCCCAACATCGGTATGAAGCACATCAGAAGTAGGTAACTCCCAACGCGCTTACTACAACGTCAGGCATAGAGAACTTATTATGCCTTTTGATAATGCTTCGAGAATAGTCTCTTCTGACACGCTTCATAACACATCGAGAGCTGTGAACAAGTTCTGATACATATGTGCATCGAGAGATTGTGTAAGAACCCAACTCTTTATACTAAGTTGAGGTCATTACTACTTAAAGAATAATAAACTTTCTTAAATCCAAAAGGAAAATAACAAATTTTCATAATTTAAAACTCTCAAATATCCATTAAAATCATAAATAAACAAATGTCAGTAGAAATAAATCTCAAAAAATAAAATCCTAGCTCGGACTCTATCTAGTTTTAAAAGAGTAAAAAAAATAAAAAAAATAAAAAAAATAAATACTAAAATTAAAAAAACTAATAACATAAGGTGAAAGCAAAAGTGTTTCCCTATGGCACGCCACGGTCACTTCTTGTCATTCGCCAACTTTCCTCTGCCCTTACCTCTACCTCTGTCTAAAAAATTAAACATAAAAGAGCGAGTATAAAAATATACTCAGTAAGGGACCTACTACTAGTCTCACTAAGTGACTGTTAACTTCCTATTAGAGTCATGTAATGTGGTACCCCCTAAACTGGCACGTTCTTGAACACGCACAACCTGTGATCCCGTAGGAACATCTTTAGTCTTCGGTGAACCCGAGGGAATACCTAAGACAAAACTGGTCTTTGGTAAACACAAAAAACACCTAGGACAAAACTGGTCTTTAGTGAACTCGAAAGAGACACTAAGACAATCGGGTTGTGAGTGATCCCGTCGAATCACTCGTAACATATCATCTCATACTGGACTGGTGATCCAATCAGACTACTCAGTCATAAAAAAAGTGGTGATCCCGAGAGACACCCATGTGGATAGACTCTAATAAATAAAGCAAACAGTATACCCTAACCATAGCATGTAGCATAACATAACATCATAAGCATGACATGAACGTTAATCATAGCAATCTTAATCATGAGATTAACATTTCATGCATTAACATCAACATCATTAATCATCATCAACATAACTCAGTCATAACTATTAGTCATCATAAACATAAACTTACTATGCATCTTAGCAACATCAATGCATAATGGAAAAATTACATGCAAGCTCTTACTTCAGTTCGAAAGTCTAGTAGGAGAATCTCTTACCTGATGATTAGCTTAACCAAATATAATCTTGACAACAAGGTCAAGCTTCCCAAGAATAAATCCTAAACAGTAAGGTTAAATAGCTAAGTTAAATAACTTAATTAACAGTTGCTTAAGGATTCAAAAATCTAATTAATCCAACTTACCCAAAGTTGAGGTTCAATCCAATTTACCCTTAGTTGGAAAAATTCCACAACTCGCTTTCAGTTAAAATCTAACCAATTTAAATCTAGAATTAAATTATTTAGGGTTCACAATTACTCTTTGTTGGGCATTAAACCAAACTCAATCAAACTTACTAAAACTTACCAAAAATATAGGTGAAAAAAGGCAAAAATTAAGCTTGGTAGCTCAAATGGCTTGGTTAGAGGGAAAATTGTCTAGGCAGCTCGACTTATAAGACAAGGATCAACTTGGACACGCTGAGGGCGGCTCGACTTGATGCAGGGATCGGCTCAGGTGCATTGAGGGCGACTCGGCTTAACGCAGCCAGTCGGCTCGACGTGAGATGACTCGGGTGAAGGAAGATTCGGGCGTTTGCGAAATCGACGATCAACGACTGGTGAGCTTGTTGACGGCTGCTCGGTAGATTAACGCGACAAAAGACGGGTGACCCACAACGAAGAACCGGTATGATCATGGACGACGAAAGAGACGAAGCAAAAATGGGGACGGGCGATGGACGGATAGAGACAACGAAGGGAGGATCTGCTGGGACGCGTGGACGACCGAAGAAACGCAATGGAACACGAAGGAGACGCAACAACCGACAGCAAACGGAGATGGATGAAGAGATCAATGGCAGACGCGGCTCGATGGAGGGCTGTTTCGGTGGCTGACGGATCAACAGAAGAATTGGCGAAAAACGGCAGATATGGCGGCTTGCGACGATCGACGATGGAGAAAACGAAAATGGACGGCGCGTGGCAAAGGTAAGCGGGGGCGGCGACTAGGGTTTTTAAAGGAAAAGAGATTAGGGTTTCCTCGAGGAAGATGATGAATAGTAACCCACGCATCTCTAGGTCCTTTTTTAAAGAAATAATAATATTATTATAACTATTATTATTTCTCCTTTTATTTTTTCTTATTCTATCCCCAAATAAAATCTCATACTCTCTCTGTTCATTTAAAACCCATCGAATCTTCTTTTTTAAACTCAAATCTCTCTCTCTTCAATCACATCACCTTTATCTTTCCAAAAATAATATATAACCTTAAATAATTACATTATCTTTATAATATAATTATTTTAACTTTAAACTCAAATAATTATATACTCCTATATATAATTATTCAAAATTCTTTCCAATACAAATCTCTCAACACAAATCACTTAAAACAAACAAATTTAATCATAAATTCCAAATTCAATTAATTAGATATTTTCCCAAAGTATCTAATTAATTCTAATTTCTACAAATCAAAGATTTTCAACAACTAAATCAAATAACACCCAAAATAATTTCAACAATTGTCAAAATTAAACTTAAGATAATTAAGAATCAATTACCTTAATTTGGGGCATTACATTATGTATTTTACTTTTTTTCAATTATTATCTTCATTTTTTTTAACTTGTGGTACTTTTTTTAGTTCTAGTTCGATTTAAATTCAATAAAATTTTCAAACAAAAAAAACATAAATTTAATAAATACCAAATTTTAGTTTATAAAAGTAGAACATATTTCATACAAAAAAGTCTCTTACAATAATATTCAGTAAAACTTTCAAAACAAAACAAACATAAATTTAATAAATACCAAATTTTAATTTATAAAATTAGAACATATTTCATACAAAAAAGTCTCTTACAATAATATTTGTTTGACACAAATACATAAAAAAAAATACATAATCTCTCATCGTCAGACGTCATCTTCGAACAAGTTCACACCTACAATGACATGAAAGTAAAGTACATTATTCAAACTTCAAAGACCCCAAATGCATGGATGCCAATACCCAAAACTTAGGAACAAACAATAATCAAACTACAACCCCTAAGTACCCAATCTCTCAACTTTCACTCTTTCTACAAATGTAACGAACAATAGAGACTCAACTTACACATAAACTCACTTCGACGTGCCATCGAACATAACAATTACATATAAACCTTCAAAGTGACGTTAAAGCCCTCCCCCCTCTCAAACTCACTCCATGATCAAACTGCATCCCATAACATTCCAACCTCTCGAACTCACTCCATTAACTAAAGGCTGTTATAACTACAAGATCGCCAGAACCAATATTTAGAATTTTAAAGTTAAGTTTAACTAAAGGTTACCATAACTGCAGGGTAGCCAGAACCAATCATTTGAAATAAAATTATCTTCAACAAAAAACAATTAGAAATTAAAAAATCTGTACCTTAAGTTGAAGGTCCTCTTTGTGCTCATGTCAGTTCTTCAAACATTTTTCCCATGTCTTCCATTTTTCGAACCTACATCTTGGACGTTCTTTTTTGTTCTTCAATTATATTTATTAGTTCTTGAACCTCCTTATCATGCCTTTTTTGAAGCGTCGAACTTGAAGAACTACTATCACCTTCCTTGACTTGCGTTTGATGCCCTAACTAAGACCTTTTAGATAGCTTAGCCGTCTCCCAAAACGGTCTTGCATATTTCGTCCCTAGAGAGTGGTTGAGATCCTTCTAGAGTGGGTATGGACAGTAATTCCATCATTTGATTCTGCACACAAATAGTTAAGTTATGCATTCATAATTGAACTAATAAAATAAGCCTTAATATCTTATAACATTTTATGTGCATCCGCGACTATTTGTGAAACTGGCCACTCTTATTGGCGTGTGTTTCTTCAATAGCTCCACACATCCCACTGGTTGACCACGTGCTTCACTCAGCTCAAATTGTCGTTGTAGGAATGACATGGACCCACCACTATAATTGTATGGTTGTTTCCCTCTAGCAACCCCTTGTTGGTTCTTGATTGCTCTTACATGCAAACAAAAAAAGTGATACATGAATTAATATTAGAAGATGTAAATGATACGTGATTGCTTCCTACATGCAAACAACAAAAATGAAGTAACATGAAGTAACATTAGAAGATGTAAATCGCCTGAAATTGTTGACTTAAATAGTAGTCGCAAAGGAAGTGGCAATCTTCCAAACGATTGTTTAATCTGGTATGTGGTTTGGCACGTGCTTGCTAAGGGTCTCCACATTTCATAAAATGATTGTGCAAGTCGCCTCTGTATTCTTTGAATGATGTCAACATTTGATGCTCCACGAATCTATTAAGTGCAATCGTACTTACACGCATAAATAGACTCGTATCCTAGACCTAAGTCACACAATTTTCGTTTAGCTTCATAGGATGAAGTAGGTATAGTCGTACCCATTAGAAACACTGCTTCTAATAGTTCTAGTAACATGTCAATGGATTTGTTAATCCAATCGTTGACAACCTTGATATGCATCAACTTAACTAAAAAGTTTAAGGAGGAAAGTTTTGAACAACCAAGGTATAGTTCATTACGTGCTTCATTCATTAAATCCTGAAATAAGTTTTTTATAACTTGTTCTACAACATTAAAGGGCATTTCATTTTCCAAACCTTCATTTGTTGCTTCTTCATGTTCAATTAGAACTTGTAAATCATTAACCAGATTCAAACATTTCATTTTCTTGAAAAAGGTTGTTAGTTCCTTCATTAACTCTTTCTATACCTCTACACAAGTCTATTGGCTCTCCATGATACACACAGTCTGTATAGGAGGGGATATTCCAATTGTTAATTGATGTTGCTCCACACCCTCTAATAACTCCCAAATTGAGTTCATACATTTCTTGCATGGACACAGTGTTCGTCTGTAATCATCGACATGAAACTTTGCAACCTCTAAAAATTGGGAAACTCCTCTATACTCAACTGACAATTTATTTCTAATTTTAATCCAATCCTTGTTCATCCTTAAAGACCTAAAAGATAAATAGGTTTAATTATTGAAGGTTGGAAAGAAAATGGAGTTGGGAGGATCTAAACTACGAAGCTAACTTTACAAAGTTTGCAACCTAGCTAACTTTACAACCTAGCTACGTTGTCAATCTTTACAGCCTTGCTAACTTTACAAAGTTTACAACACACTTCAATCTTTAGGTTCAAATGTTGCAACATTACCCCTCCCCCCACCACACAAGGCTGAAGGAATGGAATTCCTAAAGCAGAAGCGTATGAACGTCGTGTAAATGAAATTCATTTTGTAAAACCAAAAAATTCAAAGGAAGACAAATCTAAAGCCTAAGCTGCTTCTAAGGAGGAAAAGGGGGAAAGAAACTAACATTTGTAGAACCTCCAAGGACTTCTTGAATTCTCCAAACACCACGAAGTCTTCTTTGTTATTTTCAAGGTGAGAATCAATAGAGAGTTGTGGGTTTCTGTAATTTGGTAAGGGAAAAGTTTTGATTTCTTTTTGGAACAGAGAGATCAGAGAGCAGAGAGTGGAGAGAGATTCTGTATATCTCAACCATTTTAAGAGAGATGAAGGGAAGTTATCAAAATAACTCCCTCTCTCTCTCTGCACGTAGGAGTTATTTTATTAATTAAATATATATTAATAAAATAAAATAAATATAAATTTAATTCATATTATATTTCATATAATATAAACTTTATATTATATCATATATAATATAAGCACTGGTTTAGATCTCTCATATGATCTATAGTGCTAATATGAATTGAATTCATATTAATTTAACCTATAGTTTATTTATGAATCTTATTCATATTCATATTATTATTATTTGAATCTTATTCATATTATTATTATGATTTACATCATATTCAAATATTAACTTCTCTAAAAAAAACTTTATATTATAATGTATCAAATACATTATATTTATTGTATCATATACAATTTATTTCCTTTAATCAATCTGAACAATTCAAATTAAACCAAAATATTTATCCTTATTTGATTCTTAAATAAATAAAATGTTTGTATATTATATACAATTACAAACTACAAGAGCACAAGATTTAGGGCATCAACCCCAACAAAGGCATACATACTTCAATCTTTACAAGCTAGCTAATACTTCCAACAAATTTCTGCATTTCAAATTCATTTTGATGATCTTCAAACATGCCAAAATTTGAAACACATTGTAGTTTCCAAGTATAGTTGCCAAATTCATTTCCAAACTCACAATAAGTTTAACAACATTCCACAACAACAACAACATTTCACAACAACAACAACATTTCACAGAACCACAACAACGACATAATTTGACTTTAGGGTTCCCTCTCTTTAACAATTCATTAAAAATTTCATCAAACAAATTCTCTATAACGTCCCAAATTTAAGGTATTTATTTGTAATTATCTTAAGTTTAATTTTTGATTTTTTGGGTGTTATTTAATTGTTGAAATATTTGATTGGTAGAAATTAGAACTTATTAGATATTTTGGAAAAATATCAAATTGTTGTATTTGTGAAAATTTGATTTAATTGTGCATTTGATTGTATAATTAATTGATTGTGAAGTTAAAATAATTATATTATAAGGAAAATATAATTATTTAAAGGGTATATGTTAGGGAAACTTTCCTAAATATAACAAACTAGTGAAATATTTACGACCCGTGTAACAAATCCCATAAAGTTAGTCATTTTTTAAATATTCTAGGTTTGCCCTTCTATCTTTTTCTTCTTTCTGCTATTTTTTTTATCGTCTTCCTCTGTAATCTTTGCGATTTCTTCCATTTTTTTTAGATTTAGGTAACCAAATCTATTTATCTATGCTATTTTTTTTTATCGTCTTCCTTTGTACTCTTTACGATTTCTTCCATTTTTTTATTTTTAGATTTGGGTAACCAAATCTATTTCTTTCTATCATCTTTCTTGTTTTTCTCTCTTTTTTTTAAATGTGTGCATGTCTTTCTTCCTCTTTCTTCTTTTTCTTTTTTTTTTTTTCATTCACTGCATGCATCATATCGTCTTTCTTCTTTTCTTTTTTATGTTTAGATTAGGTAACCAAATCTGATGGTATATAAGAATCTTGAAAAAATTGGTTAAGCATTTAAATTAGGGTAACCAAAACTAAGAGATTGTGTATAAAGAATATTGAAAAAAATAGTTTATACCAAATTTTGAAAAAAAAATTGTTTAGATTTAGGGTAAGCCAAATATAAACGATCGAAAAAAATCGTTTGGATTTGGAACCCCAAATCTAAACAATCGTGTAACCAAATCTAAACAATCGTATACCAAATTTTGAAAAAAAAAATCTTTTAGATTTGGAACGCCAAATCTAAACAATCGTGTAACAAATTAAACGATAGAATTGAAAAAATAAATCCAAACGATCGTGTACCAAAACAATAGTCAAATCTAAACGATCGTATACCAAATCACGTTACCAAATATATTACGCGCATTGTTGACGGGGCATTTTTAGTATTTTACACGTTGGGCCTCTAGGCTTTTTCCATTTTCGGAATTGTTCTATACAATGTAAATACTTTGTCGCTTTTTTATATTTTGTAAAAGATCCCTATATGTTATTCTTTAAAAGAATTTTAATTAATTAATTGAATTGAGGATAAAATATTATATTATAAAGATAATGTAACTATTGTTATTATATTTTTGGGAAGATAAAGTGATATGATTGGAGAGAGAGGGAAATTTAAGTTTAAAGAGAAGATTTTATGGATTTAAAATGAAGTGTGTGAAGATATAGTTGGTTTAATTGGGAAAAGAAGGAAAAGAAAAAGAAAAATAATAACAATTTATTATTATTATTAAATAGCCTTGGAAGGCGTGAGGTTACTATTCACTCATCTTCTTCCACAAAACCCTAATCTCACAAAACCCTAGCTGCCCCTCGCCGTCGCCACCTCCTCCGTCGTACACCGTTGATCGAAGCATAGCTGACGAGAAGATCGTCTATGCCTCACCGTCGCAAGCGCCGCCAAGCCTTCTCGGTTTCGTTTCACGTCCGTCGCGTCTCCTCCACCAGGGACGGGTGTTTCGCCGCGTCGTCCACCAAGTACCCGTCGTGTTTCGTCACGCTCTGTCAGCTGTCATTTGAAGCTAGCGCAAGTCAGTTGTTTCCAGCCGTGTACGCGTGCGAGCCGCATGCGCGTCCGAGCCGCGCCTTTGCCAAGCCCTAACTCGTGTCGTGCGTCCACTGGATCCAAGCCGTGCTGAACCTCTCCTGCCCGAGTTGTTTCCTCCTCCAGTCGTGAGCCACCTAGCCTATTTTTGCATTTTCACCTATTTTTGGTAAGTTTAAAGTGGATTTTGGGTTGGTTCCCATCAAAGATTGATTTTGGACCATAAATAATTTAATTATGGATTTAATTGAATTACTTTTTTATGATAGATCAATTGGGAGTTGTACTGTAGAATTTTCCTAAACTAAGGATAAATTTGGATTCATCTTCAACTTTGGGTAAGTTGAAATAATTCGAATTTGATCCTTAAGCGGCTATTAACTAATTTATTAATTTTAGTTATTAAGTTCCCTTGTGTTTAGGACTGGGGTGTTTGGAAAGCTTGACTGTGACTGTTAGGATAATTTTGTTAAGCTAATCTCTAGGTAAGAGATTCTTCTACTAGATCTTCGTATTGAAGTGAGAGCTTGCATGAAATTCTTCTATTATGCTTTGATGTAGTTGGTATGCATAATATGATCATGTGTATGGTGATTGGTAGTCAGGATTATTCCATGATTATGATGACTGATAGATTCGATTGAGATATGTTATGATGATAATATTTGAATACGAATGTTATGATTGATACTTATGCTATGTTTATGATGATGTGATGATATGTTCATGCTATGGATATGGTGTATTGTTATCTTTATCTATTAGAGTCGTACCCACATGGGTGTCCCTAGGGATCACCACCTTTTTATGATTGTGTAGTCTAACGGGATCACCAGTCCAGTATGACCTAGACATGATTATGAGTGATTCGACGGGGTCACTCACAACCCGATTGTCTTAGTGTTTCCTTGGGGTACACTAAAGACCAATTTTTCTTAGGTGTTCCTTTGGGTTCACCGAAGACCAGATATGTTCTCTTGGAATCACAGATCGCACATGCCAGTTTAGGGGTACCACTTTACAAGACTCTAATAGGAAGTTAACAGACACCTAGTTCGAGACTAGTAGTAGGTCCCTTACTGAGTATATTTTTATACTCACTCTTTCTTGTTTAATTTTACAGGCAGAGGTAGGGGCAAGAGCAGAGGGAAGCCGATGAATGACAAGAAGTGACTGTGGCGAGCCATAGGGAACACTTTTGCTTCGCCTTATGTTATTTGTTCAGATTTCAGTATTTATGTATTTGTTTTTATTAACTTTCTCCTTTTGAAACTAGATAGAGCCCGAGTTAGGATTTTATTTAAATTTATTTCTACATACACTTGTTTATGATTTTTTTTAGTAATTTGAGGTTTTGTTTTATTTTCTATTTTTAATTTAAGAAATTTTATTTATCTTTTAATTAGTAATGACCTTGGCTTAGTATAAGGAGTTGGGTCGTTACATTCTTATCCAACAATTCATTAAAAATTTTATCAAACAAATTCCCATCAACCCTAAATCAAAAAACAAGAATCAAATCTAATATTATTTGTTAAGTTAAACAGAAAAAAAAAAGGAAAAAGAACATTTTCTTACAGGCAGATGACGACAGGGGAGGACCAAAGCACAAGTGTCGAGTGGCATAAGCGGCAAACAACGAGTGAGGGGAGAAGGGCTTCATTGATTCTAGAACTTCTTGCACGGCCGTTCGTCTCTCTTGTTATTCCTTTCTCTTATTCTCTTCTAGATCTGTAAATGACAAATCTGGAAAAGGATTTTTATAGAACTCCCAACGCAACATGATAAGCGTCGGGAGTTCCCCTACATTCCGATGCCACTAATAATATGTCGGAAATGGCCACACAACATGATAAGCATGGCATCGTGATAAACAAAATCATTTTTTAAATGATTACTTTCTACGACGCCATGCATGTGAATGTCGGGAGTTGTGTGGTCATTCTGAACATATTACTAATGGTGTCGGGAATGTTGCCCTATTTTTCGATGCATTACATGAGATGTCAGCGTATAGTTGATCTTCCGATGCGTATGTTTTGGCATCAAAAGAGACCCTATCTCTTGACACCTCATCTCTTGACATGCTTAAGAAGCATTGGGATTTTCCTTGTAGTGAAGCGTTGCAAGACTTCCTCACTGAATCTTTCTTGTAACTACCCATATGGAGCACCTTTATTGTTTGCAATTGTTGTAAAACAAAAAACAAGTGAAAGAAAAGTGGACCTCACAAATCATTCCCTCATGTGTTTTCCTCTGTAATTGATGTTCACTCCTGTTTACACTCTTTGAAAACTCTAGAACTTGAAAATTAGGAACCCAATTGATGAACCCCCAATATCAAATCCTAAAACCCTTAATCAAATTGACAACCCAAAGGAATGAATCAAATTTCGATTATTCTTTGATCGAAGACCAAGAGGTAAAGAGAACTAAGTGCCCAAACTTACCTAAATGTTCTTGGCATGCAATCCTGAATTAAGAATTGCAAAAAAAATGGTGATGAGACTTTGTCATCTACCAGAAAAATTTCATTGATAGAAAACCCTAAATCTTAAAAAACATCAAAACTCTTGTGCAATATTTTGTTTCCTTACTTTAAACCAAACCTAATGCACTAAGAAGGACATAAAAATTTCATTTTACCCCTAACTCAAATAAACTAAAACACAAATAAACATATATGAGTCCAATAATGAAAAACAAAAAATAAGGTATATTTTTGTAAGATAAAATAAATTATAAAGTTGAATTGGTTCCATCCTGTAACATCAATTGAGTCCAATTATAAAACTTATGATCAATTGTTGCTACTCAAATCTTGTCAATTGAGTTCACCTCCTCTTAAATGTGAGAATTTAATGCTAACTGTAGTTTTTGGCTCTTGAAAGTGTGATTGGCCCTAAAGGTAACACAAGGATAACTTGGTTCATATCACCTCTCAGTGCTCTTTCAAGGTAAACTCTGATCTAGCAATATTGAACGATGATGTGGAAGTCGATGCTATTGTTCGTGACTTTAGTAGTGACATTATATATACTTGCTATGGAACACCCTTTTTCTAAGGAATTTGTTATTACCCCTGTATAAGAGTGTTTTCAGCTCAATTTCTCTCCTTTTAGGGCTAAAATCAATTCCTTTATCGTTTGAGATCTCTTGATTAAAAAAATGCTATATGTGAATGAAGTTTAGATATTTGTGAGTTCATTGGCGTTCTCCATCTCTTTAGACCTCTTAATGGCTTTTTTTTGTCAATTACAAGAGTAACTTTGTCGCACATTACTTAGTTAACCACACTTAAAGATATCAAATTTTGACGATCTAATTTGAAAGCCATTCTCTATGAGTTTGTCAATTGGATCCTTAACTTTATTGTTGTGTTGTCTACTTTTTACTTTTTTAAAAAAGTATTTGACATGTCAACTATAGCCAATATAATATAGTTAGAATCCATTAACAACGAAATACACCCAAATTTATGAACCAACTTTAAAAAAAAACACACAGTTTGATGAGTGTAATCCTTTGAGAAATCTTGGGGGAAAGATTAAAGGACGATTGAAAATTTAGAATCATAAAGTGTGTATATATATAGCGGAAAAGTTATGTTGTATATAAAATAAAAAGATAGGATTTACACCTCATCTACCTAATCTTATCCTTAAAAAAATTGAATTATATAGCCAAAAACAAGTACAATCAGTTGTGTAATTAATCTTCACGAGGTGTGTTGTCGAATATATATTTATTCCTATCTACTTCTTCTCAATATCTTTATCAGTTTGTCCCTTGGGGTCTGCATTTTAAAACATGTGCTTTTTTAAGGTGTCTTTTAAAAAATATAACAAAACGACAAAGTATTTACATTGTATAGAATAATTTCGAAAACGGAAAAAAGTAAATGATCTACCGTGTAAAATATCAAAAATAGCCCATCAACCATACCGTCAACAACGCGGGCATAACATATTTGCTACACTATTGTTTAGATTTGGCTATTGTTTGGTGCACAATCGTTTAGATATGACTACAATTTATTTTTTCAATTCTATTGTTTAATTTTGTTACACAATTGTTTAATTTCACTATGTTTAAATTTGGTTACACGATTGTTTAGATTTGATCGTTTAGATTTGAACCCAAATCTAAACGTCTTTTTTTCAAAATTTGGTTACATGATCGTTTAGATTTGGCTAAATGGTTTTTTTTTTAAATTCTTTTACTACACGATCGTTTATTCTTTTCTACAAGATTGTTTTGACGATTGTTTAGTTTTAGCTAAACGGTTATTTTAGTTCTTTTGGTACACAATTGTTTAGATTTGTCTACTCGATGATTTTTTTTTACACGATCATTTACATTTGGCTACTCCAATCTAAACGATTTTTTAGATTTTGCTATTTTTTGTACACAATTGTTTAGGATTTGGTTATCCAAATTTAAACGATGTAAAAAAAAAATTAGAAAAGAAGAAAGACGATGGAAATAAATCGCAATAGAAAAAAAAAAGAAAGAAGAAAGATGATGAAAAGATTAAACGACGTAAAAAAAGAATCAGAAAATAAGGAAGACGGGAAAGAAATCGCAGCAGAAAAAAAGAAGAGGAAAAGAAGAAAGACGATGAATCGTAGCGAGGAGGAAGACGATGGAAGAATCACTACGAGGAAAAGAAGAAAGGCAGAAGGACAAATAAAATGACTAATTTCATGGCCTTTGTTACACGAACCGTAAATAGTTTAGTGTTTTGTTACTTTTATGAAAATTATATATATTTGGTTTATTACTTGCTTTAAATTTAGGTTTATTTACTTATGAACATTTTTATATTTCTAATTAGAATGGATAACAATTGTTAGAATAATTATTAACTATCTAGCAACATTTTAAAAAAATTGCAAATATAGCAAAATCTATCGGTGATAGACTTCTATCGTTGATAGACTCCTATGGTTTATCAGTGATAGACCAACATTTGCTACATGGTCTATCGGTGATAGACTTCTATCATTGATAGATTTTGACAAATTTTGCTATATTTGCATTTTTTTTAAAATGTTGCTATATACTTAATTATTTTGAATATAGTTGCTACATTTGCAACTATCCCTATAAAATTTTACGAATATGTCGTTGAAAAGTTATTTTAAATGATAAAACTTTTAAAAATATTTACATATATAACAAAATATAATATATCACGATACACTATTACTTATATCTATTTGATAGTTTATCTTGATATATCGTGGTCCATTGTAGATATACTATGATATTTTGCCATATTTTTGTTCATTTTGCTATAGTTGAATCTTTTTTCTATATTAATTTGCTTTTATTTTGATCTATTATAGATAGATTATGATACTTTGCTATATTTTGTAAATACAATAATTCGTTTTGCTATATTTGCATATTGATATATGTAAAAGAAAATCACTTTTGATTAATCTAACTAATTTCTTTACTTTAACCATGTTTACGTCCAAAGCGAACTTAGTTTTTTTTTTCTTTTTTTTTTATCTTAGGAATAGAATGTTTAATAATCAATTTTCACAAAATTGTATTAAATAAAAGTGTTTAGCAAACTTATGTAAGACTTACAGTATATGGTTGAAATTTGAAAGTTCATGGTTATTACACCAAAATAAAATTCAAATTTTATGAATTGTTTTTTTACA
Organism: Cucumis melo; assembly: GCF_025177605.1. Lineage (NCBI taxonomy): Eukaryota > Viridiplantae > Streptophyta > Magnoliopsida > Cucurbitales > Cucurbitaceae > Cucumis > Cucumis melo. The sequence continues at coordinate 15,711,310 of NC_066863.1, forward strand.
TGAAAATAAATTTTATATCCAACTCATTGACCCATTCTTAAAAGTTTTGAATTTGTGATTGAATTATTACTTGATTGATATAAAACTAAAAGTATCATTCACAAAATTAAGATTTCCTAAGACTCAATCAAAGCTATAAAATGAAATTTGTAATTTAACATAAAAAATTAAAAAAAATTGATTATTATGATTTTTTTATATCCAGAAGTGTCTAAGCCTTGTGATCGAGCTTACACATATTTCTATTTTTAATAATTGTTTGGACTAAAAAGAAACAAACATGCATCATAAAAAAGTAAGCAAGTTATAAAAAATAGAATGACAAATTACTATTTACTAACCACCCATTTAAAAAGAAGATTTGAATAAAAATTTATTAGAAAAAGTAGATGTAAAAGAATCACAATGACAATTTATGAGTATTTAAGATGAAATAGGATGTTCCTAGAATCAAAAATTATATCTAAAGCTCACATTAATTATTGCAACTTTAACAAAAACCCTCAAACTCATTTTTCATATGAAATTTAACCTCTAAAACAAAATTTGGAAACATATTTCATTTGCAAAATTAAAGGCTATTTTTTTTTTTTTTTATATAATATACTTATTTTTTTCTTTTAAAGAAAAATAATAATCTAATTTTTATTTATGATGTTCTTCAGATTCCATAGTCGACCGCCCGCACTGTGTTAAGGCATTCCCAACGTACTTCGTTTTTGGTTTCACAAAAGAAAAGGAAAAAAAAAAAAAAAAAAAAAACCCATTTCCTCCACACTGAATTCCAAGTTTCAGCAATTGCAACCGAATCCCTTCTCCCAAATCCAAACCCCCTTTTCCCCATTTTCCTTCAACCCCACAATTCCATTCCCTTATCCCTTCTTTCAAGATTCAACCATTTTCCTCTGCTTTATCCATGGCCGACGCTGCTGAATTTGAGCGCCCCGACCTCAATTGTGGCCTTGCTTCCATGGATTCCTCCGAGTCCCGTTGGGTTTTCCAGGACGATGACCATTCCGAGATCGACGACTACGACGACGACGACGACCCCCACGATAATGCTGCCCGTCATTCTATGGATTTGGAATCTGAGGATGAAGATAATGTCGAGCAGAAATTGATTCGGACTGGCCCACGTATTGATTCTTTCGATGTCGAAGCCCTTGATGTCCCTGGTGCACATAGAAATGAATACGAGGTGCTATGAGTTTTCTATTTCAGTTGCATTATTATTATTATTATTATTATTATTATTATTATTATTATTATTATTATTATTATTATTATTTGTTTGTTTATCACCCAATTTCTAGTTTATTTTATCTTGTGATCTTCGTGTTTCTTTGTAACTAGAATGAAGTGAAGTGTGGGGTTTCTTGATATTTTGTTTGATCTGCCTGGGGCGTTTATAAGGAAAACTAGGATGTTTTTATTTTACGTAACTTATTTTCAGGACTTCAGCGTGGGAAAGAAAATTGCTCTTGCTTTTCAGACTCTTGGAGTTGTATTTGGTGATGTTGGGACAAGTCCTTTGTATACATTCAGTGTCATGTTCAACAAAGTTCCTATTAAGGGAGATGAAGATGTTATCGGGGCATTATCGCTTGTTATCTACACCTTAATCTTGATTTCACTAGTCAAGTATGTTCTTGTTGTTCTTCTGGCAAATGATGATGGTGAAGGTATGCTTTCAAAACTTATGCTATGTATTTAAAATTTCCCCTCTTGCATGCTTATGTTTAAGTGTATTGATGCAATTTTCCACCATGAATAGCATGCCTACAAGTATCGAAGGTTGGTCTAGTAATTAGGGGCTGACTGTGATAGAATTGTACTGAGATAATATGCATAACCCCAGTTTGCCCTTATAGGAGAAATTTTGATAGCCACTTATCTAGTCATCGCATGAATGATTTATTCTTTGTATGCTAGCAAATGTGTGATGAGTTTCACTATTTACTTGCCAACTTCTGCAGGTGGTACTTTTGCGCTGTACTCTTTGATTTGTAGACATGCCAAGGTCAGTCTACTCCCGAATCAACTGCCTTCGGATACCCGAATATCAAGTTTTAGATTAAAGGTGCCATCAGCTGAATTGGAAAGATCACTAAAAATAAAGGAAAAACTTGAGGCTTCCCTGACCTTAAAGAAGCTTCTTTTGATGCTTGTTCTTGCTGGAACTGCTATGGTAATAGCCGATGGAGTTGTTACACCAGCAATGTCAGGTTTGTGTATTCTATCCCTTCTCTTTTCTCCTAGGAAAATTTCTAGTGCTAACGAAATTACACTTATATTCCACAAACAATCAATTTTACTATTTAAACTACCTTGTTCAGTTGCACCTTTTATCTTTTATATGTGGAAAAAGCTTCTAGGCCAATAATGGAGTTAGAATTTGAGGAGTGTGTTTACTATTACTTATTTTGAATAAAGACTGCCTTTTTTTCCCCTTGCAGTAATGTCAGCTGTTGGTGGACTAAAGATTGGAGTGGATGCAATCAATCAAGGTAGTTTTTAGCCTGTTTGACTGTCTAGTTCCTATTATATGGCAATACATTTAGACAGACCAGAACATGATGATAGATTTGAAGTGTTTTATACCATTTGGGGCGTATCTTCTTGAGCTCCATTCATCTTTTTCAAACATATAATGAGAGACCATCAACTTTTCTTTTTCTTTTTTTTAATTATTATTATTATTATTATTATTATTATTATTATTATTATTATTTTATTGTAGTTCTGTTTATTTTATTTCATGCTATTTCCTTTTGGTGTCCAAAGTTCTATGATTATGCAACAGTGAAATCTGGGCTTATGATCTGTGTGTGGATATGTAGATGAGGGCATTTTCCCTTCATTTGATTTGTGATTTACCATGGCCATGGGAAGGACACATTTTGGTATAAAACTAGTCGTTTTTATACTTTTTTGTATCTATGAAGTACTTATAATAATAAAAAAAAAGTGTTTTTTTTCCCTTAAAAATTGAATACCTACAAAATCAGTTTGTCTTTTGAATACAGTTATTTTGAGTGTATCACTTCTTGTGACTTGCTCCAGCAAGATTTTTAGATTACACCAAAAGCTCATTAAATATGAATTATTTGGCTTGTGCCTGGCTAGATCAATATCCAATTTGGGTCAAACAATCCAGCAGTTAGATAATTGTATCAAGTGTGACAGCTTTTTTATAATTCAGAAACTATTTGAACCTTTCAGAGACATGGACATGATGAAGAGTAAAATACTGGAGAAAGCAATGAAGTTCTAAAATCCCATAGCTCAACTTGAACAAAAAAAACACATATATATACTAGCCAAGGAAATTTCTAGTTATGATACATCAATCTCATTAAATTATGATGTCGTACTTACATTTATTCCTAAAATGAAACTTTATGCCATGGGGCTTTTCCTCATTTGATACGCTTCTTTTCACAAAATCACATTTTTCAGGATTGCTTCGTGATGTAGAAGAATAGGGGTTAATTGGGTAATTCGTTAATATTCTAGATCCACTTGTAATAAAATTTTATAAGTAGTAAGCTTTCCCTTCTTGTGTGAAGCATATTATCATTTCAGTAAGAAGATCTATGATCTTGGTTATTGGAGAATTACTTCTTGAGATTGTTTAGGCTACATCAATTTGGAATTAGAGTGACCAGTCTGGGCCAAACTGACCGTTGACGGTAGAAGACCTAGAAACTCTTGGTGACACCGATCATAAGAGGGAGCTTTGCGAGTTGTGCTTGTTGCCGAATATCACACATCTAATTAGGGGAAACCCTTGAAACTCTAAGAAAGAAAGAAGACACCAAAGATTTATCAAGATTTTGCAAGAATGGATTATTACCAATGAAAGAAGAAGTCCAAGAAAAAAGCAGCAGTTGGTATAGGCAAGAAAATCAATTTCTTAAAAAACAATGCAGTTCTTATTCAAGGGATTCAGAAGAAGAATTTCAACATACTAATCCTGGCCATGATTTTCTTAAAGTGCCTATCATTATCCACATTGGAAATTTGATTCTAGTGATACTCATGACTCTGATGATGCTTCTCAAGCAGTTTGGGATGGAATAAGAAGGCGACAGTATCAAAAAAGGACCCAACTATCCAATCAAACCCATATTTTTCAGGAAATCAAAGCAAAGATTGGGAGTTGGATAAATTAAAGAATCATCAAGAATTATCAAGAATGGATTTTACGGCCCCAAAAAAACATTCAAGAATTGAATACTCTTTTGGTTATGAAACACAAACAAGAAAGGTTGATTCAAGAATATCAATGGATGAGTCCTATACCCACCATGAGATTGAAACATATTCAAGAGTGTACCAAAATGACTACTTTGATCCCATAACATCAAAGAAAATAAAGAAAACAACAAAAGAAATCCAACGTTCATTGGAGAAAATGACTCAACATATCGATCAACTATCTATTCATTGGCAAGAGATCAAGAACATATTGGTTTCATATACCGAAGAAATAACAAATGAATCACGGTTGGAGAATTTTCAAATAGAAAATCTTGCAGATAAAATTGAAGAAAAATAAGAATTTGAAAAAGCTGATTTGGAAATGGTTTCAAGTAAAGAAAAATCCAGTGAAGAAGAGGAAAAAGAAGTATCGAACACCATACAAAAATCAAACAAGAACAACGACAAATTGATTGTGGTGGAAATTGATCACCAAAACATTGAAGAACTTGAACCTAATGGAAAAGAAGACGTGATTCTTGAACGATTCAGTTTGTACGGTGGTTTTTTAGTGATTGGTCCTTTTAATGCGGTCTTGAATGAGCTTGGAGGAAACATCTTTTTTGGGTTTACGATCGATGGAGAGGTTCATCTTTGGGTGGCAATTTTGGATTTTTTTCTCTTGATAACCCTTTGATCTTTGTTCATAATGTAGGAGGTTGGTTTGGTCATGCTCCGTTGAACAAGTTTATTTCATTCCTCATTTGTTTCATAACTTTTTTCTTTTTAAAGTTCGTCGAAATTTTCTTTTTGGAGGAGTAGAATAAAGTAGAAGAATAGGGGTTAATTGGGTAATTAGTTAATATTCTAGATTAATTATCTTTTTACCCCCACCTGTTATAAAATTTTATGAACAGGAGCCTTCCCCTCTTGTATGAAAGCATTATCATTTCAATAAAAAGATTTACAATCTTGGTTATTGGAGAATTACTTCTTGAGACTACTTAAGCTACATCACTTCAGTAACAAGTATTCTAGTAACTTTTGGGTTTGTTGATGTTTTTTAAGCGAATCACAAAGATAGGCTAAAAGCAGTAGTTTGATGTTTTTCATGCAATTTTTTATAGTCTGATTCTTATTTTAATAGAAACTTCTAGTAAACTCTCCTTTTTGATTTGTCAGTTTGAGAAGATTTATGTGATTTCTTTGGCTGGGTTTGGCTTATAAGATTCTTTATTCTGCCCCGAAAGCTCTGTTTCTTTTTCCTTTGGGTTTAGGGAGCTCTGTTTCTTTTTCCTTTGGGTTTTGTCGTAATTTGATCAATAGAGAGATGACTGAGGTTGTTTCTTTTTTGTCTCTCGTTGAGAGATATTCAATTAGATTGAGGAGAAAGGATATCTGAATTTGGCATCCTAGTTCTAGTGAAGGCTTTCGCGTAAATCTTATTTTAAATCTTTGTTGTATCATTCTCCCATTAGAGATTGTGAGTTTGAGGTTGTTTGAAAGCTTAAGATTCCTAAGAAAGTGAGATTTTTCACCTGGCAAGTGTTACTTGGTCTTGTTAATACTTTAGATTGGCTGGTGAGGAAAAGAACTATGCTTATGGGACCATTTTGCTGTATTATATGTCGGAAAGCAGAGGAAGACCTTAATCGCCTTTTCTACAATTTTGGTGTTAATCATGCGGGACATCATTGTTGAAGTTAGAGGAAAATATGAAATAACTCACTAGATTCATTCTATACAATAGAGTTCAATATATATGGGGATACATGGAAACCCTAACTAAAGACTGGTAAATTACAATAATGGGCTAACGACTAAGAAGCTCCTATATATATATATTATAACGCTCCCCCTCAAGCTGAAGCATATATATTAATCATGCCTAGCTTGTTACATAATTACTCTATTCGAACTCCATTCAGAGCTTTTGTAAAGATATCTCCTACTTGTTCTCCAGTCTTCACATATCCAGTAGACCCCAAACCTTGTTGTATTTTTTTTTTTGAATAAAATGACAATCATTTTCAATGTGTTTAGCACACTCGTGAAATACTGGTTAGATGCTGTATGGAGAGCAACTTGATTGTCACACCACAACTTAGTTGAAATTATAGTATTAAAACCCAACTCAATCAAGAGTTGATGTAACCACATTATCACACACTGCTCGTGCCATTGCTCTGTATTTTGACTCAGCATTTGATCGTGAAACTACGTTTTGCTTCTTACTCTTCTGCGAGACTAAATTGTCTCCAACAAAAAATACAATACCAAAAGTCGACCTTCTGTCTTTTTTTTATCTGCCCAATCAACATCTGAAAAACATTTAATGTTCATATGGCCATGATCTTTATATTGAATCTCACATCCAAGTACAACCATAAGGTATCATAGAATTTGTTGTACCACATCCTGATGAGGTCATAAACTGACTCACAATGCTTACTAAATAAGCTATGTTTGGACATGTTATTGTAAGGTAATTTAACTTCCCTACTAATCTTTTATATCTCTTAGGATCCTCAAATGGTTCTCCATCTTTCAACCGTTGTAGACCAGATACCATTGGAGTATTGCACGACTCGACTTCCAATTTTCTTGTCTCAAATAGCAAATCAAGCACATATTTTCTCTGACATAAAAATATCCTTCTTTTGTCTCATTACTTAAATTCCAAAAAAGTACTTCAACACTCTCAAATCTTTAGTGTGAAATTGACTTCGAAGGAAAGATTTGAGAAACAATATACCTGATGTATCATTGCTAGTTATAACAATATCATCAACATATACGACAATCAGAATAATTCCAGTAATAGATCTTCGGTAGAAAATGAGTGATCCGATTTTCTTTTCTTCATTCCAAACTGCTCAAGTGCTTTACCAAATTTTTTGGACCATACACGTGGACTTTGCTTCAACCCGTACAAGGATTTGCGAAGACGACACACTTTATCAGTCTCCCTCGAGCAACTACGCAACCAACCCAGTGGTTGCTCCTTATAGACTTCCTTCTGAAGATCATCGTGGATTAAGACATTTTTAATGTCAAGCTGATGTAAAGGCCAATCTTGAGATGCTGCTATAGAAATGAATAACCTGACAAAAGTAAGCTTAGCAACAGGAGAGAATGTATCGAAATAGTTAACCCCATATGTTTGAGCAAAACCTTTAGCCACAAGGCATGCCTTTAAATGAGCTATTGACCCTTTAGAATTAACTTCAATTGCAAATACACATTTGCACCCAATGGTCTTCTTTCCTGCATGAAGTGACACTAAATCTCAAGTACCATTATCATCTAAGTCATTCGCCTCTTAAGTCATTGCACTATGCCACCCAAAATGAGACGAAGCTTCATGAACGGTCTTACGTATCGAGATAGAGTCAAGAGATTTAACAAACGAACATGTAAGAGATGATAATTGGTCATAAGATACATAAGATGCAATAGGATATGTGCAAGAACGTTTACCTTTACAAAGAGCAATTGGAAGGTCATCACTTGGTCTTGAATCCAATAACAAAAAGTGTTTTGGGACAGAACATTCACCTGGGGGTTGTTGCTGATGAGAGTAAACTTTGGGTATTGGTGGACGATTAAGGGCAGATGCTAGAGGTACAATCGGGGAGGGAGTTGGAGATGTGAGAATATAAAGAAAAAGATCGTTCTCCTCCTCCCCCGACTCATACTAGGCAAAGGGGTAATGAAAGACTTCTCCTCAAAGAAAGTAATGTCTCAAGAGACAAATTATCCATTCAAACTTGGACAATAACATCTGTATCCTTTTTGAACACGAGAGTAGCCTAATAAAATGCACTTCAAAGACTTGGGGTCTAACATTATCAAATTAGGACGAACATCTCGAACAAAACACTGCCCCAAATATTTTAGGCTCAATAGGAAATAATGGTTTGTTTGGAAAGAGAACATGATAAGGAATTTGACTCTGAAGAACATATGTAGACATGCGGTTTATAAGAAAACAAGTTGTGCAAATTGCATTAACCCAAAAATGTTTTGGAACATGCTTTTGAAAAATGGTCGTGTAGTATCAAGAAGATGCATATTCTTTTGTTTTGCAATCCCAAAAATGGAGTATCAGCACAGGATGATCGGTGAACGATCCCATGTGTACATAGGTATGAATTTAGTGCTTCTGAAAAATACTCACTAGCATTGTCACTTCTCAAGGTTCCAAGGCATACACCAAACTGCGTTTGCATTTCAACATGAAAATTGTTGAAATGAGATAGTAATTGAGAACGATTTTTCATAAAATATAACCAAATCATGCGAGAGTGATCATCAACAAAGGTAACAAAATATCTAAATCCAGTTTTGGACATAGTTGCACACGAACCCCAAATATTAGAATGAACTAATTCAAAAGGAGAATTTGTCTGTTTGTCAACTCTAGGATTGGAGCTAATACGATAAAATTTGGCAAACTGACATGAGTCACTATTCATTGAAGAGAAATTATAAAACTGAGGACAAAGATTTCTTAACACTGAGAGGGATGGATGACCAAGACGACAATGGGCATCAAAAGGAAAAACAATTCCAGAACAAGCAACGGTTGTTGATGTCGATACTTGGTGATCCAAACTATAAAGTTCTCCAGATTTACGTCCTTTCCCAATAATCTTCATTATTACAAGATCCTGAAACAAGCAATAGCCATGATAGAATGAGACATAATAATTAAGGTCACAAGTGATTTGAGTTAAATGACAATTGAGGTAAATGGAGGTCAGATGACAGAGAAAGGGATGGGGTAATATTTATGGTGCCAAATCCAATAACAGAAGACTTTGATCTAAGGTAACACTGGTAATGGATATAGATGACAAAGTTGTAGAAAATAATTTGGGATTACTTGCCAGTTGCCATATGAGCAGTAGCATTGTAGTCTATGATCCATTGTGTAGAGGAGGAAAAGAGACTGATTCATGTTACTTGAATTAGCAATGGTTGTAATAGGAAGGAGATGCTTTCAATAATTTAGTTGACAAATCATGAATAGATGGAGCTCGTAATTGAGCCAAATGAGACATCACTATGGGATCGAAAACCAAGATCTTGGAAGCTTCTATCCAATGGCAACCCAAATTAGAACAAAACAACTACAAATTCAAAGAACCAAAAGGGTACTTTTCCAAAGACCCTCCCACTCGATTAGATTCCAGAGTAACCAAATTACACATATCAACTAGAAAACACAAATGGAGACGAACCTAGCTGAAAGAGAACAAAATGGATCTCCCACGTGCTCCCATGCGTCGACGTGTGGATCTTGCAGCGGAGGAAGAGGCAATGCGTGAGCCTCACACACTGGTCGGATGGTTTAAAAAATTTGGGGTTTGATAGATCGGCAGCTAACAGATGGTAAACAAACTGATGACGGCGAAAATGGGCAAAACTATAGACTCACCCCTCCACGAAACCCTAGATGTTACAAAAGGGTTCTAAATTCTCAAACCCTAATTTTCTCTAACTTGGCTCTGATGCGGTGATACCATGTTGAAGTTAGAGGAAAATATGGAATAACTCACTTGATTCATTCTATACAATAGAGTTCAAAATATATAGGCATACATGGAAACCCTCACTAAAGACTAGTAAATTACAATAATTAACAACCAACTAATAAGCTCCTATATATATACACATATATGTACATAACAATCATAACATTCAAGCAACAATTAGTGGATTTCTTCTCAATCCGCCTTTCAAAGAAAAAGGCCATGTTTTTTGGATAGCTAGGATGTGTGCGATTTTGTGGGATATTTGGGTTGGGGTGAGAGGAATAATAGAAATTTTAGGAGAAGAGAATGATATCTGGTCCTTGGTTAGATTTCATGGTTCTCTTTAGGTTCAATTTCAAAGCAGTTTTGTAACTATACGATTGGTCACATTTTGCTTAATTGGACCCCTTTTATAATATGAGGGTGTCTTTTGGGGGCTCCTTTGCCCTTGTACCTTTCATTATTAGTCTCAATGAAAGTTGTTGCGATGCACGTACTTCTCTACATCACTTCTTATTATTGCTATATATGTTGGGTCTGAAACATCTTTTTACCGTTTGTTATTTCTGCAGATGAGGCTGTGATGATCTCAGTTGCCTGTCTTATAATTTTGTTCAGTGTTCAGAAGTATGGCACTAGCAAAGTGGGGCTCGCTGTTGGTCCTGCATTATTTATATGGTTTTGTACACTTGCAGGCATCGGGATATATAACCTTGTCGTATATGATAGCAGTGTATTAAAGGCATTCAATCCTGTTCATATTTACTATTTCTTTAAAAGGAACTCTACCAATGCATGGTATTGCCTTGGAGGTTGTCTTTTATGTGCTACAGGTAAAAACACTGATCTACTGATATTTCTTTTTTGTTGTAGTTTAATCAAGATATGTGTTTCATTAATACAATGAAAGGGTAGGTTGAAAATTATGAAGTCCCTGCGGATATTTCAACCCCCCACCCCAGGCTGCCAAAAGAAACATAAAGCACAGAAACTCATTCATGAATGAAATAAGGACTTTGAAATCATTAAATTTGTTAGTTTATATAGCTTGCTTTCATGTAAATCCTTCCAACATTTCAGTTATTTTATCTCGTTGTTGAGTTTTTCAATTTCAACTGTCACTTTTCCCGGTGGAACTGAAGCAGCACTCCTATTTACGGTTTCAGTTTGCCTTAATTATGTGCCTCTGATAGGTCCCAAATTGATATATTTGCTAATTAGGCAAAACCATAGAGTGTTCAAGATCTCCCCCTTCTCCTTAAATGCTCAAATGAGGCCAAAAAACAAGATGTCAAAAGATGAAAAGACTCCCTCACTGCCTCTTAAGAGGGCTTTTCCAACCAAACCAATCCCTATGGGCTCCACACAATCACACCCTCACGCTCTTGAGTAGAATTCTCATTCCTTACCAGTTACCTAATTTTGCCCATCCCTTCTCTTCTTATTTCTCTCAGTATAGACTTTAGTAACTCAGGGTCTATCAGTCTCCTTCAGGAAATTCACCATTCTGCTTTGAAGCAATATCATGACCTTGCTACAAAAGGCATCCTTGAACTTCAGCAATCTTTCTACCCCAATCCCGATTTACATGATTCCTAGGCCTGAGGACTTTGCAAGATTTGTTCTGAATCTTGAGAACCTGCTAGGAACAACATTGGAGTCTCACCAGTTGGCAACATCCATAGGTTGCCATGCCTTGCTTAAATAAACTTTGATGTAAAATGAAAATTTCCTTGAGTACATTCTTGGGACATGGAATCAAAGTTCAATTAACAGTTTGGTCATTCTCTATTCTCTTTCCTTGCATATTTCTACCACCAGAATACTTCGTTTCCTTTGTTCATATACTTCACCAGGAACTAAATGACAGCTTGAACTTGACTTCTCTTTTTGATTCTTTGGGATGCCTTTCTAATGCCTATGGTAAGGAGTTGAGGGGTCTATTTTTTATGTCAACAACATTTCTTCATTTCACAACATCCTTCTGTCAAGATGCCATTGCTGGCCAACCCTATAAATAAGAGTCTTCCCTTCTTGTCTGAAATCCATTATCACTCTAATAAAGAAGGATCCTCAATCTTGATTTTTGGAGGAACAACAATCTGGCAACAATTGGTTGACTGATGGGTGTTGGTAGGCACACCTCACACTTTGGGCACACAGGAGACTGAGTCACAGAGATTAAAATATTTTAAATATATACCTTTTTGAGTAATTGTTGTAGGCAATTTTCTTGTTAATCAAATTATTTTACCTGTCATTCCCTTCCACATTAGCACATAATGATCCAATCATCATTACCCATCATTTCATTAGTTTAAAGTTTATTTAGGGACATTATAGAATCATTTTTCAAACCTGAAAGATTAAAGTATCCTTTTTAAAACTTCAGAGACCAAACAAATATCATCCTCAAACCCTAGAGACCAAAATCACATTTGCCCAAACTTTTATTATTACACTACAACCAAATAGACCAGAAAATAGGAAAAAATCGCTTGCCACAATATTGTACTCTTCTCCCTGAGAGTGGAGCTCAAATTCACCTCCTCCAATAACATCCCTATTTCTAACCCTACTGATCCCAAAAGAACTCTTGCACTGATTCTAAAGGAAATTCACTAACTGAGACACTCCCATCCTCTGATGCCTCAGGCAGAGAATGCACCACTGCAGATGGAGGACAAAGGAGAAATGTTTTTGGACACGATCCAAGGTACTATTAGCTCTCAGCCTCTCCCTAAGAAAACTTGCCAAGCAAGAACCTTAACCATTTTTGGTCCTTTTATCTTCCATAAAGAGAAGCCTAAAGCCTCAGAGCAGACGAGATTGTTGGGATTCACCATTGAGGGTTATTGAAGACTAGAGTATTATTAGGTTTAAGGGTTATGGAAATTTTTTTAGGAGGTTAGGGTTATTTTCCCTTTACGGGATGCTTGTTTTCGGGAATCTATATAATTTATAAATGTGTGGAAATACATATATCTGAGTCCTGACATTTTAGATTACTATGTTGTTTGTTTTGGAGGAAGAAATTGCAAGAATGTATGTGAATACTTGGCTAACTGGGATTGTTCTGATAGATTTTTGTACAGAAGTGACAAGTGTTAAGATTATGTATTATACCAGTAATGCCCTCACTTATTTTTAGGTGGTTTACATATTATTTTAATCTAATTTAAATGTATATAATGATTTGGTATGTATGATTTATATTATATTTTAAAATAAATTATAAAAAAACAAAAGAGTAATTTCAATGGTTGTGCTGCTAAACATAGAAGTATTGGGCAAATTTTGGGAAGGTATAATAAAGGAATATTACACTTCAAATTTTGATAGGAAACAAATCAAGATACCATTCAATTTAACTAAAATTTATTTTATATCTAAATGTAAAATATAAATATGGCTAATTGCATATGGTCATTTGTTAGTGCATGATTGATTAAACAAAATATATTATTTTATTTAAAACTACAAATGAAAAAATGTGATGAAGAATATGGATGAAAGACAAAAGTATAGAAGAAAAGCGTGAAGGGCAAAGATGTCATTCAAGGTTGCCATCTACGTGGGCATTTGAAAAACTCATGTTGCAAGAGGGCATCCAAATATAGATAAATACCTCCAACATGGACATCCTAGGATGCCTAGATTTCACATTTACATTACCCCAAAACAAATGGGGTACTCCAGATGTCTATCCAATGTGAATCTTGGATTCACACCTAAGAAACAACTCCTTAACATCTTTTTAGGCTTCAATTTCTTTTTTCTTATTTGTTCAAGAATATGTCCTCTCTTTTTTATCACATTTAGTTAGATGTATTCCTTGTAAATCCGTTCTTCCTTTTGTTATGTTGGCCAAGCTTTTCTTTTTCACTTTTGTCTTCTGTTATTTCATTGTTAAATCTTAACTAATATATCAAATTACATACAAGAAGATCCTACCATCTATAGGCAAAAGTGAGCACAGCTCAATGGTAAATGACATGTACTCCTATCTTTAAAGTTGGGGGTTCAAATCTATATACCTCCTCTTGTTGTACTTAAAAAAGTTCCTACCATCTACAGTGGCATTTCATAGGTGGGGGAGAGGGTTATTAATCCTAGTGGGCTGCAATTTGCATTTGAACTTAAACTTTGAGATTTCATAATGTGGATCTAAGCTATGCCCCCTGATGTTTCTCTTAAACCCATGGTGGGGGAGAGGCCTACTATATCCTAGTGGACACAGATTTGCCTCAAAACTTCGTACTTTAGATCTGCTATATAAAGTAGTACTATAGTGTGTCTCCTTCATATTGTGATTCCATGGCTCTACTGAATGCATAAGTAGGATAACAAAAGAGTGGGATTCCATACCACCTTTAGATCTGTTGTTGTTCTCATCAATAAATATTGCATATGTAGGATAGATGTATAAATTTAAAAAGATCCTTATATCCATTGCTAGAAATTATTTTTTGCAATTACTATAGCAACTAATAATGATTAGATTACGTGCAGTTTTAAATAATTGAATTTGTTGTGACTTTGATCAGCATGGAGATTTTCAAGCTCCCTTATTTTATTTTTTATCAACTACCAGGTTCCGAGGCAATGTTTGCAGATCTTTGCTATTTCTCCGTCCGGTCAATACAGGTAGGACATTTTAATTTAAGAATGTAAAATTAGGTACTTCATGAACTTCCTTTCTAGATGATGTTTTGCACTAATGAAGATTTTATTTGTGCAACGTTTCACCTTTCAGCATTCTATGAATTTTTATGTCTAATGTTGTATAGTGAATGTTTGCAGCTTTTAATTTAAGAAGGTAAAATTAGGTACTTCATGAACATCCTTTCTAGATGATGCTTTGTACTTGTGAAGATTTTATTTGTGCTACGTTTCACCTTTCAGCATTTTCTGAATTTTCTTGTCTAATGTTGTATAGTGAATGTTTGCAGCTTACGTTTGTGTTTCTCGTCTTGCCTTGTCTTTTCTTGGGTTATTTGGGTCAAGCTGCCTACCTTATATCAAACCAAAATGGAGCTGAGCACGTATTTTTTAATTCTGTTCCCAGTAAGCATTAATTATCTTTATTGATTCGAAAAGCTAGATGGCTTTCATTTTCATAAGTTTTCTGGGTGCTTTTGCTTATGCAAGTCTCTTTTCTGTCTACAGAAAGTGCTTTTTGGCCAGTTTTTCTCATTGCTAACGTTGCTGCATTGATTGCTAGTCGGGCAATGACTACAGCTACCTTTTCATGTATAAAACAATCAACAGCACTTGGTTGTTTTCCTCGTCTTAAGATTATTCATACATCTAGGAAATTCATGGGGCAGATCTATATCCCGGTGTTGAATTGGTTTTTGTTGGCTGTCTGCCTGGTGGTTGTCTGCTCCATATCTAGCATGTATGAGATTGGAAATGCATATGGTAATGTTTGCATTTTCTCATGATATTATTTTTTCAATTGCTTTACCATAAATGATTTATCTTTGAGAATAATTTGGCCCAAGGGCATGGGAGTTCTTAAGGTGATATTTGGTTCCTTATTAGATTATTTCTTTCAATGCTTTTGTTTTCAGGCTCTTTTGTATTTGCTAGGTCTTATTTCTCTTGATCGAGCAACTTTTTTGTAGTTCAGCTTCATTTTCTGGGTTTTTTTTTTTTTTTTTTTTTTTTTGTGTATATGTGTATTTTCTTTTATCGGATTTTATTCTCTCAATGAAAGCCAAGTTTTTTTAATCTTCCTTCAAAAGAAAATATAAAGTTTGGCCCATGGTAGATAAATGTGGATAACAATTCCATCTTAACCTGTATTTCTTAACTGTATCCAATATGTTTGGATGTATAATGAAGTTTTCTGTGTTTTTATCCAATTAGTGTATGGAACCAGTATTAGGAGGTTGAATTATTGCTTACCCTTTATTATCCAGGGTATTATATGTTCTACCTGATCTTTATGCTAAACTAATTTTCTTGTAGGTATTGCTGAGCTGGGAGTGATGATGATGACAACCGTCTTGGTTACCATTGTTATGCTTCTTATATGGCAGATAAACATTATCATTGTGATGGGTTTTGCGATGATCTTTCTTGGGATAGAACTGATATTTTTCTCGTCAGTATTATGGGGTGTGGGTGATGGCAGTTGGATCATATTGGTATTCGCAGTAATTATGTTTTTCATTATGTCTATTTGGAACTACGGAAGCAAGCTCAAGTATGAAACTGAAGTAAAACAAAAGCTGTCAATGGATTTAATGCGAGAACTTGGGTGCAATCTCGGGACAATCAGAGCTCCTGGCATTGGTTTGCTCTATAATGAACTAGTGAAAGGAATACCTGCAATATTTGGCCATTTTCTTACTACTCTTCCTGCGGTTCATTCAATGATCATATTTGTCTGCATCAAATATGTACCGGTTCCTGTTGTGCCTCAGAGTGAGAGATTTCTTTTCCGCCGAGTCTGTCCAAAGAGCTATCACATCTTTCGTTGCATTGCCAGGTATGATACTCGATTTTCATAAGAAATATGGCTACAATGAATTCTCATTCAGGCAAACCTACATTAAAAGGATAATCTTGTATTCCTTTTCACGATCTTTCACTGGGATTTCATCACTTAACAGGTATGGTTACAAGGATGTTCGAAAAGAAAATCATCAGACATTTGAGCAGCTCTTAATTGAAAGCCTCGAGAAATTCATCCGTCGAGAAGCACAAGAAAGGTCATTAGAGAGCGATGGAGATGACGACACTGATACCGATGAGACCCGGTGCTCGCGACTTCTCGTGGGTCCGAATGGAAGTGTGTATTCACTTGGGATTCCTCTCCTTGCTGAATTTAACGAGATCACTAGACCGATAACTGAAGTCCTTAACGTTCCAGAAGAGGTGCAGGCAGTGGAATCCCCAGACCCCTCTATCCCAGATGCAGAGCAATCACTTGAGAGAGAGCTTTCTTTTATACGAAAGGCTAAAGAATCAGGAGTGGTTTACCTTCTTGGTCATGGAGATATTAGAGCAAGAAAGGACTCTTGGTTTATTAAGAAGCTAATCATCAATTACTTCTATGCATTTTTAAGAAAGAACAGCAGAAGAGGTATTGCCAACTTGAGTGTTCCCCACACCCATCTGATGCAGGTTGGCATGACGTACATGGTTTAGATAGCTCAATTTTGTCTGATCTAATGAGGATATTACCAAATATTTGTGCGGCACGAGTGAGGAGCAAAAACAAAGACAAAAAGGAAAGTAATGGCCTTTACATTCTCCAGTGTGTGCTGCAACATCCATTTGATTTCTTTGGCTGATTGGATTCAGATGAAGCTTTTTTCACACCCTCCCCCTTGGTGTCATGCAGAAGGTTTTTCGAGGTGCAATATTGGGTTGGTGACCGTTGTAGTTCTTCATGCATGATGATGATGAACGGCTGAGGTGTTTGAAATTACATGAATTCCATTAATGCGATCCCACTGTAGGGCCCATGTGACTTAAAAAGAAAACTCTTGGAATTAATTTGGAAACTTTCATATGCACAAGTGATTTAGTCATTGTAGATAGTTCTGTTTTTTTTTTTTCCTTATGATAATGCAAAATCATGTTGATAGTCGAATTTCTATTCAGATTTTGTGTGTAGAGTCTAGATTTCAAGAATTAATCACAAAATGTGGGTGCCTTCTGAGGCGGATGAATGGAAGATTATTATTTATGATTGAACTTGAAAAGAACACTTCCAATTTCAGTTACTTAAAACACCAAAATATCGTATGTTGTAAAATAGAATTCACACGACTGGATATCAATTTTCTGTTCAACAAGTATGTGAATTTTAGAAAGTATGGAACTAGTTAATGACCAATTACATAAAATTTCAAGTACTAAGTTAAATCTTAATTTGTTAGACACTTAACATGCTTTACCTAAACTATTGTACATTGTCACACCAAGTTAGTTTCTAAATTAAGATTTCATGCGTGGTAGAAACTAATAAACTAAAGACACTAAATTAAACATTTTCTGCTGACAATGCCTTAATAACTTATTTATTTGCAACAAAATATTCTTTACTTATGACAGTAAAAAGAACATGCTTGCATCTAACATATTAATTCCCAACAATTTTTCAAAATGGAAACAAAAAGCATAATTTGTACATATCTTTCCATTTTCCAATTCAATCAAATCCATTTGTTTGTCGAGCTATTTACTCAACATTTAAGAAACATTTGTAACTTTGAAGTTTTGAACATTTGTAACTTTGAAGTTATTTAAAAATATCAAAACTTTAGGTATTGCTAGCTAGTGGTAGCTATACTTGCCCTTGAACTTTTAATCGTAAAAATTAAACCCTCAAAACTTATCATTGTAAAAATTAAATCTAGAAAAATTTGTTTCAAACCAAAAAACTATTAAAAATTTACAAATATTATAAAATATCATCTATTAATGATAAATCACAATACATAACAATGTGTTATCACGTTTCTAAATGATTTATGTTTGGAGATATAATTGCTACAACCATCCTACTTTGAAGACAGTTTTTCAAAGATACGCTAATAATAATAAATAAATAAACACAGGTTTTCATGTCAGCTTCCACATGATGTCCTACAAACTCACACATTAATAAATATACATAGACTATGAATGCGATAATCATACATTAGAAACTGACACTATGTATACGATAATCAAAAATTAGAAAGAGACAAATTCGTGTCCATTGAGTTCATCCCTATGACCAGTATTCATTTTCACATCAGTTGATGCAATGCAAGTACCTCCAAGACTAAAAAGGATGTGCTGCCGAAGCTGAGACAGCGACAAATTACATCATCAGAAAAGACTTAGCAAGAAAACATGAGCGCAGCAACTTCAAATGAGCCATCATGTGCATATCAACATACCACCCTCAGTAGCTTTATTGCTCCATTCTATTCAGAGTTGTGTGGAGGAACACCCTCTACCAACTATGCGTCAAGGCTTTCTGATTCTAGAACGTTTTGTATAACTCCATGTCATTGTTAGCAACAATTATGAATCTACATGCTGTGCGCATGATGTGGCCATCCCTGCTGAGGGTCCAGATTCAGAGTATAAATCCAGTATCAACGATCAAAAAGCCTGCAAATCTACATAAATACCTCCCAAACAAAAGCACTGGTCAATACATTATGATAACTGCATCTGTCCTGTAGTTAAACCAGTCGCCGCCTTCGACTGATACCATTACTAGAAACAAAAATCTTTTACGCAAACAGTAAAACAAGAATTCCAAGCAAGGGTGGGATCACAGTGAGAACTGAGAAGCACAGATGTAAGGTCCAAGAAATGTGTAATCCACAACATAGTAACAGATGAAAATAAACTTCAAAGTAAAAAGATTGGGAGGTGGGGGCCACTTAAATTCTTCGTATCGTTCTATTGAAATGAAGTCCATATGGCAATAACTAAAAAGCAAATGTTTTACACTGATGTATATAGAAAACCATCCTATGTCATCATTATTGTAATAAGCAAGTAAGAACTTGAAGGCAAGCTACATCCGTTTCAACCAGGAAAATTTTACACTGATGCACATAGAAACATCCCAATTGTCATCATTATGTAAATAAGAAAGTAAACAGTTGAAGGCAAGCTAGCTACATAAATTCGAAACTGAGCCAACAAAGATAAAAGAAAGACCTCATCACCACTTTGCTATTGTAATAATTGCAAGATCTAGCACCATAAATCTACACACGGCGTTTCTTTGGGAGTCGGCAACCATTGTGTGCACGTCTTGTCGTATCTTCAATGTAAACAATCGGATTTTGATCACTTCTAGAATCAGTAAATCCATCTCTCCAACTCAAGATGGCTTGCTTTTTCTTCTTAAAAAAGGTAAAGCCTTTCACCCTCATCACAACTGATTTTAGCCCCAATTTTCTAGATTCACGACCAACATACTCTGCAATTGAATCACCAGAATAACGAGACAGTTTAGCCCCCCCTCCTTTCAGTTCTTCAAGACGACCAGCAGAGGCCTTGAGCTTCGTATTTCCCTTGTTATCCGTAACAGTAACAAATGCATTGTTACGCATCAGCTTTATATGAACAATATCAGCATTGTGTTCCATATTGGTTGGCCTAAGGTACTGAGGAACATCCGAAAAAACCTTTTCATCTTCCTCTAAAATTCCCCTAACGAAGTTCAAAGTCTTAAGATTCCTTCCTGTATCTGGAGGATTAGGGCGGTTGTCGTACTCTCCATAACATCTAGAGCTAATAGAATAAGGAACGGAGACACTTTCAGTTGAACGCGCCAAACCCCAACTAGGACCCTGAACTCCCATGGCTTTCCAACCACGTCCTACAATCTCTCGACCAACAGAGCCTGCAATACGCGGAACACTCATCACTAAAGAAAGCAAACCATAAATTCTAATTGTCATGTCCAGAATCAGATAGAAAATAGAGAGCAGTATTCACCTGAGAAGTGGTTGTGTGGTTGAAGGGATCCAGTGAGATGTGAAGGGAGGGGGGAGGAGAAGCGTGAAGGAGCATCTGAGCCAATGAATGGTGAAATGGAGAGGCGAGAGGGAGAAAAGGAAGGGGAACGAGAGAGAGAGGATGAGCGGAAGAGAGGGGAGAGGTGAGAGAGGGAAAGTTTCGGCATCGTCGTGGGAGGGGCGCAGGCGGTTGATTATTGGGAATAAGAAGAAGTGGGGAAAAGAAAACCCTATGAAGTATTTTCCCCTCTTGGTGGACGAGACATAGACATACGATTAAGAGGGAGGAGTAGGAGTGTCCCCACTTTCTTGTTTCTTCAACTTCAAGAATATTGTAAATTAATCTAACCATGGATATTACAATAATTGCTAACAACTTTTCCTTTTTAATTATACCAAAATTTCCTAACCCATGAGGCAATTTTCTCTTTTTGTTAATCCTAAAATACTCTTAACAATTTCTTTTATTAAAAGACAAAACACTATAAATACCATAGTAATCTATAGAAAAAAAAAAAATAGCAAAACCTCCTAGAGATTTTTTTTTATACTTTTTTTTTTGCCTTTCTTGACAGAAAAAGATTGCACCAACATCCCCTACGAGTATCACTCTAGTTTCAACTATTTATCAAAACTTTCATTTCTATAAATCTTAACCAAACGTGATATTTACAAATTATTAGGATTTAAATTAATTAATTAATAACTTTTTCTATTTCTATAATTCATAATACATATAGTTTATTAACGATTTGGATTCAAATTTTATATAATTTCCCTAAAATAATAGCAAATATAAATTCAATACATTATTCTTTATATTTATACTATTTATCAAAATTTTATTAAATAATACATAATACATATTTTTAATAATAATTTGAATTTAGATTTTATATCATCTCTTAAAATCGTCATATACCTAATGCCAAAGATAAATTCAAATATTTCGCATTTTGTATTCTTCAAACTATTTATCAAAAAACAGACCTAAATATTAAATAATACATAGTTTATATATATATATATATATATATATATATATATATATATATATATTAACAATTTGAGTTTAGATTTTATATATATCTCATCCTAAAATCGTTAGTTTGAATTCAAATTTTATACCTTATCCTTGAAATAAAATGATGCTAAGAATAACAATTTGAATTTACATAAGTAATTATCCTAAAATTGTGCTGATTTAATTATAATTTAGAATACCAGTTTTAATATAATTTTAGTTTCATACGTTTGAATTTATTTTTGTTTCGATTCCCAAAATCAACTTTAATTTAAATTTCTTATCATTCCTCTAAAATCTTGCTAATTTAATTTGTTTTTTATTTCGGTTTTGTTAGATTTTAAAGAATTTATTAACGACATTGGTAATTATTATTAAATAATATATAATGTATTTTTTTAATAACCATTTAAAGTTATATTTTAGATTAGATTTCTTAATTTCAGTTCATATTACATTTATTCATACTTTTTATTGTTTTTGGTTTAAAAAATTCTATTTTGGTGGTAAATACAAGGTATTTTGTATTCACATTTTTAAATTTTTTGAATGGTAAATGTTTATTAAATTCTTTAAAATTTAGGTATGCTTAAACTTTCACTTTTATCAATACATTAGTTTTTTTTCCTTATATCTTGCGTATTGAAATTTATTTTTCAAACTCAACAAAAATAAAGTATTTATTTAATTACATTAGAATTGTAAACCAATTTATAGGGTATAAATTTTAAATGAGTATTTGTGTGTTTTTTAAATGTAAAGTAAAAGCATATTTTTTCTAAAAAAATAAATTTATGTTATTGAATTCCTAATTTAAAAAGATGGACAAATTATTTTATAAATTTTAAAATTATTTGATATTCAATTAAAATTATTGGGATTTAAAATTTGTTGCATTTTTTAAATTTTAGATTTTTCTTAACCAAATCGTAATTTACCTCTTCGGCTCCATGAAACTAGGCTATTTATTAATAATTTATATAAGGAAATTATTATTTATTTATTAGTAATTGAATTTCTTATTCAATTAAGTTGTTGGGATTTGAAATTGATTGAAATTATCAAAATGATCTTATAAATCGTCTATTTATTGAAATTATCTTATAAATTTAAAAACTATTTGTTATACATTGTTGGGATTTGAAATTTGATGTATTTCTGAGATTTTTCTTAAACAAATCATAATTTATTAAGGGTTATTTTAAAAAATATAACAAAAAGTTAAAATATTTAGACCGTATAAAACAATTCTAAAATTGGATAAAGCCCATCGATCCACAATAAAAAATACCAAATGCCTCGTCAACCACGTCGTCAACAACGCGCGTAATATATTTGATACACGATGGTTAAATTTAGCTATTGTTTGGTACACAATCATTTAGATTTGTTCATTTAGATCTGGATAGCCAAATCTAAATGATTTATTTTTTCAATTCTATTGTTTATTTTGCTTACACGATTATATTTGGCTACCCCAAATCGAAACAATTTTTTTTTTCAAAATTTGGTACACGATCGTTTATAATGATTTTTTTAAAATTTTTTTGCAACACGTTTATTTTTTTACATGATCGTTTAGATTTGGCTACTTCGATCTAAACGATTTTTTTAAAGATTTTTATACACGATCTTTTAGATTAGGTAAAAGATTTGGTTACCTAATCTAAACGACGTAAAAGAAGAGAAAAAGAAGAAAGACAATGGAAAGAAATCATAGTGGAAAAAAAGAAAAGCAAAGGAAGAAAGACAGATAGAAAAAATCACAGCGGAGAGGAGAGGAAAGACGGAAGGACAAACTTGGAATATTTAAAAAATAGCTAACTTTATGGGCTTTATTACCCGGGTCATAAATATTTTAGTAGTTTGTTATATTTATGAAAATTTCCCAATTTATTATCTATTTATCAATAATTTATATCAGGAAAGTATTTATTTATTTATTAATAATTTAATTTATTATTCAATTGAAGTTGTTGGGATATGAATTTGTTGTTTTTTTTAAAAAAAATTGAGATTTGTCTTAATTAAATTGTAATTTAGTTTTTTATTGTGATGATATTTTCGTTTTCTAATAATTTGAAATTTTATTAAAAATATCTTTTTTGGCATTTTAAAATTTTTTAGGTATGATGATATTTTTTAGAGGAGAAAATCTAGATATATTACAACCAATTCATGGTAGTAAATTGCTGTTTGCATCGGTCTATCAAGGATTGAGGATGTCGTCAAGGTAATTGGCCATGTTTTATTAACCATTAATTTAACTAAGTTACAGGAATTGAATTTGAATGAAAGAAGAATAAGCAAAACGAACTTTGTTTTTGTGAACGGCTGCTGCTTTTTCGATGGTAAACGTCAATGGTGATGAAGAAGTCGAACAAAGGACGGTTTTGAAGTTGGATGAAGAAGACGAACGAGTTTGGTGGAAATTGAGGATTTGATGTCTTTTAAGTGCTTTGATTGTTTTGGTAGGCTAAAATTAGGGGATAGTTGAAATAATTGTGTTTGGGGAGCCTGATTCAATTATGGGGTATTTTGGGTTTTGAAATAATTGTATTTGAGATGTGAGTTTTTTTACAAGAGTAGTGGCATTTAAGAACTTTTGTAGTAGTGTTTTCTTTTTTTTTTTTTTTTTTTCATTTTTTACGATTTTGCTATATTAATAATTTAAATCAACTTTTGTCATTTATCAAAAGTGAACCTGTAAATTTGCTATTTTTCTGGTCAACCCTTATTAAAATCGTAATCATATTTTTGGTCTTCTTCTTAGAGATGTCCATTTAACCCACGGGGAGGAGAATCTCCGAATACATGGGAAATGAGGGAAGGAGTGAGAAAATTATTTTCCTCCTTGGCAACACGGGGATGGGGGCGGAGAATACATTCCTTGACCCCGACCTCACCCTGCCTCGAACAAAAATATAATTAAATATAAATATAAATATTTATTTATTTACTTATTTAATAATATGTAAAATAGTAAATAAAAAGACCTATTTTGATATTCTCTTCCTTTCCTTTTTTTTTCCCTATTCCATTTCTTTTTCCCCCCAATTTCATTTCTATGTTGAGAACTTTTCTTAAAAATTATATGTATATGTTGTGTCTTGACTTGTGCTTTATAAACTTTTCTTAAAAGAATATGTTGTTGTGTCTTAAAAAATGATATAATTGAAGACTTTGTTGGAATACTTATGGATTGATCCTTGATTTTTTGTATGAATTTTTGAAATTTATGGATGGATTTCTAAATGTATCTTCTAATAGTTGAATTTTTTATTTTTATAAACAATGAGAACTTGACATTTTAATTGTTTAAAATAAGAAAATTGATAATATTCTATTGAAAATAAAAAAAACATTGGAAATGTATATACATTTTCAAGTAAATGCAGATTGAATAATGAGATTAAACTTTAAAAAAATGGGGAATGTTTCCTCGTGGGGAACCCAATCATTGTGGAATCCCTGCCCGTTCCCCATGGGAAAATTAGCGGGGATGGGGAATGAGATAGGGAGGCAAGGACGGGGACGGGGAGTGGTTTTCTCTTTAAACGTTATTAAAATAAATGAATTTTCATTATGTTTGAATTTTAGGATACATGTTTTTATATTTCTTTCTTGAAATTCTTGAGTTCAATGACTTCTTTTATGCTTCTCAAACTCTTAAAATGGTTTAGTTTACAAATTAATTGAAATTGAAAATGAATTGGAATGATTACAATGAATTGATCTTTGGTACTACACACGATGAGATTCTTTACACTTGTTGTGTGTTCTAGTGTGGAATGCTTTATCCTTGTGTGATCTGGGATAGGATGCTCTTTCTTGTTGTGTGTTTTGAAATAGGATTCTTTATACTTGCTTTGTGCTCTGGTATAAGATGCCCTTTGCTTGTTGTGTGTTCTGGCATTAGAAGATGTGTTAAACGTAATGAAATTGATGGAGAATTTGTTGTTGTGTTGAGATTTCTCCGTACGGCCGCAACTTAGCAAAAGAGTGTGGTAACGCTTGAGCTGAGGAGGGCACAAAGATGTAATTAAGCATGCAGAATGACTCTACATGATGATCTATAAAATGCGTTACATGAAGTACTTTCCTATGCGATATGATTTACTATCAGTGTTGGCAAGAAAATGGTTTCTACATGATTTATAAATGTTTGCCCAAGAGATTTGAAGTGTGCAATTGTTTAGCGAAGTGAAATGATTTGATATGAACTCATATTCTTACTAAGACGCTTATGTACATAGGTATATCGCATAGTTTGCAAAAAGAATTGCAACGAGTTATGGTAGAATGTATTTATTAAACGCATCGATCAAAAACCCACTCACTAAACACTTTTGTCTAATATTTCAAATGATTTGTTTTATTCCCCCCTCCCCCACCCCCCCCTCCACCCCGCCTCGCCCCAGCTAGCGAAGAACATTCAGTGTTTTGTTGGCTTTTCGGCCTTCAATCTCAAACTATTTAACTAACATTTTGATGATAACAAGTATGAACTTTTTATTCGCAATTTTATTATTTTGAATAGTCCATAACATAGAGCTCAGAACAATGATTCTAACGCCTCTTGAATCACCTAAGTGGGAGTTCAAACGAAAAAAAATTGCTGAAAGAAGCTTAATGGAAAAATACCCGAGATGGTAACGTGGTAGCCAAATCAATTTGAACCAATTAGAAAAAGCCACTTGAAGAAAAAGAGGAGTAACAAGTGGCTTTTATTTTTGTTTTTGTTTTTTTATTGGCTTTTAAAAAGAAAATGAATTTAAAAAGAAGATAAATTTAATATTATTATTTATCTTTGTGTCTAACAACTAGTTTTTTAAAAGATGTTGAACTTGTTTTATTGAGCCTTAAAAAAATTATTTTAAAATGACATATTATTATATTATTATTTTTGTTTGTGCCTAACGGCTAATTGAATTTAAATCTCAACTATTCAATTTTCTTTTACTTACCTCTAGTGACGCAAAATGATTTTGGATTTCAATATCTTTCCTCTCTTTCTAAATATTTAATTTTTCCCCAAATTTTTTAAGGACAATTGTTTTAACTTTACAATCCTCAAAAAGTGCAAAAGCCACCATTGTTATTCTCACTAAAGTATTTCAATTTTCGTTCTTTTCATCTTTGTCCTTGAGAGAATTGTTATTGTACTGTGAGGATTAATTATTGTGAGCTTAAAAATTGTATACTCACTCTTTTTAGAGAGTTTTCTTTTGTGTGTTTTTAAAACTTCAATATATTGTAACGGTTGGATCCTAACCCGTCGAAAGGATCAAATTTGCTCTTGAACCCCAGAAAAGGAGCTAATAGTGGTTCAAGCTTAATCCGTGGAAATAGTCAAAAGAAGGTTTTCTATCAAAATCCCAAGAGGTACATGTAGGTCAAGTTTGACCGAACCGTTATAAAATTACGGTGTCTTCTTCTCTAACTTTTTTCTAATTATTTTTGCATTTAATTTTAGTTGCATATTCTTGTTGGTTGAGATTGATTGCAGACTCTATTACATTCTTTTTTTATTTGTTTTATCAATCTTGTTATTTAACATAATTTAGCTAAAGTTTTTTTTATTTAATTTAAAAATTACCTAATTTGTTTAATGTAGGCTTAATTGTTAAAAAGTTTAGTTAAACCTTATTCACCTCCTTTAGGGTTGCCATACCAGTCCAACATATATTTGACTTGCCATCTTGATAGCATGTAGTGCCATAAACGAATCACATCATCTTGGCATTAATCACTGTTAGCTCCCATAACATGTAGAGTTAGGTGAGTAGAGCAACAAGTTGTGTTTTAAGACTTGTGTATTTCACTTAAGAAAACTCTCTTGTTCCTATCAAATGTACTCTTTTAACAAATATCAATGAAGTGATTGTTATTTCAAAACAAGTTCTTATCGCACTTTAAAGTTTATGTTGTGTTTGTTTCACTTATTAGGTGTTCAACGTGCTATCTCGCAGAGAGATATATGTTGAATGTTATTGAAAGAAAAAAATTGTGAAAGAAAAATATAATATTATTTTAATCTCATTGGCATTCCCACATTGATTAATATTGAATGAAGAGGCTCCTTCTTATACTCATTGGTTGACTAATGGGTTTGGGCCCTTACGGTACACAAGTTTTGGAAGGAGGGAAAAGATAGGCAAATGTGGATATGACTATATCTCCACATGCGTGTGCTGCCGCGGTCCATCGGATGAGGCAAGATAATATATATATTCTTTTTTACGAAAAATTTTCTTTCTTCAGTTTTGGAAAACCCTAAACTTTCCAAGACATTTTCTTCAGTTTTGGAAATTAATTAACATTAACATTTCTCCCCCAAATAAATTTGTGACCGTTGGTCATCCCTTTCTATCACTATATATATCTCGGTCTTCTTTCATTCTAGTACATAAGAAAACAAAATTCGTTCTTCCCTTCTGTGATTCTATGATATTCCGAGCAATAGTGTGTCTATCAATTTTTTAGTGTTTTCTTATTACCAGTTGATTTTCGTGCAAAATATACTAAAGACGAGAGGCTGTTTTATCCTTGGGACGACGAGGCAATTATCTGTTTGCACAATTTAGAGTAGAGTCACGAAACGTCTTAAAGAGAGTGTGTTTTGCGATTCATCTATCTATTAATCTTGTTTATGTTCTGCAGTCGTTTCTGTTCAAGTATTGGTCTACCTTACTATTGTTGTTCTGATTTCTACGTACCAGTTTGCCGAACTGACCAAGCCGTGAGTTGATGACCGAAGTGCAATAATCTTTTAACCCATCAGATGGATGTCAAAACTGCTTTCCTAAATGGTGATTTAGAATAAGAGATTTATACGGAACAACCTGAAGGTTTCATAGTTCACGGTCAAGAATCCAAAGTTTGTAAATTAGATAAATCCCTCTATAGCCTAAAACAAGCTCTCAAGCAATGACACGAAAAGTTTGACAACTTAATCATGTTAAAAGGATTCAAAGTAGATGAGAGTGACAAATGTATCTGCTATAAGACTAAAGATAGGTTATGTACTACCATATGTTTATACGTAGATGACATGTTAATCTTTGGATCAAACTTGCACGTCATAAATGATTAAAATCTATGTCGAGTGCATACTTCGACATGAAAGACTTAGGAGAAGCTAATGTAATCTCAGGTATCAAAATTACTAGAACTGAAAATGGAATTTTCTTAGATCAATCTCATTGCATAGAAAATATTGAACTTCGGAAGTAAACCAACTTGTACACCTTATGACTATAGTGTTAAATTATTCAAAAACACTGGTGACAGTGTTAACCAATTCGAGTATGCTAGTATCATAGGTAGTTTGTGATATGCTGTTGATTGCACTAGACCAGACATAGCTTACGCTGTAGGATTACTATGTAGGTTTACTAGCAGACCTAGTCTAGAATACTAGAATGCAATAAAGAGAGTAATAAGATATCTTAAGAAAACAAAAAACCTAGGATTACATTATAAAAAGTTTTCCTCTGTACTTGAAAGTTATAACAATGCTTATTGGAACTCCCTCTTAGATGACTCAAAAGGCTACAAATGGTTATATTTTTAATATACCAGAAGGAGTTGTTGCTTGGAAATCCAAGAAACAGACAATCTTAGCTCAGTCAATGATGGAGCCAGTGATGATAGAACTAGCTACTGCTAGTGAAGAAGCAAGATGGCTTAGAAGCTTGCTATCAGATATTCCCACATGGAAAAGACCAAAACCAGCCATACTAATCCATTGTGATGATAGTACTGCAACTATCGCAAAAGTTCAGTATCGTTATTATAACGGTAAGAGACGATAGATACGTCGTAAGCACAGTACCATTATAGAGTTGTTCACTACTGGTGCAGTGATAGTGGATTATGTACGATATGATGATAACTTGGCTGATCCTTTGATGAAAAGACTTGCTAGAGAAAAGGTTTTTAAAACCTCAGAAAGAATAGGACTCAATCCTATTAAAATTTGAATTACTGTGAGATAAACTCAACTTGAAAGACTGGAGATCCCAAGAAACAAGCTCAATGGGTAATAACTAATCACAAGTAATATGATGAGAATCATGCTAGATAATTAGAAGTTCCATTCTTATGATTTAGTGATTAGCATGACATCCTAAAGTGCATGGGGAGGCTAAACTTTGTTTTTAATTAAATCTATACTTGAGATCAAGTAAGGTACCTAGCTATAGGAGTACTATTGATAGTATACACATTGAAATGTTAAAAAAAAACTCCAAGCTAGTAAGCTCAGAATGTTAAATTCAAATATTTTAATCTGTAGTTTCCACAAATAAGGAAAAGAAAAAGACCTGACATTTCTACAAACAGTTGGTGTGCGTGTGAACTTGACGACGGGCTTAAAAGCAACCACACCTGGGCCTCTTATCAAATCAAAATTTTGATGCAAAGCACTCAAAATCTAGCCCATTAATAAGTATTTGGAGAATCACATAAACAAAAATAATGACACGGGCCTCTGAGAATCTGGAACTAATGACGATGAAGAACAAAAAAAATAGAAACAGTTGAGAATGACAAAATGGAAGTGGGTTAGTAACGTAATCAAATGGGTAACTATTATAGAGGATTGCAGATTCAAGTTCAGATTAAGATCGAATTCAATTCCCTTTTACGTTGTCGCTAATGCTCTACATTCTAGCTCTGTTCGTCGACGGTGAAAACTTGGTGTAACACGTTTGTTTTGAGAAATTTTGATGTGTCCAACTGCTGCCATAGCTATGAGTTACGAGAATAGTCGATTGGTGGACAGAGATAGAAATAAAAGGGAAAAGGGAAAAAGAATGAAGATGGAGGATAGATGATAAAAGAAAAATGGTCAGATCCGTGACGGTGGTCAGATTGAGCGCGGTTGGGAGACACGGCAACTGGCGGATGGACGTTTGACGATAGGTAAAAATGTTGGCACCGTGTGTGCTTTCGACCGAAGAAGATGAAGGAAAGGGAAAGGGAAAGGGAAAGGGAAGGGAAATGGAGAGGCGTGGGAGAGATGGGTGTGATTTTGGGGATTTGAAATCCTAAAAAAAGTGAAACCCTAAATGCATCTCTTACTATCTTTAATGTCAGTTTTAAAAAAAATGAGCCTTTAATGTCGGTTTAAAACCGACATGAATCTTTCATCTTTAATGTCGGTTTGAAACCGACATCAAAGATTCGCTTTTTTAAAACTGACATTAAACATCTCTATTCATTTTTTCCAACCGACATTAAAGCCCAGTTTTCTTCTAGTGATTTAAGGTTTAGGAATTAGGGTTTAGGTGAAGAGAAACCTAAAACTAGATTCATTGTAATTTTTCATTAGAAAACAAAATTATAGTTGGTAAAAGCGTTGATTGTTCTTTTCTGTTTTCGGTACTTCTTATTTCCGATTGTTATTTGCACTTATTTACATATTTACGGGTTGTGTGTGTGTCACATTCATAAAAACCAATTTATTGAAACGTAACGTATACTTAAAAAATGTTGAAAATGAACATTGTAGTTAAATAAATTAAATTGTTTTACGAAAACTAGGACGATTTGATAAACTAAATATACGAAATTTGTGTATTGGATTTATAATATGAATTAATATATATATATATATATAAACAAATTTCATAACACTACCTACATAACCCTTCCCCCAAACACATCTTATCATAATATTATCATCACCCTTTTTCTAAATACATTTTATCATGACACTATCATAATACTTCCTTCATAACTCTTACCCCAGACACATATTATTATAACACTCCATCCATAACTCTTCCCCAAACACATCTTATCATAATCCTCGTTTATTATAACCTTAACCTTCCATAACCCAACCTTTTTCCCAAACGACCCCTAAATGTTTTCCTTTTGCTTTCTAATTAAATAGGTTATCCTCCTTTGTACAAACCTTTACAACTTCTCAACTTCTTCAGTTCCATTGTGGAAGACACGAACATGAAAAATAGAAAATCTAACAATCAAACTGTGAATATTCAAAATATAGTCATCAGCGGAACATAGCACGATGAAGGCTCGATTCAAAATTCAAAATCGAAGGATGAAGAAGAAAAAATTAACAGCTAATTGTGTTTCTATTGTCAGTAACTTTAATTCCTAATTATCAATTATTTCGTACGCAGTCATTATTTGTTTATTTCTTTTATTGTTCACTAATTTTTCTTCAACAACATATTAACTATTAAACATCACTTCTCAAGCAATCATACCAATTACAGTGTAATATAATTTTAATAAAGATCTATTTGAAGAAAAAAAAAAAGAATTAGACAATATGATATGGGGTCTTTTCAAAAATACAAAAAAGCGGTAGAATAATTTCGAAAATGGAAAAAACCCAGAGGTCCAATGTGTAAAATACAAAAAATGCCCTGTCAACAATGCGCGTAATATATTTGGTAACGCGATTTGGTACACGACTAATTTGTTACACGATCGTTTAATTAATTGGGTTAGAAGATCGTTTAGATTTGGCTATACGATCATTTAGATTTGGGTACACGATCGTTTAGATTTGGCTATACGATCGATTAGATTTGAGTACACGATCGTTTATATTTGACTACACGATCGTTTAGATTTGGGGTTCTAAATCTAAACAATTCTTTTTTTTCAAATTTGGTATCTAATGATTTTTTTTAAAATTTGATATAAACGATTTTTTGAATATTTTTTATACACAATTTTT
The DNA here is from genome assembly GCF_025177605.1 of Cucumis melo. Classification (NCBI taxonomy): domain Eukaryota; kingdom Viridiplantae; phylum Streptophyta; class Magnoliopsida; order Cucurbitales; family Cucurbitaceae; genus Cucumis; species Cucumis melo. The sequence goes on from NC_066863.1 coordinate 15,743,290, forward strand.
TAGTTTTGGTTACTACCTAATCTAGATGTAAAAAAAGAAAAAAGACGATACAATGCGCATTAAATGAAAAAAATGAAAAAGAAGAAAGAGAAAGAAATACATGCACGCATCTAAAAAAGAGAGAAAAACAAGAAAGAAGATATATGTAAAAAAAAGAAGTCACAGCTAAAAAAGAAGAGTACACAACGATTAAAAAAACGAGAAAAAAAATATGAAAAGAAAAATTTGAAATATTTAAAAAATAACTAAATTTATGAACTTTGTTACACGTGTCGTAAATATTTTAATAGTTTGTTACAGTTAAAAAAGTTTCTCCATGATATCTTATTTTAACAAAAGATTTCAGTTGCACTAACCGTCTTTTTATCCTAAAATGTCCATAATATTATATTTAATTTGAATGTAATTGAATATTGATATTAAGTTCGACTGTATAATATCTTATTTTAACAAAGATTTCACTTGCAGTACCTTATTTTTATACTAGAATCCCTTAAACATTTAAATCAATTTCAATCTAATTAAATATTGATATTAATTTGAAACAACAGAATATTTAGAATCTAAAATTCTTTTAAATTTTTGTTACAAGAATCTAATAAAATCACATATTTTATCTAAATATCGAATGTCACTTTTGTTTGTTTGTTTGTTTTGTTTTTTTTTTTCTTTAAATAAATCTCGTATTTTTATGTTGTTTCATTTTATCGTTTTGATTTTAAAATCTCATATCTTCCAATCTATCTCGTTTCTCTTTCATAACTATCATATTCTCCAAACTTTTGAAGCAAACTCACATTTTCACCAACTTTTGTTGTGCTCCGAAGCTCAATGTCAGGCATGCAAAAGGAAAAGCACAATTGTACATATATCCTTATTTTTTCATACAGACAATCTCATATTTTTCTTCATTTTTCAATTATCTTAGTTTATATCAATTTCTTAATAACCCAAATTTTAAATTAAAACCTAAATTCCACCGAAACTAACAAAATTTCAAAACCAAAATTTATCCTAAAATAACAAAACAATATATAGTCAAATAAAAAACATTGTTTGACTCTTAACACAAATTTAACTATTAACGTACAATCTTGTTAGAATATTTAAGTTTTAAAATCACTTTACTTATTATCTTTTTTATTATGATAGTTCATATATCGTACAGTTTCATTTATTTTAGATAAACAATTGTCAAATAGTTTACAAAAGAACAAGAGAGCATTGAAGAAAGGATGGAGAAAAAGATGAAAATAGAGAGTTAAAGTGGTGTTGATGGTTTTTGTTCATATACAACAAGAACATTTTTTAGCATTTTTTTAAAGTTGAATAGCATTTTTTAAACTTTTGACGGTTGAAGAAATATTTTTTAATATTTTCTTTTTAAAGTTGAATATTTTTTTTTTAAAGTTGAAGGGTATAGGACATTTTTGACACAAAATGTGAAGTTTAGAGCTTTTTTTTTTTTTTTTTTTTTTTTTTATGATTTAGCCGTTAATTTACCATCTCTTCAATTTTCACACAATTAAAATAATTTAGTGGACACAAATTATAGTTTTTCTACAACAACTTTTGATATATATAAACTTAAAATATGATTTTTTTTTTAAAAAAAACCAACATAAATTATCTGCAAAATCCTAACATTGTATACAACAAGATCTTCGAACTAGATAATTTTAGAAATTAAATTTAGTTAAAGAATAACATACTTTGATCCATGAATAATCTTCTTGAGGAATTGTGTTTCTCACACTTTTCTTTCTTTAAAACTTAATTTAGGTTTCTTGGTGAGTATAATAAACTACTTGATAAGATAGTAAGATGACTAATCTCTAAGGTTCTATTTATAGATACCACCTATCATGGTGTTTGGTGTTTAATTAGAACATTATCTTTTAACCTAATGAGTCTAATAAAATAATAAGCCTGAAAGAGATAAATAACATATAATGCATATGGACCACATTAATAATAATATTATATTTAAAATAAATCTAACAATCTCTCACTTGGCCTATTGACATTATTTATCATATACGTTCATAGACATAATGCACAAAATTAAACTTCATAACATATCATGTCAAATCAAAGAAACTACTAAAGAGTCACGACGGTCATACATCATTGCATTAACATATTCTCTTCCATGTATTACTGAAATAGTTCTTCTATTTATCTATAATAAAGATAATTAATAATGGTCCAACAATAAGTGTCTTTATTAAAGACGATGTCCTATTTGGTTTACCTAATTCATTTATGTATATACTAATCATAAGAACAGAACCATAAGATAAAATTAGAAACAATAAATAAATGAGCTCAAAGTGTCAAATAACACCATCTTGATCTTAATAATGATATCTACTGATACCCATACGTTCAACATGATCATTGAACGTCTTTGGTGGCAATCCTTTAGTCAGTGGATTCACAATCAGAAGTCTAGTGTTAATGTGTTTGATTGACACCCTTTGTTTATGAATTTCTTGTGTAACAGTAAAATATTTTAATTCCATATATTTAACACCTTTAGAATACTTGTTTTTTGAGAAGAAAATTGCTGCAGAATTATCACAATAAATTCTCAGCGGCTTGGCAATACTATCAACAATTCCAAGTCCTGAGATAAAGTTTCGATTTTTTCATGCATTTTCAAGGTGAAAAATTGTCAAAAATTAACACCACTAGCCACATATTGTAGGTAGTACTCATATGCCAAAAGGATTGAACCCATTAGAAGCTAATCCCAAACGATTGTTTCGTGGATCTGAAGCGAACTCAGCAAATTTAGTATCAAAATGCTTCCATCCCTCTGCATCAACTGGATGTCTCAACACGTCATCCATTTCGACTCGTTTATCTTGATGTCATCTCATTTCAGACGAGTCCTCTTGTAATACAAACAATCTCTATAATCTTGATATCAATGAAAAGTGTCGCAATACCTTGTGCGGATTCTTTTCCCTTTGATAGGACTAGCCTTGTACCAAGACTCACCACAAGTTGGACAATGTGCCAAATCGACAAACTCCTTCCAATACAACACACAATCCTACTTACATGCATGAATAGTCTCGTATCTCAAGCCCAAATCACACAACTTTCGTTTTGCTTCATAGAAAGAATTAAAGATAGTAGTACTACACATTGGAAGCGCACATTTTAACAGTTGTAATAACATGTCGAACGACTTGTTACTCCAATCGTTAAGAACCTTGACATGCATCAATGTAATCAAAAAGTTGAAGGATGAAAATTTTGAACAGTCGGGGTATAGCTCACGACAAGCTTGGTTTAATAACTCTTGAAATATATTTGTCGTCTCCTCTTCTACACCACTATTGAACTACATGTCATTCACCAAACCTTCCTCTGCTGTTTCTTCTTCGTGTTCGATCGGAGCTTGTAAATCATGCAACATTTCCAACATTTCATTATCTTCAGAAAACAAATTGCTACTGGTTCCTTCAATATGGAAGGGGTTACAGTTAGTTCTTTCATGAAAAGGGTCACTACTAGTTCCTTTATCAAATCTTTCTATATCTCTGTACAAGTTCACTAGCTCTTTATGATACACCCATTAATGTATAGGAGAGGCACATTCCAATGGTTAACAAATGTCTCTCCATACCCTTAACGAGTCCTAATCGAGTTCATACATCTCTTGCATGGAATTTGAAAACTCCCTCTCTATACTCAACCGATAACTTATTCCTAATGTTCATCTAACTCTTGTCCATTGTTAAAAACCTAGAACATAAATACATATAATTATCTTGCACTATGGACAACCATAGATCTAATTAAATAAACGCACCCTTACTTCTAACAAACAACTCGTGTTCACAAATAATAAACTATAAGCGACCATAACTGCAGGGTAGCCACAACACATCAATAAAAAGTTTCAAATATCAATATCATAAATTTAAAATTTCATCAATATCTCAATTTCAATCATTATTATCACAATTTCAATAATAATTATTCCCTGACATATTATTAAAATTTCATTCACACATATGATTTGGTTCTTAAACAATTAAATATACATTATAGCTATTATTACTCTTTGAATATAGACCATTTAGAAAATTGTATATTGCCTTAATCTTGCTTCCTTTCATGATGTACTGACCTATGCATGTTCGTGAGACCCCACTTTATTGTTGTGATGTTATCTACTTGTAGATTGGGTCTGCTATTAGTGGTACTCATTTTAGCTCATGAATTGGAGATAGAGGATGTGGAATGCAAGTTTATTTGAAGACAAGTTTCATCCAAGGTCATTGAGTTTCAAGCTTTTTTAGTTAAGTTTGTGTTTCTAGAACTAGAATTGTAGTCTTATGATTTTTGGAATAGCATAGTAGGATTGGTTTTGTAATTTTGAAATTATCATATTAGGTTGGGTTGATAGACATAATGTTTTGTATATGACAATATCAAACAAATATGTAAAGTTTTCGAAATGTTGTACATATATGGTAAAATGTTAATATATGTTAAAGTTTTGCAATTGTCCTCGTTCATATTTATGTTCAAGTTTTGAAACTATATTTGATTAATATTGTTGTTTATATATATTTATGAAACTGTTGTTGGACCGCTATACATGACAATGAGAGCACAATACATGAACAAAAATATAATTGAATTACAATTTTTAAAAAAGTTCGGGATATGCTTGACGGTTTTAAAATTTCATAAAGTACATTCTTGACGTTTTTAAAATGTCATAAAGAAGTACATTCTTAATGTTATAAACAAGCATATTCTTGACGGTTTTTCAATGTCATGAACAATCAATTTCTTGACGGTTATTAAATGTCATGAAATACACATACTCTTGACGGTTTTAAACTATCATGAACACTTATACTCTTGACGGGTTTAAATTGTCATAAAAATTTGTACACTCAACGTTTATAAAACGTCAACGTTTACTATTCTTGACGTTTTTATCAACCGTTAAAAATTTCAACTTTCTTGACACTGACTTCAATGAGGGTTTTAAAATCATCAAGAATAATAATTCTTGACAGTTTAAAAACGTCAAGAGAGTCTGTTTTGTAGTAGTGTACAATTTACATATACAATATACAATAGGGGTTTTTTCAAAAATTGAAACATTTAGCAAACTATTTAAACTTCATAGAATAAAATCACTATCAGACAAAAAATTTTACACTAGATTTTTCTAGGAAGTGTAATATTTTGTCAAATGTTCTACTTTTGATAATTTTCCTATACAATATACAATTTATACATACAATCTAATATATATTTTTTAGAAACGAAAACAGAGCAAAATACACTATTTTTATTGGTAGAGACGACAAACCAAATAGGTGACAACACGAGATATTTGAATATGATTCAAATTTGCATTAAATTAGAAATTAATTAATTAGAGAATTAATTAATAGTTTTGTTTAATTTTATTTACATAAATTTGATTTAATTAAATTAAAACATTAGGTTATGTGAGAGATATTCATTTAAATATAATTTAAATAAAATATGAATTAAATATGATTTAGAAAAATTTTCATGAAGGTAACAAAACACCAAACTATTTACGGTCTGTATAACAAAGCTCATAAAATTAGTCATTTTTTAAATACTCCATGTTTGCCCTTTCATCTTTTCTTTCCTCCTTGCTGCGATTTCTTTCATCGTCGTCCTCCTCGCTGCAATTTCTTTTGTCGTCTTTCTTCTTTTCCTCTTCTTTTTTTTTTTTCCGCTGCGATTTCTTTCCATCGTCTTTCTTCTTTTTTATCCGTTGCGATTCCTTTCCATCCTCTTTTTTTCTTTTCCTCTTTTTTTATACGTCGTTTAATCTTTCCATCGTCTTTCTTCTTTTCCTCTTCTTCTTTTTCCTCTGCGATTTTTTTACGCCATTTAAATTTGGGTAGTCAAATCTAAACTATCGTGTACAAAAAATAGCAGAAACTATCGTGTACAAAAAATAGCAGAATCTAAAAGATCTGTATAAAGAATCTTGAAAAAATTCATTTCGATTGGAGTAGCCAAATATACACAATCGTGTATAAAAAGTAAATGTTGTATAAAAGAACAAACCATCGTGTAAATAAATCTAAACGATCTTGTACTTAAATAGTTAAAAAAATCGTTTATCCAAATCTAAACGATCGTGTACTAAAGAATCTTGAAAAAATAAATGATCGTGTAGACAAATCCAAAAGATCGTGTAAAAAAATAATCTAAATGATCGTGTAAAAAAAAGTAAACGATCACGTACAAATTTTTTTTTTTAAAAATCGTTTAGCCAAATCTAAACAATCGTGTATCAAAAGAAAAACGATTTGCCTACCCAAATCTAAATGATCAAATCTAAACGGTCGTGTAACCAATTTTAAACGTAACCGAATTAAACGATCGTGTAATCAAATTAAACGATAGAATAAAAAAATAATTGCCAAATTAAATGACAAATCTAAACGATCGTGTACCAAATATTTTGCCGCTTTGTTCTATTTGTAAAAAGACCCATATAATTTAATTAATTATTAATTCAATTAATTATTTAATTTATTTTAAATTAATTGATTATTTTAATATTAACTTAATTTAAGGGTTCTTTTAAAACATATAACAAAGCGGCAAAATATTTACACTATATAGAACAATTTCGAAAACAGAAAAAGTCCACATGCCCAAAATGAAAAATACCAAAATTGTTCTAGTCAACAACGCACATAATATATTTGATACATGATCTTGTACCAAAATCGTTTACATTTGGTATACGATTGTTTAGTTTGATTATTCTTTGATATACGATCATTTAAATTTGACTATTCTTTGGTACACGATTGTTTAAATTTTGCTATTTTTTGGTACATGATTGTTTAGATTTAGACGAATTTTTTTTTTAAATTCTTTGGTACACAATCGTTTAGATTTGGCTACACGATTTTTTTTTCAAGATTTTTTGCTACACGATTGTGTACCAATATTCCAACGATCTTTTTTTTCAAGATTCAACACTTATTCCAAGATCTTTTATATTTATTAGATTTGGGATTTGTTTTGTTGTTGAAAATCAATTGAGGTAGGCTAATAGCGTCTGATTTTTTAGTTTTAGAGTAACTTTAGTTAAAGTTGTGGTGTGTAATTTGATTCAAGATAGTGGGGACTTCTAAATTGCCAAGTTACTTCTCGGAATGTTTTGGAACTCGATTGACACTATTGGTAGAATGGATTCTGAAATTTGTTTGATGATGTTTGGACTTTGCCAAGTAGATTGGTCCTTAGATGTGATTTATTGTGAAATTTATGGATGATAATCATGTTTTGTTTGATTAGAGATTATGTGAACTCACGTAGGGCCTCATATACTACTTGTTGCATCAACCAATAGCTGACTAAGATTAAGGATAAGGATAGAGTACTTTTGTTTGATTAGAAATTTCCTTCTAATAATTTTGACAACTTGAGATTAAGGATGGAGTATTTAAGGATAGACTATGTTGATGGCTGGTTATAATTGATTTCAAACCAAATAGCTGATCTTTTTCAAGTGAGAGATGCAGGTATTACAAACTTGTTTTGGATTTGTGGTTTTTTTGCTTTATCATATCTTCCCTCTTAAAGGAGTTGAAACGCACTTCTTGATCTTTAAATGCCATATGCCATGATGTGTTCTAATCTTCCCGTTTCAATTGATGTCTAAGTTGTATGTTATTCTTAAAAAAAGTTTTCAAGCTTGCATCTTTGCTGTCAAATGTTGGTCTTGATCAATATGCTGCATCTCATGTCTTTTTTTCAAAAAAGGTGTTCTAGCTAGCTTGAGTTGGCCGAACTTGACTTGATGAATATGCATCTCATGTCTGCTTCAATTCTCTTCAGCTGCTAATACTATTAAAAAAAATATCAACTTAATGGGACTACTTCTTCGACAAATTTGACTTAAAGATGAAGAGGATAGACTAGGAAATGTTGTCTAGAAAGTTATTCGATTTCCTGGATCTTATTGGTTTTGTTGCTTTTCTTGGAGTGATCTTGCTTTAGTATTTATAGCAACTCTCCATTCCTTATTTGCTTTAGTATAAACGTAATTATTATTGCGGCCTTTTGTTTATTGCCTTTATTATTAGGATATAGATGCTCCCAATAATTTGTTTCAGTTTTTTTCATCATCTTAAATCACCAATGTAACTATTTGAAGGGATAGAAGCCCTACAATGAAATAAATTTAAACCGAACTATAACTCAAATTTAATTGGGATCTAAAAATACTTGGTGTGCATTGAAAATATATCGAAACAAAATTTCTATGGCTAAGTATACAGTACATCGGAAATATACATAAATAAATCTTCTATGGCTAAGCATGCTATAAAAAAAAAATACAGAGAATATGAAATAAGTACTTACTCTCGTTGAAGTCTATATATCTACTAAAACTCCAATATTGGAGTACCACCACTTAGAGACTTTTCTATTATCTGAAAATGAAATTTTGGTTTGTGGGAACAAAAATTGGAAAAAATTTTTTAGAGAGTAAGTAGTACTCATAAGTATCTTTGATCTGCTAAAAAATCCCTTCCCTATTCTTCAATTGAAGGAGATAGAGGTAATATTGGAATATGTGAGAGAATCACCCACATTTTCTATTAATTTGATTTAATTTAAATTAAATTAGATTAAGAAATTTTTTCATAAATATAACAAAGCGGCAAAATATTTATGGCCCATGTAACAAAATCAAAGAGCTCATGAAGCCGACCATATTTTTCTAAATATTTTAGGTTTGTCTTTCCTTTCCATCTTCTTTCTTCTCCTTTTTTTTTCTGCAATTTTTTTTCCTTTTCATCGTCTTTTTCTCTTCTTCTTCTGCCATTTTTCTTTTAATTCTTTTTCTAGATCGTGTACCAAATATAAAAGATCTATTTTTCTTTTCTTTTCAAATTATTATTTGGTTGTTCAAGATCGTATACCAAATATAAAAAATCTTTTACTCTGAAACCGTCTCCAATCCACTACTACACCAATAAAAATGATACTAACTTTAAGAAAAAAAAAATAGAGGCAAACAAAATTGCCCATTAAGCTCTAGTGTGCAAGAATCCAACAGACAAAATTGCCCATTAAGCTCTAGTGCGCAGGAATCCAATCTATAATTCAAAAAGTTTAAGAGTTAATTAAAGATTTGGTCAACTACAAGCAAAATAGAGCTTAGATAAAAGAACCATATCCTCGATATTATTGTATTCAAGAAGGGAGATGTAGGTGCTTATATTGGCGATGTTCTTAACCAGAATCATGACAGCCATATCAACCTTTGGGTACTTCGCAAAAGAAAAGAAAAGAGATTTACAAAAGAAAAGGAAAGAAAAGAAAATAGTAGACTAGATAATTGAATTTGTAGTTAGACTTGCAAATAGTAGCTACTAAGAATTTGATAGTAGCAAAAGAGGAACAATGTTTATACCACTACTACAAAATCTACTTTACTTGACACTAGGCACTTTTACATACTTGACGCTTTTGTTAAAAAAGCGTCAAGTATTGAAAATTTTAAAGGAAAAACTTCAAGTATAGTCTAAAATAAGTGGAGTTTTCACGGAGTTTTTCGGATAATTTTACGTTAACCTTTACTTGACATTTTTTTCGCGTCATGACGTTGTATTCGTGTCAAGTATTGCGAAACTTTACTTGACGTGAAAATAACGTCAAGAATAGTTTAAAGAAGACAAAATTTTCACCAAAATTATTGAATTATTTTTACTTGACGTTTTGTGTCGCGTCAAGTATAGTGGAGACTGTACTTGACGGTTTTTTAGCGTCAAGTATAGTGTGGATTTTACCTGATGTTTATTGCACGTCAAGTATGGTTGACATTTACTTGACGTGGAAATAACGTCAAGTATATTTAAAATTTTTATTTGATACTTTGAAAAGTAATATTTTAAAAATGTCAAATATAAAAATATAAAAATATAAAATATAAAAGTATTTTTTATTTCTCTCATTTCATCAAATAAGCTTATTAAAATAAATTTATTAAAATAAAGTTATTAAAATAAAGTTATTACAATGTTATTAAAATAAACTTATTAAAATAAATTTAGCAAAAGAAACCTATTAAAAATTAATTTAGTAAAAAAAATGTATTAAAATAAATTTAGTAAAAAAAAACTTATTAAAATAATTAAATAATTTTATTGAAAACAAATTTATTAAAAAATTCCTTCCAAAAAACCTTTCATTTTCCCCCTTTCTCTCCCCAAACCCTCAACCTCTCTATCTCCATCCCAAAACCCATGCTAACCCAAGCCTTTCGCGAAGACTCACACTGACGACGATGACCCACGCTACGACGATCCACACCACGACGACCCACTCCGCTACGACCCACGCAGCAGACTCTTACCCATGACGATTCCGACCAAAATCTTCACCTTCCTTGTCCAGCCTTGTCCGACGAGCCTCCAACGGCAGCGACCTGCAGACAGCGGTGTGGGTGTACCCAACCTCTGACCACGAGCGACTAGCCTCACTGACGACAACCCACTCAGATTGACGCCTAGCGTTATTTTCCAGTGGAGGAGGCGGTAAAGACGTGGAGGCGGCAATGGCGGAGGAGCGGAGAATGAAGCGGGCGGAGAAGTTGTCGTTGCCGCCGACTGCAATCATTTTTGGAGGAGTTTTTGGCCAGAGAAAATTGTCAGGCGTTGCCGGAGTGCCATCATTTTTTTCATTTGGAGTGTATTGAGGTTTGGTTTAGTAAGAAATTTACGTGCCCTATTTGCCGTAATTGTGTTGCAACTTAGATTAATTTCTTCTTCTTCCTCTCATTTCTTTTCTCTCTACGTTGATTAGAGAATTTTACATATAATTATAGCTTTTAATTTGGCTTTCGTTTTTAAATTTTATCTTTGAAACTACAAAACTTAAATAGGTAAAGTAACATAAATTCTTCTCCAGCTGCCTCTTATGAAAATCATGCCTAACCATTGGAATTGGATTGAAGTGTTTGGATGTTATTATGAATCCTTGGAACTCTTCTGTTGATATGTTTGGGTCAGTTTCAAAGTTCGATCAATCTTATCTTTTGTTTGGCAATGAAGAGTACCTATTCATATTTCAAGAAGCATATGGGGCTGTGATTCATTATCTTTTCAATGACCCTTGGTAATGTTATGCATTCTATGTCTAACTACGAAGATTAGGTAGATATTTTATTTTTCTCCTCTCCTGCCTTTTTTTTTAAATGATCAATGGGTGTGTCTTACATTTGATACTGTGACTGGTTTCCTATACATGTAGGTATGTTGAGGTAAATATGGATTCTAAAGCTCTTGTCTGGCCATTATTCAACAGTTTGCAAGCATTTTGGTCAGGGCTTCAGGTTTTAGTTTTTCTCTTACATATTTATAATGTTAATTGTTTTATCATGTTTCCTGTAGGTTATAAACTATATATCATGCTTCCAAGATCAAATATTTTCTTGTAAGAGATATATCTGTCGGTTTCTTTTGTTGATAAAGGGAAGTTCTTACTCTAGATGTTCATCTTTATTGATCACCTAGGTGTTTGATATTCTATAATTAAGGATGAATTGGTTCTTGGCTTTTGATATGTTTATTTTTTATAATTTTGTTTTTATTTTTATTTCCACTTTTTGTTTGAATTTGTTCTTTTTGTTTACCTAAATTGAAATTTTGTCAATTTCTTTTATTAGAGATTAAACACCAACTACATAGTAGAGAAGGGTAACTGAAAAATTCAATTCAACGGTTCAAATCGACGTTTAGAACTTAATTAAGAGAAAATCGATTGGAACTTATTTTCTTAAAAAAATAAACCAAACCATTACAACACTTGTTAATTTTAGCTTGATTTTGATGTAAATGATTTTACTACTAGAACACTTAGGCTAGATTGGGACTTGTTTGTTGATAGGATAGTAAGTTGCATGAGTTACCTGATTTTGAATATTGTAAATTTTTTTTGTAGATCCAAGATTATCATATTATAAGTATAGATAAATCATGGATGTCAAAGAGTAGATTATCTAAAGAGTTTGAGTTGGGTGTAGAGAACTTCATGATATTTGGATTTTTCAATACAACTAATACTTCTATACGTTGCCCTTGTTGAAACTATGGAAATTGTCATCTTACCTTCTCCTAATGACCTCCATACATATGTATGAAGCAACGAAAATGTTAGGTGCACTAGGAATGGAATATGAAAAGATTCATGCATGACCTAATGATTGTTGCTTGTATCGAAAGGAATATGCCAACGCAATTGTGTGCCCTGAATGCATTGTTCTTTGGTTTTGTGTTATAGTGTCCTTTACAAGTAGGAACTGTTGCATGTAGATATTATGTCATGAGATACATGTGTGAAATCGTGAGCAAGGACACAAACATTATTACTGATGCGGTATGTTTTTAAACTACTTACATTGTAACGTTATAAATGGTATAATATGACTATTTTTTTAAGAAAGTGTCTACTTGACTTTTTATGTTTTACAGATTGATACAAGAAACTCATACTCACAGCTTGAATTGGATGAAGTACGAGTGGAGTGGGCTGAATTTTTAGCTCGGTACATATGATATATACACCTATATATGATCTTCTTAATTTTGTATATGGCTAACATAGGAGAATGTCCATAACATTTTTTGTGTAAATGTTTTGTTCATAGCCATTATACTTACATGTTAGACAATAGATGTAAGGAGATAGACTTTAGTTTTGGTACACAAGTTAGTTATTATTATTGGTTATATAAGGTAACTATTATTATTGTTGATTTTGGAATAGGCCACAGATAGGAAATTTTAGTTGGCTATATTTGGATTGAAATTGTGTAATTGTTTTTGACATTGGTGAGAAGAATGAAATTATTGTTGGTTTACTTAATTATTTGTCATTTTTTTGTTGTGTAACTATTGGTTCTGAAAAATTTGTATATTTGATATATATTAATAAACAGTACTATACCTAACGTCTAAATATATGTCAAGTATACAATATTCCTTTACATGCAAAAACGTCAAGTATATGTTTACTTGACACGTAAAAGGCGTCAAGTATACAACCTTACTTGACACATAAAAGGCAAAGTGCGATAGATTACTTGACGTTAATACAGTGTCAAGTAAACGTATACTTGATGGTTTTTTAGTGTAAAGTACACGTATACTTGACGGTTTTTTAGTGTCAAGTAAATGTATACTTGATGGTGTTTAAGTGTCAAGTATACTTATACTTGACGGTTTTGTAGTGTCAAGTATACGTATACTTGACAGTTTTTTAGTGTCAAATAATCGGACTATACTTGACAGTCGATTACTTGACGCTTTTAAAAACGTCAAATAAATGTTTACTTGATACTGTATTAACGTCAAGTAATCCGATTTTTGTAGTAGTGTACTATCAGACATATGTGATAAATAAAAAGGCAATCACTCATTAAAGTAAATTTCTTAATTTATAACAAACTAGTAGGTGAGTACTTCTCGAGAACTTGACATGTTTCTTTAGATAGTCCTGCCCAAAATTAAATTCTGGACATTGAAGAATTTGTCAAAGTTAAATATATCAATCAATTAAATGAAAACCTAAAGTCCAAGATTAAAGGAAAGATTTCTTTTCACCTCTAGCTTCATATATTATTTCCTTTGGCGACACTTAGAGAAATCATAGAGGCACGTATTACTAAATAAAAATTTTGAATTGCCTACTTGCATCAAGAGAACACCTAGAGCCAGCGCAGAAAGCGTCATCTTTGATAGAATCAGTCCAAAATTTTAAAGCAGCACAATCAACAAAAGTAAACCCACATTTAATTGAATTATTATTCAGTCCGCAGCTCTTCTATAGAAAAAATTCCCATGAAATATACTTTCATTGTAGCTTTATCGTATAATGTTTATTTCCAACATCATCATCATTAAAAAGTAATATTGCAATCCAAGATACACTTTCAAATGAATGGCATCAGGCTCAATTCAACATCAGCCTCGGTTGATGGCGTAATCACTTGCACCAATTTTCAAGGTATCGCCTACAATTAACAAATCAGAAATTAAATTGCGAGTATAACATACAAATGCCAAAATATATTAAACAAGAAAATAGATGCACAATAATCTTTTTGAAAATCCAGAAATCAGAATCAATATCCTTATGATATTTAAAGTGACAATAGAATACTACATTTTTTCAATGACAATCATGGAGAACTCATGTTGGCTATCAAATTCAGATCTGAGAAATCAAGAGCTATTAAACATTAATTGGACTAATAGCCAATTTGGAACCATAATTTCTAGATTGAATAGAGATTTAGCCAAAGAGTAACATTGATGCTCATAAATAAATAATAATGAGACATGTTCATGATTTATTATTAGTGATAACTTAAACAAAACTCTATATTCAAGTGAGAACTTAAACAAAAACCCTAGATTAAAATATTAGAAAACTATTGTTAGAACTTTAGAAAAATCAAATGAGAAGAAAATTTTCTAAGTCAAGATAAAGAAAGACAGGCGAAAGAAAACAAACAAAATAATGAGTATTCACAAAAAAGCAAGTTGGGGGATTTTGGCCAAGACAAGGAAAAATGCTCGGACAAGCTATTAGGGACTGTTTGGGGTTAGGGTTAGCACTGTGGGCTTGGGTTAGCCCAACCCTAACCCCCGTTTGGTCCACGGTTTATGGAAACCCTAATCCGGTTTCATAAAAAAAATTTCTTTGAAACCCCTACCGAATTTCCTTTCCAATCCGTGTTGTGCCTCGTTGAACCTGTGTTGCCTCCTCCTTCAACCCGTGTTGCCGCCTCATTCAACCGTGTTTACGCTTTATCTTCTTCCTTCAATTTTGCCTCCGTGTTTTCGCCTTCTTTCAACTGTGTATTATGTTCGATTGAGGCCTCCGTGTTTACGCCTCCGTTGGTGAAAAATTTTTCTTCTTTTCGGCTTCATTCACTTTGGCCTTCCATTATTGTGTGTATTATGTTCTTGAAAGCTTCTGTATTTTTTTGTTTATTTTTTGTTCTTTTAGCCCGAAAATCCACTTATTTCCGTTATTTTGGAAAAGGGGTTTCATACACGGAATGGAAGTTGCCGATCTTGATCTCTCTCATCTATCTCTCCTCACTTTCGAAAACGAATTGGGGTTTGTTGAAGGCGGCCCTCCACCAGCGCTGCCTCCAAACCGAAATCGTTTTCAAATTTCTTTGCGTGTTCTGTGTGAACACGCATGTGCGTGTTACCCTTGAAGCAACCCTTCCTTGCATTCGATGTTCAATTTGTCGTTTGACCTTGCCCTGGACTGATGTAGAAAATATTCGATGCTTTGTCTTCGCCGACAATTGGTCCTACCCAAGCATGGTAGGAAGGTATACTTCTGTTTCATTACTCTTTTTGAAACACAATCGATGATAGATTTTTGAATTTTTTTTTTGCTCAATTTCATTCATTGATTTGGTTTATATGAAATTTGGTTTATGCAATTTTTTTTAATTTTTCACATATATTGTAACGACCCAACTTTCCGGACTAAGCTGAGGTCACTACTCAGTACTAAGACTCGACCACAAAACACAAGAACTCATAAAGGACCGGTTACGTTTCATTAAAAACGTTAGAGATATTACAAAAATAGTTTCGGGCCCTATTTAAATCACAGTCACGAGAGTTTCAAATACAATACTCAAGTCATCAAACTCAAAATCACAAAAAAACAAATATTCTAACAAAATACATCAGCGGAAGCATAAAGTCCATATGGCCTTCACGCATCCTTCCTGCCTCTTGTCGGTCTGCCCCTCGCTGTACCCTTACCTGAAAAGTTAAAGAAGAGAAAGGGTGAGTATAAGATATACCCAGTAAGGGACCTACTACTGGGCCCGTTAGGGAACAACAGTTAACTTCCTATGCAGGGGTACCCTACGTAAACAGTCTAGTGGTTCCGTAGAACGCACACATCAGTTCTGTGATCCTGAAGGATGCACGTATCAGTCTAGTGACCCCGAAGGATACACCTATCAGTCTAGTGATCCCGAGGGATACACATATCAGTCTAGCAATCCTGAAGGATGCACATATCAGTCTAGTGATCCCGAAGGATGCACGTATCAGTCTAGTGATCCCGAAGGATACACCTATCCATAAGGTACACTACCCCATAGATGAAGCTAACCGTTACCCCTCAGTCCATACTAAACCGTCTACAACAGTCATACTCCAACAACAATCATATTACAATTTCGCCATAGGCTTCGCCAGTCAGATAATATAGGTTTACACAACTACATCCTCAGTGGCTATATGCACTTCTAATTCACACACCATTGTGATATCCCTTAGATCCAGTTAACTAGTCAAATCAGGATCGGACTCACAGTCCTTCCACGACAAACTCCATGATCAATATCCAGACAATAAACTACCACAGACCTAACCTTAAGATTTTAAAGTCCATCGACATACAATTCCAGTCCACAACGTGGCCCTTTAACATAACTACAATGTACAGAACATCCGGGCATCAGTGTCTATTCGTAAACAACTACCTACACCCAATGGCACACAAGCTACCACTAGCAGTCACGTTACCTTTACATCAGACAAGAGTATAACAGCGATACTTAATAGTCAAACATGCATCAACTCATTCAGTACAGTTACTAACGTGTAATCCCCTGTGGATTACTACGTTTCCAGCCTCGATCCGAGGTCCGGTAGTAGGAAAACCCTTACCTGATACTTGGTTATGCCCCTCGATCCAGTCCACGTTCAACAGATCCACCTAAACGAAAACACAAGGGTTTAAACAATGACACCAGTAAAAGTCACCTTTTTAAATCATTCGAAACAACAACGTTGGCTTACCCGAGTAAAGGGAGCTATTCCCAAATGAACTTGCCGTGGGACCCAAGAACTTGAGCGTCAAATCCCTACTACCTTTAAGGAACGAAAGATAGGACCCAGTCTTACTCTAATATTCAAACTCGAAACGATTGTAGCAACATTAGGAAAATTACCAAAATAATCCTTACCGAAGACTCACCGTGACCCGAAGTGGAGGAAGGAAAGCTTAAGTAACTCGACTCGACTCACCCTCGGCTTGGCTCGACTCACTTGCGGCTCGCGGCTCACGGCTTGACTCGGCTCGCGGCTCGACTCAACTGGGTTCGCGGCTCGGCTTGGGGCTCACGGCTTGACTTACGGCTCGGCTTGGGGCTCACGGCTCGGCTCGCAGCTCGGCTTGGGGCTCACGGCTCGGCTCGCGACACCCGACGCTTACGCGAACGGCTATCCTTGGCGGCGCGCGACAACGGACGAAAACTTAACGCGGCGACGACGACGATGGTCTGCGGCTTAGCCCGGGTCTTCTGGGCTGCACTGGACGGCACACGAAGAAGGGGATGTCAACTGCAGTAGGGACAGAGGCGGCCGGCAGATCTGTGGTTGCGTGAGGCTGAAAGGAGATCGGGAATGGATGGGGCCGCGGCGAACGAACGGTGGAGCTGTGAACCGACGGAGATGGAGACGGGGACAGAGGACGGTGACAGCGGACGGAGATAGAGATGGGACGACGACGGGACGCGAGCGGAAGAGAGAAAGCTGGAGAGACGGCGGCGGCGTTCGCGAGCGGAAGACGATGAAGAAGAAGAAGAAATGGATGAAGGGAGGCGCGCGCACGTTCTTAGGGTTTTAAAAAAATATTATTATTATTATATATATATATATTTAAATAGTAGTAATATAAAATAATAATAATAATAACATTAATTTATAATAATAATGTTAATACTAAATAATATTAATAATAATAATATTAAATAATATTAATATTAATATTAATATTAAATAATAAATATAATATTAATAATATTAATAATATTAATATTAAATAATAAATATAATATTAAATAATAATAATAATATTAATATCAAATTATAATAATAAAAGTAAATAATAATAATAATAATATAATTAATATCATATTATCAAGATATCAATTTACCAAATATTAATTTAAAGAAATTCATAACCCTAGATTTCTTTTTCTACCCTCATCGAAGGAAACCGAGAATTTACACCAAAATTTTTAAATTTCTGAAAAAAAATCACACAAAATGATAAAATTTACCTCGAAAATTCGGGGCGTTACATTCTTCCCTCCTTAAGGAACTTTCGTCCTCGAAAGTTTTATTCCTCGAACAGTTCGGGATAACGAGACCTCATGTCATCCTCTCGCTCCCAGGTAGCCTCTTCAACCCGGTGATTCCACCATAAGACTTTAACCAAAGGAATTTCTCTATTCCTCAACATTTTCACCTCCCTAGCCAGCACCTCCACGGGTTGTTCTGTATAGCTCAAGTTTTCATCAATTTCTAGTGGCTCATAATCCACTACATGGGATGGATCTGACATGTACTTCCTCAACATAGAAACATGGAACACATCATGAACTGCCGAGAGTGATGGTGGCAACGCCAAGCGATACGCTACAGGGTCAATCCGCTCCAGAATCTCAAATGGTCCAACAAAACGGGGACTCAGCTTTCCTCTCCTTTCAAATCGTAAGACACCTTTCATAGGTGCTACCTTCAAGAACACCTTATCCCCCACATCAAACTCAAGATCCTTCTGTCTAACATCAGCATAACTCTTCTGCCTACTCTGTGCGGTCTGCATACGTGATCTAATTTTCTGTATCGCTTCGTTAGTAGACTGAACTAACTCAGGACCCATCAATCTCTGTTCACCCACCTCACCCCAGCAAACAGGGGATCTACAACATTTGCCGTACAAGGCCTCAAATGGTGCCATGCCAATAGTAGCCTGAAAACTGTTATTATAAGCAAATTCCATCAAATGCAAGTGGGAGTCCCAGCTACCTGGAAATTCCAATGCACACGCTCGCAACATATCTTCTAAAACTTGGTTCAGACGCTCAGTCTGACCGTCGGTCTGTGGATGGAAAGCTGTACTAAAGTCTAACCTCGTGCCCATAGCAGTTTGCAAACCCTTCAAGAATTTGAAAGTGAAACGGGCATCTCTATCAGAAACAATCGACACTGGCACTCCATGTAATCTCACTATCTCAGACATGTACAGTTGTGCCCACTTACTAGTGGTATAGGTGGATTTACCCGGAACGAAGTGCGCTGATTTGGTAAGTCTGTCCACCACAACCCAAATCACTGTAAAACCCCTCAGAGTTCTTGGCAGTCCTGTAATGAAATCCATGGACACGTTTTCCCACTTCCATTCCGGTATGTTCAAGGGTTGTAATAAACCCGCTGGTTTTTGCCTTGGTGCCTTAACCTGCTGACACACCAAGCATTTACTAACAAATTCTGCTTTCTCCCTCTTCATGTTACGCCACCAATAAACCCGCTTCAGGTCCTGATACATCTTCGTACTACCTGGGTGCATGGAAAATGGGGAACTGTGAGCCTCAGATAATAATTCTGTTTTAATCGCACTATTCGATGGCACACAGAGGCGCCTCTCAAACAAAAGTCCACCATCAGAGGATATGGAGAACTCAACTGCTTGCCCTGCCTCTGCTAGGCCACGCTTCTCAACCAAATAAGGATCGTTACTCTGAGCATCAATGATCCTTTGCCTCAAAGTCGGCTGTACCGTCAACTGGGCTAACTGCATAGTGACTGCCCCCACTGACACTGCAATCTCAGCCCGCTCAAGATCTCGATGCAATAGGGCCTGTTGGGTAATAAGTGCTGCTGAATGTGATACCTTTCTACTAAGAGCATCAGCTACCACATTTGCCTTGCTTGGATGATACAGTATCTCACAATCGTAATCCTTCACTAACTCAAGTCATCTTCGCTGTCTCATATTCAATTTCTTTTGAGTAAAGAAGTATTTCAAGCTCTTATGATCCGTGAAGATCTGTATCTTTTCACCATATAAGTAATGCCTCCACATTTTCAAAGCAAAAACCACTGCTGCCAACTCTAAATCATGTGTAGGGTAGTTCTGCTCATGACTCTTCAACTGACGAGAAGCATAAGCGACTACCTTACCTTGCTGCATCAAAACACAACCCAAACCCTTCTTGGAAGCATCACTATAAATCACAAAACTGCCAGAACCATCAGGTACAGTAAGAACCGGTGCGGTAACTAGCTTCTATTTAAGGTTCTGGAAACTGTCCTCACATGCCTTGCTCCAAACAAAAGGAGCTCCCTTCCTGGTCAACTGAGTAAGAGGAGTAGCTATACGAGAAAAGTTCTCCACAAACCGTCGATAATAACCTGCTAAACCCAGAAAGCTACGAACCTCACTGACTGTGGAAGGTCGGGTCCAACTGGTGACTGCCTCTATCTTAGCTGAATCCACAGAAACTCAAGCCTTAGAAACCACATGGCCTAGAAAGGACACCTGCTTCAGCCAAAACTCGCATTTCGAGAACTTTGCATATAGTTTATTATCCCGAAGTGTTTGCAAAACCATACGTAAATGCTTCTCATGCTCGGCCTCCGTTTTGAAATATATCAAGATATCATCAATAAACACGGTCACAAAAGTGTCTAGGAACTCCCTAAACACTCTGTTCATCAAGTCCATAAACACTGCCGGAGCATTAGTCAACCCAAAAGACATCACAATGAACTCATAGTGTTCGTATCTGGAATGAAAGGCCGTCTTCGGTACATCACCATCCTTAATCCTCAGCTGATGATATCCCGATCGAAGATCAATCTTAGAGAACACTGTAGCTCCCTGTAACTGGTCAAACAGATCGTCGATCCTGGGCAAGGGATATCTGTTCTTAACGGTTACCTTGTTCAACTCCCTATAGTCAATGCATAGGCGCATTGATCCATCCTTCTTCTTAACAAATAAAACTGGCGCACCCCAAGGTGACACACTCGGTCGAATGAAGCCCTTATCAAGCAATTCCTGTAACTGCACCTTCAGTTCTTTCAACTCTGCTGGGGCCATTTTGTATGGGGCTCTGGATATAGGAACCGTGCCCGGCTCCAGCTCTATGGCAAACTCAACCTCTCTGTGAGGAGGTAACCCTGGATGTTCTTCAGGAAAGACATCTGGATAGTCCCTCACCACTGGTTCTGATGACAGGGATACATCGACCTCTCTAGTATCCACCACACTCGCTAAGATACTCCAAGTACCATGACTGAGCAGTTTGCTGGCCCTCATGGCTGAGATTACCTGAGGTAATGACCTTGACCCTTCTCCCTTAAATTTAAAATTGACCATCGAGGGAGGGTTAAACGCTACCTCCTTACGGGAACAATCTATGCTGGCATGGTTAGCGGCCAACCAATCCATACCCAGAATTACATCAAAGTCGAGCATGTCCAGGACCAATAGCGTTACTTCAATCACATAGATTTATTACTATATATATATTAAAATAGTAATAACATAAAATAATAATAATAATAACATTAATTTATAATAATAATGTTAATACTAAATAATATTAATAATAATAATATTAAATAATAATAATATTAATATTAATATTAAATAATAAATATAATATTAAATAATAATATTAATATTAATATTAAATTATAATAATAAAAGTAAATAATAATAATAATAATATAATTAATATCATATTATCAAGATATCAATTTACCAAATATTAATTTAAAGAAATTCATAACCCTAGATTTCTTTTTCTACCCTCATCGAAGGAAACCGAGAATTTACACCAAAATTTTTAAATTTTTGAAAAAAATCACACAAAATGATAAAATTTACCTCGAAAATTCGGGGCGTTACATATATCCATTGTCTATTTTTGTCTCAATTGTATTCAATATAGTGGCCTCTAAATTGTCATGAATATCCTGTCCTTTAATCTGTATTGTACTCTTTGGGAAAATGTATGTTTATGCACTGTTTGGCGACCTATGTTTATGCCTTGTTTCTGCCTTTTCATACTTCCTCAATTAGGCACTCTTTTGTATGTACTTGTTTCGTCTGTTGTATTGATGTTTACCTTATATGCTTCTTTGTCTTTTTTCCATTCGCTTTTTATGTTTCTACTACTATGGAATTTCATTCATTATGTTCAATGGATTTCAAAACTTTGAGGCTACCAATTTTAAAAAAATAGCATTTTCTTAAACTTTCCATGTTGAGTATTTAGTCATTCAATGTTGATTTCGGATCGTATTGGTCGTCATTGAAGGTATGTATACGTAATATTCTTTCAAATATTTGTTCTTCTATATTTTGTCTTATGTACAAATGTTAACAATGATGGTTATCTTATGCAGGATCTCACCATTCACGAGTATACTCTTCTAAGAGGTACTATTATAATTGTCGTTTGTAGGCATTCAATTGTTTTGTTTCATATATTATGGTCACTTACACTAAGGATCGCAATTTATTTTCTATTGTTATGAACTTCAATATTTTTTTGTAATTTATTTTTATGGGTTTTGTATGAATTTATTATGAACGTCACTACAAGAAATTCCGTTTTCAATGGCGCACAGAAAGCGTCACTGAAGATTGACAACGCGTCGCTAATAGTTTTAGCGACGAAAAGACCTTCGTCACTAGGACTGTCGCAGATTCCGTGTCAGTTAAAGTTTTAGCGACGCAAGCGTTCGCGCTGCAAAAGATGAACTTTTAGTGACGTTTGTGCGTTACTAAAGGCTTACTTTTAGTAACATGATTTGTGTCACTATTTATTTTCTATAGTGATGTTTTGAACATGTCACTAAAGTCGATGTTTTAGTGACAAATTGTACTGTTGCTGGAGGTTACTTTGGGACCGTTACAAATAGCTTTTGCGACGTATTGAAGTGTGCCACTAAAAAGTCGTACAATTTTTTTTTTATAAAAATCAATGCTTTTGTGACGTTATTGAAAGCGTCAGTAAAAGAATTTTATTACATAAAAAAATAATATCTTATTGATTAATTATATAAACATGTTATAAGATGTCAAACATAATAATTTTAAAAACTTATCACTAAGCAACATGCAATAACACCAACTTCATCACAAGAAATATATATCAAAAAACTTTTACATTATGTCATACCACTACCTATATAAATGACTATAAATTTGATTGATTAATTATATCAAAAAACTATAAATGACTTTTACCGACAAAAATTTGTTACGTCACTAAAAATTTGTCACTAAATAGCAATTTTCTTGTAGTGCGTTTTGTTAAACTACATTTGATTTCTAATGTGTATACATTATGTAGTTTAAATACCTTCTTTACGTAGTTTTTACATATGCAAGATCAATATACATATGCAATATCAATATGTTTTTCGAATTTTGTTAAACTACATTTGATTTCTATGGATCCGACGAAGAGGAACAGTCCAGTGAAGAGGAAGAGTTCAGGTTGTCGAGGAAGATGATAAGAGGTGAAGAGAAAGACGGTGTGCAGATGAAAACGATGAGTGAAAGAGGAAGATGATGATTATTTGGAGAAGACGATGGAAATAAGAATAATTAAGAAAAAGGAAAATGAAATAAATAAAAATAATTGACAAAAAATGAAAAGGAAACCAATAAAAATAATTGAAAAAAAAATGAAACAATAAAAATAATTAAGAAAAAGGAAAATGAAACCAATAAAAATAATTGAGAAACAGAAAAATGAAACCAATAAAAATAATCGAGAAATAGGAAAATGAAACCAATAAAAATAATTGAAAAAAGGAAAAGAAATAAAGATATTTGAGAAAAATGAAAAGGAAAACCAATAAAAATAATTGAGAAATAGGAAAATGAAACCAATAAAAATAATTGAAAAAAGGAAAAGAAAAGAAATAAAGATATTTGAGAAAAATGAAAAGGAAAATCAATAAAAATAATTGAAAAAAAGGAAAAAAAGCCAAATAAAAATAATTGAGAAAAAGAAAAAAAACCAATAAAAGAAAAATGAAAAGAAACAAATAAAAATAATTGAGAAAAAGGAAAAGGAAACAAATAGAAATAAATTGAGAAAAAGGAAACCAATAGAAGTAATTGAGAAACGGAACAGAAGAACTAATTTTTTTTGTTCCCAATAATTTCTTATAAAATGAGAAACGTTTCTACTTTTTTTAGAACGAGAAACAAGAAACGTTATCAAACACCTCTATTTCTTAAAAAATGAAAACAGAAATAGGAAATGGAGAATAATAACGTTACCAAATGGGTCCTAAATTTCTCTAAAAAGTCTCTCAATTTCTCTTAAATTCATTTTGAAATTTCTTTGATTATCCATCAACGGGTAATCAAAGGTAAAGAGTAATTAGGGTTGAGTTTTCTTTTCAGAGTTTTTATTTTCTTCCAAGAATTTGCGTAATTTTTGCTTTCTTCTCTCTAAGAATTGCTATCCTGCCGTCACATAAAACTGGTTGTGTAGTAATGAATCGATCAATTCAAGCAAGATTTTGCTTTGTATGCAAGTTACTCATTTTAAGAAATAAAGTTGAGAATTGTTTTCGATAATTCTTGATTCTTTGATGATTATTGTTCTTAGTTTAGATTGAGATTGCTATAATTACTTTAATTTCTATACAAATTATGTTGAATGATATCTTTTCTCTTGGCCAATTTCATTTTCTTGAAGTCAATTTGTCTTCGATTTGCAAGTATGCAATATGCATTTTTTTGTGAATTAAAGTAAACATGGTAGATTGATGATCTTTAATTAATTCTAGCGCAAATCTTTCATTTTGCTAATTTTTGGAATAAAGATTCATGTCCTAATCTTTTGTTGAACAAATGATATGTGATTGAAGCAATTTCTTTTATGTATATTTGTTTGATTCTTGCTATCTAAAAAGGTGTGAATCTTGAACAAATTAATTTTGGGACAAATTAGTTTTGGTGTTCAAGCAATTTGATCCCAAAATTAATTTGACCCAAAACCCTTAAAACACCTCAAGTTTTACTTTGCATTTTTTTTCCCAATGATAAAGAAAACCCTTAAACTCCCGACTACAATTTCCTCACTTTTATTAATTAAGTAGTTTTTTCAAACATATTGTCTTGAATTGGAACAATTTAAAATTCACTTGTTACTTGTCAAACATGATTCTTGAAATTTCTTGCTTGATCTTTTAATACTTTCTTAATTTGTCTAACAATCTTTCCTAGTTTGAATTCAAGATAGAATCACCTCCACTCCTTTGGATTCACACCCTCACTTGCCACCACAATACATTATAAGTAAGGGTAAATAAATAATCTTTTGTCAAGGCGAATTGATAAGTCTCTACCCTTTTCCTAATACTTTTCACTTGCATCTAGTGTTCCATTTTTCATATTAATTAGCACATATTGTTGCATGATCACTCTTTAAACAACCTTACTACATATTACACACCTTTCAAACCTTGTCACTAAGAAAAATAGAGAATAAAGAGCATCGACTAATATCAAAAAGTCCAACTTTAGAAATTGAAATTTCATTTAAGTTGTATAAGTAAAATGATGAAATCTCTACAAAAAGTGTGAAAATTTCGAGGTGTTTTTTACATCCTCCAAATTCCAAAACCAAACAGAAAATGCAGGGGAGAAAATATTCAAATACTTATAGATACTTCCTAAAAATACTAATATCATCAATGGGTATTCAAGATGCTTCCTAAAAATACTAAAATCTTACCCCAAAAAACCAAAATCAACAACTTGCAAGAGGGCAGGGCGAAGACAACAGAGGGCAGAGATGCAAATCTGTGCCTGACGACAAATGGAAGAAACGAGAAATAGAATGACCTCGCGATAGGCAAATGGAATATCTAAAGCCATGACAAACTTGGTAGCGCTAAACGTTACTGGATCTAAGAACTAATGGACTTGGCGAACAGGTCTGAAAGATTTGGCAGGAGGAGGGTTATAGGGAGAATGTGAGAGAAGTGAGAAGAAAACTTGAGGAAATGAGGAAAAACTTTAAAGAAGAAAACTTGAGAGGAAATGAGGAAAATCTTTAAAGATATGGCGAGACTATTTGGCAGAGGGTTTAGTAGTGGGCACGACAACAGCAGTGGAGCGACGAGCGCAACAACAATGGTGGAGCACGATGGCGATGATTCTAGGGTTAAGAGGATGATGAGAAAGGTGGTGTGAAAGAGAGAGTTTCAGGGAGAAGAAGAAAAGTAATGGAGAAGATTGGTAAAAATATTGCTTTTTATTAAAAAGAAAAATTAACATTATCAATAAATGTTTCTCTAATGTCGGTTTTTAAAGAAAAAGTGTCTTAATATCAGTTTAAGACCAACATTGTACTTTTATCTTTGATGTTATTTTAAAACTTACGTTAAAGATCTGCATTTTAAAAACTGACATCAAACATCGGTGTTAATTTTTTCCGTCCGACATTATAGGTTGTATTTCTTCTAGTGTATTAATTGTATCATATATAATATATTTCCTTTAATCAATTTAAACAATTCAAATTAAACCAAAATAAATTTAATTCTCATTTATCCTTATTGAGTTAACGAAGAGACCTTATAGATCTACAAATTATAGCTCCAATGATACGAGATTAATTGATTAAACTCTTTAATTAATCAATTAATCTCCATTCATTAACTATCAGTCATTCCACTAAAGACTAATAGTTGCACTCTTCTTACTGTAGATATATTTTTGTGTCCATTATATATAACCGATTGACAGGGTAATGACCCTTCACAAATTGCTCGTAAGTACAGCTACGCCAAAAATTACCATTTGGCTCATGTAGTTACATCTAACTCCTCAAGTACCACTGATCCCTCTAATGAACAATAAGTTATAGTCTCATTATAACCAAACTCCTTTCGAGGCAAGAAAGAGTATGACCAATATTGTTCAAGCCCTGGAATCGGCCTTTAATTAAGAGAGAGCAATTTCTCTATTTACTCTATCTATAGATAAGGAGCGAATTCCTTCTTGTGTAGCAGTTTTCTCAACTCCCTAATTAGACAAATCTACAAAATGGTAGGTATATTTAGTGGGCGACATAGGCCACTCTCACCCATGTAGATGAAAGGATCACCTTTATAGGTAGGAGTTCACAACTGAGTCAAGATTTAGGTCAAGTCACTTATGGTCATCCTGGTGAAATGTGTTTTCAACTAGCAATAATGTTAATAAGAGAAAATATTCATTTCATGGTTCGCTCTTATACAAACTCTTTGTATAGAATACCACCGCTCTAATGTCTCGATATGAAGGACTAGGATCAAATCGTTTGTAGCACTTTAGAACAATTGTAACAACTACAAAGTAGGTCGTCATAGTGTCACAAGGATAAGGTTGGATAAGGTATCCAACCTTATCCATCTACTAAATACCATTTAGACCATCACTTAAACATAATCCACTTGTATGTCTTCACATACATGTTTAGGTTGTAGAAGATGACCTTGGATGTTAGTTTATTGGTTTTGTGTGTTAATGCAACTAAATGTCAAATAAAATAAAACACTTTATTTTATTAGATAAATAAAACGCTTCTCTAATATAATTACAAACTACAAGACCACGAGATTTAAGACATCAATCCCAACAATCTCTCACTTTTCATAAAGCTAATTGGGTATACATCATAAAAGTTAATATGCTATAATAGTACACAAAACAAGAAAGGGCATACAATGCACACCCAGTAAACCTCTCACTTAACATAAACCAATTATTCATTAGAGGATCAATTGAAGCTTAATGAACAAGATGTAATCTTAGAGGTAAAATGGTAAATAGACCAAGCCAAATATTACAGAAAAATATGTGAATGGTTGATTTACTAATCATATAGTTATATCAGGTGGACACAAATATATGTATAGTGAGAAAAGTGCAGTTACAAGCTTTAATAACTAGTCTGATTAGTTAACGAATGTTGATTAGCTAGATTAAAAGAGTTTAGTTAGTTAATCTCGAATTATTGAAACTCATGATCTATAAGCCCATTAGATCCCTCTACTAGATTAAAAGAGTTTAGTTAGTTAATCTCGAATTATTGAAACTCATGATCTATAAGCCCATTAGATCCCTCTACTAGCTTAATATGCAATTATACTTATAATATAATGATCCAAAAATTCAAATCATTAAAATTTATTAAAGATAGAAACGTTAATAATATTCTATACAATTAACTATTACATATTAAGAGAGAAATGATATTTAAATAATATCAAAAATTCGAATAGGGAATCGAATTAAGTTAATCAGATTAACCAATATTAAGTGGAATTTAATTAATTAAATTGTTTAATTAATTATTCATTTTAAATTGGTTATTTAAATTAACTTTAAATTAATACATCAAGGGAAACGAGAGAATTTTTTTTATTTTTAGTTAAAAATCAAATCAAAATGTTGACTTTTAACACTTGGAAATCAAAAGTTAGCTTTAACCTTGAGTTGGTGGATTACTTTAACATGTGTTTGGTGTGTTGCTCATCAAGCAATTTATCCACCAAATCCACTAAATAATTGTTAGGTACCAAATTAAATTACAAATAGGCTATATAACTACACAATTTGATTGTGTTATATGATAATGAACTTTGAGATTTTTGCCAAAATTTGTTAAGTGTTCGTAGCCTCTTTCTAACTTAAAAAATTGATAAAATTGATCACTAATGTAAAGCTCCAACATTTTCTAAGACTATTGGAAAACTTAAGTTTTTTGAAGTGATTGAAATTTAAGTGTTAAAGAAGTTAAAGATAAAAAATGTCATAAAAAGTGTGTCATGGTTATTGGATAAGAGGAAAATTTTGGCTAACTGCCAAAGAAAGAAACATTAGGCATTTAGGGTTTAGGATGGGCTGTCAAGGGACACTAAATAGCCTCTAAATGACACTCATTGGACGACAAAAGAAGGATGAGAACCTCCAGACCTAAGCGTTTTGGTGTATGTAGTAAGCAGCCAAACCATGGAAAATAACCTTCAAGGACATGTCTGGGCGTTTTGGGATGGCTTGACAATCTTGGACATGCTAGGCGAGAAGAGGGATTTCGAGGTTAGTAGAGGAATGATGTGATTGCGAGATGATGGACTAAGAGGTTAGTAGGCAAAATGAGATGACTTTGGGCATTTTGGTTGGGCGACCAAGGCCATGCGAGAAGGACTATAGAGGTTATCTAGGCATTTTGGACAATTACGTGGCAAGCTTATGGCAATCGGTTTAACTTTAATCTAAGTGTCTTAAGCTAATCACATGCATAATGCAGCCAAGGTGGAGTTGGATTAGAAGTAGGAGGTGTCTTAAGGAGAATTGAGGGTAGATTAAACAAGGTTTAGGTGTCAATTCAGTTTCATGCAAGGCTTCCTATAAATAGGCAACTTCACATAAGAAATTTCTCACAACTTACTAGTGCAATTTCTCTTAAACCACTTTCAAAAGTTCAGTAATTAAGCCTAGTTTATAGAAGATGGCTACTGTTAAAATTGCAGGCGAGAAGCTAGGCATTTTGATCAAGAAAATGCGAGAAGGTCATTTTAGAAGAAAATCTAAGTAAGGTACACTTCAAGAACACTACAGAGCACGTCCATTGGAATTTAATTCTAACAATTCGAGGGAAGAAAGTAAAGACATTTTAGAGCACCTTTATAGGAGTTTTATCAAAAGAGTTATGTATTTCAAGTTATAAGCATTCAAAATCGAGCCATATTTAGAGAGAAAAATAATGTTTTAGGTAGTGGCCGAGTGACATATATGTGTGGGCGTGATGGCGTGGTGCTTTGGTCATAGAGATTAGTTGGCATGTTGTAAGGCATGCGACAAAACTATGGTATAGCCGTGTGGCAAGGCATGTGCTTAGGCTGCCCGCATGACCTTGCGAAAAGAGGTTAGCAAGCAGGCTATGCGCGCAGTATAACGTGCACAAGGGCATGCGATGCTAAGTATGTAGTTATGATGCGTGCATTGCCCCTCACTATGAGGTTAGCACGTGGAAGGCCCCCAGGCCATGCCTGTGCAGCCAGCCTCAATCACCATGTAAGTGAGCCCTGATGGGCCATTTTTGGGTTGTTTTGATATTTTTTGAAATTTTAAAGGAAGTTTTGGATATTTCCATGATCGAAGGATTAATTGAGGTTTAAATATGGATTTTTCAAATTAAGAAGGTTGTGAAGGAAATTCCCGACTAAGGATCGGTTCAAGTAGTATGAGTTACACAGTGTTTTAAAAGTTATTACTTAACCAAGATTTCAAGCTATTCAAGTTATTGATCAAGTACTTTATGATAAATGTCTATTGAACTGATTTCTTAAAGTTATGCTTTGTTGAATGATTTATTGACATGTTATGAAAGCAAGGAAAATGTTTCCCTAATTCCAAATATTTTCTCATAGCCTGAATATTCCACGAGACCTATTGTATAAATGCGGTTACTTTCATACTAATTGTAGGGTTGATGAGCCTATAGTTTATGGGCCATCAACAAAGGTATATTTTTATGCCTTAAAGGAGGGGGATTATAACGAAAGTTGTTTCCTACCAACTGTTCCGTCTTTAAACGAAGAGGTTTAATACTGCCTGTGGCTAGGGAACATTATCTTACAAAAGCTATACAAATGTTCAAGTATCACGTTAAGAAATGACTATTTACTAATAAATGTATTTAAACTTCAATTTTATGTAAACTATTTATGAAAACTGGTTTTATAAAACCGTTGCTCACTAAGTCTTTCGATTTACCCTTTCAAAATATTTTCCCGCTTTTCAGGTATAGATTGTGAGCCTCAAAGTGTTGAACGTACTACTGCCATGCCAATTTAGTTTTCCATCATGAAATATTTGTTTAAAGTATTTTACTGTGTTTATTTAAAGGTGTATATTTCCATGTTTTATACATTTTACTTGATATTTATAAAAGGCATTTCAAATAGGTTACACTACGACTTTTTAGTTATTTCAAAGGTAAAAAACTTCTACTAGCAAGTGTTTCATGTCAGGGGTCAACTGGAATCATCTCGGAGGTGGATGGTTTCGGTTGACATCACGCCACCTCTTGGTTCTAAAGTAGGTGATCCGAAAGGAGGTGTGACAACTAAATTGGTTCCACATCCAAGTTCTAAGTCCAAAGAATAGTAGAAAAGACTTAGGTGGTTGTCTTATGATGATTTGCGATCAATTACAACATCAAACATTTAAAGATTTGAGCTACAAAGGTAAGTATACAAAACTCTGTTTTTGTTTTTTTAAAGCATTTTTAATCTACTACATTAGTACAATCATGATGATAGTTGATCTAATTTCATCCGTTGCATGATTTATACTTCTTCCTTTGAGGATAAACTTTTTTATACTGTCCAAATTGTTCCAAATTGAAACATATTCTTTCTCCATTGGAACATGAACCTAGATGGTTTCTACCACACGAAGGACACAATGGTTTTACAGGGAAACTATCAGTAGAATCTAGAGGTTGTTCCACATGATGAGCCTCTCACAGTATCAATGGAGTGATTAGGTCGGGACCACTCTAACTTTGAAATCTTCCACTTCTATCTAACCTGGCACCTAACGGATCATTGAATCAAGTTTTAAAGTTTTTCTTTACTGGATACCCCAGATACAAACTTTCCACTTCCTTTGCTATCTGATTGATTACAAAAAGTTTTTGATGAATTGGCAGTATGGATGATTCTAAAAGCTTCTCTCTGTTGTTTGCTTTCATTTCAAACTTCTTTCTACTTTCATAGTTGATTCCACTAATTTGGAAAAATTATTCCATTGTACTCCTACTACTGTGGGGACACAGATCTCCTCTCATGAACCTTTTTCAAATCCCTTAAATTTGTCAACTTCATCCTCTATCAGGTTCATAGCATGTTTGGATAATTCAACATACTTTTTCTCATATTCAATAAATCTTTATTTTATATCTTTTTGTTATTTTTTTTATAGTTTTTATTGTTTGTTTTCTTTTAACTTTTTATTCCACCACTCTTTTACATGCACACTTTTCCAAAATTTTGACATTCACTTGATATGTGAATTTGATAGCATCATAAACGTGCTAGATATGATTTTTAGGTTAAAATTTCCGAAATAGTTATTTCGAGCTAAAACATGCAAAAAAATAGAACAAACGAAGATCAAGTGGTAAAATTGTAATTAAAAGCACTTTGGCGTGCTAAAAACCTGAAAGCTCAATTCCTGAGTGCACACATCATCACTTCAACGTCATGACGCTACGAACTTTGAGCATTCGTCAAGCGACGCCTTTTTAATCCAACCGACCTAAAATAGCTATTAGAGCCATTTTTCCAATGTAAATTGAATATCTTCACTTCAGTTTTCGAAATTACACTTTAGCTAGGGCATTTCTCTTATAATTCTCTCTCAAGATCAATAAAATTCTCTTTTTCCATTCATCAAGAATGTCTCTTTTGTTTCCAATTCTTTTTGAAGCTACTTTGAGATCCATGAAAAACTAAAGGTATTTTATTTGGGAATGGGTTTTCTAGCAGTTCTTTCTTGATAATCATGTCTAATTGCTTTTTAATTTCAATCTTTAATTGTATTCCGATTTTGTTTATGTTGAATTCTTGTTTAATTGAATTGATCATCATGAAAGCTTAAGCTTTGTTTAATCTTTAATGGCTTTAGGCATGAATTTTGAAGCAAAATTGATTG
This sequence comes from Cucumis melo, assembly GCF_025177605.1. Lineage (NCBI taxonomy): Eukaryota > Viridiplantae > Streptophyta > Magnoliopsida > Cucurbitales > Cucurbitaceae > Cucumis > Cucumis melo. The sequence goes on from NC_066863.1 coordinate 15,775,930, forward strand.
ACAATTACTAATTTGATATCATGTCTTCTTTTTTTACCTTTTTTCTAATTTTCAAATTAAGTTCAAATAACTGATCATTCTTGAGATAAAAGCTTTTCTTGCTTCTGAATGTCACAACATTGAAATCTAGAATCTTGCTGCAAACTTAAAGAATGCATGGAAACCACTACGATGAAATGTATTCATTTACATTTAATATGAATCTTGATGTATTTCTTATTCATTAATCAAGGTTAATTAATTAGTTACTTGAACTAATTAGTTGTGAATTGAAATTGATTATGTATATAATTGTTTGTTCAATGATGGAAATATTGTTAGAAATTATCATTCCCACTTTAATTGATTAAAACAACCCCTTTTAATTTGAAAAAACTTACAAATATATAACAAATTGTAAAACAATTTACATTCCATGTAAAAAAAAAAAAAATCCATTGAGACCCATTAAATTTTCCAATAACTATGGAGTTGCCCTTGGTGTGGTTCCTTTTAAATATGGTATCAGGACCGAAGACTTTCAATCAATAAGGAAAAAAACTAAAAAAAAAAAACCCAAGTAGACACATTTTATCTGACCAATATCACAAAAGATATATAAGAAATCCAACAATTAATAAGAAGTTTCTAATATTTTTGTCCATCTTATATGATCATGATCAGTAAGTTAATCCTTCATAGATTGTTCGTAACATTGGCCGGGTCAAAATACCGTTTTACCCCCGAGATTACATCTTGTTCTTTAAGTCCCAGTGATCTACTATTGAACAATTTGTCTAAGGCTTAACCTATAAACCGAATCTCACTTTGGAAAATGAGAGGATGGGACCCTTTATTCAAGACTTGAATTCAATCCTTAAGGGAACAACCTATCTTCTAACCCTAAAATGGGTAGGAATGAACTTCGTCTTACACCCTATGTCTCTAGCTACCCATTCGATCTTACCCTTTAAATGGGAGACTTATTATGTCAGTCCCATTGAGCTACCCTCACCTATACAAATTTAAGGATAATTCCGTGTGAACAGAAGTTCATAGTTAGCTTAGGATTAAAACTAAGTTACCTAGGTCATTATAATCAAAATATCGAGCTTTATACAATCAACGAGGTTATAATTTAAAAGTGACTATTTCATGGTTCCTGTCTTATGTACTCTTTACATAGGATGCCTTCACTTCCATGTCTATACATGAGCGATTAAGGATCACATCATTTGTACTAATTACAAAGCGAACCGCATTCATAGTATCTCCAGAATAAGTCGCCCAACTTTATTCATACACTATAGACCGTTTGAGCTAGATACTTAAACTTGATCCACATTTATATCTCTACATAAAACTTAAGTCTACACTAAATAGCCTCGGGATCTTAGTTCATTGGATTCAAGATTATAGTATTCTATTTTCACTAATAAATCCTACTTTATTGAATAGAATATAATTTAAACTACAAACTACGAGTTTTAAGACATAAATTCCAACATACATGTAGCATACATATATATATATACACACACACATATATATATCCAAAACTCTTTTAATTCAAAGATGGTGTCTCTTTTATTATCCTTCATGCTCGTTAATCTTTCTAGAAAGATATTATTTATCATTAGTGAATCATAGACAAAGATAAATAGAGATGGGCATCTATATATTTCTGTCTATCTGCTCATCTCTGTTTAAATGTGATAGATAAACATTCTAATTGTATCCTTACATTGTGATTAGGATCATCATCTATTTTTCTTCTTTTATAATGAATCGTGGATAGAGATAGACAGAGATAGACATATATCTCTGTTGATCTCTTATTATTTGTCTTTTATAATGAATTGTGGATAAAGATAGGTAGAGATAGACAAAAATAGAACTCTAGATATATATCTCTCTTTACCTCTTATTATTTGTCTTTTATAATGAACCGTAGATAAAGATAGACAGAAATAGAACTCTAGATGTATATCTCTGTCTATCTTTTGTTATTTATCTTTACAATGAATTGTGTATCATGATAAACATGTCAATGAACTGATTATGCCGCTTTGAACAAGAAGAATTCCCAAATTTTCCTCTAAATCGAACTAATTGAGTAAGATAGAAGTCTATTTCTTTCTATCATCATTGAATAATTAATTTACTTTCTTACACAATCTTGTTTTCATTTTACAGAATACAACATAGATAGCATGCAAATATATGTATGTGTTGAATTAGCATTGTATTGAATTTGGATTATTTGTAGAATGAAATCATATAGATAGTGATAGTGTTCTATCTTTGTCTATCCAGAATAGATTGTGATAGCATACAAATACATGTATTGAATTAGTATTGTATTGTATTGGAACTATTTGTTAGAATGGAATCAGATAGATAGTAATAATGTTCTATCACTGTCTATCCTAGAAATACACTATCTCTATCCATCTAGAGGAAATTATAAGCATAGATGAAAACCAAAAAGAGTGAAAGTTAATCGCGTGGAATTGCAAGAGCATTTTTATAATTATACATGATTGGGCTTAGGTTTTTGTTGGGCTTCTAAAATATTATATAGAATGTAATTATTTTAGTAAATTGTTATATATTTTCTTTAAAAAAACTTTATTTTGTGTGCCATAAAATTCACAAAATCCCCAAAAATATCTACTTCCTTTCTTTTAATTTCTCACAATGATTTCAACAAAACTCCCTTTTCATATGTTAGAATCTTCAATTCTTGATTAAAGATTTGTATTCCCTAAACAAGATTCTCTTGGGCTCGACCCTTAAATTACTCTCCACTACGTTTTTCATTAGTATCTTAAGTTTGGGTTATTAATTTTTTCTTTTCATTGGCTGTGATTGAGGGATAATTAAAGAGGTTTTAACTCGTATAACCTAAATATATAGGTTCAATTACATCAGAAGCTTAAAATTACCATTTTTTCATAAAAGCATTGAGCTTCAAATGTACACAAAAGTTAGGTCCAAATGACAACACTACCCATCATTAGGATTAATATTATTAAAAAAAATGAAAGAAATTTTTAATGATATAAATATTGAAAAAAAATAAAGAGTTTCCTTATTGATCTAATTTCAAATTTGACTTTGGGTATTTATTATTCATTTTAGTTTGGAGTATTTGATGTGAGATAATACATATATATTTTTTAATTGCGTGAGATTCGATTTATTTAATGTGAGATATTACATATTTATTTTTTAATTATAAATAGTAGTCTTTTAAAAAATATAATAAAGCAGCAAAATAATTACACCGAAAATGGAAAATGCCCACAAGTCTCCAATGGAAACAAATAATTACAACAACAACAACAACAACAACAACAATTTTTGAAAATGGAAAAAGCCCACAGGTCCCCAATGGAAACAATTAATTACACGAATTGTTGTTGTTACGATAGAGGTATTCATATTTAACAGTTAATTAAATATGTCGTTGCAATCTGAAAATTTAGTTATTCTTGAACCTGGTAATCATGGAAATAGTGATATAGATGTAGAAGTTGATGAATTATTTGGTAACAAAGAAAATATGAAAAAAAAAGAATGAAAGGATCCCTTCTGAGATATTTACACAGATAGATTTAGATAGTGCAAATTATGTTTGTGAACAAGGGTTTACATTGGCAAATAGGGATGATTTTGTATACACATCCTGTTTAATTCAGAAGGGAATGTTATTTGATTGCAAGGAAGATCTTCAGTTAGTCGTAATAAAATACTGTGTGATGCAACATTACGAAATTGTTGTAGTGGAATCGAACCAGAATATTTGGTCTATTCGATGCAAAAAGTGGAGTAATGGTTGCAACTGGAGGTTACGTGGAAGTAGGCATAAAAGCCAGGAATTGTTTGAAATTAGTCGACTGGAAGGAGAACACTCATATCTGTACTCAAACCTAACACAAGATCACTCACAACTAGATTCTAATTTCATGAGTGTCGAAATTCAAAACATAGTGAGAGCTAATCCTAGTGTCATTGTGCTTGTGCTCGTGGAAATGATAAAACAATAGTATGGTTACACTGTTAAGGACAGACGGGTGTGGCAAGCGAAGAGGAAAGCCCTGGTTGCTATTTTTGGTGATTGGGAAAAATTGTACAACGAGCTCTCGTACTGGTTGAGTACCGTTGTATATTATAATATGGGAACTCGAGTGGATTGATTTTTTCTTCCATCTGATGTACCAGGGACAACAATCTTTGGAAGAGTTTTCTAGGCATTTAGTCCTGCAATAGAAGGGTTCAAATATTGTAGGCCATTAATTCAGATTAATGGAACCCATTTATATGGAAAGAATAAAGGCAAAATGTTAACTGCCCTATCTATCGATGCAAATGGTCATATATTTCTTTTGCATTTGCTATTGTGGAAGGGGAAAACACGTCTAATTGGTCAGAGTTTCTTTATGCATTGCGCCAATACGTTACTAATCGAGATGGTATTTGCTTGATCTCAGACAATGGTTATTCTTGCTGCCATTAATAATGAGGAGATAGGTTGGAGTAAACCTCAAGCATTCCATCGATATTGTCTTCGTCATGTTGCTAGCAACTTCAATAATAAGTACAAATCGAAGCAACTGAAAATTTTGGTGTTTAGGGTAGATGATCAACACCAAAGGCACAAATTTATAAGAACCATGAAAGAACTAAAGAAATTGAACCCAGAGTGTCTTGAGTACTTTGAAGATATTGACCTGCAAAAATGGACCCAGTCTCATGATAATGGGTATCAATATGGATGGATGGCAAGTAACGCTGCTGAATGTATGAATGGGGTATTTAAAGGAGCTCGTATGTTACCCATCACTTCTTTAGTTAGATTAACATTTTATCGTACAATTATGTATTTCAAACGCCGAAGAGATGAGATAAGTGAAGCAGTTGATCGTGACAAAATTTGTACGCAATATGCGATGACAAAGCTAAAGAGGTGGGAAAAACGGGCTTTCGCACATTCATTGACATTCATTGATTGAGAAACCCAGACGTTTGAGGTACACAAGGGTATGAGTATGATTTCTCCATATAAAGGCCAACACACACAAGTAGTGAGTTTGATGGAAGGGACTTGTTCGTGCAACAAGTGGCAATCGTTTAAGATACCATGCTCCCATGTAATTGCAGTTTGTAATTACATGCACTTGACGTATGCAGCATACATTGATGAATGTTACTTGTTGTCGAACTTCAAACGATGTTATGTCGGTCGATTCCATCCAATCCAACACCCAGACTATTGGCCTGAGTTATCATTCACCGAAGTTCGCCCAAATCCGAACTTACTTAAAGGACCCAAGAACTACCAGAATCCATAATGAAATGGATTAGAAAGAGTCTGGTCAATCACTTAGATGCACTCTCTGTAAAGTAGAAGGACACAACTGACGTATTTGTCCTCAACGTGCATCTTCTTCTTCAAGATAATGATTTGTATATTATGAGATTTTAGATAGGTTTAATTAACTGCTTCTATGTAAATTGTTTGATGTAATTTTAGGGTCATTTATTGTTTTAGGATGTATTATAGGATTTTATGACGTAATTGTTTGAGTATACTTTGATAATAAATGTAAACATTGTAACTATAATTGTACTGGTTTAATGTATACTTTTGTTTTAGTTCAATTATATAATTATATAATGATCTTACTTTTCTTCTTCATGTAATTAATGAAATCTTTTTTATATTATTTTCATAATGGATCCTAGTCCAGTTGATGATAGCCGTCTATATCTACAGGCGACCCATACATCACACAGCATATGAGATACCTCCTCCACTATCGTGTTGAGTTGTCTGAGGAGAGAGGCAGCGTCTCAACGCACCATCCTCTTCGACCAGTGCATTACACCTTACTTAGATGCTGCTGGATTCCTAAGGGTCTCCCAGGTTGGGTTCATGCAGTTAGATTGACATTTGATTATTGCATTGGTCGAGCGTTGGAGACCAAAGACCCACACATTTCACATGCCTTGTGGGGAGTGCACGATCACGCTGCAGGATGTTGCAGTGCAGTTAGGGTTGCCAGTGGATGGGGAGGCTCTGACAGGATCATTGAGGTACAATTGGAAGGTAATATGTGAAGATTTCTTGGGAGTTGTACCGCCTGATATGAAAGGTCAGTGGTTAAGTCTTCCATGGTTGGCAGAATAGTTTCAAAAATTGCCACCAGATGCTGACGTTGTAAGCTTTTAGAGATACGCTCGTGCATACATTATGCAGTTGATTGGGGGCTTTCTTTTTGCTGATAAGTCAAACACGCTGGTCCACTGTATGTTTATTCAATTCATATTCGATTTCGACCAGGTTGGTACGTATGCGGGGGGCGCTATGACCCTCGCATGGTTATATAGGAAACTCTATCGTGCGAGTCATGTACAGTCTTTAGAGATCACGGGTCCATTAATGCTACTACAAGTTTGGCATACAACAGATTCCCCATTGTAGCGCCACAGAGACCGCTACAACATTTAGATGGTCGACTTTTGAGTTTTAGGTACTATTTCATATACATGTTTTTTAATAGAATTTGCAATATCTATAATTTATTAATGGTTTATTTCAGAAATAGATGGAGCGGTGCTTTAGCTGCATCTGAACAGCCAGCAAATATGTTCCTGACATATCGATGGACATTTGATCGGTTGAGACAGTCTCAGGTAGTAAAATATTATTCGAATGTTCTATAGTTCTATTTTTTTGTTGCCTACTGACTTTTGTTTTTTCAATAGATGAATTGGACATCGTACATACCCGACATTATGGCATCACTTCCTCTTAGATGTCGTAGTGGTCAAGCGTTGTGGACTTATGTGGGTCCATTGATTTTTTTCATCTGGTCGAGAAGCATCAACCAGACTGCGTGTTAGACAGTTTAATATGTAGCAAATGCCACCTGCGATTAGTTTCATAGATCCGAGCCTGCATCAAATAGATTTGAAGGGTAAGCATGATGAGGATTGACGTCGGATTCATGCGGAACATATCGAGATGTGGAATTTGCAATATAATTTTCTGGTTGAAGTACCCACGACAAGCCAACCGATGGTATTAGAGAATTATTTTCTCTGGTACAAGTCGATTACCAGACGCTTCATCACCCAAGAGGACGCTTTTTATCATTGCATGGTAAGGATTTAATATGTTTTATTTTATACATTTAATAATAAAAAAACATTAATTTGGTTTGTATTACTTGCAATTTTTCAGTATGATTTTGTTGAGGAAGTACAAACTTTCTTCATGGAACACGACATAGAAGCTTTGGGAAACATATGTGACAGAACCACAAGAGTTGTAGAATAAATTATACAGCAAACCTGGCGACTCAATGTTGCCAATACAGATCGTAGACGCATGCAACGTATGTTGAGTTTTATGTCCTAAAACTCGTAGATAGTAAATATAATCAATTGACCATCTTTAATAAAGTGTTTTATTATTATAATTTCAATAAGTGTTATTGATTATATTATTAGTTTTGTCTTAATAACCTAAATCCAATAAACTAACATCCTAAGCTGTTTGATGAGTCTTGAACAGTATGTAGAGACATACGAGGATTAATGTTCAAAGATCAGCTTAAAGGGTCTATAGTATAGGGTTAAGGTTAGGTACCTTATCCTGTTAACACTATGGATACGGCTCACTTTGTATTTGATACAAACACATTGATCCAATGCGTTCATGTATGTGACATGCGAGTGAGGGTATCCTATGCAATGAGTTTGCGTAAGACTGTACCACGAAATAGTAATCACTAGATGTAACTCCGTTAACTAGTTGGATTTCCATTTCATTAGGATGACCTAGGTGACTTAGTCTTCATCCTGAGTGTATTATGAACTCCTGTTTGCGAGAGATTGTCCTTTGATTTGTACGGGTGAGAGTGGCCAAATTGCCGACTTAATATGCTTATCATTTTGGGGACAAGACCGAGTGGGGAGCTGGGAACATAATCACACAAGATGGAATTCACTCCTTCCCACATTTAGGGTAAGTAGATAAGTGTTTCCTTAAATTGTGTCTCCATGACTTGAACAAAGGGCCCTACCCTCTCTATGGCACGAGAGGGGTTTCTGTTTAGTGGTTGGACCATAAACAGGTTGTTCATTAGAGAAGCACTGGTATTTAAGGACTAGAAGTAACCCAGGGGTAAAACGGTAATTCGACCCAGCTGGTGTTATGAACACCTGTGAAGGTCTAACTTACTGGTATTGATGTATATCCGTGGACACAGAAATTTATCTACAGTGAGAAGAGTTCAGCTCTGAGTCTTTAGTGGAGTGTACACAGTTAACGAATATTGATTAATGTGGTTAATGAGTTTAGATAATTAATCTCATATCGTTGTAGCTTCTGATCTGTAGGTTCATTAGGTCCCCTTCCTAGCTCATAAAGAGTAATGAGATTTATTTATATTGGTTGTAATTTTAAATGTTCAAATCTACTTTGGGAATTAATATAATATATATTGATACATTATAATATAAAGTTTATATTTTAATTAGACTTTATTATATAAATTTAATTTTGGATATGATTCAAAGTTAAATTACAAGAGAATAAAATATTCGAATGAGTTCAAATATTAGTTTAATATGAATTAGATTCATATTAAAACTATAGGTTAAAATTTAATGTGTATGTGATACATTAAAAACTATAGGTTATGAGACAAATTTATATTTGAATATGATTCAAATTTTGGATTAAATTAAATATAAGATATTTAATTTAGAAATTAATTAATTGGAGAATTAATTAATAGTTTAGTTTAATTTCGTTTAATTAAATTTGATTTAATTAAATTAATTAAATTAAAACTATATGTTATGTGAGAGATATTCATTTAAATATGATTTAAATGAAATATAATTAATTAATTAACTTAATATATATTAATTTAATATTTATTTATTAAATTAATAAGGAACGTGGGTGGTTTTTCCATGTTCCCGTTTATTCTTTCTAACTTCCCTCTTATTCCGACTGAAGAATAAAGAATTTTTTGCGTAACGAAAATCAGAGGGGTGAGTTGTGCGAAGTTTGAATTGTTCTCCTGTTCTCTCTCAACAAATTTTTTCTCTAAAGAACAATTCCCTTATTCCAATTTTGGTTCCCACAAACCATCTTAATCAGAGAATAGGAAGGTTTCCAAGTGGTGGTGCCCAAATTGGTGATTGGTAGATTCAGAGTCGTCAACGAGCGTAAGTTTTATTCTTTGTATTATTAATAATAATAATAATAATAATAATAATAATAATAATAATAATAATAATAATAATAATAATAATAATAATAATAATAATAATAATAATAATAATAATAATAATAATAATAATAATAATAATAATAATAATAATAATAATAATAATAATAATAATAATAATAATAATAATAATAATAATAATAATAATAATAATAATAATAATAATAATAATAATAATAATAATAATAATAATAATAATAATAATAATAATAATAATAATAATAATAATAATAATAATAATAATAATAATAATAATAATAATAATAATAATAATAATAATAATAATAATAATAATAATAATAATAATAATAATAATAATAATAATAATAATAATAATAATAATAATAATAATAATAATAATAATAATAATAATAATAATAATAATAATAATAATAATAATAATAATAATAATAATAATAATAATAATAATAATAATAATAATAATAATAATAATAATAATAATAATAATAATAATAATAATAATAATAATAATAATAATAATAATAATAATAATAATAATAATAATAATAATAATAATAATAATAATAATAATAATAATAATAATAATAATAATAATAATAATAATAATAATAATAATAATAATAATAATAATAATAATAATAATAATAATAATAATAATAATAATAATAATAATAATAATAATAATAATAATAATAATAATAATAATAATAATAATAATAATAATAATAATAATAATAATAATAATAATAATAATAATAATAATAATAATAATAATAATAATAATAATAATAATAATAATAATAATAATAATAATAATAATAATAATAATAATAATAATAATAATAATAATAATAATAATAATAATAATAATAATAATAATAATAATAATAATAATAATAATAATAATAATAATAATAATAATAATAATAATAATAATAATAATAATAATAATAATAATAATAATAATAATAATAATAATAATAATAATAATAATAATAATAATAATAATAATAATAATAATAATAATAATAATAATAATAATAATAATAATAATAATAATAATAATAATAATAATAATAATAATAATAATAATAATAATAATAATAATAATAATAATAATAATAATAATAATAATAATAATAATAATAATAATAATAATAATAATAATAATAATAATAATAATAATAATAATAATAATAATAATAATAATAATAATAATAATAATAATAATAATAATAATAATAATAATAATAATAATAATAATAATAATAATAATAATAATAATAATAATAATAATAATAATAATAATAATAATAATAATAATAATAATAATAATAATAATAATAATAATAATAATAATAATAATAATAATAATAATAATAATAATAATAATAATAATAATAATAATAATAATAATAATAATAATAATAATAATAATAATAATAATAATAATAATAATAATAATAATAATAATAATAATAATAATAATAATAATAATAATAATAATAATAATAATAATAATAATAATAATAATAATAATAATAATAATAATAATAATAATAATAATAATAATAATAATAATAATAATAATAATAATAATAATAATAATAATAATAATAATAATAATAATAATAATAATAATAATAATAATAATAATAATAATAATAATAATAATAATAATAATAATAATAATAATAATAATAATAATAATAATAATAATAATAATAATAATAATAATAATAATAATAATAATAATAATAATAATAATAATAATAATAATAATAATAATAATAATAATAATAATAATAATAATAATAATAATAATAATAATAATAATAATAATAATAATTATTATTATTATTATTATTATTATTATTATTATTATTATTATTATTATTATTATTACTATTATTATTAGGTTCAGGAGTGCGAGCTTCCGTCAAGGCCAGGCCAGACCAGTTAGCTCATCTTGCTAAGGATGTTGAAACTGAGGCGAGGCTCGATGTAATCGAGTGAGAACGATAGGGAGAGGGACTAAGAAGTTCAGTAAGTAAAGACAATTCATCTTTGGGGGATAAATTCCCCTTCCTTCCCTGGAAGAGTTACGAGTTTTGACTTTCTTTAGCTGATGATATTCTCTATTAAGAATGAGACACAACCAGCTAGGCGCAACCACCCAGGAGCTCAGTTCTTCCGTAATTGAATAAGTACGGGTCCGTCCTGCGAGATAGACAGTTTCATGAGATCTTTCGAAATCTCCGTCAGAGTGAAAAGCAAGGGAATAATCAGACTTGGTTAGGGGCTAAGCTTTGCTTGACCTAGTTTCAGCCGCTCCTCTTCCCACTCCGCCGTGCTATCTCAGAAGTGATGTTTCCGAAGCAAGAAAGGTCAGAGACTACTTCTAGATCTGTTGAAGGATCCATTTCATAGGCAGAGGGAATTAAACTACCACGGACCGGTTATTAGGCTAATATCAGGATAGGAGTGAACGATAAATATAAAACAATGAACTCATTAAAGAAAGAGAGAAGTCAGACTGAGAGTTTCATTCTCAATTCAAAACAACTAGAAAGAAATCAAGATCAAGCCTATCAAAAAGCATGAAAGAAGAGAAAGTAGTCATAAGTTAAGATCTCTCTTCATTCTCTCTTGATCTCTCTTCTTAGCAGCTCTTCTTCCCTTGTTCATTGATCGTTCATATTCTCTTATTAGTTAGGAAGGCTTGAGTTTACGAACGCATCAAAATAGAAGCTTGCTTTTGACTTTCTACAAAATAATTATTTTATATGGCTCCCAAGATCGGGCTAAAAGAGGAGATCCCAAACTTGAAGAAAGAGGGACTTGAGACCTCGTTTAGTGAGCACTCTACCTTTGTTAGAGAAGAAGATGCCCACTGCACGGTGCTGTCTTCTTCGATTGGATCGATGAGCGCCCCTCATTCAAGGCCTCTTTCTTCTTCATTGTCTTTGACTCCCAACTGTGAGAACAAAAGACTATTGACGTGCAAACTCAACCATGGGGTGGATGCAAACCCCTTACATCCTCCATTAGGACAGGAAAAGATCCACAAGGAATCTGACTGACGTTTGAAAGGTCACACCCATAGCTAAGGGGGTTAGGCTAGACGACCCACCGGATTGACTAACGGGGCATTGTGACTGATTCACGCACGCATGCAGATCTTTCTTTCCCTTTCCTCAAAGGCAGTTTAGGCTCGATCTAGGATTATTGCATCCGTTGATGAATAAGTTCTTTATGTCGTTGAAGTGGTTGCTGCCTCAGCAGCTATTGACCATTCCCAAGTCAAATATCAAGGCTGAGGATCCCGAACTTAGAGGGATGCCTGCCTCATTAGCGGACTCATGAGAAGTTGAGGACTCAGAATAGAGAAGTAGCTCTAGGAGAAAGGAATTCCAGGTCCTATGGTCGCTATCATTCATATGGATCCGAACTAAAAAGGAGTGGGAGAAGACTTCCTATCCTTGCCTTCCTCCTCAGCTTCTACACCAGATGGCGGATGGTCCTACTTCCGTAGAGCATTCCTTCAGCCTAAGTGGGGGGGGGGGGGGCTTCCTTCCTTCCACCAAGGGTTCTTCTTCCTTCTTTTTTCAACCTTTACCGCTACGTGGGCGCCGAAGCATGCGTGGGGACAGCCTCTTTATGGGCTTCTGCCGATGGCTTGGGTCGATCCTCTTGTCGTGGTGTTGAGTTTGCACGTGAAGATAAGACAGCCGGCTCATCCTCAAGAAGTAGAAGGATAGGAGGATAGGTTCCCCACGGAGCAGCTACGGGGCGGTAGGTTCTGTGGAGTATCTTTATCTTACCTTTTTAGGCTTTGTAGGTTCAGATAAGATATAAGGAAGAATATCGGGCGAAGGCAAAGATATAATAAGATAAAAGTCCTCTCGTCTGATTCCTTTTCTCTTTTCTTCAGTAGGCTCCCTCTCGTCTGACCTTGATTCTCTCTCATTATTTTCTTCTTTTTATTCTCTTTAATTAATTAATATGGATTTCTTTCGTTGCACTCCTAAGCTTTTCATTTTGAAGCATTTTTCAATATTTTAGTGAGCGTGTTGTTTCGAAAGATAGATAGATAGGAAAAACGAGAAGAGAGATCTCTTCGACGCTACCGCCGACCAAAAAGGGAAAGATTCCATTTATTGGAATTTATAATTGAAGCATTCCTTGACTTGAAACATTCCTTGACTTGCTAGAGAAAAAACTCTAGAAGATGTTTTGAGAAACTAGGAGAAATTCAAGAGGGCAAGCAAGAAAAGAAGCTGTGCTTAGGAGTTCAGGAGGAAAAGAACCAAGGTGATGAACATAAGAAGATATATCCTTATTACCCTCTCTAAAAGCGAGACAGGAGAAAGAAATAACATACAGCCCGAAGAGATAAGTTCTCGAATACAAGGACTCTTTCGGTGTACGGCTATAGTAATCGCACAAGAGAAGCACCAAGATGGGGAAAGACACCAACACATAGCTGTTTTGAACGAAAATGCTCATAGAAAAAGCGCAACAAAAAAGATAAGGGAAATCTTTCCAGAATGGCAAGGGAGACAATGCAAGGTCTCCTTTCACAAGGCATGGAATACCATTTGTACATATATCACAAAAGAAGACAAGGAACCCTTTGTCTGGGGAAGCTTTTCTAGAAGTCAAATTCTCCAGCAAGCAAGAGCTCGACAAAACCACAAAGGAATCTCGGCCGAAAAGGAGGAAAAGACGAAAAGAATTTTAGAAAAATTGGGCGAATGTGAAGAATTCTTTAAATTAAGATAGGACCCTGAAATGGTGAGCCAACTACTTAATAAATATAACTCTATTAAAAGCCTTTGGGAAGACGAAGAGCATGAAAAAAGAAGAAAAATATCCCCCATGGAAATCCTTATTAATTTTTTAGACAAAAAAGGGTGGCTCAAGGAATATCTGCCGGAGGAGCTATGGGAAAAGTATTTGTTCCTCGACTGGGTCGCCGTCAACCTACTCTTCGAAAGGCACCTGAAAACAAGACAACTTTTTGTTTATGGAAAACCAAATTCGCAAAAGAGCCTCTTTATTAGCTTACTCAAAAGAATAGGACTCAGAGTATATTCTGTCGGACACAGAAAAAACGATTTCTCCGGCGCGAATGACTTCTTTGATTTATGGGTTTTCAATGAATTCATGGATGAATCCAATAAATATGAAAGTGAGCAACGAATAAACCCAAAGACCCTCCTAACCCTGCTCGACGGACAAGAAAGCAGACTTGATGCCAAATATGAGAAGACACTAATTAAGAAAGAAAATGTCCCTATAGTATTAATGGGAAACAAACTACCCCAGGAAATCCGAAAGTCGGGAAGCCCTCTCGCCAATAGAGTAATTCCACTCCACTTTAAAACATACATTGAAGACCTCGATGAAGGAAGAATTGCCGCTACCTTATATGCAGCTATGTGCTTGTGGGCCACCCACTATGCTGAAGTAGGGAAACTGGATCCAATACTAAGATACAACTCCCTCAAAGTTGTCGAGAAACCGATGACTTCCAACCAAGTGGAATCCTTACTCTTTCTTGAAGGACTTGAAGACAAACCACTGATACTCGTAAAGAAGAGAAAAAACATAAAGAGCAAAAACAAGGATAAAAGTCAATGGCCGATCCAAGTAGTAATAGTGCCTATTACTGCCTTAAAAGGAATAAAAATGAATTTACTTAAGTTCGCTATAATTCCGATTTCTAAATATATGGGAAAAAACATACAAGACGAACCTGACGCACCTGGGGTGTTCAGAACCTTCTTCGAAGGCGAACCAGAATATGCTATTTGGCCCATAGTATTACGAAGGCAGCAAGGCAAAGGAGAAGACCTCTCTTTAATTCTCGATCTACACACGGAAAAGTTTTTTCACGCCGCCAACCCGCAGTTGTTTTATGAATTTCTAGAGCTAGTAAAGCAGGCAAAGCCTCAAATAAAGAGATATTGGGAGAGCTTTTTATGGGATTACCGCAGGAACATGACTCTAAAGAGGAATGAGAAAGAGATTTAATAGAGGAATGAGAAAGAGATTTTTTTTATAGCCCTTCGTACCGATCCTCCGACCTTGGTACCGATCTTCTGACCTTGGTTTTCGCAACATAGGTACCTAATTTTATAGGTTTCACAAACTTTGATAGAGTGAAATCTCTCAAAAAGAAACTGTAGGAACCGATCCTCTGACAACCCTCCATATTACTCGAGTTATTTCATAACCTCCGGACCTGTGGAACTCAATCTTGTTATGGGACGAGAAGGAATTCAGAAGCTGGGTGCGCCGACCGGAGTTCCACCTTATTTATGGGGCCCCCCTTCCTAAAGCATTTTCTCTCGTAGCAGTGAGCCTAGGGCGACATCTGCACCTAAAGTACACATCAGTGTTCAGAATATGGGGATTTCTTTAAGTGAATTGACTGTTCCCATTCGTCTTTATTTCAGATTGGGAATCATAAAAAGGGATCAAACTGAATTCCTTTCTTCTTTCTCTATTTATTTACTGACAGGCTATCGGGATCGATCGAGACCAGTTCGAGGCAAGGGAAAAGACAAAATCAATCGGGGGGGGGGGGGGGTTGGTGCATTCACTGAAGCAGCCGAAGAAAGCGCATCCTTAGTTAGGATGGACGGTATTTCATTAGATTCCCCTATCCCTACGAGCTTCTTTTTTTTATTATTCGTTTCAGTCTTCATAGGGCATAAAGGAGAGGAATCATAGAAAGACGTATTCTCTCCGAAGCCTCACAAGATCCTGGCACTCATTCATCCCCCCTATCTTTGATGGCGGAGTTCATATGGATTTCAAAGTCCGACTATCCACTTAGGAGTTAGCAGGATCATATCTAGATGTCTCTCTGGTAAGGCCTATTGCGTGGTTCTTCATTGATTTACGTAAATAGTTGGGCATTTCCCATAGCTTGAGTCCCCACATAGTCTGCTAGATCGTTTGAAGAAGTACGAGAATCAAGAATTGGTCCGAAGCGGAAGGTCTTCTTTCGGCTTCAAGGACCCTGAAATTAAGGGATTGACTTTTCTTTTCTTGAAGTTGTAGAATTGTCTTAGTAGATCAATAGGTCAGAAAGATCGTCATCTCCTCTCGCCAAGGCGCTTATAGCGTGGAATGGGTACTGGGTTAGGAGAGAATGAGATTGAACTAGAGTTCTTGGGTTCTTTAGTGCACAGGGAACAAGGTTTTGGTTAGGCCTAGTGGTTAGGCATAGCTGTGGTTACAGGGTTCGGGGTAGGTGGGTACGGCTGTCCTTCGGTCCCAAATCCTCTCTCTCATTCTATTCTGATTCTCATAAAAGAAGTTCAAAAAATCTAATCTTTCTTTTTTGCACTCCCTCCGTTAGGCGCAAAGAATTTGCGAAGGACTCGTTTTCTCTTCTTAGATAAATGCGCTTCTAAAATTCTTCTCAACTCCTACGGAGCCTTTATCATTTGATTCTCTTTATCTAAAAAAGCTGAAATCTCGTGAATGGATGAGGACTGAATTCAAAGTTTAAATAGGAGGAAGCCGGAGAGGAATGCTCTGGAGTTCGCAATAATCAGCCTACTAAAGGCTTTCAGTGATTCATTCATGGTGGATAAGGATCGGTTTTCATATGCTTAAGACAATGGTTAAATACAAAGAACCTCGTTCATGAGCTACATACGGGTCGCGATAAGGGATACCATTTTCTCATTCAAGAGCGGACACAAGAGCCGAAACTCTATAAAGAGATGAGGCAACTTCAACGGCAGCAGATCGAATCGAAGGAACCTCTTTGAGTTTAGCTCGAACCCTGCGTAAGGATCTTCCCACTTGAATCCGGAGAGGTCCGAAGTGGAATATGAATATGTCCTTATCAATGAGACCACAGGTTCATATGGATAGTCCTTTGGACTCCTTCGGCTAAAAAAGAAGTCAATGAACAAGGCGCAAAGAATTTGCGAATAAAGAGAAGCGACTGGAAGATGCGAAGCTGCTCGACTAAGAAGGAGAGGCTCAAAGAATTTGAGAATTCCACTAACCCCTCCGTTAGGAGTATTAAGACCGGAGGATCCATGAATTCCACTGAAACTTCTTCTTCTCTTCCCTGAATCCTATTTCAGGATATAAGAAGATGCATCTTAACGATATAAGAAGATGCAAAAGATATCATCCCTATTTTCTCATCTATGAATTTCTCGTATCTCTCTTTTCATCTCGTATTAGATAGTTGCTGCTCGACCACATAATATCTAAAGATAGGCTTTCTTCTAAATAGTGGGTTTGAACTCCGTTGAGACCCCCACGCTTTTGAATTACTCAATCAACTCTTAAGGAAGAAAGGTCAGAGACAGAGGAAGAATGGAGATTCAGAGGCATCCCTTTCTCTTTCATCCGTACAAAAAGAAGAAGCTTGGTAACGAAGTAGTTGGGGAAGTCCTATCTTCGGTCTGAATATCTATCCCCCTTATTACGGGGAAGAGGTCTCGATAGGGGCAGAGTCATCCGTCAGGGAAGAGTTTGAAGGCTAAAGTAGCTTTTCGAAGAAGTTAGAAGGCTCCGAAGCAAAGAAGCGGAGCGGAGGAGGTAGAAGTAGTTTAATTATGAGTGGAAAAACAAAGGCGCAAAGAATTTGAGAGGGGAAAGAGATGAATATAGATATAAACAAGTCCTTCAGACGGGTCAAAACCAATGAACAAAGGTTAGGACTCATGAAATTCCATATCAACCTGTGGATCAAATCAGTTCCATTCACAAGTCCCGCAACAAAAGATTAATATGGTAGAATGAACAAGTCCTTCGCAAATTCTTTGGTCCTAACTCATATTGCATTGAGCCTCTCCTAACAGTCGAGTCGCTTCCGCTCCTTCTAAAGAATCAATGAACAAAGGTTTTAGGCTGTCCGGTATGCTCCGCTAGGCTTCCGCTACTGAGAAAGAAATGAAGAAGGTTGTAATTGAGCGATTCAATCTTCTTTTTTCCTTGTTCATTGAGGCGGTTCTTTAAGCAGTTTCCATTGGATAAGTAGCAGCTTTTGCAATTAAACTACCACGGACCGATGGTAAGAGACTGCTGAGTCAACGATATCGCGTAGTGCTTTCTTTATTTGAGGAATGAGACCGCTCCGGAGGAGTCTTATTCCACTAAAAGACTCAAGAGGGAGACTATTAGTTTTCGCGAACTCTTAATCGGGCACATCAAGAGAGGAAGCTGTATCATCATGAGTAACTCAAAGATTGACTTGGACGCCCCGAATCTCACTGAATATCCTATCTTCGAATTATAGATAAAGAGAAGTATGATCTCTTACCGAAGCGAGGATAAGGCCCCCCATTTGCTGCAAAACCGGCATCCAGGGAAAAAGGCATGAAGTCAAACCCCCGTATTAACAAATTGAAAGGAAGAAAGAGAAAGCCTAGAGGTCAAATGAATGATAGCGGATCAGAAGTACATGTATGAGTTTCTAAGACCTGTCTTTCGGCAGACACTCGACCAGACGGAGAAGTACCATTATGTTAAGTAGCCTTTCTTTTCCCAGCAGTCGCAACTTCTTTCTCTCGCAGGTCTTGCAAAGCGTAGATTCTGAATATCCTCACTCTATGAGAGAATTTCCCAATTCGAATACTTGACAAAAGACCTTATGCGGAGTTTCAAAAACCGTAAGTGGCCGTCGGCCTTTCAAACCTCTTTCCTAACCGTAGGCAATCAAATACAGAGATTTGACTTGTCTGAAGGTCTTTGAGTTCCATCTTTGAGTGGAAAAACAAAGGTCCAGATGAGGGTTCGACTGAAAGGAGAGAAGCGACTGAAAGTTTGCTTTTTATCAGGCCTAATTAAGCTACGTAGGACGAGTCAGAAATCCATATAAAATCTGAAAGGTGTGAAGCAGCTCGACTAAGAAGGAGAGGATCAATATAATATGAGAGTAGGAGCAATGAATTTACGAAGGAGAGGAGTGCAAAAAGGAATCATGAAACTAGGAGAAATCAGTCCTTCGCATCTAGACCTCTTATAATTCTACGGGGTGAACATGCATTCTTTTATCTACAGTAGACGGTTTTCTAATCAAGTAAGTAAGGAAGCGGAATCATCAACTTCAGAGTAGTGGCTCGGCTAGAGGAAGAAGCATACGCCTATGCACTACCGAAGAATAGACCTGATAGAATCAATCGATTGCATAAGATATGCCACAAAAGCACTAACTGGTCTTTCCAAACAGAAGAGCATAAAGAAAAAGAAATCAGTCGTCGCGAGCCCTACCTTTGAAGCTTTAACACAGTCCTTAGTATTAGTAGCTCGTTGCTAGAACTTCTCTTTGGCTCGCCCCTATCTCGTCAGGGGCTTACTCACTTCACTCACTCTTGTTTAGTAGCGCTTTCTTCTTTAGATAACAAGCAGCACGAGATTGTTCCAGTCGAATTAGATATCCTCTCCCTCTCTATTTCAGTTTCATGGCCGATCGGGGTGCCTCGACTACTAGATAGCTTCAGACATATTCAGGAGAGAGAGATGCATTCTTCTTCGGAAACTTAGCGGCTTAGTCTGATTCTTATTCATGGGGAGAAAGAAGAGTGGAGGCCTCACTACCAAAGACGCTGATCCTATGGTTGGGATCGCAGCGGGATGATATTATATACTCAAATATTGGGATTCTATCTGATAATTGGGAATCTCTGTTCAATTCCCTATCTCTTTCCTCATGGATCAAGAAGGAAATTCAAAGAAGAAAAGAGAGAATGAAAGAGGATACCGATATCAGAACGGATGAGGCATCCTCAAGGGATAATGCTAACTGCACTCTTTCTAACCTACTTAATGATGACGAAAGATTATCAAAAAGAAATGTATCGGTATTAATGATGACGAAAAAACTATCCAAAAGAAATGTATCGGAGCGCAAACCTCCACCTCCTTCTACGTTCTACTTTAGTAATCTTTTCATAGTCAAGTCAATCATAAAAACCTCCTTCGTAGGGATATTCAATTAGCCGCTCATTAATATTCAGAGAAGAACCTAGCTTTTATCATATTGATTATGATATGTCTATAACTGGCTGAAGCATCTAAAAAGGGATGGGCTCTTTCCTGATTTTTTTATTGTGAAATAGACTTCCTTGCTCTTTTCACTCTGATTTCATGATCCTGGGTTCAAGCGGTCGGTTCATAGAAATAATATGTGCTTAATGATTATTGGAAAGAAATGAATGAAATGTGGATGCCGAAGCCTTTTTCAGTTAGTGGGACACGCCGATACGACTTCTTTTACTCAAGGTTAGGAAAGAGAAGGGACCTCGCAATTTGGGGGCTTCCATCAAGACAAGAAGAGCCAGCGGCCCGGGTAGTAGAAGTAGCCTCACCTTTCAGGGGCAGCTGTGGCCTTTGATGCCTCAGATGTGACCGGATCTCGCTTATACGCATGAGTTTATTCGTGGCTTTTCATGTGCCATTATAGATCATCCGTGGATCGATAGAGAATGAGATCGTAAGACCAAGGCCAATATAAAGCCCTTTCACAAGATTAACTGGGATAAAGAAGGTGATTGATTAGAGGATCCAGAGAAAAAGGACTGATTTTAGCTGCCCATGGATTCAACCCCGCAAACAGCAGGTCGAAAGAAAAGGCCTTATTATACATCTTTCACGCTCCATCCCTCCTTCTACATTACATTTTCAGATTCAAAGAAAAGTCATGAAATTTCAGATTTGACCTTCTTTGTGGCGATTTTCGGTTGGGGTGCATTCTCATCTAAATCATCTAAACTGGGGTCGGACTAGAGAAGGTTTAGGCGCCTCAAGCTCAAACTAAGAAGAAAAAGTAGGGGAGTCGAGAATGATATCTTTCTCTTTCATAAGCCTCCTCTCTCTCCTTAACTCTTCAGACTCAATTGGATCTCGCCTTTCATTAGTTACTGAAATCAGAAGATTGAGTAGGGTGCGGATTGATCGGTTGCCGAAGGAAGAGATCTTTCATTCTTCCTTAATCTTAATGAGATCTTTCCCAGTCAAGGATGAAGAAAGAAGGCAGTGGCCCTAGAACAAAGGAGCTCGAAGACAAGAGTCAGATTGCCTTCCAAGGGGAGAACCTGCTAGAACAATGATGAGGGTCGAAGGAGAGTTTCAGCTGATCTTGTTTCAGGAGTAGCTGAGGTAACTGCCCTTGAAAGATGGGGGAGTGGCTGTGCCACCAGGTCTCATCCTTCTTGCTGCTGTAGAAGTTGAAGTAGCCGCATCCGTGGTTCTTGAGGAAGAAGTAGCTCTCCTTCTTCGATTAAAGGAATAGGTAGCGAGAAGTTAGTTCTTCCATTTCATAAGAAGGATTCCCCATTAGAAGCTCGAATGAGTGAAGGAGTTGAGGAAGAGGATAAGTAACGTCATGAAAGTGTCGGTGCTAGCTCTTTTTCTTGCAGAAGTAGGAGTTGAAAGGGAAGTAGTGGCTGTCGCGGTTGCAGCTCTTGTTGCAGAAATAGCTATCGTAGTAGTGGAAAGAGCAGTTGCTTAGTAGAAAGAAAGATCGATCGGGTAGGGAATATCATAACTAATGAGCAAGGAAAAGAGCTAGCCCTTTTTTTAAACTATTTCTAATTCCTCTTCGAGAAGAGAGCAAGCTGGAAGAAGGAAAGCAACTGGAACAAGGAGAGGTGGGCTTGCTCGCATGGCAGCATAAGAAGAAAAGGAAAGGGGAATTAGATCTAGTTCGATGTAGCATGATCATTTTCAGAAGGAAGTCTTCTTTCTATGAGTAGGACGACGCGCTTCATCATAAAAAAATGAAAGAAGGCTTCTTAGTTAGTCTGTCATTGCATAAGATGACTCCATGAGTTAGGAAAAGAGTAAGAAGAAGTAGTTCCATTAGATGCTAGGAAGCAGCTCTTTCATTCATAACCTCAAGAGGCTCAAAGAATGATCGGAGTCAGAAATAGAAAAGAAAGCCCTTGGCCGAATAAGATTCAGAGGATAGGCTTTCTCTTTTAAGTAGGTTTCTTCTCACCTATTTCAAGAACTTCTCCCTAACAAGGATTTCCCTATGAAAGAGAAAGAAAGACCTTAACCTGAGAAAGAAGGAAAAGGCATATATTCCACTGGGGCGAGAAATCCGGGGCGAGTGAGTATGTCCCGATTTCATGATTTGGGAATGAAGATCATGAATGAAATTCTCCTGAATTCACAATCTAAGTCAACGAAGGACTTCCCTTGAAACCACAAGAGAAAGGGATGTAGGAAGGGACGACCAGAAAATGCCCAAATGAACCTAAAAGAATTTGCCTTTCCCCATTAATTAGGGATCAGGCTAGATCAGCTTTAGCTTTACCTTTCGGATCCCCGCTTCAACATTCTTCACCTTGATTCATAAGGCTAACTAAGTCCTAATTAAGGATGAGGAAATGAATAGACCAAGAGAAGGATGGAAGTCGGACAACTCCTCGATCTTGATCCCAAAATAAGGTCAAAAAGCAAATCGGCAAAGGAAGACTTAAAGTCATCATTCCGGAGGTATTCACTAGCCTCAGTAAACCCAATTAGTTAGGATGCGGAGTTAGTAATTCTGACAAGTCTTCTTAGAAAAGAGGATGAAGAAGGATGAGAAAGTTTCTTTTTTTCTTTTCTTCTTGCATTAGCTTTTCTTCGTCAGATGCTTTCATTCTCTCTTCTAGTATTCAAGGTCTAACCTATGGATTAGGCGGCCTACTCCACTAGTCAAATCACTAGATCAATCGTCCGCGCGAACAAGAAGATAGGGTGCCGGAGAGGCTTTCCCTATTAGGGGCAGGTTATCAGCAACTTCAAGAGTCATTCGTCCTTCTTTCAGTCAGCGCTCACTAAGTTGAATGAGTCAGACATGAAAAGCAATAACTCAGAATAAAGAGTAGGGGAAGAGTCAGCAAGGGAACATCCTGAGTCAGTCTCTCTCTCTCTTGAATAAATGACTGAAATCAGAATTGGCTCTTTCATGAATAAGAAGAATTCGACCAATAGGTTTCGGAACCGCTTGAAGGAGTGAACGAGGTATGAATAGGTAAGACCAATAGGCAGCCTCATCTCTTTCATGAATAAGAAAAATAGGAATCCTGCGTCAGATGTTGTGGAAGCTAGAGAATGATCAGTTCTTTCAGTCTATCCCGATAGCTTAGGTTAAGTAAGAAGCTTTACCGAGGATTAGGGTCTTTCTTTCCTTATGCAGCTTTATCGAAGTCTTGTATTCCTGGGACTCGGATTTAGTAGGAAGACAGTTAAGAACAAAGAAAGATGGGTAGAAGGAGAATCAGTCTATCCTGGAAAGGTTATCATACGACCAAGATCTCATTTTTCTTGACCTAGAAAGAGCTGTTGAGTTGACGAGGTTATGCTTGGATCGGAATCCGGCTCTCTTGAAGGTATGAATAGGCTCAATTAAGAGGGGAAGGTTAGACACTCCCAATAGGAGAGACTGTAAAGGACCGGTGTGAAGTAGCTTTCTCAATGAGTCAGTAGGGGGGAGACTAAGTAGCTTTGCTTTATTCTCAGCCCACGGGAATGAAACTAGCACGAATCGGTAGACAGGAAAAAGTAGAGATAGACCAGTCGAGACCAAAGGAAGAAGAAGCGAAGCCCAAGATAAGGATGCCTTGGACCCAGTTTCAGCTGCAGAGTTGGCTCGTGGGGTTAGGAGTGCAAGGGTCATTCTCTCTTTCCGTAGCGAGATGTGATCCGCCTGATTTCGATCTTGTATTTGAAATATCATTGAATAAGAAAGATTCCCCATCTACTATAAGAAGAGAGTCAGTCAATTCTCGTCCCACGGAGCGGTAGCGGGTCTCATCTCTTGTCTCACCTTCTTTGATCAAAGCAGACGCCACTCTCCACTAGTGGACCACGGTCCCAGAGATGCCGGTCTCCGTCCTTAAGAGTATCCTCCGATAGAGAAGAAGAAGTGAGTAGGACCCCCACGAGGCCTCTTTCTATCTAGAAAGTCCCCTGATTTTTTATATGAACTTCACACCATAATATGTATGAAAGCCGAAGATTTGGCCCACTACGCGCTTTTCCCTATTGCTTCAAGTAAGAAGAATTATCCATTTACGAAAGAGGAATTTGCATTCATAAAATGTGGAACTAGGGAATCCAGCTGCCATTTACGAGGTAACTGAAAACGTAATGATCCCTTGCTAGGGGAAGAAGTACTAAATGAAAGGGAATTCTCTGAATATGAATATGCTTTACAAGAGTGTAATGGAAGAAAGATCAAGCCTAGGGAAGGAGTTCGGGATCAGAGAGTGGCAGATCAATAGGACGCCGTTGGCAGCATAAGATCAATCGTCCATTCTATTTAGTGGGGTCTACATCAAGGGAATCTGTCTAAATTTCGGAAGAGGAGGGTTATGAGCCGGTATTCTAAGAATCCCACGGTTTTGAAGTGACTTACTCAACTCTGAATCACTCTACTACGCGGATTAATAGTGGCTCGACTGAGTTCTAGAGTGAGAGGTTCCCCTGATTTAGATTTTTTGGCTAGGTGAGGGACAGGATTCTTTCGTCTTGGCCTCGGCCTTTCTTTTAGTCTAGTGCAAACAAGGACTTTCATCCATGGTGAGATCCTTCGTTTATTGAGGCGGTCCTTCCTTATTTATTTCCTTGGATTCTAGATGCCTAGTTTAGTTAAGTTAATTGACTTTGGAGAAAGAGATACATATCATTCCCGCTCCTTCAAGTTCTAGAACTCAGTCGAGCCACTATTAATCGACTTCGTGAACTACGTCTCGTCAACTCATCTGGAGCTTGATTTTCCTGCAAGTTCTTCTGCTACTCAAGCAACTGAAGCAAGAACCTAGGATCAAGCCCACCCAGATTCATTGAGGCGAAAGGAAAGCCTAGGAGATGAAAGTCAGAAGAAGAAGACAAGACTAGTCCTCCTCTTCTTATGCTCCGCTCCTATTCTTTATGGTCCTCTTGAGTCTTTTTCGCTGATCTTCCTTAAGCTTCTCTTTCTGGGAGTCCTGAACGAGGGTGCATCCTCATGCCCTGAAGAGCATTCCTTGATAAAGAACTCCGACTCTTTCCGCCCAGAGCTTCCGGGGCGGGTCGGGTCCTCCTTTCCGGTCAAGCAGCTTTCGCTCCTCTCCTGACAATCGAGCCGCTTTCGCTCCTTTCCCTCTTCTCGTGTGAGATCCTAGACTTTCTTCCTTTTCTTCTTTTGTTGATCGGTACTTCCGATATCCTCTGCTTATGGGTAGGTGAGCTTCGCTTGGTCCCTAGCCTGATGGTGGGATCCCTCCTTTATCTCTCTTCTTTCGGGATGTGCAGAGTGTATGCTAACCTCGACTTATCCACCTTCAAAAGGTGACACTTGTTTTACGCTACTTTGATTATATAGAATACCCTAGGGCGAAAACCATGAAAAATGGAGTCAACTCCTTCTCAAATTCTTCTCAACTCATCTGGAGCTTGATTTTTTCTGTCTCGTTTATGATCTCTCCTTATGTAACTACGTCTCCTTGCCTCGCACCTTGCGCGCCGAGCATACTCTTGAGCCTAAGGATTCCACTCCGCAGTTCAAACTTCCATCTGGAAATAGTCTGATTTACCTCTTTACCTTCTCGGTCAAACTCTCTCGTTTAGGTCTCGATCGCCTCGTGGGAGGGTGAGTGGGATAAAGTAACTTGAGAAGAGGGAGGTGCGAAGCAAGGAAACAGATAAGTGGATGGATTAATTGATTGGATTTTTGATGAAGCAGGTTCAGGGACACAAAAAAATAGCTCAAAACAAAGGAATGATGCATCAGGGATCAGGATCGATGAAATTGAGTGAGACTGAGAATGAAGAAAAGGAAGAAAGTGAAAGAAACTGAAGGATTCCCACGGAGCGGCATAGGAAGAATTAGATTCAACAATCCGAAAGGGAATCAAATAGAAGGAAGTCAATGAACAAGGCCTCAAAAGGAGTACTAGTCAGAGAATCAATGAAATATGATTGATGCCTACTAATAATGCTGAAGTTTCCAGAGGACGAAGAAACTGATTTTTTGAATTTAATGGACATAATATCAAAAGATGAAAGGAAAAGGTTCGCCTATTCGTAGGAGGGGGAGGGGAGTGCAAGGCTCAAAGAATTTGAGAAAGCCTAGGTAACAGAAGTGCAAAAAGAAAGGGAAGAAGCCTCATCCATTTCATGAGTCAGACTTGGTCCGGGGATAAGTTCTTCCATTAGAAGTTCAGAGTATGAGATCTTTCTTTCTCTTGAAGAAGTGCAGTTTCATGAGAGACTGAAAGCTCGCCCCCCTTCCTCTATAGAAAGAGAGTCTTCAGTCTTTCCTGGAAAGGTGCTCATATGCTTTAAGCTAAGGGGGTAGATAATGATTTAGCGTAGAGTTATTCCGTCATTTTCTCAGTTTCAGTTAGTCTTGAGTCAGAGGTAGCATTCTCTCTATCGGATAGGAAGAAAGAAAGCTTCTTTATCGCTCCATGGGTCTGACTTAGTTAGTTAGGCAGTCCAGTCCCTCTTTGATTTTATGAGGCAGAGTCATCCAATCCTAGGGTAGGGGTCTTCTCCCTTTCAGAAAAGTTGTTACTCAGATCTACAGCTAGGGAACTGAAAGACAAATCGACAGGTAGGGGATCATCATAACAGACAGTAAGAAAGAGGAAAAAAAGAGTCCGCGAGGCTCGACTGAAAGGAGAGGGAGATCATATTCGATTTTTTTTAGTGGTCTGAAAGACTCAGCTAAAAAAGAAGAGGAAGACTAGTCTCATTAGATAAGGACACCCTAATTAAGCTACGAAGGCCCGAAGCGAAAGGATTGTTCAGGAGTGCATTATGAAATAACTGACCCCAAAACAATAGAATAAACGGAGCGGTTGGGAGTTGAATGAAAGCGAAAGTCATTATTCTTCAAATTTTCAAGCTCAAGATCGAAATCCATATGAAAAAATTAGTGCAAAGCGACTGTGAAGGAGCCCTTGATCTTGATATGGATTTCTTAATTTGAAGGGCTCCTGAACAGTCCTTTCGCTTCTCCCCTCTCCTTATTATTTGGAGAGTTATTTCATAATGCACTCCTTCTTTAATTCCGTCCTTTCACCGATCATTCTTTGACCCTCTCCTCTATTTGGAGTCGTCCGGAGGACTCAGAAATCCATATCAAAATAATGCCACTCCTTAACAGTCCTTTCGCTTCGCGTCGGAGGACGACTCAAAATAAAGTCAAAGAATTTGCGAAAAACCTTCGCTTAGATAGAATGACCACTTTCGCCGATCTCTCTTTTGATGATCCTGGAAATGGGATGTGGGTAGCAGCAACGAAGCCTCCTGGAACATCTCCACTACCACCGCGTAGTGGCTTTCTTTCTTGAAAAAGTAGACAAGTGTCCAACTATAGGAGAGACTTTCCACTCCTTTGAGGAAGGATGAAGATTTTCTATCATCTATTGGCAAGCCTGAAAGCATGTTAACCAAAGGGACTGAAAGAAACCTTAGTGATAGCTCTACTGATAGATGTTGAGAGAGTCCCCCGTAGTCCTTTTCGATCTTAGGGTTGTCTGTACGCGAGAATGAGATCGAAATGGATCTTGATTTGCTTTCTATAGAAATGCATTGGAAAACTTGACTGCATTCAGGCAGAATCTCCTTACCTTTTTCAAAGATGCCTTGCGCCTATCTCTTCCAGTCAACAGAAGAAGATGAAAGGCAAGCCTCAACTCCTACTCCGCCTCCTCTATTAGAAACCTCTTCTGTTAGAATCTCTATCTCTACGAGTTCTCTTTCTTTGATGACGGGGATATTCTATCTTCTAAAATGATTCTGCAAACAAGCCATTCTTTCCTATCGGGAAGTCGTGCCAATGTACCTATGCTAGCTTGGTCAGTCTTCGATCTCAGACCGACCTCTCATTTTGCGGTCAAAGAGCTACTGCATAAGCGATCTGATATAGAGAAGTTCTGAAGCGGAGCAGAAGACTTTGAAATAAAGAAAGCATTAGGCCGGAGAAGGAGTTGTCTTCTTCTTATAAGGAATATGATAGGAAGAGGAAGAATTCTAAAGTCTATCCTACTACTACCTTCTATGTCCTTATCCTACTACTACGTGTCGGACTTGAAACCTACTAAAAAGATTCAAGCCTATGGGACCTTTCATCCTTTCCTTTCTTTTCTTGGACTTGAAACCTACTAAAAAGTGAATATGGTAGATTGAAGACGACTGTAGGACGGGTCCTCCCGACTTATCCACGAAATAGTATAGTCATCCTTCAATTTCTTCCCCGACGGATTCTGATTCTTATGTCTCAAAAGAAAGGGAATAAGTCAAGAGCTGAGCTTCCCTTTCGGATCCTTCCGGGTCTTCCCTTGCTTACTCGTAACTAGGTCTATTGCATAACCTATCTGATACAACAGGATAGACTTCCGCCACCGGATTTTCTTATTCCATTTCAATGGCACAAGGGGCGAACAGTCTAGGTGACCGAGCCCCTCTCCTTACCGGTCCGTGCTAGCTTAATTACTCCCTTCTTCTTAATTACCGAGATGATGGGGTCTACGAGAATTTAATTGAAATACGCCTTCCTTACGATCTACTGAAAGGATCGATCTACTGACCAAGCAAGCAAGATTCCTCTATTGTTAATAAAGAGAACTTGGAAGAAGAACACTCACTTATGAAGCTACTCCTGCAGCTACTCCAGCCACAACTACCATGGATGTAGGAAGGGACCAAGTAGGGAAATGCCCCTCTCCTTATTTAGTAGGTCAACTTGCATTCTTTAAGATTGGGAGAATAAGGAATGAGCTTTCAAATTCTGAGATCAGTCTTTGATCCTTATCATTTGGAGTCGAGTTATTTCATTTAATAATATAAGGGCCCTTGTTCATTGACTCCTTATCAGTCGACTTTCTTCGAGCCCTATTGTTTGTTTTGAGTCGAGTTATTTCATAACCTCCAGACGGGGTTGTTTAATCTGAATCCATCTCGACGGAGGAAGAGTTTGGAATAAAGGTGCAAAGGAACTCGAGGAGAGGTTAGAAGGAGCTCGAGCGTCAGCGAGAGGATCCCCACCCCACCCTTTGTTTGACTCCCCCCAGGATTGACCGCTACGTGGGTAGGCTAGGTCGGCCTAGACCAGAAAGAGATGTTGCCGAAGCTTCTGAATTAGGATCTTGAAGTTCATATGGATAAACAAGTCCAGAGGACGTCTGAAGGAGTATATAGGTGCGGTACGACTTATTCTATTTAATAGGATTCCAGGTAACAAAAACAATAAAAAAATCAGTCTCGAGTTGGATCTACGCAAAGCAGCTGAGTACGAAAGGCGGAGTAAGGAGTTGAGGAGAGTTCTAACGAGAGGGAAGTAGATCTTGGGGTTCTCATATCTATCCTGAGTTGGATAGGTTAGAACTAGCCAAAAGCAATCACTGTTCATAGCCCTATCAAGAAGCTATCTAATAACTATTCTCGAGTCGAGTAGATTATTCCTTATGGTATGGTATTAGGGGTCGGGGAAAGGATACAGAGTTGATGAGTGGGCCCACTACGCGGTTGGGGTTAGGCTCGACTATAAAGGAGAGGGATCGGGGTTAGGCTCGTACTAGTTTGCTTGAAGGAATAGCTCTAAAAAGATCTCATGTCTCGTGCGCCTATGGGGAATTCTCATTCTTCCTATTCTTGCTTCGGAAACATCTCATGGTTACTCAAGAGAGAGAGCAGACTCTGACTCAAGACTAACTTCAAGGGAAAGAGGGAAGATTTGAGCCCCTACTTCAGCCGACCTAAGGACAAACTCAAACAAAGGCAAGAACTGAGAATTCCGCTCCTTATGAGTCTGATTTATAGCTCTTGGAGGCTAGTTCTACTGATCTAGGGAAAGATCAACTGAGTACTGCCTATTCTCCCGATCGAGACATTCTTTCAATCTAATGATTCATTTTTGCACTCCTTTGAAGGAGTAAAGAATCAATCTCTTACTCCGCCTTCCTAACCTCAGTCAAGTTCATTGATTGAGGGCTTTGACCCTCTCCTTTTAGATGAATATGGATGAAATTCAGGGTCCGGACTAGCTTAATTAGAACCGGTCGAGCTGACTCTGTTATGAATGAAAGGCGTCCGACCAACCCACCATTTCATTCTTGTTATTTCTTATTCTGATTTCGCTGACTCTAGAAACTGAGACTTCGTAGACTGTTCGTCGACGTTTGAGTTCATGCTTGACTCGGCTGTACCTCGTATTATTTCCTCCCCAACCTGCTTGCTTCACGTAGTGGGGTCGAGCTATTACTTTCGCTTTTTTCTTGATTCCAAAAGGAGAAAAGAAGAAAGCCTAGTAGGGGTAATATGTGCCACTTTCCTTATCTCATGGAAAGACTAGTTTTGACTCCGGGTAAATAGTGGAAAGATTCCATCTGCCCAGGGGCTAAAACTGCTACGTGGGGAAAAGGAGATTGCCCCCTAACAAATCGAAGAATCGCACGGGTCGGCTGAAGCAAGATCCGGACAAGAGGTATAAGGCACGAAGCCGCTTAATTGAGTTCTAGAGGTAAAGGCAGTAGTCTCTCTTTCTTTTTTTCTCTTGCTATTATGGATACGAAGAGGTATCAGCTTGACCTATAAAGAATAGGAGGAGCTAGGCCCAGGACGAGTAATTCTCTGTTTCCGATCTTGAGTCAGAGTCTGATCTCCACCTATACCTTTCATTCGAAAGAACAAGAGGGGAGAAGGCATCCATAAAAAGTTGGAGGAGTTCTATCAGTTTCTCTCATCAGCGAGACCAACCCACGTAGCAGTCAATCTCGACTGGTGGTCTAGTACGTCAACTCATCTGGAGCTTGATTTTTTTCATTCTTTCTAATGGATAAACAAGTCCTTCGGACCCCTAAAAATTCTATCTTTGTTCTAGCTTGAGCTGTGGGTTCTCCAATCGATACTGCTTACTCAGCCGGTCCTAACCCTTAAGAAGGGAGAGCTTGAGGCTATATAACATCTTCCAAAGAAGAAAAGAAGGCTAGGGAAAGCAAAAGCTTCTTTTATTATCTATATAAATAGCTTTGGAACAAGAACTGCTACTGAAACAAGAAAAGCTAGAGAAAGAACTGGGACAAGAACTTCTGCAACAAGAAAAGCCTTAGCAACTTCAACTGCAACCGGAACAGCCACTCCCGCACGCAGGTCTATCCTTCTCAACCCGTAAATTCTTCCTCTCTCAA
Organism: Cucumis melo; assembly: GCF_025177605.1. NCBI lineage: Eukaryota > Viridiplantae > Streptophyta > Magnoliopsida > Cucurbitales > Cucurbitaceae > Cucumis > Cucumis melo. Next base: position 15,807,359 of record NC_066863.1, read on the forward strand.
CTTCATTCGTCGAGTGCTTAGTCCGTCTTTGTCTCGTGACTATGCTCCTCTTCCGTCGGTCGAGTTACTGAATACCTCTTCCTTCTTTCTCGAGTTCGGGATGATGGAAAGCTAATTCTGAAACCTTGATTCTCGTGATCGATCCTCTATTGGTGGATTAGTCCAGTTCAACTGGGATGGGAATTCCTATGTTACAACACAGCTTAGAAAGCAAACTCTCATAGTATCCATCCAGTATTATGATTATGAATCGCCACACTCTCGCTTCTTTATGATTAAAGAAAATGGAAAAGAGCTTCTTCGTGCCCCCCACCCAATCCAATCCGTTTGGGTGTGACCTGAACCGTGTATGAAAGAGAAAGAGTTTCAGCCTTTACGCCTGGTAAATGAGCGCCTTCTTAAAAGTCTGGCAACTGAAACTGATGTTTCTAGTGGGGTTGTGAGAGCGTGTCTTCTATGTATTCTATAATGGGGGAATCTTTGCTTTCTTCTTTATAGAATAGAGTGAATTGAGTGAATTAACATGATGAAAATATAAGCCTTGTCACCAACGATAGCTATTACTTCCTCTTCTATAATTTCATTCGTCAGCGGCTACTTCGAGAAGAACAGCTGAACCAGCTACCGCTTCAATCGATCCGAAGTAGCTTAATTAGTAGGAGATTCTTTGTCGTAGGTAGAGTCCTTCTTTCTCAGATTCTTCAACCTCTAACTAAACAGACCCGCAAACCCCATCCGTCCCGATTCCCTTCAAGTCCATAACTTCTATGACTGACTTTGTCCCGAGGGGGGGGGGGCAATCGACTTATTTCTCTCCTGTTACTAATTTCCCTGAAAGAGCAGCTTCCCAACCGACCTGGTGGGTTCTCTCTCCTTGATGTTCACTCTTGAGTGATTGAGGTCCTTCAATTCTTATCTATATTCTCGCATATTCATACTTTTGAAAGTCAGAGGATAAGAAGACCCGATTGCGGGTAGAAGGAAGAATGAGAACAATCAGTCGATCTGACTCTTTCTGTCCGGATCATTCTGCCTGCTTTGAGTTACTTAATGAGCGGACTCTGGTCTTCCGACCTCTTGTTTGATAGAATCTCCTTTGCACTTGTCCCTCAACACCAGACGACCGTGTGTGCGTGATCGATCCTTAATTGATTGGTCGTTTAGTTGCTTTGAGTGAGGTAAGGAATCTTTTTGTGTTTGAAAGGGGCAATGAAGTAAGAACAACAAGAATAGTCTCCCTTTGGCCCAGACTTTCCCGACAGTAGGGGCACACCCAAATTCAGTTGCTCGCAGTTGCTTAGTTTCAAGAAGAGCAATTTCATCTTCGCCAATAGCCTGATTGAATTTAAATAAATCACCTTGTTTCGACCGAAATATGCCAGCCTATGCTTTCCTTTATGTGTCTCACTGATTCTCCTGTTGATGGCTAACAAATAAGCATACTTCCGACCATTGATTGAGGCATTCTAAACTCGATCATCTTTGAGCCTTTGCCTAGTGGAGCCAGGGCCGGAATCTTTCTTTTTCCCCAGTGTGCCATTAACAGCAGGCTAGCTTGCCTGAGATATACGGATTATTTACCTGTAAGACGATAAGACCACCTTTGGCAAGGCTCCGAAGGAGTTGACAGACGATATGGAATCGTCTGGAGAATCGTCTTCTTGGCTAGAAGCTTTACCAATTGGCTTTCAAAGTCAAGAGCTTAGCCTATCGGCCTTGACTTTCCTTGATTTAACGGGGAGGATTCCCCACAAAAGAAAGAAGGGAAAGCCAATACCGATCCGATCTACGATCTCCTCGGATCTAGGGAAGACAAAAGTCAAAGCCGACTCTCGGCCTATCGGCCTTTAGTTAAGGCTAAGGAATAGGTTCGGTCCCTCTCGGCCTATCGGTCTTTAGTTAAAGGAGGTCCCTATCCGATCTCCGATGTCGAAGAAGGGAAAGCCTACTCAAGGCCTCTCGACCTTTGGGAAGATTCCCCCCAGCTCCTTGGATCCAGGGAAAAAGGGAAAGCCTACTGCCTTTCGGCCTTGACTTTCCTTCAGTGCCTATTGGAAACTTCATTGATTTAAAGGGAAGCATTCCCCACACAGGATACAAAAGGGAACTACTTAAAGGGGAGCATTCCCCACAGGATATAGAAGGGAACTACTTAAAGGGGAAGGTTTCCCCACAGCATAAAGATAAGGGGGAAGACAAAAGGCAAAGCGGATACCGATCTGATCTACGATCTCCTCGGATCTACCACGAACTAAGGCAAAGGTCGACGACCGGAAGAAGACAAAAGAGAAAGCCGGATAAAGTCAAGGCAATGGGGAGGATTCCCCCAGAGGAGAAAGAAGGAAAGGAGTCGAGGCCTATCGGCAACTTCCTTGATTGAAAAGGGAGGATTCCCCAGAGGAAAAAGAAGGGAACTACTTAAAGGGGAAGGTTTCTCCAGAGGAAAAAGAAGGGAAGGAGGCCTAAAGGCCCCTAGGTAAAGGGGAATTCCCTAGAAGAAAAAGGTAAGGGGAAGGTTTCCCCACAGCATAAAGAAGAAGAAGGAGTCGAGGCCTATCGGCCCCTAGGAAAAGGGGCATTTTTCGGATAATAAATAGAAGAGGGGGAGGATTCCCCACAGGATAAAGAAGGGCATGACTCTCGGCCTCTCGGCCTCTCGGCCCCTAAGTCAAGGACAATTTCCCGGAGAAAGAAGGAAAATCAAAGGCAAAGCCGATACCGATCTCCGATCTCGAAGAAGGGAATGACGATACCGAGCTAGTACCTCTCGGCCCCTAAGTCAATCAAGGGGAATTTATCGGATAAAGTCATGGGGGAGGATTCCCCGAATAAAGAAGGAAAAGAAAAGGCAAAGTCGATACGATCCAATCTATGATCTACTCGGATCGAGAACTCTTAGATAAAGTACTCTTAGATAAAGTACTCATAATCAAAGGCGCAGTCCAGTCACAGTTCAAGGGATCTTTTCGAGAAAGCCGGAAAAAGATAAGGGGGAAAATTCCCCAGAAGAAAAAGAAGGGAAAGCCGGAAGGAAGACGATTCAGAAGACGATTCGGAGCACTCAATTTCGTCTGATCGTCTGATCGTCTTGCCAAAAACCAACCCGTGTTAAGCAAAGAATCGGTGGGTAGATTCTCACTTGGCGGAAACCCGAGAAAAAAGGCTAAAAATGACCTCTTTTGGCTCTTTTCTCAACTCTCTCTATATAAAGATAATCTTTCTTTCTTGTCTGATTTTTCTTCTTTTTTTTTTGCTGCTAGCATAGGCAAAAAGTGACTCACTCCCTAGTCAAAGAGTTTCCAATCACTTCAAAAGACTGATTCATCAACCAGTTTCCAACTACTGAGGATTGAGAAATTCTTCATCAAATGAGTGAAATTGAGTGAAATTGAGAATGAAAGGATGTTTTATTACTAGATTCGGAAGACGATTCTCCCTCCATTAGGAGTCTAAAGACCGAAGATTCCTTGTCGTAGGTTGTCTTTCGAGCAAACTAGTGACTCATTTCATTCCCATGGGGCTAGCGTGGAGTGGGTGAGAAATGAAATGAGAAATGCTACCTTCTTAGAAGAAGACCTCTTCCCCCGTAGAATGACTGAGATCCCTTGTGACGGGTGCGCAGCCGTCCTTTGGACTGATTTCTTCCATTAATGCCAAGGAATTGTGCACTTGTCTTCTTTTCCTCCTTTTTTTTTCTTCTTTTTTTGGGATTATGAGGATTGAATAGTTCATGCGGAATCTTGAGTTCTTTGATTGTGAATGAGAGAGGTTAGGATAAGGCACAAGGATCTTCGTTCGCGCCCAGATGAAAGAGAAAGCGGGGAGTCAAGCTAAATCAAAGAAGGCTAAAAGGGAAAAAAACTCAGACGCACGCTGCGACGAGCCACTCTTTCTACAGTTTCTGGTTCTGGTCTTTGATATTCTCTTTTTGACAATAAAGGACGAACGAACAATTCTTGGTACCCTGAGGAGAGGTTCTTTGCTTAGAAAAGTGATGTTGTTTGCGTTGCTTCTTTCTGAATTGACTGGGATTGTAGCTGTCTTTCTACCCTTTCATTGAAAGAGACTGAAACTGCCTAGTGCCGCGCCTGTGCGAACCCTTGTTTTGAAGTTCAAGGATCAAAGAATTTGAGAAGAACCTTCAAGAAAGCACCTCTTTTCTTTTCCCTTATATGTTCAATCCCATAAAGGCTAAATCATCTGAAAGTCAAATCACAGTAGATAAAAGGATCAGCGCTTATCCCGAAAAACTGAAAGGACTTCTGCTTCCTCAACCAAGACTGGTGGGCCTAGCCCTCTTCCTCCAAACATGGATGAGGCTTCCTCTCCTTTAGCTTTACTTCGACTCTCTCTTCTATCTTGTTCTACAACTGATGAATTTCAGGACTCAATCTAATCTCACCTCTCCTTCTGGTCGAGCCTCTACGATCCTCTAAATTCGATCTTCTTCGAACCCTATGGCTCCTACTACGTTCTTATTCCTTTTAGTAAGTTCTGTCCTTGCCTTCCGTTTCTGAATTTGAGTTGGTACATGTCAAAGTACATAAATCAGCCTTGAATTTAAGCCACTCACAATCAATTACTCGATCCCTCGGGATTTTACGCCTTCCCCACTTCGATCTAGCTTGAAACAAGATTAAAGTTTATCAATTAACTTTACAAAGCAAGACGACACAATAATCTTCAACATACTTTATAAAGCCAACTCAAACTATTTTATGCTCCAAAGACTCCAATTTCTCTCTTCCAAGACTTAAATTGAATTATCCCTTCATGCTTTAATCTATTATAAAAAATTCCAACTTTGGACCCTTAGCATCACATTAATCTCTTAATGCCACAAGCACCCAAACATGAGAGAACCCACTAAAATTTATCTAAAACCATATCAAAATCACCTCGACAACACATTTCTCAAAATTTTCCAGATTCGCAACATGAACTTCAAATGATCATAACTCTTCCAATACTTCACCAAAATGAGTGTTCTTTATGTCAAAATCTTCATTTTGTTGTCCTCTATAATTTACTTGAAGGAATGACAATACGATTTCTAACAGATTGCTATAGAACTGGCCTGAAACAAAGAGTGTTCAAAAACGAAGTCTTCTGCTATCCCCTGACTTGTTTATGAAATTAAGCTTACTTCCAATCATATTTAGTTCACAATTTCTACATAAAAGACCCGTTGAATTTGAACTAACTTGGATGCTCATGGAGTTAAGTATCTAGATTTCAAGTCCAAGGGTTCGTAGGTGAAAGGTTTAGTCTAATCCTAAGCGCTTTGACAAATTGAGGACCTTAGAAACATAAAATGGATCTAGGTGGCCTTATGAAGTTTAAAGTTAGTTGGTTCATGTTGACATAGTCGATTTAAATCTAAATATCTAAATTTGAAGTTTAAAGGTTTGAAGTGGACTTTTAGTCTAGTCCAAGGAGATTTGAGAATGTAAGGACTCAACAAATGTAAAGTAGTTTGAATGCTCTAATGAAGTAATTTTAGAGATTATTGTGTTGTCTTGCTGAGTGAAGACAATGATGTGACCTTGAACATTGTTTCAGGCCAAATTGAAATGGGGAAAGCGTAAAATCCCAGGGGATCGAGTAATTGATTGTGAGTGGTTCTTTTCAAATATTTTCGTTCTAAATTTATATATGTTATTATAGTACGCTGTAATTGTGACGATTACTTGTATGATTGTTTTATGATCTATATGTCAAAAGTGTTTTCAAATATGAATTTTGGTATTCCATGAACTCTTGTACTTCGGAATTGTGGTTGAAACCAACTTTACTAAACAAGTTCTGGATGACAACTGATTTCTAAAATCTTCATTGATTTATAACTAGATTTAAATAAGTTCTAAAAGTATGTATTGATGGCAAAAGATCGAAAATGATGTGAAAATGAGTTTCTAACTATGTTTGGTTTAAACTTGAATTATGTGATATTATGGATGTTGGTGATTACCCTTAAGGCTACGTGAATGTGTTTTTGTAGCGCCACCTACGGTTGTTAGGGGATTCTGGGGCTGAAAGTGGTCGTGACTAGAGATCCGAGAACCTGAGCCTAGGTGAGGACATGGATGGAGGATTGTGACATGGCTTCGGGCCTAGCTTAACCCATGGTTAGGTGGCTCTATGTGCACATAGGAGCGGTATGTTGTTATCGTGGTAGGTGCTAAGTATGCGTGAGCTCCGTTTGACCGCATGTTTCCTTGTGGATTGGATCATGTGTGAGCTATCCTTGGGCGGTATGCTTAGTATGCTATCATGGATGGATTGGATTGGTTGGATTGGATTGGATGGAGGTTGTTATCGTGGCGGGTACTAAATATGCGTGAGCTAGTTTTGGCCGCATGATTTTTAGTCATGTGCGAGCTATCTTTGGTCGTATATTTAGATGCCTTGCCATGGTTGGTTTGGATACAGGTTTGTTGGCCTTACTTATGGTTTATGGTAATACATGATTCTAATGTTTTAATTATCATTTCGGTGTTGATTTTATAACTAAACCGTTAAATGTATGTTTTATAAGTTTTTGAGAAAAATAAACAAAATTGCCACTCATTGAGTTTCAACTCATGTTTTCAATGTTTTCTCCCCTCCAGGTAACGGTTAAGGACCAAGCATTGGTTGTGCTTTCCTGACAGTGGTTGTAGTATCTCATTGTGTAGTATATACTTATGCATTCTATTGTATTATTGGGTTATTAAAAGAAACGAGAGTCATGGTGAGAATTTGAGTCTGAGAGGTCTTTTATTAAATTGTAATTCCTTTGTAACTAGTTCGTAGTTGAATATAAACTTTGTTTGGGACTCTGGATTATGTTGGATGAGTGTGTGGTGAGACACACTCGAGGATAATTGAGTTTTGAAAAGTATAGAAGTGTGTCTTTCTTCTATTTTCTAGGTATGGTTAGTTCGTTTTCAGGGGAGACTATGCCAAAATTTTTATAGAATTTCTTGGAAAATGTTTTACTAATCCTATATATGAAAGGTATGAGTTTAAGGAGTAGATTCACACCACGATCTAGGTTAGAGGGGAAAACTTAGACCGGGGTGTGAATATTTGGTATCAGAGCATGGTTTTGGGAAACCTAAGGGTTATGAGCAAGAGTTTGGAAAATCAAGAGCTTATGCACTAGAGACTTAGCAAGAGTTTGAATCGCATAAGTAAGTTGCACTGAAACATACACAACTGTGGCATACGATGATGTCTGAGGAAGTTAAAGCGACACTAGTTACCCTCAGGCAGAAAAAGAATTTTGTTGAGCTGATGATGTCTCTTTTGACTCAAAATATCAGTTGGTAGGAGAATTTTATGAGCCGATCCTAAAAAACAAAATTGGGGATTTGAACTTTTAAAAGCTCTAGGAACAACATCATTTGGTATTAGATAGGCAAGTGGGATTTGACATTCCCTTGTTGTAGAAAAGGGCAAAGTATTGATGTCGTTATACTAAGTTATGCCTTAGCGACATGCTAGTTTGTTGGAAAGCACATGGAAGGGTTATTCATGATAACTTATCTGAAGTCATCCCAAGATGTGAAACAGAAGGAATTTCTGAAGCTTGTATGAGAGAAGTTATGTTTGGGGTAGGATATTAAAAAGTATTACAAATGATTGTAGGTATGTCATCCTAGTGCCCCAAGATGAGGTAATCAATTGCACAAGAATAAGGGATAGTTTAAGTGGAGAAATTTATACTCATGATACTCCTAGTGCTGAATGAACTTCATTCCTAAACTTGTTGATATTACTAAACAAGTTGAGAGAGCTCTTATTGGATATGAAGGCTTAGAAATAAATCTTACAGGGTGCTCAAATAGCCACCTTTTGCGCTTACCATCCGAAAGGTCTAATGGCTGGTTTAACCTTGGAGTTTGATGAGGTTATCAGATTAGATTTTTTGTCAACATATCACACCACTATAGATTTATATCATAAAAGATAAAGTGTTTAAGTAACAAGGTGACGTTGAGATGAGTTCAAGGGCAATGGAAAGATTTATCGCGTATGTCATTTTGTGGTAAGAGCGAGGTAGTCTAACAAAGGGTTGTAATACCTACCTGGCTTATGTAAAAAGCACCCAAGTGAAGAACTAAAACTTGAAGACATTCCTATGATACAAAGGTTTTCAAAATGTATTTCCAAATGGAATTCAAGGATTTCTATTAGAGAAATTGAGCTATTTATGAATCCAATATTGGTATAACACCAATCCCTTCGCAACATACAACAGAACTCTAATGAAACTGAAAAAGTTGAAGGCTCATTGTAGAAATTTGTGAGTAAAGGTTTTATGTAGCCTAGTATTTCTCTTTCGATGCACTAGTTTTGAGTTGACAAGAAGAAGATGACATCCTAACGGTAAGTATTAATAAGTGATAGTTGGACAAGGTAATAGTTCATAATAAGCATCTTTTGCCACGTATTGACAATTTGTTTGATTAGCTAAAGGATGCCTTAGTGTTCTTTAAAATAGTTGAGGGTAGGATGTTCTCAATTAAAGAGTAAGGAGCCAAGTGTAACAAAGATGATGTTTAGAATGAGATATGACCTTTATGAGTTTCTTGTAATGTTGTTGATTTGACTAATGCACTAACTGCCTTTTAGAATAAACAATACATCTACCATGAGCACAACGAAAATTTGTTCTAGCTTGAAATACTAGGTTTAATACGGCTCTGACTATCCACTTAAAGTAGAATAAGACAAGAAGATAAAGCCTAGGGTTCAGAATCAGTTTCGCCAAACCGACTAAGAAATCTAGGAATGAATGACCTTGTTCATTGACCATTCTTTTCATTCATGAATTGAACTATTTTCAGGAGCCTGAATGAACATGGGAAGGAGTGCGCAAATGCCTTCTTTCTTAGTTTTCATATCGTTTTCGCAAATTCTTTGCCCCTTGGCTGGATTCACCCTCTCTTTGGGCAGAAAGAACTGGCGAGACCATTACCCTTGTTTTGATCCATTGAATTGTTGGGGAAGCAGAAAGGTAAAGGTCAGAGTCCGATCGATCAATCCCCACTCTGCGGTCAGCTGAAAAATGCGATCTGGCCGTCGACCTATTTCTTTATTTCTTTCTTTGACTTTTACGTGGGATGAAAACTAAACCATTAGCACAAGCATTCCAAATAGGGCATCGATTGTGAAAAGAAAGCTAATATTCCTCAAACAAGGACTGAGGTAGGTTCAGACTCCTATTTAGTAGGTAGTAGGTTCATACTTTTGAGTCTTCTTCCTTGCCTCCTATCCAAATCAACTCTTTCTTCCTCTTTCTCGCTAAACGGTCTCTCTCCTATTCTCTTCCCCGATGTTATACAGCGGCTCCTTTTTCATTGATCATACTCAGTGGAAGTCTTTTCTTACTTCAGTTACCTTTCATACCTCGTAAGCATATTCATGCCTATTAAGATGAGGAGACTTCTGACTCTTGTTGCTTTCGAGCCCAAGCCTACGTTTGCTTAGTGATAGCTTCTCCCCGGACCCTATTTTTCCTATATTCTGCCCTCCCCTTTCTGTCTCGCTCTTTCTAGTCGATGTTTCCGTGAGTCACTCAAATCAAAAGCCATTGGCAGCATAACAACAAGAGGGATAGGCAGCTAGATCAGTAGGACTAGTCTCAAGCAAGAACTCAATAGGGTCAATGAGGAAAGCCTATCCTCAGATTCTTCTAGTGCAACGAATGAGGTGGTATAGGCCCTTGTTCATTGAGGACCTTTTCGCAAATTCTTTGCTCCTAGCGTCAATAATCAGCCAGAAGACTCAAAAGGAGGTTATAAAAATAACTCGACTCAAAATGATAAGGAGAGGAGAGGGAAGAAGCGAAAGGACTTAGAAAGAGCCCTTCAAATTAAGAATGAAATTTGCGTGGTACATTGATTATATTTCGTGGTACAGTCTTATGCAAACTCATTGCATAGGATACCCTCACTCGCATGTCGCATACATGAACGCATTGGATTTTAAACTTGTATTTCACAACTTAGAGAATATTAATATACATAAAAGGATAATGGAATGCGGGCTAACATTAGCTTTATAGTGTACCTCTTATTGCTTAGCTCAACAACTTGTAGGCGATAAGCAAAAGGACATACACAAAAGAAAAATTTTTTTACAACCGTTGACTTTACTATGTCATCTAGTACTTTTACATAGCACCCCTTAACGTCTCAGCCGTATCTTTTCAAAAAAAAAAAAAGTAAATACAAAACCCATCTTGGTTATTCATGAATTGATTTTGGTTAACTTTTTAAAGATAAAAATAACAAAAGAACGAAATAAAACAAACAAAATACTAAAATAGGCTCTTTAATAATGTAATTACAACTTCCCTTTCTCCTTCATAAGAGAGAAACCATTTCTCTAGATTTCATCTTTATATATATATATATATATGTACTGATGAAATGACCCACATCAATAAGGACACAATACTATCAAACAACAAAGAAATTAAAATGGCCAATAACTCTTGTTTCATTATTATCTCTCTCTTTGGAGTTCTTTTGTTCACCATCATTTCAAATGTGGCATCATCTATCGACAACGTTTCCACCATCTGTCCAAACACCTCAAACCCACCATTTTGTTCAAATGTGTTGAAATCTGCAGGCACTACAGATCTAAAGGGCTTGGTCATATACACCTTAAACCTTGCCAATACAAATGCTCGCAAGTCTTTAACACTAGCCAACTCACTGGAAAAAACCACCACCAATCCTCAACTTAAGCAACGATATTTGTCTTGTGCTGAGAGCTACGATAAAATTGTTGGTCACATTGAAAATGCCCAAAAGGACTTGGCAGTTGGTGACTTTAATGCCGTCAATATTGTAACTTATGATGCCATGACAGAGATTGACAACTGTCAGGGTGAGTTCGGGCAGCCACCAAAGGATACGTCGTTGCTTTTGAAGAATGGCAAGACTCTGAATGATATATGCAACATTATTTTGGTTATATCCAATCTTCTTTAAGGGCTATGTACTTGGACATTTTTATCAATAAATAAAATGAAGTTTAATTTTTAAAACAATAACATTACTATTGGATGGTGATTGAAATTGATTATTTTGGTTAATTTTTAGATGATAAAAATATTAGTTACTAGATAATTCTAACGAATCAAAATAACTATAAATAAAAAATCAGACTTGGAAGACATTGTCCGTAATAGACTTATATTAATAGATAATTCCAAGAAATGAAAAATTACTAAAATTTTAATTTTACTATCTTTTGTAAATATTTTTGTTAATTTTGTCATATTTGAAAATGGTTCTTCACATAATTCACAAAATAAACCACTCACTATCAATGACTCAATCCACCGGGATTATACGTTTTCCCCATTTAAATTTGGCCTGAAAGAAAGATTAAAGTCTGTCAGTTTTCTTCACTTAGCAAGACGGCACAAAAATCTCCAAAAACACTTCATTTTGAGCATTCAAGCTATTTTACATTTCTAGATTCCTTGCATTCTCGAATCTTCTTAGACTAGACTAAAAATCCACTTTCCAACCTTTAAACCTCAAATTTAAATTCTTAGTAAAAGAGATGTCCAAACTTAAGCCAAACTCATTGGATCTTTCGTTTCAATACACTCTCAATATCAAACTAACGAGTAAATAACTTAGGAACTTACCCAAACTCATTTAAACAACCTCAACCGTGTTGATCAATGCTTCCAAGTTTTCTAAATCTTCATTTCCTCATACAAAACAATATTGGTAAAATCAAGTTTACACTAAAACTAAATGAATATTTAAGAATTATGAGAGAACCCACTAAATTTATCCAAAACCTTATCGATACCTTGTTAAAATGGCCTCGACAGCACATTAATGGCTTTCTAAATTCTGATCTAGTACCTAAAATCATTGTATGTTTCGAAGCTTACATAAGTAACAACCAAGTAAACTATAAAGATAATGGAACGTCGATTTTAAACCTTTAACATTCAACTCAAGGATCCAAGTATCATAGGTAATTAAATTTTAAAGCTTAAACCCAATGGGCATTCAAGAACTCTAGAACAACTCAACAAAAATACTCCAAAACCTCCTAAGAACTTAATAATCTAAACCTCAATGTAAAGCACCATAAGTACCTTCTAAATTCGAAATCAAGCATCCGACATCATGAGTTATTTAATATCATCAATAAAATTAGATGGATATTCAAGACTCACTCCATAAAGCTTAGAATCTTACCCAAGTTGTATGAAAATGCCCAATTGTGAGCTTCTTATAGGCTGGACAGTGGCTAAAATCACCCAAGAATCCAAATCTAACAACGAAATGAAATGGATATTGTTAAACTCAAGCTTAAACTTAATGGGTAATAAAAAATCCCCTTAAACACAACCTCAAATTGTCCTTACTTTAAGCAGGGGTTTTCTGAATTGGCATACCTTCTGGTACCACACCATAGACCAACGGGGGTTTCAGCTCAAGGATTGACTCGACTTGGGAGCAAGGACCCAGGGCTTTCGCCCAAGACGTGATCTTCACTCTGATTTCCCTCTTTCCATCTACTCAAAGAGAATGAAAAGGTGTGGAAGGGGGAATGGGGCATGGCCCAGATTAGAATGATAGATAATATAGAAGAAAGTCTGGGTTTATCCCATTCATCTAAGGGGAGAAAGTCATGGGCTCTTAAATACTCTGATTCCTATGGTCCAGAAAGGGGAATTCTTCATCCATCCTAGGCTACCTCTATTTGTGGAAGTTCTTCGCCTTGCAAGATAAGTTCTTCGATTCATGAGAGATGAAAGGCCAATTTGTCTTGGTACATTCGATTGGACACATCCATGAATTTTTTTTCTTTTTCCCGGTCAGATTCAAGAAATGGAAGGGGTGCGTGCGGATCGAAGGACTAAGCTTTCGGTATTCTTTCTGAAAAGGTAGGAATATAGCTAACCCGATACATCAGAATCTGTCCGGCTATGATAGAAGAGAAATCTTCTAAAGCTAGACCGCTACGTGGGCTCTTTCCGAATAGAGTATATAATCAATAAAAATGAGTAGATTAACTCAATGATCTGGATCGATACGTACCCAAGCAGAGTCATAAAGCAGAAGGCGGCATAGCTCGGACCAGAATCAGTCTATCTGGCAAGGTCAGATCCGGTAGTTCTCCCCTAATTGAGACTGGGCAGCATACCTCACTAAGTAAAGCTTCTACCTTATATTCTGAGTGAACCTCTCACCGGTCCGTGGTAGTTTAATTCCAAAATAATGAGATATGATAGGGGCCGGTCCGAAGTAGCTTACTTAATGGAGGATTTGCTAGTGGAATTATGACTGAAACTTCTTAGAAATTGTACCCACTGCACGGGTTCAAAATCCATGGAGATTTGACCTCGTAAACTAATTAAATTTGCCCTTGATTCTAAGCATCCTTGGGGTTTCAATCCTTGCGTATAGGTTTCCTTTCCATAATTTAGTATAGTAATGCAATCCTTCAATCTTGAGATGATAGCCACTACTAATCCTTTGTCTACTCATCGGGTCTGAACCCCTCCGTTAGGAGTATTAAAACACCTGGACCCGTCCGCTTTAGTTTCATGATAGTGGAATTCGAGAATTCTTTGAGCCTGTTAATTAAAAGGACTTATCCCTTATTAGGATTAGGAGCGCAACAAAGAAAGGGTGAAAAGAATATTGAAGAACAAGGCACAAAGAATTTGCGACGCTACGTGGGGCCCAACTCTGATAGTGAGTTGTCCAATCCAACTCGATTGTACCAGTCCACCTACCATCCAACCTACTCCATGGGAAAGTTTTCTCCAAGTTGTAGTAATCCCTTTCTTTCTTGAAAAAAGAAGTCAATAAAGAACTCCTCTACCCCACTCCGCTTAGAAAAGAGGTTTAGGTTGAAATGTGAAAGGTGGCTGACGTTCTTTCTTTTCTTTCAAGAAGTGATTATTCTATATTTGATGCTGAACGAGGATCAATGGATACGGATTAATCCGTACAAGTTGTCCAGAGAAAGGAGGCATCACTCGAATAGGACCAGAATCGGGACCACTATGATGATTTAGTAGGTGCGGCTGTCAATCTTGCCGGCTAGATCTCAGGATATTCTCCTAAAGTCTCAGAAGTCAGTGCCTCAAGCAAAGTACGAAGTCAGAGCGCGAACTATCACTATCCGGAAAGTAGGGTCTTGGGTCGGACGATGTTGTAGCAATTAAACTACCACGTACCGGTTCTTCTCCTTCCTGTATCCTCCGTCTAGGTTGATCTTACGGTTGAAGCAGTTGGGGAAGTAGCCGCCCAGTCGTTCTTGCTGAAGAGAAAGATTTGATGAACAAGTAAGAAGAAATGGATGAGAGACCTAATCTCCATAAATCATGTACCAAAATAGAGAAGCACCTTAGGCTCGTATGGTACTGAGGAGAAAGGTCTACCTCCATCCATCACACGGGTCATATGGAGGCTCGACCTCTTCTCTTTCTTTCTATCTTTCCGTTCCCAGGAATGCGAAAGAGGGCAGTCGTTGAGGCCCGGTCTTGTAGATAGGCGAGAAGGGTTGAGGCTTTTCTCAGTTCATCAAGTCAAATCACTGGTGTGGAGCACAGGTATTCTTCTTTTCATCTTCGTCGTCCTGTCCTATAGGAGACATGGGGTCTTTCATATATCAGATGAGATTCTTCTTCGGCTAGGAAAGAAGACCACCCACTGAGTCATTTTTACCCGTCAATAAATCGGCTTCCCTACAGATACAGATCTTTAATCAGCTGAAACCTCAAGAGTACACTTGACCCTAAGAAAAGGGAAATGCAGCTCGACTTTCTTCCACAACGGATCTAGTCAACTGGGAATACTTCTTTCTCTTTTTTACCTGTTTCACTTATATCTTCTGCTTTCAGTACTTCCTCGGCCAGACCTACTTCCTATCCTTGGGGAGTTTGAATGCTTCATTCGGAAACCGAGTTCGTCATCCGATCCCTCTTCCCTCTGGTCTTTTTTCTTATCTAAACTGATAAAACTCTCTCGTAGGTCTCCTTCCTTCACTTCCTCTGTTGGGGAGTTTGTACCTTGAATCCGTATCCATTTATTCTCGTTCATATACAATATTTCTCATGAGCAAAGAAAGAATCAAAGCTAGTTCCGACATCCACCACAGAAAGAAAGGAGAACAAAAGCAAGAACCAAGCACTCAAGAACCCCGTACCTGAAAGGAAGAGCAAAGACACGGGAAGACACCTAAAAGGACCTTGCTGACCCTTGCTCCTTCTTTTTCTACAAACTTGCACAAGATCGACTAAATTTCATCGAGCCTTCTAGTTCGTAACCAACCTCACTGTATCATTTCTCCTTTACCTCCCTGCTTGCTGGGTTACTCTCGGCTTTCGGAATAGGGTAAGCCGCATCCACCACCTGGCCCTCGACATCGAATTCTGCCCGAGACTGATTATGAAATGGGGAATCTTTGAACGTCAAATCGTACCAACGAGCTCTAGACCACGCATAACTTATCTCATTTAAGAGAAAGACAGGGACAGAACGGGAATACCTTGAGCCACTGACCCATCCAATTCAAAGTCTTTTCATATGTCTTTTTTTAGTCTCAGATCCTCCTCCCCCACTCCTACAGAGTAGTCTTATTCTTTGCTTTAGGTCAAGCGGAGCTTCGCATACGTCCTTTGTCCTCTTTGCGCTCTCGTAGGAGGAGTCAGATTCCGTGCCGTAGGTGGTCGTTCCGCTTCGTGCCCTCCGGAGGAGTCAGATCCCTTGCCTCCGTCCTACGTCCTTTTGACTGTCCATATTTGAACCTTGCCTAATTCATTAATATGGATTTCTGAGTCCTTCGGACGAACCCTTATTTAATCTTTTTCTTTCCATTAAAGGACCTTGCCGTAGGTTCAAGACCTAATACTAATTCAAGACATAGTTTTTGACTATCATAAGTCCCGACTCCTTCATTCCTTTCTAATCCTTGACATAGTAATCCAAATCATCAAAATGTCGTAGCCTTCGAAGGAGTCAGATTCTGTGCCATAGGTTAGAAAGACCTTTGGACTCCTTCATTCCTTTAAGTAGGTTTCCGTAGGTCTCTTCTTTATCCATATTAACTGATTCTTTCCTTCCATTTTTCTCACATTGTAAATTGTAAAGAACTGCCCACCATAAAAAGAAGAGGACAAAGGGCTCGACCCCACGTAGCGGTGCTCAGCTTTTAGAGAGAAAGAGTATGATCGATTCGATTAAGGAAGACTCCGAACCCTGTTCAAGAAATAAGAATAAAGAATAAGATGAGTTAGTTTATCAAGCTCGGAGATTCTTTTCTTTCTGGCCCCGAGACTGAAGACTTATAGATCAGCCCTTTCATGCCTTCTTTATTAATCATTCATTGGCGCCTAATGCCTTTGCTAACTCAATTCCCCAACTCCGATCTTGACCACTCACTACTGATTTAGCCGATAGCTGGAGATCTCGCGCAACTGGGATGGATTTCTTCCCTTTTTCATAATCCCATTCATTCGTCTTCATTCTATACAACATAAGTAGGTACCCCACTACGTGGGGGTCTCTGGGTCTTGCTTCAACTAAGCACACGTCGTGGACAGGTAGCAGGTCTTGAGTGCAAGGGCTTTCCCCTCTTCTAGGTTTAGAAGGAGTCTAATGGCCCTGTCTCTGAAGGTCTTGAGTGCAAGCAAGGGCTGCCGATTTCAGTCATTCAACCCATAAGCATGAAAGCATTTTCGAAACTAATTTGATAATGGGTTAGCTCTGTCTAACCTTCCCCATTTCCCCTGGTTGATAACACAAGCCTTGAAAATAGAGGCTTTCAACCGGCTACGAAGGTCTAACTTTGGAGGATGAAAAAAGGGGTTGACAAGATCTAAAAGATAAAGAAATGAATCACCTTTCAAATGGATCCGAGCGCACCTACGGCTAGAAGAACCGGAACCTATCATGAACCTCATAAATAACCAGGGGTAAGGATCTGGATCCTATCTCGAGACTTGCAAAGAAAGGCATCCAAGCAATTGATATCCCATTTCAAGATAGAAAGCATAGATTCGCCTCGCCTACTTGCTTCAAGCACAAATGGAGATGCAATCCATCCAATTTCATTATATTCTGTTTTGAAGACCTCACTCATCAGTCAGAGTCATCAAGTTCATAATTCATGAAATTCACCCCCTAGGCCCCTATGACTCCTTTTTACTAAGGGGAGCCCCGAGTAGTTTACCGGGAAAATTGAGTTGTCGTGACGATACCCTTTTCTTTTCTTAGTGGAAGATCGGAAATTCTCTGAATCACAAGACTGATCGGATCTGCCGTAAACACCCAAGAGACCTCCACAAGGCAGACTCAAAGAGTCAGAGGACAAGTCTTGCTTTCATTTCTTTATTCTTCAATCAAGTTCTTTAAAAAGGGGGTAGGTATAATGCACGCAGGCCAAGTCAAGAAAAGGACTTCCTTACTTGATTTTGAATAATAGTCAAGATGACGTTATAAGGGGTCCTCAATGAAGAAGTCGCATTTCGATCATTCTTTGAGCCTGAACAGTCCCTTATTATTGAGAGCTTTCAACCTCTCCTTCCTAACCTCACTCGAGTTCTTTCTTCAATGAGCCTTTGTTCATTGACTCCTTACCAGTCGACTTTCTTCGACCTTTCAGATGAATATGGATTTCTGACTCGTCCTACGTAGCTTAATTAGGCCCCTCAAATTATTTGACCCTCAGTCCTTGTTTATATCCATGTAGACAAAGGAGTCTGAATTCCATATGAACCTCTCCCATATTCACAACAGCAAGAAAAGACAAAAAAGAAGAATGAAAGAAAGAAGAATGGAATTTTGATGCTTCCCCAGCGGACTAAACTTCTGGGCGAGCGTCCCTCTTCCGTACTAGGCCAAGTTACTTTGTCTCGATTTCGAAACCTCTAGAAACTGCGTTCCACTCCAAACCTCAAATCAATACGAAAGCCTAGGCAAGGAAGAGATTCAAGCACAGTGAAGGTCTAGGTAGGCAGCTGACTCTAAAGGATAGAGAGATTGATTCTTCATGTTACCGCAACTACTCTTGCTTCAGCCGATCGATCCGACCCAAAGTGCAAATACGGGGGTTTACATGCTCCCTGGGAAGGATGTCAAAAAAGTAGGGTTTTCCCATGGCTAGAGATGAAAGTGAGAAAGGAACAAAAGAATCCGTTCTCACAAAGAAGTAGTCGGAAAGGAGTGAATATGGATATAAAGAAGTCCGACGAAATCTACAAAGAATATTGACCTCGCCTCCGCACCGGTCCGTGGTAGTTTAATTTTCGTTAAACCATCTTCCTCATCCCTTTGGTCATGATAATCCTTATCAGTCGTATTCTAACCTTCCACCACTCGGAAACTATTAAGAAATAGTTCACGCTTAGGAGGCGTAAACTCTGTTATTCAATGGAAGAACTTCTATCCCTTTTTGCCTCAAGATCGAATTCCTCAGCAGGATAGCCTAAGGTGGGGTTGGCTTCCTCTGTCAGTGACACAGTCTCAGACTCAAGATCTCTTGCTACCACTCCGTGGGATTATCCTATTTGACCCTTTCGTACTCCCCTAGTAGTAAGGTACTCCCCAAGAAAGCTGCTTGCTTTGCTCCCAGGATACTTTCTATTCTGAGTTCTAGCGCTAGTCCTAGCTGCTGGCAGGCACTGAGACTTCTTACCTTGAGTCCGAGGTTTCAACTGAAACTGAGAATGAAACTGCACAATGTTGGGATAGCTTACTCAACAGATAATCTTGATGAGCCAGCTACCGGTCCGTGGTAGCTTAATTAGAATAAAAGGAAATTGAGTGAAAAGCCAATAGAGTAGTCAGGGGCATGAAAGAGCTTCCTCAGCCTCCCCTTCTTAGTCTCGTGGTTGAGCATCGCGTAGAGGAGTCTGACCTTGATTCCTGTTGAGTTGATTGAGTAAGTCACTGAAAAAGCCCTTATATCCCGACTGATTTATGGAATATATACTTGTTATGGTATATCGGTATTCTAGGACTTCTCTTGTTGCGGGACTTTCAACCTAAAAAAGGCTTTGAATGTCAAAGAAAGTGAAACTCAATGAACAAAAGCTTGATCTTTCTCCAAAATAATGAAATAGTGGTCCGATCCGAAGGATTATCCATTACAAAATAAAAGGAAGCAGATGTGAAAAGAATATTACAAAAAAGGATGCAGATGCGCAAAGAATATTGCGAGGAGTGCAAGTATGAATCATATTTTCTAGGTTAATTTGAGGCGCAAAGAATATTGCGTGATGAGTTGCCCCACTCCGCGGTGCAACAAAACAAAGGCAGGGATCTCTTTGTCTTTTATCCAAAATATTAGTTCCATTAAGAAGTCCCACTATTTAATGAATATGGATAAAGATCAAATTTTTTGCTCCAAAAAGAACGCCATAAGACAGGTCCGGAGGACGGGAATTAAACTACCACGGACCGGTGCAAAGAATATTGCAAAAGAATATTGCGACTATTATTTTTGTTTTCGAAGTCCTCCGCTCAATGAAAAGTTCAGCAAAATCAAGGCGGTCAAAGAACAAAGGTCTAGATGTCCTTATCAATGAGACCAAAAAATAGTCACAAAGAAGTGAAGCATTCTCAGTTGCCGAAGCTCGACCTTACCGGAATCAAGGGAACCTGTCCCAGACAAGGAAGGGAATTAGTATTTTCATACATCAGTCTCGTCGGAATCCATCTTGCTATCGTAACCGGTAGTGAGACCTTACTTACAGCAAGGGAAGAAGGAGGAGCAGTTTCGGAGAGCAATCACTCAATTAGTCGGAGTGGAACATCGGAATGGTGCTCAACCCAGTTTCAGCTCTAGACTTTTGGGCTCGGGCGGACGAGGATCTTTCTCTTTCAGTAGTTTCTTCAGTGGTTGATCGAATCTCAAGGGCTTTCCCATCTCCTTTAGTAGTTTGATCATTAGGGAATGCGCTCGTAAGGCGTGGGGCCAATTTGTCTATTGACTTATAGATTGGTTTAGTCTCTGATTTGACTCTAGTGAAATGAACAGGCTTCAAAGTCGCAATATTCTTTGCGTCTCTCAAATTCACAATATTCGTTCCACCTCACACAAACCGCAATATTCTGCATTCATCCTTCGCACCTGGAAGTCACTCCATAGCTTAATTCGTAGTCTGAAATCTACCATATTAACCTAGAATAGTGAATAGTCCAACGGAATATACAAAGAATTTGATTACGGAGCACAATCAATGAACAAAGACGATTAAGATAAGGGAAGAACTGATGAACATAAGGCCTAATTTTTGGGGCGTCCTTATCAAGCTGGTCCTACGTAGCTTAATATGGGAAGCCTACGGCTGGGTCAAGACGATGGAATGAACGAGTTTTTCAAAAGTGGAGACAGAATAAAGCGTCCATTATCACAGGAAAAACAAGGGAGTAGGCCAACTGGATCAGAAGAAAGGACTTCTTTAGGACTCCCTTTCAGTTTCAGTTGCATCCTTCTTTCTTCTTAATTAATTCACTCATTAATCTCCTTATTCATTTCAAAAAGATTCCCCATTCTCCATACCAAACTAAGAAAATTAAGGGACTAAGTAACTCGCCCAACAAAGGCAGACCGACCACAAGTCGGATCGCAGGCATCAGTTGCTCGTACACTAGGGTCCCCACCAGAGCACATAGGATGAGGAGAAGGATCGATGAAATTGAGTGAGAGTGAGTTGTAGAAGGAGAGGTAAGTAAGATAAGTGGAAGATTGAGTTTACGAACGAGATAGAAAAGTGAGACTGAGTTGTAGAAGGAGAGAGATCGGATCGGGTCTGAGGAATAAGCCTCATCCAGGGAAGAGGGAAAGCTAGAACGACCAATTTAGACCAATTTAGAAGCTGCTCGCACTATGGTATCAGAATGAATGAGAAGTCCTTCGAAATATTAATGGCATCCAAATGAAGATCCCTGCCTTTGTTTTGTTGCCTCCCCCTGTCTGTGCTTTCCTTTGTCCCTATCTGGGCGGGGCTCCCTCTTATTTTATGGATTGGTCTCGCTATTTCATCCCACGGAGCGGAGAGGAAGAAAGGAGCTATCCCAACAGCGGAATCAGTCTCTCCTGCCTTACTCTATTTAGAAAGGGAAGAATTCTCTTGAGTCACTGAAGATAGGAGCTCCTGAGTTGGAGAGGGGGGATAGAAAGACTCCTCTTATTCAGTCATTTAAGAAGGTAGAATTCTCATGGAGAGAGAAGACCGCGCGAACTCATTTCAATAGGAATCCATCTCAGAAGAGGTTATTCGTCTCAGTCTAAAGAAGTAGGGCCAGATTTTTCAGAAAGGGCCGAAGGCAAGCGAGTCCCAGTTGAGTGTAGAATGAGAATCAGAGGCCCCGATTGGGAGCGGTGAATTCGATCTTTCTCTTCCATGTCTGGAGGGATCCCATCAGTCCCAAAGGAAGTAGAAGGCAGAACCATCTCAAGAATCAGTACTAACTATGAGACCGCTATGGGCCGAGTTGAATGAATATGCTTTCCCAAAAAGGGACCCTGAAAACGAGGATAGGACCATTCAGAGAATGAGAATCCTTCTTCCCTTGGTCCGAGGAACTAAGATAAGAGAGTTTCCATCTCGCTCGAATCAATTCAGAAAAGTCGACACGACCCTCATCGAAGAAGGAGGAAGAGGTGAAGGAGCAAACTAAGCCGACACCGAGGTGCCCTTCCCGTCGATGTGAGCTCTTGGGGCATATGAGGACCTCAGTCACTTTATCCCTTTCCAATTTCCAATCAAGAACGGGGAGATCCATAGGACATAGACGAAGACATTATATCCAATTCTTTCGGCGAGCTCCTGAGAACTTTTTGCTTCGCACCGCTACGTGGGTTCCTCGGTTTATTAGAAAAAATGAATAAAATGCAAGGCATGAAAACCTAAAAACATCCTTTATCGTAATATAGAGAAAGTGAGGAAAATCGACTAAGCATTTTGATCTGAATGGGGACGGAGCAAAGAGAAAATCTACCGCGTAGTGGGATATAGATTGCGGAATCCTGGAATCAGAAATCATAACTTCTCTGATCTTTCTCTCTTAGATCTCATCTTCGCAAGAGTGACTCCTGACCCCATATGCCGATCCTGGAAGGCGAGCATTCGCAGATTGAATGTCATTTGAGTTTGCACCCTAGGCTGTCCTCGTTTTCAACTCAAATTGGCCTTGAGGACTCTCCGAACCAGGAGCGGACTAATGGTCTTCCTTCATTCTTTTGATTCTGCCTCATCCTCTTTCTTTCTCTTTCTATTCATTATGAAAGATAGGATATGAATAATAGATGCCAGAGGCAAGATCTCTCATGAAGACCACGAGCTCAGGATCGGTCTGGACAAATCTCTCACTCAATCAAGTACGAAGTCCATCCGTGGTTCGAGGACAAGTCTAGTAGTTCGATCTTCTATCTCTTAAGTCATAGTTCTCGTGTACTAAATTCTGATTCAAAGACTAGGAAAAAATCGTTGTGGCCCGTCATACCGCCCCGTGGAAGTCGAGTTCTTCCCTACGGAGCCTCGTTCGCCTCGTCCACTTTAGTCGAGTTTTCACTTCGTAAAGGATGGAGAATCCTCTATCATTAAGGATATTTGCTAGCTTATCGACTACTTTCAAGAAAAAGAGCTGGGGACTGAGATGGGACAACTCCTCACTCACACAATGTAGAAAAGCTCTGCCTTCACCGATCGGGATTTCCTTGGAATATTGGTCAGGTCCTAGTAGGCGTCTGGGGAATTTTGATCTCCTCTTCTCATGCTTTCTACAATTACCTGGCTTCTGAAACTGCACGAGCTGTGGCATAGCCGCCTCAATCTTATTCATGACCCGCCCAGGAAAAAAGCTCGACTAGGCGATTCTACCAGTTCTGGTTGAAGAAGAAAATTCTCTGCCGGTCTTCGTCTTCTTCGGAAAAGAATGCGATCTGGCCTAAATTCAATCTTGGACTAGAAGAAATCCAAAGATTCTAAGATAAATGGAATCAACCCCTCGTTCTACCCGTGGGGACGGTTGAGTTGACCATACGAAAGAGCAGTCCGAAAAAAGCCTATCCAGAAAGTGAATAGTGAATACAGTCAAGGAGCAAGATCACGATAAAGGCCACCGTATTGTGGGCGCAAGCGAAAGATTGAATTCGCGAGCGTCCCTTTCTCTTGGACCTCCCATTCTTTTCATGCAATGAAATATGGGCGTTCTTTACACCCCCTCTTCCCGCCTCCCGATATTCTCCTTCAAATTCTACTTACTCTTTTCATATTCTCCATTATCTAATAGAATGAAGAAGGTCTACTTTAGCAAGAGCCGCAACAACCAATGGTTTCACCGCGGAGATAGTAATCTTTCTTCCTTTCTTTCTAAAGAGAAAAAAAGGGCGACTTCTCTCTACTTCTTCAAGAGGAGAAAGCCCATAAGACGGGGCATCCTATAAAGGGGGAAAGTCCTCTCTCCCATTTCCTCCTTTACCAGACCAGACCCGGTGGATTCGAGGATTTCAGTGTCCTGGTTTTGAAGAGGTAGGGGATTGCCTTTTCCGAAGTAGGCTTTCGCCAAGAATATGGGTTTAGGGGCAGGCATAGGCAGGCCATAGACCAAATTCCCCATCTTAAGTAAATGCAAAGCTCCACTCTTCCACCCTTTCTTCAAGATGGAAACCCGTTTTAGAAGATCATCAATCTCCTTTTCGCATATATAGAGCTCTCATGCCCCAATTGAGGTGAAAAGTACCATCTCACCATAGTCATTTGAATATTGATGAAAATGGCCAAAACTCAGTCGCATTCCTAAAGGGGTTCAGGCTCGATTCAATTGAGAAGGGACCGGTACGTGGTAGTTTAATAGTCTTCCAAAGATTAGTATGTGAAGCGAAGGAGTGTAAAACGAGACTAAGAAGGAGAGGGAAAGTTAATGAACAAGGCGGAGTAGGAGTCGATCGACTAAGGCCAAAGAGATAGGAAGGTTTGGCACTGACTTAGTCGATTAGGCAAGGGGGAACTCTCAATACTCAGCAGTGGAGAAAGAGAGGAATTCAGAGCCCATCAAAATGAAATTCTTCTTCCTCTTTCTTAAGAAGGGCCGCTTCTTGACTACCTTTCTTTCTACTAATAGAATAGTAGAGGAGAGGAGTTCATCTCCTGGAGAGGAAAACCACGGAGTGGGACAGGGGTTGGAGCTTTTTGAGGCATCTAGTTCAGTAGCGGAGGAAGAAAGACAAATTCAGGATGAAAGGCTTTCTCTAATTCATTGAATAGGCTGATTTGAGTAGAGAAGAAAGAGATCAAGCCTAGAGATGTAATTGAGGAGACAGAGTGAACGAAGGAGAGGAGTGCAAGAAAGGCTCCTCGACAGAGTTGTAGAACTTTTGGATGCTCTTTCATTCGTGACTGTAGAGTGGGCCTCAAGATCTCTTTCGGGGATTGAGTCAGAGTAGTCCCAGACGAGGCTCAAAGAATTTCAGAAAGGATTCTTTTCGACAAAGATCATTATAGAAGTGAAAATAGTCTCTTTTGTCGGTTTAACTAGTTTTAATTGCTTTGACTCTCATTCCTATCTACAGAGATGACTCGATACCTCGGGACTTGCTTCCTGCCAATGCCCCACTAAATGGGTGAGGCTTCGGGAAGCTACGAAACTCAGTCTGATGCTTTTCCTTATGATTCAACTTCTTTGCCCGAAACTGATCTTTTTTCTCTCGCGGCTGATAACCAATTCTCCTTCTTCTCATTCAAGGGATCCAGATGGGACCTTTTTCGAGCGGCAATCCCCTGTCTTCTCCCATAGGCTCGAGGGTCAATCCGGTGTAGCTGACTCTGGAAGTCTTTCTCTTGAAGTTACCAATCCAACTAAAGAAGATGAGTTCTCGCGGACTCTTGTTCTCTCTCATTCCCCCTCTCACTCATGCTATCGGTACGTGGTAGTTGATTTTCAATACCCGTCTATAATATTGAAGACCTATTGACTTATTCAAGATCTCATTCTTCTTTCTCTTATTCAAAGAATGCATTGACAAAAGTAGCTAACCGTTAGTACGAGATGCTCAGCCTGCTGGGTTTCGGAAGAGGCTGCTAGGAAGAGGAATCCATCAAGGAAGTTAGTGTGATCAGTACTCTAAGCCAGGGCACTTGAATCAGAGGTTATCACGAGAAGGAAGAAGAAAGTCTGATCTCTTACTGAGGTAACTGAACTAAGAAGAAGACAGGGATCGAAGTAGCTGAGGAATACTCTTTCATAGCGTCCAGTGAGTATGAGTTCCAACTGCAATTCGTAGGGGAAAGTTAGAAAGAGATGTTGCAGTTCGTATTCTCTCTTTCCCAAGACAAGCTTCAAACTGGATTGAGATGTGGATCCAGCCGGTCCGGAGGCTCGACTGAAAGGAGAGCGAGATTGAATCAATGAACAAGGGTTGAGACAGGAGTGCAAGTCAGAACCCTTATAGTCGTAGACGAAGGACTGATTTATGGAACGGAAGCTGGGTCGTTCACTCTTTGAACGGAATCGCTTGAGGACTCTTTTCACTCCCGTAGAAGGCATAGTAATCTTTGTAATAGTCTTAGAAAATCATCAAGATCTTCGGATAGGCTTTCTTCCATTTATTTAAGAAGGACTCGGTAGGCATAGTAATCTTTGTAATAGTCTTGTAAATCATCAAAACCTATGTCGATTTGCGCTCCCGTAGAAGGTTTTGATGATTGTAAAGACAACCTACGGCAAAGAATCTCCTACTTACGTCTCTGAAGGCTCAATGTAATATGAGTCTGTGCGCTCCTCTTAAGTCGCTTGGCTTCGCCCCTTTTCTTCCTTTAAGTAGGTTGAGATTCAGACCAAGAAGATGAAGAGACTGAGCTAGAACTACCGATATGAATAGTTCTTCATTTATGATTTAGAAATTTCTTTGATTGTTGGGATTGAGCGTAACAATTTGCTTTTCTCGTTAATGAATTGAGAAAGCCCTTGTTCATTGACTTTCTTCCTCTTTCTCTCTAACAGCTTCTATCCTAGATTTGCACTGTCTTTTCTCATAAGGGAAGTAGAAAGAGTACTTTTCCTGCTCTTTCGTTGAGTCGGGTTCCTATCAGTCTCTCTATCTCAAGGTTGTATTATCGAGAGTCTAGTGCACGCTATTGGGAACATCATTCATCAAAGTTCCAAGACGTACGTCTGAAAATAGGCTTTAGGGGTTGGCTAGAACAAGTGCTTACCACCGAGAGTATAACAGAACGACTGTGGATTGGATTGAGCTGGTTGAAGCCTAAGAATCATCATTCCTTGATTGTAGGAAGATAGAACTTGTAGAGAGATGGTTCATTTGACAAGGTTGAACATATATAGGAATGTCTTTGATTTAGAAAATTTCTTTACAGAAATGGCCTTGCAAGGTTTGACAGCTATATGGAATGAGAATGGGACAGCGTCCTCATCAAGAAAAAAGATCTAATTCGGGGACACTTTGATCATTCTTTGAGCCTATGAACGTGCCTTTGGGTCGAGTCGTCCACTTTCACTTTCTTCTCTTTCCTATTCCTTATAAGAAGAAGACAAGTCCCCACTAGTTTCATTTAAGTCGCTCCGTTTCACGCCTTCGGAGGCGTAATGCTTTCTTGATTTGGATGGAGATGAACGATATGAGAATTATATTCATGAAAAAGAAGATAAGCTTTTGCTTGAACAAGATAAAGTAGAAAAGCAAGTTTCCACAACAACTTCAAGGGCGGTAGTCTCAGTCCCACCCGTACCGCCCCGTGGGAATCGCCTGGTGGCGCTACAAGGGGGTATGAAGAATCGGAGTAGAGCTCGACAACAAGCACAAAGGAAAAAGCTCTTAGTAAGGCGTCTCCCCACTTAATAAAGAGATCATTGTTTGGGCGATTTCTTCTTCTCCGTCCGAAGGTCTTTCATTTCATTGTCCGGGGACTAACCTTTCCTACTCTCTTTTTCTACCTTCCTTCACATCTCATTCCCTTTATTATTGTTACTGTGCCACGGAGATCCCCCAATTGGTCTCTTTCTTCTCGTTCGGCGGATGAAAGAGGGCATATGTAGATGTACCCTCTCGATGATAGGGGGTTAGTGGGGGCTCCTAGTCTTCACCCGTAGGGATTTCGTTTTTTTTCTTTTCTATATGGGTTCATTTTCTTTCAATATTCAAGCCTTGGGACTGCCTCAGCAGCCACTTCTGAAACGTCGAGCTATCACTGAATCTCGTACTTCAATAGCCGCAACTACAGACGCAGCAAGGGAGCGGACGCTACTTCCCAGGATAGTCGGACTAATTTATGGAACTGAAACGGAATTGAATCTGCGGAGGTCCTTTTGATAGGCTTTCTTTTTAGACCGAAATTCATGAATTCCACTAAGATTTCATTCATACCTTCATTTTTCTAAGTAGAATTCCCCTACCTCTCTTTGGCCTCTAGTAGAAAGGCGTATTTATGGATTTCCTGGTCAAGCTCAGAGGTTCCAATCCCAATGGTAAATTCAATCAATGAAAGAAGATTCGTGAGGCTATGGGGCAAGAAGCTCCCTACCCCTTTCTGAGGGTTTCATCCGCCACTAGGCCGCCTCAATGAACAATGGTCAATGAAATATGAGAAACCTTTAGGTCTCGATTTCATACCTCTACCTAAAGGTTGAGAAAGTTGTTTCCCACTACGCGATTGAGGATGAAACCTAGGGAGTGCCCCATAGAGATGACAACTTCGATCCAGTATCTCCCATCTTATTTATCCATTTGACGTGCAAATTCTCCTTCAAAGAAGAAAACCTCGGGTGGGGAAGCTTACCACTTTACGACGGGTTCTTCCCTTCGTGCTGGTCCGGTGGGAGTTGGAGTTGCTTTTCTCCTCTTTATTAAGTGGCTTCTTATGTTCGGATCCTCATGCTTCTGGTGTATTTATGTACTTTGGTTAGTCTCTAGGCTATCGGGATCGATCGAGACCAGTTCGAGGCAAGGGCACTTCCAGAATCAATCAATCGAGTAGGGGTTGGATCTTAGATCGGAAGCTCGACCCATTAGGACAGATCTTTTCTTTACCACCGCCGAGAGTATAACGACTGGATTGAGACCCACCTAACGAACTGCTCAATTAGCGCTGACGATTGATTGAGCGGGATCTGGGGAGCTATCAGCCTCTTTTTTAGGGGAATGAAGAAAAAGTTGTGGCAAGGGTCCGAAGGACTTGTTTATTCCACTTAAGCTTGTTGTAGGCTATACGAGTTGATTGCATTTTCAAATTAAATGCTAATATAACGACCCAACTTTCCGAACTAAGTTGAGGTCACTACTTAGTATTAAGACTCGACAGTAAAACACACAAGCTCATAAAAGACTGGTTACGATTCATTAAAAACGTTTAAAATATCACAAAAGCAGTTTCGGGCCCTATTTTAAATCACATTCATGAGAGTTCCAAAATACAGTGCTCAAATCATCAAACACAAAACCACAAACCAAATATTCTAACCATGACTCGATCTGACAATGAAAATAACGAGTGACAAAGTACATCAGCGGAAGCATAAAGAAAACCAGACACGTCCATATGGCCTTCACGCATCCTTCTTGCCTCTCGTCGGTCTGCCCCTCGCTGTACCCTTACCTGAAAAGTTAAAGAGGAAAAAAAAAGGTGAGTATAAGATATACTCAGTAAGGGACCCCCTACTGGGCCCGTTAGGGAATAACAGTTAACTTCCTATTCAGGGGTACCCTACATAAACAGTCTAGTGGTTCCGTAGAACGCACACATCAGTCTCGTGATCCCGGAGGATGCACGTATCAGTCTAGTGATCCCAAAGGCTTCACATATCATTCTAGTGATCCTGAAGGATGCACATATCAGTCTAGTGATCCCAAAGGATACACATATCAGTAAGGCACACTACCCTATAGATGAAGCTAACCGTTACCCCACAGCCTATACTAAACCATCTACAACAATCACACCCCGATAACGTTCAAACTGACAGTTCAGTCATAGGCTTAGCCAGTCAGACAATATAGGTTTAAACAACTATTTCCTCAGTTGCTATATGCATATCCAATTCACACATCATTGTGACATTTATTTAAATCCAATCAATCAGTCAAATCTTCACTTTGTAAAGTTATCTGACGATACTTTGACTCAGTTCAAACTCTAGTGTATCCCCAGGTAATCTACGTTATGCGTAATGCCCACATTATATCTGACAATTATATTCAGTTCATAGCACAATTCAACGGCGTATACTCAATGTACACAAGAGGTTCTCGGACTCTTAATCCTTCCACGACATAACTCCATAACCAATATCCCAACAACAGACTTCCACTTACATAACCTTAAGACTTTATAGTCCATCGACATACTATTCCAGCTCACAACGTAGCCCACCAACATAACTACAATACACAGAACATCCGGGCATCGATGTCTATCCGTAAACAACTCATTACATATGATAGCACATAAGCTACAACTAACGGTCACGTTACCTTTAATCAGTCAAGAGCATATAAGTGATATGTATTAGTTAAACATGCGTCAATCCATTCAATACAGTTACTAACATATAATCCCCATGTGGGTTACTACGTTTCCAGCCTCGATCCGAGGTCCAGTAGTAAGAAATCCCTTACCTGAAACTTGGCTATGCCCCTTGATCGAGCCCACGCCCAATGAATCCACCTAAACGAAATCACAAGGGTTTAAACGATGACACTAGTAAAAGTCATTTTTAAATGGTCCTAAGCAACATCCGTTGACTTACCCAAGTAAAGGAGAGCTATCTCCAATTAAGCCTACCGTGGAACCCGAGAACTTGAGCGTCAACTCCCTAATACCTTCAAGGAACGAAAGGTAGGACCATGTCTTAATCCAATATCTAAACTTGAATCGGTTATAGCAACATTAGGAAACTCACTAAATGATTCTTACCGAAGGCTCACCGTGACCCGAAGTGGAATGAAAATGGCTTAGGTGGCTCAACTCGGCTCAGCTCAACTCTCAGCTCGCGGCTCGCGGCTCACAGCTCACGGCTCGCGGCTTGCGGCTCGCGGCTCGTGGCTCAGGTCAGCTTGACTCGGCTCGCTTAGTCCTCGGCTTGGCTCGGCTTCGCGACGCGAGTACGACTTGGATTCGCAGCTCGGGTTGTGGGTCAGATTGAAAAAGGGTGGCTCGGGTCGGGTCAGCTTGAAGTCGGGGCAACCACGAGCGACGGATCTTCGGGCACTCGACGGTAGTGGCGTTTCGCTGCTTGGAGAAGTTTGACGATCGGTTTTGCTTTCCCAAGCTTCGTCGGACTTCACAGTGCCGTACAGCGACGGCCACTGTGACGCAACGCCAATCGGAACACACAACGGTGGGCGGCGTTCTTTTTTGTAGAAGGTGGAGACGGTCGGCTTCGTGAGACAGAGAGGAGGATCAGAAATGGGGCGACCGCGAACAACTGCACGTTGACGTTGTGAAGCGGACAGCTACAGAGACGGAGACAGCTGCTGGCGTTGACGGAAAAGAAGAAGAAACTTCAAGGGGACAGTGGCAGCGTCGGGTGGAGAAGAAAAAGAAAAAACTGAAGAAGAAGGAGAAGAGAAAGAAGAACACGGGGGAGAGGGGAGGGGGGGCGCGTTTAGGGTTTTTAAAAGAAATAATATATATATATATATATATATATTTAAATTAAATAATAATAATAATAATATAATTAATAATAATAATAATAATATAATTTATATTATATTATTATTATATTAATTTATACTATATTATATATTAAAAAAAATCATACCCTTCAATTTCTTTTTCTTCCCTCTTCTAAACCAACCAAAAATTAATACCGAAAATTTTAAATCCCAAAAATTAACATAACAAGATAAAATTTACCTCGAAATTATGGGGCGTTACAGCTAACCTCCCTACCTCTCATCCTTTTCACTTGGCTAATTCCCAGATGAATACCAAAGGTTTGAGTCCATTTTTGAACATCTATTCCCGTTCGGAGGCAAACTAAGCTGCTTAAGCCAAGGGAGAGTCATATTATGGATGGGGATCCAGCGGACCTGGTTGAAGGAGCCGTAGTTGCTGTCCTTGCTTTGCTGCTATCTCTATTCCCTAACGTCAGATTTCATCCTTTTATTTCATTTATTTATGTGCACCCTACTATTCATGGGAATAATGGACTCATTCCTTGATGGAGGCATCCGAGTTGTTGTTAGTTCTACTAATCGGTTACCTGACGTAATCGGTTTCCCGTCTGCTGAAAGAACGAGATCTGGTAAACTTATCATACATGCTCCCGATTGACAGATTAATAAAAGAATGTGTATCTAGGAGGGTTCTGATTGTCCCACTATTTACCTTACATGTAGGATACTCCGATCATAGTAGGAATCTTGCATTGACAGCTATCCTCGGGCTCTTTTCCGTATTGAGAGTGAGATTTTTCGATTAATTAAGCTACCACGGACCGACGGAAATAGTAGTTCAAGTGAGAGTTCCTGTATTTCATATGGATTGATGAGTCCTTCGAACAGATGGAAGTGATTTCACTAGAACAGAAAGTTCAAATGATCTATAGATCGAAGTCTAAATTCTATTTAGCTTTGTGTGAGTGGATACCATTTTCAAATGAGTAGCATAGATAGAATCGAACTTTTGATTGATCCCTCTATACTCTGGAAGGACGTCCTCATCCTTGTTTATTCCACTTAAGCTAGAGCAAGAGCAAGCAAAGAAGCGAGCAACCCCACCCGTTTCATCCGTCGTGTACTCCCAGGAGCATGATTGAAGCTGTCGTAGTACTAGTTGGACTAGCGCCCACTCCGTGATTCCATAAAGAGGTCCTTCGTCTGTAGCTTTAAGCAATCTATGGCAACGAATGTCCTCCGGAGTCCTACGTAGTTTAATAATAGACTCCGGACCGACTGGATCAGTGATGCATTCTTTCGTCACACACTGAAAGAGAAAGCCCTAATTAAGCTAGTCTGAACCTGTCGATATTCTTTGAACCTGATTTCTAGTAGTTCGGGATCTCTGCCTCGTCTTGTGCTGGATACTTGACTCTTATTCTGTCATAATAACCTATCATTCTTAGAATAACAGTTGTGGAAGAGTCTTGGGGAGGACAAAGAAGTACGACCAGCGAATCACTTAAACCGGTAGGTAATTGCATATATTCAAGAGTCAATTAAATCGCCACAGTTCCAGGGATGTCTTTCCGAACAAGCCTCACCCTATTTCTGATGAAATATGCTAGTGGCTATTCGGTTCATTGAGTAAGGGGCAGGCACTAGAAAAAGAGTTTACGGAAGCTTGACCATTCACTATCATATGTCCATGAAAAGAAGAAAAAAGAGGTCCCTAGTAATGGAGGAAAGACCGAGTGCACGAGTCAAGGATCAGTTCCCAATCAACAGCGCTCGAGATCGGCCGATCGGGGCATCATAATCCATCCCTGGATTAGTTCTTGTTTCGGAAGAGGATGTGGCCAGAGGTCCCCATTTCGAAATTAAACTACCGCGGACCGGTAAGGGAAGAAGGCAGACCTATACCTTGGAGTCAGTTTACAAAGTCCGGAAAGACTAAGGAAAAAGACCTCAAGGTTTCGCTTTCCCGTACTCATTCCATATCTGAACCTTGAAGGCACCTGGCTGGATAATCCGGCTAAAACCCTTGATCTTTCTTCTCCGTCGCAGTCCAGATTCCTTTGTGATTTCTCCCTTAACCTTTGGCCTCTTCTTTCTATCCGGTATCGATTTCATTCCCTGGTACATGGTAGTTTAATTCTTCTTCATTGATTGACAAGAACATCGATCAGTCTCATTGATAAGGACATATGAACATGTGTCCTTATTAAATTAATGAGACATTCAAAGGCGAACTTTCAGTCACTTCTCAAATTCTTTGAGCGTCGAGCTATGTAATAACCTTGCCTCCAGGTTGAAGAAGGAGTCAGTTGAGTTCACTAGTTTTCTCCTTTCTAAGAAAAGTGGCATATTTAGCTCAAATAGCACAAAATGAAATGAAAGGCTAGGCCCTTGTTCATTGATTTCTTTCTCATCAATCATATTTCATCGATCCTGACTGAACTTTCTCCTATTCAGTGTGACGGTTTCGGTTCACTTTCTTGAAATCTGATCTTTCTCTTTTTTTTATTTGATTAAGAGATTTCCCCACGTAGTGGTGGATTCGATCCTCTTCCCGACTGACTGTTTGACTCTTCCGACCCTCTCCTACATAGAACGAAGCCAGGTTCCGTCCAGCGAATGCGGAGTCTCTCGCTTAAGGCTTGAAGGCTGTAATTTTCTCTCTTTTCACTCTCTGGCAATTTTTTGGAATGAAAGCGTCAAATTCTTCTCCACAAATTCTTTGGGCCTCAGTAACTTAATTATGATCCTAACGGAGCGCTCAAGAAGAAGAGTCTGACAAAGAGGGGATAAGGACGAGATTCCGGGTCAACGAAGAAGTAGCTGAGGTAGCCTCGTTCGTTGTTGAAGCTGAAGTAGCAAACTCCGTTGCGGTGGGAATTCTCAGGTTGCTCATAGGAAGAAAAGACGTGTGGGGCTCATAATAAGCGGAAGACATTCGGATCGAAAGAGACTGAGTCACTATTATCATAAGAGAGTTAGACTCCCCCGTTGCTGCCGAGTTGGATCATAGCGAAGCGTCTATATCGAGTTGGGGAGTACCTTTTTAGGGTCAGGAATTAGGTTATCAGCCCCTAGTGAAGTTCATCAGTCACTTCAATCGGCTGTGGCTTAGCTCTTGTAGTTAGTCTTGAGTCAGACAGGTAAGACGGTATTCTCAGTCTCCCCGGATCGGAAGAGTAAGCTAGGACCGGCCGAATCTAATTAAACTACCAAGTACCGATTTTGGTCCCGTAAAGAGGAGGTGAGAACCCTTCCGTCCCAGTTTCATGATCAGTTTCCGAAGATAGGCTTTCTCTTTCTGGGAGTCATAAAGGTATCTAACAACCCTTATTCGGGAGAGGGTAGAAGTTTCCTTCTCATGAGGTATCAGACGACCATAGGGATTGGATAGGTCTCAATCACTCTGATTCTAAGCCGCATACTAAGGGAGAGGAGGAGTAGGAAGCTCTCGTGAATTCGAATAGGAATCATATCATACTTAGTTCTTTCGGAAGCCTCAGTATTAGTTGGAGTTCCAGAGAAGGAGGAGAGAGGGAGAGGGTCTTTCTTTCCTTGCTATCATTCCTTCTTCCATTTCATAAGTGGATTTCCTCAGCTAGTAGAGAAAGAGTCTATCCCGTCCGAACGGAGTCTATTAAGCTATGTAGGACCAATCTGGACTTCATAAAAGGTCAATGGAAGTCCTCGTCCTTAAGGACTTTGTAGAATAAAAGGATATTTGAGTAGAAGGAAAAAGAATCAGATTCAGATAAGACTGCTCCGCTCCGTCTTCCGCGTAGTGGGGTCCGGACAGAAAGAATCATATTCAAATAAAAAGAGGCCCTCCTTAAGAAAGAGGTGAAAGACATAATATCTCAAGAGGAAAGCCAATAAACCTAAAAATAATCGGAAAGCCTAGCCTTCTCCGCCGTAAGAATGAAATTCCATAAACAAGTCCAAGAAATTCAAAGTGGAAGGCTCTGTAGGAGTAGTTTGAAAGATAAGGAGGAGTAGTTTGAAAGAAAGGATATAAGAGGAAGGCTCAAAGATCATTAAATAAAGTCAAAGACTTTACGAAAAGGAAGAAAGAGAAAGCCTAGAGAGGTCAAATGTCAATTACCCCTTGTTCATTGAGGCGGTTCTTCCAGTGAGAGTGTAGGTTTCCGTGGTTGCTGCAGGAGATTCCTCGTCTTCTTTCATTTAAGGAGGAGTGAAAAGTGTGATTGACTTTGATTTACGTCAAAGAAAGAAGAAACGCCTGAGTCCAGCCTTTGATTGAAAGCTTACCAATCGATCTTTCTAATTGTCCCTGAAAAGGAAAGGCGAAATGCTAAGTCTATTTAACAAGACAATAAGGAAAGAGCCAAAACCACTGATGCTAGTTCATTCCCCTCTCCCGGTGGGGGTTGAGATATCTCACATCTAAGAGAGAAGCAAGGCGCAAAGAATTTGCGAAAGAGATCTAACCGCATAGTAGATCAGAGTTTAGTAAGTCACTAAAACACCGTGGGACTCTTCCCATCCTCCGTCCAATTCTTTGAGTTCCATCTTTGACTTAGTGGATTAAAGAGGTCCTTCGTCAAATATTAGTGGAATGAATGGAAAGCCTATCCTCCAGACAGGTCTCGCTATTTCAATGAATGAGTCCTCCGAACCAGTCTCGTCTTATTCCTTTGATTGCCCCTATTCCTCTTTCTTCGGTACTTTATGAAGAGGACAAATAGATGGCTATCTTTCTTTACCGCTCTTTTCAGCCTTGTCTGAGACTTGGGAAGAGGTTATCAGTCGAGACCAAAGGACATAATATCTCAGATTACTAACCATCCCACTTGGATAGCGGTCCTTATGCCTTGACTTTGCCCTCTCAGGGAAGCTAGGATCGGTTCTCATCTCTCTTCATTCTTGACTGACTATAGGCTAAGTAGCGAATGCTGTAATCAAGGGCCTGCTTTAATGGTTGGTTCATTGGTTTAGGGGAATTGGCTTGAATCTGAAGCCAGACATAGCGATTGGCGAACCACAACTCGTGCTTAAAGCTTTGAATTGGAGTGGGAAAGAGGGGGTTCATGCTGTGATAGCCAAGCGGGGAGAGATGGAAAGAGGACTAATGCCTTGGCTGAATTTAGCTTCTTGGTTTTTCGGTCATTTTCTTCCAATAAAGAGATGTTTCTTATTGTGGCAATGTCTTTTTACCTTTGACCGATCTCCATTGCTTACAGGAAAGGGAGGAAGAGAGAGAGGAGCTGGTACCAAATCAATAGGTCATTCAATATACGAGAGTTTAGTGTCAGAAATCAGCTTCTACTCAAACATAAAGAAAGAAGCCGCCTTGGGACTGGCTTTCTTTGTTGAAAAAGAAAGAATGAAAGAGAAATGCATTATAAAGAACGAAGATCCCAACTAACTCATGAACTTCTATAACGAAGGATAAAAGAAGAGATCTCAGACTGTAAGTTGAATGAATAGGATCGGTAGCTAGACGGGTCCCCTGACAAGGAGGGAACAACTCCCAGATCGGTATACGACTTCTCAGGAGATAAAGGGGGATCGAAGCTAGCCTCAAAGACCCAGATCTTTCCGCGCTAGGATCAGTAGAGGCTGGAAGGGAAGTTTCCCTTTCCGTTGCTCTTTCCCAAACAGATAGAAAGGCATAAGGCATCAGCCCAAGCCGATTGTAGCAGTTCTTTCATCTCTTTCGGAATGAAAAAGAAATAAATCTCGGATGTGTAGTATAAGAAGCTTACGAGAGTAGGAATCTAGGGAAGGTTTCCACTCCTTTTGTTTTCTTTCATCTCGTTAATGAACTCACTCTATTCTAAATAGAAGAAAGCATCCCCATAGGATGAAATCATCATAATCCCCTAAGCCCACTGGGAGGAAGGCGAGTGTCCAGGGAACAATATTGCATAAAGAGGCATCTGTCTCGGTTGTGCTGAGTTTGCATGAGAAGGAATGAATATCACCTTCTTTGTTGGTGCGCAGCCACTCGACTTAGACGTTAGCGATTGGATCCCCCACTCTGCGGTTGGTTTTTGCTTGATTTCTTCTCTCCTTTCAGTCGAGCCCCCTGTACCCGTTCATTTTTCTACGGAATTGGAAAGGAATTCCAGTCTTCTACGAGATATGGATGGAAGAGAGAGGGAAGAAAGAGTCCAGTTTCAGAGGCTTGATCCACTTTCTAGGATCATGAAGAAATCCCTAAATGCTTCTTTATACTCTCGCCCAAGTAGGGAGAACTCTGAGATATAAGACGTTTTAGAGAGTTTTGATTCAAATCCATCTCCACCTATGTTGTGGCCTTCCTCCCAAAGCATTCTGGCATCTCTGATTCCAGGTCTCACCCTGTTCAGCAAAAGAGTGGAGAAAGACATGGAATTGATAGGAAACCGTAGCCAAGTGGCTAAGGCATAAGTCTGCAAAACTTGTATTCATTGGTTCGAATCTGACCGGTTCCTACAGCCCGCCCCATTCCACCCTGACATGGTGTCTGTCTCGAATGGGGGCCTCCGCTTGCTCCTTCGTACCTTTGGCTTAGGCCGCTTTCCCTTCCTAACTTTCTTTCTTTTCTTATTAACTCTCTCTCCTTTTCATGAGAATTTCACTGCTATCCTTGCTTCAGCATTCGGCTTTCGGCTTTAGGACTCACTCAGTCTGAGGGTATCTCTCAAAAAGTATTCCGTGATCTTTCCGTCTTTAGTTTATATTAATGGTTCTGACTTTCGTCTCTTTATCAGTGAATTCACTTTCTTAATTGACCCTTTCGTATGAGGTAGTCCTTCCCCCAGGTGTGCCAAAAGTCTGATGATGATCCCTTTCAAAGCTGGTGAAACCATCAGGCTCGACTAAGAAATCAATGCCTCCGACTCCTTCTAGTAACCATCCCCGAAAACAAGGAAGGTCTTCTTTCCGACATGGCGGGCTCCACTCAAATTCTTTGAGCCTTCTCTGCTACTAATATTGTTTTGTATGAGGAATTGAAGATTTAGAAAACTTGGAAGCATTGATCAACACGGTTGAGGTTGTCTAAATGAGTTTGGGTAAGTTCCTAAGTTATTTACTCGTTAAGTTGATATTGAGAGTGTATTGAAACGAAAAATCCAATGAGTTTGACTTAAGTTAGGACATCCATTTTACTAAGAATTTAAATCTGAGGTTTAAAGGTTGGAAAATGGATTTTTAGTCTAGTCTAAGAAGATTCGAGAATGCAAGGAATCTAAATGTAAAATAGCTTGAATGCTCAAAATGAAGTGTTTTTGGAGATTGTTGTGCCGTCTTGCTGAGTGAAGAAAACTGACAGACTTTAATCTTTCTTTCAGGCCAAATTTAAATGGGGACAACGTATAATCCCGGTTGATTGATTCATTGATAGTGAGTGGTTTATTTTCAAGATCATGTGAATTATGTGAAGAAGAATTTTCAAATATGAAAAAATTAACAAAAATATTTACAAAGGATAGTAAAATTTTAGTAATTTTTCATTTCTTGGAATTATCTATTAATATAAGTCTATTACGGACAATGTCTTCCAAGTCTGATTTTTTATTTATAGTTATTTTGATTTGTTAGAATTATCTAGTAACTAATATTTTTATCATCTAAAAATTAACCGAAATAATCAATTTCAATCACCATCGAATAGTAATATTATTGTTTTAAAAATTAAACTTCAGTTTATTTATTGATAAAAATGTCCAAGTACATAGCCCTTAAAGAAGATTGGATATAACCAAAATAATGCTGCATATATCATTCAGAGTCTTGCCATTCTTCAAAAGCAACGACGTATCCTTTGGTGGCTGCCCGAACTCACCCTGACAGTTGTCAACTTCTGTCATGGCATCATAAGTTACAATATTGACAGCATTAAAGTCACCAACTGCCAAGTCCTTTTGGGCATTTTCAATGTGACCAACAATTTTATTGTAGCTCTCAGCGCAAGACGAATATCGTTGCTTAAGTTGAGGATTGGTGGTGGTTTTTTCCAGTGAGTTGGCTAGTGTCAAAGACTTGCAAGCATTTGTATTGGCAAGGTTTAAGGTGTATATGACCAAGCCCTTTAAATCTGTAGTGCCTGCAGATTTCAACACATTTGAACAAAATGGTGGGTTTGAGGTGTTTGGACAGACGGTGGAAACGTTGTCGATAGATGATGCCACATTTGAAATGATGGTGAACAAAAAAACTCCAAAGAGAGAGATAATAATGGAACAAGAGTTATTGGCCATTTTAATTTCTTTGTTGTTTGATAGTATTGTGTCCTTATTGATGTGGGTCATTTCATCAATACATATATATATATAGATGAAATCTAGAGAAATGGTTTCTCTCTTATGAAGGAGAAAGGGAAGTTGTAATTACATTATTAAAGAGCCTATTTTAGTATTTTGTTTGTTTTATTTCGTTCTTTTGTTATTTTTATCTTTAAAAAGTTAACCAAAATCAATTCATGAATAACCAAGATGGGTTTTTTATTTACTTTTTTTTTTTTTTTTGAAAAGATACGGCTGAGACGTTAAGGGGTGCTATGGAAAAGTACTAGACGACATAGTAAAGTCAACGGTTGTAATTTTTTTTTCTTTTGTGTATGTCCTTTTGCTTATCGCCTACAAGTTGTTGAGCTAAGCAATAAGAGGTAGACTATAAAGCTAATGTTAGCCCGCATTCCATTATCCTTATATGTATATTAATATTCTCTAAGTTGTGAAATACAAGTTTAAAATCAAAGTGTAAATTTTTTACGAGTTGAATTGTTTTAATGAGAAAATTTTAGAAACAACTTTATTTGGATAATGATTTGGAAATTTAATAGGTGATGGAAAGGCTAAGGAAATGGCCAAATTGAAGTTTGGTTTTGAGTTAGGGCATAAAGGTCATTTCATATTTTTTTAGTAAATAAAAAAAGAAGAGAAAATATCTAACTTTTTCCTTGTCCTTCTCAGTTCTTAGAGAGGTGCCCCCCGTCCAATGTTTTTTTCTTTTTCTTCTTCTTCTTCTCGCCGACTCCCTCATCCCATGGTCATCTCTCCCTATTTATCCATCGCTCCCTTATGCTCACCATCTCTCTCTTATGTCGTCTAGCACTACACGACCAGAAGGAGTCTTGTTGCCGCACGCCCTATTAACCACTGCTCCGAACGCACACCGCCGTCGTAGCAAGCCACACAAAGTTGCGTTGTTGTCCTTCGTTCTTCAAGCGGTGTCTTAGTTGCCATTTTTCGTTCGTTAAGTCGCTGCTCTCGCCTATTGTGACGTCGCCGATACAAGTCTTGTCTCAATTGTAGGTCAAGTTTCAGTTTGGTACTTTCTTAATCGGGTTTTAGGACGAGTTAGGTGTGGTATAGCTGTCGTGTGTGGTAACTCGCTAGAAATCAAGAAAGTCCCCATTCATATCCATTCCTGAGCTAGATTTTCCGCTTAAAGTAAGGACAATTTGAGGTTATGTTTAAGGGGAATTTTTATTACCCATTAAGTTTAAGCTTGAGTTTAACAATATCCATTTCATTTTGTTGTTAGATTTGGATTCTTGGGTGATTTTAGCCACTGTCTAGCCTATAAGAATCTCACAATTGGGCATTTTCATACAACTTGGGTAAAATTCTAAGCTTTATGGAGTGAGTCTTGAATATCCATCTAATTTTATTGATAATATTAAATAACTCATGATGTCGGATGCTTGATTTCGAATTTAGAAGGTACTTATGGTGCTTTACATTGAGGTTTAGATTACTTGGTTAGGTTCTTAGGAGGTTTTGGAATATTTTTGTTGAGCTGTTCTAGAGTTCTTGAATGCCCATTGGGTTTAAACTTTAAAATTTAATTACCTATGATACTTGGATCCTTGAGTTGAATGTTAAAGGTTTAAAATCGACGTTCCATTATCTTTATAGTTTACTTGGTTGTTACTTATGTAAGCTTCGAAACAGACAATGATTTTAGGTACTAGATCAGAATTTAGAAAGCCATTAATGTGCTGTCGAGACCATTTTAACAAGGTATCGATAAGGTTTTGGATAAATTTAGTGGGTTCTCTCATAGTTCTTAAATATTCATTTAGTTTTAGTGTAAACTTGATTTTACCAATATTGTTTTGTATGAGGAATTGAAGATTTAGAAAACTTGGAAGCATTGATCAACACGGTTGAGGTTGTTTAAATGAGTTTGGGTAAGTTCCTAAGTTATTTACTCGTTAGTTTGATATTGAGAGTGTATTGAAACGAAAGATCCAATGAGTTTGACTTAAGTTAGGACATCTATTTTACTTAGAATTTAAATCTGAGGTTTAAAGGTTGGAAAGTGGATTTTTAGTCTAGTCTAAGAAGATTCGAGAATGCAAGGAATCTAGAAATGTAAAATAGCTTGAATGCTCAAAATGAAGTATTTTTGGAGATTGTTGTGCCGTCTTGCTAAGTGAAGAAAACTGACAGACTTTAATCTTTCTTTCAGACCAAATTTAAATGGGGAAAACGTATAATCTCGGTGGATTGAGTCATTGATATTGAGTGGTTTATTTTCAAGATCGTGTGAATTATCTGAAGAAGCATTTTCAAATATGACAAAATTAACAAAAATATTTACAAAAGATAGTAAAATTTTAGTAATTTTTCATTTCTTGGAATTATCTATTAATATAAGTCTATTACGGACAATGTCTTCCAAGTCTGATTTTTTATTTATAGTTATTTTGATTCGTTAGAATTATCTAGTAACTAATATTTTTATCATCTAAAAATTAACCGAAATAATCAATTTCAATCACCATCGAATAGTAATGTTATTTTTTTAAAAATTAAACTTCATTTTATTTATTGATAAAAATGTCCAAGTACATAACCCTTAAAGAAGATTGGATGTAACCAAAATAATGCTGCATATATCATTCAGAGTCTTGCCATTCTTCAAAAGCAACGACGTATCCTTTGGTGGCTGCCCGAACTCACCCTGACAGTTGTCAATCTCTGTCATTGCATCATAAGTTACAATATTGACGGCATTAAAGTCACCAACTGCCAAATCCTTTTGGGCATTTTCAATGTGACCAACAATTTTATTGTAGCTCTCAGCGCAAGACGAATATCGTTGCTTAAGTTGAGGATTGGTAGTGGTGTTTTCCAGTGAGTTGGCTAGTGTCAAAGACTTGTGAGCATTTGTATTCGCAAGGTTTAAGGTGTATATGACCAAGCCCTTTAGATCTGTGGTACCTGCAGATTTCAACACATTTGAACAATATGGTGGGTTTGAGGTGTTTGGACAGATGGTGGAAACGTTGTCGATAGATGATGCCACATTTGAAATGATGGTGAACAAAAGAACTCCAAAGAGAGAGATAATAATGGAACAAGAGGAATTGGCCATTTTAATTTCTTTGTTGTTTGATAGTATTGTGTCCTTGTTGATGTGGGTCATTTCATCAACAAACATATATATATATAGATGAAATCTAGAGAAATGGTTTCTCTCTTATGAAGGAGAAAGGGAAGTTGTAATTACATTATTAAAGAGCCTATTTTAGTATTTTGTTTGTTTTATTTCGTTCTTCTGTTATTTTTATCTTTAAAAAGTTAACCAAAATCAATTCATGAATAACCAAGATGGGTTTTGTATTTACCTTTTTTTTTTTTTTTTTTGAAAAGATACGGCTGAGACGTTAAGGGGTGCTATAGAAAAGTACTAGAAGACATAGTAAAGTCAACGGTTGTAAATTTTTTTTCTTTTGTGTATGTTCTTTTGCTTATCGCCTACAAGTTGTTGAGCTAAGCAATAAGAGGTAGACTATAAAGCTAATGTTAGCCCGCATTCCATTATCTTTATATGTATATTAATATTCTCTAAGTTGTGAAATACAAGTTTAAAATCAAAGTGTAAATTTTTCACGAGTTGAATTATTTTAATGAGAAAATTTTAGGAGCAACTTTATTTGGATAATGATTTGGAAATTTAATAGGTGATAGAAAGGCTAAGGAAATGGCCAAATTGAAGTTTGGTTTTGAGTTAAGGGCATAAAGGTCATTTCATATTTTTTTAGTAAATAAAAAAAGAAGAGAAAATATCTAACTCTCTCCTTGTCCTTCTCCATTCTTAGAGAGATGCACCCCGTCCAGTGTTTTTTTCTTTTTCTTCTTCTTCTTCTCGCCGACTCCCTCATCCCATGGTCATCTCTCCCTATTTATCTGTCGCTCCTTTATGCTCACCATCTCTCTCTTACGTCGTCTAGCACTACACGCCCTGTTAACCACTACTCCGAACACACACCGCCAGTCGTAGCAAGTCACACAAAGTTGCATTGTTGTCCGTCGTTCTTCAAGCGATGTCTTAGTTGCCGTTTTTCGTTCGTTAAGTCGTTGCTCTCGCCTATTGTGACGTCGTCGATACAAGCCTTGTCTCAATTGTAGGTCAAGTTTCAGTTTGGTATTTTCTGAATCGGGTTTTAGGACGAGTTAGTTGTGGTATAGCTGTCGTGTGTGGTAACTCGCCAGAAATCAAGAAAGTCCCCATTCATATCCATTCCTGAGCTAGATTTTCCACTTAAAGTAAGGACAATTTAAGGTTGGATGTAAGGGGAGTTTTTATTACCCATTAAGTTTAAGCTTGAGTTTAACAATATCCATTTCATTTCGTTGTTAGATTTGGATTCTTGGATGATTTTAGCCACTGTCCAGCCTATAAGAAGCTCACAATTGGGCATTTTCATACAACTTGAGTAAGATTCTAAGGTTTATGGAGTGAGTCTTGAATATCCATCTAATTTTATTGATGATATTAAATAACTCATGATGTCGAATGCTTGATTTTGAATTTAGAAGGTACTTATGGTGCTTTACATTGAGGTTTAGATTACTTGGTTAGGTTCTTAGGAGGTTTTGGAATATTTTTGTTGAGCTGTTCTAGAGTTCTTGAATGCCCATTGGGTTAAAGCTTTAAAATTTAATTACCTATGATACTTGGATCCTTGAGTTGAATGTTAAAGGTTTAAAATCGACGTTCCATTATCTTTATAGTTTACTTGGTTGTTACTTATGTAAGCTTCGAAACAGACAATGATTTTAGGTACTAGATCAGAATTTAGAAAGCCATTAATGTGCTGTCGAGACCATTTTAACAAGGTATCGATAAGGTTTTGGATAAATTTAGTGGGTTCTCTCATAGTTCTTAAATATTCATTTAGTTTTAGTGTAAACTTGATTTTACCAATATTGTTTTGTATGAGGAATTGAAGATTTAGAAAACTTGGAAGCATTGATCAACACGGTTGAGGTTGTTTAAATGAGTTTGGGTAAGTTCCTAAGTTATTTACTCGTTAGTTTGATATTGAGAGTGTATTGAAACGAAAGATCCAATGAGTTTGACTTAAGTTAGGACATCCATTTTACTTAGAATTTAAATCTGAGGTTTAAAGGTTGGAAAGTGGATTTTTAGTCTAGTCTAAGAAGATTCGAGAATGCAAGGAATCTAGAAATGTAAAATAGCTTGAATGCTCAAAATGAAGTATTTTTGGAGATTGTTGTGCCGTCTTGCTAAGTGAAGAAAACTGACAGACTTTAATCTTTCTTTCAGACCAAATTTAAATGG
The DNA here is from genome assembly GCF_025177605.1 of Cucumis melo. Taxonomy (NCBI): domain Eukaryota; kingdom Viridiplantae; phylum Streptophyta; class Magnoliopsida; order Cucurbitales; family Cucurbitaceae; genus Cucumis; species Cucumis melo. The sequence continues at coordinate 15,851,534 of NC_066863.1, forward strand.
GGAAAACGTATAATCTCGGTGGATTGAGTCATTGATAGTGAGTGGTTTATTTTCAAGATCGTGTGAATTATCTGAAGAAGCATTTTCAAATATGACAAAATTAACAAAAATATTTACAAAAGATAGTAAAATTTTAGTAATTTTTCATTTCTTGGAATTATCTATTAATATAAGTCTATTACGGACAATGTCTTCCAAGTCTGATTTTTTATTTATAGTTATTTTGATTCGTTAGAATTATCTAGTAACTAATATTTTTATCATCGAAAAATTAACCGAAATAATCAATTTTAATCACCATCGAATAGTAATGTTATTGTTTTAAAAATTAAACTTCATTTTATTTATTGATAAAAATGTCCAAGTACATAACCCTTAAAGAAGATTGGATGTAACCAAAATAATGCTGCATATATCATTCAGAGTCTTGCCATTCTTCAAAAGCAACGACGTATCCTTTGGTGGCTGCCCGAACTCACCCTGACAGTTGTCAATCTCTGTCATTGCATCATAAGTTACAATATTGACGGCATTAAAGTCACCAACTGCCAAATCCTTTTGGGCATTTTCAATGTGACCAACAATTTTATTGTAGCTCTCAGCGCAAGACGAATATCGTTGCTTAAGTTGAGGATTGGTGGTGGTGTTTTCCAGTGAGTTGGCTAGTGTCAAAGACTTGCGAGCATTTGTATTGGCAAGGTTTAAGGTGTATATGACCAAGCCCTTTAGATCTGTGGTACCTGCAGATTTCAACACATTTGAACAATATGGTGGGTTTGAGGTGTTTGGACAGATGGTGGAAACGTTGTCGATAGATGATGCCACATTTGAAATGATGGTGAACAAAAGAACTCCAAAGAGAGAGATAATAATGGAACAAGAGTTATTGGCCATTTTAATTTCTTTGTTGTTTGATAGTATTGTGTCCTTATTGATGTGGGTCATTTCATCAATACATATATATATATATAGATGAAATCTAGAGAAATGGTTTCTCTCTTATGAAGGAGAAAGGGAAGTTGTAATTACATTATTAAAGAGCCTATTTTAGTATTTTGTTTGTTTTATTTCGTTCTTCTGTTATTTTTATCTTTAAAAAGTTAACCAAAATCAATTCATGAATAACCAAGATGGGTTTTGTATTTACCTTTTATTTTATTTTTTTTTTTTGAAAAGATACGCCTGAGACGTTAAGGTGTGCTATGGAAAAGTACTAGAAGACATAGTAAAGTCAACGGTTGTAAATTTTTTTTCTTTTGTGTATGTTCTTTTGCTTATCGCCTACAAGTTGTTGAGCTAAGCAATAAGAGGTAGACTATAAAGCTAATGTTAGCCCGCATTCCATTATCCTTATATGTATATTGATATTCTCTAAGTTGTGAAATACAAGTTTAAAATCAAAGTGTAAATTTTTCACGAGTTGAATTATTTTAATGAGAAAATTTTAGGAGCAACTTTATTTGGATAATGATTTGGAAATTTAATAGGTGATAGAAAGGCTAAGGAAATGGCCAAATTGAAGTTTGGTTTTGAGCTAAGGGCATAAAGGTCATTTCATATTTTTTTAGTAAATAAAAAAAGAAGAGAAAATATCTAACTCTCTCCTTGTCCTTTTCCATTCTTAGAGAGATGCCCCTCGTCCAATGTTTTTTTCTTTTTCTTCTTCTTCTTCTCGCCGACTCCCTCATCCCATGGTCATCTCTCCCTATTTATCTGTCGCTCCTTTATGCTCACCATCTCTCTCTTACGTCGTCTAGCACTACACGCCCTGTTAACCACTGCTCCGAACACACACCGCCAGTCGTAGCAAGTCACACAAAGTTGCGTTGTTGTCCGTCGTTCTTCAAGCGATGTCTTAGTTGCCGTTTTTCGTTCGTTAAGTCGCTGCTCTCACCTATTGTGACGTCGTCGATACAAGTCTTGTCTCAATTGTAGGTCAAGTTTCAGTTTGGTATTTTCTGAATCGGGTTTTAGGACGAGTTAGTTGTGGTATAGCTGTCGTGTGTGGTAACTCGCCAGAAATCAAGAAAGTCCCCATTCATATGCATTCCTGAGCTAGATTTTCCGCTTAAAGTAAGGACAATTTGAGGTTGGATCTAAGGGGAGTTTTTATTACCCATTAAGTTTAAGCTTGAGTTTAACAATATCCATTTCATTTCGTTGTTAGATTTGGATTCTTGGATGATTTTAGCCACTGTCCAGCCTATAAGAAGCTCACAATTGGGCATTTTCATACAACTTGAGTAAGATTCTAAGGTTTATGGAGTGAGTCTTGAATATCTATCTAATTTTATTGATGATATTAAATAACTCATGATGTCGGATGCTTGATTTTGAATTTAGAAGGTACTTATGGTGCTTTACATTGAGGTTTAGATTACTTGGTTAGGTTCTTAGGAGGTTTTGGAATATTTTTGTTGAGCTGTTCTAGAGTTCTTGAATGCCCATTGGGTTAAAGCTTTAAAATTTAATTACCTATGATACTTGGATCCTTGAGTTGAATGTTAAAGGTTTAAAATCGACGTTCCATTATCTTTATAGTTTACTTGGTTGTTACTTATGTAAGCTTCGAAACAGACAATGATTTTAGGTACTAGATCAGAATTTAGAAAGCCATTAATGTGCTGTCGAGACCATTTTAACAAGGTATCGATAAGGTTTTGGATAAATTTAGTGGGTTCTCTCATAGTTCTTAAATATTCATTTAGTTTTAGTGTAAACTTGATTTTACCAATATTGTTTTGTATGAGGAATTGAAGATTTAGAAAACTTGGAAGCATTGATCAACACGGTTGAGGTTGTTTAAATGAGTTTGGGTAAGTTCCTAAGTTATTTACTCGTTAGTTTGATATTGAGAGTGTATTGAAACGAAAGATCCAATGAGTTTGACTTTGCCCGAAATTGTGGGAGGAAAAATTTGTGTGGGAGAAAGGGAGAGAAAAAGTAAAAATGAGGGAAAACTAAATAAATTAGAGATTTTTTTTATATAAACCTTATGCCCTCGTTAGTTGTGTTGCCATATATTTAAATCTTGCATCGGCAAAAAATGTGAGGTTTTTGTCATGAAAATTACGTTGACAAATATTTAAAATATCTGCCCATACACGATTTATGGCCATAATCTAAAATAAACATCGGTTGAAATTCAACTTAAAAATTTTCTTTAAAACCACACAACTTTTTGCCCATGTGTATATTTTCGTCGGCAAAAATGATAATATGCCCATGCAATACACAACTTTTGCTCATGTACATATTTTCGTCGGTAAAAACTAATATGTGCCCACGCATTGCACATCATATCTTTGCCTTGTTTTTTTTTTTTTTTTTTTTTTTTTTTGCATTTCGAGAAAAAACCGTCGGCAAAAACCAAAATTCTTGTAGTGAATGCTAGCTCCTAGATATCTCACATCTGTTTAGCACTTAGTTACGGCTATTTCGGTCGAGAATGTACTAATTACAACTTAGTAATTCTTGTAAGTGTAACCTTCCATTTTCAGATCTTAAAGACAAGAATCATTATACTCTTGAAAGTGGAAAGACAATATGAAAACTGATCTAAAAGACCTTATCCATGTATAGAGTTCGCGTTGTTCCGAATCTTATAATACAGCCCTCCGAAAGGAACATCGCGCCAAGGGAGACTAGCAGACTCTTTACATAAGATGCCCTCATTCCATTGTCTCTACATGAACGATTCAGGATCACATTGTTTGTACTAACTATAGAGCAAGTCACATCCATAGTGTTCCTGGAATAAGGCCCCCCAACCTTATTCATCCACTCGTTTAGACTATAAATTCGAACTTGATCCACATTTATATTTCTACATAAAGTTCAAGTCTACACTAGATAGACTCGGAACCTTAGTTAATTGGATTCAAGGTTATAGTATTCTATTTTCACCAATAAATCATCAATAACCACTTTATTGAATAAAATATAATTTTAATTACAAATTACGAGTTTTAGGACGTAAATTCCAACTCATGTACCAAATCTAAATGATCATGTAATCAAATTAAACGATCGTCTACAAAGAATCTTGAAAAAAAAATCGTTTAGATTTAACTATCCAAATCTAGCCAAATCTAAATGATCGTGTACCAAATATATTATGCGCATTATTGACGGTGTGGTTTTCGAGACATTTTTTATATTTTCCATTGTGGGCCTGTGAATAAATGAGATTTTAAGATTTTTATGTAAAATCAAAAGCAAATTAGATGCTTTCTCTAATTTTTTTTCATAATTAACCTTTGCATTTTTTTAAACGACATCCCTTTAATTGAGTTAACAAAATTCAATGCCTTATCAAAAAAAAATTGTGAAGAATTTGATGAAAGTAAGTACAAAACCACGAGAAGATTGAGAACAAGGTAATGTGCGTGGGTTACGAGCTATGCCCCCTCCCTTTAATGTTTGATTCTTTCTGTTAAATGAAAATTTTGAGTTAGCAAATATTTATTATTATTTTATTCTAAACATACATTCCAAGTCTTCTTTATAAACCCCATACATTCATACATGGGTTTAGGCCCTAAGAGCACCTAAGTTTTGGAAGGGGTGAGGACATAGGCAAAAGTAGATTTGTAGATATCTCCACGCACACGTTGTCATCGTCCGTTGGACGTGGTGTGGAGAGAAGAGGTGTAGAATAATAATATAATATATTTTTGCTAAAAACTATCTTTAATTTTTCAAAACCGTTCTTTATGTTATAAACGTTTCTATAAATTAAAATTTCAAAACGTTTACCGTTTCTCAAATTAAATGGTAATCATCAAACAATGGTTTTTCTTTTGTCATTAATATTATGACTGTTGGAACCTCTCTCCCCGCTTACTATATATATGTCTCATTCTTTTCTTCTTATTGTCGCCACGTACCGAAGACGACGCAGAGCGGCCGACATCCTTAAAAAGGGTTTAGTTTTAAAAACGAAAAAAAAAAGGAGTCGCCACCAATCTTTTTTTACGATGTGATTGGACACCGAAATAAAGTAAATCGTTTTAGAAAAAATAAAAACTGGTTTACGAAAAAATTAGAGTTGAGTTCGGGAGTCATTTGTGTACGAGGAACGTGTTAGCATCCTGTAACACCCGTTTTAGAAAACGGTGGCCAAATATAATGTCTTGAATAGCATTCATTTTTCCTAAAAGAGCTATGTCTTATTTCATTGCTCATCACTCCAATATTTGGAGCAATGATCTCATAAAATAAGTGGGATACACCCATTAATTAGACTATATTGAGGAAAAATTCATCACCTTAAGAGAATGAGAAATTATTACAATTTCTCAAATTCTTTCATAGGCTAGTCTTTGAATAAAGTTTTTTTAAACATTGATTAAATTTATTTTCTCTTGGGATCAAATCTCAGACACCCAAATATATTGATTCCTCACCTCAAGAATCTAGAAACAACGGACTCCCAAAAATAACTTTATTCTCTTGTAGGATTTTGTTTTAACGAAATCGGCGTGGGTTATTATAAAAAAAAAGTAGATTAGGAAACCTTATGAAATATATATTTAGTTTTGAGTTTAAAAGGAATAATTTTAAAGCAAAAAAATATTCTAAATGGTTTAAAGAGAGAAATTTAAAAAAAAAAAGATTTCAAAATTACATGCAATTATGGTTATACGTATTTTAAAATTTTCAAAAAAAAATAATGAAGGTCAAATAAAAACAACACGTCATAAATCAAATCAAATATACCACATGATAAATTAGGCAAAGAATTTAGGATATCAATGCATGTATATACTGAATATAACAATGGTAAATGAAAATAGGTTAAAAGAAAAAGAAAAGAAAGATACATAATAATGATAAATAAAATAGGAGAAAAAAAAAGAAAGAAAAAAAACTAAAATAAAATAATACACAAATAAATACATAAATAAAAAGAAATTAAACAAATAAGTAAATAAAAGAAAAGAAAATGAGACAAAAGGGATGGTGGAAAATTTAAAAATAAAAAATTTATAAAATAAAATAATAATAATAACGATAATAATAATAAAGATAATAAGAGTTAAAAGAAAAAAGTTATGAGTGTATGAAAAAACTAAATAAATAAATAAGTAAAATTTATATATATATATATATATAGAAAAAAAACTGAAGGTGAAATAAAATAAAATAATAATAATAATAATAAAATTATAATAGTTTAAAAATAATTATAAATAATAAATAAATAAATAAACAGAAAAAAAGAACGGAAGTAAAAGGTTTATGATATTAATAATAATAAAAAAATAAGTTAATAATAATTATAAATAAAAAAAGTAAATAAACAAACAGAGAAGAAAAAAACAGTGGTGAAGTAAAAAAATTATAAAATAAAATAATAATAATAAAAGTAATAATAAGTTAAAAATAATTGTAAATGAATAGATAAAATTAAATAAATAAACAGAAAAGAAAGGAAGAAAGAATAAAAAAAGAAAAGAAAAGAAAACAACAGCGGCCACCCTTAAAGAAAAAAATAAAAACTAAAAAATAAAAAATAATAATAAAAAAAAAGACACTGAATAAACAAATAAATTAAATATAACAATGATAATAATAATACTATCGTAAATATAATGATATTATAAATGTAGATATCCATAACCTACATAGATTACAATTTTCATATAACTCTCACATTCAATTTGTAACACCCCATAAATTTAAGAAACTTATTATGGGTATTACATTAAGTAGACTTCGAAGTTAGGGAATGTATTCGGTTGTTTTGTGTTGGATTAATTAAATATATGTACATTGGTGTGTATATTTAATTAAAGATTATGGAATTTGGTAGAATTTGTTATTAACTAAGACATGAGAGCCAAGTATCCTAAGTTGTTCAAAGATTAGAACTTTCGAGGACGAAAGTTTCATAAAGGAGGGAAGATTGTAACGCCCCAAAAATTAAGATAATTTTGGAGTTAATTATCGTAATTTTGTTTAAGTAGATTTAATTTATTGGGCGTTATTTTCAATTCATTTAATGAGAATTATTGGATTTATGTGGGAATTGAAATTCATTAAATATTTCTTGGATGAATATTTAATTAATTAGAGGTTTTGGCATGTGTTGTTTGTTGAGGTTTTGATTAGAAGGTAAGTTAAGAAAATTAAGTAAAGTTGTGGATTTTTAGTGTTGTTGAAGTTGAATTTAATTAAATAATTATGGATGTTATTTAATTAAATTGTAGAGTGGAAAAGTTGTTGGAGATTTAATAATTATATGTATATGTGGAAATATATATATAATTATTATGTTAAAGGAAAATATAATTATATTTGTTGAAATATAATTATTTAAGGAAAAGATAATTGTATTTTGGAGAAAGGATATTTATGAAGGGAGAAAAGGTAAAATAATTATATTTTGGGAAAATATAATTGTTTGTAAAAGGATAATTATTTTGGATAAAGATAAATAATAATTAATTATGGTGGAAGATAATTAATTATTTTGGAGAAAGATAAATAATAATTAATTATTGTGGAAAATAATTAATTATTTTGGAGAAAGATAAATAATAGTTAATTATTGTGGAAGATAATTAATTATTTTGGAGAAAGATAAATAATAGTTAATTATTGTGGGAAATAATTAATTATTCTGCAGAAAGATAAATCTTGATTATGGAGTGGAGTTGTTATGTTTGGGTTAAGATAATTCATGTTGGAAGTTATAAGTGATTTATTGGAAAAGATTTGATTGATTAAAAGAATTGAGGATTTAAGGTAATTGGAGATTTTGGAGGGAAAAAGTTAGTTTTAGTGGAATTGGATTTAATTGAATATATATATATATATATATGGATATATATTTAATTAATAATTTGGAAAAGTGTAGTTAATTATATTATAGAATATAATTATATTTGTTTGGAAAAAAAGATAATCCATGAGGAGAGAGATGGTTGATTTGATTGGACGAAAAATATATATATTTATTTAAAAGAGAGAATAATGGTTTAAATAAATATATATTTATTGTAAATTTTGGTGAGAGAAAAATAATAATAATAAAGAAGTATTATTATTAATGGTTATAATTGGCTAAGATTTTGTGCATTTAAGGCATTTATTTAAGAAAGATAATGGGAATAAAGATATATGTATATATTTGGTACTATATATATATATATATATATCCTAAAAGGAAAAGGAAAAGGAAATAATAATAATAAATATTATTGTTATTATTTGGGTCTATAAATAGCATTGGAATGCTTAAGTTAGAAAGTAAAAGAAAAAGAAAAAGGTTCTTCATCTTCTTCTCTAAGATAACCCTCTGCTGTCGTCGCCTCACCAGTTGTATTTAAGATTGGTCTCTTTTGAAGCTTGAGGATTTAAAGTGATGAATTTTTCCATCAAGATAAGAGGATTTTTCAACTTCCATCTGCTTAACCTTGGTAAGCCAATGAAATTAAATTAATATTTTATTAATTTAATTTTGGATCTATTTGGAGTTTCTTAAAGGGCTCAATTGGCTAATTTTTAAGAATTAAATCTTAGATTTTCCCAATCAAGGTTGAATTGGTTTCAACCCCTTTTGTTTGAAAAGTTAATTAATTTGGGAGGATTTTTGGATGTTAGCCAATTGCTAATTTCATTAATTAAAATACTGAGATTTCCTTTTATGATTAGAATCAAGTTAATTGGAGAATTTTTACTGTCAGCTAGGGAGTACCTTGTTTTGCTAAAATCTCAAGGTAAGAGATTCTCCTACTAGACCTTCGAATTGAATTCAAGAGACCGCATGTAATTATGATTATGCATTGATGGTAGCTAAAATGCATAATTTGATGATAATGATTATACTGAGATTATGATGATGACTGATGTGATGTTATGATTGGTAGTATGTTGATGATGATAGCTGATGTTATGTTAATGACTGGTAGGTTGATGTTGATGGTTGTTGATGCATGATATATTAATCACATGATTAAGGATGTTAAGATTAATATTCATGCCATGTTCTGATGTTATGTTATGCTACATGCTATGGATAGGGTGTTCTGTTAACTTTGTCTATTAGAGTCGTACCTGCATGGGTGTCCTTCGGGATCACCACCTTTTTAGGACTGCGTAGTCCGACAGGACCACCAGTCTGGCATTGACATAGACATGATTCGAGTGATTCGACGGGATCACTCGCAGCCCGATTGTCTTAGTGTTTCCTTCGGGTACACTAAAGACCAGATTGTCCTAGGTGTTCCTATGGGTTCACCGAAGACCAGATATGTTCCTACGGGATCACATGTTGCACGTGTTCGGGAACGTGCCAGTTCTTGGGTACCACTTTTCAGGACTCTAATGGGAAGTTAACAGACACCTAGTGGGACTAGTAGTAGGTCCCTTAGTGAGTATATGTTTATACTCACTCTTTCTATGTTTAATATTTCAGGCGAAGGTAAAGGTAGAGAAAAGCTGGCGAGCGACAGAGAAGGATCCGTGACATACCATATGGGGACTCAGTTTTGCTTTCGCATTTATGTTTCAGTGTTTTAGTATTCCATTTTTAATGAAAATTTAGTCTTCCCTCGTTTCAAAAAAATGTCTCATGTCATTGTTTCTTTTTAGTAATGACCTCAGCTTAGTATAAAGAGTTGGATCGTTACACAATTCCATATTGTAACTTATACATAAAATGTCCTATAAATAGAGGAGTGCGGTGCCTTTGTAAGACACACCACAATTGAGTTCAATTGTCTTCTCTTCTCTCTCTCTTCTCTATTCTTCTTTTGTGTTCTTATCTAGTTTTTGGATTTTTATTTCATAACACGTTATCAGCACGACGCTCTACAATTTTGTTATTTACAAAAGGTAGGTTATAATATTAGTTTTTTTTTTTTTTTTGTATTTATGAATATTGCATGAAACAATCCATGTATACATCATGCATAGTTTAAATGCTTGAGAATGTAATATTTTATACCTATTGCATGTTGTAATTTTACATATTACGTTTACATGGTTATTGTTTGTTAAAGAATATATATTTTTTTTTTAGTTCATGATAAGATTATGATTTAGTTCATCTTTAATTTCTTTATGATTTATATGATCGTTTATGTTTGGTTCTTATATCAATTATTTTAAGATCTATGTATAGTTTATGAGTTCTTTATATTTTGTGTTTATAATTTAATTGTTTACTTTATATTAGTATAAGTTTTGTAATTGTTTTTATGATCTAAATACTTTTATCAATTTATTTAAGTATGTTGTAAAATTAACATTTTTGGTGTGTATTGTTGTTAATTTTTCATAATATGTATATGTAATTTTTATTTATAATTTTAATTATTGTACATTAACATGCATGTTTTGAATTATTAGATATGAGTTCCATTGATTTTTGTATCATGTGCATAATATGATATTTATCTAAGTTGTCTTAGAATGCATGTTTGACATGTTTATTAAATTTCTAATATAAGTTAGTTTATTTGTTTTTTGTTATAGTTTTACCATGTCAAGTCTTACCAAATTAGAATTTCTAGCTCTTGATATCAATGGTGATAATTATTTATCATGAGTACTTGATGCTGAAATTCATTTGGATGCCATGAATCTTGGAGAAACGATTAAAGAAGGAAACACGACTTCAAGTCAAGAAAAGGCAAAAGCCATGATTTTCCTTCGACATCATCTTCATGAGGGACTAAAGATTGAATATCTTACGATAAAAGATCCCTATGAACTATGGCAAAGTTTAAAAGAAAGGTATGATCATCAAAAAAGTGTGATTCTTCCTAAAGCTCGATATGATTTGATGCACTTAAGGTTGCAAGATTTTAAATCAGTAAGTGATTATAATTCCGCATTATTTAAAATTTATTCAAAATTATTATTATGCGGAGAAAAAGTTACTGATGAAGATATGTTAGAGAAAACCTTTTCAACATTTCATGTTTCGAATATGCTCTTGCAGCAGCAATATCGAGAAAGAGGTTTTAAAAAGTATTCCGAACTCATATCATGTCTTCTTGTGGCTGAACAAAATAATGAGTTATTAATGAAAAACAATGAATCTCGACCAACTGGAGCAACACCATTCCCTGAAGCGAATGTTGTATTTTTAAATAATATTAATAGTCGAGGTCGAGGTCGTGGTCATAATCGTGGTCGAGGTCATGACCGTGGTAGAGGAAGAAGTAATTATACTTTACGTGGTAATAATCATTTAGATTTCAAGAAAACCACAAATGATGATCATAGAAGGAAGACTCCACAAAATAAGAAAATTAAAAGTGGTGAAAATCAATGTTTCCGTTGTGGTATGAATGGTCATTGGACTCGTACTTGTCGTACATCCAAGCACTTAGTCGACCTCTATCAAGCCTCATTGAAGGAAAAGGGGAAGAATGTGGAAGTAAACTTTGTCTATCCAGATGATGTATTTGACCCTTCCAACATGACCCATTTAGATGTGGCGGACTTCTTTGAGTCTCCTGAAGAGAAAAATGATGTTAATGAAGGAGTAGCAAATACTTCTTTTAATTATGATAATGTCCAAAACTAATATTTGCATTATCTTTTCTTTATTTAACATTTACCAGTTTATTTACATTATTTACATTTCAAGGTTAGTTTTTTTTTTAATAAGAGACTTATTGTAATCTTTTTTTTTTTTAATGAAGAGTTATGGACATTTCTCATATTTTGGTTGATTCAAAGATGAATAATGAAGACTTATGTTTGGCAGATAGTGCAACTACGCACACAATACTTAAAAGTAAAAAATATTTTTCTACATTGACAATGCTTGAAGCAAATGTCAATACAATATCAGGTTCTACAAACTTGATTGAAGGTTTTGGTAGAGCAAACCTTATTTTGTCTTGAGGAACAAAATTCACAATTAGTAATGCTTTGTTCTCTAGTAAGTCAAAAAGAAACTTATTGAGTTTCAAAGATATACGTCAAAATGGTTATCATGTTGAAACTAACAATAAAAATAATATAGAATATCTTTATATTACATTTATTGTTTCACATGAGAAGCGTATATTGGAAACATTGCCTGTCTTTTCTTCTGGATTATATTATACTCATATACGAGTAGTTGAAACATATGCCACTATGAACCCGAAGTTCATGAATTTAAATATGTTTACTGTTTGGCATGATCGATTGGGTCATCCTGAGTCAATAATGATGAGAAGAATTATTGAAAATTCTCACGGACATCCACTAAAGAACCAGAAGATTCTTCAATCCAAAGAATTATCATGTATTGCTTGCTCTCAAGGAAAATTAATTATTAGGCCATCACCAGCCAAAGTAAGAGTGGAGTCACCTACATTTTTAGAACGAATTCATGGTGACATATGTGGACCAATCAATCCACCAAGTGGACCATTTAGATATTTCATGGTTTTAATTGACGCATCAAGTAGATGGTCACATGTGTGTTTATACTGTGCTCTTAGTTTGATTATTTGAGCAAGTAATCGTGCAAATGCAAGGTTTCGACTTGATAATACTGGTGAATTTACATCCCAAGCATTTAACAATTATTGTATGTCAACTGGGATAAATATTGAACATCCTGTAGCTCATGTTCATACACAAAATGGTTTGGCAGAATCATTTATCAAGCATTTACAATTGATTGCCAGACCATTACTTATGAGAGAAAAACTTCCATTATCTATATGGGGTCATGCTATTTTGCATGCAGCGTCGCCTATACGCATAAGCGACATCTTATCATAAGTATTCCCCAACATAATTAGCTTATGGCCAGGAACCAAATATTTCTCATTTGCGAATTTTTGGTTGTGCAGTATATGTTCCAATTTCCCCACCACAACGTACTAAAATGGGACCTCAAAGAAGGTTAGGAATATATGTCGGATTTGAATCCCCATCAATTATTAGATATCTTGAACCCTTGATGAGAGATGTATTTACTGCACGATTCGCTGATTGTCATTTTAATGAGACAAATTTTCCAACATTAGGGGAGGAATTAAGAAGTTGGAAAACGAAATTGCCTGGAATGTATCGTTATTGTCTCATTTAGATCCTCGTACAAAGCAATGTGAATTAGAAGTTCAAAAGATAATTCATTTACAAAGTGTAGCAAACCAAATACCAGATGCATTTACAGATACTAAGAAAGTGACCAAGTCATATATTCCAGCTACAAATGCTCCATCTAGAATTGAAATTCCAACTCAGCAAGTTGATACAATTAATGAATCAACGCTGCGCCAAAAGCATGGTAGACAGATGGGTTCAAAGGATAAAAATCCTCGAAAAAGAAAAGTGACCAATAGTCGAAATGACTTAATTGACAATAGAAACATTCAAGAAAAAATCATGGACACGACTAGTGGTAAAAATGTAGAAGAGACTCAAGTATATGAAGATAACAATGAGATCTCGATAAACTATACCATGACAGGAAAAGGTGGAATAGAATTAATGTAGTTGTGGACAACATTTTTGCGTATAATGTTGCACATAATATCATTCATGAAAATGAGGATTATGAACCTAAATCTGTTGACGAATGTCGTAATAGAAAGGATTGGCCCAAGTGGAAAGAAGTCATCCAAGCAGAACTAAACTCACTCAAGAAACGTAAAGTTTTTGGACCTGTAGTTTATACACCTAAAGGTGTAAAACTTGTGGGATTTAAATGGGTATTTGTGCGTAAACGAAATGAAAATAATGAGGTCACTAGATATAAAGCACAACTTGTTGCACAAGGATTCTCTCAAAGACCAGGCATTGATTATGAGGAAACATATTCTCCTGTGGTGGATGTTATTACATTAAGATATTTAATTAGTCTGGCTGTATGTGAAAATCTTGATATGCATCTTATGGATGTAGTTACAGCATACTTATATGGATCTTTGGAAAATGAAATCTATATGAAAATCCCTGAAGGATTTAAGATACCTGAATCATATAATTCAAACTCTAGAGAATTATGTTCAATCAAATTACAAAGATCATTATATGGATTGAAACAATCAGGACGAATGTGGTACAATCGCTTAAGTGAATATTTATTGAAAGAAGGTTATCAAAATAATCCAATTTGTCAATGTGTTTTTATTAAGAAATCACAGTCAGGATTTGTGATTATAGCTGTATATGTTGATGATTTAAATATAATTGGAACTCCTAAAGAGCTTTCAAAGGCAATAGAATATCTCAAACAGGAATTTGAAATGAAAGATCTTGGTAAGACAAAATTTTACCTTGGCTTACAAATCGAGCATTTAGCCGATGGAATTTTTATTCATCAATCAACATATACAGAAAAGATTTTAAAAAGATTCTACATGGACAAAGCACGCCCATTAAACATTCCAATGGTGGTTCGATCACTAGATGTAAAAAAGGATATCTTTCGACCTCGAGAAGATAATGAAGAATTACTTGGTCCTGAAGTACCGTACCTTAGTGCAATAGGTGCACTAATGTATCTTGCTAATAACACAAGACCAGATATAGCATTTTCAGTAAATTTGTTAGCAAGATATAGTTCTTCTCCAACAAAAAGACATTGGAATGGAGTTAAGCATGTACTTCGTTATCTTCGAGGGATAATTGATATGAGTTTGTTTTATTCAAATAAATCAAACTTTGATTTAGTTGGTTATGCGGCTGCTGGATATTTATTTGATCCACACAAAGCAAGATCTTAAACAGGTTATCTGTTTATATGTGGAGGAACTGCTATATCTTGGCGATCTGTAAAGCAAACCGTGACAGCCACTTCATCGAATCATGTAGAAATTCTTGCAATTCATGAAGCTAGTAGAGAATGTGTATGGTTGAGGTCAATGACTCATCATATTCGAGAAACATGTGGTTTGTCTTTCAGTAAAAATTTACCAACAATATTATTTGAAGATAATACCGCATGTATAGCACAAATCAAAGGAGGGTATATAAAAGGAGATAGAACAAAGCATATCTCACCAAAACTCTTCTATACGCATGATCTTGAAGAAAATGGTGACATCAGTGTTCAACAAATTTCTTCAAAAGACAACTTGGCGGACTTATTCACAAAAGCATTACCCACATCAACATTTGAAAAGCTAGTGCACAACATCGGAATGCGACGACTCAGAGAACTTAAGTGATGTATCCATAAGGGGGAGTAGAAATATTGTCCTTAAGGAATAGGAGTAATGCCTTTTTTTCCCTTTGACTATGATTTTTCTCATTGAATTTTCCTAGCAAGGTTTTTATGAGGTAGTTATTAATGTATAAAAATGATGTACTCTTTTTCCTTCACTAGGATTTTTTTTCCCATCTGGTTTTTTCCTAGTAAGATTTTAACGAGGCATTTATTTTTATATAATATGGATATCTAAGGGGGAGTATTGTAAATATAATGATATTATAAATGTAGATATCCATAACCTACATAGGTTACAATTTTCATATAACTCTCACATTCAATTCCATATTGTAACATCCATCCCATTGAATTCCATAATGTAACTTATACATAAGATGTCCTATAAATAGAGGAGTGCGGTGCCTTTGTAAGACACACCACAATTGAGTTCAATTGTCTTCTCTTCTCCCTCTCTTCTCTATTCTTCTTTTGTGTTCTTATCTAGTTTTTGGTTCTTTATTTCATAACAAATACACCCTTTTTCCCATATTTTTCTTTTTCTCTATTTGTTAGAGAGAAGAAAAAAATGGTTAAAGAAAAACTTTTTTTTTAGAATAACAGTAAAAAGAAAAATGACAAAAAAAATATATATAAATATAGGAAATTTTCCTTATACATTTTTTTTCTTTCTCTCTAGTTTAAATAAGGGAAAAAAAAAAGATTCAATCTCAAAACAAATTGCTTTTTATATGAGGTGCAGATCCTTGGGAGTAAATCCTTACCTAATGCAACCTCCAACTAAGTTTTTCCTTGTTAAAGTTTAAAGTAAAGAAGGAAGACAAATAATTAAATAAAAATAAAATAAAAATAAAATAAAAACAATAAAACGAAAAAAAAAACTTAACAACCCACCTTTTGTAGAGAAATATGTTTCTTCAAAAAAATTTCGCAAGGATTATCTCAAAACTTTTTTACTCGTAGAGGATTTCTCTAAAACAATTTTTTCTCCCCTTTTCCAAATGACCAAAGATCCCTATTTATAGACCCGGGGTATGCCATAAATTAGGAAAATCTAATAAGTACAAAATAAAATTAGATATTATGTAATTTTATTGATTTTTCTTTTTCTAAAATAGTAAAAATGTGATATTAAAAGATTTTTGTCCAAAATAAAATTTATTTGTTTTTCCTAAAATGATAAATCAAAAAATATTTTGTATAAATAAATTAATTTATCTTTTTCCTAAAATGATAAGTTAAAATTGATTTGATTTTTTAAAAAAATAATAGATATTCTCATTAATGGTTCTATTTTTCTTTTTAATAAAAGATAAAAAAAAAAAAACATAAGATTTTGGTGTAACGACCCAACTCTTTATACTAAGCTGAGGTCATTATTAAAAAGAAACAATAACAAGAGACATTTTTTTTGAAAGGAGGGAAGATACATTTTCATTAAAAACGAAATAGTAAAACACTAAAACATAAACGCGGAAGCAAAACTGAGTTCCCATATGGCATGTCACGGATCCTTCTGTGTCGCTCGCCAGTTTTCCTCTACCTTTACCTTCGTCTGAAATATTAAACATAGAAAGAGTGAGTATAAACATATACTCAGCAAGGGACCCACTACTAGTCCCGCTAGGTGTCTGTTAACTTCCCATTAGAGTCCTGAAAAAGGTACCCAATAACTGGCACGTTCTCGATCACGTGCAACATGTGCTCCCGTAGGAACAGAATCTGGTCTTCGGCGTCCCAAGGGAGCACCTAGGACATACTGGTCTGTAGCGAACCCAGAGGAAACACTAAGATAATCGAGCTGCGAGGATCCCGTCGAATCACTCGAATCATATCTATATCCATGCTAGACAGGCGGTCCCGTCGGACTACGCAGTCCTAAATAGGTGGTGATCCGGAAGGACATCCATGCAGGTACGACTCTAATAGACAAAGTTAACAGAACACCCTATCCATAGCATGTAGCACAACATAACATCATAATATGGCATGAATATTAATCTTAACGTCCTTAATCATGTGATTAATATATCGTGCATCAACAACCATCAACATCAATCTATCAGTCATTAACATAACATTAGTCATCAACATCAACAATATAATGAGTTATGCATTTTAGCTACCATCAATGCATAATCATAAATACATGCGGTCTCTTAAATTCAGTTCGAAGGTCTAGTAGAAGAATCTCTTACCTGGAGATTTTAGCCAAACAAGGTACTCCCTAGCTGACAGTAAAAATTCTTCAATTAACTTGATCCTAATCATAAAAGGAAATCTCAGTATCTTAATTAATGAAATTAGCAATTGGCTAACATCCAAAAATCCTCCCAAATTAATTAACTTCTCAAACAAAAGGGGTTGAAACCAATTCAACCTTGATTGGGAAAATCTAAGATTTAAATCTTAAAAATTAGCCAATTGAACCCTTTAAGAAACTCCAAATAGATTCAAAATTAAATTAATAAAATATTAATTTAATTTCATTGGCTTACCAAGGTTAAGCAGATGGAAGTTGAAAAATTCTCTTATCCTTGATGGAAAAATTCATCACTTTAAATCCTCAAGCTTCCAAAGAGACCAATCTTACTTCAACTGATGAGGCGGCGACAGTAGAGGGTTATCTTAGAGAAAAAGATGAAGAACCTTTTTTTTTTTTCCTTTACTTTCTAACTTAAGCATTCCAAATAACTCAATCTAAATTCTATTATTATTTTTTAAATTACTACAATCATAACCCTTCGCCAAACACATATTATTATAACACTACTATCATAATTCCTCCCCCAAACATATACTATCATAATACTACCTTTTATATTCTTTCCCCCAAAAACATTACCATAACACTACCAATAATAACCTTTTCCCCAAACACATATAATCATAGCACTGGAATTATCATAATCCTAGGATTATTATAATCATTTTCTCCCACAATTCTTTTCCTCCCCAAAACGAGAGTTCCATTTTTTTTTTAACTTTCAACATATTTACATTTATACATATTGTTTTATGTTTCGAATTTCTTATTTTTACCAAATATATCTATATATATTATTTAAACCATATTTACATTTATACGTTATTTTGGTTTTCAAATTTTTAATTGTATGAATATATTTGTATATTGTTTATGTATTACTTTAGATTTCTAACTTTTTATTTTTATCATATATTTTACTTTTTAGTACACTTGAAACTAAAAACTTAATTCCCTTTCATTCATATGTATGCATATATAAAAAAATTTAATCTTTAATAAATTAATACTTAATTGAATTAAACTTTTTTAGTATGATATGGATGTTCAAATCGCAAACTTTTTGGTCGTTAACACATCTATACGATAATTGAACTATGTTTACCTTTTTGATAAATTGAACCTTAAAATTTCAATTTTCTCACTAAATATAATATGAATTTTAAACAAAAGTTGTTTCAATGTTTTTATAAAAATAAAGATCTCATAGAACTTATTAGATATAAAATTACTTTTTTATGTACTTGATATATAAAACATTTAATCTTTAACATTTCAAGCATATATAAAAGACATGTTGGATACAAAATTGAAACCATAGGAATATATTAAACAGAAAATAAAAAAGCTAGAAACCTATTATACATTTTCGGAACTTGATGAACCAACATAGACACAAAGGATTCGCCACTGATTGAAAATGTCCGCAATGAAATGAAAGGGAGGGAGGAAGGAGGAAGGAGAAAGGAGAAAGGAGAAAGGGAAGTTGCATAAGGGGGAGGGAGAAGGGATATAAAAATTCACCTAATAAAAAAACTAAATAAAATTGATAGTAATTGTCACTTCAATTAAAAGTTACCAACTCAATTTGCTATATTAGTTTTTGTTCGTCAACCAATGGTAAAATGAATGGAGGGACTATTTAAAAGTATTTTTCAAACTTGTGGGACTAAGTGTTTATTTTGAAACTTTAAGAACTAAATAGGCATTAACCTCAAACCTTGGGACCAAAAGTGTGTTTTGTGTTTTTTTTTCTTTTGCTCTCTCTATAATTCTAATTCCATACAATCTTGTTTACAATAAGTTTATCTTATTTAAAGAAAGTATCATAGTGTCGTTGTTTATGCAACTATCATAAAATACGTCTTTTTAATCCATATTGACGCCTTCTTTACATTCATTTATTGTTGTTTATTTAATTTTGCATTGCAAGATAAAAAAGTTTTTTATGTATCATAGTCATCACTGTTGGAGAAAATGATGAAGCATCCACATCATCAAATATTGTCATGCTAGAAGATGACTTAATTGGAAGATAAGACTTAATTTATCTCTGGTTTATTACTCTCTCAATAAAGGTTATATTTTGTTAGGGTTGTAACGACCCAACTTTCCAGACTAAGCTGAGGTCACTACTCAGTACTAAGACTCGACCACAAAACACAAAAACTCATAAAGGACCGGTTACGATTCATTAAAAACGTTAGAATTACTACAAAAGCAGTTTCGGGCCCTAGTTTAAATCACAGTCACGAGAGTTTCAAATACAATACTCAAGTCATCAAACTCAAAATCACAAACCAAATATTCTAACAAAATATATCAGCGGAAGCATAAAGAAAACCAGACGCGTCCATATGGCCTTCACGCATCCTTCCTGCCTCTCGTCGGTCTGCCCCTCGCTGTGCCCTTACATGAAAAGTTAAAGAAGAGAAAGGGTGAGTATAGATATACCCAGTAAGGGACCCACTACTGAGCCCGTTAGGGAACAACAGTTAACTTCCTATTCAGGAGTACCCTACATAACAGTCTAGTGGTTCCGTAGAACGTACATATCAGTCTCGTGATCCCGAAGGATACACGTATCGGTCTAGTGATCCCGAAAGATACACCTATCAGTCTAGTGATCCCGAGGGATGCACATATCAGTCTAGTGCTCCCGAAGGATGCACGTATCAGTCTAGTGCTCCCGAAGGATGCACATATCAGTCTAGTGCTCCCGAAAGATGTACATATCCGTAAGGTACACTACCCTATAGATGAAGCTAACCGTTACCCCTCAGTCCATACTAAACCGTCTACAACAGTCATACCCCAACAACATTCATATTACAATTTCGCCATAGGCTTCGCCAGTCAGATAGTATAGGTTTAAACAACTACATCCTCAGTTGCTATATGTGTTTCCACTTCACACACCATTGTGTTATCCTTAGATCCAGTCAACTAGTCAATCAAAATCGGACTCACCGTCCTTCCACGACCAAACTCCATGATCAATGTCCAGACAAAAGACTACCACGTACCTAACCGTAAAACTTTAAGGTCCATCGACATACCATTCCAAACCACAACGTAGCCCATTAACATAACTACAATATACTGAACATCCGGCATCGGTGTCTATCCGTAAACAACTCCTTACACTCGATGGCATGCAAGCTACAACTAGCGGTCGCGTTACCTTTACATCAGACAAGAGCATAGCAACGATACTTAAAAGTCAAACACACATACATTTATTCAGTACAGTTACTAACGTGTAATCCCCTATGGATTACTATGTTTCCAGCCTCGACCCGAGGTCCAGTAGTAGGAAAACCCTTACCTGATACTTGGTTATGCCCCCCGATCGAGTTCACGCTCAACGGATCCACCTAAACGAAAACACAAGGGTTTTAAACGAGGATACTAGTAGAAGTCATTTTAAATGGTCCTAAGCAACATCCGTTGACTTACCCGAGGAAAGGAAAGCTATCTCCAAATTAACTTGTCGTGGGACCGTGAACTTGAGCGTCAACCCCTATTACCTTCAAGGAACGAAAGATAGGACCCAGTCTTACTCCAATATTCAAACTCGAAATGGTTATAGCAACATTGGGTAAATTACCAAAATGATCCTTACCGAAGACTCACCGTGACCCAAAGTGGAGGGAGAAAAATATGGCTTAGGTGGCTCGGCTCGGCTTGACTCACCCTCGGCTCGGCCTCGGCTCACAGCTTGGCTCGCGGCTCGGCTCAACTCGGCTTACGGCTCGGCTCGCGGCTCGGCTCAACTCGGCTTGCGGCTTGGCTCGCGGCTCGGCTCAACTCGGCTTACGACTCGACTCAACTCGACTTACGGCTCGGCTCGCGGCTCGGCTCAACTCGGCTTGTGGCTCAGCTCGCGGCTCAGCTCGCGGCTCGGCTCAACTCGGCTTACGGCTTGAAACGCGGGTCGGACTGGAAGCGGATTCTCGGGTCGGGTCGGCTTGAAACCGGGGCAACCACGAACAACGATCTTTGGGTGTTCGACGTCGGAGACGCGTCGCGGCTTGGTGGAGTCCGACGACCGGCTCTGCTTCAACGCGGCGGAGGGTGACTGGTTGTCGGCGGACACGGTCGGACGAAAGACGCACGGCGGCGTCCGAGTGCGTGAGACCGAGAGGAGGTTCGAAAAATGGATGGGTCGCAGCGGACGAAGGCTGGAGCGGTGAGATTGCCGTCGACGGAGACGGAAACGGAACCACCACAGAGTACGGGAGACGGAGAGGAGGAATGGCGACCGACGGGTACGAAGGAGAGATGGTGGGAGGCGGCAGCGGTACTCGTTGGGTGAAGACGGAGGAAGAAAAAGATGAAGTCGAAGCGGCGGCGGAGGGGGTGTGTGTGTCGTCACGCGCGGGTAGGGTTTTTTTTTTAAAAAAATGTTATTATATATATATATATATATATTAAACAAAATAAATAATAATAATAATAATAATAATTAATAATAATATAAAATTAATATTAAATAATAATAATAATAATAATAATAATAATAATAATAGTAATAATAACAAAAATAAATTATAATAAGAATAATAAATAATAATAATAATATAATTAATATCATATTATTATTATAGCAATTTACAAAACATTAAATTTAAAGAATTTCGTATGCCTACAAAGTGATAAAATTTACCTCGAAAATTTGGGGCGTTACAAGGGTTGTGCCAATTATTTCTTGACATATATTCATCACACAAACTGTTTTATTTTATTTGTTTATCCATTTATTTTATCCCATAAATTAAAGGATATTAAATGTATATATGTAACATTTCGACACCTCAGTCAATGTAGAAAATCAGGGATTTCTTTTCCCCTAAAATCAAATCTCTTCAACCCTAATTCTTCTTTACTTTAATTTGGTATCAGAGCTTTAAATGGCCAATGTCCTACCCAACTCCTCTGTTCTCGACACACTTGCCACAAATTTCTCCAATCCACTATTGAATCAAGTCTTGAATCAACTAATTACAACAACAAAGCCAGATCAAAGAAATTATTTGCTATGGCAGACACTGGCTCTCCCTATTCTAAGAGGGTACAAATTAGAAGGGCACCTTACTGGTTAGAAACCTCGTCCTCTAAAGTTCATAACCACATCTAATGTACTAGTGCTTCAGCCATAGAAGAAAGAGATAGTGCACAATAAAGAGCTTCATCAAGCTCGTCGGCTCCTGTAATCGTGAATCCTCTATTTGAACAATGGGTAACGACTGTCTTAGTTTTACTTGGCTGGCTGTATAACTCAATGACGCCTGAAGTGGCCGTTCATTTGTAGGATTCACAAATGCCAAAGACTTGTGGGAAGCTATGAAGACCTTTTTGGCATCCAATCTAGAGCTGAGGAGGAATTCCTTCGCCAGACCTTCCAAGTTACCAGAAAAGGTAATTTTAAAATGAAGAATTATCTAAGAATTATAAAAATTAATGTTGATAACCTTGGCCAAGCAAGAGGTCTTATTCCGAGACGTGCGCTTATTTCACAAGTTCTACTAGGATTGGATGAAGTCTATAATTCTGTCATTGCTGTTATTCAGGGGAAGTTAGAGATTATGTGGCTTGATATGTAGTTAGAGCATCTTATATTTGAGAAGAGGTTGGAACATAAAATACACAGAAGATCATTAGAAACATCATCCAAAATACTATTGTAAATGTGGCATAAAATTGAAACAACAGTGACTCTAGAAGTTATGACAAGCATAAATTTCATGGTAATAACATAAACAATTCTAAAGGGCAACAAGGGAGTTTTAACAATGACTAAGGATGTGGTTGGGGCTGTTGCAACAAACCAACCAGTCAGGTATGTGGAAAATATGGTCATTCAGCTCTTGTCTGTTAAGATAGGTTTAATAAGGAGTTCTTACGTCCCATTGTCCAAGACCATGGAGGACAATCATTAAATTTCCTAGATCGTCAAATTCTACCACCCTTATCACTAGACAAAATATGAATCATTTTGCTATAGCATATATGGTGATAGACCCAAATTGGTATATCGACAGTGGAGTAACTAACCACATCACTGTCGAATACTCAAACCTGCCAAATCCATTAGAATATTCAGATATTGAAAAGATTATGATTGGAAATGGAGTAGTGCTTATCTTACTGATGGGATAAATGGTTTAAATATGAAAATTTTTCTCTGTTTACCTGATATTACAAAAAAATCTTGTGAGTGTTTCAAAGCTTGCACAAGATAATAATGTCTATATTGAGTTTAATGGGTATTATTGTTTTATTAAGGACAAAACCATAGGACAAACTCTGCTGAATGGAACACTTAATGGTAGGTTGTATCATCTTGACACATTCATAAAAGAAAGAGCAGTAGATCTAGATTACAATAGCTGTACAAAAAAACAACCACTACATAAAAATAAAGGCTCATATGCATTTGTATTGTCAGGAGGAACAAATCTTGCCAATTCTTGTGCGGTTGTGGCAAAGACTATTTGGCACAAACGGTTAGAACACCCTTCATCAGACTCAATTATAAAGAGTTGTAACTTGCCTGTTAATTATAGTTTTGATATTGAATTTTGTGATTCCTATCAGTTGGGTAAGGCCGATAACCTTCCTTTTCCTAATTCTCAGTCTCATGCTACTGCACCATTTAATCTTGTCTACTCTCTCTAGAAGAAATTCATTATTTAGTGACAATATTTTAGTGACGTAAGTAATTTTTGACAATAAAAGTTCATTTATAGTGACGCAAAAAAAATGTGTCACAAAATATTATTATTAGCAACATGTTTTTAATCTGAGTCACTAAAAGAATAATGTCACTAAAAATTAAATAGTCTTAGCAACAAACTTAAATATTCCTAAAACTTTAATTAAATATATTTTTATTCATATTTTAACAACAAACTTAAAATTTCCCCCTTTCTTTTAAATTTCCTCCAACTTTTCATTAAAAAATTTATTAAATTTATTTTTTATTTTTATCTTCAATGGAATTTTTGCAATTATACACATCTTCTTTCTTTTAGGTTTCAATAGAGAAAAGAAAAAAAAATTGCGTGAGAGAGGGTAGTCGCAAGAGACAAACACAGTGAGAGAGAGGCAATCGAAAAAACAGGAAGAGAGAGCACCAGCATTCGACATTGGTATGGGGTTGACGACATCTACTAGACGACCATGTGGCAGTGTTCTGATGATAGAAGAGGCGGCATGTTCTTCAGTGAGTGGTTCCATTGCGCTTCTGTCAGTTTGAGGCAGATTTTGATGCTTTCGACGATGGATTTTGAGCTGCTTGTCCGACATTGGCAGCGTTTTTGAAAGTGGAAAGCTTGGTTGTAGTCATAATAAATAGCATCAAAGATCCTTACAAGTGGTATCAGAGTTTGGTATATTCCTAATAGTGATGAAGCATTTTGGTACTTTACAATGTGCTTGATAAAATGCCTCAGTGAAACATTTGATTGATTTTTAATTGATTTTTGTTTGTTCAACTTAGGAAATCAAGGCCAAGGGAGATTTCATGGCTATGGGAGTAAGCTTTGAGAAAAAGAGAATGGAAAATGAATGGTGAGATTTTAAACTTTGATGATGTGGGGGCCTTTAAGCATTTTCTAGAGTTTAGTTGTTACGGTCATACATGTTTAGTGTTAGGTTTTATTACTTTGACAAATGTTATGGTTGTTTCATAAGTTTCTTTTGATAATTAAAGATTGACTTAAACACATTTTACAAACTTTGTAGGCATTTTTTTCTTAGGTTTTGTTGGAGAGTGAAAGTATCACTAATCATACATGTTGAGTTTATTTATATTTAATAAGTTGAGTTGTTTGCATTTAATTGTTATAAGGTCGTTTTTGCATTTACCAAGTGAATTTGAGTTCTTTTGATCTTTTCTATTGATCTTTTGTTTATGGTTTCTATTGAGTTGTATCGTAATTACATGATAGTCATAGCATAAACAAACTATATATATAAACTTGAAACTTTACTTTGTTCTAAAATTTTGAATTCAACTGTATTAATCTTTTATATTCACATTGATAAGCTTTGCTTGGGTCGATAAGTAATTTTTGTTGATTAGTATTGAATACATGTTGTGTTGTCTAATACAGTAGTTCAACTATTATCAAACTTCATTTGGATACACAACCTAGATACTACTTGAAAGGAAGATTCGTTCAAGATAGAGGTACCACCCATTTGTAAATTGTTTTGGTAGATTTTGAGAGCTCTCTTTTAATCTTATGAATGATAGGATACCTTTCTATAAAGATTTGTATCATGTAGCCTCCTTTTAAATCATCAATGAGCTTTTAAATATCATGGAGTTCACATAGTTCTTGTGGTTACTTGGAGTCTAGTTGCTTAATAATGATACATGTTGAACGTGTATACTTCACAAGAGAAACTAACGTGTTTTATTTTTTAATGTTAGAACATCTAAAAATGCTCGAAATGAAGTAATTCAATCAAGTGCAAAGTGTAGTTGAATCGTATTAAGCGACAATTGAACAATCTTAAGAAGATTGACAAGTTAAAAAGTTATATCTAACATGGAATGTAGCTCATAATAATCTAATGACAATCAACAAGTAATTTTTACAACTGAAGTAGGTGTTATGCTCGAAACTCTTGTTTGATATAAAGTGTTGGATTAGATTAGTATATACAAACTTAGTATAAGTGAAGTGCTATGATTATCTTGCAGTTGTGGTGTTCATAGATTTGATCTTGTTTGTTGATGAGTTCCTTTGAATTTCATATATCTATAAAGGTTTTGGTGTGTTTGACCCCCTTCTCATTGTGTGTGTTGCATGCTTATCTTTTTTAGTTTCGTTTGAGAGTTCTAAATGTGATTAGAATAGTATATACAAATATGGTCTATTGTGAATTGATATGACTATCATGTAGTTATTGTAGTCAAAGATTCGTTCTTGTGATAATTTTGGTGATTGTGATTAGAACGACGTTATGGAGTGTCATTATGATTTTGGTGCTTGATGTAGACATGCCCTTCCCCCCCCCCCCTCCCCCAATTTTGTTTCAAGTTAATTAATTTGATATAAAGTGTCAGATTAGAGTAGTATCTACAAACATGATATATTGTGAATTGATATGACTATCCATAGTTATGGTAGTCATAGATTCGTTCTTATGATGATTTTGGTGTATGTGATTAGAACGTTATGGAGTGTCATTATGATTTTGGTGCTTGATGTAGACATCCCCCTTCCTTATTGTTTTAGAATTTTTGAGATTACATGCCCCCCCCCCCCCAATTGTTTTAGAATGGTTGAGTTTCATCCATTTGAGTGGTGTCATTATGCTTTGAAGTCGTTTACTAAGTTCAAGCATATTGAATTTGTTGCTTTTAATGTAGATATGCACCCTTTCCTTATTATGGAGTTTGTTGCTTTCGCTTTAGACATGTCCCCCTTCTCATTGTTTTAGAATGTTTGAGTTTTATCCATCTGAGTATGTAATATTTAAAGTGCATAAGTTTAAGTTTTTGCTTACATGTTTTACTTATTTATTATGTTATGTTGCATTTCATATTTGACACATAAAGGGTTTTCTATACAAGATTTTGATGTTGACTTTAGATGAATATAAAAAGAGTTTTTGGTTCGTATCTTATAATTTTGTTAGGAAAAATCATTTCATGAATCCAAGACTTGTAGGAATTTTTTGTTATGCACAATACTTTTGGTCCAATGTAACTTTTTGATGTAACTTCATAGTTATAACTTTGGAACTAACTTTGGACATCCATTACTTGATGTAACTTCATACTTATAACTTAGGTTGACATTGCTTGAACTATTTATGAAATTATTGAAGTTTCTTGACATATACTGTGATACTTACTGGTAATGATAACTCACAAATTCAAGATTTAATTACCTCACTGGACAAACAATTTGTCTTGAAATATTTGGGATGTCTCAATTATTTTCTTGGTAATTTCCAGGTCAATTATTTGGATTCTGGTTTTGTTTTAAATCAAGAGAAATATGTCATTGATCTCCTTCATAAACTTCAACTCAATGATTTATCTGCTCCCTCACCTAGTGTTGTCGGCAAACACCTCTCAGCCTTTGATGGAGTTCTTCTCACAGATCCCTTTATATACTGAAGCACCACTGGGACCTTACAATATCTTACTCATACTCACCTAGATATTGCTTATATAGTCAATCACCTCAGTTAGTTCCTTTAATGTCCTATGGATATTCAGTGACAAGTAGTGAAACGAGTCCTTCACTATCTCAATGGCACAAGGTCATTTGGTCTTCTGCTCTAGCCCAGTAATGATCTCTCCATCACTGCTTTGATGCCGATTGGGCACCAATATTGATAACAGAAAATATGTTGCTGCTTACTGTGTATTTCTTGGATCTAATTTAGTTTCATGGTCCTTGAAGAAACAAAATGCCGTTGTCTGTTCTAGCATGGAATCTGAGTACCAAGCTCTTCCCTCACTGCAAGAAATTGACATTTTGTTGATGGCAAAAATCGTCGGCACAAACCGTCGATGTAGGTTCGTCGGAAGAACCTCCGTCGATAACGAAAAAGAGACTGTTGGCAAATACTAAAATTATCAACCAAACGAAAGCAACGGAACTATGTCAACACTAGAAATTTATCGTCGGTAAAAGGGATATTTATTGATAATGAAAATATTTTGTGAGCATTTATTATGCCAACGGTGTAGATCTATTACACCGACAATGATAATTTTCATTGGCAAATCCATGAAATGCTGACACTTTAAAATAGTATCGTGGGCAGAAGCTTGTTTTTTTAAAAAAAAAAATGTATATTTTATATTTGTATTGTTTTTCCACATTCTTTTTGGTTTGTACCTAAACACAATTCAAACTATAGAAATAGAAAATACTAAAATTCATTTAATGTTTTAATAAAAGTTACAATCGTTTCTTACAAAATTAACATAGCCAAAACAGTAAATTCGTCCAAAATAACAAAAATTACAATAAACAATACATAAATACTACATAAACTTCTAATTTGCTTTGCCATGAAGTGATTTTCATTGAAAGTTGAACCAAAAAACACAAATAAAAAGAAAACAATAAAAACATATTATATATATATATATATATATATATATATATATAAACCTTACATACTTTAATTTCTTGAAAAATAAACTTCGAATAACAACTTACATACTTTTCTCTATAACCAAAACAATAACAACTTACATATTAGACAATCCAACTTTACATAACCAAAATAATAACAAAAACAATAATAACTTATAAAAACAAAACTATATTTCATCCTACATCCAAGAAAACAAATCTAAATTTAAAATTTAAACCTATGTTCATGAACCTTTTTCTACAACCAAAACATAACAACTTACCTACTAAGTAATCCAACTTTACATAACCAAAATAATAACAAAAGCAATAATAACTTATAAAAACAAAACTATATTTCATCCCACATCCAATAAAATAAATCTAAATTTTAAATCTAAACCTATGTTCGTAAACCTTTCTCTACAACCAAAACATAACAACTTACCTACTAAGTAATCCAACTTTACATAACCAAAACGCTAAGAAAAACAATAATAACTTATAAAAACAAAACTATATTTCATCCCACATCCAAGAAAACAAATCTAAACTTAAAATCTATCCATTTTCAGTTATATTCTTTCCAACTAGTTAATAAACTTGACTCCTAGAGTGTTAGAGCCTTAAACCTATAGAAACAACACCAAAAGATCACATTTAGCTTTAACTAGCTTTGAACCACATCCCAACATCTTGAGTCTTTTTGTAATTATAAAAATTAGGAACAATTCATTCCAAAACAAAATAACTAATAATCATACTTGAATATAAAATTACAAAAATTAAGCTAATAACAATTCATTTCAAACAATAATGTCACACTCCATCCTCAATCATTTGCATTATTTGACTTATGTCTTCTACAATTTACATCCCAATACTATTTTCAATCATGCATTCTAAACAAAATTTTATGTATATCTCATAAACCAAAAATTCAATAAATTGAAGAGATTACCCCACATAATCTACTATAATTTCAATCTCAAAACATATACAAACTAATGTCAAAATAATCTACTATAATTTCCATCTAAAAACATGTAAAAAAAAAAAAAAGACTAGATCTAAGTTAAACTTACTTAGGATGAAAAGAAAAACGATGAGACTAGTGACAAAAATCCAGGGCAACGACCGCAAGACTCTTTCCAGAAAAAGAGGGGGCAGCAGAGGGTGTGGCAACCATCAAGACTGTGTCCAGAAAAATGAGGGGGTGGCGGTCGTCCACGCAAAAAAATGAGGGTGCGGTAGTCGTTCATGAGGGAGTTTACAGTGAGGAAAAAATGGTGAAGGGAAAGGGAAGGGGTGGGCAACATGCGTGGGAGAGAGAAAGATGAGGAAAAGTCATGAAGGTGTGTGGGCGACGACGTGTTGGAAGGAAGAAAGAGATTTGGGAAACAAAAGAAACTAGGGTAATTTTTGTTTTAAAAGAACTGCTGATGGTATATTGATCCACTTAAGCTGATGGTAATAATAAATCATAAGTATATGTCATATGCCAACGATACAAAAATATGTCGTCGATAAAAATCTATCTATGTAAACGCTATAATTTTTGTCGTCGGCAATAAGTGAAATTGCCGACGATAAAATAATATGTTGGTGTGTATACGACTTCTACCAACGAAATTGAGGAATTACATGTCTGATCTTAGTCTCGAAAACTAGTTTTGTGGTGTCACAATCTCAATGTTGGTACTCTTGCTACTAATCCAGTGTTCCATATGCTCGGACTAAACTTATAGAAATTGATGTTCATTTTATTCGAGATCAAGTCCTTTGTGGAGTTTTAGATGGTCGATATGTTCCTTCTGTTGATCAGTTGGCTAACTGCTTGACAAAGTCCCTTACTCACTCCCAGTTTCAAATCTGGCGGTCCAAACTTGGAGTGATTTATCTACCCTCTTATTTGAGGAGGGATGTTAGAGAAAAAGATAAAAACGATGAAGCATCCACATCATCAAATATTGGTATGTTGGAAGGTGACTCAATTGAAAGATAAGATTTTCAATTTATCTCTAGTTTATTACTCTCTCTCAATAGAGATTATATTTAGTTTGGGTCATGCCAATTATTTCTTCATATGTGTTCATTAAAAAATGAATGTCTTATTTTATTTATTTATCAATTTATTTTATCTCATAAGTTAAGGGATATATATTAAGTGTATATATGTAACATTTCAGCACCTCATTCAAGGTAGAAAATCAAGGATTTATTTTTCTCTAAAATCAAATCTCTTCATCCCTAGTTTCTCTGGGCTTTAATTATTACATATATTTAAAATAGAGGCATTTGTAAAATAAATTAAAATATTTATAAACTATAGCAAAATTTTAGATTCTTTCAACAATAGTAACGAATAGATTTATGTTACTGTCTATCAATGTCATTGGTAAAAGCATATCAGTGTCTATCAATGTATATTATTGATATAATCTGAAATTTTGCTATATGTTATAAATATTTTGTCAAATTTGTTATTTACCATTCCCAAATATTTGTATCACAAAATTCACTAAATAACATTCACGAAATTCACTACATATTGTTTGATTTCTTTAATAATAGAAAACAATTTATATGCATTTGAATTTCTTACTTTTCAAAATATGCATTTTTCATTAAAGGTGCTTTGAATTTCTAAAAAAATCGACCTGTTGATATTTATTTCAATAAAACAACTAAGCACAAGATTTATTTTTTCTTTGTGCGACAAAGAAGGTAGTAAACTTTTTCATTTCTTACTTTTCTTTTTAAATAAGTAAATAAAATAAAAGTTGATTTCGTAAATAATATTTTTCTTAAAAATAAAAATACAAAAGGTTTTGTATGATCTTTTCATAAATATCTTTTTATTAAAACATCCATATAGAATTTAGTGTTTCGTAAGGTTGGTTCTCTATTTTTCTTTTTTTTTTTTTCTTTTGTTTTTCATGATCAGGTGCTGAATTTAATTTGGACGGCTAAATTAAATTCAAATAAAACGTCTAGTGATCCATTACTTATTTAAATAGTGATTGTTGCCTTGAAAATACGATGTGTTTTTAGTGATAGCTCAATGTCGTGCCTTAATAGAATAATTGAATTAATAGATCAAGATGAACATAAGTTTTTCCTATTAAACCTAACTATTATAAGTTAAATAGGGTTTCCAGTGAATCCAAGATCGAACATGAAGACTATATGCTTAGATTTGATGAATGATCTTAACACAATGAATGCTTACAAAATGCGTCGAGTGAATGTTTGTTCAAATAAAATAGCTAATTAAGTGCAAATTATAATAGTTAAAGCTCATAAACATCATAATATGACATGAATATTAATCAAAACGTCTTTAATCATGTGATTAATATATCATGCATCATCATCAGCGTAAATCAATCATCATCAATACAATATCAATCATCAACATCAACACATTATGCATCTTAGCTATATCAATGCATAATAGAAAAATTACATGCAACATCTTAACTTCAGTTCGAAGGTCTACTAGGAAAATCTCTTACCTATAGAGATTTTAGCCAAACAAAGTACTTTCTAGCTGACAGTAAAAATTCTCTAATTAATTTAATCCTAATCTTAAAAGAAAATTTCAGTATCTTAATTGATAAAATTAGCAATCGGCTATCATCCAAAAATTCTCCCAAATTAATTAACTTAAAAAACAATTGGGGTTGAAACCAATTTAACCTTGATTGGGAAAAATTCATGATTAAATCTTCAAAAATTAATCAATTGAACATTTAAAGAAACCTCAATTAAATCCAAAATTAAATTAACAAATTATTAATTTAATTTTCTTAGCTTACCAAGGTTACTAAAATGGAGATTGAAAAATTATCTAATCCTTGATGGAAAAATTCATCACTTTAAATCTTCAACTTTTGCTAAAGGGACTAATCATAACTAAAACTGTCGAGACAACGGCGACGTAGGGTTATCTTAATGAAGAAGACTAAAACCCTTTTTCTTTTTTCTTTTCTTTCTAACTTAAGCATTCCAATACTATTTATAAACCCAAATTATTTCCTTTTTCTTTTAACATATATATATATATATATATATATATATATATAATATCAAAATATACATATATTTTTGTTCTTGTTATCTTTACTCAAAAAAGCCCAAATTTTAGGCATTTATAACCATTAATAATAATAATAATACTTCATTATTATTATTATTATTATTATTATTATTATTCTCTCACAAAAATATAAACATATATATTTATTCAAACCATCATTCTCTCTTTTAAATAAATATATCATTTTTTCTTCGTTCAATCAAATCAACCATGTCTCCCCTTATAGATTATCTTCTTTTCCAAAAAGATATAATTATATTTCATCATATAATTTACTTCACTTTTCCATATTAATTAGGGGTCTTCTAAAAAATATAACAGAGCGGCAAAATATTTACACTGTATAGAATAATTCTAAAAATAGAAAAAATCTACAGTCCCACAATGAAAAATACCAAAAATATCCCGTCAACAACGCGGGTAATATATTTGATACACGATTGTTTAGATTTGGCTATTGTTTGGTACACAATCGTTTAGATTTGGATAGTAAAATCTAAACGATTTATTATTTCAATTTTATCGTTTAATTTGGTTACACAATCGTTTAATTAATTGGGTTACACGATTGTTTAGATTTGGTCATTGAGATTTGGCTACACGATTTTTTTCAAGATTCTTTTAGATTTGGTTTGGTTACCCTAATCTAAGGAGGAAAAGAAGATTTGGTTTATACATAATCTTTTAGATTTGGTTACCCTTGTAACGACCCAACTCCTTATGCTGAATCGAAGTCATTACTAAATATAGAACAAGTGGTTTAAGTCTAAAAATTTTATTAAAAGCATACGGTTCAAGAAATTCATTTATAAAAACATAAACAAGGTAGTCATGCAAAAATGTGTAAACGTTCTGAAATCCTACTCGGGCCCTATCTACATAAAAGATAGTGAAAAATAAAAAAGTACTCAAACTCAAATGCTAAAATCTGAAATAAGAAATAAGCGGAAGCGGTAGTCCCTATGGCCCTCCTCGGTCTCACTTCGGGTCGCTCGCCAGCTTGCCCTTGCCCTTGCCCCGTCCTCTACCTGAAAACATGAAATGGAGAGAATGAGTATAAAAATACTCAGTAAGGGACCCACTACTAGTCCCACTAGGTGCCTGTTAACTTCCTGTTAGAGTCCTGATAACTGGTACCCAATCTCTGGCACGTTCCCGAACACGTGCAATCATGCGCTCCCGTAGGAACGTAACTCTGGTCTTCGGTGCCCGGGGACACCTAGGACAGTCGGGATGCGAGGACCCCGTCGAGTCACTCGAGTCATGTCTATATCATGCTAGACTGGCGTCCCGTCGGACCACACAGTCCTCAATAGGTGGTGATCCCGAAGGACACCCATGCAGGTACGACTCT
Source organism: Cucumis melo (assembly GCF_025177605.1). Lineage (NCBI taxonomy): Eukaryota > Viridiplantae > Streptophyta > Magnoliopsida > Cucurbitales > Cucurbitaceae > Cucumis > Cucumis melo. The sequence continues at coordinate 15,885,509 of NC_066863.1, forward strand.
AACAAAATCAAGCTAACAGGTACCCTAATTGCAGTAAACATACACATGGCATCAGCATATAACATGTCACATAAATCATTTCTACACTCTCCGTCCCGACATTCGTCGTAACCATAATAGATCTTGCCACGCATAACAGGCTATAGCTCAATTATATCGTCATTTGCATCATACTAACATTTATTTCAGGCATCATACTGTCAAATTCTCAATATGCAACATAGGGCATACACAGTCTCATACTTCAAACATGAAACTAGTAGTAGAATCTCTTACCTGGAGATTCACCCGACGAGTCCTAACCGCAAGACACGTGTGCTTTCCAAGCAACGGGATCCTAAATATTTAATAACGCCAAAGTCCGTAATTAGGTCACCAACGATTAACGGTTAAGGCTACGTTGAAATAACTTACCCCAGAGAAGGTTGCAGTGGATGAGTCCCTACTGAAGAGAGTCTCTCGCCGCACCGGTCACTCGGTCCAAGACGCCCTTAGGAAAAATAACTTAACTTAGTCCTAAAATAATTTAATTTACGTCCGGACCAGGGAGTTTTACTGGGAAAATGCCACAATAATTAATTAAGTTACCAAAATGTAGGTGGATGGAGCCAAATTGGTCTTGGCGGCTCGGCTGGAAGAGGACAGGGGGAGACGCGGCTCGGCTACGCAGAAGCGCGCGGCGCGGCTTCACACGCGAACGCGGCTCGCACGCGGACGCGGCTCGCACGCGGAATCGGCTTCGGGTTAGGGCGCGCGGATGCGGAGCGGCTCCGGGTTCGGGTTCGACGGCTGGCGGCGCGCGAGGCTTAGCTGCTGGATTCCCGTCGGCGCGGCGGCTGGCTGACGAACGATCCGGCTGCGCTGCGTCGGATCTCAGCGGTGCGGCGTGGCTGAGCTATCCTCCTCCGATCGAAGCGGCGCGGCGAGTTCCGGCTTCGGCTTTCAGAAGCGGCGCGGTACTACGGCTGGCTGAGGGAGACGGCTTCGGCTTTTCCGCTTCCCGGCAGACGAGCGGCACGGCTGCGGCTTCGACTCCCGACTGAGACGTCGCGGCTCGGGGCTTCGATTCGGCGAGGGCGTCGGCTTACGGCTGCGTGGCTTCGGTTTGCTCGGCGTGCGGCGGCTTGGCGTGAACCGACCCTCGACGGCTGGGAGACTGGCGCGGCGGCCTGAGGCGGACGACAGGCGGCGGCGGCGGCGTGGTTGGGAGTTAGGGTTTCCTCTCCTTCTCTTTTCTTCTCTCTTTTTTTTGAATTAAATTAGCACGGGTTCCAAGGCTCTTTAAATAAGAGAGAAACTAATTTCCTTTCTATTATTTTATTATTTATTTCCAAAAGTATCTCTCTTCTCTCTCTCTTCAATGAAACACCCTTGACCCTTTCCAAGCTTATAAATTAGTTGCTACTAATTAATTGATTAAATCCTCCTTTAATAAATAAAAAAAAATAGAATAAATTCCAACCTTAGTTTAATAAGGGTTTCCCCCTATTAATTCCAGCAAGACAAAAGAAATAAAAAAAATAAATAAAATAAAAGAAAAACGAAAAGAAAAGCTGGGCGTTACAATCTTCCCTCCTAAAAAACTTTCGTCCTCGAAAGTTCTAATCCTCGAACAGCTCGGGGTACTGGGCCCTCATGTCCTCTTCTTTCTCCCATGTGGCCTCTTCCACTCCATGGTTCTGCCAAAGGATCTTGACCAGTGGAATTTCTCGACTGCGAAGCTTCTTAACCTCCCTTGCCAAGACCTCGACAGGCTGCTCCTCGTAGCTCAAGTTCTCGCTAAACTGTAGTGGCTCGAAGTCCACCACGTGTGTTGGGTCTGCGACATATTTCCTCAGCATGGAGATATGAAATACGTCGTGCACTGCAGCAAGGGATGGGGGTAGCGCCAAGCGATAAGCCACGGGGCCAATCCGCTCCAGTATCTCGAACGGCCCTACGAAGCGTGGACTCAGCTTCCCCTTCTTCGCGAACCTCAGAACACCCTTCATGGGTGCAACCTTCAGAAAGACCATATCTCCCACTTCAAACTCGAGGTCCTTACGTCGTACATCAGCGTAACTCTTCTGTCTGCTCTGGGCTGTCCGCATACGAGCTCGGATCTTCCGTATGGCTGCGTTGGTCGTCTGCACTAACTCGGGGCCTAGCATCCTCTGCTCTCCAACCTCGCTCCAGCAGACAGGGGATCTACAGCACTTGCCATACAGAGCCTCGAACGGTGCCATACCGATAGTAGCCTGGTAGCTGTTGTTATAGGCAAACTCCATCAGATGCAGATGGGAGTCCCAACTTCCTGAAAACTCTAGTACGCAGGCTCGCAGCATGTCTTCTAAAATCTGGTTCAATCTCTCTGTCTGACCATCAGTCTGAGGGTGGAATGCCGTGCTGAAGTCCAACCTTGTACCTAATGCAATTTGAAGTCCTTTCCAGAACTTCGATGTGAAACGGGCGTCTCTGTCTGAAATGATGGATACGGGTACTCCATGTAGTCTCACAATCTCTGTCATATATAGCTGCCCCCACTTACTGGCAGTGTAAGTGGATTTCCCTGGCACGAAATGGGCCGACTTCGTGAGTCTGTCGACCACGACCCAGATCACCGTGTAGCCCCTTAGGGTCTTGGGCAGTCCCGTAATAAAATCCATCGACACACTCTCCCACTTCCACCCTGGCACACTCAAGGGTTGCAACAACCCTGCTGGACGCTGCCTAGGTGCCTTCACCTGCTGGCACACCAAGCATCTACTGACAAGGTCTGCCACATCCCTCTTCATGCCCCTCCACCAATAGACACTCCTTAAGTCCTGGTACATCTTCGTACTCCCAGGGTGCATGGTAAACGGGGAACTGTGAGCCTCAGTCAAAAGCTCCGTCTTAACTGCGCTGTCTTCCGGCACACAGAGGCGTCCTTCAAACATAAGGCCATCGTCAGAGGATATGGAGAAGCCTTCACCTTGCTCTGTCTCTACCACGCGACGCTTCTCTGCCAGATAAGGATCATTCAGCTGAGCAGCAATGATCTTTTGCCTCAAGGTTGGCTGGACTGTCAACTGAGCCAACTGTGCGGTAACCTCACCTACTGAGACTGCAATCTCTGCCCTCTCAAAGTCCCTGAGTAAGGGGGTCTGCTTGGTGATTAGCGCTGCTGAATGTGCAACTTTCCTACTTAGCGCATCAGCCACTACATTCGCTTTACCTGGGTGGTATAGGATCTCGCAGTCGTAGTCTTTCACCAACTCAAGCCACCTCCTCTGCCTCATGTTCAACTCCTTCTGGGTGAAGAAGTACTTCAGGCTCTTATGATCGGTGTAAATCTGAATCTTCTCACCGTACAGATAGTGCCTCCATATCTTCAGTGCAAAGACTACAGCTGCCAACTCCAAGTCATGGGTAGGGTAGTTCTGCTCATGGATCTTCAACTGGCGGGAGGCATAAGCAACTACCTTACCCTGCTGCATCAGGACACAACCTAGTCCCTTCTTGGAGGCGTCACTATAGATTACAAAGTTTCCCGAACCATCGGGCACTGTCAGGACCGGTGCAGTCACTAGCTTCTGTTTGAGCTCCTGAAAGCTCCTCTCGCAAGCTGGGCTCCAGACAAAAGGGGTTCCCTTCTTGGTCAACTGGGTCAACGGGCTGGCTATACGTGAGAAGTCTTCCACGAACCTCCTGTAGTAACCTGCCAAGCCCAGAAAACTTCGAATTTCACTAACCGTGGACGGTCGGGTCCAGTTGGTCACCGCTTCAATCTTTGCGGGATCTACTGAAACTCCCTCACTGGAAACCACGTGGCCAAGAAACGTCACCTTCCTTAACCAGAATTCACACTTGGAGAACTTGGCATACAACTTGTTGGCTCGAAGGGTCTCCAAAACTTGGTGTAAGTGCTCCTCGTGCTCAGCCTCAGTTTTTGAGTAAATGAGGATGTCGTCAATGAAGACTATGACGAACGAGTCTAGAAACTCCTTAAACACCCTGTTCATCAGATCCATGAATACTGCAGGAGCGTTAGTCAAGCCGAAAGACATCACAACGAATTCGTAATGTCCGTACCTCGATCGAAAGGCCGTCTTGGGGATGTCACCGTCCCTAATCCTCAACTGGTGATAGCCTGATCGCAGGTCGATCTTGGAGAAGACGGTGGCTCCCTGCAACTGATCGAACAGGTCATCAATCCTGGGCAAGGGGTAGCGGTTTTTGACTGTCACCTTGTTCAGCTCTCGGTAGTCAATACAAAGGCGCATTGACCCATCCTTCTTCTTCACGAACAATACTGGGGCTCCCCAAGGCGACACACTGGGCCGGATGAAGCCTTTGTCCAGCAACTCCTGTAACTGGACCTTCAACTCCTTTAGTTCGGCTGGAGCCATTCTGTAAGGGGCCCTCGAGATTGGGGCAGTGCCCGGCTCTAACTCGATAGCGAAGTCTACTTCTCTGGGAGGCGGAAGTCCTGGAAGTTCGTCTGGAAAAACGTCGGGGTACTCTCTTACCACTGGTTCGGAAGATAGGGAAACTTCCGGCTCTCTCACATCCACTACGCTTGCCAAAATACCCCAAGTACCCTGGCTGAGTAGTTTACTAGCCTTCATGGCTGAGATGACCTTGGGTATACATACCATGCCTGCCCCCCTGAATTTGAAACTAGCCTCGGAGGGAGGGTTGAAGACAACTTCCTTGCCATAACAGTCTATATTTGCATGGTTGGCTGATAGCCAATCCATGCCTAGTATCACATCAAAATCCTGCATGTCTAACACTAGCAAGGTCACGTCTAACATACGATTCGCTATCTCTACCCGACATGCCTTTATTTGTTCTTTGGATAACAGGACCTCCCCAGATGGAGTAGAAACCGACAAAACACTACCCAAAGGCTCTACCTCTAAACCCACATGCTGAACGAAAACGGAGGATATAAACGAGTGGGATGACCCAGAGTCAAATAGCACAAAAGCATAGTGCCCCAAAATTGGGAGCGTACCTGTCACCACAGTGCCAGCTCGCTCGGCCTCCTGCCGGGTAGTGGCGAAAACTCTCCCCTGCTGGGCCGCAGAAGGCTGGGGCGGTGTCGTCTCAAAGGGTTTCCGAGGACACATATCAGCAGTGTGCCCCGGCTGTCTGCACCTAAAGCAGACTCCACTTCCCGCCAAGCAACGACCTCCGTGGACTCTCCCGCAGGTAGTACAAGCGGGTAGCTCTCTCAGAGTCCTCCCGGCTGCTGCAAGCTCCCGTCGGTGTCTCTGGAAGACACCTCCTGACCTCAGTGTTCGCTGCGGTGCTACGTCAGGCTGCGTCTCAACCTTTCTCTTCTGTCCCAAGGCTGACCCTCTGCCGGCAGCCTTAGACGCATCGGCTCTCTCAGGCAGGCTCAAATCCAGTGCTATACGTAGTGCATCAGCATGCGTGGCTGGGCGGAGGGCTCTGACAATGCCCTGAAGGTCTAGCCTGAGTCCTCTAACAAATTTCTCCGTCCTGGCAGCCTCATCTCTTACCATATCGGGAGCAAAGCGGGACAGCATATCGAACTCGGCGTCGTACTGCTCCACCGTCATGTCGCCTTGCTCCAAGTTTAGGAACTCTTGCAGCTTGGCGTGCTTCACATTGGCGGAGAAAAACTTAGCATAGAAGTTCTCCTTGAACTGCTCCCATGTTATTTTGCTTACATCGCCCCCTAGCATTCTCTCCGCGGTCTCCCACCAGGCGGTGCCCCTGTCCTCCAAGAAGAAGACTGCACACTGCACCTTCTGGTCTTCTGGGCACTTCATGTACCGGAAAATAGTCTCTATGGACGTCAACCACATTTGGGCCTTTGTGGGGTTGTCCATGGATCCGTCAAAGGTCTTGGGATTATACTTCCTGAAATCCCGTAAGTGTTTCGCCTCGGCCGACAGTTGAACTGGTACTGGTTGAGCTTCCTCAGGGGCTGGAGGAGCGACGGCCTGAGCCTGAACAGGGGCGGCCTGGTTCTGCTGGGCGGCAAGGAAAGGCGCCAAAGCAGCTTGCAGCATGTCCTGATAACGCTGCTCCATTGCGGCGAGATCCGCCTGGGTGACCGGTGCGTTTGGGTCGACTGCCGGTGCAACAGGTGGCGCCTCCGGCTGGCCACGACCGGCTCCTCTGCCTCCCCTACCACCTCCTCGGCGTGTACCTCTACGTGGCGGCATTCTCCCTAAAATTGACCAACAACCTTCTCACCACAAGAACTTAACACCCTATATCTAGGTCTTAGACTATTCAGGCAAAATTGTAATCTTAACATTAGCAAGGCTTTAGACATACCTGGCGAGTGCCGAAGGACCGTATAGCCATAGGGTGAAGTAAAACCAAACAAAAATGACTTACATCGTAGGTCAGTCTACAGAACCTAAAACACTGTGCTCTGATACCAACTGTAACGACCCAACTCCTTATGCTGAATCGAAGTCATTACTAAATATAGAACAAGTGGTTTAAGTCTAAAAATTTTATTAAAAGCATACGGTTCAAGAAATTCATTTATAAAAACATAAACAAGGTAGTCATGCAAAAATGTGTAAACGTTCTGAAATCCTACTCGGGCCCTATCTACATAAAAGATAGTGAAAAATAAAAAAGTACTCAAACTCAAATGCTAAAATCTGAAATAAGAAATAAGCGGAAGCGGTAGTCCCTATGGCCCTCCTCGGTCTCACTTCGGGTCGCTCGCCAGCTTGCCCTTGCCCTTGCCCCGTCCTCTACCTGAAAACATGAAATGGAGAGAATGAGTATAAAAATACTCAGTAAGGGACCCACTACTAGTCCCACTAGGTGCCTGTTAACTTCCTGTTAGAGTCCTGATAACTGGTACCCAATCTCTGGCACGTTCCCGAACACGTGCAATCATGCGCTCCCGTAGGAACGTAACTCTGGTCTTCGGTGCCCGGGGACACCTAGGACAGTCGGGATGCGAGGACCCCGTCGAGTCACTCGAGTCATGTCTATATCATGCTAGACTGGCGTCCCGTCGGACCACACAGTCCTCAATAGGTGGTGATCCCGAAGGACACCCATGCAGGTACGACTCTAACAAAATCAAGCTAACAGGTACCCTAATTGCAGTAAACATACACATGGCATCAGCATATAACATGTCACATAAATCATTTCTACACTCTCCGTCCCGACATTCGTCGTAACCATAATAGATCTTGCCACGCATAACAGGCTATAGCTCAATTATATCGTCATTTGCATCATACTAACATTTATTTCAGGCATCATACTGTCAAATTCTCAATATGCAACATAGGGCATACACAGTCTCATACTTCAAACATGAAACTAGTAGTAGAATCTCTTACCTGGAGATTCACCCGACGAGTCCTAACCGCAAGACACGTGTGCTTTCCAAGCAACGGGATCCTAAATATTTAATAACGCCAAAGTCCGTAATTAGGTCACCAACGATTAACGGTTAAGGCTACGTTGAAATAACTTACCCCAGAGAAGGTTGCAGTGGATGAGTCCCTACTGAAGAGAGTCTCTCGCCGCACCGGTCACTCGGTCCAAGACGCCCTTAGGAAAAATAACTTAACTTAGTCCTAAAATAATTTAATTTACGTCCGGACCAGGGAGTTTTACTGGGAAAATGCCACAATAATTAATTAAGTTACCAAAATGTAGGTGGATGGAGCCAAATTGGTCTTGGCGGCTCGGCTGGAAGAGGACAGGGGGAGACGCGGCTCGGCTACGCAGAAGCGCGCGGCGCGGCTTCACACGCGAACGCGGCTCGCACGCGGACGCGGCTCGCACGCGGAATCGGCTTCGGGTTAGGGCGCGCGGATGCGGAGCGGCTCCGGGTTCGGGTTCGACGGCTGGCGGCGCGCGAGGCTTAGCTGCTGGATTCCCGTCGGCGCGGCGGCTGGCTGACGAACGATCCGGCTGCGCTGCGTCGGATCTCAGCGGTGCGGCGTGGCTGAGCTATCCTCCTCCGATCGAAGCGGCGCGGCGAGTTCCGGCTTCGGCTTTCAGAAGCGGCGCGGTACTACGGCTGGCTGAGGGAGACGGCTTCGGCTTTTCCGCTTCCCGGCAGACGAGCGGCACGGCTGCGGCTTCGACTCCCGACTGAGACGTCGCGGCTCGGGGCTTCGATTCGGCGAGGGCGTCGGCTTACGGCTGCGTGGCTTCGGTTTGCTCGGCGTGCGGCGGCTTGGCGTGAACCGACCCTCGACGGCTGGGAGACTGGCGCGGCGGCCTGAGGCGGACGACAGGCGGCGGCGGCGGCGTGGTTGGGAGTTAGGGTTTCCTCTCCTTCTCTTTTCTTCTCTCTTTTTTTTGAATTAAATTAGCACGGGTTCCAAGGCTCTTTAAATAAGAGAGAAACTAATTTCCTTTCTATTATTTTATTATTTATTTCCAAAAGTATCTCTCTTCTCTCTCTCTTCAATGAAACACCCTTGACCCTTTCCAAGCTTATAAATTAGTTGCTACTAATTAATTGATTAAATCCTCCTTTAATAAATAAAAAAAAATAGAATAAATTCCAACCTTAGTTTAATAAGGGTTTCCCCCTATTAATTCCAGCAAGACAAAAGAAATAAAAAAAATAAATAAAATAAAAGAAAAACGAAAAGAAAAGCTGGGCGTTACAACCCTAATCTAAGGAGGAAAAGAAGAAAGATGATGCACGCAGCGAAAAAAAGAAGAGAAAAAGAAGAAAGATGATAGAAAGAAACCAGACTTGGTTACCCAAATCTAAATGACGTAAGAAAATAGAGGAAGAGCGAAAAAAAAGAGAAAAAAAACAATAGAAAGAAATCAAATTTTGTTACCCAAATCTAAACGACGTAAAAAAAGAAGCGAAAAAGAAGAAATATGGAAAGAAATCGTAATGAAAAAAAGAAGAGTAAAGAAAGAAAGACGATAAAAAAATCCCAGAGAGAAGAAGAAAGATGGAAGGACAAATCTGGAATATTTAAAAAATGACTAGCTTTATGGGTTTTGTTACACGGTCCGTAAATATTGTAGTAGTTTGTTATATTTATGAAAATTTCCCTATTAATTATTTATACAAAACCAAATAATTAATATCATGTTCCACAAAAAATCCAAATTATTAATTAAATATATATATCCATAATATAACAAAGCGGCAAGTTATTTACACTCTATAGAACAATTTTAGAAGCGAAAAAAGCTCATAGGCCCACAATGCGAAATACCAAAAATACCCTAATAAATGTGCGATTAATCGTCCGCGTGCGCCCGACTAATTTTAATAAACAATTATTAGATGGCATCATGTAGAACAATATACAATTGATACACAATCTTGTAAATTACCAAATATATAAACGATAAAAAATAAACACTAAACGATAAAAAATAAACGCTAAACGATAACAAAATACTTTAACGATTATCTTTAACGATCGCGTAAATTATCTTTAACAATTATCGATCTCATATGTGCGTCTAATCACATTTGAAAATATAAACGATAATCATACATGATTCTGTACATTATATAAACGATAATCATATATATAAACAATAAGGTAATAAACAGTAAAAGATGACGAAAAAGTTTAAGTATACACGATCATGTAGAGAAATTTCAACGATTGTTTATATAAGTATAAACAAACATTTACAAAAACTCCAATAACTCGTAATTACAAAAATGTTATCAAAATGAAGGGGCTATTAAAAGGTAAAGGAACTTGCTCAGACTTTTTCGTTCATCATCTTCCTCGTCAATCATTTATATCTTGATAACTACTTCAACAGAACTGTCGTGATCAACGATCTGACTTGCATGCAAAAAGGTCTGAATCTATGTTCATTTTGATCTATCTCCATCATCTACATATATCTACCACGATCTATATCACATACAAAAAGGTCTAAGTCTATATTCATTTCGATCTATCTCCATCATCTACATATATTTACCACGATCTATATCGCATACAAAGAGATCTTAATCTATATTTATTTCAATCAATCTATATCTATATCTATCGCGATCTATCCCGCATACAAAAACGTCTGTTTCTATACTTATTGTATATATTTCATTGAATATAATTTATATTAGTCTTCTGGTTTACAAATATATAGTGCGCAAGAATCAACAAACATCGTGTAGAAAATCAATAAAGTGTAAAGCAAAGACAGAAGTAAGAAAAATGAAGAAAGAAAAAGGAATAAATGTAACAAACTTGAATGTGAATATCTGTCTGTATAGCGTTGTATATTTGTGTATTTTTTTTCTTTATATTGCTTTGTATTTTTAAATTTGTTAAAACTTACCCTTGTTTGAAACATACTATTTATTATGTCATTCAACAGGAGAACACTATCCAAATGACATTATTATGGAAGATGAATAAAAAAACCTAAGAATTACTGTATACTACAGTTTGGAAACATTGAATCAAATCAAGTCAAAAATAGACCAAAGAATTCTTTCTCGAGTTTTGACAAGCAGTCCTGTTGGCAAGTTCCTTAACATAAAAATGACCAAAATACCAACACAATTCCTGAATTTTCTATTAAGAAAACAATGCCATACGAAAAAAACTAATGTCCTTGCTTTCAACTTCAATGGACATATAGCAGAATTTGGACTGAAAGACTTTTGTTTTGTGACAGGACTAAAAGGTTACAAATTCTTTGAGTTAAATCTAGGAGAGAAAAGAAAATGGTCTGAAAAATGCTCTTTTTCGTCCTAATGACTTTAGAACAAGAAGAGATATAGAAATAACTTTCAAAGAAAAACTAGTTAACCTCTATATCTTTGAAGCATTTTTAATTCCCAAGCAACAACACAACCACATAAATCTCCTACATCTAGACATATTGGATAATGAAGAAATCTTTAAAGACTATCCATGGGGAAGGTTATCATACATCCTAACATATTAGTTCTTGAAAAAAGCATTCTACAGTGACAAGGATGTTGTATACCTTCAAGGGTTTCCCTTAGCTTTAGTCTATTGGGCTTTTGAGAAAATACCAAGACTTTCCAATTTAGATGTTGGGTTTGAAAGAAAGGTCGCAATGGAAGGGCCACCAATTGTAACGTGGGAATGTTAAGAAACAAGTGACTAGAGGACTCTAAATATCGACATTTTTTAATATGAGAATGTAAGTAAATTTAGAGCATGCTTTATATATATCTATTTAGATAGACAATGAAAGATTTTCTATCCATGTCTATCTTGAATAGATGATGATATAAATCTATCATTGTTTATCAATGCCTTTGCTACTTTTTCACTAATAATCTAATATCATTTTATTTGTAGTTCTCCATGACACCTCTAGACTCATCAGAAGAGTCTCAAACAATTTTGAGATATTTCAAAAATATTGATAAGTAGGAAGAAAAAGAAAAAGCAGAGCAACAGGAAAAAAAGAGAAAGAAATGGAAAAAAACAATGAAACAAATAAAATCTTAAATAAAATAAGAGAAATCAGAAAAATAGAAACAAAAGAAATATTATTAAGACAGTAAATAAAAGAAATAAAAAGTATGTTGACAATAGTTATGACAAGCTTGAATGTTCCACCACCATCAACCAAACTTTAAGAACAACAGAATGAGAAAGAAATTGCATATACAAAAGTCGTGGAGAAAAATAGACCACCTACTTGTAGCATTGATCTTCTTGATGATGATGAACAAGTTAATACAATGGTGGAATATGCAACAACACATTGCCCTACGGTTAGTGTCTTATTCATTATGTACTCCTTTGTTTTGTTTAATGTTCCTCAATTTCCAAATAAAATACGATTATGTTGTTTCTTTTTCTTTACAGGAAACTGTCGTTTTGGAAACACAAAGTAGTTTGGAAACAATAGCAACTACAGATTTAGAAACACCCAAAACACAAATATTGTCGCAGGTTTAATTATTTTCCAAACAATAAATATAACTCGTATAGACATATATAATTTATCTGTCTGGATGTATTTTCTTCATGATGTCTCTGAACATTCTTATTTTATGTGTTTGCAAATAGATGAAGAAGATGAAAAGAACAACTGGTTTATTCATTTAAGAACACCAAAAACACATGTATTGACACAGGTTTTAATTTGTTTAATATACAACTTGTTTCATGATCATTTAATATAACTAAACGGTCGTTTAATATAACTAAACGGTCGTTTAACATAACTAAACGGTCGTTTAACATAACTAAACGGTCGTTTAACATAACTAAACGGTCGTTTAACATAACTAAACGGTCGTTTAACATAACTAAACGGTCGTTTAACATAACTAAACGGTCGTTTAAAATAACTAAACGGTCGTTTAAAATAACTAAACGATCGTTTATATATTTCACACGAATGTTCATTTAGTTTGTAATTCTTTAATTTATATATTTTTTAATGCTTTGCTACTCAACTTGTTTCATGATCGTATATACATATCTAAATGATCTTTATATTGCACGGCTGCCTACATTTTCTTGCACAATCATTTTGATAGCACATTCTCTTTTTATATTTAGATAGTTGAATTTAAAGATGAAGAAAAAGAAGAAGAAGTTGAAAATAGAAGTCAGGAAGACAAAACAAAACGAAGCCAGATTCAATTGGAAAATATTGTAATCATTGAAGAAAAAAAAAGAAAAATAAGGGGAATAAAATACAAAAGATGCAACAAAAGGAAAACAAAAGTTGATTGAAGAGGATAAGGTTGATAATAATGAAACTAAAACTGAAGAAGAAATTGACACTGATAGCAGTCAGGAGCATGCACCACAAGAAGTGGAAACAAAAGGAAACCAGAGAGAAATTAAAGAATGCAAAAGGAAAATAATGGTAGTCAGCAAAAAAAGACAAAAGTCTCAACACAAGAAGAAAGCAGTAAGAAAAACGAAAGAAGAATGTCAACTCAAGAATACATTGATACTGCTCCATCCTTCGACCTACAAATTTCTCAATAATTTAGAGATGATTTATAGTGTTTGTAAAGCTTGAAATCTTAAATTTAACTTTCAAAAATTTCTTTATTTTATACTTGAGAAATCTGTATTCCATTTTACTCTTTATATCCTACACTATCTTATAAAACGTATAAGAGATCAATTACAATTATTACCATGATCGGTTATATTCAAAAATACCATCATTTAACCGTATAAATACATTGTCGCTTAAATAATATACTTCACGATCACGTAAATTGTACAACATCATCGTTTAACAACATCAATACGATCAATTACATCTTTTAAAAGATCGTTTTGACTTAATTACATATATATATATATATATATATATATATATATATATTAAACATAAGGAATGTGATTCCACATTTTAAAAAAGGCACGCAAATTTACAATATTGCCCCTTTGGTAAAAACAACCAATATATACGTACCGCCTTCTTCGGTTTCCATCACTTCGCAATACACAAACGTACTGATCACTCAGCTTTTCGTCTCAAGGATTTCCTATTCCATTTTTCTCTCAGTCCATTTTTCTATTCAACGTAAAAAGGTATGTTGCTGAACTTTTCATACTATAACGTTACGCTTCATCTTCTTTATATTTCAAACGTTTCAACATTTGTCTTGAAAACTTTCATTCTGTTCTTAAATTCTTATTCTCAAGCGTTTTGAATTCGTTTAAACTTCTATTCTAGAGATTGTTAAATGTTTCAATTTACCATTACTTGTCGATTAATTATATTACGAATATCTTTCTTTTTGCTTAAACGACCTGTTATATCAAGTAAACGATAATTTAATTTTAGGATTTATGGTTTACTGTTTTATAAACGATCGTGTACATAACGAAAGTATATTATGATCATTATTTTTAGGATGGTTGTACCTAGCGACAAGTACTTTCCTACCACTGTCTCATGCCAAGTGCACAAGATTGGCAGTCTTAAGGATAAACAGACCAAGGAACTGCTGCAAATGTTCGACAAAACAATTTTTGGTCCATTGCTAAATGTCAACATGGTCTTTAATGGCCAGTTGATCCATCATTTCTTGCTGAAGCACATACCTAAAGAAGCCAACGCCAATGGAATCTGTTTTTCAGTTTTGGGAAAAAATGTTCGTTTCACCAAAAAGGAATTCAACATCATAACTGGATTGTGGTCAACCAATGTAACATTGGAAAAAGACTATGATAATAAGCGCCTACAAAGCCTTCTATTCGGATCAGAAAATAAGAAAATAATAACATGCTTGAAAGTTGAGAAAATTTTCAAGAATTTTGAGTTTATGAATGATCATGATGTTGTAGAGGTCACCTTGGCCGTCTTTATCGAAACTATGATGGTCGGGAAGGATAAGAAAATACAGTTTGATATGGATATTTTGGGAAGAGTTGATGATGAAGAAGTTTTTAAGAACTTTGATTGGTCAACTTTCTTCTACACTCGTTTACTCAACAGTTTGAAGATAAGTTTACAAGATAAAAAAAAAAAAAAAAAAGCATACGAGTTAAAGAAGACAAAAACTTCCAAACCAGTGGCATACTACAACATCAAAGGCTTCGTACTTGCTTTTCAGGTGATTTTTATTTGTTTATACACTTCAATTAAATACAAACTAAACATCAAAGTTTAACATATTTGTTTAAATGTTTTAGGTGTGGCCTTATGAAGTACCCTCAACTGCAAGTGAGCACCTGGCCACAAAAAACAGTAAGAGATCAATCCCTAGGATATTAAGATGGAATTGTACACAAGCCCCATCTTACAAAATGTTGCAGAAGAACATATTCGACAGCAAAAATGGAAGTAAAACTTGTCAGCGATCGTTTAATACAATTGCATGATCATTTAATACAATTACACGATCATTTAATACAATTACAAGATCATTTAAAACAATTACACGATCGCTTAAAATAATTATACGATCGTTTACATTTTAACATATACAATCGTTTAGCTTAATGCGATATCATTTATATTGAATACCATATGTAGTATCATATTATTTTATAAACAAACGTTTATATTAACAATTCTTTGATTGTAATATTGCAGATTGTTGTTAAACCTAAACTAAAGATATCAACCCAAGAGAAAGCTTTCATGGAAAGTCGAATTCGAGGGGATGATAACATGGAAATGGATGATGATGAATCCATTCCAGATATTAACAACAACGATACCAATACTTCTAATGATGCAATGAACAATCAATCATTGGAGCAATTAGACTCATCTCTGCAACTGTCACCACGAAGGAAACAAAGACAAGCAGTGGCTGACCAGTCTGAATTGCATACAATAACCAACAAGAAACGTTGCAAATCAAAGAAGTCCAATGACAAAGAACAATAAAGTCATTCGAAATCCTACAAGAAACTGAAGAAGAAAATAAAAGAAGTTCAAAAAGATTTATCCACACTGACTTCTATAGTCTCTACGATGGATGGCACAATTAGAAAGCAGTCATTGGAACTGTCTGAAATGAAACAAATGCTGGAGAGATTGGTCCAGGTAAACTTTGTTTTCATAAAGTATTTCGTTTATCAGTTGTTTAAATAAACGATCGTTTAACTAAAATATCTTATTGCCTATCAAATTTTCATGATCGTTTATCGAAGTTACACGATTGTTTAGATAGGATACATCATCGTTTACTTTTATATACACGATCCTTTAACAATCCATTTTTTTTAATTTTATTTTCATTTTTATTTGTTTATTAGAATCAAAATCAAAATCAAGGGAATGATCCTACTAATCAAATTGACAATGATGATCATCAAAATAGAGAAGATATGATCACCAATGACCAACCATATGCTGAAGAACAACATACTGAACATCAAGAGGAAACCTAAAGGTTAACATTTCATTCATTGTTTACTGTTTTATATTGTTGAAAATTGGTTACATTCTAAATAAGTAACAATTGTATTTTTTTTTTATTCTAATTTTTTCTCATTTTGCTTAGGGAACATCAAAAGGAATCAAGTAGTGATATTAGCATAGACGGTAGGGATACAGACTTGCTATTGACTATAAGACATTTATCAGATAATAAAAATGGTCAAAGTCAGAAAGAAAAAGACCTGCCAGAAATGATTACTACCCTTCCACTTATGAGTCAACCTCTTCCACTATGTAAGATACTACCATCATCAAGTAGTTCTCTCAAACAACTTGCAATGGCTCCATTAGATCAAACTGTACAAATTCATGAAGTGTCACCATCAATTTCAATTGTAAATGAAGAATTCCAACTGGTATGTATACACGACAACTGTATAGTCCTTTGAATTAAGAGTTTGTTTCTTATCTAATATTATGCATTGTAGGAAATATAAAAAAAATGACCAAGCAGTTATTTTGGTTGAGATAGAAAAGAAAATGAACAAGTAACTAAGGATCAAACAATTCGAAATGCAGCAATCTACCTCAACTGAAAAAATAGAATCTCAATTAGTATGTATACACAACAAATGTGTAGTCCTTTAAATTAATAGTTTGTTACTTGTCTAATATCATACATTATAGGAAAGACCAAAACAACAGGTTGAGATTCAAAAAAATGATGAAGCAGTTACTTTGGTTGAAAATGAACCAGTAACGGAGAAAGAAAGTTCTACAATTGGTTTAGAATCTATATTTATATGTATATAAAATAACTTTGAAGTACTTTGCATCAATTATTATTGTTTTTTATTTTTTTTCTTAGTTAACAACATTGTACATTATAGGAAATCAATGAATAAAAAAAACCAATGAAGAGAAGAAAGCTATACAAAATAGCAAATAAAAAGGTGCCTGATCAAGATCAACAAGTTAATCCACCCACAACATCTACTTAGGTCATATCAGAACCTACAATACCTGTCCCAGATGTCGAAATCAGAGATGTAGATAAATATGATCCCATGTGGCAAGTGGGTTCAAAATTATGGAAGACATACTTATCTTGGAAAAGATAAAAAATAAACAACTCATGAAGAAAGGAAAGTAGTGTCCACAACCAGAAAGAAATTTTTTTTCAAAAAGCTTGAAGAAAACACGTGGATACTAGGAGACGTAAGCACTCTTTCCAAATTTTATTTTATATATAAAACTCCACGATTGAGTAAAATATACTTTATCTAACCAAAAGATCGTTTATATATATTACATGATCGCTTAGTAAGGAAAAGAATGTTGTAAACGATCACTTGTATTTGCTAAATGATCGCTTCTATTCACTAAACGATCGTTTACATATATTATACGATCGCTTAGTAAGGAAAAGAATGTTGTAAACGATCACTTGTATTTGCTAAACAATCGCTTAAAGTATCGCTTCTATTCACTAAACTATCGTTTAATTTTTTTTTTGTACAACATGGATTTGCTATTGACCCACTTGTAGAAGAAAATGTTGCATATCAAGCAACTTTTCAAGTATACTTTTAGAGTACTAGATTTGGAGTTTATAGTAAGTTACTATTCTTTAATTTTTTTTTCTATAGAAGTTAAACTGCATAATTATATTTTGACTAAATTTTTTTACTTGTTCTTCTAGACTAGAATCAACAAACAACACTGCATAGTTTGGCAACAACTTTTTAATACTCATGTGCTGACAGCATACAATAAGAAAGTTGAATGGACAGACACAACAGCACACTTAGAATTATGAACAGAATCAAATTTGGAATACTATGTTAATACAGCTCTTGGTGATTTCCAAGATAAAGAAGGGTGATGAGATGTCAACTATGTGATTGGCTGCATCAACATAAAAGAACACTAGTTGACTGTTGCAGCTAATATGAGGAAATGCAAGATCTATGTGTTCAACTCAATGCCAAAATATGTTGAGAAAACACTTGTTGATGAAGCTCTTGAAATGCATGCACGATACATCCCCTCACTCGTAATTGCAATTGGAATGAATCTCCATTCAAAACGTTTCAAATGTAGCCTTTGGCCAGTAGTTAGATCGAATACCACATTACAAAAAGGGCGTTCATTAGATTATGGCATTTTTTGTTCAAAATTTATTGAATGTCTTATAAAAAATGCTAACCATCATTGTCTAACTATGAAAAACATGAAACTGTTTAGACAACAATATGTATTGGAACTTTGGACAAAGAAATACTTTTGGTAAATAAATGTATATTTGGTTCTTGTACTTTTGACTGAATGTTTGTATTCGTTTAGATAGATATCACAAAACAATTGTATAAAAATATAAAAACATTCGTGTAGAGAAATGTTCATCGTGCATATATCTTTAAGCGATCATTTAGTAAAGTCTAAACGATCTTCTTAATACACATAAACATTATTAAGCGATCGTTTATAAACCACACTAATATCTAAAGAATATTAAGTGATTTCCTAAACATACATGTGAAGAATATTAAGTGATCATTTATATGTATCACACAAATGTAAAAGATTGTGCATATATCTTTAAGCGATCATTTAGTAAAGTATAAACGATTTTCTTAATACACATAAATAATATTAAGCAATCGTTTATATATCTATGTCTAAACGATATCAACTCTCCATCAAATTTAATATCAAACGTGTATACATAATAATGAAAGAGAGAGAGTACGCATTTTCATTACTTGTTCAAACCTTGCCTTGCTTACAAGTCCTACTATTATGTCCTTTACGATTACAATTGGAACATCTGGTTGAACTACTAAATTCGCCAACAAATGGAATTCTTTATTTTCTTGGTCTTCCAGCCTGCCGTTTAAAAATTGGAAGTAATATTTTCATGACAGAATCTACAACTCTCCAATCAAAATGAGATCCAACAAGTTGAATACAACCATTGTATGTTACTGATAGTGTTTCTCTATAATAAAACTCAAATACATAAGAATAAGTATCTAAATTAAGCATTCGTAGAACAAAAAAAGCATGTGAATAAGGAATTTCTTCAACATCTCATACTCGGCAACTACAACATCCCATGTTTAACTTCACAATAAACTGTTGATTTCCATCCACTACTTGGTATTCAGTCGTACTTATTGGATCAACCTAATACATAACACAAATAAGGACAGTTAATAAAATAAGAAGAAATAGATTTCAATTTCTGTATACATCAGATATATATAGATATCCATCTATTAGTGTCTATCTGAGACAGGAACAGATAAATTGCTATCTTTATCTATTGGATAGATAAAGATAGAAATCTATCTCTAACTGTCCAAAATTAAAAAAAAAAAAAAAAAAAACTTACCAATAATCTTCTCGACTTTTCATGTTCTAAACGCAGAACGTTCTCAGTCCAAGAAGTCAAATGACTCTTCATTATAGAAACAGCTTTACTTCGTTCATAAAACCACTTTTGCAATACATCTCTAATTGAACAAAGCATCGTAGTCATCGGTAGTTCTCTAAGATCTTTAACACTGAATTTACACTTTTTGCACAAGTATAAAATAAAGAAATTTTTGTTTACATGAATATACCCGAGACCACTTCGTTTATACCTTCGTCTACGTGAATATGCCCGAGACCACTTCTCAAAACCAACACTACTAAGATAATTTCTAATATTTGAACAAACAGACTCTATGCATCTCATGTGGTACTCAAATTCTTCAACAGTGTAGACATAAACACAGCTAAAGAAATACTTATCAAGTAGTAGATCCTTAAAATGGAGTTTCAAGTTACTTAAAAGATGTTTTGTGCAAACACAATAATCAACATCAGAAAACACTCTTAAAACTCCTTTGAGGATGCTAAGATGCCTATAAAAAACAATGACTAAATTAGCTCGCTCTGAAAAACTACCTCGTATCTTCTTAAAAAACCATGTCCATGATACATCATTTTTAGAATCTACAATGGCAAAAGCAAGAGGAAAGATTTGATTGTTACCATCTTGTGATGAGGTTGTTAATAGGATGTCACCAAACTTACACTTCAAAAATGTCCCATCAACAAAAATAATAGGTCTATAATATTTCCACCCCTCAATTGATGCACCAAAAGCCATAAAGCGAAACTTGAAATGATAACTATCATCCATTTCTAAAGCAGTGCATGCACTTATAATAATTAAAAATACATTTCTATCAGGACAAACAAAAAAGAACAGAAAGAATATGAAAGATGCCAATATTGGTCTATCTAGATAGACTGTGATATTAGTCTATCCACATCTACCTGCAAAACAATTTAAATTTGATACACAAAACTGATCATACCTAGGTTAGATTCAACCAATTTATCAAAGAATCTTGGAATCAATGCATACGATTCAACTGTATCACCATGTAATATCTTTACCATATGTTCTTTCGTTCTCCAAGTTTTCTGGTAACTTATATTAACTCCAAGATTTGTACGAGCTTTATGCACAATCTCTTTAGGAATGGAACGATTAGTAGACATGAATCTAAAATTATCTATCAAACAATTGCCAATTACTATTGAAGAAGCTTGCATGTGAGAACTTTAGGCAGTACTCAATGAACAATCATGATCAGAAGTGTATTTTCGCATCCATAAATCACTCTTCTTATAACGAGATGCCCTTACATACCATTTGCAGCCTTCTTGCAGACATCTAAATTCAAGAGACCTCAAATTTGATATTATAGTCATAAATTGAAAGTTGTTCTTCACTGCTATTATGCAAAAACACTTTAAAAACACTTCTTTACTTTCAAATAAACTTTTTTCCTTCAAATCAGAATAATAAGATATGTCTCTTATAACTCCATCATTTGAAACAGAATAAGAAAACCTATATTCAGTGACATATCAATATTCTCCCGTACACTACTAGATGAAGAAGACATTTCCAAATAATTAACACTTACATGGGCAACTAATGGATGTCTACTAGTTGCATCTTTAGCAAAAGCTAAATACCAAGCAACATCATTGTCCTTCTTTATTGGCATCACAAATTTGAACATTACTTTTACCAAAATCAAGTAAAATAGATAATTCTACTGATTCATCCAATTCAAGTTGTTCACATGTCAAAGCAACCAAAGAATTAAAGTTGACTCGCATATCTACCAAAATTCGGACACTAAGTAATTCTCATAAACATTGCAGCCATTCCATTGACCTCTTTAAAAAAAACAATAGAATAGACATTCTAATCTGGTAAATAAGAAAATATAATTAAGTATTTAGATGTAATAAGAGAATACTAAACGATCGTGCAAAGAAGTTAATAAATACTAAACGATCGTTTAACACCAATAGATTATCGTATATAATAAATTAAATCATCGTATAGAATAAGCTATAAGCGATCGTTTAAAGACACTGATCGTTTAAACAATCGTATTGAATTTGATACACGATCGTTTAAAGATATTGATTGTTTAAACCATCGTATTGAATTTGATACACGATCGTTTAAAGACGTTGATCGTTTAAACCATCGTATTGAATTTGATACACAATTGTTTAAAGATGCTAATCGTTTAAACCATCGTATTGATTTTGATACACGATCGTTTAAAGACGTTGATCATACAAAATATTGAAATTTTTCATGTTCATAAAGATGAACGATCGTATTCATATAGCAAAACGATCGTCTGTATATTGTAAAATGATGATGTTGATAGAGGTAAACGATCAAGTAATTCAATAAAAATTATTCTGAAAAACTTCAAACTATAGATCTTCATAATGAAATACATAATTCTTACGGTGATTCTTAAAAGTTCAAAACGAAAAAAAACTTTAAATTCTTACAAACAACAAAAAACAAAAACGACATTTATACTGAAATATAAATTCTTAAATCGACGTAAACAATAATCAAAATCTTCAACGATCTTCATAACCAAATACAGGATGTCTTACAGTAATACCTACATATTCTAAACATTCTATCTTTACGCTGAAATATATAATTCTAAACGAAATTTTATAATCAACTAAATAGTTTAAAGAAAAGACTATATTTAGAATACTCACAGAAACCAAAATCACTAAGACGATATTAATAGAGCAATATACACGATCTTGATTGTCCAAGATGACAAGAAAAGAAACGATGTTATCGAAGATGATGGATATGTCGAAATTTACGAAAAAGGCAAAGAATGATCAAGATGAATAACTCGAAAACGGCGATCGTAAAAAAATCGAGAAGAATAAGAAAATCAGATTTGAAAGATCGTTATAAAAGATTAAGGGCAAATAAGGAATTCTAAAAAAATAATTTGCTTTAATGGGTTTGTTATACGGACCGTAAATAGTTTACAATTTTATTATATTTATGTAAGTTTCCCTATAATCAGATCTCCAACAAAATTTCTCCAAAAAAATTCCCTAACTTTACTCAACCCTTATAACATAGGATTAATCAAAATCTCAACAAACATCACAAGGCAAAAGCTCTAATTAAATATTCATCCAACAAATATTTAATTAATTTCAATTTCCACAAAATCAAAAATTCTACTTAAATGAATTCAAAATAATGCCCAATAAATAAATCTAATTAAACAAAACTAATACAATTAACTCTAAAATTATCTTAATTTTAGGGGCGTTACATTATTTGTGAATATTTTTTTCTTTGTCTAAAATATTGATTTAAGACAATCCATTGATTAGGGTTGAAATCTAGATTAAGAACTAGGGATGAAGGGTTCTTAATTCCAACTATTAGAAATTTCATACCAGCTTAGCCTAGAAATTACAAAGCATGAGATATTGTGTAATTTACTTTTGTATTGTTTCGTTTTCTAAATTAAAGACAAAAGCGATAGAACACTTCCGTCATGGATTCAAACACTTCAGGCTTATAATACCATTCATGGTTTGAATTTCATGTGTTTAGTAAACATATATAACTTTAATTATGCTTGCAATTGAAGTTGGTTATGATCCATTGGTAAACATGGTCTTATATGTGTATATTGTAAGGGGGCGTTTGGGGCATGGAGTGAGTTATTATAATCTGCGGTTATTATAATCTGTAGATTATTATAGTCTATATGTTATTATAATATGTGTTTGGGGTGCAGATTATTATAGTCTGAGTTATTATAATCTGTGTTTGGGTGTACATTATTATAGTCTGGGAATATCAAAAGTGTTTTTTCACTCTTTTTTTTTTCAATACACATTTTATTTCAAAATTATTTTATTCAATCTCGTTAATTATGTAGTTTGTTAAATAAATTTAATTATAATCTTCATAATGTAATTTTCTCATTCGTTAATTATGTAGTGTTCAACATAATTAATTAAGAGTGTTCAACATAATTAATAACATAATTAATTGTAGACAATCAAAATTACATATTTAGTAAACATCACAAGAATGACATAAATTAAGAGTGTTCCTAGTGCATGCATTTCATAACACGTTAGCAATTTAGAACAAATGACAAAATAATTTCAAGTGATGATAGTAATTAGAAGAGTATTAATTACTAATTCTTCATTTTCATTGTAACGACCCAACTCTTCCGGACTAAGCTGAGGTCACTACTAAATACCAAAACTCGACAGTTCAACATAAAATTTAAAACGGACCAGATACGATTCATTAAAACAGTATAAACCTTACAAAAGACAGTTTCGGGCCCTATTTTAAATAATTCAAAAAGTCACAAAATAAAATGTCAAGTCACCAGTCCAAAAATCAAAATCAAAACATTCTGACAAAATACATAGCGGAAGCGAAAGAAAATCAGACGCGTCCATATGGCCTTCACGCATCCTTCCTGCCTCTCGTTGGTCTGCCCCTCGCTGTACCCCTACCTGAAAAGTTAAAGAAGAGAAAGGGTGAGTATAAACATACCCAGTAAGGGACCAACTACTGGGCCCGTTAGGGAACAACAGTTAACTTCCTATTAGGGGGTACCCTACATAACAGTCTAGTGGTTCCGTAGAACGCACATATCAGTCTAGTGCTCCCGAAGGATGCACATATCAGTCTAGTGCTCCCGAAGGATGCACATATCAGTCTAGTGCTCCCGAAGGATGCACATATCAGTCTAGTGCTCCCGAAGGATGCACATATCAGTCTAGTACTCCCGAAGGATGTACATATCAGTCTCGTACTCCCGAAGGATGTACATATCAGTCTAGTGCTCCCGAAGGAATACACATATCAGTAAGGCACACTACCCCATAGATGAAGCTAACCGTTACCCCTCAGCCCTTACTAAACTGTCTACATCAGTCACATCTCAACGGCATTCCTATTACAGTCCCACCATAGGCTTTGTCAGTCAGATAGTATAGGTTTAACATCTACACCC
Organism: Cucumis melo; assembly: GCF_025177605.1. NCBI lineage: Eukaryota > Viridiplantae > Streptophyta > Magnoliopsida > Cucurbitales > Cucurbitaceae > Cucumis > Cucumis melo. The sequence continues at coordinate 15,909,715 of NC_066863.1, forward strand.
TCAGTTGTTTTATGCATTACCGATTCGCACACCAATAGGGAAACCCTAGGTCCAATCGACTAACCAACCAAAAACCGGACTCACTGTCCTTCCCCGTCCAAACTCCATGAACCACATCCAGACCAGTGTTTAATACATACTAAACCGTAACTTTAAGGTCCATCAACATATAATTTCAATCCACAAATAGCAGTCACAGTATAATTTCATCAGACAAAAAATAATATCAGTACTTAACAGTCAACACGCATACAGATATTCAGTACAGTCACTAACGTATAATCCCCTGTGGATTACTACGGTTTTAGCCTGGACTCGGGGTCCAGTAGTAGGAAAACCCTTACCTGAAACTCGGTTATGCCCCTCGATCGAAAACCACGCTCGACAGATCTACCTAACGAAACACGAAAGTTTTAGTTGGTGAATTCAGTAGCAGTTGCTTTAAAAGGTTATCCGCTGACTTACCCAAGGAAAGGAAGCTAACTCCCACCAGGTCTGCCGCGGAACCCGAGAACTTGAGCGTCAACTCTGCACTACCTTCAAGGAAGAAAAGTAGGGCCATATCTTAATCCAACATTCAAACTCGAATCGGACGAGGTAACATTAGGGAATTTATCAGAACAATCCTTACCGAAGACTCACCGCGAACCGAAATGAAGGAAGGAAGGCTTAGGTGGCTCGGCTCGGCTCGGCTCGGCTCGGCTTGGTTCGGCTCACGCGGCTCGCGGCTCGGCTTGGTTCGGCTCGCGGCTCGGCTCGCGGCTCGGCTCACTCGGCTCGCGGCTCGGCTCACGGCTCGGCTCACTCGGCTCGCGGCTCGGCTCGCGGCTCACCCGGCTCGTGTGGCTCGGACCGGAAACGGGTTTCGGGTCGGGTCGGCTTGGCTCGGGTCGGGTCTTTGCAGCGCGAAACGGGCAATCGCGAGCGGTGGTTCTCCGGCGTCCGACGATCGTGACGAACGACAGCTGGGAGGCGTCCGACGGTGGAAAAATGGACAGACGGCGGTGGCGTTGGCTGGGTGCGAAACGGAGATCCGGCAAGCTTCACGGCTGCGACTGTGGGCTCGGGTTCACCGGAGAAGAAGGAGAAGAGGCTGAGGTTTCGCGTCGGCCGAAGGACAACCAGGCTGGAGACGAAGGAGCCGTCGGTGATACGAAATGAAGAAGAAAGAGATGAAAACGGTGGGAAGATGGCGGCGTCGGGAAGAGAAAACGGAGATGGAGAGGCTGCGCGCGTGAGGAGGAAGAAGGAGAAAAGAAAGAAAAACGGGGGGGGGGGGGGGGGGGGGGGGGCTGCGCGGCGCGAGGGTTTCCTTTTTTTTTCTTTAAAAAAAATATATATATATATATATATATATTAAAACATAATAAATATAATTAATATTAAAATATTAATATTAAATAATTTTAAAAATAATAATATATATTAAATAAAATAATAATAATAATAATAATTTATAATAAAACATTAATACTAATTAGTTATTATATTAAGTAAATAGAAAAAGGATAATGTAAATATTAATATTAAAAAAATTGAAATGACAATAATACCCGATACTAATAATATAATTAATATTATATTATTAAAATTCACTTAAAATGCGAAAATTTTTACCTCGAGCTTCGGGGCGTTACATTCATTATCTAATTACTAGTGTTTTTCGTTAATTAGTGTTTTTTTTTTTCAAAAATGATTTTTAAAGCAAGTTATAAGTTTGTTAATTTTGTAAAAAAAATTAAAAATATTATATAAATTTTTGCATGATTTTAACCACTACATACGATCATTTTTTTCTAAATGCATTTGTCATATTACCATTGATTCTTTATTTTTCCTAAATATGATACAAATTTATTCTTTTTATAATAGAATTTTATTATTATTTTTCTCTTTTATCATGCTATCATTCTTTTGATAACACAAATTGTCTTAAAAAAATGCATTATGATACATATCTTTTCTTTTTTAGATTTATTATACAAATTTGGTTATTCAAATTTTGTTTTATGCTAAATATTTTCGTAAAATAGATTTTTAATGAAAAAAAATGTAGAATCACATTTTTTTCTAAAAATTATTCTTTTGATTTATTTAGAAATAAAAGCTCCAAAAAAAAGAAAAATTGGTTCAATGAAAATACATGTATAATTTCATTTTACCCCATCTAATTACCAATATTTATTTTTATTATGTTTATTTATTTCTATAGAAAACATTGTCAAAAGTTGTTGATTGTCTTATTTGTTTTGTTCTTTTTGAAAACTTGAAATAAATTGATAAAACTATGAATTACTATTTTTCTTAAGTTTAACACAATTGATTTTTTGTATTATGTTTATGCATTAACCGATTAACACAATTCTTTTAAATTTTTGCAAAGGAAATTTTTTCTAAGATATTTTTCCAAGTTAATTTTTCCTAAGTAATTTTTTCTACGTTATTTTTGCAAATATATTTTTTGTAATTTATTTTTCCTAACAAGCCATATTCCTAAGTTATTGTTGCAAAGTGGATTTTTTCTAATTTATTTTTTCTAACAAAATTCATTAGATGAATCTTTTTGTGGCGTAATTAAAATTTGTGAAATAATAACCCTTGGAGGAGTGAGGGATAGTGATAAAAGGAGAAATAGGGGAGTGGGAAATAGTGTGAGAGAAGAGAATGGAGGAGTGGGGAATAGTGACAGAAGAGAAACAGGGGAATGAGTATAATAGTCCTAATCCTAATCCTCGGGTTATAATCACCCTTAGGACAAACATGAGGGCCAAACAGCCCCTAAATATCGATGCTATAGCAAAAAAATTAGGAAAAAAGTAACTACAGCATAAAATGGGAAGCGGAATCTTTGCATACAATATATTTTTAAATTGTTTATTATAAAATGTACATATGTAGCAATATGACATTCGAGCGTTTACTCTAAAATCTTGGAAATTTTGATAGAATCTTCAACATTATTACCAAGTTATCATATACTCAAAATGTGGTAAATAGTTTGTTTGAATGAAAATGATATGATTCACGACTAACATAAAGAAAGTCGTAAGTTGCTTTAGTCAAGTCTTGAAGAACCATGATAGAGAGTAAGGAATTAATTTAACTATGGTCTTATTTTGATGGTAAAATAAACAAAATTCACATCATTAATTTTGTCATGAAATTATGCCAAAATTTAATGAAAAATGTTTGAATGAGATTAAAAATAAATAAGATTGTTTTTGTGGTTTTTACAAATTTAATTTATTTCGAAATAAAAGTTTTGGATTGAAAATAAAAGATGAAAATTGAAAGAAAAAAAGTAAAAAATGTAGCAGGTTCGAAAAGTCAACTATAGAGAAAAGATAGAAAACAATCTATAGAGAAAACAATACGACATGTCATCAATATTTTAGGGTTTAGGGTTCAACAATAATTTTATATAGTTATAATCCATAATTCTGATGAGCTACTAAAGATATGTAAAAGAATACTATATACTCTTAGTCAGACTTTTTTGTGAATTGATATGAATGTAAAACTATTGGAATGGTGGGTAAACAGAATCATAAAATTAAAGAGACTTTGGACTAATATTGAAAAAAAAAAGAGAGAATTTAGTGAAAATAAAATTTTGTTAAATGGGGAGAGAATGTAAATGTAAAAGATATTGGTAACTGAAGTTTGGAGATGTGATAGAAATTTTAGAAACTCGTATTTTAAATTAAATGTAATGGCAAATAAAACATAACCTCTTAAAACCCAAACAAACAACAAAGCACTTGAAAGAGAAAAAAGAAAAAGAAAAAGAAAAAGAAAAAACAAAGGGGGTGCAATATTTTAATGATATTTTGTACAACATGGTCGGTTGGAGGAAAAAAGAAAAGCCATATTTAAAATGAAAATCAGAAAAAGAAAAACCCACCAGAAAATAAAAGAAAGATAGCGCTTAAATTATATGTATGTGTACAATGACACACGTCACCCAGCGCCCCTAACTTTAAAATTAAAACCCACTATGTGAAAATGAAAATTATAAAAATTAAAAATAAAATAAAAATAAATTAACGGGAATCTTCCAGCGGTAACGCCACGTGTAGGAAATCGAGCGATTGCTACAAAATTAGACCAATCACGTTTCCGAAACTGATCGGATCTCCTCTCGAGCTCTCGTCCACGAATTCTGATATCCCATTTCTCTTCTTTCTTTCCTCACCGACACGTGTCCAATTTTCCGCTACTAGTTTTATAATTCAGGAATAGTAAAATATTCTTCCACCCAAAAAACCAAAAAAAAAGAACAAAAAACAAAAACAAAAACAAAAAAAAGAAAAAAAAAAGAAAAAAAGAAAAGAAAAGAAAAAAACCTCTCTCTCAAAATCGAAAACCAGCTCCTCTTGCAACCTCACTGAAGAAACAACCCACCTAGGGCTTATCTTTGCTTTTGTCTTTGCTGTTTCTTTTCTTCTTCGATTCCGAATCGTTGGTTTTTTTTCTTCTTCAAGACTTTTGGATTTTCTGACTACAATTTTGGGATCCAGGTGAGTTTTGTATTTTTTTTCTGGGTTGATCGTTTCTGTTGGTTTTGTTGTTTATCTTCCGTTTTTTTTTTTTTTTTTTTAATTTTGATTTGGTGATTTGATTGGCAAGGTGTTTTTGGGGTTTGAGCTGTTTGGTCACTGAAAAAGTAGGTTGGATTGAAGGAAATTCTTTCTTGAATTGTTTCATGGGAATTGGTTTCACCCAAATAATGTGAAATTGTTGAGTGTTTGACGGATGGGTTAATAGAAAAAGTAGATGTTTATCGTTTGAAAACTGTTTATTATCATTATTATTATTATTATTATTATTATTATTATTATTATTGTTTGATTTCTTTTTCTTCACGTATTTTTCAACTTTTTTTTTTCAGTACATATTGGTTGACGAACTCATTTTTATTTCCTTCCGGATACTTTTTGTATCAATTTGTCTTTTGAGATCACTTTTGGGTTATTTTGATGGATGTGAAATACTAGATCTAAGAAGAGTAAATTTAATTATTTCCGTGTTTGTTTGGATGGATAGTACTGCAAAAGGGGGAAAAGGATTGAATAGTCGAATTCCTTTATTAACTTACAGTCTCGGAAAATTAATATTAGCGGAATGGTAAAAGAATTCTTTCTACCGTTCCTTCTTAATACTTTCTTATCTGGTAGCATATTTTTACTGTTTTTCCCCCAATGGGTTTAGAGCCCAATTATGCATCTGATAAACTTTTGTGTCATTTTCTCTTCTTTTCTTCATTCAGATTTTATTGCTGGACAAGTTTGTGATTGAGATATGATTTCATATCAATCAATCTTTTGCTTCATAAATGGTGGATAGAGGATCTCGAAGGAATGTCTGACTTGTGTATGTATAAGGTACAGTTTACTTTCCCATTTTTCTCTATTTTCTGATTATTAATATGAACTAATGTTGGTTGTTCCCCTAAAGGAGATGCTAAATATATCTCACGTTCATTGGTATTACTTTATCTGAGATTTCAATTATCTTTGAAGCATTGTTAGTGTAAAAAATCTAATAGTGAGTCGCTGAAATGACCTCCCACACGCTAAAAAATTGCAATGAAAGACGTGAGCATATTGCTAAGTATTTTAATTTCCATAAAGTAGTCTGTTCACTTATAAATTTTCTTGGACTATTTTTAGAATTCAAGACACAGTTGTAGAGCCTAAAAATATCTTATTCAAATAAGGTCATAAATTTTCTTTGGCTATTAATTTTATGTTTTTAGTACACCCCTTGTGTACTGTTAGTGCTGTAAAAAAAAAAACTCATAAGAAAAGTAAAGAATGCTTGCTGCGCGTTCTTTTACTGGAAATTTTGTTACAGTGCATTCTTCTTTTGTAAAGTAGTTTAAATATGTTTAGTTGCAAATTTGCAATCTTCTCGGCTTGATGATCATTGATACAGTTAGCCTCCATGGGTTAGATAACTGGCTGATTTACGTTTCCTTTAGCACCCATGACTTTATAAACCTTGGTTGTATTGAATGCCAAATTACGGTGTGATTAGCTTGGTGATACATTATTGGGATTCGCATCATTCATTGCAAATTAGCTGAACAAGAATTTGAGGCATCTTTGCTGGTTGTTTCTAACAAGAGGCCTACAAATCAGGCCCCTACTTCTTCACTACCAACGCCCCAGTAATTAGTTCTCATTCATAAATTCCCTCATGATAATAACTGAGAGGGAAGGCTTTCCTATAGTTTCCATTGCCAATGCCAATGCAAAGCAGTTTTGTGGATGTCTTCTTGTTTGAGGTGTCTTTGGAAATAACTGGATTTCAAATCAATGCTGAAAAAGATGGTTCATGGTGTTCATCTTATGGTTCTTTAGCAATCAAAGTTCGGGTTGTAGTTAGGATTCGGATTGTCTTTCAATTATGCTTCATAATTTATAGAAAACACCAACCTCCATCTTTTTTGTTAACTTAAAAGCTTGATCAGAGATTATTAACACACAAGACAAGGACAGGAAGCAGTAATTCCTTAATTCTTTGGTCAGTATACTTATTTAGGAAGGCAAGAGTTCTTATGGAGCAAAACTCTTTCTGTGGACGCTATCTCTTAACAATACTAACACTCAAGGATGAAAAGGTGAACAACTATTCTCGTAGGTTATGTCATGTGTAAGAAGGAAGTGAAGAGATCCTTAGTAACTGCCAGTTTGCCACTGAAGGTCGGAATTTAATCAATCAAACGTTTGGTTTGGTCTGGTGTTCTTATTAAGGATGTCGACAAATGGCTCCCTGTGTTCTTTTGACGTGGTGGTCAAGGATAGAGCAAGAATGCTCTGGTCCACTACTACTAGAGCATTTGGAAAGAAATGAATCAGAAGCTTTTCAAAGGTAAGCTATATTTTTCTTGTTAGTTTTGGGAAAATATACAGTTCATAATAAAAAGATAAGTCAAGTTGGAGTTCCCTTCACCTTGAAGCTTTTGAAAGATAGATTTGCCTAGGTTCTCCAAGCACTATTGACCCATTTTCCACCTTGAAGTTCATAGTGAGTTATTTTTCGTTCCACATGCATTGATCTTGGCATGAATACTTCCAAACTAGGAGACAAGTTTATTGCCTTAGAGCATTCCTTGTGCCCTGAGAAGACAGTATTTTGGTTGCTTGTGATGTCTGATGTGCAATTTTTTTAGGAAGTCGAGAGAAATGACCTTGATGTAGTGCAAATGCTAACGTCTTTACATGAGAGAACTTCATATTTACCAACATGATTGATCTTATACCATTTATAGGATATCAAGATCTGCTCTAATCTTAAAACTTCAGCATCCAATTATTTTTTAGAGATGATACCAGCTGGTTCTTTTTTTTTCTTTTTCTCTCTCTCTTTCAATGTAATTTATCTTCTATTTGTTTGGATAACTTTACTTGTCTCTAATGATCCGAGTGAATCTTATTATCTAGGCTGATGTAGTCTGTCTGTGCACATGCATGTGTGTTGTATTTTTTTACTTATATGCATTTGGCGAGCAGACCAAATTGTTGGTACAAAGCAAACTATTCTTGTAGATTTACTTAACAGTAGCCCTTTTTTTAACTATTGTGTCTTCAGAGGTATGTATCTGTTTTGATTGCCAATTTGGCTTCCAACTGAATGCCTCTTGTTTCTAGTTCCAACTCTAGACCCAGCCATATAATATCATCTTATTAACAGGACTTTTGCAATTCAAGTTCAAGCTAAGGACCATGAAATGGATGCTGTAGTATAATAAATATCACTGGTATTTGCTGATCTTGTGGTCGGTCATAAGTTGGTGTAGCTGATGTTGCCATTGGGGTGAAGGCGACATCACTAGTAACTGGTATTCTGAAATCCTTAAATTTGCTTCGTTCTGAATCAATATGTCTCTGCATATTTTTAGTTTTATGGTTAAAAGGGGTTTTTTTTTTTTGCCTTCTTAATCCACATTGTAAGCAGAAAACTATCACCTAACAATCTCCCGTGGTTGTGTACTTCAAAGATACAAGAAACTAATGGCAATAGTCTATGCAAAGCTCTAGCGTAGATGGGCTCTGTATGATTCTTTAGTTTTCCAAGTATCAAATTTATTTGTTAGGAAAAAGGAGAAAACAAAATTGAGAAGTCATATCAAATAAATCTAAGATCAAAATTATTAACTAAAGTGGGTATGTGTCATTATTAATTTTCTGAAACTAAAGAAGCAATAGACTGAGCACTGTGCGGGAAATCCTCCTACCTTATTACGCTGATGACTATGATGTTTGAGATGATGGGTCAAGATATGATTTTGGTACTTAGCAGCCGTTTCTCCATTAAGGGTCGTCAATGGAGTGTATTTTATGGAAACAATAATTTATGGATGGACGTTATATCCATTCTTTTATTTCTCTATAAGATTGAAAAAGACCCTTACTATGTGATTATTATTACTTTTTTGGTAGAAATAATCTGAGGTATATATCCTATTTTAGTCCTTAAAAGTTTATACATATTTAATTGTAGTTCTAAACTCTTTCTTTTGAATTGTTTTCTTTACTCATTAAACTTTCAAATGTTTGCTTTAAGTTCTTAAACTTGATGATCCATGTATTTGATCTTTTGTTAATAATTTAAACAAAATGCTAAAGTCATATTGGGATTTCATGTCTAACCTGCTGCTTATAGCTTTTATGACTTGTCCACATAGACATCTACTCAAGTACTCATCATATACTGGACAAAATATGTCACACTAAGTTTTGGTCAAATAATTGATAAAATATTAATGAAAATGACTTGAATGATTTTTTGTGTAAAGCTTGAGAACTGAAAGAGAATGCTTGAAAGTTTAGGAACCATAGAAGTACAAACATAAAATTTTTTGGGGGCCAAAATAGATTTTAAATCTTCACTTAACCATTTTATAAAATGTATATTCAAGTCTTGTAAATTTAGAAGGACAAAGTCTTGTTCTTTGTTTTAAAATTCAAATTTCTCTTTGAACTTGGTAGCTGTCAAAATATTCCAGTCTTGTATAAAGAACCATATTTGAAGCTGTGATATTTAAGAGAACTAATTTGATTTGCTAGAATAAGGAGCCATTGATGTACACATCAAGTTTAAATGTAACAATTTGGTTACTACATGCAGTGGTGGTATTTTGGATTTTGTTCATCTGTATGATGAGTATTGAATTGCCTTCTGTATTTTATGAGATATAACAACTTATCCAAATCTTTTTTAATGTAAGTGGGAAGATTATGTCTTTGCCTAGTGTTTTGAAATTTCATAGCTTAATACCTTGTAATGGTGTTGCAGCTCAAGGATAATATTTGGAAGGGTTTCACTGAGAATGATGATTATATAGTGCCTCATCTTGGTGATGAACTTTGGGATCTATTTGAAGTTCAGAGTGATAATCTCGAGAATTCTAATTGCAGAGTTGGCTTTACAAACGATGCTTACAGTGCAACTAATTTCAGTTTTCTTGGTAAGGAGAAAGTAAAAACACAAACATCAATCATGAAGAGTACAGTGCTGGAAAAAGATTCATGGTCTCATGCACCAGATGGTGTTCCTTCTTCATTAAACAGTGACTCATTCAAAGATGCAAAAATGGAATCCAGTAGTCTTAGTATGTCAAACCATTGCTTTAAAACCGACGTGGGTACAGATCTTGATTACTGCACTGATGATCATATTGTAACTGACAATAGTGCTGCAGACGAGAATGACATGTATCAGTATTCAGTCAGTCACATGTCCCAAACAGATAATGATATTAGTTTTCTGGATGATGATCGTGAAAACAAAGAAAATAACGATCTTCTGTATTATGGGTGGCAAGATATAGGAAGCTTTGAGGACGTTGATAGGATGTTTAGGTAATCTTCAGCCTTCCTCTTAACTTGTTTTTCCATTTGTTTATATTTTATAATATGAAGGCTGAATGCTTTGATCCCACTGTGATGGTACAGAAATTGTGATTCAACATTTGGGCTTGGGAATTTAAGTAATGAAGATGATCTACGCTGGTTTTCCCCATCCCATGGCACGGAAAAACTTGAAGATCCTTCAAAGTCGAACTTTAAATTTTCATGCTGTGAAGGAAGTACTATAAATGATGCAACTGAATTTAATGAAGAGTCTAATCCTGTGAATTCAGAGCCTTCACCTGAAGGTTTGAACAGAAATAATATTTTAAATGGGTGCAAGATGAATGATGGGATTACCGACATTAGTGACTCTGCTGCCATGAGTCACTTGTCAGCTGCTGACATGTCTGATAGAAAAGGCAATTCTAGTGGTGACTTGATACCTAAAAAACAGGTTTGCTATCTCTTCTAATTTTCTGCATGAAATTGACTTTTCTGGATCTTTTTTTGTCCTCAAACCAAGAATAAAATAAATCATATCTCATTTTACGTGTAATTGAGGTGTTCTTTCCCCAACCTTACTGTCATCCTTGTAATATGTCATTGTAGAAGGGAACAATGTAGAGTTTCTTGTGCTGAAGATTTAAGTATGAATTTCTAGGCTCATTATTGGATAAGGTGGTGAGAATATAATATTAATTTGTTTTCATCATCAGTTTAAACTTTTGGATCAATTGGTGATTTAAGGTGGTATCAGAGTACGTGGTTCAAGGAGGTCCTATGTACAAGCCTTTGCATTGTTATTTCATCCCAAATTAAAATTGATTTTCACTTGTTAGGTCTTCTTCATATTTCAAGCCACAAGTGAGGAGAGTGTTCAAAGATATAATATTAAATTTGTCTTCACTTAGAAGCTTAAGCTTCCAGGTCAATCGGTGATTTAAGATGAAGTAAAAATGGTCTAGGCATATCTTTTTGGAACGCATCAAATTTTAAACTTATGAGTGAAACCCAAATATTGTTCAAAGATTTGAAGGCATCGATGAAGCAATACATAATACTAGTGAAAAAATATTCCCCTTTAAGTTTTTGAAGGTTTAAATAGAGATCTAGATTTGATTTGTTGAGTAGTATGTTACAAAAAGTTTATGTTTGCACCTAGAATATAGTGATGCATATTAACAAATTTTGGTGTCTTCAAAATCTACAAGTAACAACCACCTATTTTCTGCAGGAGTCATCTTATGCATCTAATCAACTACATAGCTCTCATTATCCTTCCTTTGACACTCCAACAATTGCGGCAAATGAAAATAGAGAGAAAGTGTATCACCAGAATTTACCCGCCTCATTCAATAAGAATTTCACTTTTATGTCTGCACCTAGTCCAGAAACGTTCAATACTTCGTTTCCAGTTAGAAAGCAGGCTCCAAGGTCTGAAAGTGAAATTGATGATGGTCACAGCGAATCTGGAGTAGTTAGCCGAGGAAGTAGAGTTGAATTAGATTCTTCAAATGCTCAGGATAAGCCTTGCAGGAGCACTATGCTGGATGGAATCTCACTGGAAGCAACTAGTTTTCGCCAGCTTCAACAAGTAATGGAGCAGGTAATAGTAATTTCCATGCTTTTCACATCATAAAATAGTGCCTTCTGTCCATTTTGCATGGAAAATGTAATTTGCAAGCGTAATAGTTGTACTTCCTTTTTGCAGTCAGTATGTTGCTTCTTGCTTACTAAACAATAGTCAATAATCTGTTCAGCATAACAAACATTTGGCGGTTTTCTTCAATCCCTGCAATTTATGGTGTTCACTGCTTTTATGTCTTGAAATTCTACTAGTAAAAAATTAGACTGACTGTATACTTAATCAACATCATCTTGATGAAACTCCTGCACAACCTGACGTAGGTATACATATTTTAGTTATATCTGAATTTAACAATTGCAATGCATTTCATTGATTTCTCATTAAAAATGTGTAAGTTCATGATATTTATTTTAAAAGACAACGTTATAGAAATGATGAAATGTTTAACAGAAGTATTTAAAGAAATTGATTGCATATTTCCTTTGATGTAATGTTCTGCTGAGAAGAGTTAAAACAAAAAACTCAACGAACGTAAATATTTTGTTATGTTATGTACTTTTAGCTAGCTGGCTCTTTTTAGCTTGTACTTGTTTCATCTTCATGTTTATTCATCCTTAACTTCTTTGATTATTTGACAACTCACTACACAGGAGAGCATTATGCATGCCCTACTCTTAAGGAAATATTTGCGTGGTTCATACATTAAAAACTGAGGATTAGCCAAGATTCAAAAAATACTTTTGACAACAAGCTTTTAGATGTGTTTATTACTAGAATGTGTATGTGAATATCATGAGTTCTTCAAACTAACTTCTTGAACCACTTAATTCAGTTGGATATTAGAACAAAACTATGCATAAGAGACAGTCTCTATCGCCTGGCAAGAAGCGCAGAGCAGAGACATAACTGTGCTAATGTCAATGAGAATACTGGTGAAGATAAATTTGTTAGAGTTGCATCGACAATTGATCAAGATGCAAACAGGCAAGTACTTTTTTGCTGACCTTATTGCATATTTCTTTTTTACCACTTAGCATGTGTGTATTCTTAGGCTTCATTTACTTGATCTAGATGAGGATGTTGGTTGATGTCTCTGAAAAATCTTGGAATGCCAGTTGGCCAGTAGGGCTGGCTGGTTATTGACGGTTATTGGTTCTTTAAATGCAGAGGTTGGGTGAACCAAAAGCATTTTACTTATTTTGCATCTTGTGTACAAATGATGGAGTTTACTTTGTCCTTTTTTCTCTTTTTTCACGTTAGGAGTTATTTTCAACTTTCTTACTATGGATTTTGGTTTTTACAGGAGTGGAGGTTTTTTGGATTTGGAAACTGATACCAATCCTATAGACCGGTCAGTTGCACACTTGCTGTTTCACCGGCCTTCGGATCCTTCATTAATGCCTGCTGGTGGTAACACCTTGTCACTAAAATCTCATAAACTGGTATGCTCTTTAACCTTTCAGTTTCAGTTTTCTTCCTTCACTGTATGGAACAGAATCACCTCCACTTTGAGAAACTCAAGACTGTCGTCTTAGGGACTCAAAAGTGTCTTATTTATCTGTTCAATGTCATTCGTCTTGCCCCGTTATCTTGACACGTTCTTATACTTTGCATAAAATACCAAGATGATATAAGTTATAACATGGACTGAAGAAATGGAGATGATGATCCATTCAAAATTTTCCATTTCCCATATCAGCAGACTTATTTCCTGTCAAGAGATTCACTGGTCTGTCACCAATCTGCAGGTACCAGCCGAAAAGCAAAATTTCCAAGATGAAACTGGTGGAGCTGCAGCTTGTGCAGATCAAAAGCTGCTGTCGAATGGTAAAAAACTATGAACAGTAAGCTCTGTAAAATATTGTGTAATAACATGCGTGAGGCCCACCGTCGATGCATGGAGTGATTCCATACTCCTTTATAACCTTAAGCTCTGTGATATGACATGGTTCCCAATTCCCCTATGCATCCTTCTTGGTCCAGGCCCTTCACATCAAATCCTTACCTTGCATAGCTAAGTAGGCTATAATTCTACTTGTCTTTGGCTATTGTATTAAGAGCCTGTTTTAATATGCTGATTACAAAAGTGTTATGTGCATTAGTTATTGCTTTGATAGGCTAATCACAATTCACAGGTCTTGTTAAATTACCCACAGTCAACTGCTGGAGGCTCCTCTCTTGTGGGTTATATTTGTCGTTTGCATTTCTTTTTCTTTTTTTTTTTTTTTCCATGTGGCACTGTTAGGAAATGGCCTGGCCCTGCTTTTTTGTAAAATTTAAATTATTTCTGTTTGTATGTTTTAGTGATCTAATTGAGTTCAAAGTTTAGATTATGTAGGGGTAGCTCCCTATTTAGATGAACAAATGGTTGGTTTACATGTACAGTTCTTTTTCTTTTTCCTTTTTCAAGTATAATTTTATGCAAGTTCTCGAATGTACACTATTCGGTGAATTTGTATCTACTTTGGGGCTAGTGTGATTTGGATTGCTAAGGTTGTATTTCCATTGTAATGGTAACTATATACATAAATTTAAGAAAAAAAAAGAAAAGAAAAGAAAAAAGAACTATATACAATGGTAACAATGGAGATATTTTTTTAGATTTAGAGTTAGCCGATTTAATGTATTCTACCTGTAAGAGTTGTTATTAGTGTTCTTACACGTGGATTTATACCTTTGATTTGGTAGTATATACGGTATTATATATCCTACGGTCAAACCTTCTTACTATTCATTAACAATTGTTTATATTTGAAGACATTGGTGATAAAATGCATTTTTGGTCACAACTCCATATCTACTTAGTCATAAAGTTTTAAAACGAACAATTTTGTCTCTTTTAAATACATTTAATTAGTTCGATTCTTAATTTTAAGTTAATGGTTCGATACTCGATCTTAAATTGATGAATATATTTAAATAGTTCGAAATTTAATCTTAAGTTAATGTTGATCGAGAGTGTTTTTTAAATATGGTAAAACTAATTAAAATATTTGTAGGATATAGTACATAATTAACATGTTGGAGACTACCTTACAAAATTTATAAAATTATAATAATCTAGGAGTTTTTTCAAATATTTATATTGTATAGAGTAATTTTGAGAACAGAAGAAGTCGGTCGAACGAAAAATACCAAAAATGTCTCATGATTAATTGTCCTCGTAATGTATTATGTAAACAATTATTCAAACTTGACTATTCTTTTCTGCACGATCGTTTAGATTTGGGGATTTGATTTGAGTCGATTTTTTTTTAGGATTATTTGGTAGACGATAATTTAGATTTGACTACTATTTTTATTGCTTTATTGCACGATCACTTGTATTTAATTGTTTAAATTTGGATAACCAAATCTAAATTTTGGTACACAATCATTTATATTTGTTAAACATCTTTTAGATTTGATCTGATCGTTTATATTTTATTGTTTAAGTTAGGCTATTCAAATCTAAACGAATTTTTAAAGATTATGTTACACGATCGTTTAGATGATCCAATATCTCAACAATTTTTTCATGATATTTTATGTTTGACACATCATTGAATGGAAAGGGAAAAAAATTGCACAAGAAAAAAGATGAAAAGGAAGAACAAACAAAAATATTTAAAAAATTGCAAAAGAAGAAAAAGACAACGTAAAGAAAAAATAATAGGATAAAAAGGAAAAGTATACCTGGAATATTTAGAAAAAATGAAGACTTTTTTCATTTTGTCATACGTGTGTTATATTTATGAATGAGTTGGTTAAATTAATTGAAGGAGTTTGGAATGAGTTGGAGCTTGAAAGCCCATGTGTTGGTTGGGTTGATATAAATTATAATGTTGGTTTGTAATACATCTTAAGGCATAATAAGAGATACAGCTAGATTCTTAAGGGTCATTTTTTTTTCAAATGGTAAAGCTGTTTTTTATTATTATTATTATCATTATTATTCTTTTAGCAAATGGCGCTTATGGCATGTACAATGGTATTTCATGCTCTCAAATGGTAATTGTTTTGCCTCTCATGTGTTATGAGTTTGTAATTATTTTCTATGTGTTACAGATATAACAATTTCTATCGTAACTTCTTCTTAATATTTTGGGACTCAAGCAATTGATTGAAGATTTTAACAACTTTCTTCAATTCTACTAATTTCAAAATAACCAAATTATTATTTTTTATTAGCTTAATCTCAATTCTTGATTTTATTTTAAAATAACCTTAATTTCAATTTTCAAAATAACCTTAATTGGTTGAATCTAAACCCTTAAGGGTGCGTTTGGAGGAGAGAAAGAGTTAGGGGGGAAAAGGATTATAATAATCCTAGGATTATGATAATCCTAGTATTATGATAATATGTGTTTGGGGGAAAAAATATAAAAGGTAGTATTATAATAGTATGTGTTTGAGGGAGAGATTATGATAGTAGTGTTATAGTAATATGTGTTTGGGGAAAGGATTATGATTGTAGTAATTTAAAAAATAATAATAGAATTTAGATTGGGTTATTTAGGTAGGGTAATGTAGGGTTGTAAGAAAGTAAAAATAGGATAAGATAGAGTTATTTAGGGATTAGAATTATTTATCATATTCCTTGGGCCAAACACGGTTTGGCCCAATTTCCTAATCCTTTTCCCTCTAAAACCCCACCCCAAACACACCCTAATAGTTAAGAAATTAAAACTAGTTTTCATATTAGATCTTACTTTATTTTTTAAATTTGAATTTTTAAAAAATAAACTGAACTAATTTCCTATCATGAACCATAAACTTTTAAGAGTATTATTCAATGGTAGTTGGAATGAAAGCAATCGTTATTATAACTTTCATTTGAGTGAAGTGCATGTCCAATTGAATACATCTTTCGACCAACTTGTTTATCTAATTCAATCTAGTCTTTTTCCCTTTTCCCTCTTTTGAATATTTAATTCTTGAATTACATTGTCTCGCGATGGTTACATCAATCCGAATATCATTACTATTATTGTCGAAGACAAAGATGTGTTGTGATTGTAGTCCATTATTTCTAATTCCCTCTTCTAATCATTTTAACTCAAAACAACTTAGAAAATGTGTAAGTGTATCTTTCTAACTCAAAACCATACATAAAATCTCTAAAAATGATCAATATTGACACTTCAGCTAATTATCACTATTTGTAAGTTGTTTATAACCAAAGCACTTGTAGCTAATTCTCTTATTTATAATTTTGTCGAACGACTCAATATTATCTTATTTATAACCAAAGCACCTGTAGCTAATTATCACTATGCCCTTGTTGATAGCCTACTATTACCAAGAGATCTCCCATTAAACCCCACAAACTGAAATATTCAAAATTCAAAAGGAAATTTTATAGAATTTGAGAAAGTTGCAAACAAATGACTGTACTACTTACGCTTTATTCCTTTGTTTTCTATCTAAAAAAATTGATATCAATCATAATTGATTCACATTATTTCAAGAATTCAATAAACTATACCATCAAGATGTGATCAATCAATAAAAATAATAATAAAAAAGTATCCTTAGATTTCTCACAATTCAAACTAACAGTAATAGCAGATAAAATGAAACAATAGGTAAAAAATAAGGCTTATCAAAATTTCAGCATCATCTCGATAAAATTGATTAGCCATATGAGAGAATTTGAATGTGCTGTCTATTGGTGGTTAACATAAGAAAATAAAGGAAGATATGATATGCATGAGTTTTCCTTCCCTCACTACAAGAAATTGGGGGGTTCCCAACGTACAAAAAGGCGTTAGAATAGGGAACGTCGGGACATATGCCTATTCTCGACGTCGTTTTGCATACGTCGGGACACGATGAAAATATTATTTTAATATTACCTTGTCCTGACATTTTATGACGAAAAGAAGAAGCCATTCCCGATGTTTGGGTCTAGGACATCGGGAATAGTTCAAAATTAAAATAAATGTTCGACTTTTTTCTAAGCACCATCATGTCATTGGAACTGGGTAACATAGCTCCCGATGGTTTGGATGGGGCATCAGAAAAAAGTGGGACATTAATTATGTCAGAGCAAGATTCCTGACGGGCCATGCAAGGCGTCAGGAATGATGATATCTTATCTCGATGTCGTTAGTGATATGTTGGTAATGGTTTAGCCTATTCCCTATAATTCACTAATGGCGTCGGGTACTTAGTGGAATTCCCATGTCTTCGTGGTGCGTTAGGAGTTTTCCTTTAAATTGCGTTTTAGTTCTGACTATAGAACTAAAACGAAGGAGAAAATGAGAAGAAGGAGAAGACAAAAACGAATCGCCCGCGCCCGCCGTGCCTTTCTCTTACCAACATCTGCCTCGTTGCCGCCATTCATCCAATTCTGTAAGTTTAAAACTTTTTTTTTGTTAGTTTTGAAGTTATTTTAGGTTAGAAATTAGTTTAGGTTAGTTAGTTTATAGTTTTGTTTTTTGAAGTTAGTTTAAGATTGAATTGAATTAGTAAGATTTAGAAAGGGGGATTGATAAATTGAACTTTTCAAGGGGTGGAATAGGTCTAATTAAAAAAGGGGATGGGTTGAAAATTTAGAGGGGGGGGGGGGGGACAGTTATGGTAGCCTTTAGTTCAATTATAGTTGTTTATTTCTTAATAGTTTTGAATAACTTTGTTGTTTATTTGAGATGACTATCTACAGTTATGGTAACATTTTTTTATTTTGAATTTGTTTATATTTTTAAGGGTTTGAAGAGGTGGTAGTAGGGTACCTTGTAAGGTAGCGTTGTTGGAAGGGATGGGTATAATGCGAAGATTGAAGTTGTTTATGGTTAATTAGGTTGTGGTGGGTATTCTGCAGTTATGATAGCCTCTATAGTTTGAAGTTAGTTTTAGTGAAAATTTTGGGAGATTGTATATTTAAGGGAGTAAGTTTAGGATATGAGAGGAGATGAATATGCTTATAATCAAACCTATTTATGTTTTAGGGACTTAAATGATGGATAAGGATTGGATGAAACTTAGGAATAAGTTTTTCCTTTATTATAGAGAATTAGTGGCCTAACTTTTAGAAGTTGCCAAGTTTCACGTTGACGCCTACAGACGAATAAGGTGTCCATGCAAGAGATGTACGAACTCAAATTGGAACTAATTAGAGGGTGTGGAACGACATCTACTGACTATTGGAATACCCCCCTACTACACAGAATTGGTGTATCATGGAGAGTCTGTTAGCTTTAGAGGTACAGAAAACTTTGATGAAGGAACTAGTAGTAGGCAGTTTGATGAAGAAGATGATATGTTTGGTATGCTGAATGATTTACAAGTCCTGATTGAACAAAAAGAGGAAACGAAGAAAGGTCGTTTGGAGGATGAAATGCCAAAGAATATTGGGGTAGATATAGATGAAGATACAACAAACATATTTCAGGACTTATTGAATGAAGCATGTAATGAGTTGTACCCCGGTTGTTTTGAATTTTCCTCCTTGAATTTTCTGGTTAAGTTGATGCATGTGAAGGTTCTAAACAGTTGGAGTAACAAGTCCTTCGACATGTTGTTATAAGAACGACGTTTCCAATGTATAGTAGTACTCCCTAGTTCATTTTATGAAGCCAAATGAAAATTTCGTGAATTGGGCTTGGGATACGAGACTATTCACGCGTGCAAGTACGACTGAGTATTGTACTAGAACTAGTTTGTTGATTTGCAACATTGTCCTACATATGGCGAGGCTCGGTACAAGGTTAATCATAATAGAGGAGAAAAAATCCGTATAAGGTACTGCACTACTTTACTTTCGAGATTACAATGCTTGTTTGTCTCGCAAGAAGGGTCTACTAACATGAGATGACACAAGGATAAACGTGTTGAAACGGATGATGTGTTTAGACATTCAGCTGATGCGGTAGGATAAAAGCACTTTGATTGTGAATTTTCTGATTTTTCTTCTGATCCACGGAATGTGCATTTGGGGTTGACTTTAGATGAGTTTAACCCATTTGGTCATATGAGTACCTCGTACAGTATATGGTCTGTTGTGTTACTTCTTTACGATTTGTCACCATGAAAATGCATGAAAGAGACAATTTTCTTTATGTCGCTGCTCATACCCGATTCAAGATCTCTTGGTAGGGAAATCGATGTGTATCTTCAACCATTGATTAAGGAATTGAAAGAGTTATGGACTTTCGGGGTGCGTACGTATGACTCTTATAGGTCAGTTCTTTCAGCTACATGCAACCTTGTTATGGACAATTAATTTCTCAGCATATGGTGACCTATCAGGTGGAGTACAAAGGGGTATAAAGCATGTCCCATATGCATGAGCGATAGATCGTCGTTCAAGATACGAGGTAGAATATCCTTCATGAAACATAGATGTTATCTTCCAAAGAACCACACGTGGCGTAGAAGTAGGCTACACAAAAGAAAGGTAGAGCGTAGGGCTCCTTTAGTTGTGATGAATAGGTATGAAATCTTAGAACAACTAGACTAGTTGGAGTTTCCAGAAACGTCCTTCAATAAATGATAAAAAAAAACGAAGAGAGCACTTAATTGGATGAAGAGAAGTATTTTTTTTCGAACTTTTTTATTAGTCGAGACTACTGTTACGTTACAGACTTGACGTAATGCACATTGAGAAGAATGTTTGTGACAATTTGGTTGGTACGTTGTTGAATATCAAAGAGAAAATCAAGGATACAACGAATGTTGGGTTGGACCTACAAGATCTAAAGATAAAAAAGGATTTACACCTTATAGAAGTTGGTAATCGATTAGTCAAGCCACACGCGAGCTACACGTGGACTAGCAGTGAACGAGTTGAGTTTTGCAAGTTTCTGAAATCAGTTAAGTTTCCTGATGGATTCGTTTTCAATATATCACGATGTGTGAATGAAAGAGAGAAAAATAATAGGTCTCAAAACGCACAATTGTCATGTTTTATTACATCGACAGCTACCTATTGGTATTTGAGCATTCTTACCAAAAAATGTGCACACTGATATTACCGAACTATGTAATTTTTTCGGGACTTGTGCGCCAGAACGATAAGGATAAGCGATTTGCACAAATTGCAAGCAGACATCATAATCATACTTTGTAATTTGGAAAGAATATTTCTACCTAGCTTCTTTAGCGTTATGGTACACTTTGTTGTTCACTTACTATATGAAACCAAGGTTACTGGTCCAGTTTCTTACAGTTGGTTGTATCCCATTGAAAGAAGTCTACGCACTTTAAAATAGTATGTTCAAAACAAATCACATCCTAAGGGGTCCATTGCAAAAACATATGTGATGAATGAATCGAGCACCTTTTATTTGTGTTACCTAAGTGGTATAAAGACTCGATTAACAAGAGATGAGTAAAATAATGATGTCATTCTAGAGGACGAGGTGATTAGTGAGTTTGAAATTTTCAAGCAAAAAGTTTGACCCTTAAGTGCGTCAATTCTTCGTACTTTTTCACAGGAAGAGAAATGTCTCTTGCATTGGTACATTCTCAATGATGTAGATGAAATATCAGAGTATCGCAAGTAAGTATTTCTTAGCTTTGTATTTCTTAGGTATTGTTGTTGAGTATTTTTCATACATTGTTTTTACACAAATTAAACTCATAATCATCCCCGTCAGGAAACATTTGAGGCTAATACGTTGGCATGCTCAAAATGCTACGGATTTGTACAAAAGACATCAATTGAGATTCTTTGAATGGTTTCAAGCATAGGTATATAGAAAGTTTTCGTTTGACATGTATGCAATAACGTATTTAAGCACATAAATGTGTATAATCATTGTCACATTGATATCAGGTTATAGAACTATGTGAGTCTAGAAATCTATCTCACGATTTCTTCTCACTTACGATGGGACCACCATTTGACGTTCGTTATTCCAATGGATCATCGTGGGTGGGATGAGATTTCTTAAGGGATGAAAACTCTTTCCAGCGGAAGAATTACAGAGACCTAATTTTAATTGGAACCTTAAAATTACAAATACATTAGCAAAAATTACAAAAACTATTTTTATGGTTAAACATGCTTTGAAGAAAAATACAGAGAAGAAAACTTACACTCGTTGACGACTCTGAATTTACTAATACCAATTTGGGCACCATCACTTGGAAACCTTCCTATTATCTGATTGAGATGGTCTGTGGAAACCAAAATTGAAATAAGGGAATTTTTCTTTAGAGAGAAAATTTGTTCAGAGAGAACGGGAGAGCAATTCAAACTTCGCAGAACTCATCCCTCTGATATTCGTTACACAAAAAATTCTCTCTTCTTCAGTCGGAAGAAGAGAGAAGTTAGAGAGAATAAATGGGAACGTGGGAAAACCACCCACGTTCCTTATTAATTTAATAAATAAATATTAAATAAATATATATTTTAATTAATTAATTATATTAATTAATTAATTAATTAATTAAATCATATTTAATTAATATTTCATTTAAATCATATTTAATTTGTAACGCTCCAAAATTTTTTTAAGGTAAAATTTTTCTCGTTTTATTTAAAGTGCAAATTGATATATTAATGATATAATATTGATTTTATTATTATTATTAATATTTATTTTAATTGTTATAATATTAATATTATAAATATTATTATAAATTAATATTATAGAAATATTGTTATTTATAAAACAATAAAATAAATTATTATTTATTTAATATTAATATTATTAATATATATATTTATTACTTTATTATTATTATTATTATTATTATTTAATATATTTATATTATTATTTAATTTAATTTAATTAATATTATAAATTTATTTAGAATTATATATATATATATATATATATATATTAAATTTTTTTTAAAAAAGAAAAACCCTAAGCCCGAGCCGCTACCCCCCCCCCCCTCGATTTTTTCCTTCTCCCTTCCGTTTCCTCTCCCCGACGCCGCGCCACCGCCCGAGCTCCTTCCGTCTCTTCTTCGTTTCGTCTGCCGGCGCCGCAGCCATCTCTCTCCCTCCATCTTCGTGTCCGTTTCGGCGCCGCCACCCGTGTCTCCTTCTTCTTTCATCTCTTCTCCTTCCGACGCACCGCCACCATCTCTTCCTCTCCGCCTCCGTCCACGAGCGTCGAAGTGGATTCCGCCGCGGCCTCTCCGTTCTCATCTCTTGATTCAGACGCCGGCAGAAACAGAGGGGAGCGCCTTCTCCGCCATCCGCTCGTGTGTCGTCCGCAAACCGCCGCCGCGTTCCGCCGCCGGGAGTGTGAAGATTAAATCGGCTCCAAGCCGGCTGTCCAAGCCGAGCCGAGATCGCTGCCAAGCCGAGCCGCAATCCCTGTCCAAGCCGAGCCGCGATACTTGTTCGAGCCGAGCCGCCATCCTTGTCCGAGCCGAGCCCTAAGCCGAGCGAGCCGCGAGCCGAGCCGAGAACCGAGCCGCGAGCCGAGTGAGCCGAGCCGCGAGCCGAGTGAGCCGAGCCGCGAGCCGAGTTGAGCCGAGCCGAGGCCAAGCCGAGCCGAGCCACAAGCCGAGCCGAGCCGAGACCAAGCCGAGCCGAGCCGAGGTGGAGCCGAGCCGAGCCGAGCCGAGCGCCTTCAAGCCGAGCCGAGCTCCTTGTTTCACCAAGCCACCTAAGCCTTCCTTCCTCCGCTCCGGGTCACGGTGAGTCTTCGGTAAGGATTGTTTTCGATGAATTCTCTAATGTTGCTACATCTGATTAGAGCTTGAATATTGGAATAAGTTATGGCCCTACTTGTCTCCCTTGAAGGTAGTTCAGATTTGACACTTGGGTTCTCGGGTCTCGCGGTAGGCCTGGTTGGAGATAGCTTCCTTTCCTTGGGTAAGTCAACGGTTAGCGCTTCTGACCTTTTTAAAACAACTGCTACTAAAGTCATCAACTAAAACCTCGTGTTTCGTTAGGTGGATCTGTTGAGCGTGGATTTCGATCGAGGGGCATAACCGAGTTTCAGGTAAGGGTTTTCCTACTACTGGACCCCGAGTCCAGGTTAAAACCGTAGTAATCCACAGGGGATTACACGTTAGTGACTGTGCTGAATATCTGTATGCGTGTTGACTGTTAAGTACTGATATTATATTCTGTCTGATGAAAATATACTGTGACTGCTGTTTGTGGATTGAAATTATATGTTGATGGACCTTAAAGTTACGGTTTAGTATGTATTAAACACTGATCTGGATGTGGTTCATGAAGTTTGGACGGGGAAGGACAGTGAGTCCGGTTTTGGTTGGTTAGTCGATTGGACCTAGGGTTCCCTATTGGTGTGCGAATCGGTAATGCGTAAAGCAACTGAGGGTGTAGATGTTAATCCTATACTATCTGACTGACAAAGCCTATGGCGAGACTGTGATATGAATGCCGTTGAGATGTGACTGATGTAGACAGTTTGGTAAGGGCTGAGGGGTAACGGTTAGCTTCATCTATGGGGTAGTGTACCTTACGGATATGTGTATCCTTCGGGAGCACTAGACTGATATGTGCATCCTTCGGGAGCACTAGACGGATATGTGCATCCTTCGGGAGCACTAGACTGATATGTGCATCCTTCGGGAGCACTAGACTGATATGTGCATCCTTCGGGAGCACTAGACTGATATGTGCATCCTTCGGGAGCACTAGACTGATATGTGCATCCTTCGGGAGCACTAGACTGATATGTGCATCCTTCGGGAGCACTAGACTGATATGTGCATCCTTCGGGAGCACTAGACTGATATGTGCGTTCTACGGAACCACTAGACTGTTATGTAGGGTACCCCCGAATAGGAAGTTAACTGTTGTTCCCTACGGGCCCAGTAGTGGGTCCCTTACTGGGTATGTTTATACTCACCCTTTCCTTTCTTTAACTTTTCAGGTAGGGGTACAGCGAGGGGCAGACCGACGAGAGGCAGGAAGGATGCGTGAAGGCCATATGGACGCGTCTGGTTTTCTTTTCGCTTCCGCTATGTATTTTTGTCAGAATATTTTGACTGTGATTTTGGACTGGTGACTTGACATTTTATTTTGTGATTTTCTTTTTGAATTATTTAAAATAGGGCCCGAAACTGTCTTTTGTAAGGTTTATACTGTTTTAATGAATCGTATCTGGTCCGTTTTAAATTTTACGTTGAATGGTCGAGTTTCGGTATTTGGTAGTGACCTCAGCTTAGTCCGGAAAAGTTGGGTCGTTACAGTTGGTATCAGAGCCTAAGTTTTAGGTTCTGTAGACTGACTTATAATGTGAGTCTGTGTTTTGTGTCCTTATGGCTGAAACGATCCTTGCCGCTCGTCAGGTACGCTCTCATGAAAGTATATGTATAACTCTACATGCATTACCTTACCTAAGTTAAACTGCAAATTCAACTACCATTTGTGACTAAAGGAAATCGTTGGTGGTTGTTAGGGAAATGCCACCAAGGAGAGGTGCACGAAGGGGCGGCCGAGGAGGCCGAGGAAGGGGAGCAGGACGCGTTCAGCCTGAGGTACAGCCTGTAGCCCAAGCCCCTGACCCGGCTGCGCCAGTTACTCATGCGGACCTAGCCGCCATGGAGCAGAGGTTTAGAGATATGATTATGCAGATGCGGGAGCAGCAGAAGCCTGCCTCGCCAACGCCGGCGCCAGCTCCAGCGCCAGCTCCAGCACCAGTTCCTGCTCCAGCTCCGGCCCCGGGTACCAGTTGCACCCCAGTTTGTGCCGGATCAGTTGTCAGCAGAGGCTAAGCACCTGAGGGATTTCAGGAAATATAATCCCACGACGTTTGATGGGTCTTTGGAGGACCCCACCAGAGCTCAGATGTGGCTATCGTCCTTGGAGACCATATTCCGTTACATGAAATGCCCTGAGGATCAGAAGGTTCAGTGTGCTGTTTTTATGTTGACTGACAGAGGTACTGCATGGTGGGAGACTACAGAGAGGATGCTAGGTGGTGATGTGAGTCAGATCACGTGGCAGCAGTTCAAGGAGAGTTTCTATGCGAAATTCTTCTCTGCCAGTTTGAGAGATGCCAAGCGGCAGGAGTTTCTGAACCTAGAGCAGGGTGACATGACAGTGGAGCAGTATGATGCGGAATTTGACATGTTATCCCGCTTCGCTCCCGAGATGATAGCGACCGAGGCGGCCAGAGCTGATAAGTTTGTTAGAGGCCTCAGACTGGACATTCAGGGTTTGGTCCGAGCTTTCAGACCCGCTACTCATGCCGATGCACTGCGCCTGGCAGTGGATCTCAGTTTACAGGAGAGGGCCAACTCGTCTAAGACCGCTGGTAGAGGTTCGACGTCGGGACAGAAGAGGAAGGCTGAGCAGCAGCCTGTTCCAGTGCCACAGCGGAATTTCAGACCAGGTGGTGAGTTTCGCAGCTTCCAGCAGAAACCTTTTGAGGCAGGGGAGGCTGCCAGAGGAAAGCCGTTGTGTACCACTTGTGGGAAGCACCATTTGGGCCGTTGCTTATTCGGGACCAGGACCTGCTTTAAGTGCAGGCAAGAGGGTCATACAGCTGACAGATGCCCGTTGAGAGTCACGGGGATCGCGCAGAATCAGGGAGCAGGTGCTCCACATCAGGGTAGAGTCTTTGCTACCAACAGGACTGAGGCCGAGAAGGCAGGCACAGTAGTGACAGGTACGCTCCCAGTGTTGGGGCATTACGCCTTAGTTTTGTTTGATTCGGGTTCGTCACATTCTTTTATCTCTTCCGCATTTGTGTCGCATGCCCGCTTAGAGGTAGAGCCCTTACACCATGTTCTGTCAGTATCTACTCCTTCCGGGGAATGTATGTTGTCGAAGGAAAAGGTGAAGGCATGTCAGATTGAGATAGTAGGCCATGTGATTGAAGTAACGCTGATAGTTCTGGATATGCTGGACTTTGATGTAATCCTGGGTATGGATTGGTTGGCCGCTAACCACGCCAGCATAGATTGTTCACGTAAGGAGGTAACGTTTAACCCTCCCTCGTTGGCCAGTTTTAAATTTAAGGGAGGAGGGTCAAAGTCGTTGCCTCAGGTAATCTCAGCCATCAGGGCCAGTAAACTGCTCAGTCAGGGTACTTGGGGTATCTTAGCGAGTGTGGTGGATACAAGAGAGGCGGATGTATCCCTGTCGTCAGAACCAGTAGTGAGGGACTATCCGGACGTTTTTCCTGAGGAACTTCCAGGGTTACCTCCGCACAGGGAGGTTGAGTTTGCCATAGAGTTGGAGCCGGGCACGGTTCCTATATCCAGAGCCCCTTACAGAATGGCCCCCGCAGAATTGAAAGAACTGAAGGTACAGTTACAGGAATTGCTTGATAAGGGATTCATTCGACCGAGCGTATCACCTTGGGGTGCGCCAGTCTTATTCGTTAAGAAGAAGGACGGATCGATGCGTCTGTGCATTGACTATAGGGAGTTGAACAAAGTAACCGTAAAGAACAGATATCCCTTGCCCAGGATTGACGATCTATTTGACCAGTTACAGGGAGCCACAGTGTTCTCTAAGATTGATCTTCGGTCGGGATACCATCAGCTGAGGATTAAGGATGAGGATATACCGAAGACAGCATTTCGATCCAGATATGGACACTACGAGTTTATTGTGATGTCTTTTGGTTTGACGAATGCTCCGGCAGTGTTTATGGACTTGATGAACAGAGTGTTTAGGGAGTTCCTAGATACTTTTGTGATTGTGTTTATCGACGATATCTTGATATACTCCAAGACGGAGGCCGAACACGAGGAGCATTTACGTATGGTTTTACAAACACTTCGGGATAATAAATTATACGCAAAGTTCTCGAAGTGCGAGTTTTGGCTGAAGCAGGTGTCCTTTCTGGGCCACGTGGTTTCTAAGGCTGGAGTCTCTGTAGATCCAGCTAAGATAGAGGCAGTCACCGGTTGGACCCGACCTTCCACAGTCAGTGAGGTTCGTAGTTTTCTGGGTTTAGCAGGCTATTATCGACGGTTTGTGGAGAACTTTTCTCGTATAGCTACTCCTCTTACTCAGTTGACCAGAAAGGGAGCTCCTTTTGTTTGGAGCAAGGCATGTGAGGACAGTTTTCAGACCCTTAAACAGAAGTTAGTTACCGCACCGGTTCTTACGGTACCTGATGGTTCTGGCAATTTCGTGATTTATAGTGATGCTTCCAAGAAGGGTCTGGGTTGTGTTTTGATGCAGCAGGGTAAGGTGGTCGCTTATGCGTCTCGTCAGTTGAAGAGTCATGAGCAGAACTACCCTACACATGATCTAGAGTTGGCAGCAGTGGTTTTTGCTTTGAAAATATGGAGGCATTATTTATATGGTGAAAAGATACAGATATTCACAGATCATAAGAGCTTGAAATACTTCTTTACTCAGAAAGAATTGAATATGAGACAGCGAAGGTGGCTTGAGTTAGTGAAGGACTACGATTGTGAGATACTGTATCATCCAGGCAAGGCGAATGTGGTAGCTGATGCTCTTAGTAAGAAAGTATCACATTCAGCAGCACTCATTACCCGGCAGGCCCCATTGCATCGGGATATCGAGCGAGCTGAGATTGCAGTGTCAGTGGGGGCAGTTACTATGCAGTTAGCCCAGTTGACGGTACAGCCGACTTTGAGGCAGAGGATCATTGATGCTCAGAGTAACGATTCTTATCTGGTTGAGAAACGTGGCCTAGCAGAGGCAGGGCAAACGGCTGAGTTCTCGTTATCCTCTGATGGTGGACTGTTGTTTGAGAGACGCCTCTGTGTTCCGTCAGATAGTGCGGTTAAGACAGAATTATTATCTGAGGCGCACAGTTCCACATTTTCCATGCACCCAGGTAGCACGAAGATGTATCAGGACCTGAAGCGGGTTTATTGGTGGCGTAACATGAAGAGGGAAGTAGCAGAATTTGTTAGTAAATGCTTGGTGTGCCAGCAGGTTAAGGCACCAAGGCAGAAACCAGGGGGTTTATTACAACCCTTGTGCATACCGGAATGGAAGTGGGAGAACGTGTCCATGGATTTCATTACAGGGCTACCGAGAACTCTGAGGGGTTTTACAGTGATCTGGGTTGTGGTGGACAGACTTACTAAATCAGCGCACTTCGTTCCGGGTAAATCCACCTATACTGCTAGTAAGTGGGCACAGTTGTACATGTCTGAGATAGTGAGATTACATGGAGTGCCAGTGTCGATTGTTTCTGATAGAGATGCCCGTTTCACTTCCAAATTTTGGAAGGGTTTGCAGACTGCTATGGGCACGAGGTTGGACTTTAGTACGGCTTTCCATCCACAGACTGACGGTCAGACTGAGCGTCTGAACCAGGTTTTAGAGGATATGTTGCGGGCGTGTGCATTGGAATTTCCAGGTAGCTGGGACTCCCACTTACATTTGATGGAATTTGCTTATAATAACAGTTATCAGGCTACTATTGGCATGGCACCGTTTGAGGCCCTGTACGGCAGATGTTGTAGATCCCCGGTTTGCTGGGGTGAGGTGGGTGAGCAGAGATTGATGGGTCCTGAGTTAGTTCAGTCTACTAACGAAGCAATTCAGAAGATTAGATCACGCATGCATACCGCTCAGAGTAGACAGAAGAGTTATGCAGATGTGAGGCGGAAGGACCTTGAGTTTGAGATAGGGGATAAGGTGTTCTTAAAGGTAGCACCTATGAAAGGTGTCTTGCGTTTTGAAAGGAGAGGAAAGTTGAGTCCCCGTTTTGTTGGGCCATTTGAGATTCTGGAGCGGATTGGCCCTGTAGCTTATCGCTTGGCATTGCCTCCATCACTCTCGACAGTTCATGATG
This sequence comes from Cucumis melo, assembly GCF_025177605.1. Classification (NCBI taxonomy): domain Eukaryota; kingdom Viridiplantae; phylum Streptophyta; class Magnoliopsida; order Cucurbitales; family Cucurbitaceae; genus Cucumis; species Cucumis melo. Next base: position 15,938,823 of record NC_066863.1, read on the forward strand.
TGTTTCACGTTTCTATGTTGAGGAAGTACGTGCCAGATCCATCCCATGTAGTGGATTACGAGCCACTAGAGATTGATGAAAACTTGAGCTATGTTGAACAACCTGTTGAGGTGCTTGCTAGGGAGGTGAAGACGTTGAGGAATAAACAAATTCCCCTAGTTAAGGTCTTATGGCGGAATCACCGGGTAGAAGAGGCTACATGGGAGCGTGAAGACGACATGAGGTCCCGTTATCCCGAACTGTTCGAGGAATAAAACTTTCGAGGACGAAAGTTCCCTAAGGAGGGAAGAATGTAACGCTCCAAAATTTTTTTAAGGTAAAATTTTTCTCGTTTTATTTAAAGTGCAAATTGATATATTAATGATATAATATTGATTTTATTATTATTATTAATATTTATTTTAATTGTTATAATATTAATATTATAAATATTATTATAAATTAATATTATAGAAATATTGTTATTTATAAAACAATAAAATAAATTATTATTTATTTAATATTAATATTATTAATATATATATTTATTACTTTATTATTATTATTATTATTATTATTTAATATATTTATATTATTATTTAATTTAATTTAATTAATATTATAAATTTATTTAGAATTATATATATATATATATATATATATATATATATTAAACTTTTTTAAAAAAAGAAAAACCCTAAGCCCGCGCCGCTACCCCCCCCCCCCCCCCCTCGATTTTTTCCTTCTCCCTTCCGTTTCCTCTCCCCGACGCCGCGCCACCGCCCGAGCTCCTTCCGTCTCTTCTTCGTTTCGTCTGCCGGCGCCGCAGCCATCTCTCTCCCTCCATCTTCGTGTCCGTTTCGGCGCCGCCACCCGTGTCTCCTACTTCTTTCATCTCTTCTCCTTCCGACGCACCGCCACCATCTCTTCCTCTCCGCCTCCGTCCACGAGCGTCGAAGTGGATTCCGCCGCGGCCTCTCCGTTCTCATCTCTTGATTCAGACGCCGGCAGAAACAGAGGGGAGCGCCTTCTCCGCCATCCGCTCGTGTGTCGTCCGCAAACCGCCGCCGCGTTCCGCCGCCGGGAGTGTGAAGATTAAATCGGCTCCAAGCCGGCTGTCCAAGCCGAGCCGAGATCGCTGCCAAGCCGAGCCGAGATCGCTGCCAAGCCGAGCCGCAATCCCTGTCCAAGCCGAGCCGCGATACTTGTTCGAGCCGAGCCGCCATCCTTGTCCGAGCCGAGCCCTAAGCCGAGCGAGCCGCGAGCCGAGCCGCGAGCCGAGCCGCGAACCGAGCCGCGAGCCGAGTGAGCCGAGCCGCGAGCCGAGTGAGCCGAGCCGCGAGCCGAGTTGAGCCGAGCCGAGCCACAAGCCGAGCCGAGCCGAGACCAAGCCGAGCCGAGCCGAGGTGGAGCCGAGCCGAGCCGAGCCGAGCGCCTTCAAGCCGAGCCGAGCTCCTTGTTTCACCAAGCCACCTAAGCCTTCCTTCCTCCGCTCCGGGTCACGGTGAGTCTTCGGTAAGGATTGTTTTCGATGAATTCTCTAATGTTGCTACATCTGATTAGAGCTTGAATATTGGAATAAGTTATGTCCCTACTTGTCTCCCTTGAAGGTAGTTCAGATTTGACACTTGGGTTCTCGGGTCTCGCGGTAGGCCTGGTTGGAGATAGCTTCCTTTCCTTGGGTAAGTCAACGGTTAGCGCTTCTGACCTTTTTAAAACAACTGCTACTAAAGTCATCAACTAAAACCTCGTGTTTCGTTAGGTGGATCTGTTGAGCGTGGATTTCGATCGAGGGGCATAACCGAGTTTCAGGTAAGGGTTTTCCTACTACTGGACCCCGAGTCCAGGTTAAAACCGTAGTAATCCACAGGGGATTACACGTTAGTGACTGTGCTGAATATCTGTATGCGTGTTGACTGTTAAGTACTGATATTATATTCTGTCTGATGAAAATATACTGTGACTGCTGTTTGTGGATTGAAATTATATGTTGGTGGACCTTAAAGTTACGGTTTAGTATGTATTAAACACTGATCTGGATGTGGTTCATGAAGTTTGGACGGGGAAGGACAGTGAGTCCGGTTTTGGTTGGTTAGTCGATTGGACCTAGGGTTCCCTATTGGTGTGCGAATCGGTAATGCGTAAAGCAACTGAGGGTGTAGATGTTAATCCTATACTATCTGACTGACAAAGCCTATGGCGAGACTGTGATATGAATGCCGTTGAGATGTGACTGATGTAGACAGTTTGGTAAGGGCTGAGGGGTAACGGTTAGCTTCATCTATGGGGTAGTGTACCTTACGGATATGTGTATCCTTCGGGAGCACTAGACTGATATGTGCATCCTTCGGGAGCACTAGACGGATATGTGCATCCTTCGGGAGCACTAGACTGATATGTGCATCCTTCGGGAGCACTAGACTGATATGTGCATCCTTCGGGAGCACTAGACTGATATGTGCATCCTTCGGGAGCACTAGACTGATATGTGCATCCTTCGGGAGCACTAGACTGATATGTGCGTTCTACGGAACCACTAGACTGTTATGTAGGGTACCCCCGAATAGGAAGTTAACTGTTGTTCCCTACGGGCCCAGTAGTGGGTCCCTTACTGGGTATGTTTATACTCACCCTTTCCTTTCTTTAACTTTTCAGGTAGGGGTACAGCGAGGGGCAGACCGACGAGAGGCAGGAAGGATGCGTGAAGGCCATATGGACGCGTCTGGTTTTCTTTTCGCTTCCGCTATGTATTTTTGTCAGAATATTTTGACTGTGATTTTGGACTGGTGACTTGACATTTTATTTTGTGATTTTCTTTTTGAATTATTTAAAATAGGGCCCGAAACTGTCTTTTGTAAGGTTTATACTGTTTTAATGAATCGTATCTGGTCCGTTTTAAATTTTACGTTGAATGGTCGAGTTTCGGTATTTGGTAGTGACCTCAGCTTAGTCCGGAAAAGTTGGGTCGTTACATAATTAATATTTCATTTAAATCATATTTAATTAATACTTCATTTAAGTCATATTTAAATGAATGTCTCTCACATAACTTATAGTTTTAATTTAATTAATTTAATTAAATCAAATTTAATTAAACAAAATTAAACTAAACTATTAATTAATTCTCAAATTAATTAATTTCTAAATTAAATATCTTATATTTAATTTAATCCAAAGTTTGAATCATATTCAAATATAAATTTCTCTCATAACCTATAGTTTTAATATGTATCACATACACATTAAATTTTAACCTATAGTTTTAATATGAATCTAATTCACATTAAACTAATATTTGAACTCATTCAAATATTTTATTCTCTCGTAATTTAATTTTGAATCATATTCAAAATTAAATTTATATAATAAAGTCTAATTAAAATATAAACTTTATATTATAATGTATCAATATACATTATATTAATTCCCAAAGTAAATTTGAACATTTCAAATTACAACCAATATAAATTAATCTAATTACTCTTTATGAGCTAGGAAGGGGACCTAATGAACCTACAGATCATAAGCTATAACGATATCAGATTAATTAGCTAAACTCATTAAGCACATTAATCAATATTCGTTAACTGTGTGTACACTCCACTAAAGACTCACAGCTGAACTCTTCTCACTGTAGATATATTTCTGTGTCCACGGATATAGACCAATACCAGTAAGTTAGTCCTTCACAAGTGTTTGTAACACCAGCTGGGTCAAATTACTGTTTTACCCCTGGATTAATTCTAGTCCTTAAATACCAGTGCTCCTCCAATGAACAACCTGTTTATGGTCCAACCACTAAACAGAAACCCCTCTTGTGCCATAAAGAGGGTAGGACCCTTTGTTCAAGTCCCGGAGACACCATTTATGGAAACACTTATCTACTTACCTAAAGGTGGGAAGGAGTGAAGCCATCTTGTGTGATTATGTTTCCAGCTCCCCACTCGGTCTTGTCCCCAAAATGATAAGCATATTGAGTCGGCAATTTGGCCACTCTCACCCGTACAAATCAAAGGACAATCCCTCGCAAACAGGAGTTCATAATACACTCAGGATTAAGACTAAGTCACCTAGGTCATCCTAATGAAATAGAAATCCAACTAGTTAACGGAGTTACATCAAGTGATTACTATTTCGTGGTCCAGTCTTATGCAAACTCATTGCATAGGATACCCTCACTCGCATGTCGCATACATGGACGCATTGGATCAATATGTTTGTATCAAATACAAAGTGAGTCGTATCCATAGTGTTAATAGGATAAGGTATCCAACCTTAACCCTATACTATAGACCTTTTAAGCTGATCTTGAACATTAATCCCCGTATGTCTCTACATATTGTTCAAGACTCATCAAACAACTTAGGATGTTAGTTTATTGGATTTAGGTTATTAAGAAAAAACTAATAATATAATCAATAACACTTATTGAAATTATAATAATAAAATACTTTATTAATGATGGTCAATTAATTAAATTTACTATCTACGAGTTTTAGGACATAAAACCCAACAATTTCACACATCAGAACATGATTCCTGGCGCACTACACAAAACAGTGGAGTGATGGTCATAGGTGAAAGCGATGCAAGTGGAAGTGGCGACACTAATTTCTACGATGTTCTGAACGAAGTGTTGTACGTTCAATATCCGATAGGAAGAAATGTTTGGCTAATAAATTTCGGAGGTATGACACGGGCGTCACAAAAGTTAAAGAACACATGTTGAATTAGAGTATAAATCTCTCAACACGTCCCGTTTTTGGTTCAGCAAGGAACCTGTAATTCTTGCAGTGCAAGCACAACAAATAGTTTACCTAGATGACCCAAAATTGGTAGTAATTGGAAAGTTGTGAAAGTCGTCCGAAATAAACGTATATAGGACGTGCCAGAAGTGGACGATGTTGAGAATGAGCACTTGAATGTACTAGAAATCGTTGTTAGCCATCGTGTGGATGAACACATCGAGGATGACTTTTTGTGTAGGATTGACGCCTTTCCCACAATCGTTGAAAGATTGATTATTCGTTATGTTACCGATGACTTCATAGACGATATGGATGAACACTTGTCACATGAAAGCAGAACAAGCAACGACAAATGATAGTCATAAACCACGTAGCCACAAATTTATGTAGTTTATGTTTTGATTTTAGTTATATGTTCGTATTTACTTATTGAATGTTTGTTTTCTATGTCCACAGGTACTATGTATACATTTTAACTTAGGATTATTTGAATTTTTTTCTGACATTATATGTTCTTATAATTTATTCAGCAGGTACTTCTCAATCATTTGCGACTCCGACTCCTAGGAGACGTGCGCAGTCTCGACTCTTGGAGTTTGAGCATTACTATGCAGAAATGGGTGGATTTCGATGATCGCCCCTGACACGGAAAAGCCTATTTTGTCACATGTTGTTCGCTTCAACCAGGCGATAGGTGTGTGTGCGAAAGACATTTATCGTCTGTTCCTTAAGTGGGTGAACATAGGTATTGAATACGTCGAGGTCATCAAGGGCAACCTATAGGTAAGTCCACTACACATTTCTGTTTTCATTTCAAACATATTTAAGTTAACCAAGCTAATGTGTTGTTTTTGTAATGTGTAGCGATTTTTTGTGCTTGATTTCAATGATCAAGCAATGAATAGGTTCGTTGAGCATCAGATGCTCAGCACCTTTAAAGAGTTCTGGGACGACTATTACAGACACTTTAAAAAGTACAGCGACCCCAAGGAGGCTCGTGCCAACCCACCACACATATTGTTGGGACGTAATGAGGATTTGCACTACTTCTGTGACCACTACATGAGCTGTGCATTTCAGGTGAACAACTAAATGCTTTGTAATGGTTAATTATGATTTCAACTTTTAATATGCTTAAGAAATAAATAATATAATTGTTTTCATGTAGGAGCAATCACGGACCAACAAGGCTGTTAGATAGAAGTAGTCTTACAATCATAGCAGTGGATCGAAGTCAATTCTACAATGACAACATGAGCTCGTTGAGCAAAGAGGGGAGCGATCGACCGTGTGGAGTTGTTCTAACAAACACACGTTCAAGACGGAACGTTCGTGTCGCAAGTCGTAGAGGATGCACATGTAAGTTATCCAAGCAACACTTCTGCCCTTATTTGTCCTCTTTAATAATATATTTTTGACTAACTTAGTTTTTAAATTTGTTGCATAATCAAATGCTGAAACTTCATTCCTAGCCTACCCTAGAGGGTACTCAGCCATTCTATGGGGACGAGACATGCGAGACGGTGTAAGGTAGATGACCGGACTACTCAAAAGACCTTGATTGGGGACCCAAGCCGAAGGCCCGCAAGATGGCTAGTGAGAACAGTCTCTCAACCTCATGTTTGTAGTCCACGGTAGATGAAGCTATGCTACGGACTGAAGAACAAATAAGAAATCACGATGAAAGCATGAGTCAGACACAGAAAGGACCACCACATGATCCCTAGCTTTGCGGTACGTATATATGTTTTCATTATTCTTAAGTTCTTAAAATGACATTATTCAATGATGCTTATATATGTGTACTAAACTCAAGCACTTTTGCATCATTTTTGGACCCATGGTGATTAATAGTGTACGAGACTCGTTAGGAAACGTACGTTATGAAGTATGACTTTCTGTTACTTTTTTTGGAACGATTACTATTTTTTAATTGTATTATGAACTTTGTTACTTTTTTTAAACTTCTTTGTATTATGAACATTTAATTTTTTTTTCAATTTGATATTGTATTTCATAATTTACTAATCTATTTTAAATTTTCTATATTTTAATCGAAAACGAATGAGAATATTTCAGGAAAAAAATACATATTTAAAATATTTCCCAATGCAGTACATACATCAGGCATATTGTGCAAATGCCGGGGATGGTTATTTCTAACGCATGATGACGTCGGATATACAAATGTCGGAAATAGTTATTTTCGATACATAGCTGACATCAGAGTTGTGGACGCTGGAGATGCCTTGTTACCAACACATGGAAGACATCGAAAACAAGGTTGTCGGGAGAAGTATATTCCCAATGTCGTGTTGGTGGTGGGCCAGGAATCGGCCTTGCGACGCATTTCTTTCAACGGTCTTCTCGACATCTCTTTTTACATCGGAAATTTAGTTCCTGACGTTATTTACACTTATGCCTACGTTTTTTTGCATCGGAAATGGCCTCACTTCTTGCAGTGCCTCTACTAATCCAAAAAAAGAAAAAAGAGCAAAGATGAAGTGGTAACAAGTAAGAACACCTGATGAAGCTTGGGGCAACAGAACGTGGGCGACCCGTTCGTTGAGGTGAACAAGTTTAGCTAGGGTGAAACCGACGTTCGATGAGAAGAGACCGACGTTTGGCGAGAAGAAATCTGATGGAAGGCGTTTGGAAAGAAGAAAATCAGAAGGAGGGCTTTTCAGTGGGAAGAAAATAATAAGAGAGAGGTTGTCTTTAGTGAGAAGAATGAGGTGAGAAGAGAACTCCAGCGATAGGGCATTCGACGATAATAAATCTGGTGGGGGCCCGTTTAACGAGTAAGAAAATCATAAGGGGCTCAAGGAAAATGGAGACATGCACAGTGGAACAATGGATCAAAAATTACTCTAGATGCAACTAAACTATTTAGTGATTAACATGCTTAAAAGCCCTAATTAAAATAAATTAGCGCTAAGAAAAATGCATACCTTTGAAGCCTCCCAATCCTCGATATCTTCTCACGAATATGAATCGGGACCACCAGTAGTGTTGAGCCGCTATTCTCCAAACTTAGAACTGGATTGTGGGACCCGTTAAGTGAAGGAAATAATGAGAGAGGTAGATGGAATTAGGAGGAAGGAACCAACAATTTGGTAAAAGAGAGTGGTGGGACGATTTTGTTAAAATTTTGAATAATTTCTAAAATTATCAAAAAGTCTCAAAAGAATTTTCAAAACATATTTTTATATAACCATTACATGCAAAATGCATGAAAGATCTTTACAAAAAAAAAAAAAAAAAAAACACTTCATTCTTCACTTAAGTTTAATGGGCTATTACATCTTATGTAAACACTTGTCCCACTAAGTGTTGGTGGAATTTTCCAACAAAATGTTGGATTTTCCTACTAACTTTAGTCCAAAGGCAATATGGTCATTTGATAAATTAAGTCAAAATCAAAAATCAACATTTCGACTTTTTACCATTTTGTCTGGCTTGACTAATTTAACCTCACGAGCATGAATTTGCATTTATTTTTTCAAAATTCAAATCACATTTGAATATGAAGTCGATCGAAATTTGACTTTTCAAAGTCAAAAGTCAACATTTTGACTTTTTACAACTTTGACTATTTCCATCAATTTCGAGCTTTCGAATATGAATTCGTATTCATATTTTTAATATTTAAATCACATTTAAACATAAAGCTCCACAACCGACGACTATATCACATATATTCTTCAGTTTCTCTCCTATACCTAATTTGAACAATTCAAATTATTCCAACATATTGTTCTAAGTTAATTCCATATGAGCTAGCAGGGGAACCTAATGGACCTATAGATCATGGGGGATCCAATGATCCGAGATTAACTGGCTAAACCCTTTTAGACCGAGCTAATCAACATTTGTTACCTAACGGGTCATTCCATTAAAGTCCCGTAGTTGCACTTTCCCCACTATACATATATTTATGTTCATTTGATATAACCATGATCAGTAAGTTAATCATTCACCAGTTGTTCATAACCACGGCTGGACCAAAACACCGTTTTAACCCTAAGACTACATCTTGTTCCTTAAGTTCCACCAATCCACTATTGAACAATTGGTTTAATGTTCAACTTATAAACTGAATCCCTCTCGAACCAATGAGAAGGTGGGATCCCTTGTTCAAGACTTGGATTTAGTCCTTAAGAGAACAACCTATCTACTAACCTTAAAACGGTTAGGAGTGAATTTCGTCTTGCACCCTATGTCCCTAGCCATCCACTCAATCTTACCCCTAAAATGGGAGACTTATTGAGCCAGCATCGTTGAGCAATCCTCACCTATGCAAATCTAAGGATAACTTTGTTTGAACAGAAGTTCATAGTTAGCTTATGATTAAGATTAAGTTATTTAGGTCATCATAATCGAAATAGTCAGTTTATAAAGTCAATAGTGTTATAACTTAAAAGTGACTATTTCATGGTTCCAGTCTTATGTAAACTCTTTACATAGGATACCCTCACTCTTATGTCTCTACATGAACGATTCATGATCACATCGTTGGAGCAGGACGCGTACATAGTGTTTCTAGAATAAGTCGTCAAACCTTATTCATACATAGACCGTTTGGGCTATTATAAACTGAAACTTGATCTATGTTTATGTCTCTAAATAATGTTCAAGTCTACACTAGATAGCTTCAGGACCTTAGTTTATTGGACTCAAGATTATAGTATTCTATTTTCACTAATAAATCCCCAATAACTACTTTATTGAAAGAATATAATTTTAAATTACAAACTACGAGTTTTTAGGACATAAATTCCAAAAGGGGTTTTCCAATGAGAAGAAAATCGAAAAGGGGGACCGACGCGTTTTGGTCAAAAGAAGGGGTAGGCGAGAAGAACTCTAGTGGTGGGGGCGTTCGAGGATAATAACTCATGTGGGGGGGCGTTCGGCAAGTAAGAAAATCAGATGGGGGAGGGGGTTTTCGGTGAGAAGAAAATGGGAATGGGGGAGGCGGCGCGTTCCGTGAGAAGAAGGGGGAGGTTGCATGTGAGAGAAAAGAGGGAAAGAGAGGGAAAATGAAAAAAATTAAAGGATTTGGGAAATTAGGCTTTCTTTTTGAAAAAACTTATGCCCACGTTATTTATGTCGCAATAAATATGTTTAGAAATGTGGGGCTCTCGCTATGTAAATTACGTCGGTAAATGTTTAAAATATTTGCCTACACACGATATGTGGCGATAAACTAAAATAAATGTCGGCAGAAATCCAACTAAAAAATTTTCTTTTCTACCACACAACTTTTTTCCCACGTATATATTTTCATCGAAAAAAACGACGATGTGCCAATGCAATACACAACTTTTTACCCACATATATATTTTCGTCGGCAAACATGAAGATGTGTCCATGCAACGAAATTACATCGGCATATCATATCTTTGCCCACGTTTTTTTTTCATTGCCAGAAAAAAGTGTTGGTAGAGACCAAAATCTTGTAGTGACAGTTTATCATCCGTTTATTGACATATGGTTACTTTTTTATTTTACATTTGATAGGTACATGTACATCACAATAAGTAAATGATGATGACATATTCGAATATTATTTTATGGCTTTTGCTGCTTCAATTCATGCATGGAAGTGTTTTTCGTTTGAAATATTTATGAATTTTATGAGGAAAGTACTTGAAATTTGTTTTCTTATTAATTTTATTATGTTGATTATATATATACTTGAAATTTTATTTACTTATATATTTGCAATAGTAGTTACACCGTAATTATCAAATCATAATATTTCTTTGTGTCTACCTTTGTGTAATTTTAAGTAATAACAGTTGTTTAAATGTAAATTATTTTATCAATCTTCTTTTTTCATGTTCTTTTTGTTTCAATGAGAACTCATTAATTTGTTTCTCAATGTTTCTTATTTAAATTCAAATTAACTTATTTTTAAAATATAGCATTGTACACACACATATATAATTAGTTCAACATCATTAATTCATACAATGGTTGAAAGAAATTAAAATTAAAAAATCATTGCATTAATCGTGTTTAGAAAGATTTTTAAACCAAAACATGTCTATTTGACTGAATAACATTAATTAAATTATAATTTTTATCAATATTGGTTTAACATCTATAATTGGATGTTTATATTGAAGACTAACTAACATGATTTTAGGAGTGCTACATGTGCATGATATTTTATAAAATATCAAAATACCCGTATTCGCGAACTATAATTATTTTAATATTTGTGTTCTTATCAGAAGTCTGTAATTAATTTCAACGTGTTAATAATGTATCCAACCCCTATCATAACCTCTTCTAATATGGTCGGGATTTAACAGTTTGATTGAATATTTTAACAAATTTATTTATTTATTTATTTCAAAATAACCATATTATTATTTTTTATTGGCTAAATCTCAAACCTTGTTTTTATTTCAAAATAATCTTAATTGGTTGAATCTCAACTCTTAATAATTTGGAAATTAAAATTAGTTTCATATTAGATCTTAATTTATTTTTGAAATTTGAATTTTTAACTCATAGCCAATTTCTTCATTGGTTTGTTTTTCCTCATTCTCTTCTGTATCATCTTCAGTCTCTTGTTCCTCTCGTTACTATGATCCTAAATTTGAAATAAATACTTTTTTTTAAAGGGAATACCTCTTCTTCACTACTTAAAGTTTCGTTTGTTTCATATTTTTTAGTCCCCTTTTTCAGTCATCCATGTAGCTCTGATCAGTCAATCATTGTTTCTTGCATTCGTCATGGTCCTCTTCTCTTTCGTCCCTTTTAATGGTTTTAAAAGGATTTAGTATTCTGTTTTTTTATTCCAACAAAATAGGCTAAGATTTGTGTTTTGTAGATAAAATCTCCCCAAATCCTTTCTACATTTTATTAATTAAATAATATAAATAATTTTGAAAAAAATTGACTAAAATTTCCTATAAGAGACAAAGAAGATGCAACTTTTGTACCTTTGTTCTTCCGAGTGATCAAAGGTTTTTGTTCTTCAATCCCAAATGTTTGAGATTGCAGGTTGTAGACTTGAAGATCAAAGATGGAAGATGGAAAATGAAGATAGTATTTGCGTGCTTCAAATGGAACCATATTTTGTTTCTATTCTTCTTATTGAAAATTGTATGATGAACTTAAAGATGAAACTAAAACTTCAAATGTAATGGTAACTTGCAAAAGAGAGGGTGGAGATTAGAGTTTGCCCGCTCGAAAAAGATGGAATCTAAAAAGAAAAATGGAAAATGGAGAAGAAGGAAGATGGAGAATCAAAAAACAAAAATGGAAAATGAATATAACTGCAACGAGTTTGAAAAATGGAAATAAAGAGTTTTTATTTTGATTAGACAAGTATGTAGGTATTATTATGTTTTAACATTTGTTAAAGGTGCAATTGTGTTGTATTTTAGCTTAAGAAAGTAGTTTGCCCTAGGGGTACTTTGAGTTTTTTTAAATTCTTATTTATTTATTTATTTATTTTGACATTTTCTAAAGAAAAAAATGATTTTACTATTTTTAAAAATGACAACTTTAAAATTGATATTCTTCTAGTTTGACCTTACATTTTATTTTATCTTTTTCCACTTTGAAATCTCATATTTTTCTTTCAAATTCTTATTTGTTTATTGTTTGAATGATGAAGAACTTTTTATATAAGTACTAAGGATAATCTTGGGGTTTTAGAATAGCATATGTGGTAATTTTTTTAAATTTAGAAAGTAGTTATATAATTTAACAATTTATGATTTATATTTCATAATTATTTCATTTAGAAAGAAGTTTATGATAATTCTTTTTATTTATAAGGTAGAATTTAGGAAATTATGTTTTATATGTGAAGTTTTTTTTTTTAAATCTAAAAAGTACTTATATAATTTAAGAAATTATGATTTGTATGTAATACTTTTTTAGAAAATATATTTTTTCCGCACCGAGATTTGAATTAGGACCTCTAAAATGTAGGAAATTATGATTTATAAGTTGTAACTTTTTTTATTCAGAAAGTTCTTTAAAATTTAGGAAGTTGTGATTTATATACCATAATTTTTTATTTAAAAATTAATTAAATAACTTAAGAAATTATATTTATGGGATAATTTTTTAATTTAGAAAGTACTCTAAAATTAGAAAATTAAGATGTATTCAATAGCATAACAAATCCAACCATGCGCATTTCAAACATCGTAATTTGATTATATTCCAGTCCCTTATTTTTTTACTCAATAAGGATGAATAGAGATGGAAGTATAACCTTAATTTTAAGTTTTTAAACATATTTTAACTAACTTTTATTTACTTTTAGAATCAATTTCAATTGATTTTCCAACAAACCAAATTGATTGACACGTCTTTGAATAAGGTTAACATTCAAGTCAAGCCCATAACCATCTACTGAGCATAAATTGAATATACTGAATCTCCGTTACCAAAAAGGTAAGAGTAGTAGACCTTTTACCTCCATATTATGAGGAGCAGTATCAATTTTCCATTAATTTTTATTTTTTTTCAGATTGCAAATTATATAGGTATTGTACTCTTCATCTTGAAACTCAGAAGCTATAGCATTATTCCAACTTTTATTTCTATTTAACCAGAAAAATTAAAATCATCGTAAATGATAAATTAATAAAATTATTTACGAAAGTATAACAAAATGTTAGATTGTATCAATGATGGACACTGATATACTCGTTTAGTCTATACTTATCGAATTTACAACTTTTGTTAGATTTCATGAATATTTTGATTCATTTTGCTATATTTAAAAATGTAAAAGAAAAAATTAATGATAATTTACATAAATATAACAAAACCCATAAAAATATTTACTGACTGTGTAACAAAAAAAATCAAAGCCCATGAAGCCACTATTATATTTTCATAAATTTCATATTTGTCCTTAAATATTGATTCGTCATTTCTCTCTCTCTTCTTCTTTGCAATTTATTTATCTTCTTTGCAAATTCTTTATCTCCTCTTCCAAATTTTCTTTTTCTATTTTTAAATGATTTACTCCCTTGTTTAAATCTCTTATTTTATCTACATCATCATTTTCGGCAAGATCCTTTGAAGCTATTTCACTATTATTTCAATATTTTTCCTCAACTTCCTCATATTCGAGAATATCAAAATCGTTTAAATATCCTTTTAAATGATCAACACAATTGTTTACCATGGTCAATATGATCGTTTAAATTTGAAGCATTTTTCCATCAATTAAAAAGAACTGCACGATCGTGTATCACATGATCTAAACGACCGCTTACCATAGTCAACGCGATCGTTTAGCATGGTCAACACGATCGTTAGATTTAAAGTTTTTAACGATCATTTACATTAAACTACAGGATCGCTTCCCATAATTAACATGATTGTTTACCATGATCAATACAATTATTTAAATTTGAAGCTTTTTTCCCATCGTTGAAAAAGAACTACACGATCGTGTATCGTGATCTAAACGATCATAGATTATTTGTTTATACTGTAGTACACGATCGTTTAGAAGAAGATTATTTGCGCACCTGTGTGGTCGATTAAAATTATTTTTAAAATTTTGTATGGCCAGTGGGTGTATCTTTTTTCATTTTTAAAATTATTTTATATAGTGTAAATATTCTATCGACATGTTATGTTTTTTAAAAAAATCCAAAAAATTAAAAACCCATAAATTTTGATAAACTTTATAAATTAAAATTTTTATTAGGGAAACTTACATAAATATAACAAAACTGTAAACTATTTATGGCCCGTGTAACAAGCCCGTTAAGGCAAAATATTTTTTCAGAATTCTTTATTTGCCCTTAATCTTTCAAATATGATTTTCTTCTTCTTCCCTATTTTTTCATGATCGTCGTTTTCGAGTTATTCATCTCGTCTTTTATATATCTTTCATCTGGATCATTTGAGCTATTCCAAGTTATTTTTCGTAACTTTCTACAACATTCGCTCTGATATCCATTATCTTCGATAGCATCGTTTCTCTTCTTGTCATCTTGGACAATCAAGATCGTGTATACTGCTCTGTTGATATCATCTCAATTTTTCTGGTTTCGGTGAGTATTCTAAATATCGTTTTTCTTTGAACTATTTAGTTGATTATAAAATTTCGTTCAGAATTATATATTTCGGCATGAAGATAGAATGTTTTTTATATGTTTGTATTACCGTAAGACATCCTGTTTGGTTATGAAGATCGTTGAAGATTTTGATTACTATTTACATTGATTTAAGAATTTATATTTCAGTATGAATGTCGTTTGAGTTTTTTGTCGTTTGAGTTTTTTGTCGTTTAAGTCTTTTAAGAATCACCGTAAGTTTTTTATCGTTTGAGTATAAATCATAATCAAGATTGATAGTTTGAAGTTTTTCAGGATAATTTTCATTGAAATACTTGATCGTTTACCTTTATCAACATGATCGTTTAACAATATACAGACGATCGTTTTGTTATATGAACACGATCGTTCATCTTTATGAACACGAAAATTTTCAATATTTTGTACGATCAGCATCTTTAAACGATTTTGTATCAAATTTAATACGATTGTTTAAATGATGAGCGTCTAAAAACGATCATGTATCAATTTCAATTTTAAACGAACAGTATCTTTAAATGATCGTGTATCAAATTGGATATGATGGTTTAAGCATAAACGATCGTTTAATTTATTATATACGATCGTGCATTTGTATTAAACGATATCGTTTAGTATTTATTAACTTATTTGCACGATGGTTTAAATGATCGGCATCTTTAAACGATCGTGTGTTGGTGTTAAACAATAGTTTAGTATTTATTAACTTCTTTCCACGATGGTTTCAACAATCGTTTAGTATTTATTAACTTCTTTGCACGATCGTTTAGTATTATCTTATTACATCTAAATACTTGATTATATTTTCTTTTTTTTCTAGATTAGAATGTCAATTCCTATTGTTGTTTATTATGGAGGTCGATGAAATGACTGCAATGTTTATGAGAATTACTCGGTGTCTGAAATTTTGGTAGATATGCGAGTTAGCTTTAATTCTTTGGTTTCTTTGATAGGTGAACAACTTGAATTGGATGAATCAGTAGAATTATCTGTTTTAGTTGATTTTGGTAAAAGTAATGTTCATACTGTGGTGCCGATAAAGAAGGACAATGATGTTGCTTGGTATTTAGCTTTTGTTAAATATGCAACTAGTAGACATCCATTCATGATCAAATTGTAGAAAATCATGGTATAACGTATTACAAAAACAAAATCATGTTACAATTTAGAATTAAATGATAGTTTAGTAACAATGGATAACTTAAATAGGGTACATTCAAAATATATAATTATGTTTTATAATAATTTCTAAGTTTTCCCTAAGGGAAAACTAGGTCGTTTTCTCATCGACACTTTTTCCTATCTTAATTTGTTGAATTGATCCCACTTAGCTTCTCTCCTCCCTTCCTCTGTTACCTTCTTCGCGCCTCTGCTGCACCCAATCCCTTCCTCCTCCTTCATGCTTCCAATTCCGACCACGATTTTTCTGTGTGATTTACTCGACTAAACAAACCCAAATTTCTATTTCCCTTCAACATTTTCCCCCTCCCCTGCGTTCCTTCGATTCAGCTCTTATGTATCAGCTAAAGTACACGGTTCACTCACCAATCTCTCAACTTTTTGCCACAAAGGTATCCCTGCACCGAGGCCTATGGGGATGATTAAATTTCCCGGAACTAGGGGCTGTGGAGCTTTATATTTTAAGTTGCAATATTTCAGCCACTGGAATAACTCAGAGAGTGAAGAACGGGTGGTCCAGGAGAAAGAAAGACACCCTTTTCGATCAAGTTGTGTTTACGGTTTTGATATGATTAAACAGAAGTTTTCGTTGCCTAGTTTAGGTATGCCTTTAAACCAACTCTATGAATATTTGTGGGTTTTTGTCGGAATGGTCTGTAGTGGTCAACCTATGAATTTGTTTGTTTTGTTGGCTAGTGCTTTTGCTTACAATCCAAGTCAAGGTTTGAAAAATAGAAGAAAAAAAATTAGTTGTTTTGTTAAAAAAGAAAACTGTTTTTGTATTAGAATTTCACTAGGAATTCAAATTTGTCCTAATTACAATTTCATTCGGAATTTTTGTTGTTGCATCTTTAAAGAGTTTTCATTTTGCACTTTGTTGGCTGGTGGTCGTGTGTTGGGTTTACTTGGTAGTTTCGTTGTAGCTTTTGTTTTTTCAGCACCTGAAAGAGGCTTGTTGGTCGAAGTTGTTAAGTTTTCTGGTTTTATTTGTTGATCGTATTTTTCTTTTTCTCGAGTTTGTATCGCCGAACCATTTAATTCTTATCATTATATCAGTTAGAAGTTGTTTCCTGTTTCAAAAATGTCAATTCTCAAAAAACAAAACAACTTTGAACCAAATGGTTATCAAACCGGCATTGGCCTTCTTCTAAACAACTTTCTTAAAATGGGAGGATTGTATATGCATCAGATTTTTTTGTCTTAGATGTTTATTAGGTCTGTACTTGCCTTTAGGATACAAATTTGGTGGACAAGACCCCACTACATAAAGAACTATCAATCTCAGTATGAGGTATCCATCTCTCTATATATGTATATGCTCTTTAGCTTATTTAAGTTCTATGTTGCGAATTCCTGTTTCAATTCAACATATTTAAGCATGGATAGACCTGTTGTTGAGATTGATTATGGAAACTAATAGGGATGTGTTTTGTTTTTCAACAAGTTGTCTTGTGATTCCTTTTATCTCCTATATTTCAGTACATTGACATCAACCTTTTCTTTCTGCCTTTGCTCATCGCATGATGATTATGAGGATATCATGTCATTGTGACTTCACTCTCGTGGCACTCCCTTTGTTAAATAAGCCAACAATTCTATTGTGATTTTTTCCCTTTCCGTCTTTGCCACTATAATATCCTCTTTTATGGCTGCATCTTCTCGAATTTCTTTGAAACTTTGAGCAAATGAATTCTGCACAATTGCAACAAGTCAGTTTGCTTCATCAACCGATTCATTAATCTATCCATTTTTTTAAAAAAAAATAAATTAAATTTGCGTCTAACTCCTTGGTTACTGGATTGCTTTGACACCAACGGATAGAACCCAACTGTAATGAAATATAAAAGATAACAGGATTGTGATGTAGCAGGAAAAGCCATTAGGCTAAATCCATGCTGAAACAGGGGGAGTCCATCCCTAAGTTGTTGAGAGGTCTCCCAAAAATACAAAGGTAAATATTAAAATGGATATTCAAAAGCTTCATATAGCCTTACAAGAAAATAAGACAAACAATTAATTAATTATAAAATACTAATTAATTTAAATTAACAACTAAACAAATATTAAACTCAAATATACTAATTATCTTATTATTCTTCTCATCAAATTATAATAGTCCCTCCATGTATTCAAGGTACTTGAAACCTTCCCTTTCTTGAAATTTCGCTCTAAGCCAAAACCACTAAACAGTTGCCCCCTTTCACTCTTTCCCACCCAGTTTGTTTATAACAATTCATTCTAAGAACTTTTCCAACTAATTACTGACATGCCCTCAATGCCCCACTAACATTCCTAATTTGATCCTAATAGTAAGACCAAGCATGATAGACTGAAAAACTTAGCCGACCGACTGAAATGAATATGGTCAATTGGAATAAGGAGAGGTTCGGTCGGTGTCGGGCTAGGAAAATCATAACCGACATTTTAAAAAAAAAATTCAAAGGTTTAAATTGATATAAACCAACCAATCAGCTGACAAACAGTTGGTTTACATTTCTTCATTGTCAAGGTTGGTTTGAATATTTATTAAACTGACCATAGTCGGTTTGGTCGAAAAACCGACTTCGACCGACCGATGCTTACCCCTACCTAATAGAATACTTATCACTCTTGTCTGTATAGTTTCTTTCCCTCCCAATTTTTTCACAGAATCCATACTTCTTTATGCTATATGATCAACAAAGCAAATGCTGTGCAATATTTCAAGTAGCAGCTCAAACATCGAACACTTCTACTTTCGATCCTATGAATTAAGCTTACATTTAGCAAGGCGTCTATTTTCAAGGAATCTATAAATCATCTTTTCTTTTCAAAACAAATCTCTTGGTTGGATAGATCGTTTTGAAGTTGCTCATAGAAACACTTCATCATGGTGCATTCAATCTAAGAAGTTTGATATGCACAACATTTCTGAGCTAAACCTGAATCGGAGTGCCTTCATTTCAGCAAACTAACCAGGGTTTAGGGATAATTGGTCTCCTATTTGACTTAATTGTGTTACTGGACAGTTTGGATATTTGGGTTTGTTTCCTTTGACTCTCATACATTCTTATTTATGCTGTAGAAGCTGTTTGTTTGGCCTCAGTTTTCAAGGATTTACTAGTTTGTACAGATATGATGATGACGCTAAGGGGGTGTCAACCTAGTTGAGATATTCGGGTGCATCTACTGATCCCTGGGTTCTTTTACTCATTGTATAATTCTTTTGTACTTTGAGCTTTTGTCTCATTATTATCATTAATAAAAGAGACTCGTTTCCCTTAAAAAAAAAAAAGATTATCTTTACTTCTTGACCCTCAACATTGTTTACAGCATGTCAATGTTTTCTTGTTTGTTTGTTTTTTCCTTTCCTTCTTTGATTCAAGATAGTTGCTTGTCAATTACTGAAAGTTATTGACAAAAAATTATCTTTCCCCTTTTATTGTTCTCAGATTTCTGCAATGTAAATGGAGACAGGTTTCCTTGTTCAAGCCTTCATTCCAAGCTTGTTGTTCTCTGTATTCAGCAACCACTGCTCCCAAGTATTACTTGGATGGAGTTGAAAATGAGAAAAGGGAGATTGATTTCAATCGACTTTTCCTTTTCTGCACAAAAGTACACCTTGCTAAGCAACTCCATGGACTACTTGTTGTGTCTGGGAAGACCCAGAGCATCTTTCTTTCTGCTAAACTCATCAATCGCTATGCTTTTCTTGGTGACATATCACATGCTCGTCTTACTTTTGACCAAATTCAGACAAAAGATGTCTACACATGGAATTCCATGATATCTGCATATGCTCGAATCGGTCATTTCCATGCAGCTATAGATTGTTTCAATGAATTTTTGTCAACTTCTATCCTTCAGTCTGATCATTACACATTTCCACCTGTTATTAGGGCATGTGGAAATCTAGATGATGGGAGGAAAATACATTGTTTGGTTCTAAAATTGGGTTTTGAATGTGATGTCTATATTGCGGCTTCTTTTATCCATTTTTATTCTCGGTTTGGCTTTGTCAGTTTAGCTTGTAACTTGTTTGATAACATGATGATTCGAGATATTGGTACTTGGAATGCTATGATTTCGGGGTTTTGTCTTAATGATAAAGTTGCAGAAGCATTGGAAGTCTTTGATGAGATGCGATTAAAGAGTGTAACTATGGATTCTGTAACAATCTCAAGTTTACTCCCTATTTGTGCGCAGTTGGATGATATAATTTGGGGCGTCCTAATTCATGTCTACGCCATCAAGCTTGGGTTGGAATTTGACTTGTTTGTGTGTAATGCATTGATAAACATGTATGCCAAATTTGGTGAACTGAGAAGTGCAGAAACCATTTTCAATCAAATGAAAGTTAGGGATATTGTATCTTGGAACTCTCTGCTTGCAGCATTCGAGCAGAATAAAAAGCCAGTGATAGCTCTTGGGGTGTATAATAAGATGCACTCAATCGGCGTTGTACCCGACTTATTGACACTCGTGAGTTTGGCTTCTGTTATTGCTGAACTTGGCAATTTTTTAAGTAGTAGGTCTATTCATGGATTTGTTACAAGGAGATGTTGGTTTCTACATGATATTGCCCTTGGTAATGCAATTATAGACATGTATGCAAAGCTCGGGTTTATAGATTCAGCACGAAAAGTTTTCGAAGGACTTCCCGTCAAAGATGTGATCTCATGGAATAGTTTGATAACAGGTTATTCTCAAAATGGTTTAGCAAATGAGGCAATTGATGTTTATTGTTCGATGAGAGATTATAGCAATGCAGTTCCGAACCAGGGCACTTGGGTGAGCATTCTCACAGCACTTTCCCAGTTAGGAGCCTTGAAACAAGGGATGAAAACACATGGTCAGCTGATAAAAAATTTTCTGTACTTCGACATCTTTGTGAGTACTTGTCTTATAGATATGTACGGAAAATGTGGAAGATTAGCTGATGCACTATCTTTATTTTATGAAGTACCCCATAAAAGTTCGGTTTCTTGGAATGCCATCATATCATGTCATGGACTTCATGGATACGGTTTAAAAGCTGTCAAGTTATTTAAGGAAATGCAAAGTGAAGGAGTGAAGCCTGACCACATCACTTTTGTATCTCTGTTATCTGCTTGTAGCCATTCAGGCTTGGTTGATGAGGGCCAGTGGTGCTTCCAATTGATGGAAGAGACTTATGCGATAAGGCCTAGCTTGAAGCATTATGGCTGCATGGTAGATTTGTTTGGCAGGGCTGGCCATCTCGAAAAAGCTTACAATTTTGTAAAAAATATGCCAGTACAACCCGATGTTTCTGTGTGGGGTGCACTTCTTGGTGCTTGTAGGATACATGAGAATGTAGAGTTGGTCAGAACTGTCTCAGATCACTTGTTGAAGGTTGAATCAAAAAATGTTGGCTACTATGTTTTGTTATCGAATATTTATGCAAAATTTGGACAGTGGGAAGGAGCCGATGTAGTGCGTTCGAAAGCTCGAGAAAGGGGATTGAAGAAGACTCCTGGGTGGAGTTCAATTGAAGTAGACAAGAAAATTGATGTCTTTTACACTGGCAACCAAACACATCCAAAATGTGAGGAGATATACAGTGAACTGAGGAATCTAACTGCTAAAATGAAGAGTATTGGTTATGTTCCAGACTATAACTTTGTATTGCAGGATGTTGAGGATGATGAAAAGGAAAACATTCTCACTAGCCATAGCGAGCGATTGGCAATGGCATTCGGGATTATCAGCACGCCACCAAAAACAACCCTTCAGATCTTCAAAAACCTACGGGTTTGTGGAGACTGCCATAACGCTACTAAGTTCATATCTAAAATTACTGAAAGAGAGATCATTGTGAGAGATTCAAACCGATTCCATCATTTCAAAGATGGAGCTTGTTCTTGTGGTGATTATTGGTGATATTTTCATAAAGAACATGCGATAAACAAGATTCACTTTATTCATTTTTAAGTTAGGCAAACATGAACAGGCACATAAAGCACAGTTTTGCTTTGAAGTTCTGGCAACTTTGTTTTTGACTGATTAGGAGCTCCACCTCTAATTTCTAACACAATTTTTATCCATGTTTTATAATTTAAAGTGAATATTAGTTGTCTAATTGTGACTCAGATTATTTTGTGTCTGTTATTTTCCCCTTTCATTCACTATGTATTTTTGGTAAAAATGGAAATGTTGTAAAGAAAATAAAGATGATTGGGTGGAGATGATGTTTCAATTGAGCCAATATGTTTTCTTTAAACAGAGAAATCTGGTCAAGCATACTTGTATACTAATTTTATTGAAGTATAGCATTTTCTTTATGGCTATTGGAATTAGTATTAAAATCTAAACTGAAATGATTTGCAGATCTTAGGCTTAAAAAAAAACTTTGGTTCCTACGTATCATTTTGGATTTTGTACTTTTTTAATTATGTTCATTTTAGGTCTGACATTTAAAAAAAATGTTTACTTTAGTTTTTATAGTTTTTGAAAAGTAACCATTTCATTTTTTTTAAAAGACCTAAATGGTCACTTGTTAAGGGTAATGGCCAAAACGAATCTAGAAAATATAATGGTAGTAATGAACCAAAGTTAGAGTACATGTATTAAAATAAATGTGTTGGGAAGAACAAAATTTAAAATGACCCAACATCTGTAGTAAGTACAATTACTTTTAGGTGTTGGTTGGTAAATATTTGATTTTTTATTTTTCTTAATTAGGTCTATTTTCATTCAATTTTTTATTGCGTTTCTTAAATAAAAGAGCCAAAATTCTTAGTCAATTTAAAAAAGTGAAAACTACCTATTATAGTTTACAAATTTTGGTTTAGTTTTTGAAATGTTAGTACAAAGTACATAACAAATGAAGAAATTTAGAGGTAGAAAGAGTATCTATTACAATTTTTAAAACAAAAAACTAAGGTCTTGTTTGATAATCGTTATGTTTTTTTTTTTAATTAAGGATCCGTTTGGGAACGTTCCTGTTCTCTGTTTGTTGTTTCTTGTTTCTTGTTCCCTATTTCTTGTTTCTTGTTTCCTGTTTCTTCTTTTTTTAGAATAAGGAACATGAATGTGTTTGATAATTGGTTATGTTCTTGTTTTTTCAAAAAAAAAAAAAAAGAAACAGAAACAGAAAATATGTTTGATAACTGTTTCTTGTTTCCTGATTTTCTTCGAAATTTATTTTTTATTTTATTCATATTATTTTATTCACATCTAATTCAATTAAACATTAAACAAAAATATATGTCCTTCATTAAACACAATAAATAAAATTATAAGAAATTTATTCATTTAATAAAAAGAAATGTCAGTGCTCAAATAAAAATAATAACATAAACATAAAATTATATCTATCCTTCAAATGCTGCCCAAATTTGATTGACAATATCATCTCTCACTCGAGTCATTTCTCTTAGATGATGTCGACTGACATCTAATTCAATTATATTACTCTACAAATTGGCTGACAAATTTTGTATATCTCAATGATCATTGATTCATTGCTAAAGTCATTGAATGGATCATCTTGGTGATCATTCAATCTAATATAATTGTGAATTGTGCAACATGCTATCGATATATATTTTTGTGTCTTGATCAGGTACGTAGGCATTTGCTTAAGAATAGGAAATTGAGCCTTCAACACACCAAAACAACGTTCAACGACATTTTCTAGTGAAGAATGTCGATAGTTAAACACTTCTTCTTTATCTCGAGGGCGATGTCTCATTTCTCTAAAATCTCGTAAATGATACCTTTTACCATGAACTGGTGCTAAAAATCTTGGTATATTTGAATATCGTGAATCGACAAGATAGTATTGATCTTCATATAATAAAAAAAATAAAAAATTATCATAAAGTCATCCATTTCATTTAAAGTTCTAAAAACACATAATTATTTGCCTCTCTTAGGCATAGAAAATTTATTCTCGGGATTCTTAATGCATTCAAGAAGTATTTGAGAATCATTAGTTGATCATTTCCAACCAGACATGACATACATGAATTAGGTATCAAATGAATAGACACACATTATATTCCATGTTGTGTTAGTTTTTCTTCCACAAAACGATATTTGTTCATTTTGGGGAATACTTGTAGCAACGTGAGTGCCATAAATAGCACCAATACAATCCTAAAGGATAATCATAAACACAAATATATTTTGAATTAGTATGAACTCCGTGCAAGAGAGGGTAATGTCACCACATACCACTACAAGAGAAGGGGGTACTCCCGGCGCCAAAAAACGTCGGTGAAAATGAAAAGTATGCCGGAAAAGGATATCCCGAAGTATCAAACGGCGTCGGAAAGAACGTCGGGAGAAATGCGTCGGGAAAGCCTCTCCCGACGCCAAGTTATGCGTCGGTCATCGCTGCATCGGGAATGAGGTATTCTCGATGCAGCCTATGCCGACGCATGTTTAGGCGTCGGGAAAAGCTCTTTTCCGACGTTTTTTCCCGACATTTCTTTTCGTCGGGAATTCCTTTTTATATATATTTTTTAAATATTTTATTTCTACTTTTTTTCCTTATAATATTTTGCTCAAACATTCACAATAATGTTCAGATATCTCAAAAAAAATTCCCGACGAGGGACAACAGAGAGGGAGGGCGACGACGGACGGCGGTGGAAGGGCGACGGAAATGGCGACAACGCTCTCGGCTTCTCTTCTCTTTTCCCCTCTCGGTTTCGGTTCTGTAAATTACAGAACTGAAACGATTTAAAGGGGATTTTCTGACGCAGTGACGTGGCGTCGGGAAATCCTCCAAAAAGCGTCGGAAAAAGAGGAATTCCCGATGCTCATTAAACGTTTTGTCCGACGTTTGATGCTGCGTCGGGAAAAACACCTATTCCCGATGCCGCTCCCGACGCACTGTTCACGGCGTCGGGAATAGTTTGTTTTTTAAAATTAATTTACCCTTTTCCCAACGTATACTTGTCGACGCCTTCGTGATGCGTCGGGAAAGAGTGTTTTTCCGACGCGTTGTTGACGGCGTCGGGAAAGCCTTTATTCCCGACGTTCTTTATGCCGACGTCCGTTTCTGCGTCGGGAATGCTCCGTTTTCTTGTAGTGTACCCGAGACGACGCGGAGCGGTCGACGTCCTTTTAAAAAATGGTTAATTTTAAAAACGAAAAAAAAGTTGCCACCAATATTTTTTACGGTGTTATTGGACACCGAACTAAAGTAAATAATTTTAAATAAAATAAAAAATGGCCTGCGAAAAAATTAGAGTTGAGTTTGAAAGTCATTTATGTACGAGGAAGGCATCTTGTAACACTCGTTTAGAAAATAGTGACCAAATTTAATGTCTTGAATAAAATTCATTTAAAAAAAGAGTTTTGTATGTCTTATTTCGTTGCTCATCACTCCAATAATCGAAGCAATAATCTCATAATATAAGTATGATACATTCTTTTAATTAGACTATATTGAAAAAAAATTCCTCACCTTAAGAGAATGAAAAATTATTACAATTTCTCAAATTTCATCCTAGCCTAGTTTTCGAGTGAAGATTTTTTATAAAACATTGATTAAATTCGTTTTTCCTTGGGATCAAATCTCGGACTCCCAAAAATATTGATCGCTCACCTCAAGAATCTAGAAATAACGGACTCCTAGAAATTTCTAGATTCCATCATAAGCTTTTTTTTTAGCAAAATTGATGTGGGCTATTACAAAAAAGTTGATTAGGAAACTTTACGAAATATACATTTAATTTTGAGTTTTAAAGAAACCATAAAAAAATAATTTTAAAGCAAAAGAAAAATTCTAAATAGTTTAAAAGGGAAAATTTAAGAAAGATTTCAAAATTACTTGTAATTAAAGTTAAAAATATTTTTAAAACATCAATTTTTTTTAATAAAAGTCAAATAGAAATAATACACCATAAACCAAATCAAATATACCATACAATAAATTAAACAAATAACTTAAGATATCAATGCATGCATATATGTTTTAAGGTCATATATATGATAATAAATAAATCAAATAAAGAAAGTAGGAAAAAAAGAAAATAAATCAAATAAATTAATAAACAAATAAAAACTAAAGGAAGAAACTAAATAAATAAAAGAAGAAAAGAAAAGAAGAAGAAAAAGAACAAGAGCGCCGCCACCCTAAAAAAAAATATAAAATAATAATAATAAGGATACTTTCCTAAATATAACTATCGAAATATTTACGTCCGTATAACAAATCGCTTAAAGTTAATCACTTTTTAAATATTTCAAATTTGTTATTCCATCTTTTTCTCCTCTTTGTGATTTTTCTCCTCCCTTTCTTGTTTTTCTCTTTTTTAGATGCGTACATGTTTTTCTTCCTCTTTCTTTTTTTTTTTTCATTCACTGCATGCATTGTATCGTATTTCTATTTTCTTTTTCTATGTAACCAAATTTGATGGTGTATAAGAATCTTGAAAAAATTTGGTTAGACATTTAAACTAGGGTAACCAAAACTAAAAGATTGTGAATAAAGAATATTAAAAAAAAAATCGTTTATACCAAAATAAAAAAAAATGTTTAGATTTGGGGTAGTCTATACCAAATTTTGAAAAAAAAATCAATTAAATTTGTAACCCCAAATCTAAACAATCGTGTAGCCAACTCTAAACGATTGTAGTCAAATCTAAACGATTGTATAGCCAAATTTAAACAATCATATACCAAATTTTGAAAAAAAAAAATCGTTTAGATTTGGAATTCCAAATCTAAACGATCGTGTAGCCAAATTTAAACAATTGTATACCAAAATTTGAAAAAAAAAAGGTTTAGATTTGAAGTAGCCAAATCTAAACGATCGTGCAGCCAAATCTAAACAATCGTGTAAAATTAGTCAAATATAAACGAGTACCAAATCGCGTTACCAAATATATTACGCGCATTGTTGACAGTGCATTTTTGATATTTTACACGTTGTACCTCTGGGGTTTTTCCATTTTCAGAATTGTTCGCTTTTTTATATTTTTAAAAATAATAATAATAATAATAATAATAAGAAATTTATAAATTAAAAAAACCTAGAATGAATAAATAATAATCATAATAATGATTTTAAAAAATATATAAATAAAAGAAAAACTAAATAAATTAATAAAGAGAAAACAAAAAAGAAAAGAAAAAAAAGGGAAACAAAGAGTGACGACAAGCTAGGTTGCCGCCACCCTAAAAGAATTTTTAAAAAAATTATAAATAAAAGAAAAACTAAATAAATAAATAGAAAACAAAAAATAAAAAGAACTAAATAAATAAATGAGAATAATAAATTCATTCTTATATCTCTTTTCTTTCTCTAAAGAAAAAGATTTAAATAGTTTTTTAATAGAATAATGATAAAAAAAATGACAAAAAACATAAAAAAAAGATTTCTTTATACACCTTTTTTTTTCTCTCTAGCTTTGAAAAAGAGAAACAAAAATAAGGATTCAATCTTGAGAAAATTACTTGGTGTATGAGGTGTGAATCATTGGGATTAAATCCCTTTGGTTTTTAACTAAGTTTTTCCTTCGTTATGAAATTAAATTTAGTGTAAATTAAAAAGACAAATAAATAAAAAATAAAAATAAAACACAATAAAGCGAAAAAATTAAGAACTCACCTTTTGCAGAGAAGTAGGTTTCTTCAAAAAAACTATTTTTTCGTAGAGATTCTCTAAACAATTTTTTTTCTTGTAGGAATTTTCTCTAAGTCAAATTTCTTTTTCCTTTCGTACAGATTCTCTCTAAAACAATTCTTTTTTCCTTTTCCAAATGACCAAAGGTCCCTATGTATAGACCTCGGATGTACCACAAATTAAAAAAATTTAATGAGTATAAAATTAAATTAGATATTATGAAATTTTATTAATTTTCTTTTTTTCTAAAATAGTAAAAATGTGATATTGAAAGATTTTGTCCAAAATAAATTTATTTATTTTTTCTAAAATGATAAAGATAAATATGATATTAAAAGATTTTGTATAAAACAAATTATTTTATGTTTTCCTAAAAATAATAAAAAGAAGTCAAATGTGATAAATTGATTTTTTTTCAAAGATAGATATTTTCATTAATGGTTTTTATTTTCCTCTTTAATAGATCTTAAAATAATAATAATAATCATCATCATCATAAGATTTTATATTATTACAAAAGATTTTACTTTTTTTTTCTTTTTTAACAAAATAAATAAATAAAAATCTTAGCCATTATTGCAATTACTATATTTAAAGAATAATAAAAGAAAGTTGTAGGATAAAATTAGGTGGCTCTAGCATGCCCCCTATCCTTATAGAATTAGAAGGTGGACGAAACACAGCCACTAACTCTTCGAATTAAGATATTTTAGATAAATTATCGACGTCGGGGGCCAAAGATAAAACAAACGTCTGATGACAAAAAACTAAATAAATTAAAGGCCAAAGAAAACAAATATCATCACAGCAGCATGGTGTCAAGGGCGAGGGATAAGACAAAAGCTTTGTGACAAAAGAATAAATAAGCTGGAGACTAGGGATAAAACAAGTGTCATCTCAGCAACATGATATCAAGTGTTAAGAATAAAACAAGAGTCTCATGACAAAATAATAAATAAGTTGAAGGTCAGGGATAAAACTGTAGGGTTTTATGTCCTAAAACTCGTAGATAGTAAATATAATCCATTGACTGTTATTAATAAAGTGTTCTATTATTATAATTTCAATAAATGTTATTGGTTATATTATTAGTTTTGTCTTAATAACCTAAATCCAATAAATTAACATCTTAAGCTATTTGATGAGTCTTGAACAGTATGTAGAGACATACAAGGATTAATGTTCAAGATCAGTTTAAAGGGTCTATAGTATAAGGTTAAGGTCGGGTACCTTATCCTGGTAACATTATGGATACTGCTCACTTTGTATTTGATACAAACGCATTGATCCAACGCGTTCAGATGACATGCGAGTGAGGGTATCCTATGCAATGAGTTTGCATAAAATCGGACCACGAAATAGTAATAACTAAATGTAACTCCATTAGCTAATTGAGTTTCTATTTCATTAGTATGATCTAGGTAACTTAGTCTTAATTCTGAGTGTATTATGAACTTTTGTTCGCGAGGGATTGTCCTTTAATTTGTACGAGTGAGAGTGGTCAGATTTTCGACTCAATATGCTTATCATTTTGGGGATAAGATCGAGTGGGGAGCTGGGAACATAATCACACAATATGGAATTCACTCCTTCCCGACTTTAGGGTAAGTAGATAAGTGTTTCCTTAAATTGTGTCTCCAGGACTTGAACAAAGGACCTTACCCTCTCTACGGCATGAGAGGGGTTTTTGTTTAGTGGTTGGACCATAAACAGGTTGTTCATTAGAGGAGCATTAGTATTTAAGGACTAGAAGTAATTTGTGGGTAAAACGGTAATTTGACCAACTGATGTTACGAGCACTTGTGAAGGACTAACTTATTGGTATTGGTCTATATCTGTGGACACAGAAATATATCTATAGTGAGAAGAGTTCAGCTGTGAGTCTTTAATGGAGTGTATACACAGGTAACGAATATTGTTTAATGTGGTTAATGAGTTTAGCCAATTAATCTCATATCGTTGTAACTTTTGATCTATAGCTTTAAATAGTTTTTAACACGTATTATAGCTTTTCACTTGTGGTTTTTTCTCTTTCTTTTCTCTTCTTCTCCATCCAATCTTATACTTTTTTTCTTTTTCCTTCTTATCTAGCATGACCTTTATAGCCTTTTCATTCTTTTTCTTTTTATCCTTCATTCTAATCTTTTTTTTTTTAAATAATGTATTTTTTAAAAGTAATGTAAAATATAGAATAGGAGGAAAAATATTGACAAAAATAGGATAATTTGGGCGAAGTCGTGTATCCCGTATACGATTTTGTTTGGAAGTCGTAGACAGGTCCACAACTTCAATGAGATGGCATGTGGACTCTACACACTTTTTTTTTTAATTATTATTTTTATTCCTAATGTTTGTACGGTTGGATTGGGTTGTTGGGTTGTATGGAAGTCGTAGACAGGTCCACAACCCAAGGTTGAATTGGGTTGTTGGGTTGTATTATTTTTTTTTATTCCTAATGTTTGTACGGTTTAAAATTGTGGTATGTCGATAAATACTCACATCTAAAAATTCAAACATTCATAAATTTAAAGTTTCAAACATTTATAAAAGTTCAACATTCCAAACATTATCCATAAATATTAAATAAGTAATAAAACATCTATAATATACATATAAATATAAATATTAATAATTCGGGTTGGGTTGACCGAATTTCTCAATCTCCAACTCGAGACCCAACCCAACAAAAAAAAAATTTCGACTCAACCCAATCTACATTTTAAACTAACCTAACCCAAGTCATATAATATGGGTTGGATAGTCCGGCTTGTTGAGTTATTCAGATTATTCTTACGCTCCTAAAGCAACCTAAGAACTTAAAAACAAACTTAAGATCTTAATTGGATTATGCAAGAACAATTCAAGATTTATACTAAAGTTTTCAAATGCACTTTCATCTTAGCGGTTTTCATGCATTATGAACTAATTAGTATAAATGTTGAATTGTTGTTGTTTCTTAAATGAGTTTGATTGATTTTTTGAACTAATTAGTTGTGGATTGATTTTGATGGCAATAATATGATTCATTGAAGGGTAGGAAGATTGATTAAGAATACTCATTCCCTCCTTACAATTGGTTGAGAGAGAGAATTATATTTGTGTCCAATTTTATCAAAAAAAAAGAAAAAAGAAAAAAAGGGTTTACTTTCTTTTACATTCTTTGCAAGATTTCACAAAATCCCTCTTTTCAATTTAGAAATCTTTGTTTGTTAACTAAGAATTCTACCATGTTTTTGTTAGTTTATTTGATTAACAAGTTTTGAGTTAAAAATAGAGCTTGTTGTTGGTTGAGAATTGAGTGGATGTTTAATCTCATAATCACATTCTATTCTAATGATTTTACCTCTCTTATTTCGTAACCATCACTTGCTTACATCACTTTCATCATCATGTGTAATTTTGTAAACAAAAACAAACTCTATTGTACGAATAAAGAAATCGTCCATAGGAAGTAAACGTCGTCGTTTTGGTGTGACAATGGGTTCCCTATGTTCACCGTATACGGCGAAGCAACCCAAGTCTACAACGAAGCACAAATCGCGTACCGCAAATCTATGCAATTCCCGACTATTCCGCCATTCCTACATTTCTCGATTTAGTCAAATCAATTTCTATATATGTTACTCTTCTTTTTCTGATTTCTTCGGAATTCCTATTCCGAACCCTTCAATATTCATACTTTGTTGCTTTATCCATGGATGCCATCTTCAACAAGCTCCGGAATTTGGATGCTTACCCTAAAATCAATGAAGATTTCTATAGGCGCACCTTTTCTGGTGGTTTAATCACCCTCGCTTCCTCCTTTTTCATGCTCTTCCTCTTCTTCTCTGAGCTAAGTATGTTGTTCCCATGTTCTTTTTTATTCTCTTAAACCACGTCCTGTTATCTGATAATGGGTTTTGATTCTAGTTTTAATTTGTGTTTGTATCTGAAAGTTATGGGGCGATGCAATTTTATGATGTTGTTTTTGTTGTTGCTGCTTTTACTTCTATGCGATTTTCCTTTCCTCTTTGTCTTCTCATGCCCTGGCTGTTCAGCAGGCAGGAGAAGTTTTAATGGAAAGCCTTTCTAAGACTTAAGAGGAAAAAAAAAAAGTACAGGACCCCATTCATATGTAAGTTGGTTCACTAACATTCTACGGGTTCGTTAATATACTTAAAAAGTGAGTCATGCAACTTCAGGCCTATGAGTATAGTTACTCACTAAAATGTCCTGATTTTTTCCTGTTCCAGCAATTTCTTAATTACCAACGTGGCTTTGCAAGGCAAGTGTCTTATTCATTTATAATTTATATAGACTCTTTAATGGGCTATGATTATCAGTTTCTTGTTGGGAATTGAAAGATATTAATTCTCCCTTTAAGCTCTGTTTATCTTTCATGATATTCCACTCCCAATTAACCTTCATATGTATTTTTTTCTACATTTCGTTTGAGCCTATAGTTAAGCTATTATGTAATTCGAAAATATATGTTAAGCCTTTTATATTTGGTGGTTTTACATTTTCTTTTGTCTTTGAAGCTTTTTACGACCATCATTTGTGATGTGTGGTTGCAGGAATGTACCTCCATGCTAAAACTGAGACACAGCTGGTAGTAGATACATCAAGGGGAGGAAAATTACACATAAATGTAATTACGATTTTTTTAGGCATTGTTACTATAGTGTTCTTCCTCTATGTCTATGCATTACATTTAGGTTTAATGTCAATGTCGAGGTTTGGACTCATTTTAATTTCATGTGGTTCAACTAAAAGATAGAGCTGGTGATGAAGCTTTGATTAATAGCCATTTTAAGTTTCAAACGAGGAAAACTGCCAAATTTGTTTCTGTTTTCAATGCTGGTATCTGTGGGTTGGGAGGACTTTGTGTGTAGTCTGGGACTCTAGATATTGTTTACTAACGTTGTTCAGCTGATCGACATCTTACCTAAATGTGAAATATTCCATTTGAAATAGGTTTATATGATTATTTTTGAAAATTGATGAACTCTGCATATGAATTACAATTTATTTCTTCCTGACCGAGTTCAATACTCTTTATTCCATGGGCTCTAACTTATTATTTTCTTGTTGCTGCAGTTTGATTTGAGTTTTCCTTCGATTCCGTGTTCTATACTCAGTCTTGATGCCATAGATATCAGTGGAGAGCAGCATCTTGATATTGTATGTGCTTCCCCGTTCTATAAACAAAGGATGCCAGTATCTCACCATATACTTGAATATGTCTCTTATTTTTTTTATTTTTAATGTTTGGTACTTATTTTCTTTCAGAGACATAATATAATCAAGAAAAGAATTGACCATCATGGAAACGTTATAGAAGCCAGACCAGATGGCATTGGTGCACCTAAGGTTAGTAGGTGGCATTTTGATGGTTTGTACCGACAAAATTTAATTTATTGTGTTATCTGTTTTATTATGTTCATTCATCATTATTGGCCATAAGAGGTTTTAGAGTTTTATTGAAAACGGCCAGACAAATGTTTTCATTTAACTGATTATGGCAAGTTAATCTGATTATTATTATTATTATTATTATTTCTTTCCTTTTCTTTTATTATGAAATATGGAATGAATACGTTCAAATAATAAGAACAATTGGAATGCCTAAGGGCTGGGAGCGAAGGGTCCTCCATCCCAAAGGAAAGCTATCATCAATTTCTAATAATCATGAAAAGATTGTAAATACAAAATTCTTTGTGGTTTTAACTAGACCAAGGACCATATGCTGTATTCTATAGACAAAAGAAGTTTTTGCATTCCACTTATTTTAATAATTATATAATTTCTCTCCTTCCACACCAATCAAAAGGTAACCCTTACCAAGCAAGTTGGCAGAATCTTAGCTTTCTCAGGCCCAAGTGGGATTTCAAAAGCCAGCTATCTACTTCATCTGGAAGACCCAAAGAGAGGTTGAACTCCTTAAGAATTTAACTCCACCCGCTAGCACTTAGCAGTATGGCCACTCTTTGCCTAAAACTTAGTAAGAAGGACAAAACACTTGAGGGATGTTTGGCTCCCAAATTGAAGTTAGTGGTGTGCCCACCCCATGTTTTGGGCTCTAACTATAATAATGGTATTCACAACTACTTATAACCTGCAATTATCTGCAGTAATACTATATGAAATCTCTCTTTGCTATAGTGTTTTCTATTTCCTATCCATCCTCTTCTCCTCTTTCTTACAATGTTTACTATTTTCTAATTTTTACCTGGACTAAAATATTCTACATCTCAAATAGAGACTGTTAGAACTTAAACTAAAATAGACTCCTAGTTAGAAATATATTTTTTGGATAATTAGTGTAATTAGTTGTAAGGGTCATGCTAGTAATTAGCCATTAAGTTTCTTAGGCATTTGGGTTAAAAATAATGTGAGAGTATGGCTAGGGCAGTGAAGAATTTTGGTGGGATTTCATAATTGGGAACTTGGGAGAGGATTTCCAGTCATCTTGAAAGTGCTGGTTTGTCACTGTCCTATTTGTTATCTTCCTTATGTTTTTGTGCTGACTTCATTGTAATTTTCCCTTGAAATATATAAATAAGTCATTTTAGAGCTGGCTCTGTTTCTTGGAAATTGTCTTTCTGGGTATTCTACTGGTTGCTGGTTGGGTACCTAACAATGGAAGACTAGCAAAATATCAAGCACAAATTATTGCAAGTATCAAGCATTGATTAACCCTAATTAGGTCAGCGGTGAGTGAGATCTTGATGTATTATTTTGCTCTCTTTAGGGCCCCTAGCTTGTTGTGCAAAAGCTTGGAAAAATATATGAGAGATTTTCTGTGGGAAGGGGTGGAGGAAGGTCATGGACCTCATTTGGTCAACTGGAAAGCTGTATGCTGTGTGAGTTAGGGGGTTTAGAGATCAGTAATCTAAGATTCTGTAGCAGAGCTTCGTTGGCCAAGTGGCTTTGACGCTTTCCCCTTGAGTCCAATTCTTTATGGCATAGGATTATTGCGAGTAAGCATGGAGCCATCTATTTGAATGGACGACGGAAGGGGTTAAAGGCACACACTGTAATCCTTGGAAAGATATTTCTTTCGAGCTTCCGACTTTTTCCCAGTTTACTCTTGCTTTGTAGAGGAGGGTAAGGATACGTATTTTTGGGAGGATTAGTGGGTGGGCGAGTCATCCCTTTGTTCTTCATTTCTGCATTTTTATCGTTTATCCTCTTCCAAAAACTGTATGGTATCATATCTTTTGGTTAGGTCCAAAAATTAAAAAATTCTACATCCTTATCTTTTGGATTCTGCCGTAATTTGACTAATAGGGAAATGACGGAGGGTGCCTCTCTTCTTTCTTTGGTTGAGGGCTGCAGTTTTAGGGAGGGAAGGAAGGGCGTTCGTGTCTGGAGACCCAGTCCGAGTCAAGGATATACGTGTAAATCTTTTTTCAGTATGTAGTTGGGGGGAGAGGAATGAATGGGTGTTTTGTGGTAGGGAAAGGGATCATAGTGAAGTTTGGTCTTTGATTAGATTTCATGTCTATCTTTGGGCTTCGATATCGATGACCTTTTATAATTATTCCATTAGTAATATTTTACTCAGTTGTTTCCCTTCTTTTAGTTGGGGCATTTTGATGGGCTGGTTTTTTTTTTTTTTTTGTGTATGCCCTTGTATTCTTTCATTTTTCTCAATGAAAGTTGTTATTTCTTACAGAAAAATAAAACTTAGACTAAAATAATCTGTACTCTAAACATAGACTACTATAACCCACAAACTATAATAACCGAGCCATTGATTATAATAACCAACTTAAACCCCAAACATCCTCTTACTGTTCTTAGAAATATCCCTCCCTGGTCTACCCCCGCTCTTCCTTTTATTTGCTTTGTCATCCACCCGCTGTCACTTTAAATAGCTACAACCACTTAAAAGCTTCTTTTTAGCACTAAATCTCCATAGCCGTTCCTGTTTCTCTGAAACAAGGAGCCCACCCTTAAACCTTTCATCTTTAATGTCTGAGAGGAGAGGCTGCAATTCACCAATTAGCTCCCTATCTTAGATTCCCAAGACCATATGAATTTTTCATATGTTTTTTGTTTCTTTTCTTCCCTTTTGATGACTTTTCAAGGGCTATAAGAAGAGAAAACAGATTGATGGGCAGGCTGTTGAGAACGACCTAGGCTAACATCAACTCCCCCCTTTAAGAGAAGCAACCTTCTCCATATGCCTTAACTTCCTCTACGTTTTGTCATTAATCAGGTCGCATATGGCCACAAATTTTGATTACCTCCCTAGAGGAAGCCAAAGTAAAAAATGGGAAGGGAGTCAAACGGACATCTGAGGCTTGTAAATAAATTGATTCAAAAACCTCAGTAGCATAGCAATTCATGAGGAAAAGTATTTTCATCCTTACTGAACCCATGAATTGCTAAGACACACATACATCACTTGTCCTCCAATTACCAGGGCATTTCTCTATCTCCTCATAATATCCCTCTTAGACCGTATAATTTAGGAAGCAGATCCCTTCATAATGTCATTGATAATGGAGAATTGATGACTGATGAAATAAATATTCAAATAAGATAAATATCTTGAATATAGATTTTTCTTAAAGTGTAAGCTCTGAGGTAGCCGGGATGACAAAGAAGTTAAAGATGAGACTTCGTAATATTTCTCACCAGCTTCTTTTGTGGAAACTAAATGATTTATCTTGGATTTTTCTGTTGGTTTCTTATCTTAGAAGTTTCACCTCTTGTTTTTTTCTTTTTTCCCCTGTTAATATTTCTTTTGGCTGTTGGTACTTCTATCTATATAATTGTTTTTGTTTTTCTGCTCTCCAGATTGAGAAACCATTGCAGAGGCATGGTGGCAGGCTGGAGCACAATGAAACGTATTGTGGTTCATGTTTTGGAGCAGAAGCGGTACTTTAGACCATTTGTTATCCTTTGTAACCTTCTGTGGGTTTGAAGTTATTCTTAGCAGAACTTTGATTTCGATTATGGAGCCCAAAGGAGGGCCTCCTTTGTCCTTTTCTTTTTCTTTTTCATCATGATTATTAAAGATATCCTTCCTGATTTCGGTTGCTTTATTTTGCTTTGTAGGACTTCATATTGGTATGAAGCTATCATATAATATTGTTATTCATTGTTGTTTCTTAGAGCATTGTTATTCTTTTTTACATTTTATGCGATCTTTTGCCTTGAGAAAGTACAATGCTTACAAGTGACTGGCATATTGCTGAAGTAGAAATCATTTATGATTTTTCTGTTTTTTATTTTTTTCCTTTGAATTGCACATATTTCTTGAAATTTGGTATCAGAAATGTTAAGGGTCTCCTCTTGTTTGCAGTCTGATGATGATTGTTGTAATTCATGTGAAGAAGTTCGTGAAGCATACAGACAGAAAGGTTGGGCTATTACCAATCAAGATTTGATAGATCAGGTGTGTTAGATTATTATAATTGCCATTTATAGGATATTATATGTTGCATAGAACTATAGGAGGCAACCAGTTGGCTAGTCACTCAAGTGTGCAATCCCACCAAGAAGGTGAAAATGCCATGTTTTTTTCTTATAATGTCGTTAGAGGTTGGAATTATATCTCTTTATTTTTTATGTTTATTTTTAAACTTTTTAAGAAACCACACTTTCATGGAGAGCAATAAAAAGATTAAACAAGGGCAAAAGGGCACATCGACATTCATTTTTGTACGAGGTTTATATAACTTGTTGTTTGATGGAGTAATATAAAAGAAGGAAAAGTGAATCAAATCCAGTTTAGTTACTTCAGCTCTTTAACGTTTTCCAGGAAACTTGACTCTTCGAGTGTGTTCGAATTTATGTAATCCTCGTTAGATAAGTTAAAATTGATCAGTGAAAGAAAATTAATTAGTGAAAAGCAGAGTACAAAAGATAGGGAGACCAGACATTGACCTTCAGCCACCAGAAAAATCTACACAAGTTACTTGTTATTAGTTAAAGGTTGGGGGCACATGTCTTTAAGAAGGGGTTTGACATTATCATGCTTATACAAAGAAGCATGTAACACAACGCAACAGCGATATGATGATATTTTGTTTTTCAAGGCCCTCAGCTTTAACTTCTATGGTTTGACAATTGATGAAAGCCCTATGGAGTTCTAGTTGATACTGTGCTAGAGCAAGAGAAGACACCATCTGTTTGCATTCATTTCTCGCTTGTCTATTTTTTCGGGTCGAATTGAAGAATTATAAATATTGATTTTTTATCGAGTCATTGGTTTTAAAAGCTGAGGGGGAATAGATGCATGTACAGGATCATATGTGCGATAACTCTTTCAGATTGATAAGTTTTTGAATTTTCTTATTCTTAAGGTCATGTAATTTTTGTTGCTAATTTTGTGTTCCTAACCATTGGATGAAACTGAGGAAGATCCTCTCTGTACATTGTTTCCAAGTGTTGTTTCCAGAGTACAAGTGAATGGTGTAGTTGGTTTTTGTGGTCAATTAAGATTTATGCCTTTGATTTTCAGTGCCAAAGAGAAGATTTCATACAGAAGGTAAAGGATGAAGAAGGTGAAGGGTGTAATATCGAAGGTACTCTTGAAGTTAATAAAGTAGCTGGAAGCTTCCACTTTGTGCCTGGAAAAAGCTTTCATCAGTCAAGTTTCAATTTTCTTGGGCTGCTTGCTTTGCAAACAAGCGATTATAATGTATGGGCTTGTACTTTCTTGTTTAAATTTGAAAAATTTAATACAAAGTGCATGTAGCCCCGGCATTTTGTTCTATCAAAAAATATAACCCAGGCGTTGTTTATAAACAATCTCTTTTTCTGCTTTGATTTATATATTTGTCATCACTGTTTTACATTTTAAGTTTTATGTACATGATGCAGGTAAGTCACAGAATAAACAGATTAGCTTTTGGCGACCACTATGATGGCTTGGTAAATCCCCTTGATGGGTAATTATTTCTTCTGCCTCCTCCGTAGATGTTTAGTCCTTGAAAATGATTTCAGTACCATTAATAGTTTCAGTTGAAGCAGGACTGTTTCTTATTTAACTTTGTAGTTTCTAGTTTTTTTAAATATATTTTCTGACCAGAATCATTCATGTATTCAATTATCTGATAAATATATTATTTTTTATTTTTTCATCAAACCTAATCCATACCCAAAATGAACTTCACGTTTTATCTAATCAAATCAATTTTACTTCACAAAAGTTACCATGTCTAACTTGTGCTTTCGGTGCATGTTCAGTGTGCATTGGGAATATAATGAACAGAACGTCATGCACCAGTACTTTGTCAAGGTAAGAAGCATTATCCTCCTTTAAAACGCATTTTTGGTTTCTTTGCTTCAGGGTTAGACAATCTTAATACCCTGTTTCTCTTAAAAAAATCAAATATAAATTTATTTGGTTACTTTATTTACTTATCAGACTTTTGTGCTAGTGGCGATGATACACCATAATCTACCTCTGTACCACTTTTTTTTAATAAAAAATGAACGGTAGGAATTAAGATTTTAATGCGTAGATTTGAGAGTATGGCTTGGGAAAGTGCTTTTCAATTTAAAGCTGATCCATTCAGTGTATGATGAGTGGTAGTTTAGGTCTGCATGTCTGTTAAACCAGCATTCAATCACACGAGCCTTGTTATCTATAGTGTGCTATGTTCTCTCTGTACTTGAAAGATGTTAGGAAGAACACTGAATATATATGTACGCTGCAGGTGGTTCCAACTATATATAAAAACATCAGAGGTCGTACTGTTCATTCAAATCAGGTATTTTTGGAAGTACTTGGAGATGAACTTATGAATGTTATATTTTCACTTGGATGATGCCTTGAACTTGATATTAATGATTCTGTGCAGTACTCTGTAACGGAGCATTTTAAGAGTGTGGAGTTCGGAAGTTCTCAGTCTATACCTGGAGTCTTCTTCTATTATGACCTTTCTCCTGTTAAGGTTTGTAATCGACATCTGAGGTGTATCTGAAAACAAAAATTATATTGTTCTTCGTTGTAAATTGTAATATTGGAACTTCAAATGTCATGATGGGAAATGATAATCTGATATTTTTTGCCTGATTCACCTTATTTCTTGATTATCGAGAGTGTTTGAAGGGTTTCAATGCCTCAAATGACAATCTGAAATCATGATTTTGCTATTTTATCATAATTTGATCAGTCAGCATCATATGAATAATATGATGCAGTTACTGAATTTATATCCTTACAACTATTTTTGGGATGTTAGGCCCAAGGAGTTGGGAGGAGTAGAAGTTGTGAATTTCTCTCCTTATTTGGTCCAAAGAATTTGTGTGTCCCATTACTGAAAAAACATCAATCTTATCCCTAACTAGCTTCTGACACCGTGTCGTCCAAATTTTTTTTTACATTGTGGGCTCATAAATTCGCAACTCCCCTGATTTCACAACCCTATTCCTTGTCTTAACCCTCCCTTTTGATTTTAGTTTTTCTAGTTGAACTTGTTTACATATTATTTCTTGTTAGATAATCTGCTTTTTTGTTCCTTCTAAGTATTTTTTTTGTGAGAACTTTTAGAATAATTGTCAAAATTTCAAAATTAAAAATAGTTGGAAAAAAATATGTTTCTTTGTTGAATATTTAGTGAGTGGAATGGATAATAAATTCTATGGATAGAAAACTAAAAACAAAGTCATCTATAGGTTGGGACCTAAATACTATATAAGTTCTTTTACATGTTTGAATGGATCACTTCTATTTGAAATGACGAGAATACCATGGAGTTTTTAGTTTTTTGGTGGGGTAAAATTAAGTAGAAAGGGAAGGATATCTGTCGATTAAATGTCATTTAAGTTCTTTTTGAAGTGAACCATATAGCGCTCTATATAATGTGTAGACCAAATGCCATGTCTTCCATCCCATTAGCCTTTTTACTCTTGTTTATAAGATTCTGGATAAGGTTCTCCGTAATGGGTTGAGGAGAGTGATGTCCTCCACTATTTATGAGGCCCAAGGAGCTATTTAGCTGGGAGGCAGATTTTGGATCAAGCTCTTATTGGGAAAGAATCAATTGAGTATAGGTCGAAGAATAAGGAGGGTGTTGTTCTAAACTCAATTTTGAAGAGGCTTACGATCTTGTGGATTGGGATCTTTTGGATAAAGTGTTTATGAAGAAAAGTTTAGGCTATAAGTCGAGAATGTGGATGTGGGGAACAAATGCACTATTTTTGTAATTAATAGTGAGATTGATAAGATCAAGATGTGGGTGGAGGTTTTCGAGTACGAGGTTGGCTCTTTTCCTTCCTCTTACCTTGGTCTCTCTCTGAGTGGCAAACCAAGAGCCATGATGTTTCGGAATCTAATTTGTGAAAATATTCAAAAAAGGCTTGGGGTGTGGAAGAAAGGGGTTTTCTCTAAAGTTGGTAGATTAATTCTAATTAGATCTTTGTTGAGTGGTATCCTAGTGTATTATTTATCCCTTTTTAGGCCCCTAGTTTTGTTTGCAAGATTATTGAGAAGTTATGGGAGATTTTTTCTGGGATGGGGTGGATGAAGGAAATGGTTCTCCTTTGGTCAGTTGGGAGGTGGTGGGATGCCCCTTGAATCAAGGGGTTTAGAGATCGACGATCTAAGAATTCGTCACAAAACTTTGCTGGCTAAGTGGCTCAACGCTTTACCCTTGAACATGATTCTTTATGGCGTAGGATAATTGTAAGTAAGCATGATACCCATCCTTTTGTGTGGATGGAGAAAGGGGTTAAAGGCACACACCAAAACCCTTGGAAATATATTGCTTTTGAGCTTCCTTTTTCTTGTTTCACTTGTTGCGTTGTGGGGGCAATAAGGACACTAATTTTTGGGAGGATCATTGGGCGAGGGAGAGTCTCTTAGTTCTTTAAAAACCATCTGGTATTGGATTTTTTGTTTGGGCTTGGGAATTCTGTGTCTTCCAATTTCAGGTTTTGTCGCAATTTGTCGTATAGGGAAACGACGGAGGTTGCCTCTTTTCCTTTTTGATTGAGGGTTGTAATTTTAGGGAGAGGAGGAATAATGTTCGTGTTTGGAGCCCTATTCTGAGTGTAGATTTTTCGGGTAAATCCTTGTTCAGTTGTTGTGGGATTCCTCCCACTTTAGGGAATCGGTCTTCGATGTAGTTCGGAGGAATAAGGTTCCTAAGAAAGTCAAGTTCTTTGTTTGGCAAGTCTTGCTTGGTCGAGGGAACACTATCAATAGGCTTGTGAGGAGGAAGACTATGCTTATTGGGCCTTTTTGCTGTCTGCTTTGTCAGAAGGCAGAGAAAAATCATGATCATCTCTTTGGGACTGTCAATTTGTGCAGATTTGTGGAGTTCGTTTAGGCAGGACTTCGGCATTAGCTTTGGTTGCCAAAGGAGTGTTCGAGCCACGATTAAAGAGTTCCTCCTCCATCTGCCTTTTAGAGAGATACCTTTTTCTTTTTGTGGCTTGCAGGGGTGTGCACCCTGATTTGGGTATTCGGGGAGATGAATGATAGGGTGTTCTGGGGTAGAGAGATCATAGCAAGGTTTGGTCTCTTGTTAGATTTCATGTATCTCTTTGGGCTTCGATATCAACGACCTTTTTTAACTACTCTATTGCAAAAC
Source organism: Cucumis melo (assembly GCF_025177605.1). Classification (NCBI taxonomy): domain Eukaryota; kingdom Viridiplantae; phylum Streptophyta; class Magnoliopsida; order Cucurbitales; family Cucurbitaceae; genus Cucumis; species Cucumis melo. Next base: position 15,980,941 of record NC_066863.1, read on the forward strand.
ATTTTTACTTAGTTGGAATCTCTTCTTATAGAAAGGGGTGTTTTGGTGGGCTTGGTTTTTGTAGGAGTATTCTTTCATTATACTCAACGAAAGTTGTTGATTTTTCCTAAAAAAATGTGTGCCACACAGACTGCAATCTTTGTTTGACTTCTTTTTCTTTGCCTTGTTCAGGTGACATATACTGAGGAGCATGTTCCATTTTTACACTTCATGACACACATTTGTGCCATAATTGGAGGTAGCATACGCTCTCATTTCTCTTACCAACCCAAGAAAGAATAAAGATGTGCATATTTATATGTTTGTTTAAACATGGTTTCTTTCCCGTATCTCTCTGTTTTTTTGGAGGGAGATAAGAAACAATTTCATTGATGGTATGAAATTACAAAAGGGGGGAACCCGTCAATAAGACCACTCCAAATTGAGAGGTTGGAGGAAAAGCTTTAGAAGTGGAAAAGGGAAGGGTTTGCACCATGAAACAACCAGATTAACATTAGCTTCAGAAAATCTTTATTTATTTAAAGATGGAAAAGGGAAGAGTGGTGTGCACCATGAAACAACCATGAGAGAGAGAGAGAGAGTATCGAAATGAACTCTTGAATGGCCAAAGCTTCTGACGTGAAAGGACAATGGAAGAATGATTGTTTTTTGAGATTAAGAATTCTTTAGATACAAAAAATGCCAATTAGACAAGATGGACATCAGGGATTTTTCATTTGAATCATCGCTGTTGTTTAGTAAAAGCATTCATTCTTCAAAAAGTAATCTTGATTGATATTAGACTCTTTGTTTGAAGGGACATAACTATACCCCAGTACTGTGTTTTTGTTAGGATACCACCTAACAAGGATTGTCTCAAGAACAAAGGATGAACTCAAAGAACAGTTAAATAACAATCAATTATGGAAATATATGAAATATATACTAGAAGATCACAATAACAAGTAACAAAGTAACCCTGGCCTTTTCGAGAGGGCTAGACTCTCCCAAGGTTTCCTTAAAATGGAATCCTTCTATAAAACTCTTCAGACCTCTACTCCAACCCCTCTCCTACTATTTATAACATGATCTAACTAACTTACTAATATGCCCTCTAATAACCTATCTTCAATTTCTACTAATAATCCACTATTTTCGTCCTTACAATTTTCTCTCCTACCTTTCATTGTTGTTAATGGAAGTATTAATTTTTCTGTTGAAACCTTGGTAGATCTCTTAAATTTACTATCACCCACGAATTTTTGACAAAAAATACTCCCGTGGACGGCTCTTAGGATTGATTGTACTCATCTTCTTCCCTCCACATAGTGTTCTCTTCCCAAGGCTTATTAAAATTATTCTATTCAGGACATTAGTTTGAATAGGAACACTTTTATTTTTTGGGTATAATCTTTAGTTGCAAGATTTTTTTTTCAGCTTTTTTATTTTTATTTTTATTTTTATTTTGAGCAAAATAGACTATTTTCATTATATCGATGAAATGTCATGTTCCCTATCCCTCAGCTGTAGGACTAAAAGCAGATCTTTGTTTTGCAGGTATTTTCAGCGTTGCAGGAATTGTAGATGCATTCATATATCACGGTCAAAGAAAAATGAAGAAGAAGGTCGAAATCGGAAAATTTGGTTGATGTCTCAAGTTCCCTTTCACGTCAGTCCACTTTTGATCAAGCTGATGCAAATTCATATGAGAATCAAAATACAATTCTGTCCATCATTTGGGTGTTCTGAAAGTAGTATTATTTATATTTCATGGAATTAGATTCATTTCCAAACAGAGGTTGAAATCATGTTCTCTTTGACATAACACCACACAAGTGAAAAAAAAAAAAGAAAAAAGTAACATTAGTGTAAGATACAAGAAATTTCACCCATTACTCCTGATCATTTGTAAATTTCTATACAACATGGGATTTTATTGATATTGCGATTGAGAATTTTGAGATTCATCTTCATTTCAATTGGTTTGAGTTCTTTTTTCTTTGTTCGGCAACTTTCCCAGTGATGAATTCAATGCCCTCAGCCAAATGTCAAAAAGTTGGATTTCTTTTTATCTAACTTGATGATGAGATGTGTGGATGAATATTAGTATCTTTATTTTATTTTATTTTAAATTTAGGTTTAAAATCTGCTCCTAAAGATTTCGTCCAACTTTTGAATTTGTCTATTTTTTTTTCAACTTTTATGAGTCTAAGTCATACCAGAATTAATATAAGAGTGTTAGGTGTTTGATTCACCAATATGAGTGGATAAAAATTATCAATTCACTCTTTAGCTCACCTACTTTAAATATTGATGAAGTTGATTAATTGGTTATTTTTACTAACTCATTTCATCTCTCCATCCCTTTGATGTTTTAAATAGCTTCACCCATTGCCTACCATCGGGACTATACAACATATATCAATAACCAATATCGTGCGGTCGACTTTGGCAACCAACTCAGGCTCTGACCACAACCTTCGTAGACCACCTTCAAACAAACAATTATGGCAACATACTTCAAAGTGTGGCCACTTCCGACCACCACTTTTGAAGACAACTCTACAACCAATTCTGACAACTCTACAACTAACTCTGACAACAATTTTCGCACGAACAGCTTTTGGTGACTTACTCCAATAATCACTTTCGTGCGACTAACTCTAACGACTCACTCCAGTTTCCAACAACCACCTCTGGAGACGACTTCATTGAAGACTAATTGATGATAAATTCCGATGACAACCATCTCTTACAACCGACATTATCATTCACCTCAGGCTATCAACTCCTGCAAAAGCCATATCTAACAAGATTTTTAATGGAAACCCAACTTGTGTGAACATGTAAATAGACCTTTAATGACAATTCTATTTTTTGTGTATGTACAACTCATGCGTTCTATGATCGCTAAAATATATCGTAGAGTTGTTGGTTATATAAATAGTATTTTGTTTAAATGCACTGTTCATAGATCACTTTCATTTTACAAAAGGAAGGTTGTGATATCTTTTTGCAACTTTTTTTGTTTCTCGACTTTCCTTTTACCTACTTACTAAAAGAAATATGTGCTACAAAATGTACTTCTCTGTATTTTTCTTTCCTTTTACGATAAATTAGTTGTTGAATTGATGTGGTTTCACACTTAGATCATATCTCAACTCTTGCTCTATTTAGTCTCGGTGTTTCAGTCTAATTTATTTTGGATCTTTGAAGATATGAAGTATGTTTAATTTTAGTTTTATTGGCACATATTTTCATTCTAATCTAAGTATGGTTCGTTATCTTTCATGGAGGCTCAAGCTAATTGCATAGGTTTTAAGTTGTTGTTGGGGAATAATTTATGATGGAGCAATATATGGATTTGCATTTTTTTTTACATGCATATAGACATTTTTGTTGACATTATTAATTCAGTTGTAAGTGGCAAATTAGACCTAGCTAGAAAATATGTTTGCCAAAGAGACGACTTTGCACAAAAATAATATCATTTCATCGTCAGTGTGATTGAGAACCGATTGTTTTTTCTTTTGATTTAAAATTTATGGTTGAGATGAAATTGATAAAATTAATTAAGGGTTAGAGAGTAGAGAAAACGTTGATTTTATTAGTGCTGCAATCATTGGACTTCTAGCGCGTTGATTTCCATGTCTGGTAGCAAAAGTTGAACTCTTGGAAGTGGAAATTGGTTGGATTTGGACGCATGGACCTCATCGCCTGGGATAGGCCGCTTGGATCTTGTTGCCTACATTTAGAACTTGGATACCTCAAGTACGCGTTGAATGCTCTAGGATAAACTAATCAATTCAATCGGAGCTACACCACAACCAATTCAAATATCTACTCTTAAGCCCAAATCTACAACTATTCCATGAAATAAAATTGTATGAGAGAGATATGAAGTCAATGTATTTTTCTACGATGATATGCATATGAATAGTTCCTTATACATGAAATGTTGAGTGGAATGTGGACCACTTTGGTACAAAAATATCAACAAATCTTCATTTGTCTATATCCTTACCTCTTTAAAACTTTGGTGTCTCTTCCGGCCCAAATCCACAAATCAAATTAAGAGGATTTAAGAAGTCTTCCACGTGCTAGTCTTAACAATATGAAAACATCATTTGTGAATAAAATATTATTTAGTATAATTTTTCTTTTTCCAAAAAATTCTCATCAACAATCTCACAAATGAATTTTTTTGCTATTAGTTCGCACTTAAAATATTTTCGTTGAGCAGTATTAATCAAGGCTATGCTTAAGCAAAGGTGTCTAGTGACTTGAACCTTTACAAAGTGATACTGATTTAGAATATACTAGAGTAACTCTTAGTTTTCACAATAATATCGCACACACAACATTGTTAGGGTGTTTTTCAAAACTTTGTGCTTCAAGGCCTAGTACATGTATCTCAGTTTAGTGGATGCACTAGAGAATTTGCCTAAAATTTTATAAGAAGCAGTCTCACTTCCACTTCCACAAAGGTGAGTCTATCAAGAGTAATCTTGTAGCTAGGTACTCCACTTGACATCAAGTATAGACCTTATTCATGCTAATACTTGGTTCATTAGAATGAGACTCTGGATTATTATAAAATGATTCACGTCATATCATTTATGATCATTTATAATCTTTTGAACTTGTTTCTTGGGATCTCTAGTCTATAGTTGAGTTTTCCACACAAGTGACTCATTGTTCTATAGGCATGAGCCTTGTTCTTTAAGAGGTTTGAAAACCTTCTTTTTGGCTAATCCTTTGTGAAGGGATAAAAACCCTAATAGTGAAATATTTAACAGAACCTTAAACTCTATTTAATTAGGAACTTAAAAATATCATTACATTGGAAAAAGAATTATAGAAACTAAGGTTAAACATGGTTTCTAAATAATATATAAATTACAGTAAAGGAGTAAAGAGACACTTATATCGTTGACAACTCTGTATCTACCAAACACCAATATTGGGGTACCAAAACCTCCCTATTCTTTAAGCTTTTGACATTTTAGTTTGTGGGAACTAAAATTGGAAAAGAGGAATTTTAAGAGAAGAATTTTGTTTGAGAGAATACCCCGAGTTACCCAAAAACACTTATGTGTTTCTTTTATGTCGTTTCGTTACCTCCCTAATATTCAAATTGAAGAAGAGAAGAAGAGAGAGTTAAAAAGAATTTTGGGATTCACAAGAGAATCACCCATGTTCTCTATTAATTTGATATAAAATAAATAAATAAAATAAATTAATAATTAATTAAATCATATTTAATTACTATTTCATTTAAATCATATTTAAATGAATATTTCTCACGTAATTTATAGTTTTAATTTAATTAAATCAAATCTAATTAAATAAAATTAAACTAAACTATTAATTAATTTTTCAATTAATTAAATGTTAAATTAAATATCTTATATTTAATTTAAGCCAAATTTGAATCACATCCAAATATAAATTTCTTTCACGACCTATAGTTTTAATGTGTATTATATACATATTAAATTTTAACCTATAATTTTATTCTCTCATAAATTAATTTTAAATTATATCCAAAATTAAATTTATATAATAAAGTTTAATTAAAATATAAAGTTTATATTATAATGTTTCAGCATACATTATATTGATTATACATTATATTAATTTTCAAAGTAAAATTTGAACATTTCAAATTACAACCAATACATGTAAACCTCATTACCTTTTATGAGCTAGGGAGGAGACATAATGGACCTATAGATCAGAAGCTATAGCGATATGAGATTAATTGGCTAAACTCTTTAACCACAATAATCGATATTCGTTAACTATGCATACACTCCACTAAAGACTCACAACTGAACTCTTCTCACTTTAGATATATTTTTATATCCATAGATATAGACCTATAGCAATAAGTTTGTCCTTCACAAGTGTTCGTAATACCAGCTAGGTCAAATTACCGTTTTTCCCTAGGTTACTTCTAGTTCTTAAATGCCAGTGCTTTTCTAATGAACAACCTATTTATAGTCCAACCAATAAACAGAAATCCCTATGGTGCTATAGAAAGTGCAGGACTCTTTGTTCAAGTCCCAGAAACACCATTTAAGGGGACACTCATCTACTTACCCTAAAGTCGGGATGAGTGTATTCCATCTTGTGTGATTATATTTCCAGCTCCCCACTTGATCTTGTCCCCAAAGTGATAAGCACATTGAGTCAATAATCTGACCACTCTCGCTCATACAAATCAAAGGATAATCCCTCGTGAACAATTGTTCATAATACACTCTGAATTAAGACTAAGTTACCTAAATTATCCTAATGAAATAGAAACCTAACTAGTTAACGGAGTTACATTTAGTGGTTACTATTTTGTGGTCCGGTATTATGCAAACTCATTGCATAGATACCCTTACTTGCATGTCACCTACACCAACATGTTGGCTCATTGCGTTTGTATCAAATACAAAGTGAGCCGTATCCATAGTGCAATTAAGATTAGGTACCTAGCCTTATCCCTATACTATAGACTATTTAAGTTGTATCTCGAACCTTGATCCATGTATGTCTCTACATACTGTTCAAAACTCATCAAACAACTTAGGATGTTAGTTTATTGGATTTAGGTTATTAAGACAAAAATAATAATATAATCAATAACACTTATTGACATTATAATAACAACACTTTATTAATAACAGTCAACATATTTCATTTACTATCTATGAGTTTTAGGACATAAAACCCAACACTTTGGTCAAAGAATTTGTAAAATTTTTATCCTTTCGTATGTGATTCACTCTAATAGCACCAATGTAAGCTCAAACTATTTTTTTTAAAAAATGTATTTGAGATTGAATGTTTAATTCGGAAGTGTGATCCATTTAAGAGAGTTTTCCTAAATATAGGTTGATAAGGATAAAAATATTTATAGGTTGGATAAAGAAAATTTTGAAAGTTACTTAGGTGAAACCATGATCATTGTTGAGTTAAGTTTATAAAAAAGTAAAAGGGTGGTAATGGTTTCTTTAAGTTAAGTTTTACCCAAAATTTGTCAAATAAAGTTAAGTGAAATTTGATTGGAAGTTGAGTGGTTTGCCACCAAAATGAAAGGAAGTAAGAGGTGGAAGGTTTTTAAGGTGAAGGAAGAAAGTTTGGTCAATCATGAGAAGGAAAAATAGAACCATTTTCTTAAGTTGATCGGTGCAACCATATCTATAGACTTTATTATCAAGCTTTCTACATAAGAAGTGAAGAGAATTGCTTAAAGAAGATGGATCTTGGCTACCATGGAGAGATATCCTTTCCCTGAAGAAAATTGGTGGAGAACAATAAGCTTAGCAAATTTTCGGGTCAATCTGTAGCAGTTTGGTATTTTGACGATTATGACGTGCAGAGAACGAGTTAGAAGCTGAAAATTGGAGGTTAGTAAGATTCAAGTCTTACATACATTTGTCATGAAGGATGTAAGAGCTAATTATTACTCGAAATGGATGGAATAATAATTCATTTAACACTATACAAAATTTCAGATAAATGAGCAAGATTGTTTTGAGGTTGATTCTGATCAGTCCAAGTAATTGGTAATTGTAAATATCACAATTCACAGGTTAGTTAGTTAAAAGATTTCTTATGAGTTTTGTTAAAGAAATTTGAGGTAATTTGGTTAAGAAATTAGGGAATTAAGCAAACTTTTGTGAGTTTTTGCTGCTATAAAATAAACAGGTTATACACGTTAAGTGTTTCGTTGATTTGAGGAAGTCGAGAGAATTATGTCCAAGCTTTGAGGTAAGCTTGCTCTAATTATGGGTAAGAGGTCTACATAGGTTGATTAATTAATTTTCGTTGAAAATGTGGTGTTTGGATCGTCGGAGTGTGCTAAAAAAAGTTAGCCGAAATATGAAACTTTTTCTTAAGCTGGAGGTGAAGATAACCTTTGATTGCCATTATTTACTCGTCATAAAATTAAAATCAGAAAGCTAGGCGATTTAACTATCCAAATATAGTTTGATTTTTAGGTCAAGAAGAGATTTGACAAATCTATAAACCTGAGAGTTATAGCTTCAATTCGTGAGTGGCAAAAATGAGTGTAAAAGTTAATTTCAAACATGATTTATCAGCTAAATGTTTTAAGCATTCTTTGAGTTAGTGTGTGCTTTGTACACTAATCTTAGAAAGTTACTTTCAAAGCATGAGTTTAGCATAGAATTTGAGAACTGTTGAAGGTTGATTTTAGAAATGTTTCCAAGTGTTTAAGAATAAGATATATTTCAAGCAAGCATGATTTATGTTATAGCAAAGCATGTTCTTAAAGCTTTTGATGAGTTTTTGAGATTCTTACTAGTCGAATGACTAAGATATTAAGCCCGAGGTTAGTTGATTGTGTGCACACAGAGATGATTTCATTGTTGGTGAGTTTACTTCACGACAACGATGTTGTCGGAAATGTTGGGCATGCCCCACTACGGCAAAGACGTTGGGAGTATTGCACGTGTTCTACTACAATGTAAAGAGTATAGAATAGTTAATAAGAGTAGTCATGCTAGTATTATTATATGAACGACTTTGCTAAAGTTTTCTTACTGAAAGTTGATTGCTAAAAATTTCTATTGAAATTTCCTTCTTAAGTTATTTAGAAAGCATGTTTGTTTAAAAGTTAGTCACTCACTGAGCTTTAGCTCACTCTTTCCAAAATGTTTGCTCACTTTTCAGTTAGAGTTCGTAGACCTAGAGTCTAACTATCGCTAGAGTTCGTAGACCTAGAGTCTAACTATCGCTACCTATCTACTAGGGAGTCTTGAGTTTTCATTTCAGTATGTCTTGTATCTAAATCTACATGATGTTTGGGTTGTTTAGAGTTAGTATTTTGGGTTGTTTGTAATATGGTTTGTATATGTATATTGTCCATATTAGACTTGTTAAACATAACTGATTATAGTATGGGATGCACTACTTTGTTTTCAAATTTATCTCCATGCATAAGGTTTTGTGTGTTCAATGGTGTTTGTTTTAAAGGTTAAGTTCTAGTTCTAGAAATGGTTAGCAAGTACTGTTGATAAAAGAGTGGTACTTGTGGGCTTCACATTGTCTCTTGGGCTAAGAGACGGTAGTCTGGAAGGGGGTGTTTATCAGGCCCCGATCACGTTCTACCTTACGCAATAAGATTTTGCGCGAGAAGAGTAGCCTATGCGATGAAAGACATGTGAGGAACTGTTATGCATTTTGAGCTTACTTCACTAGGAAGTAGTGGCATCATCCTCGTGTGAGAAAGTTGTCGATTGATTTAACATTGCCGTCCAATCTAAATTCAAGATAAGGAAGTGGCAGTGACACGTGACATTTTGACATTGGACTAATTCTCACTACAGGTAGAAGTAATCATTCTGACACTGGAAACTTCACTGGAGAGACTTTTAAATAGGTGAGGTCCAGCCATTCTGAAGCTGCTTTTACCTTGAGCTTACTTAAGAAAGAGTTAAGAGAGTTTCAAGATTTTTAGAGATTCTTTACGAGCTTGAATCCAGTAAGGAGTTGCAGGAAAATTCTCGGCTAAAGAGTTATGCAAGGAAGCTCATTAATTGTGAGTGGTTCTTCTTAAAATGTTTTAAAAAACAAAAGGATTTCTAATGTGTTTAAATCCTTAAACGTATTTTCATTGAAACTCTGAATTATATGATTTCTCTTGTGCTTTCCAAATGCATGTAATTTATAAATGAATGAAATTTCACATGAAGTGAAATGATGAGATAATGTAGGAGATTTATAAATGAATGAGACTTTACATGAATTGAAAAGATAAATGAGATGATCTTATGTACCCTATGCGATGAAACGTGATTTCCTCACACTTTCTGTGTATTCTGGTGTGGGATGCCTTATTCTTGTTGTGTGATCTGGGATAAGATGCTCTACTTTTACTGTGTGATTTGGTATGGGATTCCATTTGCTTGCTGTGTGATCTGGCATTGGAAGACATATTATGCGTGATGAAATTAATAGAAACTTGCTGAATGCGTTGAGACTACTCCACATAGCTGCAACTCGACAAAAGAGTGTGGTAAATACTTGAGCTGAGGAAGAGTACAAAGATGTAATTAACTATACAAAATGATTTTTTGCTTTGATGACATGATAAGTTTAATGAAATGGGTTCTATGCGATATGAACATTTGTGCATGATTTACAAGAAATGATTTCCATACAATTTATAAACGTTTGACGATGAAATTTAAATTGTTTCAAATTGCCTAATGCATTTAAAATGCTTGGTTTTAGACTCAATGATTTACCATTGAAATTCATTTAATTTGTATCGCATGATTCATTTTATTAAGGTGTTGATAAAAGACCCCACTCACTAGACATTTTCGTCTAACCTTTAAAATGTTTTGTTTTAATCCCCCTAGGTAGTGAAGGACATCCACCATTGAACTTAAAGCCTTCATCACCTATTGTGCCCTACGTGAAACCCACATTTTGGTAGTGGACACTGTCAACTCGCATAGCATATAGAAGCTAGGCGAGAAGAGTCAAATTGTGTTTTGAGTTTGTATCTAGTCTCTTTTGAAGGAACCTTGTACTAAGTGTTAAATATACATTGTTATTGAAAATCAATGAATTTTTGCTATTTCAATTGAAGTTCTCATTTCACATTTACTGGTTGGTTGTGTTAATTTCGCTTACTAGGTGTTCTGCATGTTATCTCACAAAGAGATTTGCGTAGAATGTCTAGGCAGTCACATTCCCACTTGGTCACGTAGAGTGACATTTGGAGCAGGACGTGACAGTGTGACAACCAGTAGTAAAAACCTGTCTAATTTTACTGTGCTTACAACATATTTGTCATCTCTTGTCGTTGTAATAAACCTACATAGTAATCCTACAACATAAGCTATAGCTAACCTAGTGAAGTTAGTAACATACCTAAGATTGCCAATAATGGTCACATACTGAGATTGGTTAACACAGTCTCTAGTGTTCTTGAGCAATTTTACACTAGGATCATAAAAAGTACTTGCTTGTTTACAATCAAAGTAATTATATTTCTTTAAATATTTTATATATAATGGGATTGATCTAAAGAAATTCCCTCTTTAGCCTTGTTATCTTTATGCCTAAGATTACATTAGCTTCTTCTAAGTCTTTTATGTCAAAATTTAAACTCAACATAGATTTGACATCATTTAGGACATAAAAATTTGATCTAAAAATTAACATATCATTTATATATAATCATATAATAGTGCAAATATTATTTTCAATTTATAGTAGATGCATATGCCACTTTCATTAACTTTAAATCCTGATGGAATAATTAAGTTGCCAGTTTAATTTTTTGTGTCATTCCTTAGGAGTTTGTTTAAGACCGTAAAGTGATTTATCTAATTTTCATACTTTGTTCTCTTGACCATGAGCTGTGAAGCATTCAAGTTGTTCTATGTAAATCTCTTATTCAAGTTCATTAAGGAACAAAATGATCTTTAGATCCTTTGATGTATCAAAAGATTGTTTAGGGCTGCAATCAAGATTAACACTTGAATTAAGGTGATTCTAGTCACTAGAGAGAAGGTGTCAAAGAAGTCTATGTTTTCTCTTTGTCTGAATCCTTCAACTACTAGTCTGACTTTGTATTTATCTATTGTCCCATCTAGTTTGAGCTTCTTCCTTAGAACCCATTTGAATCCTATCGCTTTGTAGCCAAAGGGTAGGTCTAACAAGTGCCAAGTTCTATTTAACTCAAGAGAATTCATCTCTTTGTTAATTCCTTCTTGCCATAAATCGACATCTACAGATGATAGAGCTTCTTTTAGATCTTTAGAATGTTCTTCTACATTGTAGATTTGAAAGTCATTTCCAAAATCTTTAAGTTTATGAATTTTCTTGCTTCTTCTAGGCTCTGGAATTGCTTCCTTAACTAAAAGTAGACTATTAGAGGTTGACCCCTCATTAGTTAGACTAGTAGAGCTCGAGCTCCCACTATTGATTTAAAGGGAATTCTATCCTCAAAGAAGTCAACATCGATCATATGATTATATTATCACCCGATTTACTAAGTCATACAACCTATAAGCTTTACTATTTATTACATAACCTATAATGACACATTCATAGGCTCTACTAGTGTGCCTTCTTCATTTAAGGATCTAGAATTCTTACATAGACTAGACACCCCCAAGTTTTGAAATATGTAGTTTGGTTTCTAATTCTTAAAGACTTCATAAGGTGAGGTTGTATTTTTAGACTTTGGTATTCTATTAAGAACATGATACACAGTTCGGAAAATTTTAGTCCACCAAGATGGTGCAGCTCCTAAATTAAGCAAAATAGCAACTACTAATTCAGATAGAGTTTTATCTTTCTTTTCGGCTTTGTCGTCCATTTCAAGAGAATAGGGGTCTTTTCGTATATTATTCCATGTGTGTTATAAAAGTTATTAAAGATATCTTAACCATATTCAGTTCCCCTATCACCATGGAATCTTTTAATTTTTTGTTTAAAATAATTTTTTGTTTTAGTTACAAACATTTTAAACCTATAAAAAATATAACATTTATTTTTTAGCAAATACATAAAAGTTTAATTAGAAAAATCATCAATATAAGTAACAAAACATCTTTTACTATTCCTACTCAAAAAACCATTGTTCACACAAGATTTTTGAAGAAATTTGATTCGTGGAGTTGAACTTTGTTGATGTGGTATTTATGTTGATTTAATGCGATGTGGTTCGATCTCTAGAATTTGATCCTTTGATTTTCTCTCGGTTGGATGCTTACACTTGATTTGATGAAGCGGAACACGTGATGTTCTTGAAGTTGAAGTCTTGGGAGAAAGCCTGTATCTTCAAAGGAGCTTCAATCTTCAGGAGTTGGGTGTATCTTCAAAGGAGCTTCAATCTTCAGGAGTTGGGAGTCTTCTAGCTTTTGGGAGAATTCTCTTTACACATTTTCGGAGTAAAAAATTTCCCTCCCCACAAGTGAAGACAACTCATCTATTTATAGAGTTCCCTGGTGGGCTTTTATGGACTTAGGCCTAGTTGGTCAATGGACTAGACCCATGGGCTCAATCACATGGATTTGAGTCATATTTAACTTTGGGCTAAATTAAGCTTATTTTTTTGGCTCAATTGAATTTTAGTCCAAGTAAATAATATTTAATTGAACAAAAAATAATTAATTTTATCCAATTGTCATAATAAAGACATGCGACATCAATAGAATTGTCTAATTTGTCTTTAAATTTAATTTAGGACGCATATTAAATTTTAGTTAATCCCAACTACAATTATTTTAATAAATGACGTGACAATTTGTGATTGGTTTCAAAATTTCTTATTCAACAAATGCCCCTTCTGAGATTTATGCACGTGTATGGGTGGGTGAATCTCAAAAAGATAAATTTGAAATCCAAATACGAACATTTTTTTTTGCTCAATTTGACATATCAAATTAATCAAACTATGGATTTAGTACATGAGTTTGATTTAAATTTGAAATAAGGGTTGGAATATGGTCAATCCTTAATTTCAGAAAAGTTTAAGGTTTTATCCTCAACTTACTTTGATTTGAGGATAAAAATTAAATTTTATTGTTTTTTTTTGTACAAAATTTGGAACCATATTTTAATTTGAGACAAAGATGAGGTTTCTACCATACCCTAATTTGTCCTGAGGATACACAAGAATTTGGAATGACCGATTTTAATTTTGGGATAAAATGACCAAATCTAATTTTGAGATAAATACGAGACCTCAATCTTAGGATAAAGTTAGATTTATGACTCCAATTTAAATTTGAGATAAAAATAGACGTAAAATCTAAATTTTAATTTTAATTTGGGGGTAAAATCTAAATTTTGAAATATTTAAACATTCTTAATTATCTCAAAAAGTGAAATTCGAGATTTTATTCCAAAATAACATAAGATAATTGAATTTTAAATTTATTTAAAAAATTAAAAAAATTAAAAAATATTTGAATATCTCAAAAGTGAAATCTGAGTTTTTATTCCAAAATAAAATAATACAAGATAATTGAATATTAATTTTATTTTAAAAAAATAAATATTAAAATATGTTTAAATATCTCAAAAGTGAAATCCGAGATTTTATTCCAAAATAAAATAACATAAGATAATTCAATTTTAATTTTATTTTATTATTTAATCATTCCAAATCCTCCTAAGAATTGGACTTGTTAGCCTTATAAATAGACCCATACGTTGATAATTCTTTCCTCATTAAGTAGAACAAAGGTATGAGGAAAAAAAAAAAACTTCTCTTCTCTTTTTTTTTTTTTTCCTTTTTTCCCTTTTCTTCTTTTCTCTTTTTTTTTTCTTAACTTTTAACTTAATTTTTTTTTTATTTTCAGGTTTAGTAGCTGATAATTTGTTGCACCAACTTGAAACTCTATCAAAAGTTAAGACTTTTTTTTTTGCAAGCCTTTGAAGGTCCCATGCAAGTATATATGAGGTTACAGTCTCCTCGACGTTCTGCTTCTTTGACTGTCAGCTTCTGAGGTTTGTTCATGATAGACGATGCAACTCTATCATGACGCCTTATTCCTTCTTGGGGTTTGTTCATGATAGACGATGCAACTCTATCATGACGCCCTGCTCCTTCTTGGAGTTTGTTTATGATAGACGATGCAATTCTATCATGACGCCCTACTACTTCGTCGGTGTATGGGATTTATTGATGGTAGACGATGTAACTCTATCATGACATCATACTGCTTCTTGGGGTTTGTTCATGGTAGACGATGCAACTCTATCATAATGTCCTACTGCTTCGTTGACGTATGAGATTTGTTAATGATAGACGATGCAACTCTATCATGACGTCCTACTGCTTCTTGGGCTTTGGTCATGATAAACGATGCAACTCTATCATGACACCCTGCTGCTTCTTGGGGTTTGTTCATGATAGACGATGCAACTCTATTATGACGCTTTGCTGTTTCTTGAAGTTTGTTCATGATAGACGATACGACTCTATCATGATGCCCTATTACTTCGTTAGTGATAGGATTTGTTCATGATAGACGATGCAACTCTACTATGTCGCATTGAAAATGAGGATGACGATCACATTTAAGATGAAAATGATTATTGTTTCTGCTGTGCTCGTATTGAAGATAGAGATGATGATCCATGAAGATGATGATCGTTTCTACTACACCGCATTAAAGATGAAGATGATGATCGTCTACGCTGCATTATTGAAGATGATCATCGTGTGTGTCGCATTGAAGAGGATGATCGTCTGTGCCGCATTGAAGATAATGATCGTTTACACCGTGCTACATTGAAGATGATGATCGCGCACGCCGCACTAAAGATGATGGTCGCCTGCGTTGCATTGAAGATGATGATTGCTTGCGCCGCATAAAGATGAAGATGTTGATCGCCTCGACTGCAACACATGTGAGAAAATGAAGACGATGCTCTTCTTGGCTACAACGTATTTAAGACGGTGCTCTTCTCGACTGCAACATATTTGAGACGACGTCCTTCTCGACTGTAGTATACTTGAGACGACGATATTCTTGGCTGCAACATATTTGAGACGACGATATTCTCGATTGCAACATATTTGAGACAATGACCTTCTCAATTGCAACATATTTGAGACGACGACATTCTTGGCTGCAACATATATGAGACGACGACATTCTCGACTGCAACATATTTGAGACGACAATTTTCTCGACTACAACATATTTGAGACGACGACCTTCTCGACTGCAGCATATTTGAAACGACGACCTTCTCAGCTGTAACATATTTGAGACGACGACCTTCTCGACGGCAACATATTTGAGATGACGACCTTCTTGGCGGTAACATATTTGAGACGACGACCTTCTTGATGACAACATATTTGAGAAGACGACCTTCTCGGTGGTCCCATATTTGAGACGACAACATTCTCGGCTGCAACACATGTGAGAAGATGAAGATGTAGATCCTATCGATTGTAACACATGTTAGAAGATAAAGATGAAGATCCTCTCGGTCACAACACATGGGAAGATCCTCGTCTGCAACATATTAGAGAGGAGTAGAGTTCGCTGGTCAACATTTTGGAGAAGAGGCGAAGCCGCACCTTAAGAAGGTAGACAATTAAGCATCTCTATTGTCACCAAAGAAGCCACCAATGCCCTAGCTATGGTTCATAGAGCCTGGACGTTGCACGCAAAGAATTTAAGAACTTCAAGTGGAAGCTTTAACTTTGCCCCCTTTGCCCCTATTTTTTTTCTTTATTTGTATTCTTGTAAATGCATGAATTTGTTGAATGGTAATGAGAATGTTCTTATTCTGGTGTGGTTGCTCATGAATTTCATTTTGTACTGTTTACGCATCCTTTACTATGCGCTTACATCATCACAATGAAGATTTTTTTCGTGCGACAGAACTTAAAGTGAACTTTAAGCTGTCTACGTACTCTTTTTATAACATAGGGATCAAGTCATAACGTAGTTCAACTTTTTTTTGGCCATTCACCTTTTAAGCTCTTGTGGGCTAGAAGCACTATGCAGTTTAGACTCTTGCAATAAGGAGCTTTACATGTTTAGTAGCTCATATTTTCATCAAGGATTTTTTCACTCTCTTCGTTTGTATAATTGGTAAGTATAATAAGTCCTGGCTTCACTGTCAAGGAGCCTTCTATACTTATGTCAAAGATAGCTTTCTCTTCATGCGTGATGGGACACGATCGTGAATCTTACCGTCATTATTGTTTTCTTCATGAAATAGCTTTGTCTTCAAAATTTTCATCTCTCTTTGTTGTTGATCGTTTGTCATCTTTAGACAATCAAAAGAAGATGTTGAAGGTCGATCTTTCTTCGATGTGGAGATACTTAGCATTTTGAAAGCTGAAGTTCGAGTGGAAGTAGACGTTGGACTTTGATTTTCTTCTTCTTTCATGGCCTTACTCAATCTTTGAAAGATTGAAGATCAAGTAGTTGAAGGCTTGATACAATCGAAGACCGAAGTCCTTTGCTTAATTTCATTTGAATTGTTGACTTCTTTCGAAGATGCATAGTTTTCGACTTCTACTACGCGACAACATGACATGCAGTGACTTATAATATTTCTTTTGGATTATCCTCAAGGAAGCTTCTTGGAAAGAATTTTGTCAAAGTTATCGACCGTGGAGGTCGGAGGAAGTCCTCGTCTTTTCCTTTGATAGGCCTAGGCTTCGACATCTTCTTGTTTCTTTTTCCCTTATTTTTATGAGAGATGCTTCCTTTTGAATGCTTTTGATGGAAGTTCGACTTTGTTTGAATGGAATTTGTTTGTCTCCCTTTTTGATGAGCCACGACTATCCATTCTTTGTTATCATCCTTAATAGGCTCTTCTTTGTTTTGAGAGTTCATCGTCATGATCTTTTGTTGGAATCGAACTGTTGGAATTTATGTCCTAAAACTCGTACTTTGTTATTTGATTCAGTAAAATTTATTATTGAATGCTATAATCTTAAAACCAGTAAATTAAGATTCCGAGGCTATTTTACTGAGTTTGTCAATATACTTGAACTTTATGTAGAGACATAAACATGAATTAAGTTCGAGTTAATAGCCCAAATAGTCTATAGTGTATGAATAAGGTTGGGCGCCTTATTATGGAAAAACACTATGGATGTGGCCCGCTCCGTAATTAGTACAAACAATGTAATCCTGAATCATTAATGTAAAGACATGGGAGTGGGGACATTCTATGTAAATGGTTTGCATAAGATTGGAACCACGAAATAGTCACTTTTAGTTATAACACCGTAAACTATAAACTGACTATTTCAATTATGATGACCTAGGTAAATTGATCTTAATCCTGAGCTAACTATGAACTTCTGTCCATTCAGTAGTATCCTTAGATCTACATAGGTGAGGGCAGCTCATCATCGCTGGTCCAATAAGCCTCCCATTTCAGGGATAAGACAGAGTGGATAGCTAGGACACAGGGTGCAAGATGGAATTCACTCCTACCCACTTCTGGGAAAGTAGATAGGTTGTTCCCTTAAGAACTGAATCCAAGTTTTGAACAAGGGGCCCCACTTTCTCATTGGCCCGAGAAGGATTCAGGTTTATAGGTTAGACCTTAAACCAATTGTTCAATAGTGGATTAGTGGGTCTTAAGGAACAAGATGTAATCTCGGGGGTAAAACGGTATTTTGACACAGCCAAGATTAGGAACAACCTGTGAAGGATCGACTTACTCATCATGGTTATATCAAGTGGACAGAAATATATCTATAGTGAGTGGAGTACAACTATGAGTCTTTAGTGGAATGACTCATTAGTTTACGAATGTTGATTAAGCTTGGTCTAAAAGAGTTTAGTCAGTTAATCTCGAATCGTTGGAGCCCGTGATCTATAGGTCCATTAGGTTCCCCTACTAGCTCATATGGATTCAACTAAGAACAATATGTTGGAATAATTCGAATTGTTCGAATTAGGAAAAGAGAGAGAAACCGACAAGTATATAAGATATAAGTCGGTAGATATAAACTTTAAGCTTTGTGTTTGAATATGATTTAAATAAATATGAATGTAGATTCATATTTAAAAGCTTGGAAAGTTTTGAAACAGTCAAAGTTGTAAAAGTCAACATGTTGACTTTTGACTTTGAAAAACAAAACTTTGACCGGATTTATATTCAAATATAATTTGAATTATAGAAAAATCAATGCGGATTCATACTCGGGAGGTTGGAATTAGTCAAGACGGGTAAAATAGCAAAAAGTCAAAAAGTTGACTTTTGACTTAGAAAAGTCAAAGTTTGACTTTGACTTAATTGGTCCAATGACCAAATTGCCTATTTGACTAATTTCTTAATTAACTAAAAGTTAGTGGAAAATGTAGCAGTTTATTGTGAATTAGAAGCCACTAATTCCATTAAATAATTAATGGACTAATTAAGTGTTGAGATTATATGAAATAATTTACTTGCAATTTGTATGTAAATTATATATATAAACTTCTCATTACAGAATGAGAAGAGGCTGATGTTTTCTCATAAATTACCTAAATGATTCACCTACCTCCTCTCTTCTCTCTAAATGATTTTCTTCACAAAAACGAGTCCCACAACTCGGTTCTTCGTCCTGAGATTAGTAGGTCAACTTAGTGGTTGTCCGTTGCTCGTGATCTTCAGGCAGAAAAGTCTTTTGGAACGAAGAAGAAGTTGTGAACTACAAAGGTAAGCTCATCGTTTACCTTTTATACTCTTCGTTTAGGTCTATCGTGTAGTAGTTGCATGTTAATTCCTAAATCGTTTAGATGCATATAGAGTAAAGTATGGTCTTTTCTTCCGCTGCTGCATGCCTGATTGTTGTTTTTTTCCCTTCACGAACAAGTATAGGTTTGAAAGTCCCAAATTGGATCAAACTTTCCCTTTGATTATAAAGCAACATTTATGGCAGAACTCTTGAAGTCATCTTGATTGCAACATGATTCATTTGAGCTACTTCATTGATATCCAGCTCAATCTTTAGAATTAGCTCCTTCAACACAAAGCACTTTTCAACAGGGTGACTTATGACCTGATGATACTTGCAGTAGTTAGGATCATCTACTTTTATTGGTTGCTCTGGTCATTTACATTATGGCAACTGAATAAGTTGTTTCTCTATCAATTGCTCCAACATGTCTGCAACATCAGAGTCAGGAAAGGGATAAACTTTTTTTTGTCTTTCTCTAAGAGTTGGGTGTCACTTATCATGATTCCTTTCATGTTTTGCTTATTTTCTTTTAGAGAAAATTTTTAATGAAGTCTCTTGAACAACCACAGACTCGCTTAGGACACTATTTACAATCTTTTTAGTGTCATTGATTTCATTCTTATCACTCCTCGTTCTTTGAACTAAGAAATCTTTTGCTCCTCTGTTGGCGATACTCAATTCCATATCATGGGCGTGAGTTACCAATTATTTAAACGTGTGAGGTTTTATTCCCTATAAAATATTGAGAAGTTCTCAGTGCATACCTTGGGTGCACATCTCCATTGTAGATAGTTCAGTGAGCTTGTCTTTACAATCCAGACTTAGAGCTCTCCATCAGTTTATGTAATTGATGACTGGCTCTCCCTTCCGCTGTTTGGTGTTCGTCAACTCCATCATGTTGACGACACGTCTAGTGCTATAGAAGCGGTTGAGAAACTCTGTTTCCAGCTGTTCCCAGCTGTCAATTACTTCGAGCTCTATATCAGTATACCACTCGAAAGCATTTTCTTTTAAGCTTCGAACGAACTGCCTGCCTAGTTGGTCACCTTTTGACCCTGCATTTTCGCATGTTTCAACAAAGTGAGCAATGTGTTGCTTTGGATCGCCCTTTCTGTCGAATTGTTGGAACTTTGGAGGTTAGTACTCAACAGGCATTCGTAAGTCATTGATTCTCTTGGTGTATGGCTTGAGACGTTTGTTGTAGTCCTCTATACTGAGCTTTTATGGAACTTGTGATCATATCTTGCAGCTGTTGGACTGACACGGAGGCGATAGAGATGGACTGTTGCATTTGATTTTCCCGCAACACAGTTTTTCCTTTATTGTCAGCTTTGACAAAGGAGTTTTGCTTGACTCAACAGTTTCATGAGTCCGCATCTAGTTTCTTAAAACTGCGATTTTGTAGCCTCGTTCCTCCATAACCTTCATCAAGAGGTTAATTTTTCTCTCCATCTCCGCCATGGCAGCCTTGACCATTATATCAGCCATTATGATAAACATCATGTCAGGGTGTGCTTCCTTCTTTGACTTGTTAGAGGCAGAATCAGAATTTTCATACAAAGGATTTTCCTTGATGACAATCCCAGCTTTAGAAGACTCCATCAATTGCTTAAGAATGTCCTGTGCGATGTCAGAACCTTGATCTTGCTTCTGGGTGATTCCCTTAGAACGACTGCGGGTGATGGGTCCTGTGTAAGTGTCGCTTGCAGCAGAAGACTTGGATACAACCTTCGTTAATGCCATTGATTTTCTTTTAGATCTGGATGACGAGAGAGAGATGAGAGATAGAGAGGTCCCATCGGGTGTGCTAAATTGTTCACACGAGACTTCCGAAAAAATTTATTCGTGGAGTTGAACTTGTATTGATGTTGTATTTATGTTGATTTGATGCGATGTGGTTCGATCTCTATAATTTGATCCTCTGATCTCTCTCGGCTGGATGCTTACGCTTGATTTGAGGAAGCGAAACACGTGATGTTCTTGAAGTTGGAGTCTTGGAAGAAAGCTTGTATCTTTAAAGGAGCTTCAACCTTCGAGTGGTCGACTTCAGGAGTTGGGAGAATTATCTAGACCTTCTGGAGTAAAAAATTTCCCTCCCCACAAGTGAAGAAAACTCCTCTATTTATAGAGTTTCTTGATGGGCTTTTATGGACTTGGGCCTAGTTGGTCCATGGACCACCATGGGTTCAATCACGAGTCATATTTAATTTTGGGCTAAATTAAGCTTATTTTTGGGTTAATTGAATTTTAGTGCAAGTAAATAATATTTAATTGAACCAAAATAATTAATTTGATCCAATTGTCATAATAAAGACATGTGACATCATTAGAATTGTCTAATTTGTCTTTAAATTTAATTTAGGACGCATGTCAATTTTTAGTTAATCCCAAATACAATTATTTTAGTAAATGATGTGACAATTTGTAATTGGTTCCAAAATTTCTTATTCAACAACCATCAAATTCACATAAGTCTGGATGAATTAAATTTATAGACTCAAATTTCTTAATTACAGATATTATTTAAAGTTTTGTTTATTTTAGCCTAACTAAAACATTAACTCATTCAAAGATAAATTAGGAATCTTGTCTAACCTACTCATGTTACTAATTATCTGTTTATTAACATAAAAAAAATATAGCATGCCAAACATTAAAAGAACACACCATTATAAGCAGAAGACTAATTTTTATTGGTTTCAAGGTTGAGTTTCAACGTTCCATCTATCGTGTAGTGTACCTTTTTCCCACAAATACATTATTTTTAGTAAGAGTAAATAAGTCTGCTCCTATGATATGAGTAAAGAAACCTTGTTGAGAAGATAGCCCGAGACTAGATTCTTCCTTAATTTTAGGAGTGTGCAAAACTTCCTTTGGGGTACAGTCCTTCTAGAGGTAAATTTTAGCTGTACTTCCGCCCATTCAGCGACCTTCATTGAGTGGTGATCCCCTAATAATATTTTTCTATACTTAGTTTCATTATAAGTTTTAAATAAATTGAGGTCATGATAGACATGGTGTGTACCGCTAGTATCTAGCCACCACTCTTTAAAACCCTTGATCACATTTATTTATGTGTTCATGGCACAACCTTCTCAGTCAAATGCATCTGACCAACAAGATGATTCTTGTTCCTATAATTTCTAGCTATGTGACCAAGCTTATTACAATTATAGCAAGGAAGTTGTATCTACAATTATAGCAAGGAAGTTGTATCATTCCTGCTGCATAGGGATTATGATTCTTCTTTTTCTAGTTGTTGGATTTTCGAATCTGAGCTTTTATCTTGTTCCTTTTTGCCTTTAGCTTAGGTTTTAGAACAATAGTAAAAGTCTTTCTTTGTACGAAGCTTATCTCCTCTTCTAGTCTTGCTTGTGTGTCTCGTCTTCGGTCTTCGGGTGCGTAATTAGATTTCCAAAGAAAACTCATTGATTTTGTGCCTTAGAGTATTCTTGAAATCCTTCCAACTTGGAGATACCTTATTAGTAAGCGCAGAAACTTGGAATTGCTCATATAGATTTATATCTTCGCTTATAATCTCATGAATGATCTTCTCATGGGATTGGACTTCTACAAATCTGTCATTCGACATCTGGAACTTCATATAACGATTAATAGAATATTTTTTCGAACCCACCTCTTCGGTGTCATATTTTTCTGTAGGGCATTCCATACTTTTTTTTGTTGTGGACATTGTGTTGCAATAATCATAAAGATCATTAGTCAAACCATTTAATATAAAATTTTTACACACAAAATCTTTCTCCTTCTAGTCGGCGGTGTTTTTGATTTTCTTAGACTGCTGGCTTCTCCTTCGTAAGAGCTTCAACAACTTTCTTTATTGAAATGTGCTCCTTCAAATCTGAATGGATGGTTGAAATCGGTGGACAAAACATCGATATTTGATGCTTAAACCTATTGCTCGAAATTGCATCATTAGAGCTCCACCTAGTTCGAGATCAGAATACCAACACCCTTCGCACTATTTCTCGGAAAACATTTGAAAGTAAAGAAAATAAGTATGAATAGAGATGGGGACAAGAGAGAGGGGGAAAGAGATATGAACTCAATATACTTTTTCTATGAGGATATGAAAATGAATCAAGAAGGGTTCCTTATATAGGGAATGTTGAACGGTCACAAAATGATAAAAAATTCTTAAGCAGCTGAAAATTATTTTAAAACATTGGGCAGAAAGTAGACAACGTCGATAATGATAAAAAAAATCATTAACATATCTAATAAGTAAATAAATATTATATAATTATTTTATTCACCTCGTCTCGCCCGATCAGATGGATAACGACGTGCATGGAGATGTTAACAAACCTTCATTTGTCAATTTTGTTTAGAAAAAACTACACCAGACACTTCAACTAACTCAATTCTACACCCTTAGCCTAACTCAATTCTTCACCCTTGACATTGACTCTATGATTCAACTCATCTCAACTTAGCACCTTAAACATGTACATTCAAACTCAACTTAACTCAACACTTTACTCTAAACATAGACAATTGAACCCTCTAGACAACAATTACCAATTTAACTCAACTCTATGCATCAAGCTCCTTAAAGTGAAAAATGACAAAATTACAAAAACTTCTCTTGAAGTGTAGTGATAGTTACAATTACACCATGGAACTTTTAATTGTAAAATTCGAACTCTCAAACTTGTAGAAATGTTAAAATTAAACTCTCAAAACTTATTATAGTCGTATAAATAGGGCTCCTAAATCATAAGAATTGAACCTTCAATCCATAAAATAATTATGATCTTTGCCATTATGCAAAATTTGAGACTCTAATATTAATACTTTTATAAATTAGATGACTTGATTCTTACCAAGTTGGTTTTAGCAATTTGTTCAAAGAAAAATGAAACATAGTCAAATTATTCCTGTGAATCAACATACTCTAATTCAATGAATGAACATCAAAATTCAACAGCAAAACCATATATGCATTTCCAATCCACACAATCTAAGAAATAACAAATACTTGGTTGCCTTATTCATATTACATAAAGAAGAAAATTATAGGATAGAGAAGAATCTCAATAACAATATGCTAAGACAAGTTCTTAAAAACTTGGATTAAACTGAAGTAGTTGGCATCTTTCATCTCTCATCCATTGCAATCCCAGAGCCAACCGTGGACATTGAATCATCTGTTAAGGATCTATCAAACGAAGAGCTATATTCTTCTCCATTTTCTATGAGTTTGATGTTTTCGATCTCTTTAACAACTTCACTCATCTCTGGTCTTTTGTCAGGTGAAATATTTGAACAATGTATTGCAATTTGCAATAGATTCAACATTCCTGGAATAGCAGACCTTTGCGAAGCTATTTCTGAGTCAAATATTTCTGCTGTCCATTCTTCTCTAACTGCTCTATTAACCCAAGCACATAAATCAACTCCATGAGATTCTTCTGGTGCTGAATGAGATGAGATTTTTCCTGTCAAAAGTTCAATAAGAAGGCAACCAAAGCTCCAAACATCTGATTTTCTTGATACTCTTTTCATTTGTTGATATTCAGGTGATCTGTATGAAACCATGCATTGTGCTGCTATGGGAAGGGCAACAAGTGAAGCAAACCCATAATCTGAAACAAGAACCTCATCATTCTCTCCAAGTAATACATTTGAAGATTTTAAGTTTCCGTGTGGGACACTCATGGTACTTGGCTTGCTATTGAGATGGAGAAATTCTAAAGCTCTTGCCACACCTAGAGCAACAATCAATCTTGAACTCCACCTGAACGGAACTCTCCCCACACCTCTGCCTCCTGTAAATATCATTCTTTGAAGTTAAGAAAAATCCAATCTATCCGCTCAAGCATTTGGATTGAGTAGTGATTTTATATGGCTTTATAGAATAGAAGGTAGGTTAAGTGTTCAAATCTTTGCCACTTAGTATTGATTTTCATTTGATGGGACTTGTGCAGATTCGGAAGCCCTAGTGTGAGAGGGAGTGTTGTAAGTCTTAATATAATTAAGTTTATTGTATTGAGCTTTAAAGTTTTTGAGTTCATAGGTTATTTAACAGTTTTTTAACTACATGATTTAACTTATCTATTGCAGTTTGTATGAGAGAGAGAATGAGAGTCTAGAGAGCTGGAGCATACCATGAATTCTATCAAACAAGTTTCCTTTTTCTGCATATTTGTAGAGCAAAAGCTTCTCTTCTTTGGTGTAGAAATAGGCAACAAGTTTAAGCAGGTTTGGGTGCCTTAGCTTAGCAATGAGTTGTACTTGCTTCATGAATTCATCAAGGGTTAACGGTTTCAGATCTCTGAGCCGCTTGACAACGATAGGCGGCCTGCCTTCAAGCATAGCCTTATAACTATTTCCAAATATCCCCTTACCTAGTCCCTCAGCTGAAGCTTTTAGAAGATCTCCAAGTTGGAAATTTTCTCCCTCCTCCGTGAAGATGAGCTTCCCTCCTTCATCTGCTGCTGCTGCTGCTGCAGGTTGTTGGTTTTGAATTGAGATATCAATCATGCTTTCATTTTTCTTCTCTTTTGTTTCATTACTGCCTAGTTTCTTTATGAGCTCCTTTAGCTCTCTATGTTTCTTGAAGTAGAGAAGGAGCAGCAATAGATTAGCAACAAAAAAAAGTACAATAACAAGAATTAGCAACAAAATGACATGAGCCTTGGAAGAAGAATTATCGTTAGTGGCTTTATTAGTATCAGGAGGTTCTGCTGCATTTTTTGACCCTTTTATGAATGAGTTGCAGACAGCATCGGTGGGTGGACCGCAGAGTCCAGGATTACCACCGTAGGATCCAGCACCGAACGATTGAAGAACCTTTGTTCTTGGAATGAAACCACTGAGGTTGTTGTTTGAGACATTGAATAACGCTAAGGAAGACTGGTTGAGTTCAGGTATGGAACCAGTAAGCCTGTTGTTTTGAAGCTGCAATGACTCCAATGAACTTAAACTCACAAGAGAAACCGGAATCGACCCATCGAATGCATTGGATGATAGATCTATAGTCTTCATCTTCTGGTTGGAAGTGAAACTGAATACATTTCCTGACAATGAATTATTCTTCAAGCTTAAAGCCGACAATTCAGTGAACTTGTTGAATGCACTGAATTTAATTTTCCCCACCAATCCCAAACCATCCAACGATATCGCCGTGACTCGGCCATCGACGCATTGAAGGCCATACCAAAGAGGAGGTTGATTGTTGTGGCAGTGAGTTCCAGTCCAATTTCTGTTAAGGAAAGTGTCATTAAAAGTTGCCTTCAAGGCATATAGCGCATCTCTCTCATCTCCATTAAACCCAACAAGGGTATCAATTTGAGCCACAACAGAGCCACACAATAGTATTGCAGCAAAGAAGAACAAAGAAAACTCCATGCTCAAAAGTCCAACT
Source organism: Cucumis melo (assembly GCF_025177605.1). Classification (NCBI taxonomy): domain Eukaryota; kingdom Viridiplantae; phylum Streptophyta; class Magnoliopsida; order Cucurbitales; family Cucurbitaceae; genus Cucumis; species Cucumis melo. The sequence goes on from NC_066863.1 coordinate 16,007,511, forward strand.
CTGAGCAAATGTTCAATGGCAACAGATTTCTACTAAGCAATGTCGATGAGATCAAAACCATCTTTGTTTTAAGTTCCTCTGACAGCTATCCAATCTGAACTTTTATATTCATCTTAAAGATGAAAACAAGGAAATGATTCACTCGTTTTATATTGAAAAATGGATATTCCAGAAACGGTACAAGGTTTGTTGTTTGACATTGTTTCCAATCCAGCTTGAATAGAATAGGTAATAGACATCTGAAACAATGTCTGATTGTAATTGTACGTAATGATGAGACAAATATTTTGATTTGTTTTCCTTTCTTTCATAACACAGTGCTGTTAATAAACTTCATATTTTGTGGCTTTAAAAAGTATATTTAAGCTTTAAAAACTTATTTGCAAAAGAGGCTAGAGACAAGAGACAAAGATGTATGTGAGGTAATCTGCTCACAAAATGGAGCATAGGAATTTGCTAAACTTTTTGACTGTTGCTAACGGTGCGTAGAGGCTTCCTTGTCTTGTGCCCTCCTCTCTCTCTTTTTTTTTTTTTTTTTTTTTTTTGGAGCAAAACTTGAAAACGAGGATTAATCATTGGATGACGTTCCTATATATATGTGCTTTAGATCCTTCAAATCTTCCCTTTCTGCCCTATTTAATTAAGGTAATGCATAATCTCTAATAAATGTATTTGTTTAGTTTTTATTTCTATTTCTTAATCTTACAAAGTTTCAAATACATCTTTATTGAACCCTACTAATGGTCAGATGAAAGGTAACACGTTCTTTGACTTCTTTGAAGTTTGTAAACTAACTTGACACAACAAGATAAACGTAGTTACTAAACTCCCAGATTTACGTACCTCCTCAAGGAAGAGATAAATTAAAAAGAAACAATTCATTACCCTACCAAAAACAAGCATAGATTAACTAATATGTGTGTTATTCACCAAAAAGTATGGTTTTAAAAAGATTGCATGCACCATTAAATTATCTAGTGGTAAAAGATTTCAACAAATACCTAGCCTTGTCAGAAATTAAAGTATTTCCAAATTTCCAAATTTATATTGTTAGTACTCAAATTTAGAAGATACCCTCAATCTTTGATGGGGTATATCTTTAAAATCAAATTGGAATAACCAACACATTATATTCCCGTTTGGGAGAAAAAGAACAGAGCAGAGTATATCCTCAATAAATCCTATATCCTCAACACAAACAGAGCACGGATTTCACAGTATCAATTAATATATAATCCTCCATGAAATAGAACAAATAATATGAACCATAGTTTCACAGCCACCAAACCCTGGTCTGCTCGAATAAGAAGCGAGTGGGTTCAAATTAATACTGACAGAACCTGCAACCATATCTATCACAATGTCATAACTTAAGAACCCGGTTGTACAGCCAATATAATAGATCCTGTTTAAGTAAGGTGGTTGTCTATCAAAACGCCAATGTTAATAACATATCCAGATCAGGCAGTAAAGACAGGATTTGGACATATCATAACTTGAGATACAGAATTCATCAGTAATGTAGAATGTTTATGAAGTCACTAACCGCAAGTAACATACGGCAGTCACAGCAAAATTGTTACTTTATATTTATTTGGGGAATATATGCTTCCTGAGGAAACAAAATTCGAAGTATAAGATCGACAAGTCGGGTTGAATAGAATATGTTGCTCAGGTGGTCAAAATCTTTTCCAATCATCATCATATATCAAACTTTGCAAGCCAGACACTTCTGAAAGCCAACCATAACTATGGCGAGAAACACAAAGCTTCGAAGTCATTAATGAGGAAGAAGTTGCAGAATGGAATAGAAGCATAGATTCCATGAAGAAGTTCATTTCAATCGGAATCCTTAAAGTGAACTGAGAGAAAGGTTGTTTCGAAGCAATGTGTAATGGTGAACGAGTCGGAGCTGCTCTGGCTCCGACAGTCAGAAGAGTGGCAGCCTTGCCAGAGGATGATCGGAAAATGGCCCTGGTGGCAAAGGAAGCCAAATTATGTGCAATCAGCCACAATGAACTATCGGAGCTCCGTTTTAGATATAGGGCACTGAAATGCTAAACCCTGCCTGCTAGAGATGGGGGTTTTTTCCCCTCAGTATTGTAGAATGTTTTGGCACCAGAGAAAACATCTTCAAAATCCGAAATCCTACAATTGTTTGCAAACAATCTATCATGTAAAAGTTATGCTAGTGTTTTTCTGTGCGAGTGTTCCTATCACCCACAGCCTACATTTCAACAAGAAACATACCATGATCTGACTGAAGTTCAAAAGTATCATCATCCCAACCTCAACATCATCAAGAAGGATGCAATGATTTAAGAAAAAGAAATAGAAAAACAGGAGGCAAATGACCAGACAAAACTCGGTGCATTCTTAGAAAGAAAAGCCTAGTGGTCTAGGGTAGAGAGTAAAGATGAAAAACAGGAGTCTAACAAATAGACAAGCCAAAGTTCTATCTAAAGATGACAGAATGGAGTTGCTCTTAGGTAGATGGAGGTTTGAATCTTTAAAGTAGAAAACACAGTGGGTCTAGAGTAGATTCCAGTTTGAGAGGAGAAGATGGTTTAAGAGAAACAAAAATAGGGAAAGGGAATGGAGAGGAGATAACCGAAAGATTTACAATGGGAACTCAACTACGAATGATAATTATCCCTCTGAGAAGGCAACGTTGCAACTATTAGAAACATCACGTAAAAGGCAAGTCACCAGACAATAAATGGTAAGAAAAAAGATCCCTGGAAAACATAAGACCTGACAACTGTACTGCTTAGCATGCCATCTCTCTTCGTAGCAAGGGCATCAAGCCACCAATTGAACATTGAATGCAAAATTGACCACCAAATCAAAGGATAATATTGAAGGAACACAACAAAATAATCAGTAGGGCCATAAACATGTTCAAACATTGCCAATAAAGGAGATTTTCTGTTTAATATACAATTAAAATTTCCAAACTAAAGTCAATAAACGAAATTCAGCTCATGCTACCAAACTTACTAAACATTGGCATGGATTAAATAGACAAAACACAAAAGAATTGTATATGACATAAATCCGAAAAATCACTATCAAAATGAAGCACACGACAAGTATAAAACTCGAGTTATTTAAAACTTTGACGATACACACCAACTGTAACAGAAAATCAAAAGTAGAAAAAGAAAAAAAAAAAATTACCCTCCATGTATAAGCAAGCACATGAAATTCTAACCAAAGTGGTCTACTCAGCCACAAAACACAAGTACTATAAAATCCTATAAAAGTACAACTCAAAAGGCTTGTGACTTGGTAAGAGATTTAACCATCATATAAGAATACAGACATCCATTCAGTATTATCCTAAACAAAAGTAATGTTCAACCGCTTCAGATTCACTATACAACATCTGTTACCTGCAAACCGAATGACATTGAAATCGTTCATTTTGAGACCAATAGGATTTCTGGTTTCTTATCTTTGCTGGGTGTATTAGCATTAGAAGAAGAATTTGCTGCTGCAGCCTTTGCAGCTGCACGAGTTCTGTTGTCAAGTTGAATAAGACTACGAGTTGCCAATATTACTTGCGGTACCAAATCATGAGATGCCCTCGCATATAAACACCTGACAGCAACGGAAGCTTCATCCTTAACATCTTGCGAATTCAAAGGAGCCAATAAACAATGTCCTAAAATTCTAAGAATTGGCTGCAAAAGCTCCCACGGTAGAGGAATTCTTGACCCCTTAGGTTCTGAATCATTGGAATTGTTCCCACATTTCTCAATTTGTAGTCTACCCATTTCTTCCGAAGCATCTTCTATCTCATCCGTATACTCTAATGCCCTTTTCTCCGAAAACCCACCAACATCCAAACCATCCTCTTTATCGAACTCTCTCGTGCAGCAACAATCTTGCCCAGCCCACGACGCAGCAGATCTGCAGAATGCAAGCTTTGACCAGCTCGGCATCTGCGAGATCTGTTTGTAATAGCAATCAAGAGCAACACCAACAATGCAAGCTCTTTTTGTCGACTTCACCGCGTTCTGTGGTTCAAGCGAAGGGGAAAGAACCCCAACAGACGGCCTGGCTTGAGCTTGAGCACCAGAATTGGGCTTATTCAGAGGAGAATGGTAGAGAGAAGGCTGCGAAAGATCAGGAATGGAGACAACAACAGGCTTTCCTGCCCGAGACTTAACCTCAGAGGAATAGAGCGCAAGAAGCACAGCCTCAAAGCCGGCGAGAGAAGGGAGAGAAGGGGAATCGGAGGAAGTAGAATGGACACGAGAAAGATACAAGGAGGAAAGAAGAGGAAGGAAAGAAAGAACAACAAGGCGGAGATGGGGATCGGAAGAGAGAAAAGTATCGTAAAGCCAGTGGCAAAGAGGGTCAGAACCAGATCCAGAGTGGGAGGAGGAGAGAGCAGAGGAGATGACGGAGTAAGCATCATGAGAAGACAAAAGAGAGAGAGCAGGGCGGTCGGAATCGGCGACGGAGGAGAGGAAAAAAGAGTCGGAATGAGGGGGAAGGATAGAGGAAAGAGCGTGGATGCGAGAACGGGCTTTGGAAACGGACTCCCACCAGGAGTGCATAGGGTCGGTGTCGGCGGAGGCGGAGGCGGAAGCGGTGGCAGTGGGATTATGAAGGGCGGTGGTGGAGGAGGCGGAGGAGGAGGAAGGGGAAGAGGAATGGCGATTGTTGATGGAAGGATTCCGGTGGAAGTCCATGACGGCTTTTTGGTTGTTCTTCAGAGGCAGAGGCTGAGGCTGTTGATCTGAGCCCCCTGCTTTCAGGGGGGCGATGAAGCCAATGGGTCAATCGTGCAGACAAATACATAAGTGAAATCATGCTTTTCGATTAATCCTCTCTTTTCTCTTTTCAAATTTGACCTTCTACTTTTTCAAACTCTCAGATTTGCCCCAGCCTTTTCTTTTTCTTTTTCTCTTTTAATTCAATCCGCCCATTCAATTTGTTTTTCTTTTTAATTAATAATTAATACATCCATATCTTATTCACTAAACTATACTTTTCACCATCATCAAATTTGACTTTAAACTCCTCACTTTTGAATCATCAATTGCGAATCTTAGTGTATTTAGACTAGGAGTTAGAGTTGGAAGAGAGAATACCCCGTGTATTTAGCCCACTAAGTATTGAACACTATTGACTATAGAAACATGAGCTAACAAGATAAATAGTAAATTAAAAATGTTAATTTTTCAACATAGCAACCAACAAATTTTTTAAAAATAGAACAAAACGTTTAAATACTTATACCAAAAAAGCACACAAGCTTACAACGTAAAATAACAAAAATACCCCGCAATTAATCGATCGATTATATAGTATGGTTTAAAAGATCGTTTAGATATTGGTACACAATCACCAGATCATTTAGGGGGCGTTTGGGGGAAGGGTTGTCACTATGGGGTTAGGTTAAGTTAAACCTAACCCCATTTTGAGGGAAGAATTATGGAAACCTTAGTTTTAGGGTTTCCATAAACTCGGTTGTACCCTTCAATCTCTTTCTCCTGTGTTCACTTCTCCATTCAACACGTCTTCACTCATCCCTTCAACACATGTTGGATCTTCGATTTTCCTTCCATCACAACTTCCTCGTTTCTTCTTCTTTTTTTCTTCTTCTCTTTGTTTATCTTCGATTTCCCTTATGACATTTTTTTTTGCTGCGACATCTTTCCATCACAGATCTCTCGTTTTTTTTCCTCTAAACGACCATGTGCCAAATTGGAAGAAGAAAATATTGTCCCAAATTTAAACAATCGTGTATAAAGAATCTTGAAAAAAAAACCTTTAAACGATTGTGTATAAAGATTGGAGTAGGCAACTGTAGACGATCGTTCTAGAAAATAGACCATATTGGTTGCAAATCTAAATGATCGTGTATCAAAAGAATTATCCTTGTCAATAATCGTGATTACAAATATCGTTATACACGATTGTGATTAAAAAATATTGTTTATCCTTGTCAACGATTATCCTTGTCAACGATCGTGTATGAAATTTTTTTAATTAAATCGTGTAGCCAAATGTCAACGATTGTGTACTATAAAATCTTGAAAAATAAATGATCGCGTATACCAATGTACACGATGGTGTGAATTTTGTTTTTACGATCACCTACCAAATGTACATGATGGTAAAAAAAGATCGTTTAAACAAATGTACACGATCTTGTACCATTTTATCTAAAATATAAACAATCGTGTGCCATCTTTTGAAAAAACAATCGTCTCAAATCTTATTCGATCGTGTAACCAAATTTAATTGTAATCAAGCTGGACGATCATGTAACCAAATTTCATCCAAATCTAAACGATCATGTACCTTCGGATAGCAAAATCTAATCGATCGTGTACCAAATATATTTCGTGCACGTTGTTGACGGCGTGGTTGACGGAGAAATTTTTTAATTTTTCACTATGGGCCTGTGTCATATACATCACAGATCCCTCGTTTCTTCTTCTTCCTTCTTTCTTTCTTCTTTTTCTTTCCCTGTTTCGATATTTTGATCTGTCTGATCTTCCACTCTCTCTTTTGGTGCTCTACCGATTTGTCTCCCTCACATTTCTTCTTCAACCCCTCTTCACGAATCTCTTCAATTCGTCTTCACGTATCTATTCAATCTGTCTTCACGTATCTCTTCAATCCGTCTTGCATGTCCATTCATCTTTTCTCTTCCATCACCGATTTCTTGTTCCTTCTTCATACATCGCCTTGGTTCTTCTTGTTATCCTTATTTCCTTCAAGTCCAACTTGAAGTGACTTCTGTAATAGCCGGATACATAAGTCCCTATGTTGGATAATAAAATCAACCCCCTTCCATCCAGAAAACCTCCTTTCGACCATGTCGTTTCCATCTCTCACTCTCTCCTCATCATCTCCCTCACTGTCCAAATATCGAACCAATCGTTGAAGGCTTGGTCGAAAGGTCTTGCCTCCAAAACGTTTCAATTTATGGGTTTCGTTTATCGGTGGGGACCATTTGTTGCCTTGGAAATGCTCACTTGGATTGGACGTCTTGGATCCGACTTCTCCTTGGACATGCATGTTCAGGTTTAGTCGATTCGAAGTCCCCTTGTCGCTCCACTTGCCGATTTGCCGCTGTGTTAGCCTTGCTGATTCGTATTTCCCTTTACTGATTTCAGACCGATGCTACACGCCACACCATTTTGTGGCAATCGGTGCGGGTGGAGCATGATAGAGAGGTAACACTAGTGTTGTATTTTCTTTATTTATTTATTTTTTGGACAACCGATGATGAGTACTGTTGTTGCGAACTGAATTTGTTTAATAATACTTAATGAATTTGCATTATTTATTTCATTTCTTACAAGTTTGGTTGTGATATTTCATCCTTTCGGTTGAATTAAAAAAAATTCCTATATGTTTGTTCTCATGTATTTTGCTTGTAAAAACTTTTGCTTTAATTCTTGTAAAAAAAATTGTTTGCAATGGTTGTTTGTAAAAGAATTTCCTTCAATTCTTGTTTGTTTCGGCTCTGTGAAGATCATACCTTTTGGTCTATTCTGCCTCTGATTGTTATTTCCATTTACTGCCATTATGTACTTTCTTCTTTGTTTTGTTCATGTCTTGACTGACTCTTGTTATGTAGAGAAATATTGGCTGCCCAAACCTACCCTTTGCAAATTTTTTTATCCCTTCAATTTATATGACAATCTACCCATTCTGTGGAAAATAGGGTACTGCCAATAGTTAGGGTTTGACCAAAGTTGTCACTTTTGTATGCTTTTACACTGTCCTTTACAGAGATTCCCATACTTTTTTTTGTATGGTCATTCATGGCATATTAACTTCCCTTAGACACCCCTATATATTCACCTTTCCTCTTTTATTTTACCACGCATTTTTGTGATTTCTATTATTGTCTTGTTCTGTCTTTTGCTACTTTCTGTTCAGTATGTAATTTTTTTTCCATATTGGCATCATTGTTAATTCGTGTTACCTTTCTTCTGTCTTGTTCTGTCTTATGGAATTCCTTTTACAAATCTTTTGTTTGTATGTATGTTTCTGCCTTCTTTTTTCACATATGTTTGTGTGTTGGTTTCTCACCTACATTCCATATTTCCTTATTTGGTATTCATGTATGTTTTGGTATATTCTCACATAAGTTCTTTCCATACTCACGTAAGTTATTGATATTCACTTTATTTCATGTCTTGCGTGCATTCTTTGTCATTTCATTTGCCTACTCATATGCTTTGTTCTATGTTTTTCCTACCTCCTCGTTGATGTTTCCACAACTATGGAATCTGGTTCAACTTATCGAACCGATTTATTAACTCTAAGGCTGCTTAACATATTCTGAAAAATGATTTTTACACATAAAAACTGTTTTTTTAACAATCATCATTGAATCTTCATTTCGTGACCTTGCTTCTACGTACAAGGTATGTAATCCTTCCATTTTAGATTTATTTCTCTTCACATATTCTGCATTTAAATTACTTGACATGTTTTCGGCGTTTGTCGTATCGTAACTTATTTACGTTTTGTATGCAAAACGTTTGCGGTCAACCCACCCTTGTAAGAGGTATTAAGGATTCGCCTCTGTTGTAGATTTAAATTTCATATTGTAAAGTATGCAATTTCACACTATTTGTAGCTTACAAACTAACGGTTTTGTAACTAATTTTGGTATGGACATTTCATCTATTTAATAAAAGGCATATTCTTTTGTATTTTTTTCTACGCTTACCAAGTTAGAAATTTGTGTTCGTTTTTTATATGGACGTGGAATGCAGTTTCTTTCGAATCTTACAACCCCAATGTCAAATTGTTCAGTAAGTTTTTTTTTTCTTTTCTACTACCTTATCATACCAATCATAGCTATAAAATGTGAATTTCGTTCATTGAAACGTAATAGAAATGAGGATTATACATATTTTTCGCATAACAATTTTTGAAATTGTTGTTTTTAAAATATGCCACTACGTTTTCCAAGTAATTAAATATAGTACATTTAAGACGTAGTTTACTACACATTTTCCTCACATTATAATACCCATTTAACTAAGTTATGACGAAAATCAAACTTCGGTTGTTAAAAACATGGTGAAGTAGTCATTATACAGTTGCATTTTTAAACAGTTTAATCGCTACACCCTTTTAAAACAAGGTTTCAAATAACTTATGCTGTTAAAATGAAAACTAATGACTATCCCTCAATCAAAAAATTTTCAGATGTTTGATTTTAAAATTTTCGTTTATGTGCAAATTGGAAATTTTTCTTAAATGTGGATCTTTTGACAATGTATATTTTTTAGAAAATTTTCGGTACTTTCATATGGATCAGCAAACCCTTATTGAAGTTCTATATGCATTCACACTGGCTCAATGTCAGATGCTCCAAATGTTGGATGCACTAATGAACAACAATAAGCGTATCCTACATACCCCCGTCTGATACTAGGCATAGAATTAGGCAGCTTGCGTAATTTCGGATGATACAAGAGTCTAATCTTGTGTGTTGACAAAGCACGCGCATGGACAGGCGAACATTCGCTATTCTATGCCATATGCTTAGAATTGTAACTGGTCTTTCTTTGATAGAGGTTATTGATGTTGAGGAAATGGTTGCGATGTTCTTGCACATTCTTGCCCATGATGTGAAGAACCACGTAATTCAACGAGAGTTTGTACGGTTAGGTGAGACAGTATCCCGACATTTCAACCTCGTCTTGTTGGTTATGCTACATCTCCACGACGAGTTGATAAAGAAACATGTGTCAATAACAAACAACTGCATTGATCAACATTGAAAGTGTTTCGAAGTGCGTGTAGTAGAAGTATATTGTATTTCACGCATCAATACATAAAACTAATGTAGATGCATTCCTTTAAACTTGTAGATTGTCTTGAGGCGTTGGACAAGACGTACATCAAGGTTAACATCCATGCAGCAGATCGCCCTATGTTTAGAACACATAAGGAGGAAATTGTGACTAATGTACTCGACATTTGCGACATTAAAGGGGATTTCATATATGTCCTCGCCAGTTGGGAAGGATCTGCACCAGAGTCGCGGATTTCGCGGGATGCCTTTGCACGACCCAATGGACTGCAAGTGCCAAAGGGTATTTACGATTTTGATTTTACGAATGAGCCATTTTGAAAGTGCATATCCAACGCGCATAATCCACGTGTTTTTGTGTTTAGGATATTATTATCTGTGCGATGCGGGTTATCCAAACACTGAGAGATTTCTTACCTCGTACAGAGGCCAAAGGTACCACTTGCAAGAGTGGTGTGGTGCTGGAAATGCCCCAACCAATGCAAAGGAATACTTCAACATGAAGCACTATTCTACGAGGAATGTGATTGAGCGCGTGTTCGATCTTCTAAAGGGTCGTTGGACAATACTTCATACGAAGTCATACTATCCCCTTCAAGTGCAATGTCGCACCATCCTAGCATGTTGCCTGCTGGACAATTTGATAAACAAGGAAATGCCCAATTGCGATGACATTGACGACTTTAACGAGGGGGATTCTGCGTACACCATGACCAACACTAGAGAATACATTTAATACATCAAGTGGCTCAGTGGTACGACGAATTGGCTGAAGCGGTGTTCACCGAATGGTAATTGTGTAATGCTTAAATTAGAACCCCTGCGATTGTATGTCGGTTTAAATGACATGTACTTTGTCATTTTTCATATCTAATGTATGGTGCATGATTTACAACAATAATTATAGGTCATAATATATGTTGTTATTTGTGCTTCTCAGTATCGCAATCTCGTCCCGTGCCCCAAAACATGTATGACGCCTGAGGAGGAAGACACTCTCGTAGAGTGTTTAATGGAGCTGGTGCCCAACGGGGGATAGAAGTCCGACAATGGTACGTTCCGGCCAGGTTACCTGGCCTGATTGGTACGCATGATGGCCAATAAATTGCCTAGATGTCGTGTCCGTACAACTAATGTAATCAATTGCAGAATGAATACTTTTAAGCGGACCTTTCAGGCCATCGAAGAAATGCGGGGGCCAACGTGCAGTGGCTTCGGCTAGAACGATGAACAAAAATGCATCATTGCAGAAAAGGAAGTGTTCGATTCCTGGGTTAGGGTAAGGAAAATGATCTAAACATCACACTACTTGCGCATTGTACATTTAGTTCACAATTATCATATCAGTAGTTTTAAGTAGTCCTGTTTTCTTTTTCCTAGTCGTATCCTGCAGTGAAGAGACTCCTTAACAAACCCTTTTCTTATTACAACGAACTTGCATATGTGTTCAGATACGATAGGGCGACAGGTCGCTGGTTTGCCGACGTTGGGTCTAACGAGCCTATCGGGTATGAGAGGTTTAACATGCCGTTTGGGAACGATGACTTCCCATCCATGTATAGCCAGAGTTTGACATGTTCTAGGATAATGTACGCACATCACGACCTACTCGTTCGTCAAACGGTAGGGCGGATCCAACAAATCGAAGAGAAAGAAGGGAAGCCAGCGAGAGGGTGAACTCGACATCATACATATGGCCCTCGAGACTACAAACGACCAACTTAGAACGATTACCGAGTGGCCTGCACATGCCCTTGTCAATGACACCCACGTTCGACAAGAATTCTTACGCCTATTTTGTGAGATGCTCGACTTAAGTGGGATTGAAAGGGCGTTGTGCCAGAGGCATATGCTGTCTCGTATGGACGACATGCGGGGTTTTGTAGAGATGACTGACCATGAGAGGAAAACCTTTTGCAGTGTCCTCTTACAAGACATCTCCAGATAGTTTACGCCTCTTCGCTGGCTTGCTTCTTTTTCTCTTATGTTGTTGCCTGGTCTTCGTATTTCAAAGTATAGATCCCTTATGTTTTCGTATGTACATAAATTATGATATGTTTCGTACTTGTCCCTTCTAAAACTCTTCATTTTAATAAACGATCGTGAAAAAATTAAACGAACTGTAAACGATCGTCTAAAAAAACTAACCCATTAGTAAAAAAATTTAACCAATCAAAATGACAAATCTATCTCAACGATCAGTGTACCAAAATAATTACACAAAGTCGTGTAGCCTAATCTAAACAAAATTGTACTAAAGAGTCTTCCAAAGTAAACGATCGCGTAAACAAATGTAAATAATCATGTATAAACTATAAATGATCGTGTACAAAATTAACCCATCGTTAAAAATAATAATCAATTGTGTAGACAAATCTAGACGATCGTGTATCAAACAAATTAACAAAATCATGTAGCATATTTTAAACAATCTTGTACGAAAGGATCGCGTAAACAAATCGTGTACCAAATCGTCTAAGCCCAATCTAACCGATCGTATACCAAATGATTCATGAATAAATAATTTCAGTGATATCTAAACGATCGTTCAAAAATGCGGCGTTTATGTCAACGAAGGCGGTTCAACATTTTTAAACTTAAGCGAATTTACATTCTTACCCCTTTGGCAAAAACCCCACCATATACGTACTGCCCGTCGATTGATGTACTTCATTTCAAACACAGTGTTCTCTCTCCTCTCAAGCATTTATTCTCATGATCGTCCTGATACTCCATTTCTGATTCCCTTACTCCTTTCTTCTCAAATAGTTTCCTTCTTCATCGTCAACATGTTTGTTTTAGTAAGTTCCATTTGTTGTTTTTGAACTATGCTATAAGTCATATACTTTATCATTTCAATCGTGTCCACTTCCAATCGTTCTATTGTTACACTCATGTTTGGTTATGATTTCATTATGCGTTCTATTGTTAAGCGTTAAAAATGTTTCCATTTATCATTATTTGTCGATTAAGTCATCTGTTTGAATTAAACAATTTGTTAAGTCGATTAAGTCATCGTGTATATTGTTTATTTTTTTAAGGGATCGTGTACATAATGAAAATATACTTTGATCATTCTTATAGGATGGCTGTACCTGACGACAAATATGTAACGCTCCAAAATTTTTTTAAGGTAAAATTTTTCTCGTTTTATTTAAAGTGCAAATTGATATATTAATGATATAATATTGATTTTATTATTATTATTAATATTTATTTTAATTGTTATAATATTAATATTATAAATATTATTATAAATTAATATTATAGAAATATTGTTATTTATAAAACAATAAAATAAATTATTATTTATTTAATATTAATATTATTAATATATTATATTTATTACTTTATTATTATTATTATTATTATTATTTAATATATTTTTATTATTATTTAATTTAATTTAATTAATATTATAAATTTATTTAGAATTATATATATATATATATATATATATATATATTAAACTTTTTTAAAAAGAAAAACCCTAAGCCCGCGCCGCTACCCCCCCCCCCCCCCTCGATTTTTCCTTCTCCCTTCCGTTTCCTCTCCCCGACGCCGCGCCACCGCCCGAGCTCCTTCCGTCTCTTCTTCGTTTCGTCTGCCGGCGCCGCAGCCATCTCTCTCCCTCCATCTTCGTGTCCGTTTCGGCGCCGCCACCCGTGTCTCCTTCTTCTTTCATCTCTTCTCCTTCCGACGCACCGCCACCATCTCTTCCTCTCCGCCTCCGTCCACGAGCGTCGAAGTGGATTCCGCCGCGGCCTCTCCGTTCTCATCTCTTGATTCAGACGCCGGCAGAAACAGAGGGGAGCGCCGTCTCCGCCATCCGCTCGTGTGTCGTCCGCAAACCGCCGCCGCGTTCCGCCGCCGGGAGTGTGAAGATTAAATCGGCTCCAAGCCGGCTGTCCAAGCCGAGCCGAGATCGCTGCCAAGCCGAGCCGAGATCGCTGCCAAGCCGAGCCGCAATCCCTGTCCAAGCCGAGCCGCGATACTTGTTCGAGCCGAGCCGCCATCCTTGTCCGAGCCGAGCCCTAAGCCGAGCGAGCCGCGAGCCGAGCCGCGAGCCGAGCCGCGAACCGAGCCGCGAGCCGAGTGAGCCGAGCCGCGAGCCGAGTGAGCCGAGCCGCGAGCCGAGTTGAGCCGAGCCGAGGCCAAGCCGAGCCGAGCCACAAGCCGAGCCGAGCCGAGACCAAGCCGAGCCGAGCCGAGGTGGAGCCGAGCCGAGCCGAGCCGAGCGCCTTCAAGCCGAGCCGAGCTCCTTGTTTCACCAAGCCACCTAAGCCTTCCTTCCTCCGCTCCGGGTCACGGTGAGTCTTCGGTAAGGATTGTTTTCGATGAATTCTCTAATGTTGCTACATCTGATTAGAGCTTGAATATTGGAATAAGTTATGGCCCTACTTGTCTCCCTTGAAGGTAGTTCAGATTTGACACTTGGGTTCTCGGGTCTCGCGGTAGGCCTGGTTGGAGATAGCTTCCTTTCCTTGGGTAAGTCAACGGTTAGCGCTTCTGACCTTTTTAAAACAACTGCTACTAAAGTCATCAACTAGAACCTCGTGTTTCGTTAGGTGGATCTGTTGAGCGTGGTTTCGATCTAGGGGCATAACCGAGTTTCAGGTAAGGGTTTTCCTACTACTAGACTCCGAGTCCAGGCTAAAACCGTAGTAATCCACAGGGGATTACACGTTAGTGACTGTACTGAATATCTGTATGCGTGTTGACTGTTAAGTACTGATATTATATTCTGTCTGATGAAAATATTCTGTGACTGCTGTTTGTGGATTGAAATTATATGTTGATGGACCTTAAAGTTACGGTTTAGTATGTATTAAACACTGGTCTGGATGTGGTTCATGGAGTTTGGACGGGGAAGGACAGTGAGTCCGGTTTTGGTTGGTTAGTCGATTGGACCTAGGGATTCCCTATTGGTGTGCGAATCGGTAATGCGTAAAGTAACTGAGGGTGTGGATGTTAATCCTATACTATCTGACTGACAAAGCCTATGGCGGGACTGTAATATGAATGCCGTTGAGATGTGACTGATGTAGACAGTTTGGTAAGGGCTGAGGGGTAACGGTTAGCTTCATCTATGGGGTAGTGTGCCTTACGGATACGTGCATCCTTCGGGAGCACTAGACTGATAGGTGCATCCTTCGGGAGCACTAGACTGATATGTGCATCCTTCGGGAGCACTAGACTGATATGTGCATCCTTCGGGAGCACTAGACTGATATGTGTATCCTTCGGGAGCACTAGACTGATATGTGTATCCTTCGGGAGCACTAGACTGATATGTGCATCCTTCGGGAGCACTAGACTGATATGTGCATCCTTCGGGAGCACTAGACTGATATGTGCATCCTTCGGGAGCACTAGACTGATATGTGCGTTCTACGGAACCACTAGACTGTTATGTAGGGTACCCCCGAATAGGAAGTTAACTGTTGTTCCCTAACGGGCCCAGTAGTGGGTCCCTTAGTGGGTATGTTTATACTCACCCTTTCTCTTCTTTAACTTTTCAGGTAGGGGTACAGCGAGGAGCAGACCGACGAGAGGCAGGAAGGATGCGTGAAGGCCATATGGACGCGTCTGTTTTTCTTTCGCTTCCGCTATGTATTTTGTCAGAATATTTTGATTGTGATTTTTGGACTGGTGACTTGACATTTTATTTTGTGACTTTTTGAATTATTTAAAATAGGGCCCGAAACTGTCTTTTGTAAGGTTTATACTGTTTTAATGAATCGTATCTGGTCCGTTTTAAATTTTATGTTGAATTGTCGAGTTTTGGTATTTAGTAGTGACCTCAGCTTAGTCCGGAAAAGTTGGGTCGTTACAAATACTTCCCTGCCACTGTCTCATGCCAAGTCCATAAGATTGACAATCTCATTAAAGAGAAACTAACCGAGGAACAGCTGAAGATGTTCCATAAAACAATGTTTGGTCCTTTGTTGAATGTTAACATGGTTTTCAATGACCAGTTGATAGATCATTTCTTGCTAAGGAAAATTCCTGAAGAACCAAACACGAGTGGTATCTACTTCTCTGTTTTGGGAAAAAAATGTTTGTTTCACCTGAAACAAATTCAACATAATAACAGGTTTGTGGCCAACCAATGTAACATTGGATAAAGCTTTAGACAATAAGCACCTACAAAGCCTGCTATTCGATTCCCAACCCAAGAAGATAACAACGTGCTTGGATGTTGAAGAGGTTTTCAAGAATTTTTCGTTTATAGAAGATGATGATTCTGTGAAGGTTGTCTTAGCCCTCTTCATCGAAACTGTGATGTTAAGGAAGGATAAAAAAATGCAGTTCGATGTGGACATTCTGGGAAGAGTAGATGATGAAGAAGTTTTTAAGAACTTTGATTGGTCAACTTTCTTCTACACTCGTTTGCTCAACAGTCTGAAAATGGTCCTACAAGGGAAAAAAGAAGCATACAAGTTAAAGAGGGCAAGAACAACCAAAGCAGTGACATACTACAACATAAAAGGCTACGTGCTTGCTTTTCAGGTGAGTTTTATTTATTTTAAATACACCCTAAATCTCGAAGATTAACCTATTTGTTCGACTGTTTTAGGTGTGGGCTTATGAAAACTATCAACTGCTAGTGATTACCTAGCCACAAAAATAAGCAAGGGATCAATCCCTAGAGTTTTAAGATGGAGTTGTACACAAGCTCCATCGTACAAAATGCTGCAGAAAAACATATTCGAGAACAATAATGTAAGTACAATTTGTCAGCAGTCGTCTAGATTTAAAAGGGATTCAGTTTAAGGAGTTGTTTTGGTAGACGATGTGTAGCACAATGTAAGATCGTTTACATTGGGTACCATTTCGTGTATCATATCACTCTCAACGATCGTATACCAGTCATTTAACCTAGCTTACATTGATGTTCAACGTATTAACAATTATTTGAATACAACATTGCAAACTATTTGTTCAACCTATGTTGAAGCTATCACCCCAAGAGAAAGCTTTCAAGGAGAGTCGAATTTGAGGGGATGATAACATGGATATTGAGGACAAGGAACCCATGCCAGTTATTAAAAGCAGTCATAGGGACACTTGCTGATGTTGTGCACGATCGTGATGCTTCTAACGATGACTTCAATAACTTGAGATCAACCTCATCTCCACTGCTTCAGTCCACTGAAAATGTTGGTGGGGTTACTTCTACTGTGCAACCATCACAACAAAGAGAAGAAAGACAACTAGTGGTTGCCAAACCAGAAACCAACCTAAAACCAACGAAGAAACGTTACAGATCCAGTGACAAAGGCGAACGAAGTCATTCAAAATCCTACAAAAGACTAGACAAAGAAATCAAGGAAGTTCGTAAAGACGTATGCACACTAACTTCCATAGTGTGTAGGATGGATGACTAACTAAGAAAGCAATCATTGGAGCTGTCTGAAATGAAGCACATGCTCCAGATATTGGTTTAGGTAAACTTTGATTTCAGAAAGGATTTCCTTTGATCGTTGTTTAAATAAACGATTGTGTCATTGAAGTAAGCGATCGCCTAACACATTTCAACAATCGCTCACAACATTAAAACGATCGTGTAATTGAAGTAAGCAATCACCTAACACATTTGAACGATCGCTTACCACATTTAAATGATCATTTAGAGAATTTACACGATCGTTTAGATAGTGTAAACGATGGTTTGCTCTTGTATACACGATCATTAAGCAAGTGAATTTTTTGTTGTTTTTTTTTTGTTTAGTAGAATTAGAATCAGAATGAAATGAATGATGACATTCATCACATGAAAAATGATCATCATGTTGATTTTGATGAGGACAATCTAGACCAAAATAGATACCATCAGAATACAGAAGAGATGGTCGCCACTAAAGAGCAACACACTATTGTTCAGCTTACCAGGTGCATTGTTCGGTGAACGTTTCATTCATCATATACTGCTTTATATACGTACGTTGAACAACAAACATACTTAGGTTGGAAGAGATCTACCAGGTGCATTGTATTGTTTCTCTTTAGTATTCCTTGATTTTTCCAATATTTATGTAGGGAACAAAAGACAACATCACATGAACAATAGGTTGAGGATGCAGGCAGTGACATTAGCATAGACGAAAGAGATGCAGACCTACTGTTAAATATAACGACTATCTCAGATAATATCAATGCTCAATGTTAGAAAGAAAAAGACTTGCCAGAAAGGATGTTGTCTCTTCCAAATGTCAGCCAACCATAGACGTCATGTGATGTACTACCATCAAGTACTCATGAAGATCTTGCGTTGGGTCCATTGGAAGAAATTTGGGCGAGTCAGGAAGTTCCACCATCAATTTCAGATGTATTTTCAAAATGTCAACCGGTATGTATACACAACAATTGTATAGTCCTTTGAATTAACAGTTTGTTTCTTATTTCATTATTATGCATTGTAGAAAATACATCAAATTGATGAAGCAATTACTTTGGTTGAGATAGAAGAAGAAATTGAACAAGTAACTATGGAACAAATCTTAGAATCTCTATTGGTATGGATAAAAACTCTGTAGTTGTTTCCATAAATTGTTTTTGTCTTCTTAATTAACATTATGCACTGTAGGAAACAAAGGAAGATAATAAAACTATCATGAGAAGGAAGATAAGTAAAATAGAAGATGAATTGTCGTCTGTTCTACAAGTTAATCCACCCATACAAGGTAATGAAGTCATACTTGTCCCAGATGTGAACTTGCAAAACGTAGATAGGTATGATCCATGTGACCAGTGGATCCAACAATGTAGAAGGCATAGTTAGCTTGGAAGAGATCTAAGAAAACAAATAATGAAGAGAGGACAGTAGTGTTCTCATTCCGAACAAAGATATTTTTCACAACACTTGAACAAAACACATGGATCTTAGGAGACGTAAGTACTCTTTCCAAAATTCATTTTATATATACAACTACAAGATCTAGTGGCAAATTAAATTTTAAGTAAACGATTGTTTATATAGAATACACGATCGCTTAATTCACCAAGCGATCAAAGAATGCTATACACGATTGTTTAGTTTTAAATAGATTGTTGTAAACAATCACTTATATAATGTACGCGATGGCTTGCTCTTTGATACAATTTGCTTGTATGTGCTATGTGCTATGATGTCGCCGGTATTCTCTTTGATACCATAAGGAACCATTTTTTTTTGTTAGTAGACCATAGATTTGTTATTATACCACGTGCAGAAGAAGATGCTAGAAAGAAAGTATCTCTGCCGCTATGCTTTTACAGTACTAGATTCCTCATTTATGGTTAGTTATTCTTCTTCAATTTTTTTTAATAGAAAGTAAAATGCATAGTTATGTTTATGCGTAAATTTTTTCTTGTTCGTCAAGACTGGCATCAATAAGGAACCAACAATTATTGAACCGCTTTTTGACGATCGGGTACTAACACCTGAGAAAGAAGAGGTTCAATAGACAAACACAGATGCCCACGTAGCTATATGGTCAGGCCAAGACTTAGACTACTACTTTAATTCGGCTCTTGGTTGTATCCCATATAAAGTAGGGTGGGCATGTCTGAATTATGTCATTGGCTATATCAACATAAAAGAATAATGGATGGCTATTGCAGCTGACATGAAAAAATGCAAGATCTATGTGTTCGACTCAATGTCAAACTATGTTCAACAAGAACTTGCAGCTCTTGCATACCTGCAAAATGCATCCCCTCACTGGCAATTGCTATTAGATTACATGATCAAATAGAAAATTTAAAGTACGACCCTTGGCCAGTTGTAAAATCCAAGCGCACATTGCAATATGAGGATTAATTAGATTGCGAGATTTTTTGTGCGAAGTTTGTTGAATGCCTTGTAACAATGTGGATAGGAATTGTCTGAATATGAAAAACATGAAACTATTTAAACAACAGTATGTTTTAGAATTTTGGGCAAATAGATACTTTTGGTAAATAAAAATCGTGTTTGTGTGGGTTGAATCCCATGTGTAGTTTTAACTTTTTGACTGAATGGTTGTATTTGTTTCTATAGAATTCAAAACATAATTATAAAAACGATCATCTACAGAAATATAACGAGGTGCTCGATCGTAATTCTATTGAACTTCGTAAAAACAACAATAGGAATAGACATTGTAATATGGCAAAAAGAAAATATAGATAATATCGATCCCAAAATAAGCAAAAATAATAATTAGAATGGAAAAAAAAGAATCATAGACGATTGTGCAACAAGCTAAAAGTAAATGATCGTTTGATAACTATAAACGATTGTACAAAGAATAAACGACCGTTTGATAACTATAAATGATCGTGTAATAAAATGTAAACGATCGTATATACTAATTAAACGATTCAAACATTATATTTGGCATAGTCTTAGGGATTCAAACTAAATATATAATTATGAATGAAGTTTTGTAATCAACTAAGGAGTTCTAATATAAGACATATTTAGAATAGTCACCGAAACCAAAATGAATGAGACGATATTGATAGAGCAATATTGACAAAGTTAATAAACGATCTTCATTGTATAAGATGACAAGAAGAGAAACGATGTCATCGAAGATGATAAGTATGAGGAAAAAAAATAGTGTTAATGGACTTGTTACACATGCCGTAAAAAGTTTGCAGTTTTGTTATAGAGGAAATAGTGGAAATAGTAAAAATAAGGGCTTTGAACAAGAATTTTTCTTCTAATGTATTTCATAAAGTCCTACCCAAATTTCATAAATGGGTTAACATTTTTCACAAAAGAATGAGTCAATTTACCTTACTACCCAAATTTTATTAATCTTGAACAATATTTTCCTTATCAAGAAGCATATCTATTAAAACAATTGTAATATTTATATAATATTTATGATATTTAGAATGATTTAAATATGGTATAAATTATATCTTATATGGCAATTATATTTTAAATTATCGTGCAAAATATTTTCAATTTGATACCTAACCAAAAGTTAATTTCTCACGATCATCAAGTTCGGCGTCGCCGTTTTTTTCCAACTATTATGAAGAAAGTTTGTTCTTTCTATTTTCCTCCAATTTGCATCTTGTGACATGGTTAGTATTTTATATTAAAGTTTTTGTATATTATTTATTCTTTCGTTTCGTAACATATCAATTCTAATTTTTATTAAGTTTGTTCTTTCTTCAATGTCAATGTACATTTTGGATCATCTCCTATACTCGTCAATTTGAATTTAAATTTTACCTCGTATCCCTACAATTTAATATTGCACAATACTTTGAAGGAAATTTGAAGAACTCACACCTATTTGAGGAATTCTCTCCCCTTTGAAGGAAACAATGGAGGACGAAAAACGTTATTGGAATAGTTCTATATAGTTTTACTATTCTACTGCTTTATTATATTTTTTAAAAGACCCCTAGACTAAAATTAGTATTATTTGTGAACTGTATTTTGGATTTTTAATTCATCATTAAGTATAATACGTAAATATGGACGTATAATTTGGAAACTGGTCTATTGTATTTCATAATTTAATAACATTAGACATGGAAAAAAACAATCTGTAATAAGAACTTTTCCACACATTCGTAATAAAACAATATGAAATAAGACTTTTTTTGGTATATGTACAGGTGAAATTGAAAAAAAAATTAAAAAGCAGTAGAAAAATTTTCATAACCCTACATATATAAAATCTCCTTAAACTTACCCACATAACCTTTTCCCCAAACACATATTATCATAAAACCCCCCATAAACCTACCCACATAATCCTTCCTCCCAGCACATCTTATTCATAACACTATCATAACTCTTCCCACATAACTCTTCCCTCAAACAAGGGTTATGATAAAACTAGGTTTATCATAACACCAACTCTTCCATAACTCAACCCTTCCCCCCAAACGCCCCCTTAGATGATGGTACAAGATCGTGTACAGCCAAAATCATTTGGATCTAGTATAAGATGGTATACTAAAAAAAATAAGAAAAAGAAAAAAACACGACAGATAACGAAGAAGGAAGAAATTCTGGAAGAATAGATGAATAATTGCAAACAGGAAAAAGTGGGAATACGAGGGAGGAGAAGTAATAATATGAAAAAGATGCACATGAATTCAATACTGACCATAGGAGATTCAAAACCGCAAATCATAAATTTATGAAAAACCAAAAAGTTACTTGCTTCATGAAATTTATATAAATATTTTTGCGTATGTAAATTACCCTTTTCTAATAAAAAAAATTATATTTTAAATTAAAAAGTTCAAATTATCATAACAAATACCTAAAATTAGGTGTGATCAGTAAAAGTTTAAAATTTAAAAATACACTAAATTGCAAATCGAAAATACAAATCATCATTATAACAAAACATATTGCAATAATTTAGAACAAAAATCCATAAAAATTTAAAAACCAAAGTCAGAAGATTTTGTCAACAAAATATATAAGATATTTTCCTTATCTTTTAAAATTTAGGAATTTAATAATAGTATTTTTTTTTATAGAAAATTTATGCTTGTATTTGAAAAAAAAAATACAAGAACAAAAATACAGTCATTAACAATTAGCTTAAATCTTTTAGTAACTATTAGCTTGCAACAAAATTCATATCATCTCAAAATTAAACCATCAATAAGTTGGTTTAATTACAATTGTAGTATATTACTTTGTATTTGAAAATATCAAAAAACAAATTTCTAACATGTATAGGTAGAAGGAGAAAGATAGCGTATTAAGAAAAGTGAAAGATTAAGTAAATACTTAGGGAATGTTTGGTGCAAGGGTTATATAAAATTATAATGACCATCTCTTTGTTACCGTAAATACTATTTAAAATTTCCAATTAGCTATAGTTAAAACTATTTCAAAATCCTCAATCTTCTACTGTACTTACTATTTAACAAATTTTTATTATTTTACACTTATCATTTTTTAATCATTTAATATGGTGTTTACTATTTCATTCTCAAATTAAATAGCTCACGCCTCAAAAAAATATCATTGCAACTCAATCTAAAATAATCTACACCTGAACACAAATTATTGTAACTTCATAGAAAAGTTTGGAATAAAAAAAATGCAAAATGCAAATATAAAATACCTTGCATTTACTAATTGCTATGACCGCTATCTCATGATTTAATGACTTTAACTAGCTGAGTAGAATCATTACCTTGTTTTGGCCCTCTTCTACAACTTTAAGCGTGTGATCCAGAATTCTTTTAGTACTTTTTCAAGTTTTAAGTCCCAAATTTTTTAATGACTTAGTTTTGAAACCCTTCTTCCGATAAAATTCCACTTAACGTGCAACACAATAACATCCATATGGTAATATGATATTTAGAAGCCCCAAAATCAAATTTTGGAACTAATGGGTCGTTTAGGCCATGAGTTAGGTACTGTGAAGTTGGGTTATGTAAACCCAATCCATGTTTGGGGGAAGGAATTTTGGGAGAAGGGTTATCATAACCCTTCCCATTCTCTCTCTTTCTTCCTCTCAATCCGTCTTCCCCCTATTTCTTTCCTCTCAATCTCTCTTCAAATCCCCTATAACGGTACCTTCCTTTCTCCCTTCCCCCAACGTAATCCCTCCTCAACCCTCCCTTACTTCGGTTATTTTGCTTGGTCTTCACCGTTTTCTTCTCCATCAATTTCATCTTTCACCGTCTTTGTCTTCATCAATGTTATCTCTCCATTTTTAACTCTCACCATTTTCGTCTATCACCATTTTCGTCTTTCACCATCTTTGTCTCTCACTGTTTTCGTCTTCACTATTTTCACTTTCGGTTTTCATCGCCCCCCGTTGTTTTGGGTCTTGTTGACTAGCTTCATTTTCTCCATTTGAGGCCTCTAATTCCCTTTCCATCATTTTGGGTTTCGTTGATTGACTTCATGGTTTGTTACATGGCTTGTCTTCTAGACTTGCTGCTCGGACCTCACCTTGTTGCTCTGTATTTCCCTTATTGCTCAAACTTACCCTTTTCGCTCGAGCTTCCCATTTATTGATAAGTGTCGAATGCTACATCTGTAGTGGTAGTGGTGGTTTCGAGCAAGGTAGGGATGGAGGTAACATTTTTTTTATTCTCTTCCATTGCCGATGATGAGGTCTTTTTCTACTGATTTACATATATATTTTTGGATTCTATTTTTGTTTCTATTATGTAATGTTCTTCCTTTGCTGATTATGAGGTATTTTCTACTGATTTATATATGCATGTTTCGATTATTTGTCTGTGTTCTGTGGAATGCGGTCATTTTGATAATTTTTTTCGTTTCTTTGTACAATCTACAAAACCCATGTTTTGAGCCTCTGTACAAGTAATGTATAATCTGATTTTTGTATTGCAAATTGTCATGCTTTTCTTTCTTTATACTAGATTGTATAATTTGATAGACTACTTTTGCAAAAAGTTCTCCCTCTACTCTGTGTTGTCTCCTTTTGTCCTCTGTTGTCTACTGCTGGATTATGTATTTGACCTTCTTTTTTGTTTCTCTGATAAGTCCTCTCCCCTCTGCTCTGTGTTGTCTTATGTCATTATCACATTGCTTGTGCAAAACATTTTTTGTTGGGGTCTTCAATGCATCATTAAATTTTCTTATCCCCTCCTATATATACATGGTCCCTCCATCTGTTTTCTTGTGCTTCATTGTTGTTTCTCATCGTAGACTTTCCATTTCCATCTTATTAGATATGTTTATTGGCTTTTTTCTTTTTTTTCCTTTCATGATATGTCATTATGTAGTTAGGTTACTGGACTTATGTGTTTGGGTGAATGCAATCCATTCCTTGTTATGTGTTGCGATGTATACTTTCAATATCCCCTTTCTCCATGGAATGTTGTTGCTATCCATGCCTGAAATGTATGTTGTATATTTTTAATTCATGTTATACTGTTATATTTTGCATTACTTGTCATTCATTTTGATCTCCATAATGTCATGCATTCCCTGTTTTCCCATTTGTCTATTGATGTTTCTACTTCTATAGAATCCAATTCAATTTTTTTGAAAGGATTTCTTTTCTTTGAGGCACCAAAAAGCTTACTTTTTTTTTTTTTTTTTTTAACTTTCATGCTCTTTCTTATTGTCAACGGTTTTTCATTTCCATTCGAAATTGGGTAGATTCTCCTAAACACATGGTATATAGTCTTCATTTTTTGTTCTTCTTCTATCAACCGAAAGCAACAACATACCTATTTGTCTTGTTCACTTTTTTTGAAGGATCATTGAGTTCGTACTTTACTAAGAGGTACTAGAGTTTTGTGCTTCGTAGTAATTATGTTTGCCCCCTTTCATTTTACTTTCGTATTGGTAGTACATTGTAATTCGTAGGAAAGTACAAAACACTGAACCATTTATTATGTAATAACTCATATTTGGACTTTGCTTTGAGGTTTTCCAAATCATATTATACTCCACATGTTTTTCTTGTACACTAGTCTACCCATTTCCTCATTAATTTTCATCCTTAGCTCATCTTTCCTCTCTAATTTTACGTATTTTATCAAATGTATTCATTTATTACGTATTTCATCACACGTATTCATTTACTCCCTTTTATTTCAAACAATTTACTTTGTGAAAAAAAAATTAAACTCAACAAACTAATTGGTAACTAATTTATACATTTGCATCGAAAATAGTATTCAATGCTTATAAACAATTTTCATCTCCAATCCTTTTTCTTTCAAGTTATTTCGAGTCTAAGCTTTGTCAAAAAATATGATAATATTAATTTTCACAAAAGAAAGTAAATTATACGATACATTAAACTATCAAATTACAACTTGCTTTATTGAAATAAAACATACATGAAAGAATTTTGAAGACTACGCATTATAATAAATAAATAAAATGTCAATTAACTCTTATTCATTTGCATAAGATAGCAAAATTTATAGCTAAAAGCTCGGTTTAAAGAAATTAATAACTGTATTGTTTTTTGTGCAGGTGAAAATTTAATAACTACAAAACCTTGTTTACAACGCTTAACTTTTACTTCCATTTGGTCGTTTGTTTTCTTATTAACGAAATACACTACTCCGCATGGTCCCTACATTAACTCAATACAAACTACTCTAGACCACTGTTAATTATAGCTCACCTAAGTGTCTCCATATCTTTTACCCTGGGTTATAAGAGAGGAATTTTTTTTTTTTGCAAACATGCTTCCATGGTTCATTTTTCAGAATGCACTGTTGTTCTCGAACCATACTAGCGAGGCGTGTACTTCAGCAAGTTTTTAGGTGTTACCTTGCAATGTCGTTGGAAAACATTGCCACAATACTAATTGTATTCACAGTGTCCCAACGTCAGCTGCTGATGACATTGGACGAACTACTAAAGGACAATAAGAGGCTAACCTATACACCTTACGAAATTAGGCACAGAATTAGGCAGCTTGCATACTTCCGCATGATCCATGAGTCCGACCTAGTATGTCATCAAAGTACTAGAATGGAAAGAAGAACATTTGTTGTTCTATGCAACCTACTGAGACTATTTTTGGAACTGTGTCGACGGAAGTCATCGATGTCGAGGAGATGGTGGCCATATTTCTGCACGTTCTAGCACACGACGTGAATAATCGAGTCATCTAAAGGAAATTCATGCGGTCCGATGAGATAATTTTCTGCAATTTCAACCTCGTATTCTTGGCTGTGCTACGGCTCCACGACGAGTTGTTGACGAAACCACATCCCGTAACAAACTCATGCACATATCCACATTGAAGGTGCTTTGAGGTTTGCTTCATCATATAACACTCCATACTTCATGTATCTCAAACGACTACTAATGATCTGTAGTTTTGAAATCTGCAGAATTGCCTAGGGGCATTTGACAAGACATACGTAAAGGTGAATGTGGCAGCAATTGATCGACCTAGGTATAGAACATGGAAGGATGAAGTTGCCACGAACGTCCTCGATGTATACGACACGAAAGGAGATTTTTTATTCATCTTAGTCGGCTGGAAAGGATTCGCAACTATTTCACGGCCCAAGGGATTGAAGGTTCCAAAGGGTTACCTCAACTACTCCTCCATTTTATGTGAAATTCCCTCAATTATAAAATTTAACAAGGTTGAGATCATACTAGGTTATTACTACCTTTGTAACGTGGGGTACCCCAATGCGGAAGGATTTCTAGCTCTATACAGAGGACAAAGATACCACCTGTAGAGTGTTATGAAGCTGGAAATGCATCAACAACAACAAAAGAGTTCTTTAACATGAAACATTTTTTCGTACGAAATGTTATTGAAGCGTTCGATCTATTAAAGGATCGATGGGCAATCCTTCGTGTAAAGTCATACTACCCCGTTCAAGTCCAATGTCACACAATTTTGGTGTGTTGTCTATTCCATAATCTCATTAATCGAGAGATGACGAACGTTGATATTTTAAAGGACGTCGATGAGGGTGACTCGAACTTTGCCACGACTGTAACTGACGACATAAACTACATTTGGGCCTCCAACGAATGGAGTTAATGGAGGGATGACCTCGCTAAAAAGATGTTCAGTGAATGGAGTTGCGTAATCAATAGTACTATTTATGTTCCAATAGTATCACATTCTTTAAACTTTTTTAATATGGCAACTCTTGTCAAATTTAGAATGTATATATGCATGAACGTAATTAATGAAAACCAACCATTGAAAAAAATTCGTAATTTTTCCCATATGTTTATTCTTCATACAATTCACTTAAAACAAATTTTTTCCTTTTATTCTTTTATCAGTATGGTTAGTTCGTCAAGGACTTTGAAACATCCATGGACGAAGGAGGAGTCTACCCTCGTTGAATGTCTGGTCGACTTGATGAAGCGGGAGGGTGGCAGTTAGACAACGGGACTTTCAAACCCAGTTACCTGGCCATGCTAGTGAGAATGGTGTGGGACAGGATGCCAGAATACAATGTCAAGTCGACCACTATTATCAAACGTAGAATAAAGTTTTGAAGAGAACAATCCAGGCAATTACTAACATGTGAGGCCCAGCATGTAGTGGGTTTGGATGGAACGACGTGCTAAGTGAATAATTGCTAAGAATGACGTGCTAGACAGTTGGGTCAGGGTACGAGAATAAGTGAATGCGAACTTTTTACATAACTCTAATGAAATAAAAAACTGACAACTATTTTTAATTTTTTTCACAGATGCATCCTGTAGCGGAGAACCTCATAAACAAGCCTTTTTAGTATTACGATGAATTGCTACATGTGTTTGGAAAAGATCATGCAATAGGAGCACGTGAAGAGACATTCACTCATGTTGAGTCCAATGTGCCAGGTGGGTACGAGGGATTTCAATCGAAGCCAGGTACTGAACATGTCGTTTGAGGACATGATGGGCGCACAACCTAATCGATCGAGCGACTGTAGGTCGGGTTCAAGTGGATTGAAGAGGAAGCTTGAAGAGCAGAATGTGGAGACTGTGGACGTCATCCGCGGCACCATGAAATGTGTGAATGACCTACTTAGGGCCATTGTAGACTGGCCAAAGTTAGCTAGGCAAGAGGAAGACGCAACCCGACGAGAAGTCATTAGACAATTGCAAGATATCCCTGAGCTCAGTAGATTGGACAGGGTGCGCTATCTAAAGATAATAGCAGGCAACTTGGTCATCATGAAAGCATTCTTAGACCTTTTTGCGGATATGTAGATGGACTACTACATAGTCATTCTACAAGATAACCTATGATTGTTTGTCCAATTCAACTACTTTTTTTTTTTCTTTTGCTTCTACATTGTGTTCTCTGTATTTGACTCCATATGTTTATGCCAAACTATCAAGAAACTATTTTGCTCAAATATATCATTTCATTTGAATGAAATTTTGTTGCCAGTAATCGGTTGAAATCAATGGTTAAATATATGAAATTTGTGTACTGCAGTTAGAATATCAATTAAAATAAAAAATTAATAATTTATTTGTACATAACGATAGTGTTACAAAAGGTTGAAAATGGACGTCGTATGTAAATAAGTTACTAGAAATTGTTTTACGAAAACTAGGACGATTTGGTAAATTAAATATATAAAATTTGTGTATTGGAGTTAGAATACAAATTTTAAACTAAAATTAATAATTTATTCTCACAACACGATTGCGTAAAAGAGTTTTGAAATGGTCATCGTATTTAAAGAAATTACTGGAGATTGTTTTATGAAAATAGAACAATTTGGTTAATTAAATATACGAAATTTGTGTATTGGATTTAGAATACGAATAAATAAAAAATAAAAAATAATTATCATAACCCTACCTACATAACCCTTTCCCCAAACACATTTTATCATAAACACCCCATGCATACATAACCACCCTATAACCCTTCCCCGAAACACATCTTATCATATCCCAACCTTTTTCATAACTCAAGCATTATCATAGCTCAAGCATTATACATAGTCCCTCATAAACCAACCCTTCCTCCAAACATCCCTTAAAATAATTTGGTTTTGAAACCTCGACCAATGCAACAAGGGATAGAGTTTTGGTCAGGCAAAGACAACCACCACATCCATGCTTTGAGTTTGAAGCCACCATATTTTTGTACATCTCATCAACAAATATTTTTCAATTTTATTGTGTTTTAATTAATTAAGTTTTCTATTATATAATAATTAATAGCTATTTTTCTCAAGTTTAAAACAAATGTTTAAATATTATAGATAACTCCCACGTAAATGTGCGAGTTTGTTTATCAAATTTAATTTAATAAATTAAAATAAACAAATAAAATTTAATAATTAATTTTGCTATTTTTTAAAATGTCCATAAACTTTATATTATAATGTGTTATCATACATTATATTAGTTCTCTTGGTAAATTTGAACATTCAAATTACATTTAAGATATAATAATCTAAATACTCTTTACAAGCTAGGGTAGGAACCTAATAGACATACATATAAAAAACTTCAACTATATGAGATTGGCTTAACATATTAACCACATTAATTTATATCTGTTAACTATGTATATACTCCACTAAAGACTCATAGTTGCACTCTTCTCACTGTAAATATATTTCTGTATCCATGGATATAAGCCAATAACAACAAGCTAGTCTTTTACAAGTATCTACAACACTAATTGGGTCAAATTATTGTTTTACTTCTGTGTTACTTCTTAGATCTTAAATACCAATGTTTCTTTAATGAACAACCTACTTATGGTTCAACCAATAAATAGAAACTCTTACTGTGCCATAGAAAGGGTAGGACCTTTTATTCAAGTCTTGAAGACACCATTTAAGGGAACAATCATCTACTTACCCTAAAGTAGTGAAGTAGTGAATCCCATCTTGTGTGATTATGTTTTCAGTTCTCCGCTCGATCTTGTTTCCAAAATAGTAGATTTGTTGAGTCAGTAATCTGACCATGCTCACTAGTACAAATTAAGGAACAATCTCTTACGAACAGAAGTTCATAATACACTTAAGATTAAGAGTAAGTTTCCTAGGTCATTCCATTGAAATAGAAACCTAACTAGTTAATGAAGTTACATCTAATGGTTACTAGTCTGTGATCCAATCTTATGAAAACTCATTACATAGGAAATCCTCATTACATGTCACCTACACGAAGATTGGATGATTGTATTTGTATCAAATACAAAGTGGGTCGTATCAATAGTATTACTAGGATGAGGTACCTGATCTTATCCTTATAGTATAGACTCTTTAAGCTGCACTTTGAACATTAATCCTATTATGTCTTAACATACAATTCAAAATTCATAAGGTAGTTTAGGATGTTAGTTCATTGGATTTAGATTATTAAGACAAATTACTAATAAAATAAGTAATAACACTTATTGAAATTACAATAATCACACTTTATTAATAACAATCAATGAATTATATCTACTGTCTATGAGTTTTTGGGACAAAAAACTCACCATTCTCTGCCTTTCAATCACTTCAAAAGCCTTAACCCATTGAGAAGGGCACACACCTCATCGACCTTCACATCCAAACTCCTCAAAAGATACAAATCTTGAGCCACAACAACCCTCCCATTTTCGTCATGAATAACCTCTCCAAGAGCCACCATACGCTTATTCAGATGACAAGCAATGTCCACATTAAGATCCTCCAAATTCGTATCACCAAAATACTGTGAAATCACAATCGTTCTCTGACAGTATCCACACACGAACAACGAATTCGACTCCTTCAATTCGGGTCTGCTAGAACCTCACAAAGTCAGAATTTTGACTCTCTCTATTCTCTCTTTGTGTAGAACGAATTTTATGTCTTTGCTTGTATATAAAATAAAACCCCTAAGGTCTTATTATAGACTTTTTGGGGTTTCGTAATAAGCTTAGGATTCCTAATAAGCTTCCAATTCTCCAATTGGGCTTATTAATTATGTCTCTTAATAAGTTTCAATTTTCCAATTGGACTTATAAATTACGTCTCCTAATAGGATTTCAATTTTCCAATTATATTTATTAATTATCCAGCCTAAAGACAAATTCAACCAGTTCTTTTCGTATGTGGCCCATTAGGTTAGTTTAATATGAATGGGTCCATACTCGTTTTATGGCCCATAAGTCATAATTGGTCTCTAGCAAGACATTATGGCTATCCATATTAAATTAAGGCGATGATCCAACATAAGCTAATATAATTATTTCTTTAATCCTTTTATCACGTGATATCTATAGTTGAATATAAGGCATAGACAAAGTCATCTTATCTAATTCAATTGCTTTCTCAATCAATAAGTATACTGAAATCATAAATGACATTAATGTCCTTATTAATTCATTTTATAGCACGACCATACATTTCCACAGTCACACTTAATCAAGGGGCCCAGAGGTATCTCTCCATAACAAGAGGGATAAATTCTATCTTGATTAATCATTGTCAACTACATAATTCATAACATATTCAAGTACAACCTTTATAACTATCCAGTTAACGATAATGTTTGATTTCATCAGAATAGATTAATTCTTATGTTTGACACTATGATAATCTTAGGTCTAAGGATCAAAACAATCAGTTATTTGAGATTATTTATGACACATGTCCATGTAATAATCTCAAAAGAGGTTAGTCTAGTTCTTATTCTCTAATAAGAAAATGCGATTATAATTTATGTCTCTACATATATAATCATCCTATGATTATCAATTATAACTCATACTAATCTTAATTTATTATTGTTCCCACAATAATAATCTATTAGGGATATTTAGAATATAATAACATTTTCATGGATATTATTATACAATAACATGCTAAATAATAATGAGAATAATAACTTTTATTAAATAATTAAATAATAAACCAATTATCCATAAAATTATTATAGAGCACAATAAAAGACCAACAACCATGGTTTTTCAGCTGATTGCGATCCTCCTATAGTGCCCAGCAAGTAGCATTGAAAATCACAAAGTTATCTAAAGATAAAGATTCTGCCATACCCACAAGGAGATCAATGAGAGGCATATGACAATTGAAACAGGTGAGAAACGTAAGTAAGATCTATTTCCATATTTAGATTACACGGTCACACAAAAATAACACATGATTTGTGGATTCCACATTCATTCCACAACACGCGCACCAAATATCAGTTGGGATCTTTCTACAAGACATTTTTAAATTCGTATGGAGAATTTGGTGGAAAAAGTGCCAAAGGAAAAACTTTATCTTTGTATGTATAAGAGAACCTCACACCACTTTCTACCAGCACCAAGATCTTGCCTGACCTGATGACGAAACATTGACCTTTAATTTTCTAAAGCTAGTAGTTTATAGGCACTTTTGGTGGGAAAAAACTGAGTATTGTCAATACCACGAACTTGGGATCATAGTATGAAAAATAGGAATAACAAGGAATTGTTCAATATCTTCTTTCCATAGCACATTACTCATCTTAGTCATTAGAATTTATGTCCTAAAACTAGTAGTTCGTGAATATTCAATAATGTGGTTATTGATGAATAATTAGTGAAAAAGAATACTATAATCTTAAATCCAATAAATTAAAATTTCGAGGCTATCGTTAAACTTGAACTTTATGTAGAGACATTAATGTGGATCAAGTTTGAGTTCATTGCCTAAATCGTCTATAGTATATGAATAAGGTTGAGTGCCTTATTCTAGTAACATTATAGATGTGGCTTGTTTTATAGTTAGTACAAACGATGTGATCATGAATCGTTTGTGTAGAGACATGAAAGTGGGGGCATCCTATGCAAAGAGTTTGCATAAAACCGGACAATTAAATAGTCATTTTTACGTTATAACATCGTTAATGTCTTAAAACTGACTACGTGTTTTAATTTGATGACCTAGGTAACTATCTTAATCTTGAGTTAACTATAAACTTCTGTTCGCACGAGATTATCCTTAGATCTACATAGGTGAGGGCAACTCATCAACACTTACCCAATAAGCCTCTCATTTCAGGCATAAGATCGGCTGGATAATTGAGGACATAGGATGCAAGACGAAATTCACTCCTAACCACCTTAGAGTCAATAGATAAGTTGCTCTCTTGTACACTGAATCCATGTTTTGAATAAGGGCCCTACCCTCTCATTGGCTTAATAAGAATTCAGTTTACATGTTGAACCTTAAAATAGTTGTCCATTAGAGAATCGGTGGTACTTAAGGAACAAGAAAAAATCTTAAGGGTAAAATAGTAAATTAACTCAGCTGCAATTACGAACAACCTGTGAAGGGTTAACTTACTAATCATGATTATATCAGGTAGACATAAAATATATCTATAGTGAGAGGAATGCGACTAGAGACTTTAGTGGAATGACTCGTTAGTTAACAAAGGTTTATTAGGCCAATCTAAAAGAGATTAGTTAGTTAATCTCGGATCGTTGGAGTCCATGATCTATAGGTCAACTAGGTTTCTCTACTAGCTCATTGTGGTAATAAATTTTAAAACATGGTAATCGAAAATTTGAATGGTTCGAATTAATTTTATAATAATATTTGATATAATTGACGAATGTTTTTAGAAACAAGTGATATTTAAATAAGATTTAAATATCAAAAAAATTGAATAGAGATTTGAATGAGATCAATTGAATTGATCATGATTTGACTTAATATTATTATTTTATTAATATTAATGAATTAGATTAATTAATACTAAATAATAAAATAATTAGAAAATTCAATTTTGGAAATCAAATAGTTAAAAAAATTGAAATTCAATTTCAAATTGAATTTCTTTGTTCTGCAAGGTGATGACAATTTCCACCCTTTCCAACCGAACTTCAAGCAATTAGGTGTCATGATGTTGCAAATCTGATTGAGCTTTCGGTGGAGAATTTTGAAGTTTTCGGAAAACATTCATGTTTTTAGTTTCTCTAAAACACCCTTACTAATTTGGTCCCTAGTTTGATCCCGCAATCGTGTTTTAAAGTTAGAGGATAGTAGAAAAGACTCTTGTGGTGGTCTACAGCTTGGAATCAACAAAAACGATCAAAGATCAAGGGAGAATTTTTCGATTACAATATCATGATAATGAGATGAAATTAGGGTGTGTTCTTTTCAATTCTACATCTCACACCCAATCATTAGTCATTAAATCACACGCACGCAACTGCAAATAACTAGGTCCCTTGAGTGATAGGCTTAAAGGTTTTTTCTTTTAGGATCCAAGGATGGTGAAAAACCAACGAAGTCTCCCCTGTATCAATTCATTTACACAAACTTTGAATAACCAACCATTTGAAGGGATTAAGCACTTACATAGTAGAAACTTTTATAGAACCTTTTCTCAAATTTAATTTGAGAATTATAAA
The DNA here is from genome assembly GCF_025177605.1 of Cucumis melo. Taxonomy (NCBI): domain Eukaryota; kingdom Viridiplantae; phylum Streptophyta; class Magnoliopsida; order Cucurbitales; family Cucurbitaceae; genus Cucumis; species Cucumis melo. Next base: position 16,042,101 of record NC_066863.1, read on the forward strand.
TATCAATACATTGACAAATATATATGTATATAGACAAAACCTACTATATAAAAATCATGGCTAATCATGCTTTTAAAATTTAAAATTGGAACTATAGAGAAAAAGAAACCTTACTTTCGCTGTCGTCTCTAAATTGTACTAAACATTAAATTGAAAAATACCATCACTTGAAGTCTTTCTTATTCTCTATATAAAAGAGGGTTAAGATTTGTGGGAAATTTAATTAGGTTGGGAACAAAGCGAGAGAGAAATTTTCAAAGAGTACTAGAACTTTCTCTGTCGTAGTTTTTCAATGCAGTTACTATCCTCCCCTTCTGCATGATGAAAAGAGGAAATAGCGAGAGAGTTAGGGATACATGGGCGTGAGACTCTGATTGCATTTTGCACTACGTATTAAGATTACACATGGCAAGGATGGGTTATGCGATGAGACTGTATGCGAGAGAAGATGGCAAGTGGAAAGTTTGTAAATTACCCTCCATGTCACGTTCTGGCTAGGCAACGCAAAGGAGCTATGCGTTGAATTCGAAAATGAACTAAAATGTGGTGATGAGGTGATCTTTAATACCATATGCTATGAGTAGTCTTACACTTATTGTGTGTTATGGTGTGGGATGCCTTACCATATTTTTGCTGTGTGATATGTAATAGGATTCCTCATACTTACTGTGTGATCTGGTATGAGATGTCCTTTACTTGTATGTGATCTGGCATTGGAAGACACGTTATGCGTGATAGAATTGATGGTGAATTGTCGTTGCATTGAGATCACTGTGCACAGCTGCAACCCAACAAAATAGTGTGGTAAACGCTTGAGCTGAGGAAGGGTACAAAGATGTAATAAAACATGCAGAATGACTCTACAATACGATTTATATGAGGCACTATACGAGACGCATTCTTACGCAATATGAGTTATTATGAATGATTTGAAAAGGAACGATTTCCATATTATTTATAAATGCTTGTTTAATAAAGATTTGGACTGTGTAAATTGTCTAATGTGTTATGATGATTTAATTTGAATTCAATGTTTTATTATTGAAATGCATAACTATTTATATTGCATAGGTTGGCGAAATGAATTACAACGCATTATGGATGAAATTGACTTAATAGATATGTTGGTAAAAGACCTCACTCGCTCGACATTTTTGTCTAATGTTTCAAATGTTTTATTTTATCTCCCTAAATCTCAAAACAATTTTTCACTATCTTTGTCTAGCTTTTACATGCTATGCAAGTTGACAGTGGCCACTATAAAGATGATGCAATTGATCTATGATACGATAGGGGATCAAGACGACAAATTGTTTAAATAACTATGATCGCATGAAGTGATTCTTGGGGTGACAACGACGATTGATCTATGATCGCATGAAGTGACTTTTGGGATGAGGCGTAAAAGTGGGAGCATCCTAAGTTCCTTAAATAACTCACTAACTCCCATGTAAGGGAATTATTAATTTAATTTAATTAATTAATAAGGCGTTTGCAAAAATAACATAAAATTTTATGATAATAGGGCTCATGTGATTATAGCAAAAGTAGCAAATTTAAAAGTAGATAACCCTCTGATAGTCATTTGATAGTCATCTGATAACTGTCTGATATATCTAATTACTTGTCGTATTTGTAATATGCAAAAAAAAAAATGGTGCTATTGGCTGTTTTTTTAAAAACAATTTATTATCTGATGCAATTTCCCTTAATTAATTAAAATAATACTTAATTAATATTTCATTTAAATTATATTTAAATGAATATATCTCACATCGCCTATAATTTTAAAGTAAATTTACAATATAACAAAAGTGCTAAATATTTACGATCTATATAACGATTTAAGAAAAGCCCATGAAGCCAATTGCTTTTTCATAAATTCCATATTTGCTCTTATTGGATTTTGATTATTGCGGATGCTGTTTTAGTTCTTTTCCTTATTCTTCTTTGTGATTTATTCTTCTCTTCTTTATATTTGTTGGAATTTATATCCTAAAACTCGTAGTTTGTAGTTTAAATTGCATTCTATTTAATAAAGTAGTTATTGATGACTTATTAGTGAAAATAGAATACTATAATCTTGAATCCAATAACCTAAGGTCCTGGGGCTATCTAGTGTAGACTTGAACTTTATGTAGAGACGTAAACATGGATCAAGTTCGAGTATTAGCCCAAACAGTCTATAGTGTATGAATAAGGATGTGCGCCTTATTCTGGAACACTATGGATGTGGTCCGCTTTGTAGTTAGTACAAACGAGATGATCCTAAATCGTTCATGTAAAGACATGAAAGTGAGGGTATCCTATGTAAAGAGCTTACATAATACTGGAACTATGAAATAGTCACTTTTAAGTTATAATACTGTTAACTGTACAAAACTAACTATTTCGATTTTTTATGATCTAGGTAACTTAATCTTAATCTTGAACTAATTATAAACTTTTATTTAAACGGTATTATCCTTAGACTTGCATAGGTGAGGACAACTCAACGGTGCTAGCCCAACAAACCTCTCATTTCAGGGGTAAGACTAGGGGATGACTAGGGACATAAGGTGCAAGATGGAATTCACTCCTACCCATTTTAGGGTTAGTAGATAGGTTGTTCCCTTAAGGAGTGAATCCAAGTCTTGAACAAAGGGCGCCACCCCTCTCATTGACCCGAGAGGGATTCCATTTATAGGTTTGACCTAAAACCAATTGTTCAATAGTGGATTAGTGGGACTTAAGGAGCAAGATGTAATCTTGGGAGTAAAATGACATTTTGACCCAGTCGAGATTATGAATAACCTGTGAAGGATTAACTTTCTGATCATGGTTATATCAGATGGATAGAAATATATCTATAGTAAGGAGAGTGCAGTTACGAAACTTTAGTGATATGACCCGTTAGTTAACGAATGTTGATTAGTTCAGTCTAACAGGGTTTAGCTAGTTAATCTCGAATTATTGGAGTCCATGATCTATAAGTTTATTAGATTTTCCTGCTAGCTCATACATGCTTAACTTAGAACAACATGTTGGAATAATTTAAATTGTTCGAATTAGGTAAAGAGAGAGAAACCGACACATATATGTGATATAGTCGTCGGTTATAACTTTAAGAAAGAGTTTTATGTTTAAATGTAATTTAAAAATTAAAAATATGAATCCCGGTTCATATTCGAGAACTCAAAATTTATGGAAATGGTTAAAGTTTTAAAAAGTCAAAATGTTGAATTTTAGAAAAATGAATGTGGATTCATGTTTGGGAGGTTTGAATTAGTCAAGATGAACACAAATGTAAAAAGTCAAAATGTTGACTTTTGACTTGAAAAAGTTAAATTTTGACTTTGACTTAAATTGATCAAAATACCATATTGCCCTTGGACTAGTTAGTTGAAAAATCTAACATTTTGTACTTAATGGTATAAGTGGCTACATATGATGTAAACACTTGGCCTACTAAGTTCCACTAATGGTTAGTAGATTATTAGGTGTTGAAATTTAATAAAATAATTGCATGCAATTTTACATGTAATTAGTCTATTTAAAGGGATTTTTTTTTTATTTTGAAAACTTTTTCCATTTCGATAATTTTGTCTTACAAAATTATTTCTAAATTTTCTCTCTTCGAAATATCTCAACTCTAAATTCCACTTCCATTTTTTTATCACTCTCTCTTTATTTCCTTCATTGACTGGGTCCCACAACTCGATTTTAAGTTTGGAGAACAGCAGGTCAACACTACCTCGATTTCGGAGGAGATTGCGAGGATCGGGAGGATTAGAAGGTAAGTTTTTTCTTAAACCCTAATTTAGTTTAATTAGGATAATTTTAATGCATGCTAATCACTAATTTTAGTTTAATTGCAACTAGGGTAAAAATCGGATCTTAATTTCGTTGCCATGTCTCGTGTTCCTTCAATATTATTAATTTCTTCAAATTATTACTTCTCATTCTTTATATTTTCACTTCTTGTTTGTGATTTCTTCATTTTCTCTTCCAAAATTTCTTCCTTCTTTTTCATCTCTCATCTTCTCTTTTTTTTTCTTGGTACAAGATATAAACGATATTGGTATAGGATCTAAACAATCATGTACTAATATGTGAACTATCAATTGTCTAAAAAACACCTAGTTTTAATTTAATTAATTCAATTTTATCAAATTTAATTAAATAAAAATAAACTAAAATATTAATTAATTCTCTAATTAATTAATTATTAAATTAAATATAATTCATATTTGCATCATATTCATATATAAATTTCTCTCTTAACTTATAGTTTTAATGTGTATCATATACACATTAAATTTTAATATTAATCTAATTTACATTCAATTAATATTTGAACTTATTCAAATATTTTATTCTCTTATAAATTAATTTTGAATCAAAACCAAAATAAAATTTATATTATAATGTTTAATTAAAATGAAACTTTATATTATAACATCATACATTATATTACTTTCCTAAGTAAATTTAAACATTGAAATTATATCCAAGATAAATTAACCTCATTACTTTTTACGAGCTAGAAAAGAGACCTAATGAATGTACATGTCAAAAGTTACAACGATATAAGATTAATTGGCTAAACTCAACAACCACATTACTCAATATTCGTTAACTATGTGTACACTCCACCAAAGACTCACAGTTGTGCTCTTCTAATTGTAGAAATATTTATGTTTCCACGGATATAGGCCAATAATAGCAAGTTAATCTTTCACGAACGTGTATACACTAGTAATTTTTGTATTTAACGTTCTTTTGATTTTGGTTTGGAAAATGATTTCTATTTCTTTTTGGAGGATTTTGATTGCGATGTTGTTGGTATTTTTGGTGCATTCTACTTTTGCCAAGCTTTTAATATTGTTGTAAATTGGCCTTAATGAAGATCTACTTTTTCATTCTACTAAACTCAACTCTCTGTTATAATCCATAGCCACAAAGGTTAATACTCAATTTTGATCTAGATTTTTTATTATGTAGAAAGGATGTGTAAACTATGAATATTCTGTTTTTTAGCCCACTATTAGAACCTACTAACAAGAAAAGCAAGCTTCTATTTTGATCTTTGTCTTTTACTAATTTTTGGATTTGCCATTATGTAGAAAGGATGTCACAAAAATCAACTGAACAACTTTGTGTCGATGACATTGTTGAGATTAATGAATTAAAAAGTGAGGGACCATGGTCAAATAAGAGTGAAGCTTTGTTTGTAGACTTAATGGATGAAGAGGTTGCAAAAGGCAATTGACCAACTACAACATTTACAAAGACTAGTTGGAATTATATGAGAAGCCAACTAAATGCTAGTATAGGAAATAATTATTCTCATGACCAATTGAAAAATAAGTTTAACAAATTAAGACAAATTTACAAAGACTTCAAAAAGATATTAAGTGATATGACAGGAAATGGTTGACATCCATTATTAGGTACCATCAATCTTGAAAAGGAGCAATGGGATGAGCTTTTTAAGGTATAATAGTTGCAGTTTTTTCCATTTTTAATCATCTTTAGGCGAATAAGAGAGCTAAAAAGTTTTCATTTTCGATAGGTGAATAAGAGAACTAAAAAGTTTAGAAAAGGTGGTTGCGCACATTATGAAAAGCTCGTAAGGATTTTTTGAGATACTACTACAATAGGTGTAAATGTTTGTCCATCAGCAAGACTTATTTTAGATTCTGAAGATGAAAATGAAAATGATGTTGCAAGCCACACAAACGTTGGTGTTGAAAAGAATGATAAATGAAAAAGCAAAAAAAAAAAAAAAAAAAAAAAAAACGAGTTTGAAGAAAGAAAGACGAATTTGACGGCTTCTTCTCATCATTCTTAGATGTATATGTGGAGAATGCAAAGAGAAAGAATGACATCCTTGAGAAAAGATATTTTGGTTGTACATCTAGTCAAGTTGATGATAGCAAACATCAAGCAAAAAAAATGATCTCCATGAAGAGTTGATGGAATGTTTAGACATTTTAAATACAATGGAGGATGTTGATGGAGAGACTTATTCCAAAATACTGAAACTCTTGCACAGAGATCTTGCTTGGAGAAAACTATTTTTGCGCATGCCGATTTAAGGAAGAGAGATTTCATAAATAGTCTTTAGATGTCACTTAGGGATGTTTTAGGATTATGTCATTTACTTTTTAATATTAGACTTGAACATGAATTCTGTATGTTTGACTTTGAATTGATATGGACTTCAATTGACTTTATGACTTTGACTTGAACATGGATTCTGTTTTTTGTGTTTGATTTGGAGATATACTAGTGAATTGATATGAACTTGACTTAAGATAATCATTATGATGACGGTTTTGATTCTGACGACGATGACGATGGTATCTGCATCCTTTTTCCTTTATTCTACATGAGCTTGCACAGGATACAATCTTCAAAACAACCATGTAGGATCTCTGCATTGAGAGGATATGATTATGTGATTGAGTTGTTAAATGGAAACGATAGTAGATGTTTTGATTGTTTTAGAATGAAAAGAATTACATTCATAGGGTTTTGTGAATATTTAAAATCAAAGACAAATCTGAAATCATCTAGGTATCTTACCATTCAAGAAAAAGTTGCTATATTCTTATTACCATTTCGAGGTCAAAGATATCATTTACGAGATTTTAGAGAAAGGAGACATCGCCCTCGAGGTAGAGAAGAAAAAGTTGCTATATTCTTATTAATCATATTACATAATGAAAGCAATTGTATCGCAGCAGAAAGATTTCAACACTCGAGTCATACTATTTCTCTAGCTTTTAACCTTGTTTTAAGGAAAGTTTCCAAGCTTGGTGGAGAAATTATCCGTCCACCCAATATGGACACTGTACCAATGGAGATTGTATCAAATTCAAAATATTACCCTTTCTTTAAGGTAATGCGTTAATGTTTTGATTTATTTTTAGAAATATAATGTCTTGAAATATATTTATGATTTTTATTATCCTTTAAGATTGTATTGGTGCTATTGATGGCACTCATGTTGCTGCAAGTATTCTCCAAAATGAACAAATACCATTTCGTGGAAGAAAAACTAACACAACATGGAATATAATGTGTGTTTGTTCATTTGATATGTTATTCACGTTTGTCATGTCTGGTTGGGAAGGATCAGCCAATGATTCTCGCATACTTCAAGAATGTATCAAGAATCCCGAGAATAAATTTCCTATACCTAATAGAGGTAAATAATTATTTGTTTTTCAGAACTTTAATTTCATATTTGACTTTATGATAATTTTTTATTTGTTTTATTATATGCAGATCAATACTATCTTGTCGATTCAGGATATTCAAATATGCCAAAATTTTTAGTACCATTTCGAAGTCAAAGATATCATTTACGAGATTTTAGAGAAAGGAGACATCGCCCTCGAGGTAGAGAAGAAGTGTTCAATTATCGACATTCTTCACTGCGAAATGTCATTGAACGTTGTTTTGGTATGCTGAAGACTCGATTTCATTTGCCTCCTTACCTGATCAAGACACAAAAATATATATCGATAGCATGTTGCACAGTTCCCAATTATATTAGATTGAATGATCGTCAAGATATGATCTTTTCAATGACTTTAGCAATGAATTAATGATCGTTGAAGATACACATAATTTTTCAACCAATTTGCAGAGTGATATAGTAAAATTAGATGTGAGTCGACAGCATCTACGAGAAATGACTCGAGTGAGAGATAATATTGCAAACCAAATTTGGACTACATTTGAAGGATAGATACAATTTTATGTTTATGTTCTTCCTTTTATTTATGCATTGGGACTTCTTTGTATTAAATGATATAAAGTACTTTTGATAATTTTCATTTTTAAGTTTAATGCAGGACATAAATTTTAATTTAATGTTTCATTGAATTACATGTGAATAACATAAAATTAATAAAATAAAAATAAAACTTGAAGAGGAGCAATCAAACAAACTATTAAACAAGAAATAATAAAAACAGGAAACAAGAAACACTTACCAAACACACTTTCTGTTTCTATTTCCTTTTTTAAAGAAACAAGAAACATAAACAGTTATCAAACAGTTCCTATTTCTTGTTCTAAAAAAAGAAGAAACAGGAAACAAGAAACAAGAAATAAGAAACAGGGAACATAAATGTTACCAAACGGGCCCTGAGTTGCTACCCTATAAATGGTAACTTGGTTCTTCATTTGTGGTATCTCATTCCAAATTAAAGAGTTCTCTCATTTCTTTCTTTCTTTATTTGCTTTGTTCTTAAGTTAAGTTGAGAACAAGTATCCAAGAGTTCTAATAGATTCGAGTAGTTCGAGGTTGTAATCCTACTAGAGTTAGTCATTGTATCATGCTTGGACAAGCATTGTGATTTGCTTGCATCCTATGTAAAACGAATAATTGTTTTCAGAACAACGCTTATCAGAAGTGTGTGTTGACTATGATTTGAATCTGCAAAGGTTTTGAGTTTCTTTCTAGTCAACTTTGATTATTCCTATATCTAAGTCTTGCTACTTCATTTGGCTTACCTTTGAGCCTAAATAGTATACATCAGGTGTATTGTTTTTAGTTGAGGTGTAACGAATTTGCTTAGTGTATTCAACTCATATATATATATATATATATATATATATAATAATTCTCCAACATACTTTTAATGGGGTAGATATTTTTTGGTCTTCATTGTGCCATCATTGAGGATATTCAAGATTTTAGATAAGGGTTTAAGCATTTTACTCGTTTTCTGCACTTAACGGTCTATGAATAGAGTAGCACATGAGACAGTAAAGTTGTTTGCAAATAAAAATAATATTAGTTAACACGAGTATTAAATATCCATTGATATCTTCTATATATATTTTGTAAATGTTAGCAAAACATTTATATGAATACTAATGACAATATTTATAATTTAGATAGAGAGCTCAAACAATATTTTATAAGTTTTGACTTGCAAAAAAAATCCTTCAATTCCAATATTTTATTTATAGTTGTAAAAATGAACTCTCAATATCGATAATTAAATATTTTGTTTGGTTGATTCTACACTAGATTTATGTTTCTAAACTATTCAGAATTTCTATGATTAGTGAAACATAGTTTCTTTTTTAGAGTTGAAACTTTCACATCAAATCTTCTACCAACTAAAAATAATAACTACTACTTAGATTACTAGGTGACATTTACTATATTTGTAAACATTTTATTCATTTTGCCATATTTGAAGACACCTTTTTAATTTTATCCATGATTTTAACTTAAATTTTTATCAAGTAGATTCATTTTTAAGACTATTTTTCGATTTATTGATATATTTATAATATACATTTCACTTTATGTTGTTTGAATGCAACAAAATTTTTTTAAGAAAAAAAATTAAAGTAGACAAAACAATAGCAAAATAAGCTAACTTATTAACAAATATGATAAAATTTTACTTTCTATCTATGATAGACCGCAATCAACATCTATCATTTTAGTGATAGATACTTAGATGTTTATTTACGTCTATCACGGATAAAAAATAAAATTTTCCTATATTCGAAAATATTTTCTATAGTTCTTTCATACAAAACAATTTCAAAAAATTATTATTATTTTAAAGGACAAAATCATTGTATTTATTTAAACATCTTTTTTCCAAAAATTAAATCAAATCATCACTGTTATTATTATTTTTTAGTAAAATAAGGATCGAACCTCCTAACACAAAGTCATGTGAATTACAACTAAACTCAACGCATTCAAACATGAATAGAGTAAAGTTTTTTCTTTTTTTCTTTCTTTCTTTCTTTTTTTTTTTTTTTTGGTAAGGACGACCCATAATCAAGAGCTTAACTTAAATCTGAAATCTGAAATCTGGCCCATTTTTTAAAAAGGAATGAAAAAAGGTATTTTGCTTGTGTTGACATCATACAATATTTACTCATTTTCCCTTAAATTCAATCCCGCTTGTCCCAAGGCCACTTGTTGCTTTCGTGATCCTCACTCCTTGATACTCTGAAGCGCGATAATTGTCGAACTTATTAAATTAAACACTTAATATCATTTAATGGACATACTCGCTAACACATTACTTTAATCCTCGATAGTTATTTCTTCATCCTCGTTCCTTAATAGTCATTATGTTTTAAAACTTGTATACTTAAAAAACTCAACTTTCATTTTTTTGTCTTACCTCACAACGCTAGCTCTCCCTCTATTTTTCTATTTGATAGAATTTTTCGTTTGTTCTGATTCGTGATCTTCATTTCATCTTCTTCGGTTTGAATTTATTTTCTATTTGATTATCTCTTCAACAAGTAAGAAACTTATTAGTTTAAATTTTGCTTCATCATCTGCATGTGACTATACCGATGTTCAACACATGACATTCGAATCATACGCATATTGTCTCAATGCTCGACACATGACTTTTGAATCATACGTCTATTGTCTTCATATTGACGTACGACATTTGAATCATACACATTACGTTTTTGTTTTCGTATAATTTTCCTGTTCGTCTCAGAAAAAGAAATTAGGGTTTACTTTTTCAGTTCATTTTTGTCGAGCATAACCATTTACATTGAGTGTCAATTATCATGTAGCGTACTTAATGTAGAGTATGCATGTAAAATCAAGTAGATTGCATCACGTAACTCATGTAAAGAGTAGTGAGGATCTTTATTGGGGAGAAAGTAGTGTGCATCAAGTATTGAGTATCTTGTAGCAAACATTAAGTATTAAGTATCTTGTAGTGTGCATCAAGCATAGAATCTTTCATAATTTTTTCCATGTTCTTCTATGCAATATGATTAGGTTATTCCTGATTCCGGTCAGTGATCGATTTTCAAGCTAAGCCATTAGCTTGTTCTCTCACATTGGGCAGCTAACAAAATTGTGAAGGAAAATTCACCCCATTCATCTTGCTCTATTAAGGAGGATAATATTTGGGTGGTTTCTAGACATGGACATAATATCCAATAGCCCATTGGTACACTAAGTTTTGCGGAGGCAAAATACAATAGGAAAGGTGGTATGACATTTGATTTGAATGAAACCATTATTCGATTCTTAAATGAGGATTTTTTATTGGTTATAGGATTGTAGTGAACACCTCATTCAACTTGTGTTGTCATCATGATCAGATTGATATCTCTTCCACGAATATTCTATGTCATTTTCTAAAGAGACTATTGATGGAAAAATCTCTTGACCATTAACATTTGCATTGTTATTAGATGTTCTTTTTTGATCAAACCTTTTCAAGGCTTACACATATAACTGTGGTCTACTGTTTGCATACTCATCAAGAAGAAATTGGTTCATCATTGTCATATTTTGTTACTGCCACAAGAGAATTAAAATCCAACTTATTACACACGAAACAACATTGGATGCATTAACTTTAATGACTTTATATACAAGTTCTCTAGGTGCAATGTATGTCAATTCGCATGGAACTTGGATACCCTTCAAACGGCCTCCATTATAACACTGCTTCTCCTCATCCCAAGTACCACCCAATTGCATGAATATATGCTTTTTTTCCATCCTTCAATAAATAAATAACAATAAATAAGATACAAAAAATTATTAATTCTAAAAAATCCTCTCTATTTTCTACCTGATAATACATGCTACTTAATGTTCGATGCACAATACTTGATACTTGTTATACTTTACTCAATACTCGATACATGTTATTTGCTACCCATTACACAATTCTCTTTGTTTGCTTCACACTACTTCTCCTAATAGTACACTACTTGGTTACTCCTTTCACGATACTCTACCAAACGTTTCACGCACTACTTGGTTACTCCTACTAGTACACTACTTGGTTTCTCCTAATAGTACACTACTTGGTTCAAACGTCTCACATACGTTGTCCGAAAAATAGAAATTGTGTTTCAAAGTAACTTACTTGATTGAGTGCAACAACTACTCCAAATTTCCTTACTATATAGTGATTGTGAAAAGGTTTTAGCTTTGTTCTTAAAATTGGTTTTTATGTTTTTGGCAGGAAATTCCATGAATTTGTGTTTGATAATAATAAACAATTGGTGTTGCATGCTTACAAAATGACTTTTCATTACTTTAATTACACAGAGTTATGCCAATTGTTAGGAATTTTTCTTTAATTATGACTTTTGAATTGTCGCAGTAATTACACAACGTAAGCAAAGCATGCAGGAACAAGCAAAGTTGGACATTAGGTATCTTATAACTAGTATCAATGAACAAGTATCATGCATCGTACACCGAGTATCTTAATTTAAAGTAATATTAATTTATTATCATAAATCATGCAATTAGTATCGAGAAGATCATGTAGCAAAATTAAGTGATTTTGAAGCGAAATTGAGTGATTTTGAGACGCTCACACATAATTTAAGGAAGGACAGATGGGAAGAAAAGGCCACCTTTGATTCAAATTTTAAAAAGGTAACAAAGAACAATTAAAATAATTAATCAAATTGTGATGAAAGATGAAAGTGTAAAAATAATAAATGATGATTTATTGTTGGGATTGGGATTAAAAAGAAATAATAAATCCATAACCGGAGAAGCCATTACAGATTACGGAGAAGAGAAGAGGCCTAAATTCCTAAAATCCTGCCCTGCCCCACCCTTCCTTCTCAAATCACATCTCTATGCTAAAAACCAAGAAAAAGAAAAAGAAAAAGAAAAACCGAAAAACTGCCGCCGGTTCTCTTCCTCCCCTATCGGACTTCGCCGCCGGCTCAACCTCCCATCACTGCGCCGGTGGTGGTGCTAGCATTTGTTTTGTTTCACAGGTATAAGTGGTGGCGCGATATTCCGGGTCGAGGTTTCACATGGGGTTTTGGAAATAGTTCGAGAAAATCATTCATTTTTTTGTTTGATTTTTACAAGAAACGTCCAATTTTTGCTAAAATCCCAATTTTCTTCGCATTTAAGCACGTGAATTCGACTGATCCTTTCACTCGACTGCAATTTTGCTTTGAATTCAAGCATTCAACGGCCAAACTTACCCACCCCCGTACCTGAGTAGTTGACTTGCTGGTTTTGCCTAGGCTGGAAGGCACATTTTCTGTTGGCCTTTTTCTTTTCAGTTTTCTTTTTCAGGGTCTCTGTTGCTGAATTCTGATCTTCCTCTGCTGAATCGGAGCCATTTTCCAGGAATTCGACCTACCCATTTCTTGTTTTTGAGGTAAAAGCTCTGAAATCGTTCCTCCTCCTTGAGGTTTTCTTTTAATTCATGTTTTTGTTTCTCCTGCCTTCAAATCTCTTCTTTCTGCTTGTGTCACTTTGTTAAGGAATCGTCTGGTCTGCTTCATCAATCTCGGTCGATAGAGCATAAATTGTCTTTCATTGTAGTGTATGTTCAGTCCCCGATTCTATTCTCGATGTGCACTTCGTCTAATTCACTCAACTTCTCATTTCTTCGTAAATCCTGATCGCATTGGTAGATTTATGTGAATGCGTTTGTAGTCACTCCATGACTTTACTGATCAGAAACAGGGTTTAAGTGATGATTTTGGGGATTCTTAGATCTGGTGTTGAATAAGATCATAGCATCTGCCAATGCATCCATTTGTTGATCTGAATATTTCGACTAATCGGGAATGTTTAAATGAAACATGAGAAAAGAACTCCTCTGTCCTTCATTAGGCTGTAATTGTGCCCATTTATCTTCTTCTAAGAAGAGAAGAAATGAGTTACTTTCTTATTCATATTTAGGTTAGAATCAAGTAAGAGATGAACAATATTAATAAAAGGAAGAACAAGGAAGAACAGCTATATTTCCGTCTTTTGGGTGGTATCATTTATACAACTTCTTCTTAGAGGAAAAATACAGTGAAGCTCTAATATCTGTGTCCTTTCATCTCTCTATATCTCTCAAGAGATTCTCTTACGCTTGAAACATGCTGCTTGGTTAATTTTCCACATGTGCAAAAGTAATGTGTAAGTTGATTTAGTGTAATTATTTTGTTCACACTGAGAACATGGTTTCTATTTAATGTTTCATGTCCTAAAATATTCGTCTCCTTTCTTCAGGCTCTTTTTAGGATTCTAGATACTGTTGATAATGAAGCGTTTTTCAATATCACCACAGCCACTTGGTTCTGAAAAGTGAGCCACTGGGGATTTTGCTCCATCTTCAACAGTGAAGGTTCTTAAAAGCATGCATAGATTTGTTGGTGAAGTATGTCAATGATGAAAATTCCAAAACGTTATTGGATCGTTCTTTTAACCTTCATCTGCACCTCTGTTTGTTATGTGGAACGTGTTGGCTTCTCAATTGCTTATACCTTTGCAGCTGATGCTGCGGGGGTAGACCAGTCAAGCAAAGGCACTATTCTTTCAACCTTTTACTATGGATATGCCTGTTCACAGGTTCCTGGAGGATGGGCTGCTCAAAAAATTGGAGGGAAAAGGGTTCTTCTGATCTCGTTTATTTTATGGTCCCTGACCTGTGCATTAGTCCCACTTGATCCAAGTCGGGTGATGGTCTTGGTAATCGCTCGGTTGCTTGTTGGTGTGGCACAAGGCTTCATCTTCCCTTCAATTCACACTGTTTTAGCACAGTGGGTTCCTCCTCATGAGAGATCTCGATCTGTTTCTCTTACAACCTCTGGAATGTACCTAGGTGCTGCTGCTGGAATGCTTATCCTTCCGAGCCTGGTGAAGTATCGAGGGCCTCAGTCAGTATTTGCTACAGAGGCATTGTTAGGTGCCACATGGTCTGTACTTTGGCTCAAGTATGCAAGCGACCCTCCACGTTCTGAACATCCCAAAGCTGCTGCAGCAGGTTTTGGTGAATCTTTGTTGCCAATCAAAGGAAACCAGAAGGTAAAAGTTGAGAATGGAGGAACTTCAACACGAACCTCAAACATTCCGTGGAAGAAAATCTTGTTGAGCTTGCCAGTTTGGGCAATCGTTGTAAACAATTTTACCTTCCATTATGCACTATATGTGTTGATGAACTGGCTGCCTACTTACTTTGAGCTTGGTCTCCAACTTAGCCTTCAGGAGATGGGTTCTTCTAAGATGTTGCCTTACCTTAACATGTTCTTATTCTCGAATATCGGTGGTATAGCTGCTGATCACTTGGTCACCAAAAGAATTTTATCTGTTACTAGAACCCGGAAATTCTTGAATACAATAGGCTTTGCTGTAGCATCGCTGGCACTGATGGCTATCCCTATCTTCAGAACCTCTGGTGGGGCTATCTTCTGCTCATCTGTGGCTCTTGGTTTCTTAGCTTTAGGGAGAGCAGGATTTGCTGTTAACCATATGGATATTGCTCCTCGATATGCTGGTATCGTTATGGGAGTCTCCAACACTGCTGGTACGTTAGCTGGTATTATCGGGGTCGACTTAACTGGTAAACTACTTGAAGCTGCGAAGGCTACCAATTCTGATCTCTCAAGTCCAGAAAGCTGGAGAGCAGTTTTCTCCATACCAGGCTTGCTCTGCATTCTTAGCTCTATTGTATTTTTGCTCTTCTCAACCGGTGAGAGAATTTTTGACTGAGGTAAGCTTCCTTTTTTCTTCGTGGAACTTCCCTCACATTCATCATTTCATGCTACTGATTTGTGATTGTCACACCAAGCGGATTTACATAATTCGAATTGCCACAGAGAGTTTAAAATGGCTGTAGGATAGGAGGAAATCTTATGATTTCATATGCTACATGTTTCAATTTCTAAGTTAAAGTTTTTTTTTGTACTTCTTTTATTTAAGAAAAAAATTATGTACCATGATTTAGCATCATTGTAGTTGATAATTGGTATTTCTTTGTGACATTTGTTTTGTGGACTACTTATACATGAAAATAAAGTCGGTGGTTACGAATCTGTAACTGTGTATGATACATTGTTTCTGGCTCCTTCAACTGATTCATTAGACTTTGATGTCAATGATATATGTCTATTCTACTTCCATTGTGTTTCATGTCTCTCTATCTGCCCTCTATGTCTCATCTCTCTTGAGCACACTCGTGTTGAAGTAGAAGACAACACTAACTATTTTAGAAGGATATTTAAGTATCTTCAATATGACATGAATATGTAAATTAGATTTACCTATAATTATGTTAAAGGATGTAAACAATTATCTAAAAGAAAAAATTTAGAAATATCTTAGATTCCATTCCGGTCAAGAATTCTAGAATTCTTTTAGATAAGAATAAAAGAAAAGTAATAATTCTAGAGAGACCCTTTTGCTTGAGCACCAAGGATTAGGGGTTGTATCTTCATTTGTGAACCAAGTAAGCAAACAAAGTAAGCAAAAAAAGAGAGTTAGAGAAAACTTTGAATGAAAGTGAAAGTCTTGAGAGAGTAAAAGAGTATTCTCTCCGAAGTGTCTTGGTTCTTAATAAAAGTGTTCTTTCTTCAGAGAGATTATCTCTCTTCTTTTTTGTGTCAATTTCTTCGACAACCCATGCACACAAGACATTTATATTATTGGATACAGGAGAGAAATTGAAAACTGAATTTTGTTTTATTCTTTTTCTTTTTTGATAATATGTGATTTCGAGGTTGAACATAAAAGCATTGTGAGTTAAACTATGCTCTTTTTTACATTTAAATAGGAATGTTCACAATGTATCAAATGATTAACAGAGGTTCTGGTTGTCACATTGTATAAGTTTCTCTGTGATGTTTCCTTCTTTCCTCTCGTTTTTCTGCCTCTACTGTCTAGTGCATCTCTCTCTCTCACATACTCCTCTCTTTTCCCATCTTAGGTTTCTTCGTCTCCTGAATCCTGAATTTGTCATCCAAAGGATGAATTCCCTACCATTCATGGTCTATAATTTTATGTAGTTTTAAACATGGAACTAACTACATGTTCTTTCTAACCATTTTAACACAACACGCATGTACGATGAGGTTCAACCGTGTCATCTATGTTGCAATCAGTCTCCAAATCTTTTAATATGCCATATAAATGTCTACAATACACTTTGGTACATACATGGGTAGTTCTTATCCTACTAAAGCTTGCATTACATTGGAAAAGCTTATACTATTCAACATTAATTTTGCACATAGACCCAACCATATATCAACATGCTACTTCATATTCTCTGTGCCAATTTTGAATTTTATTAATGTGGGGGATATGGTGATATTTACAGAAATATGTGAACTAAATTAAATTAAATTAAAATTGAAGGTCTAATTAGTGTGGTACATTTTCACCCTTATATAGGTAAATGTATCTCCCACTGAGATATCATTTATTCATATAGGTTACAACACATGTCAACCATAATTTACAAAAGAAGAAAGACAAAAGAGAGGTCGCCAGGATACAACACGTGTCAACCATAATTTACAAAAGAAGAAAGACAAAAGAGAGGTCGGCAGGACCTATGTCTGGCATCTTATCTATTTAAAATCTTTGTTTATGAAAAGAAAAAGATTATGATAAGATTTGGGTGGGATAAGACTCCACTTATCCTTATCTCTTCGTAATCTAAAAAGATGCTTAATAATGACTAAAATACAAACCGAAAAAGACAATTTATTTATGTACTTTTCTCTTTATACAAAAGTAACAACATATTCTTCATCCCGGTTGGGAATCCAAATAGGGATCAAAAATATCGAAATTGTAATAGGGATCTTTTTCAAAATCAATATCATTGATGAATGAATCTGAGAGATTTGTGATATCTTCAAGGTTATCTTGTTTGCTGTCGTCTGAAGTATTGTTGACGACTGTTTCTATGATCGTCTGGAGGTCTACTTTAGATTTTGCTCCAGCAATGGAGGTCATAATTGAGTTCTTTGTGAGAAGGAACTGATCTTCTTCTTCTCGAGAGAGATAAGCGTTGATTTTAAACAATTTCGCTATTTATTCTTCGTTCAGATGGGAATAGTCATACTTATCCCACCATTTGACACGCAAAATCTTACCTAAGATTTTGAACTTAGCTTTAGATGAAAGCTGGTGACTCCAACAAAAAAATCCAGGGCACTTGAAAATAAAGAGTGAATCTATACGTCGGTGAAAGTGCATGCGAATAAATGCTTGTTGAGAAGTGGTGGTAGGCTCTTTGGACCTCAATGGGGAAGATCTCTGGAGTTAGGCCGAAATAGCTCCACCATTTCTTAAACCAATTTGGAAAAATAGTTTTGTAAGATTTCTTACAAAACGTAATAAACCAAGAATGATTGTAGGACTCATGCCAAAGTACTTTGTACCAAGCTTCCATGTAATCTCGGTATGTGTACGATCGTGGATTAAACGGCTTTGAAAATTTTCTGGAAACAAACACCCCTTGAGGCCAGTGGGATGGTGTTAGCACCCTAAAACTTTTAATTTGGAATAGACAATTTTTTTCCGGATTATTTCGGTCCGGAATGTGAGTGATCTCGATAGAGATAGTGTCTACCAAAATGAACTCGTAGAATTGTTTTGTTTTCTTGATATCTTCCAGGAAGAAATTGAACCCATGAGGGTAAACTTGGGAACAAAGTTTTGGAACGGGAGGTCCGTCGAATTCTGGTTTGATGACTACATCTTCCATAATTGTTTTTGTTTGATATCCTGTGACCAGTGGCCTAGGCATAAACACCGCTGCTTTGACCGTCCGAGCGTAGGATTGAGGCTTAGAGGCTGGCCTGTTTGATGTTGCGATGCTAGTTGTCGCAACAAAGTTATTGAGGGATCTGGAGTTATTCAATTGTTAAATTCCTTTGCGAGGAACCTTGACAACGTCGGGATACTGTTTGAAAGCTCGGATCCATGGCGTGATTGTCTGCACACATTGGAGTGAGTGCAGATGCTTGAGATATAGGGCATTTGCCCTTGGAAGGGCTTGCTCTAGAGGAGCCAGCTGGTTCAGGATCAGCCAGATTAGGCTGATTGGGTGGAGAAGAGGCGGAGGCCTCTCCTACAGTCGAAGACGGCCGGAGGTCGGGAGCATTTTTTTAGACACTTGAGGACTTTGAGAGCTTATGTTTTGAGAGATGCTCTCTTGAGAGATAATCTGCAAGGGAGTTATTGGTGCCTTTTATAGGCTTAATTGTGAAATCAAAGCAAGATAATATTGCTTGCCACCTTGTAAAGATTTGTTTTGAAACAAGATTTTTTTACATCTTTTTCAATGATGAATTTACTTGCTTTTGAATCTGTTCTGACAAGAAAATCTTTATTGATAAGATCTCCTTTGAATTTTTGAACAGAGAGTACTATTGCTAGGATTTCCTTTTTTACGGTAGAATAGTTTTGTTGTGCACTATTACAAACACCAGAATAGAAACAAACTAATGATTCCTTTCCGTTAGTTTCCTGTTTGAGAATGTTGTCGTAACCTTTCTCAGATGCATTGGTTTTGACGATCATTTTGGCTTTTTCATCCACAAGCGATAAACATGGAATACCTTTGGTCAGGGATTTGATTGACTGGACTGCTTGAGAATGCTCAGTCGTTCACGGTTTTGGGTTCTTTTTTAGTCTTGTCATAAAGTGGCAGACAAATTGTTCGAAGGTCTTTAATGAAGTCTCCGATATAATTGACACACCCAAGAAATCTTTGTAGTTGGGTCTTATCTTGGATTTCATCAGGAAACTTATCCACAAAGTCTAATGATCTTTGGATAGGTTTAATAATTCCTTGATTAATGTCAAAACCAAGAAACCTTACCTTTGTTTGAAATAATTTAACCTTAGGTAAAGATACTACAAGACCATTTGTTTTAATGATATTGATAAACATATTTAAATGTTTAAAATGTTGATCAATAGTTTCCGAACATATCAAAACATCATCAATGTAAACTATTCTGAAGTCTTGATGTTTATTGAAAATGTCATTCATGATCTTTTGAAACTCTGAAGGAGCATTCTTAAGATCAAATGACATGACATTCTATTCATATTGGCCGAAAGAAACACTGGAAGTAGTTTTGTATCTGTCTTTTGGGTTAATTTGAATTTGCCAAAATCTAGATTTCATATCAAAATTTGAGAACATTTTTGCATTAGCAATTCGCTTAAGCAAGTCTTGGCAATTAGGTATTGGGTCCCTAATCCATTTGAGCATTTATTTAGTGGTTTGTAATTAATGACCAGGCAAGGGACCTCTTGTTCTTTTTCTGTCCGATTGTTAACGTAAAAGGCTGCACAAGACCATGGACTTTTTGATGGGTTTATTAATCCCTTCTTTTGGAGATCAGATATTTTCTTGAAGCAAGTATCAATTAGGCCTTTATTCATTTGAATGGGCCTAACGTTTGTTGGAATTTTGGTCTCGTCAAAATTATCTACGTAAGGAAGGTCTACTATATACCTTTTTCTAGTCCAAAATGAATTAGGCAAATTGGAACAAAACTCAAAATCAATCATTTTTAGGATAGATTGGATTTTTATTTGAATCGAAGGTTTGTTGATTTCTTCATTGATTTTTCGTCCTTTTATATCATCTAAAGAAATTCAATTTGATTATCTTTCTTCAAGATGAGAGTAAGACTTTGCACAATCTCACTTTCAATTGAAGAAAGATATCCTTGAATGATTGGTTTACAAATTCAGAGATAATTTCCTTTCTAAATTTCTGAGAAGTTAATCCTTTATCAGAAACGGTAAATGGATAAATTTGTGTAAGAAATGGAGTACTCAAAATTACTTCCTCGGTAAGGCCTTTAGCGAAGAGAAATGAGTTCACCAGGCACACTTCGTCTTTACAAACATGTACCTTGGATAGCTTGTAGTTGATTTTTAAAGAATTAATAGCAACCCCTTTGAGACTTTCTCTGGTTATCTCAAAGTATTTGGATGGAATAATTCCTTCTTGAATCACATTTTTTTCCGCACCTGGATCGGTTAGGGTTGTTGCTTCAAATGTATAATCTTTAATCTTTAATGTAACATTCATTAGCCACTTTTGATTAAAGATTTTACTGATAACGTTGATTTCATTACTTGGAGTTTCAACGCTTTCTTTTGAAATTATCTGTTCTTGAATAACAACTACATTTTTAAGATAGAATATCTGTTGTCTGTTTTCGTTGATTTCCTTTTTAAGGACCTTGATTTCATGTTGGAGGAACGTTACTTTGACCAGTGCAACATGTTCTTTTGATAACTGATCCATCACAGCTTGAAAACTAAAATTCATCTGATCTTTGGACTTTTGATCGGGAGTCTCAAGGTCTTCTCGTAATCTCAAAAGTATCTTTTTTCTAATTGCATCATCATCGACTTCTTCGATGATGTCCAAGAGACCTTTCTGGGTGCTTGTGAAAACATTAATGCAGCCAAAACAAGAAATTGCATCTTCATTATCTGACTTATTTTCAGACGACGAAGGTTCCTCTGAAGTTTATTCGAGGATGACATTGAGCAAATCCTCCTCTTTTTCAGAAAAGAATTCTTCTTCCTCTTAAGATAATTCTTTAACTTTGATAACCTTCAACAATGACTGCTTTTCATTTTCATCAATCTCCATTTGATTAGTTTTTTTGAAAATGGGGCATCGATTGACATAATGACCCTTTTTATTGCATTTGAAACAAGTGGTATTTTCTTTAGAAAATTTTCGCTTGTTCTTACTTCTGTTGTGGTACTTTCTTTTCCGGTTAGAGTGTCCAAATGATTCACTTGATTTATTTTTTCCGAAGACCTTCTTGGATCGAATCTTTTTCCTAGAAGGAGGAGTGTTGTCAATTCCATATTGTTTGCTGAAAGATCCCAATTCTCTTCGATAATTGAGTCTTTTGCAATATTGGTAGCGTGCTTCTGTTGTTGACAGATTTCTAGGCACACCTTTTGAATTGTGGAATTAATACCTCTGTAAGAGATACCTTCCCAATTTTTTGTAAAGAGATAAGATGCCAAACAAGGGTCCTGTCATGTCGGTCTCTCTTTTGTCTTCTTTGGTAAATTATTGTTGACACGTGTTGTAATCTATATGGATAAATGATATCTTGGTGGGAGATACATTTATCTATATAAGGGCATGTCCCTTAACCCTTAATGGATTGTGATATTGAGATATATGTTGTTTGCCCTCGGAAGAGTTTGCTTTAGAGGAGCTAGCTGGTTGAGGATTAGCCGGATTAAGCTGATTGGGTGGACGAGGAAGCGGAAAAGAATACTACAAATATAGCAAAGTTGTGATAGATTTCTATTGCTGATAGACTCTTATAGTTTATCAGTGATAGACCATTTATCAACATTTGCTACATGGTCTATCATGGTCTATCATTGATAGATTTTGACAGATTTTGCTATATTTGCAATTTTTAAAAATGTTGGTATGTACTTAATTATTTTGAATATAATTGCTATATTTACAACTATTTCTATTTGAAAATGCCTCTATTTAATATTTGGGATAAATTAAACATATATTTGGGCTTAGCCTAAATAAGTAATATTTAATTGAAAAATTTAGAGAAAACACATACTTTAGATATTATTTTACACGAATGTCTAAAAATCTCATTAATTTTCTTAAATAAGATTTCGAGATTTTTATTGACCATTTTGTCCTTCATATTAATTATAAATATTATTTATTTTCAAAAATATATAAAATATAATATCATAATTATTTCATCACATTTATTATGTATCTTATAACTTACCTATTTAATGTATTAAATAAATAATATCTTTATTTTTATTTAATTTTAGGATACCATTTATTAGATTTCTATTTTAAATATGGTATAAAATTAAGGCAACTATGGTAAGAATATATTAAAGAATTTCCACAAAATTATTTAATTTCTCTTGCTTGCACGTCATCCGGGCATCCTATTTTTGCTCTCTTTGTCGAGCTTTTCGGCATCATAACCGATCATCTCTTCATCTGATTTCTCTCCTTTCGAATCTCTCTCTTCGTGCTATCTTTCTTATTTCGGTCATCTCTTTCAAGTTATCCAGTGACTGCATATTTCTTTCATGTTATTGATTATGTTTATGAAATTTTGACATATAGAATGTCGGTTTAATTTTTCGTTGAAGTTTTCGATCAATAAAAATTACAGTGAATGAAGTTTCCAGCCATCTCCTTCAACTAATTGCTTCATGTTAGTAACTTTGTTTCTTAAATTCTAAATTACACTGTATACAGCCAGTCAAGTATATAACCCACGTCCTTTCCCTTTCATATTTAAATAGGATTGTAGAATGATTATTATATATTCTTGCATATTTAAAATAATTATGTGTTGTGGTCATTATACTTTCATATTTGAAATAATACGTAAGCAGAGGCATATATATTTCTATTATTTCTTATCATGTATGGTCAAAACTGCAGTATATTATGATGGTTTTTTCAACAATTCATTTGAGTGCATATTTGTTTTATGTTATTAACTTTGTTTCTTAAATTGTGAATTATAGTATACAGTCAGTCAAGTATATAATCTACATCATTTTCCTTTTATATTTAAATAGTACCGTAGAATAATTATATACTCTTGTTATATTTAAAATAATACTGTGTTGTGATCATTACATACTCTTACATATTTAAAATAATATATATCTGTCTTTGTTCATAGAATAAGAATATTCATTTTCATTATATACTCTTGCATATTTAAAATTATATACTCTTGCATATTTAAAATAATACGTCCTCAATATACAGAATATACCTTAATGAATTTTGTATATAACTATAAACTCTTACTTATCGGAACTTTTCACAGAAATAGGGGAGATACGAGTTTGCTTTAGCCGTTCATTGAGAATCATCTGCTCTACCCGATAGATTTACATAGAAAATGGAAAAACGATGTTCTCTGTAGATTTTCGAATGAAGAAGACCACTGTTTGGAAGTTTCTTCAACAAGGGAAGTTTTTCTGAAATTTAAATGAATGTTTCCTGAAACCGTTCCCATGTTTCAATTTCCTTATGCGATGGTCCACTTTCCTTATTTTATTATTTTTATATTATATTATTAATATTAAAGACGGGTATTTTGGTCAGTTGGCTCTACATTTTTGTAAAATTGAAGCTTATTAGGTCATTTATGAAAAATATGGCAACATTGGATCCAACTTGTAATAAGGCACCCTCATTTACGCAATAGTAGTTAAAAAGCCCTATTTAATTTGACCAAAATAATTAATTTGATCCAACGGTCACAATGAAAACATATGGCAACAGGATTTGCCAATTTATGTACTTATTTGAGATGCATGTTAGCTTTTAATTAGTCTCAAATTCCATTATTCGTATTTTCGTCGTTAATTTGGTAAATGACGTAACAATTTGTGATTAGTCCAAAATTTTATATTCAACAACATTGTTGATTAATCTTCTTATTTCGTAATGTCTTTTTTAAGACTATCAAACGATGGAATTTAGAAATATATGGGAGTGTTTTTTCGTATTTTTGAGGTGAGGACATCATTCATTTGGAAGCCCAAGATCGATTCCCAATATATTTTTATTAAAATCTTAATTTTTCTACTTAATTTATTATTATGCATTTTCAACTGTGATTGGCTCATTATATTGTGTTCATCTTTAACCTAAAAAAAACTTTTTTATTTAAATTTTCTTAAGTTTTGAAATCTTTCGTAAAACTCATTTTCAACGGTTTTTTTCAAAAATAGAAAAAAAAAAACTATTTATGCTCTATAGAAAAAAATCATCAAAATTTTTTACTGATTTTTTGAAGTGTAAATAATCAATTTTTTTTTTTTTTAACAATTTTCTATTTTTAAATCATTTAGAAAATTTTCTTTAAAATTATAATTTTTTATGTCTTTCAAATACTTAAAATTTAATATATGATTTCATAAGGTTCCTAATCGATATTTTATAATAATTTATATCGTTTTACTTAAACAAAACATTATGGTTCAATTTAGAAATAACACAATTTAGAAATATTTGGAAGTCTGTTATTTCTAAATTCCTGAAGTGAGGGATGAAAATCTTTGGGTGTTTGAGATATGATCCAAGAAAATATGGATTTAATCAATATTTTAAAAAAATCATTTATTTATCCTTCGATGGATTGTGAGAACTTTAATAATTTCTCGTTCTCTTGAGGTTGATTTTTTTTTTTAATATAGTCTAATTGATGGAATATTCTTCATTTATTTTATGAAATCATTGCTTCAAATACTGAAGTGATGAGCGATGAAATAACAAAATTTATTTTCTTTAAAAAAATTAAAGAGTTATATCTCAATTCAAGATTTTAAATTTGACCAACACCTTTTCTCTAAATAGGTGTTACGGGGTGCAAAAACCTTCTACGTACACCCCCATACACAAATGACTCTCGAACTCAATTCTTTTTGCAGATTAATTTTTTTATTAAAAATAATTTATTTTATTTAGTGTCCAATCACATCGTAAAAGAGATTGGTCGTGACTCCTTTTTATTGTTATTTAAAATTAACCAATTTTAAGGACGTCAACTACTTTGCTTCGTCTTGGTTACATGGCAACTTCGTGGCGAACATGAGGTTTCACCTCGAGAGTTTGTCCCTTATCTTGAATTTTTTTATTCTTTCATTTTATTTTAAATTTATTTTGTAGCTATTGTGTATTATTTTATTATTGCATACATAATCACAAGTCTCCTACCCAGACTTTATCTCATAGAATTACAATTTTCGACCAATTTGAAGGTTTTTTTTTGTAGGACCTTACAGCAAACCTCACTTTGTTTGCAGCTTTTTATTTGAAATTTTTTAATCTATTCTTCACACACTATCAAAAGTCTCCTACCCGGACTTTACCTCATAGAATATGAAATTGAAGACAAAAAAGTATTGACCTTTGAGAAGCTATGCTTCCGTGTAGGCACACAAAGAATTCACACTCAATTTGGTAAATTCATCAAGTATGACTTTAACTAATTTGGGAACCTTTATCATTTAGGGCCTTTAGGATTAACCTAAAGCTTTTATGCAATACACTAATGTATTACAACATGCATTTACACATATATTTCAACATGCATTTACACATGTTTCTTTTTAATTTTCTTGTAATTGCTTTTGATTAAAAATAAAATGAAGGTTTATTTTTAAGCATGATATATGTTGGTTTCGAATATCACAATTCCATTGAAAATTTAGTAAAAAATTAACAATAATTTCTTATTTATTAATTTTGATTTTCTTAATTAATTAACATTTTAGTAATTTTGTAGAAGTATTTTAAAGTCTTTTTTTCATATTTCAGAAAATATATTTGTAAGAGAATTGAAGGGCTTTTCTTCGTATATTTCAAAGATATTGGACAACATTTTTTTGTGAAAAAAAATTAAAAATATTTATCCAACAATACTTTTTTTTTTCTAAAAAGAATATATATTCATTAAAAATTAAAATAGTTTAGTGCATTTTTCAGTAATATATCAACTTTTTAAAAAATAGATATAAAATATCAGGTTAGATTTAAGTAAGATTAGCATTAAAAATAAAAGTTTCGACTGATTATTTGAAATACTAAAAAAATATGATTAAGTATAAAATCTTTGCAAAAAAACCTATAGTATAACTTTCATTTTTTATCCTTCAATTTATTTTGTGAAACAACGTAGATATTATTTTTAAATAAAGCTTGAATATTTTGAAAATTATTTTAAAAGAGCCAAATATATCAAAGAATGAAAAGGTTTCTTAAAATAATTGTTTTCAATTTTCTTAAAATAAATTCACATTTTACTTGTAGCCAAAGTTAACTAATTAATCAAAGAAATAAACTGTCAAATCAATATATGTTTAGAATAAATGATAGAGATTTTTCCAAAAATAGAAAAATTAATAAACTATTTACACTCCATAGAACAAAATCACTAAAATTCTATCTTTTATAATCTTTCTTTCATTTTTATTAAAACTTTTACGGTGAGTTTTGTTTATTATTCATTAGTTCTTTCATCTCATATAACCACAGGTACAAATTTGCATTTAATAAAAAAAAGTCATACAATTTTCCCATAAGAAGTTACACTATTATTAATGTAATTTTTGTTACACATTAATAATTAACTAAAAATGTTTTAATGTTAATGATTTTTTCGTAAATATAAATTAAAAAGTGGAAATATTTGTTAAAACCCTTTTTTCTTTGAAAAAATGTACTATGGATTGTGTTATTATACTTATTCTTTTATCATTTTTCTTAGGTTAATGTTCATAAATATAATAAATTGGCAAAACATTTACGGCTTGTATAACAAAATAAAAAAGTCCATGAAGTTGATCATTTTTTTTAAAATATTCTAGGTTTTTCCTTCCTTTTTTATTGTATTTCTTCTCTTCCTCTATGTGATTTTTTTTCTTTCCATCGCCTTTTTCTCTTCTTCTGCAATTTTTAAAAATATTTCTGTTTGCCCTTCTTTTCCATCTTCTTTCTTCTGCAATTTTTCTTTTCCTTTCCATCGTCTTTTTCTCTTCTTCTGCAATTTTCTTTCATTTTTTTTCAAACTGTTATTTGGTTCAAGATCGTGTATCAAATATGAAATATCTATTTTTTTTAAAAAAATCAAATTGTTATTTGGTTGTTTAAGATCGTGTGCCAAATATACAAGATCGTGAAAAAATTTCCTTTGAATTTGAACATTGGATAGCCAAATCCAAATAATCGTGTATCAAAAATAGCCAAATCTAACCGATAATGTACCAAAGAATCTTAAAAAAATCGTTTAGATTTGGGTAGCCAAATTTAAACGATCAAATCTAAATGATCGTGTACTAAATCTGACTTTAGAATTGAAATCAACTTGAAGTTTTGGTTTCAAATTTCTATCTCTTAATTATCATGAGCAGATGAATTAAAATTTGTTGCGAAAAGAACAAGAGAATTATTCAGCTATCAAGTCAAAACCTCTTTTGGAAGTAGTATAAGCCTTCATTTGGCAACAAGTTATGTTTGTTTAGCCATCATACCTCCACTTTGTGAATATCAAGATGCATCAAGTTATACCTAGTTAGGGTACAAAATTCTATAGCATTAGGTATTTCCCGTTGAAATTTGAGTTGGTAGAATGAAAATATCTCACAAAGTATTTTATTATTGAAAAAAGTAGTTTTGAGATGCTATCTTTTATTTACATAGCAACTAGGACAATTCCCTTTCATTTAATATTAGAGTGAAACCAAAATTTCCCCATAAAGGGTTATGAATCATTTGTTTGAGTATTACTATATTTAGAGATGCAGATTATGTTGTAGAACATCTGATAATCGTCATTGTTGCTCGCCAAAAAGAATTAGTGAAAGTCTTCCTGTTTTAATCAAAGACCATTTGGAGTAGTCTCCCCTTATTTAATATATAAGGTAAAACCAACTTTCTCTATCAAAGTCTATGCGTCATTCACTTGAGTAAGAGAGCATCGTAGACCACACAATGCTCGTCATCATTACTTCCAAAAGAGAATTAGTTTCGAAGAGGATCTACTCTTTTATTGAAGACTATAGGAGCCTTTAAAGGTCTCCTCTTATGAAGATTTTAAAGATTAAAGGACTTTAAGATCAAGATTGTCTAAGTGACAAAGATCATGGTCTTTTGTAGACCCACCTATTTACCATCGATCTCGAAGACTAAAGATGGTGTTTTATTTGGTAATTAATGACTACAAGAAAATTTTGTGAGACCATGATCGCACGTTACTAATGCGATGAAGGTCCCGTGGTAAGAATACTATGGAAAAAGACTTATGAGAAGTAATTTGCAATTCGTGGGTTATGCAATGGAGGGTCTCTACGCAAAGGAGTTACGCGACAAACATTTAGGCAATTTGAGCTACCTCACCAAGCAGTGACGTGACTCTTGTGTCAGAAAGGCAGCGATTGATATGACCTTATCCCCCAATCCAAATTTAAGATAAGGAATAGGCAAAGACATGTGACATTCTAAGATTGGACTACTTTCCATCGCTGACAAAGGCAATCATTTCGACATGGGAAAATTCACCAAAGAAAACTATAAATAGTGAGATTAATTTCGACCATTTTGAAGCTGCTTTTACTATGAGATTTCATAGGAAAGAACTAAGGAAATATCTAAGACTTTTGAAGACTCAAAACAAGCCTAATCTCAATGAGGATTGCAAAGAAATGCAAGGAAACTCTTGGCCTAAGAGGCTAGGCGGAAGAGCTAGTAGATTGTGACTTTGAGTGGTTCTTCTTCTTATAAAAATGTTTTCGAAATGAAAAGGATTCCTAAAATGTGTTTAAACCCTTAAAAGTATTTCTATTGAAACCATGAACTATATGATTCCTCTTATGCTTTCCAATTCTTAAAATGCATTATGACTATAAATGAATTGGACTTATGAATTGAAATGTATTTTGAATAATGCACGAGATTTGATGAAGTTTAAAATGAGATGATCTTTGTACCCTATGCGATGAGAATGCCTCATACTTATTGTGTGATATGGTATGAGTTTCCTTATCCTTATTGTGCGATTTAGGATAAGATGTTTTATTCTTGTTGTGTGATCTAGAATAGAATATTTTATTCATGCTATGTGATCTTGAATAGGATGCCTCATACTTGCTGTGTGATCTGGTATGGGATGCCCTTTGCTTGTTGTGTAATCTGGCATGAGATGACGCATTATCCATAGTGAAATTGGTGGAACTTGCTATGTACGTTAAGATTACTCCGCATAGTTGCAACTTGGCAAAAGAATATGGTAAACGTTTAAGCTGAGAAAAAGGTACAAAGATGTAATTAAACCTACAAAATCATCCTGCGAGATGATTATGTCATACGCTATATGCAAGCTATGTGATATGAACTACAATGAAAGAATTGAAATGAAATGATCTCCATGCATCATGATGAAAGATTTTATCAAGAGGAGAATTTCAAAAAGATTTATGAAAATGGTTATTGATAGTGGGATATTGTGAACCGCTTAACGAATGAGATTTGGTTTGATTTAAACTTAGTTTTGATTCATACCATGTGATTTGATGAAATGGATTTGAAGTGTTAAGGCAAACTTGAATTATTTAAGTTGATTGATAAAAGTTTTCACTCACTAGATGTTTTCGTCTAACCGTTCAAATGTTTTGTTTTATCTCCTCTAATGTAGTGAAAGGCATCCAACGTTGAATGCAACCTTGATCACCTACCGTGCCTCTTTAACCGCATCATTTTGGTAGTGGCCACTGCCAACTCGCATAGCAAATAGTAGTTAGGTGAGGGAAGTACAAGTGATGTTTTGGGGTCATGATGTGTAGTTTTGTGATGAATATTGAAAAACATACTAAATTTACTTGTATTCGAAGTATCAATGAAATTTCATAGTTCATGTCCAGAAATACTGTAACGAAAGGAAGATAGAAGTTTGTCGCTAGGAATTTGACCAAATAGGATTGTCCAGTTCCTATAGAACCTATCACTAAAATACCCATAAAGGGGGGGGGGGAGGGCTAATAAGCGGAGCAAAAAGGGTTTTCCATGAGATGGAAGATGAAAACTATTAGCCCTACACGAGGTTTGTGAATAAGTGATTGTCTGATAACAAGCAATTAATGTCCGTCTTTCTGCTAAACAGGATGTATTGAACTCATAATTCATTAGATGCTTTTTATGAATGTCAACTAAGTATCGTAACTAATTACTCCCGGTTGTTCAATCATTTGATAACCAGAGTCATTCTTTGATAAATGATCACTATGAGTCAGACTCAATAAAATTTGATCAATCCTTTTTTCTGTCGTTAAGGTGGAGAACTGAATCAAGAATTCTGTTTCTTTATCATCAATCGAATCACTATTCGAGACCCACATTCCGCATTAAATTTCCTTGCAATTATCTTTTAATTCTTCTTACTAGGCATTCGGTGCGTTACTTCACAGAGAATTTCACGTAGAATGTCTAGGTCATCACGTCCTATTCCATCGCATAAACCAAACTGGAGTAGGGCATGACAGTTTTCGAGGCAAATTAGAAGCCAGCTTATAGCTCAAGTTCATGATACCTCATTGCCAGTTTTGTTGAAAAGAAAACCAACTATTTTATACCCTTTAACTCGTTTTCTTCTTTTGAAAAGAATCTAAAGAATGATTAAAAAAGAAAACTAATAAAATAAGCATGTCTTAGTAAGCATATACATGCATAGATGCATTCATAATGACATTTATCATTTTGTTTTTAGCTGTGGTGGTGCTTGTTTACCTGGTCTCTAGCTCTTTTTTTATATTTCGTTATGAGGCACTTGTTTTATCCTTGGCCTTCAGCTCCTTTATTCTTTATCATGAGGTGCTTGTTTTATTCCTAGCCCTTAACGCAGTTAACATGTTGAAGCCACCTATTTTTGCCCAACCTAATTTTAAGACTTTGAGGCTAATTTTTCAAAAATAGAACAAAGTTACAATTTTAAAAATCTTTTTTAGTCAATATTTAAATGTATGCTTTTTAACATTTTAAAAAGGGTGAAATAATATGTGTTGGGTTTTATGTCCTAAAACTCAAAGATAGTAAATATGATCCATTGACCGTTATTAATAAATTGTTATTATTATAATTTCAATAAATGTTATTGATTATATTATTAGTTTTTTCTTAATAACCTAAATCCAATAAACTAGCATTCTAAGTTGTTTGATGAGTCATAAACAGTATGTAGAGACATATAGAATCAATGTTCGAGATACAACTTAAAGGGTCTATAGTATAAGGATAAGGTTGGATACCTTATCCTGGTAAACACTATGGATATGACTCATTTTGTATTTGATACAAACGCAATGATCCAACGCGTTTTTGTAGGTAACATGCGAGTGAGGATATCCAATGCAATGAGTTTGCATAAGACCGGGCCACAAAATGGTAACCACTAGATGTAACTCCGTTAACTAGTTAGGTTTCTATTTCAATAGGATGACCTAGGTAACTTAGTCTTAGTCTTAAGTGTATTATGAACTCTTGCCCACAGGATTGCCGACTCAATATGCTTATCATTTTAGGGACAAGATTGAGTGGGGTGTTGGGAACATAATCACATAAGATGGAATTCACTCCTTTCCGACTTTAGGGTAAGTAGATAAGTGTTTCCTTAAATGGTGTCTTTAGAATTTGAACAATGGGTTATACCCTCTCTATAGTACGAGAGGGGTTTCTGTTTAGTGGTTGGACCATCAACAGGTTGTTCATTGGAGGAGTACTGGTATTTATAGATTAGAAGTAACCTAGGGATAAAACGATAATTTGACCCAGCTGGTGTTACGAACACTTCTGAAGAACTAACTTACTGGTATTGGTCTATATCCATGAACACAAAAATATATCTACAGTAAGAATATTTCAACTGTGAGTCTTTAGTGGAGTGTACATACAGTTAACGAATATTGATTAATGTGGTTAACGAGTTTAGCCAATTAGTCTCACATCATTTTAGCTATTGATCTGTAGGCCTATTATGTCCCTTTCCTAGCTCGTAAAGGGTAATGAGATTTAATTATATTGGTTTTAATTTGAAATGTTCAAATTTACTTTGAAAATTAATATAATGTATGGAGATACATTATAGTACAAAGTTTATATTTTAATTAAACTTTATTATATAAATTAAATTTTGGATATGATTCAAAATTAATTTATGAGAGATACAATATTTGAATGAGTTCAAATATTAATTTAATGTGAATTAGATTCATATTAAAATTATAGATTAAAATTTAATATGTATATAATACACATTAAAACTATAGGTTATGAGAGAAATTTATATTTGAATATGATTCATAATTGGATTAAATTAAATATAAAATATTTAATTTAGCAATTAATTAATAATTTAGTTTAATTTGATTTAATTAAATTAATTAAATTAAATCTATATGTTATGTGAGATATATTCATTTAAATATGATTTCAATGAAATAATAATTAAATATGATTTAATTAATTATTTAATATTAATTTAATAATAAGTTATTAAATTAATATGGAAATGTGGGTGGTTTTCTCACGTTCCCATTTTTTCTCTCAACTTCTGAAAGAAGAAAGAGATATCAGGATAACATCTTAGAATAGTTTTGAGAGAACTTTCAAACTGCAATTCTTTAAAAAGAATTTTTTTTCTAAACATTCCTTTCCAATTGGTTCCCACAAACCAATCTCTAGCTCAGAGAATATGAAGATCTCTAAGTTGTGGTGCCCCAAAAATTGGTGATTAGCAGAACTAGAGTCGTTAACGAGAGTAAGTTTCTTCCTCCTC
The DNA here is from genome assembly GCF_025177605.1 of Cucumis melo. Lineage (NCBI taxonomy): Eukaryota > Viridiplantae > Streptophyta > Magnoliopsida > Cucurbitales > Cucurbitaceae > Cucumis > Cucumis melo. Next base: position 16,075,236 of record NC_066863.1, read on the forward strand.
TTTGTATTTTTTTTTCAAAAGCATGCTTAACCTTAGAATTTAGAATTTAGACTTTAGTTTTTGTTTTTTGTTTTTTTTTTTTGTTTTTGTTTTTGTTTTTTTTCCATTGTATTGGTATTTTAAAATTTCTATTAAATTAAGTAGTGGTTATGTAATTTTTCCACTGTCTTTGGGCTCTTATCCCTTTAAAATGTTCTATGGAAAATAAATTTTGAATGGTGAGATTCTACATTTATGAGAATATCACATTTAATCAATTATGGTAGAAATCAATCACATATCTCTCTTGTGTGAATGGTTTTGAAGGCATCATGCCCTTCCTCAGCACAACATAGAAGTTGTGCCTTAAAAGAAGTTCCTAAGTTGCCACACTTCCCCTTAAATATTTACCTTTTAGAGGCAGCCTATGCACTTTGATGGCTCTCAACCAAATCATTACCCTCCACCAAAACAAGAAGGAAGAAAAATATCAAAAGTTTATTAGGAAGATCAAAGAAGTGTAAGGCGAGGATGAAAATGAAGAGTGACCCTAACCATTTCTCCAGCCGAAAAGAGAAAGGCCAATGATGAAGCATCTGGTTCTAATTCACTCGACAAGAAACCTAGGAAGGATGCGTCTATCAACCCTAAACCTTTGGCCATACTTCCCTTTCTCTCTAAGACCCCTCAATCGCCTAGCTCATCACCCCAGAAATCCAAATCCCAATTGTCCCTTCCTTCTCTGAAAATCCAAACTTCATCTTCACCAGAAACCAGTGTGAAGCCTGTGTTTTGGTAGAAGGGTTGAAGAGAAGGAAGCTAGGTTAAGTAGGTCGCGTTATATGGTGAAGGGAGTGAAAATGCCTAATCATAAGAGGAATGTGTTTTGGATATGTGTTTTGACCAGAGATGTGAGGAAGAGCTATGCGTCCTAGCTAGCGACGCTAGGAAGAATAGGTGTCTCGATTGGCTAAACACAAAAAGAGGTTGTATAAAGGAAAGAAAGTTAGAAAATCTAAGTGAAGATCTAGTCCATATTAGTCAGCATCTTACGTGATGGGTTAAGGTTAGGAATCATTAAAGAATATGTTAAACCTAGACATATAAAGCACTAAGAAGGAGCTGCAAGCTAAGATGAGCTTAGCGATAACTAATCCAGTTTGAGACCAATATAAATAGGATTTAAGGTTTTGAAGGAAGTGTTAAGGAAGCTCTAAGTACTGAAGCTCTGCCGAAAAAGAGCAAATGAGAAGAAGAGTTACTGAATTTAGCGATTAAGAAGAAGTAGGAAAAGGAAGACCAGACATTAAGGGGAGAAGAAGGACTAGGCATTAAGAAAGGAGAAAGAGTAGAGAAAGCTAGGCTTTGTGAGTGGTTTTTCTAAAGAAAATGACTAAATCTTCAAAGCTTCCTTTCTAAAGTCATGTTATGTTAATGTTATGCAAAGTATGTTATAATGTGATTTATGTTTAATATGAAAAGCTTGACTCATGAAAGTTCATTTACAAGTCGAAGTATGTTTTTCTTATGTGTCTTGTATACGAGTAAACTGTTAGTTTCATTCGTATCATGAGCTAGCTATTATGTTCACATAAGAGTAGAGGTTTCTGTAACGCCCCAAACTTTCGAGGTAAAAAAAAAAAAAAATTTTTCGTTTTATAAATAATTTTTCGAGAAATGTTAAATTTTGGATTAATCTCTGAAAATTCTAACTTAATACTTGTCGTCTATGTAATAAAAATATGATAGTAATTATATTATTATTATTATTGTTAATTATTATTATCTTTATATAAAAGTTAATATTAATATTTCTTTTATTATTATTATTATTAGTATTATTATTATTAATTAATTTTTAAAAGTTAATACATATATATATGTGTATAATAAAATTTTATATATTAGTATTATTAATTGTAATTGTTAAAGATTATTATATATATATAATAATATTTTATTATTATTTATATTTTTATATATATATTATTATTTAAATTAAATTATTAATGTTATATATTATTTAAGATTTATATATATATATATATATATAATAAAATTTTTTTTAAAACCTAAAACCCTAAAGACGCGCCGCGCAGCCCCCCCCGTTCGTCTTCTCCTTCTTCATCAACCCGCGCGCCGCCTCCGATTTCCTCTTCTCCTCCGCCTCCGCCTTCCGTCTGTCTCTTCCACTTCCGTCTGTCTCTTCCATTTCCGTCTGTCTCTTCCATCTCCGTCTGTCTCTTCATCTCCGTTTTTCTCTTCATCTCCGCCACCATCTCCTCCCTTCTCCCTCCGTGTTCGTTTTCTCTCCGCCGCGCCACCGCCACCCGAACCATCCATTTTCCTTTTCTTTCTCCAGCTTTCTCTCTTCGTTCTACTACCGCCGGCATCATCTCCGCCATCAGCTCGTGTGTCGTCCGCAAACCGCCACGCTGTCGTTCGTCACGATCGTCGGACGCCGGAGAACCACCGCTCGCGATTGCCCGTTTCGTGCTGCAAAGACCCGACCCGAGCCAAGCCGACCCAACCCGAAACCCGTTTCCGGTCCGAGCCACACAACCCGGGTGAGCTGAGCTGAGTAAGCCGAGCCGAGTGAGCCGCGAGCCGAGCCGGGTGAGCCGCGAGCCGAGCCGAGTGAGCCGCGAGCCGAGCCGGGTGAGCCGCGAGCCGAGCCGAGTGAGCCGCGAGCCGAGCCGCGAGCCGAACCAAGCCGAGCCGCGAGCCGCGTGAGCCGAACCAAGCCGAGCCGAGCCGAGCCGAGCCGAGCCGAGCCGAGCCGAGCCGAGCCGAGCCGAGCCGAGCCGAGCCGAGCCGAGCCGCCTAAGCCTTCCTTCCTTCATTTCGGTTCACGGTGAGTCTTCGGTAAGGATGGTTCTGATAATTTCCCTAATGTTACCTCGTCCGTTTTGAGTTTGAATGTTGAATTAAGGTATGGCCCAACTTTTCTCCCTTGAAGGTAGCGCAGAGTTGACGCTTAAGTCCTCGGGTTCCGCGACAGACCTGGTTGGAGATAGCTTCCTTTCCTTGGTAAGTCAACGGATGACCTTTTAAATCAACTGCTGCTAGGGCCACCCACTAAAACCTTCGTGTTTCGTTTAGGTGGATCTGTTGAGCGTAGTTTTCAATCGAGGGGCATCACCGAGCTTCAGGTAAGGGTTTTCCTACTACTGGACCCCGAGTCCAGGCTAAAACCGTAGTAATCCACAGGGGATTACACGTTAGTGACTGTACTGAATATCTGTATGCGTGTTGACTGTTAAGTGTTGATATTATTTTCGGTCTGATGAAATTATACTGTGACTGCTGTTGTGGATTGAAATTATATGTTGATGGACCTTAGAGTTACGGTTAGTATGTATTAAACTCTGGTCTGGATGTGGTTCATGGAGTTTGGATGGGAAAGACAGTGAGTCCTGTTTTGGTTGGTTAGTCGTTTGGGCCTAGGGTTTCCCTATTGGAGTACGAATCGGTAATGCATATAGCAACTGAGGGTGTAGATGTTTAAGCCTATACTATCTGACTGATAAAGCCTATGGCGGGACTGTAATATGAATGCCGTTGTGATGTGACTGATGTAGATAGTTTGGTAAGGGCTGAGGGGTAACGGTTAGCTTCATCTATGGGGTAGTGTACCTTACTGATGTGTGCATCCTTCGGGAGCACTAGACTGATATGTGCATCCTTCGGGAGCACTAGACTGATATGTGCATCCTTCGGGAGCACTAGACTGATGTGTGCATCCTTCGGGAGCACTAGACTGATATGTGCATCCTTCGGGAGCACTAGACTGATATGTGCATCCTTCGGGAGCACTAGACTGATATGTGCATCCTTCGGGAGCACTAGACTGATATGTGCATCCTTCGGGAGCACTAGACTGATATGTGCATCCTTCGGGAGCACTAGACTGATATGTGCGTTCTACGGAACCACTAGACTGTTATGTAGGGTACCCCCGAATAGGAAGTTAACTGATGTTCCCTAACGGGCCCAGTAGTGGGTCCCTTACTGGGTATGTTTATACTCACCCTTTCTCTCCTTAAACGTTTCAGGTAGGGGAACAGCGAGGGGCAGACCGACGAGAGGCAGGAAGGATGCGTGAAGGCCATATGGACGTGTCTGTTTTTCTTTCGCTTCCGCTATATATTTTGTCAGAATATTTTGATTGTGATTTTTGGACTGGTGACTTGACATTTTATTTTGTGACTTTTGAATTATTAAAAAATAGGGCCCGAAACTGTCTTTTGTAAGGTTTATAATGTTTTAATGAATCGTATCTAGTCTGTTTTTTTAATTTTATTTTGAATGGTCGAGTTTTGGTATTTGGTAGTGACCTCAGCTTAGTCCGGAAAAGTTGGGTCGTTACAGTTGGTATCAGAGCCTAAGTTTTAGGTTCTGTAGACTGACTTATAATGTGAGTCTGTGTTTTGTGTCCTTATGGCTGAAACGATCCTTGCCGCTCGTCAGGTACGCTCTCATGAAAGTATATGTATAACTCTACATGCATTACCTTACCTAAGTTAACTGCAATTTCAATTACCAATTTATGACTTAAGGAATTGTTGGTGGTTATTAGGAAAATGCCACCAAGGAGAGGTGCACGAAGGGGTGGCCGAGGAGGCCGAGGAAGGGGAGCAGGACGCGTTCAGCCTGAGGTGCAGCCTGTAGCCCAAGCCCCTGACCCGGCTGCGCCAGTTACTCATGCGAACCTAGCCGCCATGGAGCAGAGGTTTAGAGATATGATTATGCAAATGCGGGAGCAGCCGAAGCCTGCCTCGCCAACACCGGCGCCAGCTCCAGCGCCAGCTCCAGCACCAATTCCTGCTCCAGCTCCGGCTCCGGTACCAGTTGCACCCCAATTTGTGCCGGATCAGTTGTCGGCAGAGGCTAAGCACCTGAGGGATTTCAGGAAGTATAATCCCACGACGTTTGATGGGTCTTTGGAGGACCCCACCAGAGCTCAGATGTGGCTATCGTCCTTGGAGACCATATTCCGTTACATGAAATGCCCTGAGGATCAGAAAGTGCAGTGTGCTGTTTTTATGTTGACTGACAGAGGTACTGCCTGGTGGGAGACTACAGAAAGGATGCTAGGTGGCGATGTGAGTCAGATCACGTGGCAGCAGTTCAAGGAGAGTTTCTATGCGAAATTCTTCTCTGCCAGTTTGAGAGATGCCAAGCGGCAGGAGTTTCTAAACCTAGAGCAGGGTGACATGACAGTGGAGCAGTATGATGCGGAATTTGACATGTTATCCCGTTTCGCTCCCGAGATGATAGCGACTGAGGCGGCCAGAGCTGACAAGTTTGTTAGAGGCCTCCGACTGGACATTCAGGGTTTGGTCCGAGCTTTCAGACCCGCTACTCATGCCGATGCACTGCGCCTGGCAGTGGATCTCAGTTTACAGGAGAGGGCCAACTCGTCTAAGACCGCTGGTAGAGGTTCGACGTCGGGACAGAAGAGGAAGGCTGAGCATCAGCCTGTTCCAGTGCCACAGCGGAATTTCAGACCAGGTGGTGAGTTTCGCAGCTTCCAGCAGAAACCTTTTGAGGCAGGGGAGGCTGCCAGGGGGAAGCCGTTGTGTACCACTTGTGGGAAGCACCATCTGGGCCGTTGCTTATTCGGGACCAGGACCTGCTTTAAGTGCAGGCAAGAGGGTCATACAGCTGACAGATGCCCGTTGAGAGTCACGGGGATCGCGCAGAATCAGGGAGCAGGTGCTCCACATCAGGGTAGAGTCTTTGCTACCAACAGGACTGAGGCAGAGAAGGCGGGCACAGTAGTGACAGGTACGCTCCCAGTGTTGGGGCATTACGCCTTAGTTTTGTTTGATTCGGGTTCGTCACATTCTTTTATCTCTTCCGCATTTGTGTCGTATGCCCGCTTAGAGGTTGAGCCCTTACACCATGTTCTGTCAGTATCTACTCCTTCTGGGGAATGTATGTTGTCGAAGGAAAAGGTGAAGTCATGTCAGATTGAGTTAGCAGGCCATGTGATTGAGGTAACGCTGATAGTTCTGGATATGCTGGACTTTGATGTAATCCTGGGTATGGATTGGTTGGCCGCCAACCACGCCAGCATAGATTGTTCACGTAAGGAGGTAACGTTTAACCCTCCCTCGATGGCCAGTTTTAAATTTAAGGGAGGAGGGTTAAAGTCGTTGCCTCAGGTAATCTCAGCCATCAGGGCCAGTAAACTGCTCAGTCAGGGTACTTGGGGTATCTTAGCGAGTGTGGTGGATACTAGAGAGGCGGATGTATCCCTGTCATCAGAACCAGTAGTGAGGGACTATCCGGACGTTTTTCCTGAGGAACTTCCAGGATTACCTCCGCACAGGGAGGTTGAGTTTGCCATAGAGTTGGAGCCAGGCACGGTTCCTATATCCAGAGCCCCTTACAGAATGGCCCCCGCAGAATTGAAAGAACTGTAGGTACAGTTACAGGAATTGCTTGATAAGGGATTCATTCGACCGAGCGTGTCACCTTGGGGTGCGCCAGTCTTATTCGTTAAGAAGAAGGATGGGTCGATGCGGCTATGCATTGACTATAGGGAGTTGAACAAAGTAACGGTAAAGAACAGATATCCCTTACCCAGGATAGACGATCTATTTGACCAGTTACAGGGAGCCACAGTGTTCTCTAAGATTGATCTTCGGTCAGGATACCATCAGCTGAGGATTAAGGAGGAGGATATACCGAAGACGGCATTTCGATCCAGATATGGACACTACGAGTTTATTGTGATGTCTTTTGGTTTGACGAATGCTCCGGCAGTGTTTATGGACTTGATGAACAGAGTGTTCAGGGAGTTCCTAGATACTTTCGTGATTGTGTTTATCGACGATATCTTGATATACTCTAAGACGGAGGCCGAACACGAGGAGCATTTACGTATGGTTTTGCAAACACTTCGGGATAATAAGTTGTACGCAAAGTTCTCGAAGTGCGAGTTTTGGCTGAAACAGGTGTCCTTTCTGGGCCACGTGGTTTCTAAGGCTGGAGTCTCTGTGGATCCAGCTAAGATAGAGGCAGTCACTGGTTGGACCCGACCTTCCACAGTCAGTGAGGTTCGTAGCTTTCTGGGTTTAGCAGGCTATTATCGACGGTTTGTGGAGAACTTTTCTCGTATAGCTACTCCTCTTACTCAGTTGACAAGAAAGGGAGCTCCTTTTGTTTGGAGCAAGGCATGTGAGGACAGTTTCCAGACCCTTAAACAGAAGTTAGTTACCGCACCAGTCCTCACGGTACCCGATGGTTCTGGCAGTTTCGTGATTTATAGTGATGCTTCCAAGAAAGGTTTGGGTTGTGTTTTGATGCAGCAGGGTAAGGTGGTCGCTTATGCGTCTCGTCAGTTGAAGAGTCATGAGCAGAACTACCCTACACATGATCTAGAGTTGGCAGCAGTGGTTTTTGCTTTGAAAATATGGAGGCATTATTTATATGGTGAAAAGATACAGATATTCACAGATCATAAGAGCTTGAAATACTTCTTTACTCAGAAAGAATTGAATATGAGACAGCGAAGGTGGCTTGAGTTAGTGAAGGACTACGATTGTGAGATACTGTATCATCCAGGCAAGGCAAATGTGGTAGCTGATGCTCTTAGTAGGAAAGTGTCACATTCGGCAGCACTTATTACCCGGCAGGCCCCATTGCATCGGGATCTTGAGCGGGCTGAGATTGCAGTGTCAGTGGGGGCAGTTACTATGCAGTTAGCCCAGTTGACGGTACAGCCGACTTTGAGGCAGAGGATCATTGATGCTCAGAGTAACGATCCTTATCTGGTTGAGAAACGTGGCCTAGCAGAGGCAGGGCAAACGGCTGAGTTCTCGTTATCCTCTGATGGTGGACTGTTATTTGAGGGACGCCTCTGTGTTCCGTCGGATGGTGTGATTAAGACAGAATTATTATCTGAGGCGCACAGCTCCCCATTTTCCATGCACCCAGGTAGTACGAAGATGTATCAGGACCTGAAGCGAGTTTATTGGTGGCGTAACATGAAGAGAGAAGTAGCAGAATTTGTTAGTAAATGCCTGGTATGTCAGCAGGTTAAGGCACCAAGACAGAAACCAGCGGGTTTGTTACAGCCTTTGAGCGTACCGGAATGGAAGTGGGAGAGCGTGTCCATGGATTTCATTACAGGGCTACCGAGAACTCTGAGGGGTTTTACAGTGATTTGGGTTGTGGTGGACAGACTTACTAAGTCAGCGCACTTTGTTCCGGGTAAATCCACCTATACTGCTAGTAAGTGGGCACAGTTGTACATGTCTGAGATAGTGAGATTACATGGAGTGCCAGTGTCGATTGTTTCTGATAGAGATGCCCGTTTCACTTCCAAATTTTGGAAGGGTTTGCAGACTGCTATGGGCACGAGGTTGGACTTTAGTACGGCTTTCCATCCACAGACTGACGGTCAGACTGAGCGTCTGAACCAGGTTTTAGAGGATATGTTGCGGGCGTGTGCATTGGAATTTCCAGGTAGCTGGGACTCCCACTTACATTTGATGGAATTTGCTTATAATAACAGTTATCAGGCTACTATTGGCATGGCACCGTTTGAGGCCCTGTACGGCAGATGTTGTAGATCCCCGGTTTGCTGGGGTGAGGTAGGTGAGCAGAGATTGATGGGTCCTGAGTTAGTTCAGTCTACTAACGAAGCAATTCAGAAGATTAGATCACGCATGCATACCGCTCAGAGTAGACAGAAGAGTTATGCAGATGTGAGGCGGAAGGACCTTGAGTTTGAGATAGGGGATAAGGTGTTCTTAAAGGTAGCACCTATGAAAGGTGTCTTGCGTTTTGAAAGGAGGGGAAAGTTGAGTCCCCGTTTTGTTGGGCCATTTGAGATCCTGGAGCGGATTGGCCCTGTAGCTTACCGCTTGGCGTTGCCTCCGTCACTCTCGACAGTCCATGATGTGTTTCACGTTTCTATGTTGAGGAAGTACGTGCCAGATCCCTCCCATGTAGTGGATTACGAGCCACTAGAGATTGATGAAAACTTGAGCTATGTTGAACGACCTGTTGAGGTGCTTGCTAGAGAGGTGAAGACGTTGAGGAATAAACAAATTCCCCTAGTTAAAGTCTTATGGCGGAATCACCGGGTAGAAGAGGCTACATGGGAGCGTGAAGACGACATGAGATCCCGTTATCCCGAACTGTTCGAGGAATAAAACTTTCGAGGACGAAAGTTCCCTAAGGAGGGAAGAATGTAACGCCCCAAACTTTCGAGGTAAAAAAAAAAAAAAAATTTTTCGTTTTATAAATAATTTTTCGAGAAATGTTAAATTTTGGATTAATCTCTGAAAATTCTAACTTAATACTTGTCGTCTATGTAATAAAAATATGATAGTAATTATATTATTATTATTATTGTTAATTATTATTATCTTTATATAAAAGTTAATATTAATATTTCTTTTATTATTATTATTATTAGTATTATTATTATTAATTAATTTTTAAAAGTTAATACATATATATATGTGTATAATAAAATTTTATATATTAGTATTATTAATTGTAATTGTTAAAGATTATTATATATATATAATAATATTTTATTATTATTTATATTTTTATATATATATTATTATTTAAATTAAATTATTAATGTTATATATTATTTAAGATTTATATATATATATATATATATAATAAAATTTTTTTTAAAACCTAAAACCCTAAAGACGCGCCGCGCAGCCCCCCCGTTCGTCTTCTCCTTCTTCATCAACCCGCGCGCCGCCTCCGATTTCCTCTTCTCCTCCGCCTCCGCCTTCCGTCTGTCTCTTCCACTTCCGTCTGTCTCTTCCATTTCCGTCTGTCTCTTCCATCTCCGTCTGTCTCTTCATCTCCGTTTTTCTCTTCATCTCCGCCACCATCTCCTCCCTTCTCCCTCCGTGTTCGTTTTCTCTCCGCCGCGCCACCGCCACCCGAACCATCCATTTTCCTTTTCTTTCTCCAGCTTTCTCTCTTCGTTCTACTACCGCCGGCATCATCTCCGCCATCAGCTCGTGTGTCGTCCGCAAACCGCCACGCTGTCGTTCGTCACGATCGTCGGACGCCGGAGAACCACCGCTCGCGATTGCCCGTTTCGTGCTGCAAAGACCCGACCCGAGCCAAGCCGACCCAACCCGAAACCCGTTTCCGGTCCGAGCCACACAACCCGGGTGAGCTGAGCTGAGTAAGCCGAGCCGAGTGAGCCGCGAGCCGAGCCGGGTGAGCCGCGAGCCGAGCCGAGTGAGCCGCGAGCCGAGCCGGGTGAGCCGCGAGCCGAGCCGAGTGAGCCGCGAGCCGAGCCGCGAGCCGAACCAAGCCGAGCCGCGAGCCGCGTGAGCCGAACCAAGCCGAGCCGAGCCGAGCCGAGCCGAGCCGAGCCGAGCCGAGCCGAGCCGAGCCGAGCCGCCTAAGCCTTCCTTCCTTCATTTCGGTTCACGGTGAGTCTTCGGTAAGGATGGTTCTGATAATTTCCCTAATGTTACCTCGTCCGTTTTGAGTTTGAATGTTGAATTAAGGTATGGCCCAACTTTTCTCCCTTGAAGGTAGCGCAGAGTTGACGCTTAAGTCCTCGGGTTCCGCGACAGACCTGGTTGGAGATAGCTTCCTTTCCTTGGTAAGTCAACGGATGACCTTTTAAATCAACTGCTGCTAGGGCCACCCACTAAAACCTTCGTGTTTCGTTTAGGTGGATCTGTTGAGCGTAGTTTTCAATCGAGGGGCATCACCGAGCTTCAGGTAAGGGTTTTCCTACTACTGGACCCCGAGTCCAGGCTAAAACCGTAGTAATCCACAGGGGATTACACGTTAGTGACTGTACTGAATATCTGTATGCGTGTTGACTGTTAAGTGTTGATATTATTTTCGGTCTGATGAAATTATACTGTGACTGCTGTTGTGGATTGAAATTATATGTTGATGGACCTTAGAGTTACGGTTAGTATGTATTAAACTCTGGTCTGGATGTGGTTCATGGAGTTTGGATGGGAAAGACAGTGAGTCCTGTTTTGGTTGGTTAGTCGTTTGGGCCTAGGGTTTCCCTATTGGAGTACGAATCGGTAATGCATATAGCAACTGAGGGTGTAGATGTTTAAGCCTATACTATCTGACTGATAAAGCCTATGGCGGGACTGTAATATGAATGCCGTTGTGATGTGACTGATGTAGATAGTTTGGTAAGGGCTGAGGGGTAACGGTTAGCTTCATCTATGGGGTAGTGTACCTTACTGATGTGTGCATCCTTCGGGAGCACTAGACTGATATGTGCATCCTTCGGGAGCACTAGACTGATATGTGCATCCTTCGGGAGCACTAGACTGATGTGTGCATCCTTCGGGAGCACTAGACTGATATGTGCATCCTTCGGGAGCACTAGACTGATATGTGCATCCTTCGGGAGCACTAGACTGATATGTGCATCCTTCGGGAGCACTAGACTGATATGTGCATCCTTCGGGAGCACTAGACTGATATGTGCATCCTTCGGGAGCACTAGACTGATATGTGCGTTCTACGGAACCACTAGACTGTTATGTAGGGTACCCCCGAATAGGAAGTTAACTGATGTTCCCTAACGGGCCCAGTAGTGGGTCCCTTACTGGGTATGTTTATACTCACCCTTTCTCTCCTTAAACGTTTCAGGTAGGGGAACAGCGAGGGGCAAACCGACGAGAGGCAGGAAGGATGCGTGAAGGCCATATGGACGTGTCTGTTTTTCTTTCGCTTCCGCTATATATTTTGTCAGAATATTTTGATTGTGATTTTTGGACTGGTGACTTGACATTTTATTTTGTGACTTTTGAATTATTAAAAAATAGGGCCCGAAACTGTCTTTTGTAAGGTTTATAATGTTTTAATGAATCGTATCTAGTCTGTTTTTTTAAATTTTATTTTGAATGGTCGAGTTTTGGTATTTGGTAGTGACCTCAGCTTAGTCCGGAAAAGTTGGGTCGTTACAGTTTCCTTGTGATAACTTGTAGAAATACAAGTTATTATGGCCTTTTAGGTAAAACAATAGAGTCAGAACGCGAGATAAAAGACCAAAACATATAGTTTTTTGTGTAAATTTATAGAGTTAAGAGAATGCAACTTAGATAAGTCACCACATTTGATTAACTATGTTTTCAAGTATTTTTAAACAGAAGATGATGAAAAGAAGAAATGAAGTGAATCACAGAAGAACGTGTTCAAAGACCCAGTGACAAGAAGCTGTCTACTGAACTAAATCGTGAGGTGTTCTAACAATAATTTCATAACGAGTGGTGATTTGCTAGAAGAAAAAAGTAGGTAGAGTTGATGTGACTTGAAAGGGTTGCTTTCAGCACTGACAAATGCAGAGGATAAGAATAAGTTGTGTAGTAGGACATGGGCATTTGCAACCCAAATATACCTATAAATACCTTCAACTCTACCATGCAAAGAGGTGGTAGGGGGCAGTATCCTCCCTATTCTGTAGAAATTTCCTATCTTCACCTCTTCTCTTATCAATTTCTGGATGAGAGCTTAGAGAGGGATTACAGAGAGAAGCTCACAAACCATTCCCCTAACTTGTAAAAGAGTCGAGGAATGCACACCAATGCATTCTGCAACTAGACACCATTCTTTACTTTCCATTTTTATATCTTTTTCATGTATTGTTTGAATGTTGTTATTCTACCGAGAATCATACATTAATCAATACAATGTATACTCATTATCAAAGTCACTCTCTCATCTCTTTACTATACATAATCTTGTTTAAGCGTTATAAGTAGTTTAAGTCTCAGTGTTATGTCCTTGAGAAGGTTTCTTTATTTATAAGACTCATCGTATTTAGCCTGAGCTTAATTCCAATGCCTATTTCTCTTCCAGAGATAGTCAACTACACAAGAGAGTAAGTAGCGAAAACCTCGCTAAATCCACGTAGAAAAGAGTTTGGAAACAAGCTTCTTTCTGGCGTTTTTCCTCCATCATTTGTATCTTGAGAGGTGAATAAGTGTGGTGTTTAAGCACAGAGCGGTTACTTGTCATAATAAGAGAAGAAATGTGATGCTTATAGTAAGGAACTTAGGTATATATCGAGTAATGCATCTCCATCATTTGTATCGCGAAAGGTGAACACGTGTGACATTTAGACATAAAGAGGTTGCTTGCCTAAATTAGAAGATGGTTAAATGGTTTATATCGCATTAAGGTATATCGCATAACATACATCATCAACAACACATAGATATTCATGCACCTTTCTTTATTGAAAATTAATTCGCATTCTATAATCCTTCCACTTCATTCCCCCTTCTACAGAACCACTAAGTGTAAGTAATAGAATTAGCTTTACTTTATGCAATACATTTATAATTATACTGTTTAGATTTATATCACTTGAAATTGAAGTAGGCATTATGATTAAGATTAATAAGAAATTCCTTGTGTTGGACCATGGCTTACCTAGAAATCCTCTTGTTCACTTACACTTGGGCAAGCGAAAGGAAAACTTATACTCAACACAGACTCAATAGAAGTAGCAACACGTAGGTCTAGTTAGCACATTTTATCTCATAACCATGTCTCTTCACGTAGATAAGTTGCAGATTTAGAACTTTAATGACAAAGTTACAAAATTATTTTTATACACCGAATGAGATACATCCTACACAGTAACCAAACCACGTGCCCCTTCCTGCATTCTATCTACAAAGAGGACAAAAGCACCTTGCGTCAAGTGGTCTACTTGGTAGAAGGATAACTAAATGCGTTGAGTGGTCCGTGTTCAAGTCTTCGCTTAAGCAATTGGAGCTGAATGAGGGTTCATGGTAATAGTGATGGTGAAACAAATGATGAAAATAGTCTACGTGTTGAGGAAGTTTACTATCCAGACAAAAAAGATTAAGTAGAGGCTAATGTGTGCTTAATGTTTTGGTGAAAGTTGAGGTGTTATCATATTGTTCTTATAAAATGAGTTTATGCATGATCTTGTACTTCTCAAAGGTTTTTCCAAAATTTTCACTCTATAAGCATTCGACTTATGGTTTAAGTTTTCCTTCCCAAGGTAAGTAAGGCATTGAAACTGCATTGTGAAGATTAAATAGAGCTACTAGGCGATAAGGTGTTAAAGTAGGTATTAAGAGTTGTGTCAGACGTTGAAAGCTTGAAGTTCAGATTCAATATATGGTTAAGTTCTATTAAAGCTTGTATTTTTGTTAAGTTTTGTTTAAGGATTAAATAAAAGTTGTTAAGTCTCCTCACATTTAAGTGTTATCAAAATGTTTATTAACATTCAAAAATTTGTTTATTAACAAAACATGTAAACTGTAAATCTTAATATCAGTTTCAGCAAAACCTATCAATATCATATATCGTAAAATGTAAATACTACTTTGTAATAGACATTTGAAAGTCTTCCATAGATCACGTAAAGCCATATACTCTTAAATCACCATAATAATTCGGTCTGTAATCTTCACGCAACTAGAACCAATAATCTTATGTCTTGCGTTATAGCAAAAGCGTTGTCACAGACGCTCACAGTCATTTGACATGCACGTAGATGCCCCAAAAGGGCTAAGCACTCCCATATATGGCCCAAAGCCTAATGTATACGATAGGTGTGAGGCCCATTCTTGAAAAGAAGGTAATTTGGTTAAACGATCGTATAAAGAAGTAAACAATCGTATAAAAAAAGGTAAATGATTGCAACCATATAAGAAGAAAACGATCGTGCATAAGGATTGAACGATCATATAAGGGGTAAATGATCATGTAAAAGGTTGAATGATCGTGTAGCATTCTAAACGATCATGTAGATAAATTAAAAAGATTCTCGAGTTTAATTATTAGATCAGTGGGTTCCAGGTGCCATGGCATACGAAGACTCAAAATTCAATTAAGCTAGAGCCGGTAAAATTATAGGAGTTTAAGGAATGACTAATCCAACTTAGGATTAATATAAATAAGAGAAGAGGACAAAAGGAAAGGAGGATTTTTGAAAATTTACAAAGAGAAAAGCTAGGAGATTGAACGTGTTGCAGAGGAGGGGTGAACATTCTGAGAAAGGAAGATTAGACAGTGAGTGATTTTCCAAAATGTTTACAGATTTTTAAAGCTTCTAAACTCATACTGATTTATATTGATATTTCCTACATGAATGTTTGCAAAGAGATTTCAAATGAATGCTTATGTTATGTTTTATGTGTTCCAAATGAATTAACGTGAAAGTGTGTTCAAATCATTAATCATATTCCATTCAATGGGCTAACTATTATGTGTGCACATAATAAGTCAAGGTAACCATGGGGTGAAAGGACCACATGGAAGTGAGAAGCTGGCTTATACGTTGAAAGGAGCATATTGAGTTTCGTGGCCTGAGCAACAAGAAATGTGAAGCGGTAAGAGCCCTATAGCTGAAGCTTTAAGCAGATTTTAACTCAAATTTAATTGGAATTTAAGAACACCAATGCATTGGCAAAAATACATATATAAAAGAAATTACGAAGAATAGTAAAAGGTACTTACGTTCATTGATGAATCTATATCTGCCAATCACCAATTTCGGAGCACCACCACTTAGAGACCTCCCTATTCTTGAGCTAAGATTGATTTATGGGAACTAAAATTGGAAAGGAATTTTTTAGAGAGAATTTTGTTTTGAGAGAATTCTACTAGAGTTTTTTCAAAAGCTCTCTATAACTCTCGTACCTTACCTCCCTCTTCTTCATCCTAAAGAAGAGAGAGTTAGAGAGATTCTAGGATCCATGGAAAAATCACTCAGGTTCCCTAAATAACTCCGTTACTTAAGAGATTCATTAACTTAATTTAATTTAACTAGAATAATATTAAAATAATTCATTAATTTAAATTAAATTAAATAGTTAATTAAATCATAAGGTAATTGTCAAAAATGGCAATTTGACAAAATAATTATAACATATAACGAAATTTCAAATTCTATCAATGATAGACATTAATATGTTTCTATCAAGCATATTGGTAGACGGTAATAGAAGTTTATTAGTGTCTATGATTGATAGAATTCAAAATTTTACTATATGTTAGAAATATTTTAGTTTATTTTAATATATTTAAAAATGTCTCTAAATCATTGATGAATAACAAATTTTGGAACCAATTACAAATTGCCATGTCATTTACTAAAATAATTGTATTTGGGATTAACTAAAAATTGGCATGTGTCCCAAGTTAAATTTAAAGACAAATTGAACAATTTTAATGATATCTTTTTTTTTTTAAAGGAAACAGCTAGTTGGGACTTAGGACTGTGCCTAAGACCAAACTAGACACGCAATTTTATTGATGAAGGGCTAGAGAAAAGCCCAAGTTCTAATTACAGAAGGCGCTAAGGTTTAAAGCAATTGTAGCAGCTGAATAGTTTTTAAAATAAGGATCCCTACTGCACCAATTGCCTATAAGGATTTTACAGTCCTCCCACATATTAGCAATTGTTTTTTGAGAGCTAAAGGTTCCAAATATTTTGTTGTTCCTTTCAGGCCAAATACCCCAAAATAAAGCTATAATCCCACAAAAAAACAACCTTGTGTTTCGGGAGGGAGCATTTTAGAGAGAGGAAGAAGGAGAACAAAGCCTCAAAGTCATCGGTAACGAGTGCGAAGTTGAGGGAACGCAAGAGCAAGGACCATAAGGGCTTCACAGCTTCGCATCGAAGGAAAAGGTGATTTCCTGATTCACTGTCTTTGTTGCACAGAACGCACCAATTGGGTTGAAGGAGAGTGTTGGGCATTCTTTGCTGAATAACCTCCATAGTGTTTATCCTTCTTTGTATCAGGCACCACATGAAGAATTTAATCTTCATTGGAATCTTGGATTTCCATATGATTTCAAGAAGTTTTGCTCGAGGGTCCCCTGGGGTTTGGTCCAGCTGACGAGAGATCAAGGTTTTGGCGGAGGCAATGAAGAAAGATTTGTTGCAGTCAGGAACTAGAGGAGTTGTTTGATGGAATATCCCCTGGATGTTTGCCTTTGTATTTGCATTGAATTAACCTCCTCCATAAGGCATTAGGCTCCGAGAAGTAACGCCAAAGCCATTTAGATAAGAGAGCTTTGTTTGTCACTTGAAGCCTTGAGATACCCAGACCACCCTCCTCTTTAGATTTAGACACTTTAGTCCAGTTGATTAAGTGAGACCCTTTCGAGCCATTGCTACCTTTCCAAAGGAAATTTCTCCAGGCTTTTTCGATGTTTTTGCACATCGAGGAAGGAGCTTGGAAAACAGAGAGTTGATATATGGGAAGACTGCTAAGGGTAGACTTGATTAAAGTGAGTCTTCCACCTTTTGATATCTGGACGTATTTCCAATTATTAAGCTTCTTTTGGATCTTATCTTCAACATTTCGCCAAAAAAGGTTGGATTTTGGGTTACCACCGAGAGGAACTCCCAAGTAGGAAAGGGGGAGAGAATGACACGAAATATCCCAAAAGGAAGCACACTCTTTAGCTCTATTCAAGGAAACATTCACTGGCACCAGAGCTGATTTCGACAAATTTATTTTGAGACCCGAGGCCTTTTCAAACAGAAATAAAGCCATTCGGAGGTTATTCAGAAAAAAATCATTATCTTCTAAGAAAAGGAGAATGTCATCAGCGAAAAGGATGTGGGAGATGTTGCAATTATTGATGAGAGAAACCCCTTTAATGGCGCCAGAAGCTTCCAGATGGGATAAAAGCCGGCTAAGGTAATCCATAGCAATAACAAACAGGAAGGGGGAAAGGGGGTCACCTTGTCTAAGGCCTCTGTTGGCTTTGATTCGACCTTGGGGTCTTCCATTGATAAGTACAGAATAAGTGACATTGCTTATGCATCCTCTTATCCACTTCCTCTAAGAATTTGAAAAATTCTTTTTCTCCAGGACATAATCAATGAAATCCCAATTCAGATTGTCAAAAGCCTTTTCGCTGTCAAGTTTCAAAATAAAGCCTTTAATCTTCTTGACCTTCCAATAATCCACAGCTTCATTTGCCATTAGGATAGCATCTTAATGATATCACATGTCTTTATTATGACAATGGGATCAAATTAATTCTTTTGGTTGAATTAAATATTATTTACTTGGGCTAAAATTCAATTAAGTCAAAAAATAAGCTTAATTTAGCCCAAAATTAAATATGACTCAAATCCATGTGATTGAGCCTATGGGTATGGTTAATGGACCAGACCAGGCTCAAGTTCATAAAAGCCCACTAAAGAACTATATAAATAGAGGAGTTCTCTTCATTTGTGAGGAGAAAAATTTTTAACTTCAGAAGGTTTAGGGAGAATTCTCCCAAGAGATAGAAGACTCCTCAATTCCGAAAGTCGAATACCCTCGAAGATTGAAGCTCCTTTGAAGATACAAGCATTCTTCCAAGACTCCAACTTCAAGAACACCCTCGAAGATTGAAGCTCCTTTGAAGATACAAGCTTTCTTCCAAAACTCCAACTTCAGAAACACCCTCAAAGATTGGAGCTCCTTTAAAGATACAAGCTTTCTTCTAAGACTCCAACTTCAAGAACACCCTCGAAGATTGAAGCTCCTTTAAAGATACAAGCTTTCTTCCAAGACTCCAACTCCAAGAACATCACGTGCTTCACTTCCTCAAATTAAGCGTAAGCATCCAACCGAGAGAGAATCAGAGGATTAAATTCTAGAGATCGAACTACATCATATCAAATCAACGTAAATACAACATCAACAGAAGTTCAACTCCACGAACTAAATTTCTCCAAAAATCTTGTGTGAACAAATTGGCACGTCTAGCGGGACCTCTCTACCTCTCATCTCTCTCTCGTCATTCAAATCTACAAGAGAACCAATGGCATCAAAGAAGGCTGCATCCAAATCTTCTGTTGCAAGTGACGCTTACATAGGACCCATCACCCGTAGTCGTTCTAAGGGAATCACTCAAGAGCAGGATCAAGGTTCTAACGTCGCTCAGAGCATTCTCAAGCAATTGATGGAGTCTCCTAAAACTGGAATTTTTCTCAAAGAAAATCCTTTGTATGATAACTCTAATTCTACCTCTAGCAAGTCAAAGAAAGAAGCACGCCCTGACGTGATGTCTGTCATGATGGCTGATATATCGACCGAGGCTGCCATGGTAGATATGGAGAGGAAAGTTAACTTCCTGATGAAGGTTATGGAGGAACGAGATCATGAAATCACAGCTTTGAGAGATCAGATGTGGACTCGTGAAACTGCTAAGTCAAGTCAAACTCTTGTTGTCAAAGCTACTGATAAAGAGAAGAATGTGGTGCAAGAAAACCAACAACAACAACAATCAGTTTCTGTTGCTTCTCTCTCAGTTCAGCAGCTAAAGAATATGATCGCGAATTCCATTAAAGCTCAATATAGAGGACCGTTGCAAACTTCTTTCATGTACTCTAAGTCGTACACCAAGAGAATCGACAACTTGAGAATGCCACTTTGGTACCAACCACCAAAATTCCAGCAATCCGATGAAAAAGGCAACCTAGAGCAGCATATCACCCACTTCGTCGAAACATGTAAGTACGCAGGATCAAAAAAAGACTAGCTTGTTAGACAATTCGTTCGAAGCTTGAAAGGAAATGATTTCGAGTGGTACACCAATCTGAAGCCAAAAGTCATTGATAGTTGCGAACAGTTAGAAAAGGAGTTCCTCAACCATTTCTATAGCACCAGGCGTATCGTGAGCATGATGGAGCTTACAAATACCAAACAGTGGAAGGGAGAGCCAGTCATCGATTACATAAACCGATGGAGAGCTCTAAGTCTTGACTGCAAAGATTGACTCACCGAACTGTCAGTTGTAGAAATATGCACCCAAGGCATGCATTGGGGACTCCTCTACATTCTACAAGGAATAAAACCACGCACATTTGAAGAGTTAGTAACTCACACTCATGATATGGAATTAAGCATCGCCAGTAGAGGAACTAAGGATCTTCCTATTTCTAAAGTAAGAAAAGATAAGGAGACGAAGAGTGCTGAAAAGGTAGTAAATAGCACTGTGAAGGAATCTATAGTTGTAAACATGACCCCACTGAAGTTCTCTAAAAGAAAAGAAGGGAGAGTTGAAAAGAAGGATGATGGAAACGAGAGACGACATCTGACTTAAAAGAAAGACAGAAAAAAGTTTACCCATTTCCTGATTCAGATATTACCGACATGCTAGAGCAACTACTGGAGAACCAGCTGATCTAGCTGCCGGAATGTAAGCGACATGATCAAGCAAGAAAGGTGGATGATCCCAACTACTACAAGTATCATTGGGTCATCAGTCACCCAGTAGAGAAATGTTTTGTGTTGAAAGAGCTGATTCTAAGGTTAGATCGTGAGAAAAAGATCGAGCTAGACCTAGAGGAGATAGCTCAAACAAACCATGCTGCAGTAACGATAATGTCAAGGGCTCTTTCGCCAAGATTGATTTTTTAGCAAAGGGAAAGCTTGGTCCGATTCGGAACTTTCGAGCCTGTACTTGTTCAATTCCATCAGGAAGTTGCACCCGAGGATTCTCAAGAAAAAGAAAGATTGATCAAAGAAGACGATGAAGGGTGGATCAATGTGACCTGCCAAAAGAAAAGAAAGTCAACTCCGATCTAAAAAGAGTATCACTTCTACAGAAATTATAGAAGAGGGAATAAGGCTCAAAAGAATAAGAAAAAGAAGAAGACTCGAAAGCTTAAGCTCTTACACGAGGAAGATAAGGATTTTCTTCGACCTCAGCGCTTAGTAACCTTGGCAGACTTCTTTCCAACAAGATTCCTTTGTGATCATCAGGATGAAAACCCAGGAGTTGTTGCATGTCATGCTATTAATTCAACGGAGGAAGAAAGCATCCTGCTAAGATCATTAGAGGAGGAAGGAGTGTCAAAAGACCTATTGAGGTTCAATGTGAATGATTTGTTATCACTTCCTCAAGAAACAAAAACCATCCTTATTAATGCATTCTTGAATTCAGCAACATCAAGTTTGAGTGCTCCAACTGCGACATACGAGAGTACTCTTTATTGCATGTCTATAGACTTCTTAGATGAGGATTTACTATTGGGATCTAAACTTCATAATAGACCCTTGTATGTTTCTGGATATGTTCGAGAACAGAGAGTCGACCGAATTCTCATCGATAATGGATCAACTATCAACATAATGCCAAAGTCAACTATAAGGCAATTAGGCATCTTAATGGATGAACTCTCAAATATTAAACTGGTAATTCAAGGTTTCAACCAGGGCAGCCAAAAAGTAATAGGTATGATACGCTTAGAACTCATAATTGGTGACCTGAAGGCTAGTGCATTGTTTCATGTTATAGATTCGAGGAGCACTTATAAGTTGTTACTCGGTCGTCCTAGGATTCATGGAAATGGAGTAGTAACTTCGACACTTCATCAGTGTTTTAAATTTTGTCAAGACGGTGTAAAGAAGGTTGAGGTCGACTCTAACCCGTTCTCAGAGGCTAAGTCTCACTTTACAGATGTAAAGTTTTGTTTGAAGAATGACAATAGCTCAGAAGTTGTGCCTGTAGAAATTCCTCTTGTAAACAGAGAAGATAATTTACAACTGAAATCACTTGAAAGCAGGAAACCACATAAAAGTACAGGAACCTTTCATTCTGGAAAGGGTGAGGCGTCCACGAGCACCACAAAAAGTATGATCTTGATGGATGAAAAGGCTTCAAACTCATCGCTTTTACGCTATGTCCCCCTGTCGAGGCGCCAGAAAGGCGAATCACCTTTTGTAGAGGCCCTACAAGGCTTGAAAGTTGGTAATATTGAAGTCCTAAAAGAAAGCTTCACTACACCGGTTACCAAAATAACTAAGCAAGAAATAAAGATAGACTTGACAGAAGCAAACCTGCCTCAAAAGTGGACGAAAGACGGGTTCGACCCCAAGGCTTACAAATTGATGGCGAAAGCAAGTTTTTAAAAGTTTGAAAATTCACGAATAACTCGATTTCTCCTCAATCCAAAAGAAGCTGTTACAGGAAGGACATGCTATATCCGTGTCAAGAAAAGGACTCAGATACAAGTCGCCAGGGCCAATCCGTATAATTAGAAAGGGGAAGGAAAAAGTGGTTTATACAATCATATAATTGTAGAGAAGGTTGATAGTATGGAAGAAAAAGAAGGTGGCAGTTAGAGAACCTCAGCATTTGATCGAATTAGACCGCACGTTGCACGCACCCCAGTATTTGAAAGACTAAGCATGACAGAAACAGAAAGAAAAGGTCACCAGTCAACATCTAGCCTTAACCAACGATCGGCCTTTCAAAGGCTAACTATGACCTTTAAAAAAGAGAAAGGCACATGTAAGGCCTTGACAGCTACAAGACCATCAGCCTTTGAAAGGCTAAGCGTAGCTAAACAAAAAAATGTACAAACACCCCGTGTTCCAATTTTTAATCGTATTGGGGTTGGAGGCTCACATGTTAAGACTGGTTCTAACATAGATAAAAAAAAAGATGGAACCAACATCTCGCATGTCAGTTTGGCGCTGAATTAAGCATACAGAAGTCGAGAATTACCATGGTAAAGAGTTTCCTTGTGAGGTAAAGGAAGAGAGAGAAATTCGTAGCAATGTTCCTTCTGGAATGAAAAGAAAAACTTTTGTTATTCTCAATACAAGTCAAGGTTCCTTGAAGGTGAAAGGCATGATGTTATACTAACTAATCCTAAAAAGAAAGACTCAGAACAAGGAGAAGGTGAAATCTCATGTCATCACATCACCATTCTTGAGGAATTAGAGATTGAAACCCTTGAAGAAGACGTAGAAGATGTCCCACAGAGTCTAGAGGATGGTGGCCAATCTACCGTAGATGAGCTGAAAGAGGTAAACCTTGGTACAATAGAAGAACCACACCCAACTTTCATTACTGATGAAGGGATAAAAAACCCTTTACAACGGAAGAATTACAGAGACCCAATTTTAATTGGAACCTAAAAATACCAATACATTTAAAATTATAAAATTAATTTTTATGGCTAAGCATGATTAAAAAAAATTACAGAGAAGAATAAAGAAGAGGAAACTTACGATCGTTGACGTCTCCGTATCTACAAAACTCCAAATTGGGGAACACCATCACTTGGAAACCTTCCTATTCTCTTGATTGAGATGGTTTGTGGGAACCAAATTGAATTAAGAGAATTTTTCTTTTACAGAGAAATTTTTTTCAGAGAGAATGGGAGTATCAGTATTCGTAGAACTCACCTTCTCTTTTTTATGCAAAAAATCCCTCTTCTTGAGACGGAAGAAGTGGAAAGTTGAGAGAATAAATGGGAACGTGGGAAAACCACCCACGTTCCCTATTAATTTAATAAATATATATTAAATTAATATATATTAAAATAATTAATTAGTTAAATTTATTAATTAATTAAATCATACTTAATTAATATTTTATTTAAATCATATTTAAATGAATATTTATTGCATAACCTATAGTTTTAATTTAATTAATTTAATTAAATCAAATTAAACTAAACTATTAATTAATTCTCCAATTAATTAATTTCTAAATTAAATATCTTATATTTAATTTAATCCAAAATTTGAATCATATTCAAATATAAATTTCTCTCATAACCTATAGTTTTAATATATATCACATACACATTAAATTTTAACCTATAGTTTTAATATGAATCTAATTCACATTAAACTAATATTTGAACTCATTCAAATATTTTATTCTCTTGTAATTTAATTTGAATCATATCCAGAATTAAATTTATATAATAAAGTTTAATTATAATATAAACTTTATATTATAATGTATCAATATACATTATATTAATTCCCAAAGTAAATTTGAACATTTCAAATTACAATTAATATAAATAAATCTCATTACTCTTTATGAGCTAGGAAGGGAACCAAATGGACCTACAGATCAGAAGCTACAACAATATGAGATTAATTAGCTAAATTCATGAACTACATTAATCAATATTCGTTAACTGTGAGTACACTTCACTAAAGACTCACAGCTGAACTCTTCTCACTGTAGATATATTTCTGTGTCCACGGATGTAGACCAATACTAGTAAGTTAGTCCTTCACAAGTGTTCGTAACACCAGCTGGGTCAAATTACCGTTTTACCCTTGGGTTACTTCTAGTCCTTAAATAACAGTGCTCTTCTAATGGACAACCTGATTATGGTCCAACCACTAAACAGAAACCCCTCTCGTACAATAGAGAGGGTAGGGCCCTTTATTCAAGTCTCGGAGACTCCATTTAAGGGAACATTCATCTACTTACCCTAAAGGTGAGAAGGAGTGAATTCCATCTTGTGTGATTATGTTCCAAGCTCCTCACTCGGTCTTGTTCCCAAAATGATAAGCATATTGAGTTAGCAATATGGCCACTCTCATCCGTACAAATCAAAGGACAATTCCTCGCAAACAGTAGTTCATAATACACTCAGGATTAAAACTAAGTTACCTAGGTCATCCAAATGAAATAGAAACTCAACTAGTTAACGGAGTTACATCTGGTGATTACTATTTCGTGGTCCGGTCTTATGCAAACTCATTGCATAGGATACCCTCACTCGCATGTCGCATACATGAACGCATTGGATCAATGTGTTTGTATCAAATACAAAGTGAGCTGTATCCATAGTGTTAATAGGATAACGTACCCAACCTTAACCCTATACTATAGACCCTTTAAGCTGATCTTAAACATTGATCCACGTATGTCTTTACATATTGTTCAAGACTCATTAAACAGCTTAGGATGTTAGCTTATTGGATTTAGATTATTAAGACAAAACTAATAATATAATCAATAACACTTATTGAAATTATAATAATAAAACACTTTATTAATAACGGTCAATTGATTATATTTACTATCTACGAGTTTTAGGACATAAAACCTAACAAACTCCCACTTTGACTAAAACTCTAGTCCTTATGGGATGTACATAATAAAGTAATCCTCAAACGTTGAAAATGGTAAAATGTACAAGTATATTACATAAAATATATATATACAAATACAATAAACTAAGGCATTATCATACCCATTACACATCTCCCACTTTTCCTAGGTTACCTAATGTACATATCTCGTAGATCTAGACTTTCTAGATGACTCTTAAACACTTTAGTCGTGAGAGTCTTCGTAAATAGATCAACAATGTTGTGCTCCGAAG
This sequence comes from Cucumis melo, assembly GCF_025177605.1. Lineage (NCBI taxonomy): Eukaryota > Viridiplantae > Streptophyta > Magnoliopsida > Cucurbitales > Cucurbitaceae > Cucumis > Cucumis melo. Next base: position 16,100,341 of record NC_066863.1, read on the forward strand.
CGATCTTGGTGACAATCTCCTGTATCAGGTGATACTTCCTCTCTATGTGTTTCCCTCGTTTGTATCTATGAGGTTCTTTAGAATTGGTTACTGTCCCACTATTATCACAATATAGAGTGATGGGAAAGTTCATGTTTGGAACAACTTCCAAATCATGTAGGAACTTCCTAAGCCAAACTACTTTTGCTGCTTCTCAAGCAGCGACGTATTCAACCTCCATTGTAGAGTCTACAAATGCATCCTTGCTTGATGCTACGTCATACTACAACTTCTTCATTTAGGGTGAACACTGATCCCGACTGGATTTCCTAGAATCCTTATTGGTTTGGAAATCATAGACAATGTATCCTTTAAGAATCAAATCCTTAGCTCCACACTCAAGCATGTAATCTCTCGTTCTCCTTTGATACTTGAGAATAATTTTAACCGCCGTCCAGTGGTCTAACCCTGAGTTGGATTGATACCTACTGACTATTCCCATTGCATAACAAATGTCTGGCCTAATGCAGAGCATAGCATACATTAAGCTACCCACAACTGAGTAATGCATCTCCATCAGTTTTATTCTCTCGTAATTTAATTTTGAATCATATCCAAAATTAAATTTATATAATAAAGTCTAATTAAAATATAAACTTTATATTATCATGTATCTATATACATTATATTAAATCCCAAAGTAAATTTGAACATTTCAAATTACAACCAATATAAATAAATCTCATTACTCTTTATAAGCTAAGAAGGGGACCTAATGGACCTATAGATCAGAAGCTACAACGATATGAGATTAATTAGCTAAATTCATTAACCACATTAATCAAAATTCGTTAACTGTGTGTACACTCCACTAAAGACTCACAGCTGAACTCTTCTCACTGTAGATATATTTCTGTGTTCACGGATGTAGACCAATACCAGTAAGTTAGTCCTTCACAAGTGTTCGTAACACCAGTTGGGTCAAATTACCGTTTTACCCTTGGGTTACTTCTAGTCCTTAAATACCAGTGCTCCGCTAATGAACAACCTGTTTATGGTTCAACCACTAAACAGAAACCTCTCTCGTGCCATAGAGAGGGTAGGGCCCTTTGTTCAAGTCCTGGAGACACCATTTAAGGGAGCACTTATCTACTTACCCTAAAGGTAGGAAGGAGTGAACTCCATCTTATGTGATTATGTTTCCAGCTCCTCACTCGATTTTTTCCCAAAATGATAAGCATATTGAGTCGGCAATCTGGTCACTTCCACCTGTACAAATCAAAGAACAATCCCTTAAAAACAGGAGTTCATAATACACTCAGAATTAAGACTAAGTTACCAAGGTCATCCTAATGAAATAGAAATCCAACTAGTTAACGGAGTTACATCTAGTGATAATTATTTTGTGGTCCGGTCTTATGCAAACTCATTGCATAGGATACCCTCACTCGCATGTCGCATACATGAACGCATTGGATCAATGTGTTTGTATCAAATACAAAGTGAGTCATATTCATAGTGTTAACAGGATAAGGTACCCAACCTTAACCCTATACTATAAATCCTTTAAGCTAATCTTGAACATTGAGCCCCGTATGTCTCTACATATTGTTCAAGACTCATCAAATAGCTTAGGATGTTAGTTTATTGGGTTTAGGTTATTAAGACAAAACTATAATATAATCAATAACACTTATTGAAATTATAATAATAAAATACTTTATTAATAATGGTCAATTGATTATATTTACTATCTACGTTAGTGCATCTCTCTCTAGTGAATAGGAGATTAAGTACATGAGTTTGCTTACAGAGTATAAAAACATCTTTGCTTGGTCGTACAAGGAGATGCCAGGACTTGATCCAAAGGTAGCAGTCTATGATCTCGCAATTAAACTAGGGTATCGACCGATTAAGCAAGCACAATGACGTTTTCAACTAGAGCTTATTCCCCAAATTGAGGTTGAAGTCAACAAGTTGATAGAAGCAGAATTCATTCGCGAAGTCAAATATCCCACATGGATAGCAAATATTGTCCTTGTCAGAAAAAAGAACGGTCAGCTTCACGTTTGTGTAGACTTTCGTGACATAAATAATGCATGCCCTAAAAATGATTTTCCTTTACCCATCACAGAAATCATGGTTGATGCAACTACTGGACACGAGGCGCTGTCCTTTATGGATGGGTCATCTGGATATAACCAAATACGAATGACTCTTTCAGATGAAGAAATGGCAGTTTTCAGGACTCCAAAGGGAATATATTGTTACAAGGTGATGCCCTTTGGATTGAAAAATGATGGCGCCTCTTATCAACGTGCTATGCAAAAAGTATTTGATGATATGCTACATAAAGTATGTCGAATGCTATGTTGATGACCTTGTGGTCAAATCCAAGAGACGACAAGACCATTTGAAGGATCTAAAATTTGTGTTCGATCGCTTGCGAAAATATCAGCTGAGGATGAACCCTCTCAAATACGCGTTCAATGTGACTTCAAGAAAGTTTCTTGGCTTCATTGTAAGGCATCGAGAGATTGAGATAGATCAGTCCAAGATTGATGTCATTCAGAAGATGCCAAGACCAAAGAGTTTGCATGACCTAAGAAGTCTTCAGGGATGATTGGCTTACATTAGAAGGTTCATCTCCAACCTGGCCAGTCGGTGCGAACCTTTTCAAAAGTTGATGAGAAAAGGAGAAAATTTTGTGTGAGATGAGGCTTGTCAGAATACTTTTGATAGTATAAAGAAATATTTACTTAATCCCCCAGTATTAGGAGCTCCAGTACCTGGCAAGCCATTAATATTGTACATTACTGCACAGGAAAGGTCTCTAGGCGCATTGTTGGCGCAAGAGGACAAGAAGGGAAAGGAACATGCTCTCTACTATCTAAGTATAACCTTAGTTGGGTCAAAGTTAACTATTCTCCCATTGAGAAAATGTGTCTTGCACTTTTCTTTGCCATCGATAAGTTGAGGCATTATATGCAGGCCTTCACGGTCCATCTAGTAGCGAAGGTAGACCCTATAAAGTATGTTCTGTCTAGGCCCATTATCTCGAGACGTTTAGCCAAATGAGAAGTTCTAATCCAACAATACGACATTGTCTATATTTTCCAAAAGGCAATAAAAGGACAAGCGTTGGCAGATTTTTTGGCAGACCACCCAATTCCTTCAAATTGAAAGTTATGTGAAGACTTTTCAGATGATGAAGTTTTCTTCATGAAAGTTATGGAACCTTGGACTATGTATTTTGATGGCGCAGTGCGAAGAAGTGGTGCGGGGACAGGCATCGTCCTCATTCTCCTGAGAAATATATGTTACCTTATAGTTTTGCGTTCGTTGAACTGTGCTCAAACAATGTGGCTGAATATCAAGCCTTGATAATTGGCCTTCAAATGGCATTGGAGATCGGAGTATCACTTACGGTGATTCAAAGTTGATAATCAATCAGCTATTGCTTCAGTATAATGTGAAACATGAAGACTTGAAGTCATACTTCGCTTATGCTCGACAATTAATGTAAAGGTTTGACAGTGTGATGTTGGAGCATGTCCCTAAAACAGAAAACAAGAGAGCACATGCATTGGCAAATTTGGCCACTGCCTTGGTGATGTCAAATAAAGTAGCTCTAAATATACCAATTTGTCAATGATGGATTATGTCTCCAATTTTGCCAAAATGCCAAGAAGCGAACGTAACGACATCCCATTTGATTGATGAAGAAGATTGACATCAACCCATCATAGAGTATTATCTTGAGCATGGAAAGCTTCCAAAGGATTCTCGTCATAAAACTGAGGTATGAAGAAGGGTTGCACGCTTTATTTATTACAAAGGAGCCTTATATCGTCGTTCTCTTGAAGGACTCTTTCTTCGATGTCTTGGAAAGGAATAGTCGATAAAAGCTCTAAAGGAAGCACATGCAGGTGTTTGTGGAGCACATCAATCGAGACCGAAGCTTCAATTTTTAGTTGAGAAGAATCGTCTACTATTGGCCTAAGATGGTTCAAGATTCAATGTATGCTAAGAAGTGTGAAGCTTGTCAATACCATGCAAACTTCATACATCAACCTCTAGAACCTCTACTTCCAACTGTGGCTTCTTGGTCGTTCGAGGCTTGGGGACTTGATCTGGTTGGCCCTATTACACCAAAATCATCAGCAGAACATTCTTATATCCTTGCAGCAACAGATTATTTCTCAAAGTGGGTTGAGGCCATTTCCTTAAGAGAGGTCAAGAAAGAGAACGTGGCGAACTTCATTCGTATCCATATCATCTATCGATACGGTATTCCCTATTGAATTGTGACAGATAATGCAAGGCAATTCCCCAATAGCATGATAGATAAATTATGTGAAAAATTCAAGTTCAAGCAATACAAGTCATCTATGTATAATGCAGCTGTGAATGACCTAGCAGAAGCATTCAATAAAACGTTATGCAATCTTCTGAAGAAAATTGTCTCCAAGTCGAAGAGGGATTGGCAAGAAAGGATCGGTGAAGCATTGTGGGCTTACCGAACTACTCATCGCACTCCTATAGGGGTTACACCATACTCACTTGTTTACAGTGTAGAAGTTGTCCTTCCCCTTGAAAGAGAAATCTCATCATTAAGAATGGCAGTGCAAGAGGAGTTGACTACTGAAGACAATGTCAAGTTACGTCTTCAAGAGTTAGAAGCACTTGATGAAAAGCGATTAGAAGCTCAGCAAGCATTGGAATGTTACCAAGCGAGAATGTCTAAAGCTTTTGATAAACACGTCAAAGCTTTTGATAAACACGTCTAACGCTTTTGATAAACACGTCTTACAGGAAATAAGTTCACAAAACATACAGGAAATAAGTTCATACAGGAAATAAACACGTCAGCAAGCTCCTTTCAGGTTGGTGATCTAGTATTGGCTGTAAGAAGACCAATCATCACAACAAGACATACAGGAAATAAGTTCACACCTAAATGGGATGGACCCTACATTGTCAAAGAAGTTTACACAAACAGTGCATACAAGATTGTTGATTGAGACAGATTAAAAATTGGCCCAATCAATGGCAAGTTTCTTAAGAAATTTTATGCTTAACGTCATTATACAGTAAAAACAATCAATTGAACTACGTTATGACTTGATCCTATGTTATTAAAAGGGTACGTAGGCAGCTTAAAGTTCACTTTAAGTTCAGTCACACGTAAAAAAAAATCATGTTTCATTGTCATCACATATGTAAGAATTGGGGAATTTCAAAAGATAATGTGGGAAGAATTGAGTTGTTGTCTAAGCGTGGCCAATGATCTGCAAAAAAGCCAGCCTATGACTTATCCACAAGGAGACTAAGTCCATCTTCTCTTGGTTGATTTCTATCAAAAAAATACTACAAGGTGTCGAACTCCAGACAAGAATTGTTCTGCGAAGTAAACCATCATTCTGCAAAACAAGATTACCAGAAGCAAGTTAGTGCTAATGACATGGTTGTGGAACAAAGAATATCTGAAAGCAAAGTGGACGGGGAAGGGCGCCATGATAGAGTTGCATCGTCTATCATAAACAAACCTTAAGAAACAGAAAAGCGTCATGATAAAGACTTATCGGCTATCATGAACAAACCGTAAGAAACTGAAGGGCGTCATGATAGAGTCGCATCGTCTATCATGAACAAACTCTAAGAAATAGGAGGACGTCATGATAGAGACTCATCGGCTATCATGAACAAACCCTAAGAAACCAAAGGGTGTCATGATAGAGTTGCATCGTCTATCATGAACAAACCCTAAGAAATAGGAGGGCATCATGATAGAGACTCATCAGCTATCATGAAAAAACCCTAACAAATCGAAGAGCATCATGATAGAGTTGCATCGTCTATCATGAACAAACTCTGAGAAACAAGAGGGCGTTATGATAGAGACTCATCAGCTATCATGAACAAACCCTAAGAAACCGAAGGGCGTCATGATAGAGTTGCATCTCTATCATGAACAAACTCTAAGACATAGGAGGACGTCATGATAGAGACTCATCGGTTATTATGAACAAACCCTAAGAAACCAAAGGGTGTCATGATAGAGTTGCATCGTCTATCATGAACAAACCCTAAGAAATAGGAGGGCATCATGATAGAGACTCATCGGCTATCATGAAAAAACCCTAACAAATCGGAAAGCATCATGATAGAGTTGCATCGTCTATCATGAACAAACTCTGAGAAACAAGAGGGCGTTATGATAAAGACTCATAAGCTATCATGAACAAACCCTAAGAAACCGAAGGGCGTCATGATAGAGTTGCATTGTCTATCATGAACAAACCCTAAGAAACAAGAGGGCGTCATGATAGAGACTCATCGGCTATCATGAACAAACCCTAAGAAACAGAAGGGCATCATGATAGAGCTGCATCATCTATCATGAACAAACCCCAGAAGTTGACGGTCAAATAAGTAGGACGTCGAGGAGACTATAACCTCATATATACTTGCATGAGACCTTCAAAGGCTTCCAAAAAAAAGAAAGGAAAAAAAAAAAGAAAAGAGAAGTTGTTTCTCTCATACCTTTGTTCTACTTGATGAGGAAAGAATGATCAAGGTATGGGTCTATTTATAAGGCTAACAAATCTAATTTCTAAGAAGATTTGGAATAATTAAATAATAAAATAAAATTAAAAGCGAATTATCTTATATTATTTTATCTTGGAATAAAATCTCGAATTTCACTTTTGACATATTTAAACATATTTTAATAATTTAATTTTTAAAATAAAATTAAAGTTCAATTATCTTATGTTATTTTATTATCTTATGTTATTTTGGAATAAAATCTCGAATTCCACTTTGTGATAATTAAGCATATTTAAATATTTTAAAATTTAGATTTTACCCTCATTTTTTATCTCAAATTTAAAATGGAGTCATAAATCTAACTTTATCCTAAGATTGAGATCTTGTATTTATCTCAATATTAGATTTGGTCATTTATCCCAAAATTAAAATTGGTCATTCCAAATTCTTGTGCATCTGAGGACAAATTAGAATATGCTAGAAATCTCATCTTTGTCTCAAATTAAAATATGGTTCTAAATTTTATAAAAAAAAATTAATTAAAAATTTTTTAACCTCAAATCAAAGTAAGTTGGGGATAAAACCTTAAACTTTTCTCAAATTAAGGATCGGTCATATTCCAACCTTTATTTCAAATTTAAATCAAATTCATGTACTATATTCATAGTTTGATTAATTTGATATGTCAAATTAAGCAAAAATAAGCGCATATTTGGACTTTAACGTTATCTTTTTCGAGATTCACCCACTTATACACGTGCATAAATCTCGAAAGGGGCATTTGTTGAATAAGAAATTTTGGAACCAATTACAAATCGACATGTCATTTACTAAAATAATTGTATTTGAGATTAACTAAAAATTGGCATGTGTCCCAAATTAAATTTAAAGACAAATTGGACAATTTTTAATGATGTCACATGTATGACGATTGGATCAAATTAATTATTTTGGTTCAATTAAATATTATTTACTTGGGCTAAAATTCAATTAAGTCCAAAAATAAGCTTAATTTAGCCCAAAATTAAATATGACTCAAATTCATGTGATTGAGTCCATGGGTACGGTGCATGGACAAGACTAGGCTCAAGTCCATAAAAGCCCACTAGGGAACTGTATAAATAGAGGAATTCTCTTCATTTGTGAGGAGGAAAATTTTTAACTTCAGAAGGTCTAGAGAGAATTCTCCAGATAAGACTCCTCAATTCCTGAAGTTAAATACCCTCGAAGATTGTAGCTTTCTTCCAAGACTCCAACTTCAAGAACACCCTCGAAGATTAAAGCTCCTTTGAAGATATAAACGTTCTTCCAAAACTCCAACTTCAGGAACACCCTCAAAGATTAGAGCTCCTATGAAGATACAAGTTTTCTTCCAAGACTCCAACTTCAAGAACACCTTCGAAGATTGAAGCTCCTTTGAAGATACAAGTTTTCTTCCAAAACTCCAACTCCAAGAACATCACATGCTTCGCTTCCTCAAATTAAGCGTAAGCATCCAGCCAAGAGAGAATCATAGGATCAAATTCTAAAGATCGAACAATATCGCATCAAATCAACGTAAATACATCATCAACACAAGTTCAACTCCACGAACCAAATTTCTCTGAAAATCTCGTGTGAACAATCATATTTAATTAATATTTCATTTAAATCACATTTAAATGAATATCTCTCCCATGACCTATAGTTTTAATTTAATTAGTTTAACTAATTTAATTAAATCAAATTTAATTAAATCAAATAAAACTAAACTTTTAGTTAATTTGTCAATTAATTAATTTCTAAATTATATTTTATATTTAATTTAATCCAATTTTGAATCATATTCAAATATAAATGTCTCTCATAACATATAGTTTTAATGTGTATCATATACACATTAAATTTTAACCTATAGTTCTAATCTAATTCATATTAAGTTAATATTTGAACTCATTCAAATATTTTATTCTCCGATAAATTAATATTGAATCATATCCAAAATTAAATTTATATAATAAAGTTTAATTAAAATATAAATTTTATATTATAATGTATCACCATACATTATATTAATTTTCAAAGTAAATTGGAACATTTCAAATTACAACCAATACAAATAAATCACATTACCCTTTATGAGCTAGGAATAGGACCTAATGGACCTACAAATCAGAAATTACAATGATATGAGATTAATTGGCTAAACTCATTAATCACATTAATCGATATTAGTTAACTATGTGTACACTCCACTAAAAACTCACAGTTGAACTTTTTTCACTGTAGATATATTTCTATGTCCAAAGATATAAACCAATAACTATATGTTAGTCCTTCACAAGTGTTCGAAACACCAACTAGGTCAAATTACCGTTTTACCCCTAGTTTAATTATAGTCCTTAAATACCAATGCTCCTTTAATGAAAATCTATTTATGGTCCAACCACTAAACAAAAACTCCTCTCGTGCCATAGAGAGGGTAAGGCCATTTGTTCAAGTTCCGGAGACACTATTTAAAGGAACACTCATCTACTTACCCTAAAGTCGAGAACGAGTGAATTCTATCTTGTATAATTATGTTTCCAGCTTTCCACTCAGTATTATCCCTAAAATGATAAGCATATTGAGTCGAAAATCTGGCCAAATCAAATGACAATCCCTCCCGAACAGGAGTTCATAATACACTCAAGATTAAGAATAAATTACCTAGGTCAGCCTAACGAAATAGAAACCTAACTAGTTAACGAAGTTAAATCTAGTGGTAACTATTTCATAGTCTGGTCTTATACATACTCATTGCATAGGATATCCTCAATCGTACGTCACCTATGCGAATGCGTTGGATCATTGCATTTGTATCAAATACAAAATAAGTCATATCCATAGTGTTATTAGGATAAGGTACCCAACCTTATCTCTATACTATAGATCCTTTAATTTGATCTCAAACATTGATCTTTATATGTCTCTACATAGAGATGTCCATTTAACCCGGAGGCCCTAACCCGAACGGGGAAGGTAATCTCCGAATACACTGGAATAGGGGGAGGGAATAGGGAGGTTTATTTCCCTATTGGCAAATCGGGGGATGGGGAATGTATTTTCCATCCCCGGCTTCAGCCTCGACCCTGCCAATATATATATTATTTAATTATTTATTTAATTATAAGTTAAAAAAGTTACAGTATGTCAATAACCCTATTTCTTCTTTACTAACCTTTCTTTCGCCGCATTTTCCTTTCTTTTGTTTTCTCTTCTTACTTTTCTTTCTTCATCTCTAATTCCATTCTTCTTCTTCTTTCTCTGTTATATTCTCCATCTTCTTCTTTCTTCCTCCATTCTATTTCTTTCTCCACACCGTCGTCTCTTTTTCTTTCTTTTATGTTTTATCCACCACTCAGACCTAGCTGCAGACAAATCCACACTATGAGTGATTTATTTTTTATACGAATTTTTTTATATGAGTTATTTGCAAGCTAAGAAGAAAGTATTGATTGGTAATTGGTTTATTTATTCACACTCTTCTCCTTTTTATTATCACTTTTCTTTTTTCCAAAATGAACATTTGTACTGCAAATTAAATAAGACTAGCGGTTGTATACATTTTCTTTGTGTTTATATCTGTTATTGTTGTGATTGTTGTATACACAACTTGTTTTGTGAAAGTTGAAATGGAAGAAAAATTTTAATCATGTAAATTCATATTTATGGTTCTTTATAATTATGTAAATCTATAGAAACATTTTGAGATTTTCATTATGTAAATGTAACTGTCTATGTTAGATGCTTAGGCAAATGTAACTGTCTATGTTAGATGCTTAGGCTTTTTTTAGAGCCTTTAATTTTTTTAGTTATTTTTTTTTAGATGAAAAAGGTATTTAATTGTGGTTTTCCATTGAAATAAGACTTACCCAAATAAACCATTTATTTAGAATTTCCATTGAACAGATGAGTTTTTAAGTAGAATTTTTCAAAAAAAAAAAATGTTTCTACTATCCTTTCTTTAAAATTTGGGAAGCACATTCTTTTGTATTAGGAATTAAATCTAATGATGTTTTTTGGGTAATGATCATTTATGCCTTGAAATTAGGTTAATCAACTTTATTTTGAGAGTACATTTTAACTACAAATGACTCTATCTAATGATAGTGAGTCTAACAAGGTGTTTCAACTCCAACATTTATGAACATGAGTGAATCAACTCCAATGAAAAGTACTTCAGGTGGTTATGATTAATCTACACCTATTACATTAGATAGTGATGATAATGAGGAAATACTAAAAAGTAGTTTGGAATCATTATAAAAGACAAAAAATAAGTGATACCATAAAGCAATATGTAATTATTGTGGAAAACAATTAAGAGGAGAATCTAGAAATGGAACAATAAATTTACATGATCATTTCAAAAATTTGTTCATTACGTAGATAAAAAGAAATTAGGCAATCATGCTTGAAACCCACTAAAACCAATTAGGGAAAATTAGTGTCAAATTCAGCCCTCTTTCATTATGAAGCTTCTAGAAGAGACCTTGCATGTGCCATAATTTTACATGAATATCCTATAAACATGGTTGAACACAAAGGATTTAGAAAGTTTTTTAATGGTATTCAACCATGTTTAAGATGATTTCAAGAAGCATGATGAGGAGAGATATAATAAAAATTTATGAGGAAGAGAGAATTAAAACAATGAAAATTTTGAAAAACAAAAAAAAAAGGGTTGCCCTTACTACGGACATGTAGACTGCAACAAGCCAGAAGAAGGATAAATGGCAATCAATTCACATTTTATTGATGATTCTTGGGTCCTACAAAGTAAACTTTTGAGGTAATTTGATTTAAATATTTCATCTTATAATCTATTTTTTTCAACATTTAGTAGTTTTCATTTTAACATATTATTACGTAATAATAGGTTTGTACATGTGCTGCATCCACATACTGGACATTGACTTGTTGAAGCATTAATAGAGTATATATTTGATTGGAACATATATCGTAAATTGTCCACTTTAACAGTAGATAATTGTTCAACAAATGATGCAATTGTTGACATTTTATTAAGACAGTTAAATTTAAGGCCACTTTGGTTGCTTGGAAGTTCATTTCACATTCATTGTTGTGCACACATTTTGAACTTGATAGTGAAAGATGGTTTGACTATAATTTCTGATGGTATAGAGAAGATTAGAGGTACGATGCATTTTTTGACCATTTCTCCAAAAAGGAAAGAAAACTTTGAGGAATGAGTTCGTCAATTACAAATTCCATGCACTAAAAAACTATGTCTTGATTATGTTACAAGATGGAATTCAACATATGTGATACTCAAAACTGCTTTGAAATACAAGGATGTGTTTCCTTGTCTAAAACAACATGAAGCACTATACACTTGTCTTCCTACAGAAACATATTGAGATTTTGCAAAAGAAATGTATGATAAATTTGAACCATTCTACTTAAGGACTGAATTATTTTATGAGTCGAGTTATCTAACCTCTAATGTTTTTTTTTTAGAAGTTTGTGAAATTAGGTTGGAACTTTTGAAGTGGCCTAATTCTGATGTTGAGGAGATACAAGTAATGGCGTCAAGAATGATTTCCAAGTTTGAGTGTGATTCATGGTATGTTGGCAATGGCTACAGTATGAGTGTGATTCATAGGAGGCAGAGACGGAGACGAGGAGTGCCATCCCCGACCCCTCCCCACCCCATGGACATCTCTATCTCTACATACTGTTCAAGACTCATCATACAACTTGATGGCACTCCTCGTCTCCGTCTCCGCCCCCTATCCCATTTCCCATCCCCACCAATTTTCTCGTGAGGATTCCGCGGGGATTGGGTTCCCCGTGGGAAAATATTCTTATTATTTTTTAAAAAAAGTTTTTATCTCATTGTTTTTTTAAGTTTTTATCTCATTCTTCATTCTACATATTTACTTAAAATATGTATAGTTTTTTTGTTAAAGTTTGAATCTCATTTTTCATTCCACATTTACTTGAAATATGTATTGTTTTCCATTTTCGATAGAATATTATGAATTTTCTTATTTAAGACAATTAAAATGTCAAATTCTCATTGTTTATAAAAATAAAAATTGAACTATTAGAAGAAGGATTAAGAAATCCATCCATAAAATTTAAAAATTCATAAAAAAAATTTAAAGATCAATCCATAACTATTCTAACAAAGAGTTCAATTACAACGATTTAGGTTATTAAGACAAAACTAATAATATAATCAATAATGTTTATTGAAATTCTAATAATAACACTTTATTAATAACAGTCAATGGATTATATTTACTATCTACGAGTTTTAAAACATAAAATCCAACAAAATCAACCAATGAAATCCCAGGAGATGCTGATGGTTGTGAAAGGACATCACAGTAGACTGTGTGAAGGATGGTTCATGTTCTAGGTGGAAAGGAGAGGATGGTTAATGTGTGCTTTATTCATTGTGATTTATCAAAATGAAGCGTTGAGCCTGTGCTATGAAATGAAAATGTTTAATGAATTGTGTTCGGCCAAAAGAACTTAAAACTTCACTCACTAAGTTTTGACTTACGTTTTAAGTTTTTCCTCCTCATGTTGTAAGAAGGTAAGCGATTGTTTAGAAAGGTAAGCAATCGGGTAGACAAGTAAGTGATCGGAGGTAAGCAATCGTTAGGGACGCTAAGCGATCATGTTTGAAAGGGGTAAGCGATTAGGGCTATGCAATTGATCAATGAGCTAAACGGTCAGACTGGAAACCTAAACGATCGTTGAAGGTTGAATTCTTTGAAGGCTTTTGGAATTTCTTTCTTTAGCTTTTGTTATAAGAATTTGTATCATGTCTTGTACTGTTGTAGAAACTTTGGGTTTGATTTAATAAGAGAAGTTGAATGATTTTATTTCCCCTACACGATGTTTATTTAAGTATAAGTTAAGTTGTGCTAAGTAATTCGGTACAAGGCATGACAATGGGTCCCCAAAAGACTTATAATGTGAGACTCGTTCGTAAAAAAAGAAGGTAATTTGGTTAAATGATCGCATAAGAACGTAAACGAACGTGTAGAAAACTAAACGATCGTGCAAGATAAGCCAGATGGTCGTGTAAGAAAAGCTAAACAGCCATATAAGAAGAAAACAACCATTTAAAAGGGTAAACAATCATTTAAAAGATTTAACGATCATGTAGAAGGATGAAGGATCATGTAGGAGGCTTAATGAGGTTCTTAAGGTTATAATTATCATATCAGTGAAGAGTATTCCAGATGTCTTAAGCATATTGCATGCATTTTGCTGCTAAGTAGGAGCTGGCAAGAATTTAAAGGGCGACTAATCCAATTTAAGATTAATATAAATAAGAAAAAATGACAAAAGGAAAGTATTATTCTTCTGAGATTTTGTTAAGAAAAGCTAAATGATCGAGATGCGTTGCAGAAGAGGACTAAACATTCTGAGAAAGGAACTTTAGACAGTGAATAATTTTCCAAAAATGTTTATAGATTTTTAAAGCTTTCTTCTAAACTCATACTGATTTGTAATGATATTTCATACATGAATGTTTATAAAGAGATTTCGAATGAAAGCTTCTGTTGTGTTTAAAGTAAGTTTTATGTGTTTCAAAGGAATGTGAAATTGGGTTCAAACCATTAGTCTTTTTCCTATCAATAAGCTACATAATAGTAAGGCAACCATGTAGAAAATGACTACATGGTGGAATGAAGCCGACCAATGCATAAAAGGAGTATATTGTGTTTGGTGGCTAGAGCAACGAGGAATGAACCAAGAAATTCCCGGATATTGTTGATAAAATGACATCACAATAGCCTAAACGCAAGATGTTGAGTCTTGGCGTAGGGAAGGGTTCATGTTCTTGGAAAAAGGATTTGCAAGACTAATGAGTATCTATGCAAACTATTATATTTGTTAATTGAGGTGTTAAGCCTACTTGAGTAAATGATTATGTTTATGAATTGTGTTTTAAAAGGTTTTCTTAAAACTTCATTCACTAAGTCATTGACTTACGTTTTAAGTTTTCTCTTCTGCAAGTGGTAAGAGGTAAGTGATCATTTCGAAAGGTAAGTGAAGGAGTTGAAAAGGTAAGCAATCGGTGCTAATTGATCGTTTAGGTAGCTAAGCGATCGTGTTAATAGGTAAGCGATCAGAGCTAAGCGATCGTTGAAGGTTGAAGACTTTGAAGGCTTTTGACATTTCTTTGTTAAACACTTATTTTAAGAATTTGTATCTTATTGTGTACTGTTGTAGAAACTTTTGGATTTAAATTAATAAGAGAAGTCTATTAAATCCATTTTTGTTGCGTGATATTTATTTAAGTTAAGTTATATTAAGTATTTTGGATCAGGACGTGACATATAATCTCTGACCTTGGGCTCTACCTCGTGAGCCTCAAGAGCCTGTAACTGATTGTTTCCAAACCAACATGTGAATATCAAGTTCAAGTTTTGTAAATTAGTCTTTCAATCATAATGTTTCGATAAGATCCGTGAAAACAAGCACTATCAATCCAACATTTCTCAATAGTTTAGTTCAAATAAACATAATCAATACAACATGCTTGCGTTCACAAAACATTTCATAAATAATTTCAAACAGATAAACATTTCTGAAATAAGTTTAAGATTTGAATGATCACTCACGACTTAATAGCTCAACTCCTTGGCCTATAAATTCTTCTAATTTCCTCTTACCCTAAAATATGATAATTTTATCTTAAATTAATTTCTTAATCCAAAAATATGCCGACATTACTCAAAATTTCCAAAAATAACAAAAATAGCGCAAAAAGCAGTGTCATGGCATGTTAGCCGCTGAGCATGGGTGATAGGCAACAGATGTACACACACAGGTCCCCAACCATCTGGTTGCATGCTAACCTCATGCCTTCACTCTGTACGCTCATGGCCACAACATCCAACCAACTCTTAATACCCCTCATTACGCATGCATAGCTTGTCGCATGTGTCTAGCGCGTGCCTCATGCCGCCTGGTTTTGCACTAACTATGTTGCACGTGTGCCATCTAACTAGATAACATCTCTTACCTTCAAAACGCGTGCAACAACAATGCCTTGCGTTCTGATGCTCAGCCACCCTTCAATGTCAACCTAGAAACCGGAACAAGTTCGAAATAAACATTCAACTTCAAAAATGCATATCTTTATCCAGCCTTCAAAATGAAATAATTCCTTCAACCAACTTTCTTAGAATTTTCTCAACTAGCAGACCTCTAAATTTGAGCTTCAAATTCTAAGTATTAAGCTCTATGGACTTCCAACAAGCAACCTTGCTCAAATTTTCAGGGAAAGTAACCTCTTCTCCATTCTTCACTCTAAAGAATCACTCAGATCTAAGCAAGATTGAGTATTGCGAGACGCTAATGAAAATGAATCCGAAGTCCATCACGAGACGCTAGTGGAAGTGAATCTCAGGTCTAGGCAATGAGACATTGGTGAAAGCGAATCCCAAGTCTGTAAAACGAATGAGTACTATGAGACGCTGGTAGAAATCTCAAGCCTATCAGGAGACACTGGTGAAGTGAATTTTAGGTCTAGACGATTAGATGTGGATGGAAGAATCCCAGGTCACACGACGTGTGATGAAAGTCATGATGAATTGAACCGAGTGGAATATATATGAGTATTGTGATTTATAAATTGATTCGAGGAGAATTTATGATTATGAAGATAAGATTGCTATTATTATTGAAATGTAGTATTCTCCAAAAAAGTATTTCCTAAACTCATCACTGACTAAGCCTTTGACTTATGTTTTAAAGTTTCCCCTCCCTAGGTTATCAGGCGTATTGAAGCTAAGTAAAGAAATGATTTCAAACGCAGAAGTCAAGTAAATGAGGGTAAGATGGATTGTTATGTAAACTTGTACGACGAGCAAGCAGTGTCATTCTATTTTCATTCGAAGAGTTTATAGGCAATTTTTATACTTCTGAACGCCGAGGGCTGCAATTCAATTTTAAACAGAGGCCGAGTGCTACATCACAGTTTTGTGAGGCCCAAGATGATGAGTGGAAGAACTGAGTCAAACATGAAAAATCTAAAAAAATAAGTCTTAGGTCTTGTTGTAATCATAAAGTTTGAATTTCCTCTTGTATTTGGATGTAAAGTGTTAAGTTGATAAAGAGAATGAGTTATATTTATTCTACTGGATTATTATTTGTGTTTATTGCCTAGCAATTAAATAGTCAATTTGAATTGAGTGTTGAAGACTAGGCGGCGGAGGTAAGTCTAGAAGTTGTCTTTCTGCTGTGATAAAGGTCTCTAAAATCCAAAGTATAAGCTTTGTAACGAGATAAGCTTAAGAAGTTGTTCTACTTACTAGGTGTTCAATGCGTCTTCTCGCGGTGAGATACGCGATGATCGCATAGAGTGGCAGTTAGGGCGGGGCGTGACAAGTTATCATATTAAGACTGATAGAAAGAATGAAATAGAATATCCTTATATTATATCTATTGTCTCAAATGAAAAACGTGAAGGAATGAAAATCCCAAATCAGAAGCGTATGGACGTTGTGCAAGTGAAATTCAATTTGTAAAATCAATAAATTCAAAAAAAAAACAAACTCAAACCTAAGCATGCTTCTATGGAGGAAAAAGGATAAAGAAACTAACCTTTGTAGAACCTTAAACAACTCTTTTTTCAAGCTTTCAGAACACCACGAAGCCTTCCTCGTTATTCTCAAGGAAAGAATCTAACAAAGAGGTGTGGAGCTTCTGTAATTTTGGTGAAGGAAAAGTATTTGAGAGAATTCTGTTTCTTTTGAAAATGCAGAGAGATCGATAAAAGAGAGCCCTAAAAATAATCTTTCTCTTTTACTTTTATATCAAATCTTAACCATTGATATTGATATGGAGGGAAAAGTTATCAAAATAAGTTCCTCCCTCTTTCCCACGTAGAAGGAGTTATTCTATTTATTTATTTAAAAAATATATATTAATTAAAATTTAAAAAATAAATTTAATTAATCTATATTATATCTCATATAATATAAACTTTATATTATATCATATATAATATAACCAATGGTTTAGATCTATCATATAATTTATAGTTCTAATATGAATCGAATTCATATTAATTTTAACCTATAGTTTATTTATGAATCTTATTCATATTATTATTATAATGTATCAAATACATTATATTAATTGTATCATATACAACTTATTTCCTTTAATCAATTTGAACAATTCAAATTAAACCAAAATAAATTTGATTCTCATTTATCCTTATTGAGCTAACAAGGGGATCTTATGGACCTACAGATTGAAGCTCCAATGAAATGGGATTAATTAATTAAACTTTTTAATTAAATTAATCTTTATTCATTAACTATTAGTCATTCCACTAAAGACTAATAGTTGCACTCTTCTTACTGTAGATATATTTTGGTGTCCATTAGATATAACCAATCAACAGTGCAATGACTCTTCACAAATTGCTCGTAAGTACAGCTAGGTCAAAAATTCATGTTGTGCCCCTATAATTACATTTAACTCCTTAAGTACCACTAATTCCTCTAATGAACAATAATTATAGTCCTACTATAACTGAACTCCTTTCAGGCCTAGAGAGGGTGTGGTGCCACATTGTTCAAGTCTTGGAATCAGCCCTTAAGAGAGCAATTTCTTTGCTTACTCTATTTATAGAGGAGTGAATTCCTTCTTGTGTAGTTGTGTTCCCAGCTCCCCAATCAGACGAATCCCCAAAATGGTAGGCATATTGAGTCGGCTACATAGGTCACTCTCACCCATGCAAATCAAAGGTTGCCTTCATAGACAGGAGTTCACAACTCACTCAGGATTCAAGTCAAGTCACCTATAGTCATCCTGGTGAAATGTAGTCTCAACTAGTAACGGTGTTAATAAGAGAGACTATTCATTTGATGGTCTGGTCTTATACAAACTCTTTATATAGAATATCCTCGCTCTAATGTCTCGACATGAATGATTAGGATCAAATCATTTGTAGCACTTTAGAACAATTGTAACAACTACAAAGCAGGTCGTATTCGTAGTGTCACCAGGATATGGTATCCAGCCTTATCCATTTACCACAGACCATTTAGGTTATCACTTAAACATGATCCACTTGTATGTCTCCACATACATGTTTAGGTTACAGAAGATAACCTTGGATGTTAGTTTATTGGTTTTGTGGGTTAATGCAACTAAATGTCAAATAAAATAAAACATATTTTGTTAGATAAATGAAAAGTTTGTATAATATATACAATTACAATCTACAAGACTACGAGATTTAGGGCATCAACCCCAACAAAACGTATATTTGAAAAATTATCTGCTTTATCTTTTGGATTATATTATGCAACAATGGACCTGAAGTTCATGAATCCAGACATATTTACAATTTGGCATAATTGATTATGTCATCCAGGATCTATAATGATGAGAAGAATTATTGAAAATTCGCATGGACATCCATTGAAGAACCAAAAGATTCTTCAATCTAATGAATTATCATGTGATGCTTGCTCTCAAGGTAAATTAATAATTAGACCATCACCGGCTAAAATAGGAACCGAATTGCACCTACATTTTTTAAACGAATTCATGGTGATATTTGTGGACTCATTAACCCACCAAATAGACCATTTAAGTATTTTATAGTCTTAATAGATGCATCTAGCAAATGGTCACATATGTGCTTATTATCAAGTCCATATTGCATTTGCAAAATTACTTGCTCTAATAATTACGTTAAGGGCATAATTTTCTGATTATACAATTAAGAACATTTGACTTGATAATGTTGGTGAACTTACATCCCAAACATTTAATAATTATTGTATATTTATTGGGATAAGTGTTGAACATCCTGTAGCTCATGTTCATACACAAAATGACTTAGCATAATCATTTATAAAACGTTTGGAATTAATTGCTAGACCATTGCTTATGAAAGCTAAACTTCCTACATCTGTATGGGGACATACTATTTTGCATGATGCATCACTTGTGTGTATTAGGCCAGCAGCTTATCACAAGTATTTACCATTACAATTAACATATAGCCATGAGCCAACTATTTCTCATTTGAGAATTTTTGGATGTGTAGTATATGTTCTAATTATTCCACTACAATGTACTAAGATGAGTCCTCAAATGAGGCTAAAAATATATGTTGGATTTAATTCCCCATCAATTATTAAATATGGTGAACCCCTGATGGGTGTTGTATTTATTGCACAATTTGTTGATTGTCATTTTAATCAGACAAATTTTCCAACATTAGGGGGAGGAATTATGAAGTTGGAAAAAGAAATTACATGAAATGTATCATTATTGTCTTATTTAGATCTTCGTATAGATCAATGTGAACTTGAAGTTTAAAAAATAATTCATGTGCAAAATATAGCAAATCAATTACCATATGCATTTGTAGATGCAAAGAAAGCAACTAAATCATATAGCAACTACAAATGTCCATCAAAAATTGATATCCCAACACAACAAGTTGTCATTAATGAATCTGGAACACGCCAGAAGTGTGGTAGACTAATAGGTTCCAAAGATAAAAATCCACGAAAAAATCGAATCAATAACTCAATTAAAAATATGGATGTTCTAGAATAAAACCAAAATTTGACTTCTGAAAGAAATCTCGAAGATAAAACAATTGAGGATAATAATAAGATTTTGATAAACTATGTCATGACAAGAAAAAGATGGAACCTAACTAATGTAGTTGTTGATAACATTTTTGCATATAACATTGCTCTTGATATGACATTCGAAAATGAAGATCCTCAACCACAATCTATTGAAGAATGTCGACAAAGAAAGTATTGGTTTTTGTGGAAAGAAGCAATGAGGCATAATTAAATTCACTTTCAAAACGTCAAGTTTTTAGACCAGTAGTCCTAACAATAGAAGGTGTCAAACCTGTGAGACATAAATGGATATTTGTGAGAAGAATAAATGAAGATAGTGAGATTACAAGATAAAGCAAGATTACTTACACAAGGTTTTTCACAAAGACCTAGTATTGATTATGAGGAGACATATTCTTCGATGGTGGATGCAATCACATTATAATTTTTAATTGGTCTGGCTGTGTATGAAAATCTAGGCATGCATCTTAGGGATGTAGTCAAAACATATTTATATGGATCGCTTGATAAAGCTATTTATATGAAAGTCCCAAAAAGGATTTAAGATACTTGAAACATATAAATCAAGTTGTTGAAAACTATGTTCAATAAAGTTACAGAGATCATTATATGGATTGAAACAATCAGGACGAATGTAGTAGAATTTCCTGAGTGAATATTTGTCACAAGAATGATATAAAAATAATCCAATATGTCTATGAGTTTTATAAAGAAATCACGATTGGGATTTGCTATTATAATTATATATGTTGATGATTTAAATATAATTGGAACTTCTAAAGAGCTTTTAGAGATAATAGAGTATCTTAAGAAAGAATTAAAGATGAAAGATCTCAAAAAACAAAATGTTGCTTGATTTGCAAATTAAGCATTTAACAAATGGAATATTTGTTCATCAATCAACTTATACAGGAAAAATTTTGAAAAGATTTTATATGGATAAAACACATCCATTGAACATTCCAATGCAAGTTCGTTCACTAGATGTGAAGAAAGAATATTTCGACCTCAAGATGATAATGAAGAACTCCTTGGTCCGAAAGTACCATATCTTAGTGCAATTGGTGCACTTATGTATTTTGCTAATAATACAAGACCAGATATTGCATTTTCAGTAAATTTATTAACTAGATATTGTTCCTCCCCAACAAAAAAGACATTGGAATAGAATTAAGCATATACTTCGTTATCTTCGAAAAACAATTTATATGGGATTGTTTTATTCAGATAAATTAAATATGACTTAGTTGGTTTTGCATATTCTAGATATTTATCTGATCCACACAAAAGCTAGATCTCAAATAGGTTATCAATTCACATGTGGAGGAACTGCTATATCCTAGTGAAACAGACCATAACAGCCACCTCCTCAAATCATGCAAAAATTCTTGCAATTCATGAGGCTAGTCGAGAATGTATATGGTTAAGATCGATGACTCAACACAATCGAGAATCATGTGGTTTGTCTTCTAGTAAACTCTTTCCAACAACATTATACGAAAACAACATGACATATATAGCTCAAATCAAATGAGGTTATATTAAAGGTGATAGAACAAAGCACGTCTCATTGAAGCTTTTCTATACCCATGATCTTGAAGCTTTTCTCCTTTATTTTATTTCCATACTAGTTTCTCATTTTCTTTAGTTTTCTTGAATTTCCTATTTATATTATTATATTCTTAATATATACCCATGGTGATCGTTTCTGTTCACACGAGATTTTTGAAGAAATTTGACTCATGAATTTGAACTTGTGTTGACGCTGTATTTATATTGATTTGATGCAATGTGGTTTGATCTTTAGATTTTTATCCTCTGATTCTCTCTCAATTTGATGCTTACGCTTGGTTTGAGGAAGCGGAGCACGTGATGTTCTTGAAGTTGGAGTTTTGGAAGAAAGCTTGTATCTTCAAAGGAGCAATCTTCGAGGGTGGTTGACTTCAGAAGTTGGGGAATCATCTAGTTTTTTAGGAGAATTATGTGTAAACTTTCTGGAGTTAAAAATTTCTAACCCCAAAAATGAAGAGAACTCCTCTATTTATAGAATTCCCTGGTGGGCTTTTATGGACTTGGGCCCTAGTTGATCCATGGACCAAACTCATGGACTCAATCACATGAATTTGGGTCATATTTAATTTTGGGCTAAATTAAGCTTGTTTTTTGTTTAAGTTTACTTTTTGGCTCAATTTAATATTGAATTTTAACCCAAGTAAATAATATTTAATTGAACCAAAATAATGAATTTGATTCAATTGTCATAATAAAGACGTGAGACATCATTAGAATTGTCCAATTTGTCTTTAAATTTAATTTAGGACGCATGTCAGTTTTTAATTAATTTCAAATACAATTATTTTAGTAAATGACCTGTCAATTTGTGATTGGTTTCAAAAAAATTTATTCAACAGTACCCCATATTTACAACACTATCAACTTTACCACACTACTAATAGAATATTTAGAATATTGTGTAGTCTTCTTTTGACAAAATGGCACAAACAAAATATTGGTTATATAAAGTCAAAATACTCTCATTATGATTTGTCGGGTTTTGATATAAAATGTTAAAATGTGCTTAGCAGGCACATGTATGTTATTGGGGGTATGAGATCTCAAGTTCAAATCTCCCTATCCCAAGCACTATCACAATACTTTTTTGTAAAAGTATAATAGTAGTTTATTTTTTAATTCAACCCAAAAATGTCATCACGAGTTGTAGTTTTCTTTTTTAATTCGAGTGGGTCTACCAATTTCTAGTTTCCTTTATTTCTTTTCCTCTCTTTTCCCTTTAAGATTATATTAAATTTGTATGTCACTCGAAATATTATATTATATTTGTATCCTCTATAATTTTTATAAGTAGAAAAAAAAATCAATAAATAAATCTCATTTAATTAACATATCTTTTCAAAAATATAACAAAACGGCAAAATATTTATACTCTATAGAACAATTCCGAAAACAGAAAAAGCCCACAGGCCCAACGTGGAAAATATCAAAAATGTCTCGTCAACCATGTCGTCAACAACCCGAGCGTAATATATTTAGTACACCATCGCATAGATTTAGTTATTGTTTGGTACACGATTGTTTAATTTGAATACATTTAAATTTGGTTACACAATCGTTTGGATTTGTTATTATTTTTACACAGATCGTTTACCTTTTTTATAGGATCGTTTACATTTTGCTACTTTAATCTAAATAATCTTTTTTCAAGATTCTTTATACACGATCTTTTAAATTTTCCTACTCTTTGAACACAATCATTACCCAAATCTAAACAACGTTTTTTCAAATCTTTTATATTTATATTTAGTACACGATCTTATGAACAACTAATAAAAGTTTGAAAAAAATAAATCTTTTATATTTGATACACAATCTTGAACCAAATAGCAATTCGAAAAAAAGAGAGAAAAAGAAGAAAGTCGATAAAATTCACAGAGGATCTAATTCGCAAACGAAGAGGTGAAGAAAGACGATAAAAGGGAAGGGCAAACATAAAATATTTAAAAAATAGCTAACTATATGAACTTTATTACACGGACCATGAATATTTTACCCGTTCGTTATATTTATAAAAGTTTTCCTTTAATTGACCTGAAAATGAATACCAAAGAAATGAGTTAAGAAACACTATTTCTTCAAATTGTTCTACATTGTTGTGAGTTCATGACAGAAGATTCAGAACAAAAACTCATGCATCTTGACGTTTGTAAAAAACGAGAATATGTACATTAAGAGAAGGTTGAAGTTAGAACAGCTATTTTTAGAGTAATTGCTTCATTTGCCCTATTTATTTTTAATTTGGTTGAATCTGGACCCATAACTATCCAAAATTGCGACGACTTAGCATTAGCATTGTATTTGGCATTTGCCTCGATAATTGAATTTTACATTAAAAATTTTAAAAGTGCTTTAAGAAAAATTTTGAGGTGTATTTAAAAAATTTTGAAGGGTACGTTCTCTAATAAAACGATTTTAACTGTTTCAAAATCACTCCAAAATGACATACTAAAAAGGCATAAAATCCATCTCTCAAGATACAGAAGTATTTCAATGAAGAAATTTGGATAATTCGGTGACAACTAATCACACATTCCTAAGAAAAGAAAGAAGGATGAGAGAGAATTTAAGAAAGGCCAATGATCATCATGATTATAACAATATGTACTCTGGGTTCTCCAGAAATCAAGATACAAACACAGTTATTGAATGACAACCTAATCCTGATAAAAACAAATTATGGGAATTCAATGATTTTTATCAAACACCAAAGTGATGTGATATAAATTTATTAGTAGAGAAGGAAGGGATGCTTGATTATTCAACCCAATAGATTTATGGAACATCACTTTATAAGATCAGATTTGAAAAATCAGTTGAATTCCCAAAAATTAAAGAGTTATCTGAAGAGAAGGGAGGAGGGAGGGGTGTTGCTATTATCTCCTGCATTATGCAATATTGGTTTGTTGGTAATTTGATTAGCAACCCCACTACAAAATACTTAAACTCAGATATGTGATACAAGATGAACAGAGCAGAAAAATTATGATAAATTATTTTTTTCCCAAAAAAAATGAAAACTATATGCACAAATGTGATATACGTATATATATGTGATAGATATACACATATATCACTCTTTTAACTTACATGAGGGGACTTCCAGAGATCATCTTGGACCGGACAATTCATCGGGAGGAATTTCAGCAGTAGAGTCGAGAATCCAAGTCGTACTTGGGTGGGGATTGCGGCTTAGGTCTTGGTGAAACCGCTCCTCTTTCTGCCATTCTTCCCATCTTTCAGCTAAACCATCACCCTCAAGCATCCGTACAACCTCTGACATCTTAGGCCGTTCTGTAGGAGTGCCTTGTGTGCACAACAAGGCAACTTGTATAAGCTGCTCAACTTCATCGTCTGGATATTTCCCCGCAAGATCAGGATCAACTAGTGTTTCCAACCTCTTGTCTTTTAGAAGTCCTTTCACCTATAAGTTTCCAGTGTGAATATAAAAATGAATACTTTCCTATAGTCCAACCTGTATTGTATGTCTATATCGATTATCAAGTAACTAGCAAGGCCTGAATCATATAACTTTTAAGGCATCTAAATTCATACCCGTCTATTCAAATACTAAAACAATATGTGTTATTAGATTAACAAATACTTTCTATGACACTGTAAGGATGTCATCTTCAAAGGTCGAGGAAGCAAACCCCTTATGAGGGCAACTGGGCCAAAGAGTGGAGTCATGAAGTCAGAAGAGTTGTTTTGTAGTAGAGCTCATAGTGTAAGGAGTTAATAAGAAGTTTTTATAATCATGGAGCTCAACAACTACTTTGCCAAACACCTCAAGGGAAACTAACAGACTTACATGATGAAAATCCTTTAATTTATTGTACTCGTATGAAGAGCCTGTCTCGATTGACTAGGATAAAAATGTTTCTAAAAAATCACTTTTATTAAACTCTTTTGATAGTAGCTATTTAAAATGAAATTTGAAAGTGTTTCAAAAGATATTTTGAATGATTGTCAAACACTCCGATTTCTTCCAAAACGACTTAATTTCAAAATTGAACACTTGAAAAAGTTAAACCAACACCAAAAGTTGCCACGTTTTAGACTCTTATTGATGCTAAACTAATAGACTCAACCATAATTTCATGAGTCAAAATATTAATGAAGAGAATCCAAACATATAGAGGTAAGGCAAAACATACCCAATCAAGAAGCATGACATCATCATCATTTGCAAGCCGGGCAAGATCAAAGGCCCTCTGTCCAGTTATGAGTTCAAGAAGCATTACCCCATACCCAAAAACATCAGTCTTTTCAGAAGATTTTCCAGTTGAAAGGTATTCAGGAGCTATATGCCCAATAGTTCCCCGTACTGCAGTTGTGACATGAGTATCTTTGTAGTCCATGAGTTTAGCCAACCCAAAATCACCAACAACAGCTTCATACTCCTCGTCAAGTAAAATGTTTGCAGCTTTCACATCACGATGAATAATCTTAGGATCACAATGATCATGTAGATAAGCAAGCCCCCTTGCCGCTCCCAAAGCAATACGTTTCCGATTCAACCAATTAAGTGGAGGTTGTGTGTCTGGACGTTCTGCAATAATGTATAAACGAAAACAAGTGTAATGTGAAATTAAGCATGCGCCCTGACTGTGCATGACATGTTGATTTTCATTCAGTGATTTCACAACTAATCTTTATATTTAACTTAATACTTTTTAAGTTCAACCATGCAGTCATTTCACGCAATTGTGAATTTATGACGGAGATCTCATCAGTATGTAATTCTTTTTCCTGACTGCAACCCTATACACAGGTTTAAGTTCCATACTATATGTACAGTGTGCTATGAAACAGTACCTCTCAAACATGATGCTACACTTCCGTTAACCATAAATGGATAGACCAACAACCGCTCAGTTGGTGTCATACAAAAGCCACGAAGACGGAGCAGATTACGATGCACAGCCATGCTTATCATCTCCACTTCTGTTTGGAATTGCAGCTCCCCACCCTGTGAACGCTCCTCTTTGAGTCTTTTTACTGCCACTAGAGACCCATCAGCCAACCGTCCCTTATAGACCTTGCCAAAACCACCTCTACCCAGAATATGTTTGTTGCTAAAATGATCTGTTGCAACTTGTAGTTCACGAAGAGAGAACCTCTTAAGCTGACCAAGATGAACTTCCGGATCCTCTTCGGCTGTAGAAAAATTGAAATGGAATAAGGAATCCTCTAAATGACGTAGGAACATAACATTTTCTTAACTTTGTTGCTACAGTACACTGACCAGGTACATCAAAGAAATGATCTTGTGGTTTCTTCCGACGCCACAAAGCAACAGCAACAGCAGGAGCAGCAAAGAGTAAAGCAGCAGCAGCAGCAACTCCACCAGCAATAGCTCCAGTGGCACTATTGCCTAAGCCCATGCATCAAATTAAAAGGATAATGACGTCATAAAGTCATAGTTTAATCAGCAGAGACAAATGACCAGATATCTTCTGTCCTTTTAAGAAACAAACTATATGTTGATAATTTAGAAGTTACAACAAAAATAAAGTATTATTCAATTTGGAGAATAAAGCTAAAAACCTCAATTCATAATCAAATATATGCGGAAAATTTAAGAAAAAGTAAATAGTAAAAAGAGGTTTCATGTTGGACGGTAGTTGCTGAACAAAGAACACAAAGCAACAGTTTTATATTGATATTTAGCTACATCCACTCTCCCACACCACTCAGAATGCTTGCCCTCAAATATCTTTATGAATCTTTCCAACCATATTTCCAAAAACCCATGTTTACCCATATCAACTTCATTTCAAATGCCAAAGTAGGAATAGTCTAGTATGGCTATATCAACTTGAACATGTCTAGTACTGAAAATGGCAGCTAGAAGAACACTGGAAGTAATTTTATTTTAAGAATATAGAAAAATAAAGTCAATTTACTAAGCCGGTAAGACAATTTGAAGATCTTTAAGCTTTTTAAAGAATCGTGGAACTCTCTCTTAACTTGAACACACAAAAATAGACAAGAAAACCAGAAGAAATCATATAACAAACCTGATATGGGGCTTGGTGAAGAAGGTAGAGGAGGTGGTGGAGTACGCACAGCAGATTCATTAAGCTTATTATGAGCAAAACTGCATGGATAAGGATGGTCATCAACTTAATCGGTTATCGTAATAAGATAAAGAATAATAATAATAATAACACAAAGCTTATTACCTGATAGGGGTAAACAGAGAAAAAGAACCATTGACCGGGATATCTCCAGTTAGCTGGTTGTATGAAAGATCCCTGCAGAACAGTTGATTGGCAATGTTACTTAAAACAGAAAAATGAAAATGATAGGAAAAGAGCAAAAATTACTGATCCTCAGAATGAACGTTAATAAACACAAAACTCACAGGACTTGCAAGGATTTAACATTAGTTAATGACACTGGAATTGTTCCCGATAAGCTGTTGTTGTTAAGACGCCTATTTCACATATGAAGAAAAAGTTAGAGATCCACCAGGCACAGAAATATAACAAAAAATGGGAATAAAATAAAAGTCATGCTGGGTATAATTGAGCAAGAATGACACGCTGAAATATAACTTATGAAGCAATAATTCAGATTTGAAGATGACAAAGAAATGGAAAGTAAAGCAGAAAATATGTCTGGAAGCATTTAAAATTAGTTTTCCAACATAGACTCTTTTCATTAACAATCAGAATGCACCAAGAGAACCATCCTTCCATATTTTTCATGAGAGAAAACCACTTCATAGAAGAAACCGGAGTTGTTATAGACATCTTTGCTTGGACGTAGACAAATGTACTCATTAAGTATGCAGTGACTGTGGATGTAGATAATACCAAAATGTAGTCTTTCTCTGGTCTCCTTGCTTGGAAGGGCGGAGCATAAACAAGAAATCCTAACCTCCTCCTATGAAGCCTTCCTGATTCATTCACTACAAAAACAAGATTTCACTTCTTGGTGCAATAAATTCATCTTTTTTTACCTCTTTTTTTGTAATTACTCTTTAATTTCCACCCATACTAATTGAAGAGCCTTCTTAACTTCACCCAAGCCACACCCATAGACTAGTACCTTAATGTGTATTTCATTGTTATGATTTCCCTCGACTCCAACCAAATGTTGAATCATCGATTGACTCAAAAACTTAAGTTGATGGGTTATAGTAAATTTCAACACCTTAACACTCACCCTTCACTTGTGGACTTCAAAAAATTGTAGAAGACCAAAAAATTGAAATCAAAATGGAATAGACATTACAAGAGGATTGAACATAGGACATGTTGCTCTAATACGATGTTAAATCACCAATTAACCTAAAAAACTAAGCTATTGGGCTATAGTAAATTTAATTATATCGACATTTTAATACCAGAAGCTATCAGCATCTTTTTTTTTTTTTTTTTTCATTTTCTACAACGAGGTCATGTATAACAATCTCATCACCCCACTAGCTAACATAGAAAAAAATTCTCAAATAGTAAAAGTATCAATGAGAATCTCTTCACAGCCAGGCAGAACCAGGCCCCCAATTGAGGTAGGAATCACTTGAGCCACATGCATCATTTGATAAGTGCACTCAAAACACCCAAACCAGTCCTCAAACTGGCTTGTCAACCACACTTTCCTTCCCTAAAAAGAATGCTTGTCGCTGAAATCCCTTTCTTGGATTAGAACAACAGAGTAATTAATAGTATGCTCCAAATGCTCCTTGCTGAAATTCCTTCCATGGAGTGGGGCAAGAGAGTAGTTAATAGTTTGCTCCAAGACTCTGCCCCCTCAAGAATAAGATGCCAACCGAGATGGAGTTAGAAACCAATCTTTACTTCCCTAGGACTTGCCTCAAAATCTAAACAAAATTTTAGGTGTCTTGAAAAAGAAGTAACCAACCCTTGTTACTTCTTCCTTCTCCCGGGTAGAGTCACAGTCAAATTTAGTGCCTCATAAGGCATAAAGAAATGGCATGAAGAAACTTGCAAATATAGTTCTGATCAGAGATCCTGGTATACCGTACTAATATGAGTATGTCCCATAGATCAAGTGAGATTATCATGACACAAGAGTATATGGTCCAACATTCCCCAGTTCCTTGTATTGGTTACGTTTTTATTTTTCTGTTTTAGCAATAACTGAGTTTTGTTTAATATCCCGTAAGCAGAAGCTAAATAAGTGCCTGGCTATAATGTAGGAAATGTGCAAATGTTAGTCTACTGTTGACATGGCCCAATTTCCAAAAACAAAGGGTGTGGATTTTTACCAATTTCAGTACTTGACTCAATGGAAACAGCATAATAAGCATCAAGTACGAGTCTGGGATTGAGTTATGAGAAATCTTTTTACTTCACTTGTGCCCTTTTTAGTAAAGGCATTAGTGCCCCTGCCCTTAAACTATTAGTTTAGTGAAGGTAGTTCATCTACACCAATGACTTTTGAAAACCCTACAAATAGATAAGGTAAAATGCAAGAAGGAACCAGGATGGTAAAAGAGGATCTATAACGCTTTTGATAAAGTTGATTGGTGTTCTGTGGATAATGTTCTACTATAGGCCAGGCTTTTCATTTAAATCGAAGCAAAACAGATAAATAGTGGCATACCCAATACATCATTTTCATTCCTTCTCAAAAGAAAATCTAGTAAAAAAGACGAAGGTACAAAAGACACGCGCTCACAGAAATTTATATCCCAAATGGATTTTCGGCTTCAAAATTGGAACTCACTTTATAATTCTTCTCATATTACCCAATCAATCTTATGTGCGTTGATTGCTCCCTCTACAATGCCAAATGAAAAAACATCTTGCAAACTTTCCTATGACAAAATTGTAGTATCATAAACCTAATTGATCATACTGGATCCTTAAAGACTAGAACAAATATGGCTGTCTTTATATTTGAATGAGAACATCACATCATCCAACAAAGCAGAAGAAGACCATAGACAATTGACTCTTCTTAAATATTAAGGAATAGCCATACCATTCTTTCTGACCAGAGCTGGCAATGACCCCAACCCAACCAACACTAAGGGATAACTAAATAATGCACTCCTGAAATAAGTTCTTTTTCTTTTTTCCTTTTTCTTTTTACAAAGCAGCCAACCCTAAGTAGTCATTTCATGATTGAGTTTGACGTGATTTTTGTTGAGTCATTGACCAAATCTATCCAATGCTTAGACCAACAACCTTCATGGACGAAGCATGAGTATCACAACATCAGCATCCAAAGATCACCCTTTGATTCTTTAGTTGGTGAGCGAGGGGGAGGGAGCAGGTAAGAAAGTCAACTGGTCAAAGATAAGCCACTTGTGGCCGAAAGGAAGGGAGTAGCATCTTGTCACAGATAGGTTGGGTTCTACTTGAATAAGCAAGCTCGTTACAAAGAAGCCAATGTGCAGTACCCTCATCAAAAATTAGAACATTGAGTGACAAAATATGTACAATAAAGTAGATGTTCCAACTATTCACATCTTTTTCTATGAATACTTGGAATAGAAAACATCTACCCTATAAACATTTTTCAAAGCTGACATAAATTGCTTAAACAAAACAAAAAAAAAAATGAATCTCAAAAAAGTAACTTAAACAAATAAGCCATGCAGCAAAAGCATGGGAAAAAAGGAAAAGGAAAATTAAAGCAGATGTTAAACAAGACTACTAAAGGGGAGAAAAGATTAGGGATGTGTAACCATACAGGAAACGCAGTTTTTGAAGCTCTCCAAGTGTGAATGGTATGGGACCAGTTAAATTGTTCAAGTAAAGATCCAAGCTCACCAGGTTTGTCAAAAGCCCAATCTCAGGCGGAATTTCTCCAGTAATATTGTTACTGTAAAGCTCCCTGTCAATCACGATGTGTAACACTTATGAGAAATGTAAATCAATAAATTTGGTAAGAAACTAAATGAAAATAAAACCTTGATCAGGGGGAAAAAAGGTAAAGAAACAAAACACAAGGAAACTTGATCTATAAATTCCTTCAATTACTACAACCCCAATTAGGGAGAGAGAGATGTAATCAAGATGGAGAATCAAAAAGAAGAAAGATCAGTATAAGCAGAAATTGATGAATACTCACAAATATTGCAAATTATGAAGATCGCCAAGTTGTGGAACCAACGTGCCAGATAGATTGGCATTTCCAAGGTCACTGGTCAAATAGAAAGGAAAAGATTGAGGGGCAGCATTCATAATAATAAATCCCAAAAGTGATTTGTTCCGAGCTCCTAGTAGGGATAGAAGCTTACACTCGAGTGACACTATTCTCACTGTCACAGGTGACATGGAACCATGTGCAAGGATTAACAAGAGTCGGATCCCAACTCTGTAATACACCGTTGGGATCTTGTAAATTTGACTTCAATGCATTCAAAGCATCACCTGCGCCCACAGAAGTTCATAGTAGTTAGTCCAAGGAACAAGTATGCACATAAGCACAATCCCAGTTCGCATTCAAAACTGTAATCAGAAATGAAAAGTAGATGAAATAAATAAATATACTAGATAAAATGACGTTGCAATCTTGAGAAAGCCAGTAACATCTCAAGCCAAACAAAGCTTTGAGTTCCAATAAACTTCCATATAGCTAAAGCTCAGCCAATGGATGAGCAACATACTTCAAAATTTCCAGCAAAACACCTAAACCATGCTTCTTATTTCAAACTGTACACAGTCCAAAATGTAATCACATGGATCGGTTTGCAGTAAAGTTATGAGCAACATAGCTGGGAATGACAACGACGAGTGGAAATAATGAAACCCAAAGAAAAAATTTAAAACTGTTTCATTTGAGCTATACCCAGATAGCTCAATAATTCCCAATTTTACATATAAAATTTTCCAGGCGATCAAACAAGTGAAACAACACAGATGGGTCACATTCATATTATCATTTATGAAGAAGATACAAATCATAAAAACAGAAACAAAACTCAATGAGCAAAAAGTAGCCACACGAATAAGAAATAATGAGAAATTCAAGAGAGAGAGGGGAAAAAAAGACCTTCAGGATTAGCAGAGAGCAAGGAAACAAAACCCAGAAAGAAAATGAACCACAAAGAAGAGGAAGAAGAGCCCAGCATCACCGACATAACGCAAAACAAAACCCAGAGCACTAAATTGAAGAGTGGAAAAAATTTGACATAACGAGAGAGGGATGGGTGAGGGGGATTTGGAAGGAGATGAACGAAAAGCCCCAACAGAATCCTCGAATCAAAGCTCCAACCTCATTGACCGATTGATTCTGTGGGAAACTTCGAGGAAGCTACCCAAAAACGTAAGAGAACCCCGTTGACCGGAAGATGAGAGAGGAGAGTATGAAGGGGGGAAAATGCTAAAGAGGAAGAAGAAGAGATGAAATTGAGAAGATGGAGAAGAAGAAGAAAGGTTCCATGAGAGAGGGAGAACAAGGGAATTGGAGGAAAGATTTTGGGGGTGGGTTGAATGGGAACCCAAGAAGAGAAGTCGTTGGGTTTGGTTTGCTGTAGAGAGCTGGCTCAAGGGCTTACATTTCTTTCTATTTTGTCAATAAATTTCGTTTTTTTTTTTTTTTCTTTTTCTTTTTCTTTTTTTTTTTTTTTTTTTATTTCCACCGTTTTGAACGGTCAAACCACCTTCTTACCGGCTACCGGCTGCCAGCCCCCCGCCCTTTCTCCCTCCCTTTTTTTTCTCCACTGATCTGATTGTAACACTTCCTAATGTAATTAATTAAGCGGAAATTACAGCAAATAGTACCATTTAAGATATTAATTAAAAATAATAAAATATTTGTAATATAACCAAGGCTATAAGTCAACTGGTAACACATTTTTCAAATTAAAATTTATCACTACTAACATCCATTAATGATACCAACTATCAACTGCTATAATCGATAGTTTCAATTTGAAAAATTTGGAAATAAACACTTGTAATGGTGGTAAATAGATAATTATCGTTGATATGCTATCGATGATAGTATCTTATACTAGTAATCAGTTATAGCAACTTATAGTAGCTATTAATGAAAGCTTTATACGTAAGAAAATGGAGAGAATAGTGTGAAATTGAAATCGATTAGTGATAGTTGCTATCGTTGATAGCTGTCATCATTGATAACTTTAAATTTGATAAATTCGGGAAGAAACATCAAGAAAATGGGGGTTACACATGAGTTCTTTAGTCTTTTTACTAATTTTTGTACTATATATACAATTGTTTTATCTCTATACTAAATATTCTATTATTTTTTGCTTAAATATTATTTGGGCAAATGGTCCTTAATTAAGGTTTAAAATATTATTTGGGTCCATATTTTTAAATGTTTTATTTTTTTAGTTTTATATTTAATGGTTCAATTTTAATCTATGTATTTTCAATAAATGTTAAGTTTATCTGATGGCTAGTTTTATTGTTTATTTTTTAAAAAAAAAACTTTAGATTAAAATTGGACAATTGAAAAATGTTTTTGCTCTTAGCTTTAAGCACCTCATGTTTGGGGTTCCAATTAGATGGTCTTCTCAACTATTATAACATAAATTTAACTGGTCTTATTGTTTCAAATGATTTTTTTATTGCAATGTTTATTATCTCTTACGAATCCTCTCCTTCTCTTTTTATCGTAGGGTTTTCTATTTTTGTACCCAAACTAGAATAGTCTTCATTATAAATACAAACAAAAAAGTATGCACTTCAAACACAAACGGATAGATACATATTATTGTAACTCATAAACTACAATAACCACGACTATAATAATCAATTCAATGCCTTAAAAATCGACAACAATGATTTTTTAACCAATTATGATCGACATTTTCTTTTATTTTTCTCACTTCTAAGTAAAAGATACCAATATAACAAGTTTAATCACAAAACAATAACTTCAATATAACTGAACTAATCAAAAAGTCAAAACTTTCAATTTTTGAGTCTATAGATTTTCGTCGTGTTCAAATTATTAAATATAAATTGAAAGCTTTTGATATTTTATTTTAAAAGAATTGTTGAATATGAAATGAGATAATAGATCCATAATGAAATACTGAACGGTTGATGAACCTTTTAGACAAATATTAGACTTTGATGTTTTGAATTTGGTGAATTGTGATTTTTAAAGTTTTTGTGAAGTTTAAACCAAAACTATAACAAAACTATGAGCATCAAATTGAAACTTCAATCCAAATTATTATCGATTTAAAATTTAACATAACTCAGAAATATTCTAGCTTTATATTTCAAAGAAAATAAAATTGTGGTAGCTTTATTTATTTTTTTAGTTTGGTATAGGAGTGTTCACCAATTCATATTTACCCAAATAGTAAGAATTGGGTTGGGTTATATTTTGTGCTGGGGTGAAGTGGGTTAGAAAATTGAAAGAAAAGAATTGAGTCAAGTTGTCGAGTTGGACAGTTAAGGGGTCAGGTTGACCCAGCCCGACCCGATTATATATATATATATATATATATATATATATATATATATAACCCTAAATACATTTAGCTTTCACGTTTCAGTAGGCAGCACCTCATGTGCTTCACTTCTTAACGCTAAACCTCATTCTTCCAAACTCACGTTTTTAGTGCTTTTCCAATCATTTCTCTCATAAAACCTCATTCTCCTCTTTCTTTCTTCCTTCTTTGTTGCTCTGCATTCTTCAAGTCAATCCATCTCTTTTTCTCCTTTCACTTTTTCATGCTTATATCCATCAATTTTGCATCTGGACATTTCTTTTTTTTTTTTTTTTTTTCTAAAATCAAATGATTCTAGCTATCAATCTTGTTAGGTTTGTTTCTTTATTTGTTAGTTTGATATCCCTTTTGGCTAATGGTTTTTGTGGGTTTTTCTTTTTTTCAGTTGTTTTGGTTTCCATTCCATTTGCACTCCCTAAGAAGATAAAAGAAAAGAAAAAAAACCAACCCGACTCAACCTAAATTTTTCTGGTTGGATTGAGTTGGGTTAACCCAGCATATTAACCCAATTTGGTTTAGGTACATCCTAGTTTGTTAAGGAGCTATAAACAAACTTTTATCTTTTATTTCTAGAATTTTGCTATTCATTCTTTAAAATCTTTATTCTTATGGTGCATTAATATAAAATATGTGTGTAAGTACATGTCCAAGTTTAATTTAGTGGGTTTAATTGCATGGATGGCTAAATGCATGAATTTTGACCGATGAATTCATTTTGACTCCAAATGAATTTCAACTCTAAATTTTAAAACCAATCATGAATTTTGACCTTTTGCTTGTGTTACTGACTATGTGTTATACACAGCAAACAATACTTTAGTGTCCGACTTTGTCACATTCTTACTTACCAAAATCTATATCTATACTATATATAAAAAGATGTGAGTGGAGAAATTTTTTAGTCCCATTTTATCCTTTCATCATAACTTTCTTTTTATCTTATTTTAGTTGCACTTTTGTCATTCACATAGTTTTAATGTTTATGATCATTTTGTTGATAAAGCTTACATTTTCTTAATTTTTCATCTTCTACTTTTCTAAAAAATTTAAAATTTTCTCTCAAATTAATTATGTTATTTAAATTTAT
Source organism: Cucumis melo (assembly GCF_025177605.1). Taxonomy (NCBI): domain Eukaryota; kingdom Viridiplantae; phylum Streptophyta; class Magnoliopsida; order Cucurbitales; family Cucurbitaceae; genus Cucumis; species Cucumis melo. The sequence goes on from NC_066863.1 coordinate 16,136,600, forward strand.
CCAAATCCATTCACATTTCTCTCTATCCTTTAATCTTCTATGTCCCAACTATTCACATTCTCTTATCTCATATTAACTCTTTTGTATCTCTTTCAACTTTTAAAATTCTTCTTTTTCAAATCTTTGATTATAACTATCTCTTTTTTTTTTTTCATTCATGTTCACAAGTCACAACAAAATGTTAGGGGTAAAGACGAAAAACAAATCAAATTATGCTTTTCTATTTTTTTCTATCTTTTTTATTTTATCTATTCTTTATATATAAATGTGCTTGTGTATGTTCATTCATTTATAAGGTTTTGTTTTAGTACACAACAGAAGTTTGGGAAACTTAAACCACCAACTTCATGGTTGACATGTAAATATGTCTATGCTCTTTATGTTTAAACTATGTAATATTGAGAATCCAATTAACTATGGAAATCTTGCTCATGTTTTTTTTCTTAATTTAATTTTTTTTATTAAAGCTATTATAAATTTTGAGATGGTATATTATGATATTTCTAAATTTATTATTCATTTTCCACTATTACGATATGAATATAAAGATTATATCAATATGAAAATATTGAAATGACTTTTTTAATTTTATAAAGTTAAGTTAAAACTATAATTTTTTCGTGTGTGATTTTCACCTGCACCACACAGTTATTTACTAGTACCTATGAATAAGTGATTTGTGGATTTTGTAGCCACACACATCGGTGAAAATTAAAAAAAAAAAAAAAATTGAAAGAAAAATTATTATTTCATATTTTTGTTAGTTTATTTATTTATATATTATGTTTTATTTATTTTAGTATTGTATTCTCTCAATATTTTGTGCTTTTGTAATTGAAAATAATACAATATTTCATGATAGTATTACCATGACAAATTTTACAAAATTACAATTTGTAGCATTATTTGATATTATTGGTAATAATTATTTGTCATGAGTGCTTGTAGCAGAAATACACCCCCAATGCCATAGATATAATTATTAGAGAATAGTTCTCTGTAAAGCTGCTCGTTATGAATGAATGCATTTGAGCCTCCAGGATTTCAAATCATTAAGTGGTACAACTCTACATTATTTAAAATCATCTCAAAATTGTTGATATGCAGAGAGAAAATTTCCACTACAAATATATTAAATAAGACAATTTCTACGATTCATGTCTTGAGTATGTTCTTGAAGTAGCAATATGGAGAGAAACATCTTAAATTTATTATACATTTCATGTCATGTCTTTTCAAGGTCGAACAAAATAACGGATTTATTCAATAAAAATCTTGATTATTGATCAACTAGAGCAGTAACATTTTCGTGAAGTGAATGTTGTGAATTTTGACATTGTGATCGAGATTGTGATCGTGGTAGAGGAAAAAATAATTATTTTAAGTGGTTGGTCATTATAATCATCCAATTTTCAAAGTAACCCCACAAAATAATGATCATAAAGGGAAAACTCTACAAAAAAAAAAATATGAAAACAAAATTTACCTACCAAGATAATGATATATTTAACCTATCGAAGATGGCATATTTAGATTTAGATGTGGTAGATTTTTAAATTTTCTTAAAAAAAAAATCTCACATAATCGATCGAACAATAAATGTTTCTTTTGTGAATATTCATGACTAATGTTTTTTTTCCTATTTTTCATGTTTTTATTTCAATTTTTATATTTTAAATTTTGTTTTGTTATTTTTATTAAAAGAAAAGACACAGACTATTTTCATATGTTGAGTGACTAAAAATGAGTAGCGAAGATAACTATACATACAATATTTATTTGTAGAAAAATATTTTTTCAATTTGACAATGTTGGAAGTAAAAAGTTAATATAGTATCAGGTTCTGCAAACATAATTAAAAGCTTTTGAAAAGCAAATATTATTTTTTCAAGAGGAACACAATTTACAATTGATAATGCATTGTTCTCTAGTCAAGCAAAGATAAATCTACTGAGTTGTAAAGGTATGCACCGCAATGGTTATCATATTGAGATTAATAAAAAGAAGTAAAAAAGAATGAGATAAAATATCTTTATATTATATATTGTTTCTTACGTGAAAAGAGTGTATATTGAAAAATTTGTCGCTTTATCTTTTGGATTATATTATATTTATATATGAATATGTAATTGATCATATGCAAGAATAAATATGAAGTTCATGAATCCATACATATTTATAATTTGACACATTGTCGATTGTGTCATAGAAGGTTTATAATGATGGGAAGAATTATTGAGAATTCGCATGAACATCTATTGAAGAGTCAAAAGATTCTTCAATTCGATAATTTATTATATGATGCTTGCTTTCAAGAAAAATTAGTACATCGACTAAAGAGAAAATTAAATCACAAACATTTTAAAAATAAATTCATGATGATATATATGGACATATTAACACACTAAGTAGACCATTTAAATATTTTATTAACGAAGGGAATGAATTATAGCAGCAGCTGTGGTAGTAGGTGAAAATGTGTGTGTCAATGAATTTTGTTTTGGAAAATGTGAAAACAGATAAACACACAAAACATGATAAAAGATTAAAGTACCCAGGCATGGTTTTATAAAGGGATGAGAAGACTTTGCCCTTTTAAGACTTTCTTCAAGAAATCCTCTTCATGATCTCACGAACTGTGAAAAACTTCATCCAACTTGAATCTTCTTCCATGGACATGATCAATCGTTGAGACACCACCACCTGAACTTCATTGCTATTCTTTGGAATAAGAATCCAGAATGTTTGGGCTTCTTCAATATATATTTGAGAGAGGGAGAGATTTCTCTATTCTCTACGAGGGAAAGCTGAGTGAATGTTTTCTTAACAACTTTTTTGCCTTTGTGTTGTAACATCACAGAACACCCACTTGGAATCACTCATGTAAGGCCCTCAACTTCACGTTAACTCCTTTGCTTACTACTGAGAATTAACATTAATATTAACTTAAACCATATCTAATTTAATTTTAGGCAAGTTTTCTAAATAGAACAAATGTAACCGCGTTAGTCATTTTTTAAATATTTCATATTTGTTCTTTCATATCTTTCTCCTAATTTTTTTATCGTCTTCCTTTGTACTCTTCTTTTTTTTTTTTTAGATTTGGGTAACCAAATCTATTTCTTTCTATTGTCTTTCTTGTTTTTCTCTCTTTTTTTTTTAGATGTGTGCATGTCTTTCTTCATCTTTCATCTTTTTCCTTTTTTTTTTCATTCACCGCATTCACCGCATGCATCGTATCATCTTTCTTCTTTTTTCACGTTTAGATTAGTTAACCAAATCTGATGGTGTATAAAAATCTTGAAAAAAATTGGTTATGCATCTAAATTAGGGTAACAAAAACTAAAAGATTGTGTAGAAAAAATATTGAAAAAAATAGTTTATACCCCAAATCTAAACGATCCTATACTAAAGTTTGAAAAAAAATGGTTTAGATTTGGAACCAAATCTAAACGATGGTGTAGCCAAATCGTTTATATGGGGTATCCAAATCTAAACGATCGTGTAACCCAATTAATTAAACAAACAAATTAAACGATAGAATTGAAAAAACAAATCTAAACGACTGTGTATCAAACAATGATCAAATCTAAACGATCATGTACCAAATCGCTTTACCAAGTATATTACACACATTGTTGACGGAGCATTTTTGGTATTTTACACGTTGGGCCTCTGGACTTTTTTCATTTTTGAAATTGTTCTATACAATGTAAATACTTTGCGGCTTTTTTATATTTTTGAAAAGACCCCTTAATTTAATATATATTAATTAATTAAATATCATATATCTAATAACTATTGTCACTTTCAAATCATACTTAAATGTATTTCCTCTAATACATTATAGTTTTAATATGAATCTCATTTACATTAAATTGAACATATAATTTTGTTAGGACTAAAAACGAACTACTTTCTATAGCTTAAGCTCCCGTTACTACATCACTTATTTACTAAAGTTCTCATTTGAAAGGAAATAATGATCCAGACAAGTCAAAGAGTCAAATACAATTAGAATCGCTTAATTTGGAACTAAAACGAACCAAAAAGTAAAAGGATATTGTCGTATATATTTAGAAGTTCGGTATCACCTCAACGCGGGCATCGAAAAGTTAGTAGCTACCTTAATCCAATAGCTCCACAGTGCCCTAGTCAGCAAGAAGAAGTGTCGCGGCGCGGAACTGCAACATTGTAACGCTACATAACTTTGACAAAAAACACCATGTGCGTGTGTCTGCCTCTTCAACGCGACCTTCAAGGCTTATTTAAGCCTATTTTCTCTTGTAATTCAATAGTTAGCACTTCATCTTTTAGATTTTCACTGCCTTAGAGTCGCATTCACTTGTAAAATTCTCTCTACCACGTCAATAAAATCCTCTCAAATTTTCTTCGAGTTACCATTTTCTTTATAATTTTCTTCGAAGCTACCTTACAGAAAATGATTAACTAATGTACCTACTTAGGAACAGAAGTTCTAGCATAATTTTTTCTTGAGAATCCATGTTTTAATTCCTTTTTAATCCAACCTTTAGTTGAATTTCTTTTCTTATTTTTTAAATTAATTCTTGTTTGATTAGCTTGATCACCAAAAATGGATGAATTATTTTTAATTTTTAGAGACGCTAAGCACATCCTTTGAAACATGAATGGTTGAGAATTTTTTAATTGATATTAGCATGTCATTTCCATTTGACTTTTCTTTAATTCCCAAATAGAATTTCAACTAATAACTCTTTCTTGAGATAAAAGACATTCCTTGTTCTTGGTTTTCACAACCTTCAAACCTAAAAAACTTAATGCAAATTCTAAAGATTTCTTTGAATTTAGTATTGAATTTTAAATTGTTTCTTGATTCAGTACTATAGGATGATTAGTTTCTTGACCTGCCATTTAAATTGTAATGCATCTTTTATACCATCGTAAAAAAATTAAGGGGGTTTCTTTTTTAAATATCACAAAAAGTTAAAATATTTACTCTCTATAAAATAATTTCAAAAACAGAAAAAGGCCACAAGCTCATAATGGAAAGTATAAAAATAATACCCCAGTCAACATGCGATTAATCAATCACACACGCATATGAGTAATATTCTTCTAGACGATCGTGCACTACCATCGAAACGAATGATCTATGATCGTTTAGGTCATGATACATGATCCAGTAGTTCTTTTTAATGATGGGAAAAAAGGCTTCAATTTTAAATGATTGTGTTGACCATGCTAAACGATCATATTGACTATGGTAAGCGATTGTCTAGATTATATGTACACAATCGTATAGTTCTTTTGATAACAAAAATGACTAATGTATATTTTAAAAATTCATACCCAAATGCAACTTTGGGAGAAGAACTAAAATCTAAATATGTACACATCTATGTGAAGGATTAAGTAATCCTACAACAAAAGAATTCATCAAATATGATCCCATGTGCATCAATTTTAAAGATTAAACATGCAAAAAGTAAAACTAAAAATCATAATTTAATTTAGAACACTAGCCTTTAATAGCACAAAATCTCTGCAAATTATTGTTAATGTTGATCACCTATTCACCCAAAAGAAAACTACCACAAAAATATTGTTTACTAGAATTGGATCGTGGGACCGATAATTTTGTGAGATTTAAAAGAGAGTGTTAATAACAAAAAGTAATTTTCAGCAAATTATAATTTTCACGTGTATATATAGCTAAGTTTCATGCAAACTAATATCTTAACATCATGAAGATAGTGGGATTTGTGGTCGAAGAAGAGGTAAACACTTCACCAAGCAAGCATCTCATTCATACATCACTGAACCTTGGAAAACTCCACCAACTACAAGTCAACAATTTTCACTTTCATACTTCAATTTACCAATTTTGAGAACATCAACATTTTCCAAATTAAATCATTAATTATATCGACTTTACAATTAATCTTGTTTATTTGTAAAATCTAATTAGATATTAATAAAATTAATTTATTAAACTATTTAGTTAATTAATATAAAATTATTATTTTAATCTCAAATCTCAATCAATCCGAATTGACCTAATTTGAATCCCTATTCGAAATTTAGATATTTATATCCTATTTAAATACTATTTCTCTCTAAATTTGTAATCATTAATTGTATCAAATATTATTAAGGATTTATTCTTTAAATCAATTCAAACAATTCGAATATTCCTATCACATTGTTCTAAGTTTAGTTTAATAATCAACTAATAGAGAAACTTAGTGGACTTACAGATCATGAGCTCCAACGATCCGAGATGAACCAACTAAATCTTTAACCTAGCTAACCAATATTTGTTAACTAACGGGACTAATATGAACCGGCTAAGTATCAAATTATTAACTAGATTTTATTTAATAATTGTGATGTAATGTTAATATTTTCTAGTTTATCCCTTTTAATGATATTTAAGTATGGTTAATTTAGTCTTTTTACGAAGCGATAGAGTTTTTGTTGGGAGACTGCTTAGAGTTTTTGTTGGGAGACTGCTTAAATCTTGCTATTAGGTTGTTTTAATTAGTTTTTGATAATTGATTTGACAACAACCCAGGAAATGGATTAGATTTGGATTGCCTTTTGATCGAAGACCAAGAGATAAAAAGAATTAGTTCCTTACTCCAAGTTCGAACACTTCACAAGCAAGGTGATCAAACTTACTTGAATGTTCTTGGCATGCAACCTTGAATCAAAAATTGCAAAAAGATGGCAATGAGGCTCTATCGTCTATCGACTGAGATTTTTTCACTACAAGAAACTGAAGATTATCTCGACGCATAAAAAGGTATCGGGAAAGACGAAGTTGGGAAACAACATTTACCCCTGACGTCGTGAAGTAGGTGTAGGGATTGGTCCTCTATCCCAACATGTTTTTGAAAATGTCTGCACAACTTAACGTTTCCCCAACGCCATGCATGTGAACCTCAAGGAAACCTTTAATTAAAACAATAATTTTAATATTCTCCAACGTCGTGAAAGTACACGTCGACAATTATTGGGGTTGAAGGGATGAAAGCCCTTTGTACAGCGGAAGAATTACAGAGACTTTAACTCAATTTAATTGGGAACCTAAACAAAATACCAATACATTGAAAAAAGAAATTACAAAACTAATTTCTATGGTTATGGCTAAGCATTGTGAATTAAAAATAAAATACAGAGAAAAACAAAGAAGAGAAAATTTATGATCGTTGACGTTGCTGAATCTACCAAACGCAAATTTGGAGCACACCACTTGGAAACCTTCCTATTCTCTGGATTGAGATGGTTTGTGGAAACTAAATTGGAAGGAAGGAATTATTAGAGAAAAAAAATCAGGGTGAAAATGACGTACGTAAAAATCACAGAACTCTTCTGTGAATCGTACTAGTAACTTCATCTTCTTGTGAAGAAGAGGGAAGTGTGAAGAAGAGGGAAGTTGAGAGAAAAATGGGAACGTGGGAAAACCACCCACGTTCCCTATTAATTTAATAAATTAATATTAATATTAAAATAAATACTTAATTTAATAATTAATTAAAACATATTTAATTAATATTTCATTTAAATCGTATTTAAATGAATATCTCTCACATAACTTATAGTTTTAATTTAATTAATTTAATTAAATAATATTTAATTAAATCAAAATAAACTAAACTATTAATTAATTCTCCAATTAATTAATTTCTAAATTAAATATCTTATATTTAATTTGATCCAAATTTGAATCATATTCAAATATGAATTTCTCTCATAACCTATAATTTTAATATGTATCATATACACATTAAATTTTAATTTATAGTTTTAGTATGAATCTAATTCATATTAAATTAATATTTGAACTTATTCAAATATTTTATTCTCTCATAAATTAATTTTGAATCATATCCAAATTTAAATGTATATATTAAAGTCTAATTAAAATATAAATTTTATATTATAATGTATCGTCATACATTATATTAGTTCCCAAAGTAAATTGGAACATTTCAAATTACAACCAATATAAATAAATCTCATTACCCTTTACGAGCTAGGAGAGGACCTAATGGATCTACAGATTAAAAGCTACAACAATATGAGATTAATTGGCTAAACTCATTAACCACATTAATCAATAAACCAATTAATCAATATTAATTAACTGTGTGTACACTCTACTAAAGACTCACAACTGAACTCTTCTCACTGTAGATATATTTCTGTGTCCACGGATATAGACTAATACCAGTAAGTTAGTCCTTTACAAGTGTTCGTAACACCAGCTGGGTCAAATTACCGTTTTATCCTTGGGTTACTACTAGTCCTTAAATACAAGTGCTCCTCTAATGAACAACCTGTTTATGGTCTAACCACTAAACAGAAACCCCTCTCATGCCATAGAGAGGGTAGGACCCTTTGTTCAAGTCTCAGAGACACCATTTAAAGGAACACTTATCTACTTACCCTAAAGTCGGGAATGAGTGAATTCCATCTTGTGTGATTATGTTCCCAGATTCTCACTCGATCTTGTTCCCAAAATGATAAGCATATTGAGTTGGCAATCTAGTCACTCTTACCCGTACAAATCAAAGGACAGCCTGTCGCAAACAAGAGTTCATAATACACTTCGGGATTAAGACTAAGTTACCTAAGTCATCCTAATGAAATAGAAACCCAACTAGTTAACAGAGTTACATCTAATGATTACTATTTCGTGGTCCGATCTTATGCAAACTCATTGCATAAGATACCTTCACTCGCATGTCGCATACATGAACGTATTGGATCAATGCGTTTGTATCAAATACAAAGTGAGTCGTATCCATAGTGTTAATAGGATAAGGTACCCAGCCTTAACCCTATACTATAGACCCTTTAAGCTGATCTTGAACATTAATCCCCCTATATCTCTACATACTGTTCAAGACTTATCAAACAACTTAGGATGTTAGTTTATTAGATTTAGGTTATTAAGACAAAACTAATAATATAATCAATAACACTTATTGAAATAATAATAAAACACTTTATTAATAATGGTTAATGGATTGTATTTACTATCTACGAGTTTTAGAACAAAAAATTCCAACAAGGGCATCCTCGACATGTACTTTCACGTCGTCGAGGAAAATTGAAATTATTATTTTAATTAAAGGTCTTCTTAACGTCTACCTGCATGACGTCGGGATAGTGTAATCTTATGTCGACGTCAGGGTTAACCACGCTAGGAAAAACTAGAAATTTAAGTAATTATTTCAACTTTTTCCTAATGCTGACGTCAGAATTAGTCCACCTTTGACCAACGTAAAGTTGACCACATCGGGAGAACAGTAATGTTTGAATTTGTTTTTGAAAATTTTCCCAACGCAATAAGTGAAACATCGGGATTGATCCCAAGTAATCCTGACGTGTTCACTTATGACGTTGGGATTAGGGGGTTCTTGCTACATAATAAGTAATTTAATTGATGTATGTCGTTCAAGTGCTACATAATAAGTAATTTAATTGATGAATATAAATATGGATGCATGCATTACACCACGTAATTAAATATGTTAAAAACGAATGTATGATGCTATCACTAATTACAAATACGCAATAACTAGTTTATATTTCTTAAAAATGACTTAGAATAAAATTAGTACAATTTTTTAACGAACTATTTCGAAATTGGTCAACTGTGTTTACTAATTTAATAACCTTAGACATAGAAAAAACAATTTGCAATAAGAGAGGTTCGACGCTTTCGTAAAAAAAAATACCATAATAATTTCTTTCGTATATGTACAATGTGAATTTTAAAAAAAAGTAATTAATAAATAAATTATTCATAACCCAACCCATATAACCCTTCCCCCAAACACATTTTATCATAAAATCCCCAAAAACCTACCCACATAACCCCTTCCTCAAACACATCTTATGCATAACACTATCATAACCCTTTCCCCAAACACATCTTATCATAAAACTACATTTCTAAACCCTTCCCCAAAACAAGGATTATGATAAAACTAGGTTTATCATAACACTAGTTTTATCATAACACTAACCCTTCCATAACCCAATCCTTCCCCCAAATGCACCCTAAGTGTTAGTTAGCATTATGGTAGCCTTGCTTGGTTTATAATTCGTTGGAAGTGCTAGGTAGTTTCTAAAGTTTGTTAGTTGGAAGTGTTAAGTAGCTTTGAAAGATTGAAGTAATTATATGTGATTAGGTTGTTCTGGCTATCTTGTAGTTAAAGTAGTTTGTTTTTAGTTTAAACTTAGATGTAGTGAATGTTGGGATATTGGATACTTATGAGGTGTAGCTCATTCATGAAGTAAGTTTGAGCATTTGAGAGGAGAAATATAAGACTAATGAAATCTATTTATATTATAGATCTTTAACGATGGACAAGAGTTGGATGAAACTTAGGAATAAGTTTTCAATTGAGTTTAAAGAGGGAGTGTCCCAATTTTTAGAGGTTGCAAAGAATCACATCGATCAATACAAACGAATTAGGTATCCATGCAAGAGATGTATGAACTCAAATTGGGACTCATTAGAAGGCGCGGAGCGATACTTATTAGTGATTGAAGTATCCCCCTCCTACACAAATTGAGTGTATAATGGAGAGCCAGTGAACTTGTAGAGAGGTATACAAAGATTTGATGAAAGAACTAGCAGTGACCCTTTCCATGAAGGAACTAACAGTGACCCATTCCATGAAGGAACTAGCAGTAACCAATTTCCTAAAGACAATGAAATGTTGGGTATGCTTCATGATTTACAAGCTCCGATTAAGCACGAAGAAGAAACTAAGGAAGGTTTAAAGAATGGCATATCGTTTAATAGTGGTGTAGAACTAGAGACGGTGAACATATTTCAGGAGTTATTAAACCAAACACGTAGTAAGCTATACCCCAACTGTTCTTCATCCCTAAACTTTTTGGTTAAGTTGATGCATGTGAAGGTTCTCAACGGTTGAAGTAACAAGTCCTTTGATATGTTATTAAAACTGTTAAAATGTGCATTTCCAATGTGTAGTACCACTATCCCTAGTTCATTATACGAAGCGAAACGAAAATTGCATAACTTGGGCCTAGGATATGAGACTATTCATGCTTATAAGTATGACTATGTATTGTATTGAAAGGAGTTTACGAATTTGCAACATTGTCCAACTTATGGATAGTCTCGGTATAAGGTTAGTCCTAACAGAGGGAAAAAATTTCGCACAAGGTATTAGAACACTTTTCGTTGGTACCGAGATTACATCGATAGTTTGCATCGCAAGAGGACTCGTGTACATGAGGTGACATAAGGATAAATGAAACGAAACGAAGGATTGTTGAGACATCCAACTGATGCAGAGGGATGAGAGCATTTTGATTATGAATTTCCTGAGTTCGCTTCAGATTCACGGAATGTTCGTTTCTGATTAGCTTCTGATGGGTTTAATCCATTTAGGCATATGAGTATCGCGTACAATATGTGGCATGTGATGTTAAATCCTTACAATTTCCATCTTGGAAATGCATGAAAGAGTATCCCATTAAGAGAAGTCTACGCACGATGAAACAGTTTGTCTAAAACAAAGCACGTCCTGAGAGGTCTATTGTCAAAGCATATGTGATGAATGAATCAAGTACTCTTCATTCGAGATATCTAAGTGGGATTGAAACTTGATTTACTCGAGATGATCAAAATGATGATAGCATTCCCGATGATGATGTACTTGGTGAGTTTGAAATGTTCATGTAGAAGGTATGACCATTAGGCGGGGCAAGTTCATGATCACTTTCACAAGACGAGAAACGACTTGCGCATTGGTACATCTTGAACAAATGTAGATGAAATTGAAGAGTACCCTAAGTACGTACTCTCAAATATATACTTCATTCTGTTCACTTTAGCTTTACGATTGGTGTGTTGATGCGAGATACATTTCTAGTTCGCTTTCTTAACTAGGCTGACGTTACTCTAGAGTACATCGAGCTTGTGAATGATAGGTTACAGGTAAGTTTTTTAATTATTGTGCCTATATGTTACCTTTGTATGTATATGGAAACCTAACACGTGCGTACTTTTCTTTTGTAGTGATGGTTCATGTTGGATTTGAAAGACCAAGCTCTTACTCGATTTGTTAAGCATCAAATGCTTAGCACTTGAAAGGAGTTTAGGGGAGACAACCACCGCCATTATAAGAAGTTCACTGATTCTGAACAAGTGCGTGTTAACCCACCCCTAGATTGAGGAATCGTGTGAGATTCACACTTCCTTTGCAATCACTATGCTACTTGACAGTTTCAGGTGATTTACAATTTTTAACATTCTTCAAAAGTTAGTTTATCTTCTTACTTTGCATGTAACATTTTGATTGTTTGCATGTAGGAGCAATCAATGATGGATAGGCTGCTAAAGCGAAGCAACCTTACAACCAGAGTAGCGGATGCAAGTCGTTTCTACAACGACAGTACAAGCTCACTAAACAATGAGGACATCCTATCGATCAAATGGAGTTATTTAGAGAAACACACATTTGAGATGGCTAGTTTGTTTTGCAGGTGGCTGCGAATGCTTATGTAAGTTTAAGAAAATCTTTTGTCTTATTTTGTACATTTAATTTATAAGTTTGACTTAATAAAAAAATTTCTTGCAGAATTAAATGCTGGAACTTCAGTCCCAGCCCACCCCGAGGGTTCTCAACCATTCTCTGTTGATGAGATATGCAAGTCAGTTTTGGGTAGACGATCGGGCTACTCCAAAACGTCTTGGTTGGGGCCTCAGGTCAAAGTCCCAAAACATTAGCTGGCAGTTCTTTGTCTTCATCATATGAGCGAGAGATGCACACTAGGGGGTAAAACGATATTTTGACCCAATCGAGGTTATGAACAACCTGTGAATGATTAACTTACTGATCATGGTTATATCAGATGGACGCAAATATATCTATAGTAAGCAGAGTGCAACTATGAGACTTTAGTGGAATGATCCATTAGTTAAAGGATGTTGATTAATTCGGTCTAAAAGGGTTTAGCTAATTAATCTCGGATTGTTGGAGCCCATGATCTATAGGTCCATTAAGGTCTTCTATTAGCTCATATGGAATTAACTTAGAACACACTACAAGAAGTGGGGTGACTCTCAACGCATAAATACGTAGGCGTAAATTTTAATAACGTTAGGATTTGAATTCCTGACGTAACAATGCAACGTTGGAAAGACTATTGGAAGAAATGCATCAGGAGAGCGGTTTCTGACGTGTCACTAACAAGGCGTCAAGAATATCCTTCTTCCAACGTTATCGTTACCGACGTCTACCGTGCATCGTGACAAACCATCCCTGACGTCCACAATTTCGACATCAGCTATGTGTCGAAAATAACTATTCTTGATGCTTGTATATCCGACATCATCCATGCGTCAACAATAATCATCCTCGACGTGACGTTTACACCATACTTCAGACGTATGTACTACGTCGGGAAATATTTTAAATATGTAATTTTTTATTTTTTTCTGAAATGTTTTCCTGTAAGATTAATCTTCCTAAAATATTCACATTCATTTTCGATTTAATTAAATAAAATTCAAAATAAATTAGTAAATTACGAGATACAAACAGAAATTCAATTAAATATTCATAGTACAAAGAAATTCAAAAAAATGTAACAAAGTTCATAATAGAAATAAAAAATATTCCTTGTTGAAAAAAATGCAAAGAAAGTCGTACGTCTTCTAACGAGTCTCATACACCATTCTACACTGTGGGTCCTACAATAATACAAAAGTGGCTAAGTTTAATACATAATCCATATCATCACTATATACTGTCATTTCAAGAACTTAAGAATAATGAAAACATATATCCGCAAAGCTAGGGATCATGTGGTGGTCCTTGCTGTGTCCGAGTCATGTCTTTTATGAGCTTCCGCATTTGTTCCACTTCTAAAACTAAAGCATCGTGATTGCTTGTCTGTTGTTCAATTTGTAGCGTAGCTTCTTGAAGCGCAACCCATAATTGGAGCTCTACAATGGACTGGGAACATGAGGTCATGGCACTGCTCGCACTGGCCATCCTATGAGCCTTGGGCTTGGATCCCAAACTAAGGCCTTTTGAGTAGCCCGATCGTCTACCCAACACAGTCTCACATATCTCGTCTCTAGTGAGTGGTTGAGTACCCTCTAGGGTAGGCTGAGACTGGAATTCTAGCATTTGATTCTACAACAAATTTAGAAACTATCTTAGTACGTAAAAAATATATTATATATTAAAGAGGACAAATGAGAGGAGAAGTGTTGCTTGGATAACTTACATGCGCATCCTCTGCGGCTTGGGACACGAACATCCTATCTCGAACATGTGTTTGCTGAAACAACTCTGCACAGTCGACTGGCTCCCCTCTTTGTTTAGTGAGCTCATGTTGTCGTTGTAGAAATGACTTCGATCCGCTGCTATGATCGTAAGGTTGCTTTTTCTAGAAGCCTTGTTCGCTCATGATTGCTCCTACATAAAAATAATTATATTGTTTATTTCTTATACATATTAAAAGTTGAAATCATAATCAACCATGACAAAGAGTTTAGTTGCTCACCTGGAACCCATGACTCATGTAGCGGTCACAGAGGTAGTGTCAATCCTCATCACGTCCCACCAATAGGTTGGTGGGTTGGCACGGGCCTCATCGGGGTCGTTATACTTTTTGAAGTGTCTATGATAGTTGTCCCGAAACTCTTTAAAGGTATTGAGTATCTGATGCTCAACGAACCTATTCATTGCTTGATCATTGAAATCAAGCACAAAAAATTGCTACACGTTACAAAAATAACATATTAGCTTGGTTAGCATAAATATGTATCAAATGAAAACAGAAATGTGTAGTGGACCTACCTGGAGATCGGCTTTGACAACCTCGATGTATTCTTTGCCTACGTCCGCCCACTTAAGGTAGCGGACAGAAAATGTCTTTCGCATACACACGCTTATCACCTAGTTGATGCGAACGACATATGGGGAAATAGGCTTCTCTATGCCAAAGGCAATCGTCATCGAAATTCATCCATTAGCTGCAACATAACGCTCCAACTCTAAGAGTCAAGACTGTGTACGTCTCCTAGGAGTCGGAGTCGTAGATGGTTGAGAAGTACCTGCTCAATAAATTATAAGAACATATAATGTCAGAAATAAAGTTTAAATAATGATAAGTTAAAATGTATACCATTATTAAACTCACCTAAATTGTCGCTCACCGATGACGACCCTCCGACATGATTATCTAGCGCCTCTGAAAACTTGAGAAACATGGTATCGGTCTCGTCGAAATCGCTTGGGAAAAATGACATAGGGCCTTTACATATACAAAATAAACATTCAATAAGCAAATACAAACACATAACTAGAATTGAAATATATAAACTACATAAATATGTGGGTACGTAGTTCATCACTATCATTCGTCATTGTCTCTTGTTCTGCTTGCATGTGACAAGTGTTCATCCACATTGTCGAAGAAGTCGTTAGTGACACAACACACAACCGGCCTTTCAACAATTGTAGGATCAACGTCAGTCCTGCACAAAGTGTCATCCTCGATGTGCTAATCACTCGATGGCTGACAACGATTTCTAGTACATTCAGGTGCTCATTCTCAACATCGTCCACTTCTGGCATGTCCCATATATGGTTATTCTGAACGACTCCACAACTTTTCAATTGCTACCATTGTTTGGGTCATCTAGTTAAAAAACTTATTGTGCTTAGGTCACAAGAATTATACTCCAATAGTTAGTAGGTGTCGTTCCACACCCTCTAGTGAGTTTCAATTTAAGTTCATACATCTCTTGCATGGACACCTTATTCGTCCATAGGTAAGAATGTGAAACTTGGCAACTTCTAAAAATTGTGTCACTCCCTCTCTATGCTCAAGGAAAAACTTATTCCTAAGTTTCATCCAACTCTTGTCCATCGTTTAAGTCCCTAAAACATAAATAGGTTCGATTAGAAGCATATTCCTCTCCTCTCACATCCTAAACTTACTCCCTTAAATATACAATCTCCCAAAATTTTCACCAAAACTAACTTCAAACTACAGAAGCTACAATAACTGCAGGATGACTACCATAACCTAATAAACCACAAACAACTTCAATCTTCACATCCTACCCAGCCCTTCCAACAATGTTACCTTACAAGCTACCCTGCTACCACTCCTTCAAACCCTTAGAAATACAAACAAATTTAAAATTAAAAGGTTACCATAACTGCAGGATAGCCAAAACAAATCTTAACACAAATTACAAAATTTTAAAAACAGTAATAACCCTTAGCCTCCCCTCAAAATTTCATCCTTAACCCCCCCCCCCCCAATTTAAATTTTCAACTCATTCCTTGAAAAGTTCAATTTATCAATCCCCTTTCAAAATTCCAATTGAACACCCCCCCGCACAATTTCAAAAATTCCAATTCAACCCCCCTTCCAAATCAAAATTCCAATTCAAGCCCCTCTAATTCTTAACCCATTCCATTCAATTCAATTCAATTGACTCTTCACGCTCAAATTTTATAATTTTAAAACCAAAATTTAAATTCCTCAACCCAATTTCTCAAATAACCGCCTCAAATTTTCAACCCACGTTCCAAAACTAATTCAATATCCTAAAACTAATTCAATAGTGAATATCTTAAACTAACTTAAAAAAAAAAGTATATACTAACTAACCTAAACTAATTTCTAACTTCAAAACTAATAAGAAATTGCTTTAAACTTACCAGAAAAGGAAGAACGACGGACGATGGTAAGGAGTGGTTGCGGCGAGGGGAAGTTTGGGTGCGATGAGGGTGATTGTCCTTCTCTTCTCCTCTTTCCTTTGTTTTAGTTCTGTCTTTCACATAACTGAGATGAAATATATAGGGGAACTCCTGACCACGAAAACATCAGAAGTTCAACTGTATACCCAATGTCTTTTCCGACACATCACTAATGACGTTAGAAATTGATAACATATTTCTCGATGCCATGCATGGTCGTTGAGAACCCCTACTCTAACGTAATTAATATTCAAGTGTTTCCTGACGCCTATGCAAGTCGTGGGGAAATATGTTACCAATGTCTGACACCGGACGAGAATAGTTGAGAATAGGTGGCACCATGCCCGACGACTTGCATGGGGCATGGGAGAAGTTAAATATTTATTTTAGTTGCGAACTATTTTCGACGCCATAAACCTGGACGTCGAAAATATCTTCTTGTTTCCCGATATGCTTCGTGAATCGTTGGGAAACTGTAATATTAAAATAATGTTTTTGACAAGTCCAGACATATGCAAAAAGGCTTCGGGAACAGACATCTATCCCGACGTTCCATTTTCTGATGTCATTTAGTGCGTTGCAAACTCTTTGATTTCTTGTAGTGACAATATGATGAAATAATTTGAATTGTTCGAATTAGGTAGAGAGATAGAAACCGATGAGTATATGTAATATAACTGTAGATTATAGAGCTTTATTTTTAATTGTGATTTAAATATTAAAAATATGAATACAGATTCATATTCAAAAGTTCATAATTGATGGAAATGGTCAAAGTGGTAAAGTCAAAATGTTGACTTTTGACTTTAAAAAGTCAAACTTTGACCAGCATTATATTTAAATGTGATTTGAATTTCAGAAAAAGGAATGCTGATTCATGTTCAGAAGGTCAGAATTAGTTAAGATAGACAAAATGGTAAAAAGTCAAAATGTTGATTTTTTTACTTGAAAAAGTCAAAGTTTAACTTTAGGGTGCATTTGGAGGAGGGAAAGAGTTATGGGGAAAAATGATTATAATAATTCTAGGATTATGATAATCTTAGTGTTATGATAATATGTGTTTGGGGGAAAGAATATAAAAGATAGTGTTATAATAGTATGTGTTTGGGAGAGGGATTATGATAGTAGTATTATAATAATATGTGTTTGAGGAAAGAACTATGATTGTAGTAATTTAAAAAATAATAATAGAATTTAGATTGAGTTATTTGGGTAGGGTAATGTAGGGTTGTAAAAAGTAAAAGAGAGAATAAGATAGGGTTATTCGTGTTTGGCCCAATTTCCTAATCATTTTCCTCCTAAAACCCCACCCTAAACACACCCTTAGAGTTTAGGGTTTAGGGTTTAGAGAAGCTTCAAAGGTAAGAAGTTTAACTTTGACTAAATTGGTCAAATGATCAAAATGCCCTTGAACTAAGTTAGTGGAAATCCAACATTTTGTTGGATAATCCCACTAACACTTAGTAGGGTAGGTGGCTACATGAGATGTAAACACCTAGCTCACTAAGTTTCATTAATGGTTAGTGGATTATTAGGTGTTGAGGTTTAATAAACTAATTACATGCAATTTTGCATGTAATTAGTCTATTTAAGGGACAATTTTTTAGTTGAAGAAAATTTTTGTCATTTTTGTAATTTTGAATTACAAAATAAACCTTTTTTTCTCTCTAAAATCTTAGCCTAATCTCCTCCTCAATTTTCTATCCTTTTCTCAATATTTCTTCACTTAACGGGTCTCATAACCAGGTTCTAAGCCTGGAGAAAAGCGGGTCAACACTAGTGGTGGTCCTACGTTCGTGATCGTGAGGAGACTTCAAAGATTGGGGAGCTTTGTAAGAATTTCTTTTAACCCTAATTAGTGTAATTAGGGTAGTCTTAAGCATGTTAACTTCTAAATTAGTTTAGATGAATCTAGGGTAAAATTTTGATCCGTACTTCCGTTGCACATGTATCGTATTCCATTATCAAATAATTAATTAATTAGATTTTATATAATAATTGTGATGTAATTTTAATATTTTATAGTTTTACCCCTTCTACTGACATTTAAGTAGTGTTAACTTAGTCATTTTATGATACATTAGGGTTTTTTTATTGGAAGGCTCTTTAAGCCTTGCTATTAGGTTGTTTTAATTAATTTTTATTTTTATTTTTATTATTGAAGGTTTAGGAGTTTTTTCTATCAATAAACACTACAAGGAATAGGGGTTATTCCAACATACACATGCATCCGTAAAATCCACCAAAAGTTAATATTACTTCTAGCTATAGTTACTTCTTAAAACTTATTTTTCTAATATATATCATAATTATTTAAAATAATGACAAAAATAACTACATAAAGCTTGTAAATGATATTTTAAAAAATTCATATCCCAAATACAACTTTGGGAGAAAGACTAAGAACTAATTTATATATATATATATATATATATATATATATATATATATATATATATATTGAAATTTATGACTAAATATATTCAAAACTTGATTACCAAACCATTTGGTTTTCATTTTTTATCTTGAAAGTTAAGCCTACAAAAATTTCATTTTTAATTTTTGTTAGCTTCGTAAGAGTAACTTTAAAATCAACCCAAATTATGAAAAGTAAAAAAAAAATGTATAATTTTTAAAATCTTATTTTTGGAATTGGGATTGTAGCTAAAAATTCATCTCTCTTACTTAAAAAGACGCTAATTGAGAAAAAATAAATTTACTTTTCAAAAACAAAACACGAAGGTCGTTCCATTTGGTAATCATTTTATTTTATTTATTATTTATTATTAAAAATTAAACTTATTTGCTCTCATATTCTTACAATAGGATGCACCAATTTTAATTTAGTTGAAATCTTAGCCAATTTTTAAAAAAAAATGTTTAAAAATTAACTTTTTAGTTTATAAAATTTGGTTTAAGTTTCAAAATGTTCCTCAAATATTGATTAAGAGAGGGGCCCGAAACTAATGGCTTAAATAAATAGTTTGGTGACAAGAGAAGACCTCGACAGACAGTCAATGCTTATGTATGAACAATATAAATGGAGATTAACACGCATTGGTTAGCTTTCTAAAATGTCCACTTCCAAACAATAATATTATCAATGCTTATTTATGCCCATGTGAATTTGAATTACTTTTCAAAATAGCATCTTTTTTAGACTAAGAAAATACAAACAATACATCTTTGAATAAACTACTCCCCTTCTCTTTTCCTCTACCAAAAAAGAAAAAGAAAAAAAAAAACCTTTCAAAGTATATAATATTCTTTTTTGACCGTTGCGTAGACTACTACTTCAAAAGAGACCAAATTCAGCCTTCACAACAGAACCCAATCAATACGGCGAACAAAAGTGGAAGAACATACTACTGCTTCTGAAACTTTACCAACCTTAAACTACATCTTCTTCCCTATACAATATAATAGACACACACATGATCTATCTCATTCTCAACAATATGCAGTTTTATGTGTATTATTACACACAATTTAACTCTTCACATTCTTTTCTATCTTACCCCTCCTTTCAATATCTCCACGTGGATGAGAAATATCTGATAAACACTACTGTGGCAATAGTAACAAGAGGAATATCCTGTACTTTTTCCTTTCCTATTTGCCTCATCTACTTTCCTATTATCCAACAAAATGTTGGATTTTCTCACTAACTTAGTCCAAGAGAAATATGGTCATTTGACCTTTTAAATCAAAGACGAAACTTTGACTTTTTCAAGTCATAAGTTAACATTTTGAATTTTTACCATCTTGTTTGTCTTGACTAATTCTGACCTCTCGAACATGAATCAACATTCATTTTTCAAAAATTCAAATCACATTTGAATATAAAGTCGGTCAAAGTTTGACTTTTCAAAGTCAAAAGTCAACATTTCGACTTTTTACAACTTTGACTATTTCCATCAATTTTGAGCTTCTAAATATGAATCTGTATTCATATTTCTAATATTTAAATCACATTGAAACATAAAACTCTATTTTAAAGCTATAACCGATGACAATATCATATATACTTGTCGGTTTCTCTCTTTATACATAATTCAAACAATTCAAATTATTCCAATATATTATTCTAAGTAATTCCATATGAGCTAGCAGGAAGATCTAATTGACCTATAGATCATGGGCTCCTACGATCCGAGGTTAACTAGCTAAATTTTTTTAGACCGAGCTAGTCAACATTCGTTAACTAATGGGTCATTTCACTAAAATCTTGTAGTTGCACTCCTCTCACTATAGATATATTTTTGTCCATCTGATATAACCATGATCAGTAAGTTAATCATTCACAAGTTGTTCGTAACCTCAACTGGGTCAGAATATCGTTTTATCCTCAAGACTACACCTTGTTCCTTAAGTCCCACTGATCCACTATTGAACAATTAGTTTAAAGTCCAACCAAATCACTCTCGGGCCATGAGATGAAGGGGTCCTTGTCTAAGACTTGGATTCAGTCCTTAAGGGAACAACCTATCTACTAACTCTAAAAGTGAGTAGGAGTGAAATTCATCTTGCACCCTATGTCCCTAGCCATCCAGTCGGTCTTACCCTTGAAATGAGAGGCTTATTGGGCCAACGTCGTTGAGCTGCCTTCACCTATGAAAATCTAAGGATAATTTTGTTTGAACTGAAGTTCATAGTTAACTTAGAATTAAGATTAAGTTACCTAGGTTATCAATAACGAAATAGTCAGTTTTATATAGTTAACGATGTTATAGCTTAAAAGTGACTACTTTATTGTTTCAGTCTTATGTAAACTCTTTACATAGGATGCCCTCACTCCCATGTCTGTATATGAACGATTTAGGATCACATCGTTTGTACTAACTACAGGGCGAGTCGCATCCATAGTGTCCCTAGAATAAGGCGTCCAACCTTATTCATACACTATATATCGTTTGGGCTATAAACTTGAACTTGATTCTTGTTTATGTCTCTTCTTGTTTATGTCTCTACATAAAGTTCAAGTCTACATTATATAGCTTCTAGACCTTAGTTTATTGGATTCAAGATTATAGTATTCTATTTTCACTAATAAGTCCTCGATAACCACTTTATTGAATATAATATAATTTAAACTACAAGCTACGAGTTTTAGGATATAAATTCCAACAAAACCTATTTCATCTACTAAAGTAGTTGATAAAACTAGGAAATATGGTCGATCACATCCTTCTCAAAAGTTTAGAGAGCCTTGACATGGTGCGAGAGTTTTGTTCATCAGCTTGATCACTACTTTGGTTTAACTCAAACTAAAGTCGTCACACCTGATGATGATGTATAAGATCCATTAGTCTATAAACAAGCAATGAATGATGAGAACTATGACCAGTGGATCAAAGTCATGGGCCTCAAAATGGAGCCTATGTACTTCAATTCTATCTGGACTCTAGTAGATCAACTAAATAACGTAACATAAATGGATCTAGAAGAGAAAACGAGATTAAGTAGATAAAGTATAGATTTTTAAGGCTTGACTTATAGCAAAGGGTTATATCTAGAGAGAGGGAGTGAATTATGAAGAAACTCTCTCTCGTTACCAGTTTAAGTCGATTAGAATACTCTTATCCATTGCCATTTTTTATGATTATAAAATTTGGCAAATAGATATCAAGACAACATTTCTGAATGACAATCTTAAGGAGAGTACCTATATGGATCAACTAGAAGGGTTTATAGAACAGGGTCAACAACAAAAGGTTTCTAAGCTTCAAAAATCCATTTATGGTTTGAAGCAAGTATCTAGATTCTGGAATATAAGATTTGATATTGCAATCAAGTCTTATTGGTTTTAGCAGAATGTTGACGAACCTTGTGTTTACAAAAAGGTCATCGATTCTATTGTAGCATTCTTAGTTTTGTATGTCGATGATACTCTACTCATTGGGTGTGATGTAGGTTATCTTACTGACATCAAAAAATAGCTACCTATGCAATTTTGAATAAAAGATTTTGGAGATGCACAATATGTTATCAGGATCCAAATTATTGGAAATAGTAAGAATAGAACACTAGTCATGTCTCAACCATCTTATATAGACAAAATGTTCTCTAGATATAAAATGTAAAATTTCAAAAAGGGTATGTTGCCGTATAGATATGAAATTCATTTGTCAAAGGAACAATGTCCTAAAACACCTCAAGAAGTTGAGAAAATGAGACATATTCCCTATGCTTATGCTGTTGGGAGTTTGGTGTATGCAATGCTATGTACTAGACCTGACATATGCTACTTAGTAGGGATCGTCAGTAGGTATCAGTCTAATCTCAAATGTGATCGCTGGACAATCGTTAAAAATATCTTAAAATATCTTGGAGAACAAAAGACTGCATGCTCATGTACGGTGCTAAGGATCTGATCCTTATTGGATACAATAATTTTGATTTCCAAACTGATAAAGATACTAGAAACTCTATATTGGGGATCACTATTCACTTTAAATGGAGGAGCAGTAGTATGGAGAACGTAAAACAAACTTGTATAGTTGACTCCACAATGGAAGTAAAATACGTATCTACTTTCAAAGCGGCAAAGGAAGCAGTATGACTGAAAAATTCTTGACAGACCTGGAAGTTGTTCTAAATATGCATCTATCAATCGCTCTATATTGTGACAATAGTGGTGCAGTTACAAATTCAAGAGAACTTAAAAGCCACTGGGAAAGCATGATTGGCCATCCAACCATGCTCAATGCCTAGCACTCATGGCCATTTAATACCAATCTTTTAGAGGTTCTTGACACCCCCTTGGTCGCCTAGCACTATGCAAAATGGCTAGCTCCATGTTCAAATGCCTAGTCCAACACTTTTAGCCAAATTTTTTAAATTTTCTTTCCCTCTTTCATTTTCTTTTGGACATCTACTATGATATCTCATGCTTCAACACTTAAACACATTTCCTCTTAAGCTTCTCTCTTATGAAATCACAAACTTAACTTAGCCACAACTCACTCGAGTAATCTAATGATGACTAGAGTTTACATATTTTGCCTAAGATTAGCATGAGATCTGTAACGCCCCGCCAAATTTGTCTTCCCTTTTTATCGTCTTAAGAGTAAAATTCTTGAAATTTCTTTCGAATTGAGGAAATTTTTACTTGTGATTAATGAAGATTTAGAGATTTTTGTTGGTGATTTAATTTGTTAAGTTGGTTGTTATTTGGACTAAAGTAGGAAGAAAAAAAAAAAAAAAGATAAAAGAAATAATATTTATGTTTTTTATTTAGTATTAATTCTTTTATAAAAAGGGGGCTTTGGAAAGCGTGTAGTTCACCTCTTCCCCAAGAAGTGAAAAAAAAAAAAAAAAAAAAAAAAAAAGAGAAGAAAACCCTAAATCCCAATCTCCCCCCGCCGCCGCCGCCGCCGCCGCTAGTCAACCGCCGTAGGTCACCACGCCGGTCTCCCAGCAGCGTCGAAGATCGGTCCACGTCGAGCCGCCGCGCGCCAAGGATCGAAGCCGCCGCACGCCAAGAATCGAAGCCGCCTTCAGTCGGGAGTCGCAAGCCGAAGCCGAAGCCCATCGCGTCTGCAAGCCGAATCGTGGCGGCCAGCCGAAGCCGAATCGCGTCGCTTCGTTTCGACGCCGAGCAGCCCCCGTCCGCAGCCGCCGAGCGAAGCCGCATTTAAGCCGGACCACCGCAACCCGTCGCGCAACCCGAGTCCGGAAGTCAGCGTCACTCTGCGCGAAGATCAGACCCGACCGAAGACCCGCTCCGCGACCCGAGCCAACGCGCGCCGTATTCCGGAAACCGACCCGCGCCCGCGTGCACCCGCGTGTGAGCCGCGCCGCGCGCTTCTGCGTAGCCGAGCCGCGTCTCCCTCCTGTTGCAAGCCGAGCCGCACGCGTAGTTCCTGTCCAAGCTGAGCCGCGCCTGTCTGCACCGCGAGCCGAGCCGATCTCCAGCCTCCAAGCCGAGCCGGTTCCTGCCCTATTTTCCAGCCGAGCCGCCAAGCTTATTTTGGCTCCTCCCACCTATTTTTGGTAAATTAAGTATTTATTTTGGGCATTTCCCCAATACGACCCAATGTTTTGGGCGCTAAATAATTTAATTTGGACTAAATTAAATTATTTTTCCTAAGGAACGTCTTGGACCGAGTAACTGCTGCAGCGGGAGATTTTCTTCAGTAGGGGCTCAACCACTGCAACCTTTTCTGGG
Organism: Cucumis melo; assembly: GCF_025177605.1. Lineage (NCBI taxonomy): Eukaryota > Viridiplantae > Streptophyta > Magnoliopsida > Cucurbitales > Cucurbitaceae > Cucumis > Cucumis melo. The sequence continues at coordinate 16,161,533 of NC_066863.1, forward strand.
GTAAGTTATTTCAACCGAGTTTTAACCGTTAGCCGTTGGTGACTTATTTACGAACTTTGGCGTTATTAAATATTTAGGATCCCGTTGCTTGGAAAGCACACGTGTCTTGCGGTTAGGACTCGTCGAGTGAATCTCCAGGTAAGAGATTCTACTACTAGTTTCATGTTTGAAGTATGAGACTGTGTATGCCCTATGTTGCATATTGAGAATTTGACAGTATGATGCCTGAAGTAAATGTTAGTATGATGCAAATGACGATATAATTGAGCTATAGCCTGTTATGCGTGGCAAGATCTATTATGGTTACGACGAATGTCGGGACGGAGAGTGTAGAAATGATTTATGTGACATGTTATATGCTGATGCCATGTGTATGTTTACTGCAATTAGGGTACCTGTTAGCTTGATTTTGTTAGAGTCGTACCTGCATGGGTGTCCTTCGGGATCACCACCTATTGAGGACTGTGTGGTCCGACGGGACGCCAGTCTAGCATGATATAGACATGACTCGAGTGACTCGACGGGGTCCTCGCATCCCGACTGTCCTAGGTGTCCCCGGGCACCGAAGACCAGAGTTACGTTCCTACGGGAGCGCATGATTGCACGTGTTCGGGAACGTGCCAGAGATTGGGTACCAGTTATCAGGACTCTAACAGGAAGTTAACAGGCACCTAGTGGGACTAGTAGTGGGTCCCTTACTGAGTATTTTTATACTCATTCTCTCCATTTTATGTTTTCAGGTAGAGGACGAGGCAAGGGCAAGGGCAAGCTGGCGAGCGACCCGAAGTGAGACCGAGGAGGGCCATAGGGACTACCGCTTCCGCTTATTTCTTATTTCAGATTTTAGCATTTGAGTTTGAGTACTTTTTATTTTTCACTATCTTTTATGTAGATAGGGCCCGAGTAGGATTCCAGAACGTTTTTACATTTTTGCATGACTACCTTGTTTATGCTTTTATAAATGAATTTCTTGAACCGTATGCTTTTAATAAAATTTTATGACTTAAACCACTTGTTCTATATTGAGTAATGACTTCGATTCAGTATAAGGAGTTGGGTCGTTACAGTTGGTATCAGAGCACAGTGTTTTAGGTTCTGTAGACTGACCTACGATGTAAGTCATTTTTTTGTTTTGGTTTTACTTCACCCTATGGCTATACGGTCCTTCGGCACTCGCCAGGTATGTCTAAAGCCTTGCTAATGTTAAGATTACAATTTTGCCTGAATAGTCTAAGACCTAGATATAGGGCGTTAAGTTCTTGTGGTGAAAAGTTTGTTGGTAAATTTTAGGGAGAATGCCGCCACGTAGGGGTACACGCCGAGGAGGTGGTAGGGGAGGCAGAGGAGCCGGTCGTGGCCAGCCGGAGGCGCCACCTGTTGCACCGGCAGTCGACCCAAACGCACCGGTCACCCAGGCGGATCTCGCCGCAATGGAGCAGCGTTATCAGGACATGCTGCAAGCTGCTTTGGCGCCTTTCCTAGCCGCCCAGCAGAACCAGGCCGCCCCTGTTCAGACCCAGGCCGCCCCTGCTCAGGCCCAAGCCGTTGTTCCTCCAGCCCCTGAGGAAGCTCAACCAGTACCAATTCAACTGTCGGCCGAGGCGAAACACTTACGGGATTTCAGGAAGTATAATCCCAAGACCTTTGACGGATCCATGGACAACCCCACAAAGGCCCAAAAATAGGTGGGAGGAGCCAAAATAAGCTTGGCGGCTCGGCTGGAAAATAGGGCAGGAACCGGCTCGGCTTGGAGGCTGGAGATCGGCTCGGCTCGCGGTGCAGACAGGCGCGGCTCAGCTTGGACAGGAACTACGCGTGCGGCTCGGCTTGCAACAGGAGGGAGACGCGGCTCGGCTACGCAGAAGCGCGCGGCGCGGCTCACACGCGGGTGCACGCGGGCGCGGGTCGGTTTCCGGAATACGGCGCGCGTTGGCTCGGGTCGCGGAGCGGGTCTTCGGTCGGGTCTGATCTTCGCGCAGAGTGACGCTGACTTCCGGACTCGGGTTGCGCGACGGGTTGCGGTGGTCCGGCTTAAATGCGGCTTCGCTCGGCGGCTGCGGACGGGGGCTGCTCGGCGTCGAAACGAAGCGACGCGATTCGGCTTCGGCTGGCCGCCACGATTCGGCTTGCAGACGCGATGGGCTTCGGCTTCGGCTTGCGACTCCCGACTGAAGGCGGCTTCGATCCTTGGCGTGCGGCGGCTTCGATCCTTGGCGCGCGGCGGCTCGACGTGGACCGATCTTCGACGCTGCTGGGAGACCGGCGTGGTGACCTACGGCGGTTGACTAGCGGCGGCGGCGGCGGCGGCGGGGGGAGATTGGGATTTAGGGTTTTCTTCTCTTTTTTTTTTTTTTTTTTTTTTTTTTTTTCACTTCTTGGGGAAGAGGTGAACTACACGCTTTCCAAAGCCCCCTTTTTATAAAAGAATTAATACTAAATAAAAAACATAAATATTATTTCTTTTATCTTTTTTTTTTTTTTTCTTCCTACTTTAGTCCAAATAACAACCAACTTAACAAATTAAATCACCAACAAAAATCTCTAAATCTTCATTAATCACAAGTAAAAATTTCCTCAATTCGAAAGAAATTTCAAGAATTTTACTCTTAAGACGATAAAAAAGGGAAGACAAATTTGGCGGGGCGTTACAAGATCCTTCATAGAATGCATAAAAAACCTAATCTCGACAACTCAGCGTAAATGTCCTGAGTTCTTTATAATTTTTTATCAACCTCAACCGAGATAGGCCCAAGTTTTTAGATAGATTGCTTATAATTGTGTCCTATTTTGTGTGTTTTCTAGCCAGATGCCTCTGGCCACCAAAATCAGCACTTAAGATTTTTTTCGACCAATTTGACATGTTGTTCTCATTTAGCCTAGACTGTCTCGAACGTAAAAAATAATTTAAATGCCTAGGTAGTTTTACTTTTTTAAGAAAACTTCATTTGGTCATTTCTTGGACCTTAAGTTAGTGTTCAATGGACCTCTGTGTCATTAGATTCTAAGGTTTTGGATGATCGGGTCGGTGTTATTAGTTTTAAGTTAGTAAGTGAGAAGGTCTACTTTAGGCGGAAAGAGTTTGACACTATTATGGGTTTAAGGTTTAGGCCATGGCACACTGTTTAGTTCGAACATAATAAAGATATTAGACTTAATGATTATATTTAGGTGATAGGACAAACATAAATGGGTACGAATTGGACAAAAATTAGCTAAATCTTCAGTTTAAGAGTGACAAGGATGCGATTAAGATATCTATATTCTATTTTATTGAGTTGGCGATGATGGGGAGGGACATGAGGCAACATATGGGTTGGACCGTGTTAGGCCTCATAGATAATTTAGAGTACACTTCATCAGCTATGACTAGGGTAACTTGATCTTCGTCAAGACACTACTGAACAACTTGTAATGTGCACTAAATGTGAAAGTTGCAATGTACAAGAAGAAGCTTATGAATAACAAGTCACTCGAGTTGTACAGCTTATACGAATTCCCATTCATTTTCCAGGTTCCTAATTTTATTATTTAACTGTTGTTTATACTTATAATTAAGTGTTGTTTTATTTATAAAATTGTAGATTTTGTAGGTTTGGGTGTATGAGATTATTCCATCCTTTAGTGGTTGGGTTGCGAGTAGGATTTCTACTCATGCAATACAACGCATCATGTGATAGAGTTGCTTGTACTCACCTAATTTGAAGGTGATTCAGACATAGGTCTTTGGATCACAAAGGGTAAGTCATTTTCCTTTTCTTGTATAGCATTCTAAAGGGGTTTAAGGTTTATTGAAAGGGTTAATGCTTAGGGTTTAGAGTTTAAGGTTTAGGTTATCGGTCTATGTTTAGGGTTTTAGGGTTTGTCAACTAATATTTTTTCCTCCTTGTATTTATTTAGGCTCATATACACAAGATGGAGCCAGCGAACGAGGAATGTGCGATTTAGATTGGACATTGGAAATTTTGATAATCGAATATTATGAGGATAATTCACCTACTCATGTCATTCCTCCCACTACTCATGTTGTCCTTCCTCTAAGATTGTTAGGTGAGATCTACAGCAGTCTACTGAAGCCTGGGTGACATGTACTAGCAATTAACATTTACAACGGCTAGATGCCAAGTTGGATCATCACATAGAGTTGTCTCTTACCATTAAGTTAAAGCTCTAAAGGAGATGTTGACTTTGCTAGTTAAGCTATGTTGTTTTTCAATTTATTTTTATTTATTTTAAATTATAGTTTTATATTCATTATATTGTTCATATCACTTGTAGGGAAAGTCGGAGAAAATGCAACAATTTTATGGCAGCGGTGAAGGTCCATCATTTGTGGCACCACCCGTTGGCTCACCAACTCATGATCCTATTAGTGACATGATGGGTCATTATGTAGATGTTCTTGCTTCGAAGATTGATGACCAAGCACTTGATAAAACCGCAAGAACATCCATCAATGAAGATCCTTCCAGAGGTATTGTTTCGATTGATGTATCTTTAAGGGGCGACGATTTCACACGATCATCAACCCAAACTACATTGAAACCGAAAGATAAGGTATATATTATTTAAATTCTATTTCTTTAGGTTTACTATATAATGATATTATATAATTTATTTATTTGATGTTTGCAGTCTATCGAGCTCGACAATAAAGTAATTTTATTCTCTTAGGAACTGGATGTGGTACCTAAAGAAATGACCACAAGGAAGGGATGGGTACCATGGAAGTTGCAGAGTCCAATTATGTATATGCCCCAAGGAAGAAGAGAAAAATAGTGAAGTCGCACGATCCTCAGTAGATCCGAGGAGGTCAAACAAGCTGAGGAAGACTATCTGAAGCTCATGAACACTTACGTGTTTCATGGACCTCCTAACGTCCACCACATTTACAGACGACGATGTAAATACTAATCATTGTGTTGTACTTTAACGATATTGGTCATTATAATTAATACTTTGATTTCATGTGTTAGATTTGTTTCTATTCACTAAAAAAAACTATTGGACAATGTCGATCCATTACAGGTGAAGAAGAACTTCGTTACAACTAACAAAACTATCACAATTAATGCAATTTGTGTTGTATTGCTGGTGTAGTTTGTTATAAGTTTGCATTGTACAATTTTCATATTTGTTCGGTGGTTATTATTTTGTAAAACTTTTTTAGGCATAGCCCAGGTTTATATGAGGAGATTAAAAGGGACACTAATTCGATAGATGTGGAATACACATAGGTGAAGGATACAACCATATTAAAATATATGATGGGGGAGCTACTAGATTACAATAAGGCATAGATGGATGTCAACTACATATACATGCCGTACAACATTGGGGACTATCATTGGATTTTGGTCGTGGTGAACATAATCGAGAGATGTATCATGATATGGGATTTGTTCAACTAATTAACACTCGATCTTGAATTGTCGAAGAAGTTAGACTACATTAGCTTTATAATCCTAACTATCCTGAACCAGGGTGGAGTATTTATTTTGAAATCGAACTTGCTTAAGACACCATGGACCTTATACCGCGTTCGAGATGTACTACATTAAACGATAATAGGTGACTGTGGTATTTATTGTTGTAAATTTTTTAAGTCTGATGTAACTCGTACCCCATTACGTTCACTTACCATTGATAATATTCCTTTGTTCTATTGTCAAATAATAGTTTAATTGTGGGCCAATAGAGTCTTTTTGTAATTTTAATATTATAATTCATTTATTTGAGTTTTAATTAGTACATCAAGTTAAATGAACATTAACTTTCTTTATTACATATGGAGACCTATATAGCTCGAGATTGCCCTTGATTTCAACATATTAATGGATCTACTTTAAATCTTGATCCATATATTATTCGGGATGGCTTGAGATTTTAATCAGGCAATAATTCTGTTTTAAATCTCGATCCATTTATTCTTCGAGATGGCCTGAGACTTTAAATAATGAACCATTATGTTTTAAATCTCAGTCCATTTGTTGTTCAGGATGACTCAAAATTTTAATCATTAAATCATTTTGTTATAAATCTCGATTTATTTGTTGCTCGAGATGACCTAAGATTTTAATTAGGTAACTATTTTATTTTAGATCTTGGTCCATTTGTTGTTCAAGATGTCCTAAGATTTTAATTAGTGAACTATTTTGTTGTAATTCTTAGTCTACTTGTGGTGATTAGATACAAACACTAGCCTATTCACCATTCTGATTGATGATTGCAACCTTTTCATGAACCACATCTTTGATTTGTCATTCTTCTTATCCCCCAATTTAAAAGCAAGAGGATATATTTGCTTATTAGCATCGACTGACACAGGTATAAGGATGATACCCTTATACTTTTCCTAGCAGTTTGTGGCATCAACCACAATTATTGGTCGAATGCAATTAGAAAACCTCTAATGGAAGCCCCAAAGGCTATATATACACGTACTTAAAGTGGTCATCTGTCTCGATTTCCAACTCGTATTGAGTACCACAGTTATAAATCTTCAAGGCTTATCTATACCAAGCTAAAAAATTGTAAGATTCTTTAAGGGACCGCTTACCGTGGACAATGCAGCTTCTAAGATCCTTCACGCTCTCTCATAAGTAATATCCATCTTGTACTCCTTGCGAAAGTCTTAAACTATTTCCATCAGCCTATAACCACAACTAACATCTTGATACTTCGACTTAGACTTAGACTTAGAAGTGAGATTAAGTAAGTGAAGACGCAAATGCAATTATTGGCCTCGTCAAGATGCAAATAACAAGAAAAATATTATTTTTAAACATAATAACGCTATATTTACCTTATTTTCCTTGATTTTTTTTTGGCAAAGTATGAATTGTGGGTGTGAGAGATGAACAAAACACTTGAAAACTTGTTCTGAAACTTCTTGAGCAAGCCAACCTCATTTTACATTTTATTATAATATAGATATAAATAATATCATAATATTTTCGAAATTGGAGATATTTCTGTCACAAACTACAAAAACATCTTGGGGATGATTTTGCTATATTCACCTACACATGCACCAATTTCACGCTATCCAAAATATATAATAATCTTGGGGACGATTTCGGTCGAGACAGGCCGAGAAGAAACAATGTGAGAACTTTAAAAAATGGTGCGTTGTTTACAAATCTCTAAACCTAAAGGTGTGCTACTTGGGATAATTTCCCGTGAAAATGTCCTCATTTAGGTCTTAATTTAGGCCAAGTTAAGTAGTTAGACACAATCAAATAATACTTCTACTTCCAAGAATTCTCTAACATCTATCAATTGTTTGGAGAGCTAAAATGTAATAAAAAAAATACTAAGAATAAGATTAAAATCGTGATTAATTGAAGACATAATGAAAATGAGATCGTGAAGTTGTGATAATAGCGAGGAAGACAGTTATATTGGAAATTGACAGAAGAAAATAAATTTCAAATTGCAAATCGAATTTAAAATGGTAGATAGAAGGGTTACATTGTAAACTAAACTCATTTTATAACCAAAAGAACCCAGTCTAAGTTATACAAGTTATTATTGTTAGGGTGTGTTTTGGGGAAGGAAAGAGTTATGGGGGAAAAGGATTATGATAATCCTAGTGTTATGATAATATGTGTTTGGGGGAAGAGTTATTATTGGTAGTGTTATTATAATATGTGTTTAGGGGAAGAAATATGAAATGTAGTGTTATGATAGTATGTGTTTGGGAAAGGGATTATTATAGTAGTGTTATAATAATATGTGTTTGGGGAAATGATTATTATTGTAATATTATTATAATATATGTTTGGGGAAAAGTTATGAGTGTAGTATTACTATAAAACTTGTTTGGGGCAAAGATTACGTTAATTAGATTAATGTTATTTTTTTTAAATAAGGAATGTTAATATAAGAATAAAAAATATATAATTTAATATTTTTTATTCATGATCAATATTCAATTATGTAATTAGAATAACCTAAAATAATTCTGTATATATGTTTTGAAATATTTTTTTTACGTACTCTGTGAGTAACAAAATATTTGTTTTCTAAAATAATTATATTGAGTCCCATTTAATAATTTTGTTTCTTCTCTTATGTTATGTCGTGCAAAATTAATTCGTAAATCCATAAATTCATTAGTGCATTTAAACCAAATTATTTCCACGTATACGCATCTTATAAATATTGTAAAAAAGAACTTCAACGAAAACACTACATTAATACGATAATACAACAATTGATACCATTACATTTGAAAGCGAAATGAAAATACAAACCAATTAGCTTCAACATAATTTCAAGTTCGTTACATAATAAGACATAAGAAGTTAGAAGAAGAACATGTAGTCGAAGTAAGAAAAGTTTCATTAATACAAATACAACAAACAAACTAATCATCGATTTTCTTGAAGAATGATGCTGCAGTACGGGTACTTCATATTGTCGGAACGTCAAGGAAAGCTTTTATGTCATCGACGTTACGCATAAGTATACACATTAAGCGACACCTATCCATCAATGTCAGCTCAGGGATGGCCTCCAACTGTCGGACAACCTCTTGACGTGTTTGGCTTGCGTCTTGACGTTGTAGGACAGGCCATTCAGCAATACGGTTCAGTTGTTCATTTTCGTACTCAATCGTAGTGCTAACTATGTCCCCACTATCTGCGACATGTCATGCACGTTTTTGCTTAGACCCGCTTGAAACATTCCTACGCTCACTGACCCGAGCGATTCTTGTTCCCATCAAATCATCAGGCGATATGTTCAATCCCTGACTGTACATTGGCGGGAAGTCTGTATCCAGCGCAGCGTCAGCGAAAAATGCGTCATACCCAGCAGGATTGTTTGACCCAACGTCTGCAAAACTCTTGGCCCGGCCTCCTGTTGCACGATCTTTGCCAAACACGTACAACAGCTCGTCATAGTGGGGAAACGACTTATTAAGAAGGCCCTTCGCCACCGGATGACTCTATATAAGTGCAATAATAAATTGTTAGTCCATTTATTAAAATATAGTACTGTAACCATTCAAATGACTAGTAACACACCTTGACCCAATCGTCGAAGACTTCTTTCTCTGTGACGATGCATTTTTGTTCATCATTCCACCCAAAACCACTACACGTTGGGCCACGCATCTCCGCAAGTGCATGGAACATTCTCTTCATCAATTTGATTCGGCTATCGATCGTTGAAGCATGGATATTACAACCTGGGATCTTGAAGGCCATCATTCTCGCCAGTTGATTTAAGTACTCGGGGCAAAAGGTTCCGTTGTCGGACCTCCACCCACTAGCATTGACCAACTCCACGAGGCACTCAACGAGGCCTGCCTCTTCTTCTTTAGTCCAACTGTGTTTAGGTAGACTCGATGAACTTGTCATGCTAGATGTCAAACGCAAACATCTTAGTTTCATTAATTTTCCTATGATTAGATAACATACATACGATTAGTTTCATAGTACAGTCAACTCCTAGTGAAAAACAGTCTGGCATTAATTTACTATCGTAACCAATACATTCAAAATAATCATATTCCAAAAACTATGACAAAATAAGACCCAGTGCAATCACTACTTAAGTATGAAAATGAACAGGAAACATTTAATTTTTCTACTAGTTACGCAACTCCCAAACAGTAAACATTTCTTCTGAAAGGTCGTCCCTCCATTGAGTCCACTCATTGGACGTCTCTATGTAATGTATGTCATCGGCGGCAGTAGTCGCGTGAGTGGAATCAACCTCATCTATGTTGTCTTCTATATCAAAGTTTGTCATCTCTCTATTGATAAGGTTGTGGAGGAGACAACATGTGAGTATTGTGCGACTTTGGACTTTTACAGGGTAGTATGACTTTTCCCGCAATATTGCCCATCGACCCTTCAAGACACCGAATGCTCTTTCGATTATATTACGAGTAGACGAATTCTTCATATTAAAGAACTCTTTCGACGTTGAAGGTGCATTTTCAGCGCCACGCCATTCCTGCAAGTGGTAGCGTTGGCCTCTGTACGGTGTTAGAAAACCATCGGCATTTGGGTTACCCGCATAAACCAAGTAGTAATACCCTGTGATCACATTGCACGATTAAAATGTCGTAGCTGTTAATTGCATAATTTCATTCATATGTACAATGTCGTAGGATATTACCCTTGGACACCTTCAGGCCATTAGGTCTTGAAATGGCATCAAGGAGAATGCGTGAGTCCGCAACTGATCCTTCCCAACCGGCAAGTACATAAACAAAATCTCCTTTTGTGTCACACACGCCAAGTACATTTGTGGCCACCTCTCCTTTGCGTGTTCTATATCTAGCCCGGTCACTTGTTGGAACGTTGACTTTTATGTATGTTTCATCTAATGCACCTAGGCAATTCTGCAACACATAACTAAAGATTATTAGGAAGACCTAACGTCGTTGGGTTTGAAGTACGTAGTTGGAGAGAAATAGGCACCTCAAACCACCTCCATCTTTGATATGTGCAATCACTATTTACTGGTTGTGGTTTTTTCAAAAGCTCGTCATGAAGCCGAATAACGGCCAACAAGACCATGTTAAAATGACGGGAAATTGTCTCACCCGACCGCATGAACTCCCGTTGAATGACACGGTTTTTCACGTTGTGCGCAACAATATGGAGGAACATTGCTACCATCTCCTCAACATCGACGACTTCTGTCGATGTTAGTCCAGCAACGGTCCTCAGTATGTGGTAGAGAATGGCGAAACATCTTCAGTCCATTCTTGTACTCTAGCGACACACTACGTATGAGCCATGAATCATGCGGAAATAAGCTAACTGTCTAATCGTATGCCTTTTGTAATGGGGGATGTGTGTTATCCTTTTTGTGTCGTTATTTAACAGCTCCAACATTAGTACTAACTGACGTTGGGATGTTACAAACGCATTTAGAAGAGACGCAAACTCGTGTTCGTCTATTCTAAATACTAGATTTACACCCTGTTAAAAAAGAATCCTAAGAACGCGTTACATTCGAATGCTATTAGCATAATGACATACTTGAAATTAATTTATAAGTGTTGGAAATATGTTCAAATTTAACATAAATTTTATATTTTATTAATTATTGTCACTAACTTTGTTAATTTGGTTTCAATTTTTACTATAATTTGATCCATTTCGTTATATTGTAAAATGTTTTTTTGTTCATAATTTTTCTCATTGATGTAATTACATTTTCTTTATTTTTAGTCATAAGTATATTCACGTTAATTAATTACCAACTATAATTGTACAAACAAAGGAATTCGTACATAAATTCATTGTATACTAAATCATATATTTGTACAACCAAATCTAATTATATAAAAATGTTTAAAAGTACAAAGAAATAGTCATAAATAAATAAAAATTGATAAAATATTTACGTTGATTTAATAAATTGTATTTTTTTAGTAATATTTTTAACATCGAAATTTAACCCAAAAAAGAAAGAAAAAAACCAATCTATTTTTTCCTCCCTCCTTAGTCTTTCAAGTTCATGGTTAGAATATATTTATATGGGAACCATGTATACTTTTTAGTTATAATTAGATAAGTTATTTTTTGGCAAATGAAATATGTGTTTGTTGTTCATTTCGAGCATAAGCTAATGGTAAGGCGATATTTTGATTTAACAATATTTAACCTTTTAAATATACTATTTTTCATAAAAAAATCTTCATATAATCATTTCTAAGGTTAGAATATATTCCATTTCCATCTCAAGATTCTCATACAAGTATGCACAAATTAACAAAGTTGAATAGATGATTAGTAATAGGGTAATTAGCAAAAAAGCACTAGAAAAATACTAGAATTTAATTACCAAGTTTCAAATTTCAAAAAACTACCAAAAGAGTGAAGTGAGCGAAGGGTTTGAGTTTGAGAAGGAAAATTATTATTAAGTTAAAACAACTTTGTAAGAATAATACAATTTACACGCTACAGTTCGAAGCATTTCATATAACATAAATAAATTATAACGAAAGAAAAGAATTAATTACAAAAACAACTAAGTAGACGACATATACATCGACTTCGTAAATGAAGGAGTTTTATAGCCGTAGTATCTCGTTTACGAATGCTTAAACCTTTACAACCTGAAGATATAGACAAAAAAATGAGCTTCTCATTACATATGTGTGCCGATAAAGATAACGTATTGTAAAAAAAATTAAGGAAAAAACGAAAATGAAACATACCTCAACCACAAATGGAACTTCACAAATCCATGGAACCGTTCAAAAAATCAAAGTGTGAGTACATAATGTATGTAAAAGAAGGTAGCCTCAGAGTTAATTTGATTCCCGCAAAGACATTCAAGAAAAACGCATTTGCGGTACCATTTTGTGTGGTGGACTTGATAACATCATATGTAAAACAGAAGCAACCAAAGAGAGACATAAAATAGAGATCGTTCTAATGTGTTTCATGGAGACATTCAGAAAACAATGATCCGTGTGACAGCATAGTACGCAAACAAACATGGAGCATTGAAAACATCAAGCATCACTTGTGACAGTGCATGAGGAAAAAAACCATGGGGAGAAAAGAGTAGAACAAGCATACTTGTTTGTACAATTAACAATTAAGTGTGAAAATTTTGAAGAACATACAAATTTACAGAATCAAATAATGGAGCATTTTTGGTTGCAAGGGGTCATTCGAAATAAGAAGCAAACAAATTTACAAAATACAAAATCAGTGTTTTGTAAATTACAGACAGAGACAAAGAAGGCAAAACACAGGGGCTGAATTGAATATATCTTTTAGCATAGGAGACATATATCAAGTGTCGTTGGAAATGTTACATTCAAACATGATGAACATACCAAAGAACAAAGAATGGAATGCAAGTAGACCAAAGAAAACAGTAGGTAAGGTGGCAAACGTAATGGAAATGAAAGTAGACAAAAGAAATATTGAAAACAGTGGGTAAAGTGGCAAACATGTTACATTCAAATATTCAAAACAGTAGGTAAAGTGGCAAATGTAATGGAATGCAAGTAGACCAAAGGAATTTGATGAACATACCAAAGACAAATGGAAGTATACCAAAAGGGAAAGATAGTCGAACATGGAATGGAAGGAGGAAGGCTCCATTATATAGTAAAAGGAGTATCAGCCAGCAATAATTAAGTCCAACAAGAATCCCATAAAAAAGGGGGTTTCATAAATGCAGTCAAACTTCAAGCAAGTAGCAGGTCCAACAGAAGTACACAGTAGGCATGACATTTTTTTTACATAGGCTACAGGAATAGATACAATTGAGGATCTAAGAGCAATTGAATACAACAATTGAAATGAAAGATGTTCTAAAACAAATCAAAACATGTTCAAGATACATAATTCCAACAAAATTTATCACATTAGGAGGCAAAACAAGTTATGATCACATATGGACAGAAAACAAAGGAATACATGTGAAAAACAGAGAGTGAGGATGAGTAAACAAATTCGGAATACATGTGAATGACAAAGAGTGCGAAAGATACAACAAATTCGGAATACATGTGAAAAACAGAGAGCGCGGATGATTAATCAACTTCACAGAGGAGGCATTAAACAAAAATTGAATAGAAGCCCTAAATTAAACTCATAACTGCGAACAGGAATGAATATTGGACCGAAAATAATATTGTAAAATTGCAAAAAACAATCAGAATCACCACCACAATACTCATCATAGGCTGACCATACCTTTGGTGCACACCGAGAACCCTTATCGTGCTCCGCCATGCCCGTACTTGAATTCCTTTCACCGATTTAGTGTAGCATCTACGATAAAATGGTTGTTCGGTATAAAAAACATGTAGTAAACTCGTTCTAGGACCGGCAAGAGTGGGGAGCGACAAGGGTTTCTTCGTCAGACGAAAGGTATGGAAATATGGAGAGAGAATGAGAAACGTTTCAGAGATCAGGCACGTTGGTGGCGACCGATCAACGAAACAAAGAGAATAAGAAGGGTTTCAGGAAGAATAGGGCAAAAAATGGAGCACGAACAACACGAACATATCCTTCGAAAGGGGACGAAGGAGATGTAAATGAATTTCAAGAGGAAAGGAGAAGAGATCGGTAAAAGGGAGATAATCAGAAAAAAAGGAAAGATAATGAGAGGATAACGGAACGAAAATCGCGAGAAAAACTACGACGTACCGACGGGTAACACCCCTTTGATATTTTGACTTAAGAAAATCAAACTAACTTAAAAGAACGGTCAACTACCGTAGTGCCTAACAAAAATTGAGAATATATTATTAGTAATAGCCGGAGAGCCACGTCACATCCGCTGGTATGTCCTTCTAGTGTTCGCTATCATCGTCTCCATTTCCTTTCCGAAAATTGTTCTGAAATTCAGAAGGCCTTCTTTCTTGGATGTGACTTGCGAGTAGTTGTTACGCTGCTCAGTAGCTGAAGTGGAGCAAGAGCAATGGCATACGATCATCGGCACCCAGTTCTATCTTCTCTCGGAAAGGTTTTCTTCTCTTACTTAATCTGAGATTCGTACTTCTTTGACATTTTTTAAACGGACGTAATAGCGTCCACTTTGCTTGTAAAGTGCGAATTTCAGCATAACTACTTCGCTGGAGGAAGAAGTTGAAAATTGAATTTTGAATTTTTGAACCGGGGTAGGTAATGGGTTTTCTACCAGGAGAAGATCGCGAAAAAACTTGTCGCTTTTATCGTTTTCTTCAACTTATCAGATGGTTGTTTATATGGAAGTGTTAAGTGTTCGAACATAAATGGGTGTTTTTGTTTTTTGTTTTTTTTTTGTTCGTCTTTCTTTCGTTTGGAATAGGAGTATCAGTTGGTGAAGAATGTAAAGAGACTTCGGAATTTTATCCGATGGGATATGTGCGATAGCTCAGCAGAACACAGGGAACTTTTTCTAATTGAAATACTTTTTATAAAAGGAACTCTGTCAATGCATTACATATATTTCTTGCCTTGCCATACAAACAATGCATGAATTATTATTATTTTTTTTTGTTGTTGTTTTGTGCTGTGTAATCTTCGACAACCTTGTGTTCCATCCCAATATAGAGTCAAACGCTCAAGTACACAGAGAGCATTCAGTAAAGTGTTGAACTATAGAATTAACAAGCAGCAATGATACAAACTTTTATGCCTTTGATTCCAAGCATTTACATTTTTCTTTCTCACTGATTACTATGGTGTTAGTAATTACCACTGCTTCCTTCCTCCAGGTAGGACAGTCATCTGGTGAGATTGACAATGTTGAGGAACCGTTAGTTCCTGTTGAGTTCAAAAACTCAGAGAATTTTTCTGCCAGAGCTGCAATATTACCGTAAGTTTCTCAAGTGAATTTTTTCCTCCTTTCATTTCGTTTGTATGCTTGCTGTTGGTGTTGACATCACTAACTCTCAATTATTGACCTTCTGTTCCACCCTGTGCTAATTATATCGGCTAGTTGATTTTGAGAATGGATTTCACATGTCTCAATTTTTTATTAGTTGCTTTAACGAGTAGAAACAATCAAATTACTGTACATGATGCAACTGGAGCACCTTTCTGCGGATCCATTTCGGACTCTATGGCTTATTCTCGACAGACTCCGTGAATTAACCCATCTTCTGTATGCTGAAATAACTACCCTTCTACTAAGTATGCATATAAATGGTATTTGGTCTAATGCATTTATCATCATTTATAGCCAAAGTTTGGGCTTGTCATTAAAGTGAAAATCAGGGAATTATTGATCCCAATAGTCAAGCATATTAATCAATATAACTCTCTAGGTCCAATATTTTTCTTTCATTGAACAAAATTGAGATTGAAAAAGAGCTATACCTTTGTTTTATGATCTAAGCCACTACCATGTCTTCATCGCTTAATAGTTTCTCTACCTTGATGGCATTAAAAGAACCTTCCACACTAGTTAAATAGGCTCTTTGTAACATTTTGGATTAGGTTTTATATTGCTGATCTTTTGAATGATCACCCTTGACTCAATTAAAACTTTACTTCCTTAAAAGATGCCCATGAATGACAAGCTCTTGTTCTTGAATCTTAACCATCTCCATGTTCACCTCAACTATAACTTAAACGGGTGTTACGGGCAAGGAGTGGAGGTGTAAACCCCAGAGTTATGAAGTCTAGGGAGTTATGAACTCATGTGACCCAGAATGTAAGGAGTTTACAAAGTATAAAATTGATGCTTTTGAGAAGTGGGGCCCGCAAACATCTGGGGCTAAACAGAAAATAAAGTTCACAACTTCACATCCCTGAACTCCATACTTCCCAAATCCTTGGGCCAAACACCCTGTTAACAGTTTATTGGCATAATCTCGGTCATTATAGTTGAGATTTTGGATATAGGAGTAAGAACACAACAATGAATGGAAGAAAGTTCTTGATGACTTCCATTGACAGCAATTTCAACACCACGCCTTTGCACTTATCCTCTTCTTTCATGGAGTTGTTTTGATGCCACTACTCAATGATCTTAGTTTTAGGTAGATTTAATTATAATATTAGCTCTCTTGAAATAAGTCTTGTGGTATTGCAATTGATCGTGAGTTCATAATTGTCATTGTTTCACAAACAACAGTACCATGCTTAATTATTTGAGAGGGGTCTGAGTTTACAACTTTTCTTTGTTGCACATATCTTCTCTTTCTTCCGATTGTCTTCTTAAATCTCTAGAAATATAGCTCTTTATTGATGTAGTAGTATCTTGCTCAAAAATTTTCCTTTCATATGAAATAGAAAATACAATCCTTTCTTCATTTGCCACTAACTCAACGTCAGGTAGAATTTGTACTTTCTTTTGCCTGGATACTTTGTACTTTCTCATTCTTAATGAAATTATTGTTTCCCATCCAAAAGATGTGCAATGAACTGTGGCATCATCACAAGTAAAATGAAACGATTAAAAAGTACACTTTATGAGGGGTTTCCCATTTATAATTTCAGATTTCTATTTCCAGCGCTTGGAGGATTACTTTATGGCTATGATATTGGTGCAACATCCTGTGCCACCATTTCTTTACAGGTATAATTTTTATTATGTTGTAGACAACATCCTATTTGTTGTGCTACTACGGCAATTTTATGATTGCTGTAAAACTTGTTGCAAAAAGAACTTTGTGGTTCTCCTTCTTATAAAGTTGATGGTGATAAGAAGTTACAATGTCTCTGGTTAGGTTTATTTTGGAGATTCCAGACTGTTATGTTCAATTATCCTTCTTATAATGTGTAGGGTTGAAAGAATATGTTTTAAGTTATCTAATTTCTTCCATTCTCTCCTCTTCAATGAGGCTTGCAATGCAAATACTGTTAGTGATATATAATTAAATTTGCCTTCAATCACTAGCTTAAGTTTTTGGGTGAATTGGTGATTTAAGATGGTACTAGAGTAGGTGGTCCAAGGAGATCTTGTGTTCAAGCCTGCATTATTGTTCCTTCCCCAATTAAAATTGGTTTCCACTTGTTGGGCCTTACAAATTGTTAGAAATAATGAGCTTAGGTCATGATGAAAGCCCATGAATGGTTAAAATTTACTTTGCCTAATTTTTTATTCTTTTAATTAGGCTCGCGTTGCCTATAAATTTCCCCTCTTTGTATCTTCATGAATCATTAGAAAATAATAAGATTTTCAACACCGTGGTTTTTCTCCCTGTACTAGGGTTTCCACGTAAATTTGTGTGTTTTTTGTCTCTACTTTCAATGTGGTATCAGAGCAAGACATTGATCAAACCCCAGACAAGACAACTTGTGATGGAAATCAAACATAGAAGACAACTGCCGATATTAGTGCCGTTGCCGCCGATGCTCGGATCAGCGCTGCCATGGACGAACTGTTCCTTAAACCCTTCAGATAACGCCGGCCAACGTAATTCCGTCGATTCTGCCATCGTTCGTGTTGCCAAACACCTCCCATGCATCGTAATGCACCACCCACGCATCGTCGCCGGTCCTCCACACGCTAGCCCATCCTGCTCAGATAGCACCGACCATCCCTTCTGTGCAACCCTCTTCTTCATCTCGGCCTAGACTGCTCCTGATGCCCCGCTTCATGTTCTACCACCTAATTCCAGCCAGCCACCACCACTTCTGCAGTCAAATCTGTATGCCTTCCCACCCATTGACCTTAGTTATCATTCCGATGTTAGGAATCCTAAAATTCACTCAACATGAGGTTGGTGAATCTACGACACATTCCGACCCTAACGTTCAAGCTTCCTCTTCTTCTTCAAGAATAGCTCAACAGCAACTAGGGGGCTTCGAAAACAGATTGCAGCAATTCAATAATCAAGTTTGCAAGCTTTAGAAATCCTTACATGGGTTGAAACAATCACCAAGAGTATGGTTTGACAAATTTGCCACTTTCATCAAGTCTCAGGGGTACAATCGGGGGCACTTTGATCATACCTTGTTCACTAAAGTCTCCAAGGCAAGGAAAATTGCAGTATTGATTGTCTATGTCGATGACATTGTGCTTACTGGATATGATACCGATGAGATCGTTCAGCTAAATAAGAAGATGGGGTTTGAGTTTGAAATCAAGGACTTGGGAAATTTGAAGTATTTTCTTGGAATGGAGCTAGATCCAGAGAAGGCATCTTAGTGTCACAAAGAAAGTACACCCTTGATTTATTTGCTGAGACAGGTATACTAAGATGTCGTCCTGCTGTTACACCCATTGAGTTCAATGCCAAACTTGGAAATTCAGGTGACAGGGTTCCTGTTGATAAAGAAAAATATCAGCCTCTGATGGAAAAGCTGATTTACTTATCTCATACTAGGCCTGACATTTCCTATGTTGTGAGCATTGTCAATCAGTTCATGTAGGCACCTTATGAGGACCACATGGAAGTGGTTAACTGGATTCTGAGCTATTTAAAAGAACTATTGGTAAAGGTCCGAGATTCAGGAAGACTGACAAAAGATTTGTTGAAGCTTATACTAATTCTTACTAGGCTGGATCTATTGTTGATAGAAAGTCTACCTCAAGATACTATACTTTTGTGTAGGGCAATCTTGTTACTTGGAGAAGTAAGAAGCAAGAAGCTGTGGCTAGAAGCAACGCTAAAGCCGAATACAAGCCTATGAGTTTGGGGATCTGTGAGGAAATCTGGCTTCAGAAGATGTTGTCTAATCTTTGTCAAGACTTGGAGGTGCCTATGAAGCTATTCTGCGATAACAAGGCAGCCATTAGCGTTGCCAATAACCCGGTCTAACATGACAGAACTAAACATGTGGAGATTGACAAACACTTTATCAAAGAGAAGCTTGACTATGGTAACATCTGCATTCCTTAGATACTCTCGTGCCAACAGATTGTTGATATCCTCACAAAGGGACTCAGACAAAATTTGATTTGTGTGTTAGCAAGTTGGGTCTTTATGACATTTACGTCCCAACTTGAGGGGGAGTGTTAGA
Source organism: Cucumis melo (assembly GCF_025177605.1). Lineage (NCBI taxonomy): Eukaryota > Viridiplantae > Streptophyta > Magnoliopsida > Cucurbitales > Cucurbitaceae > Cucumis > Cucumis melo. The sequence goes on from NC_066863.1 coordinate 16,180,924, forward strand.
AATAATTTGGCTTAGGTTATGATGATATTTCGTGGGTAGTTAAGATTTACTTTGCCCTAATTTTTTATTCTTTTGATTAGGCTCGTCTTGACTATAAATTTTCCCCCTTTGTACCTTTATGAATCATTAGAAAATAATAAGATCTTCAGCACCGTGGTTTTTCTTCCTGTACTAAGATTTTCATGTAAATTTGTGTGTTCTTTGTCTCTACTTTCAATATAAATATTTCAAGCCCCTAAATGGGAGTGGGGTGGGGTAGGGATGATATATAATTAAATTTACCTTCAACCACTAGCTTAAACTTTTGAGTGAATTGGTGATCTAAGAAATTCATTACTGAGTTATAGAGTAAGAGAGTATCAATTTCTAGAAGACTAATGAGATGAATCTTTGTTGAACCTGTACTTGGCTAGATTGAAAGTAATTTAAATTGGTAGAGAGGAATTAGCTGGTGCCTAAAATAGAGCAATTAAAATTCAGAGAGATCATTTATTCTTTCTGATTTCGACATCCAGAGTTATGCAACTGCCCCTTTCTGTAAAATTTGCTTCAGTTTCTTCTCATCTTATTGTGGTTCATTTCTGTTTTCTTTCCTTGCAGTCAGCATCATCGAGTGGAATATCATGGTACAACTTATCTTCTGTGGAAGTTGGTCTTGTAGTGAGTCTAAAAATGAAATTACGAGCCTATATTCATGGATAGAATGATAGTGTTATTGGTTTGTTCAAGTTTTGGTGCTGAATTTTGCAGACTAGCGGCTCCTTATATGGTGCCTTGATTGGCTCTGTCTTGGCTTTTAATGTTGCTGATTTTCTAGGTTGGTTATCTTAAAATATGAAGCAGAAAATGGTAATTGGTATTTTTGTCTCATTCTCTGATTAGTTTAATACTGAATTTTCATGAAAGGGAGAAGAAGGGAGCTTATTCTGTCAGCTTTAATGTATCTCGTTGGAGCTATCATAACAGGACTTGCTCCTAACTTTGCTATTTTGATAATTGGCCGCTTCATATCTGGAACAGGAATTGGATTGGTACCACACTTAATGTTTTTCTTTTTCTAATTATTGATGTTATGCTTTTGTCAATATTTCCAGTCTTGATTTATGTTTACATGAAAATATGCACACAACCTACGATATGTTGATTAAGATGATAAGTTACCAAGGATAGAAGAATTATATGTGTATGGCTTCTTTGATGTCGAGCAACTAGTGAGATTTATCTGGTATTTATTTTTTTACTCCCAAAATGTTGAGTTAACGATGGACCTTATAAAGTTGTAATAAATTTTATTATACGATCACTCTGTTTGTACTCTGAGCATTTAATTTCAGTATTTTGTCTTCTAGGCAATGCATGCAGCGCCAATGTATATTGCTGAAACTTCCCCCAGCAAGATTCGTGGACAAATGATCTCTCTCAAAGAGTTTTTTATAGTACTTGGAATGGTTGTAAGTGCTTCTATCTTATCCTGTTCTTTAATTACTTTAATATAAGTTTCTTTCATTCTGCTTTCTTTTCTTAATCTGGTGAATCCATCAAATGAAGATGTGTTGTATCTTGTGTAGAAAGCAGGTCTATTTCAAAATATGAGATACCAAAAGAGAATACAAGGATTTTTAGCCGAATCAAAAGGACTGCACTCTCCCTTACCAAAGTTTACCACAAAAATATCACATGCCAATACGTTGTTCCCTTTTCATAACCAAACACAACTAACATACCAACTATCATTTTAATAGAAAAGAGCTTGCTAACCAACGGGCCCTTCTCATGCCTCCCTAACGTAAGGGCTGACTATTGGAGGCCTCATAGCTGGTCAAAATATCTGTATTGGATTTTTTTTTTTTTTTTTTTTTTTTTTTTTTGCTTCTCTATCTTGTCTGCTGTATTTCAAATTTTCAGTATATCATTCTAAATGTCTGTATGCATGGAATGATGCTCTGTAGTTCGGTTACAGCATTGGTAGTCTTTTAGTTGAAGTGGTTGCCGGTTGGCGCTACATTTATGCCGCCAACACTGCAATTGCGTCGGTCATGGGAGTGGGAATGTGGTGGCTACCGTCATCTCCCAGATGGCTACTTTTATGTGCCATACAGAGAAAAGGAAATATGGCAGAGTTGAAAGAGCAGGCTATAAGCTGCTTGCACCGGCTACGGGGTGCAGTTATTGGTGAGAAAGCTTCTGAAGAAGTGGATGAAATTTTGGAAGAGCTCTCTTTTCTTGGTGAATCAGAGGAGGCCTCAATAGGGGAAATATTTCAGGGAAAGTGCTTGAAGGCCCTAATAATTGGTGCAGGATTAGTATTATTTCAACAGGTATTTTATATATTCGTACAGTATTTTCAAGCACAGAATTTGTTTATCGTTTGCTTATATTTGGAATTGGCCTCAACTATTGGCAGATAACTGGTCAACCAAGTGTGCTATATTATGCTCCCTCTATCTTTCAGGTACCTTTATTTAACAAGCGAGTTTTAAATTTCTAATGCTGTACTTGGCAAATCTGTGTATCTTTCCTCTACTCTCTCTTTCTCTGTTTTATTACTTATATATTAAAGCAACAAAGCATATTTTGTAAATCTTATAAGAGGGAATGAGATTTCCTCTATTAGAGAAGGATTGGAACAAAAAACTAGACAATCAAGAGTACGACGAAGCAAATGTTATCGGGAAGCTTACAAATGTCTTACCCCTTTGTGCTAACTTAAAATGTCCTTGTCTTAATGTCACATAATTTGATAGAGTGCAGGATTCTCTGCTGCTGCAGATGCGACCCGGGTGTCAATTTTACTTGGTTTGTTGAAGGTATTTGTTACATAGATATGCCCATAAATCTGTCTTAAATACAAACTCCTACAAGTTCTGTGAAATGAGAATTAGCTTGTAATTCCTGTGCTAGTTGGCATGTGTTGTCCAATTGTCTTGCTAAACTGAATAAATGCTTCCGTTCTCTCTTAGTTTCTTCATCCTAATGCTTGAATCCATGTTTCCTGATCATTTCATGAAGTTTTGAACTAATTTTTCTAAAACTGCAGCTATTGATGACTGGAGCAGCTGTTCTTGTTGTTGATAGACTTGGGAGGAGGCCTTTACTCCTTGGAGGTGTATTTGGGATTGTAAGTCTAATTTGTAAATTCCTAGGATTTTTCTCATTCAAACTTTTGAACATAATATGCATGGGGCACCATCACCCTGTACGCAAACTACTACCAATTGTAGTTCTATTATTTTGTTCTTTTCCTTTGTCTTTCTGGCGTCAATCCTACTGTCACAGCATATCAATTGTTTTGAAGTACAAATAGCAGCTCTTTTCAAAAAAATGCCTCTTGACTTCACAAGATCATTATCCTGTCCTTTTATTTATACACTGTATTCATGTGACAGGTGATTTCTTTGTTCCTCTTGGGATCGTATTACCTTTTCCTGGGTAATGTGCCTGCTGTTGCTGTAGTTGCGCTCTTGCTATATGTTGGTAGTTACCAGGTATTTCGGATTTTCCTTTTGTTTTCTCATGTATGCGGCTTGACAATATGCTCAAGTTATGCTCCGCTGTGTTGGTTTCTACCATTCTTCTTCTGTTTTCTTATGTTGAAATGATGGGCCGACGGTGTTGTTTAGTGATTAAAAATTAGTTTTTGTCTTTTGGGAAAAATTCCTTATGGTACCAGGATCTTGAGCCTAGTTTTCATTTGGACCCTAAGTTCTAAAATGTTAAACCTTTATACCAATTTTGAGTTTAATTTTCAATTGGTCCATAAGTTAAAAAAGATTACATTTTCATCCTTGCATTTTGAGTTTAGCTTTCCTAGATGCTAGGTTTGAATATTTTACATTTTACCACTAATTTTCCCTTACACTCACTTTGGTCTTTTTCGTTGATCAATTTTAAATAATTATTATGTGAAGTTCTTCTTGTTAGTGGTGATGAAAATTTCACGAAAACTAATTTAATTCTTGGGGGCTTAAAAATATAACAAAGCAGTAAAATATTGAGAACAATTTCGAAAACTGAAAAAACCTACGGGCCTACAATGGAAAATACCAAAAATGCCCTGTCGTCAATAACACACCTAATATATTGTGTACACGATCGTTTAGATTTGATACATGGTCGTTTAGATTTCATTTAGATTTGGGTAGCCAAATCCAAACGATTTTTTTTCAAGATTATTTGGTACGTGATCGTTTAAATTTGACTAGACGATCGTTTAGATTTTTTTCAAGATTCTTTTTGTACACGATCATTTGTATTTTAGCCAAAACGATCGTTAAGATTCTTTGGTATACGATCGTTTAAATTTGAATATTTTTGGTACATGATCTAAATGACGTTTTTTCAAGATCTGTTTCGTACACGATCTTGAGCAACCAAATAACAATTTGAAAAAAAATAAAAAATAGATCTTTTATATTTGGTACACGATCTTGAACCAAATAATAGTTTGGAAAAGAAAGAAGAGAAGAAGAAGAAGAGAAGAAAGACAATGGAAACAAAAAAAATTGTAGAAGAGGAAGAGAAGAAAGACGATGAAAAGGAAGGGCAAACTTGGAATCTTTGAAAAAATAACCACCTTCATGAGCTTTTTCATTTTGTTGCACATATTTTATTGGTTTGTTATATTTATGAAAATTTCTCTTAATTCTTTTAAATAAATTTATAAACCATAACACAAAGGACTAAAAAGAGTATTTAGAGAAAAAAATCAAGGGCCGGGACCTAAGGACCAAATGAAAGAAGCAAAACTCAAAACTTAATGATATAAGTGAAGGGTAAAAGTGCAAATCTTTAAGTCTAAGAACCAAATGATAGAAACAAAACTTAAAACAGAAGGGTAAAAAGGTAATATTGTAAAACCCAGGAACTAAATGGAAATTAAAATCGAAGTTTATTGGTAAAAGTCTTAATATTTTGAAACATAATGACCAAATGAAAACTCTCCAAACATATTTTTCTTTTTAGTTCTTTAATAAAGGACAATAAGTTTTTTTTTTAGTAAGAGACAAGAATTTCATTCGATAAAAGATAAACGGGGTGATAGAAGAGGCAAGGAGATAAAAGCAACTCCTTCCGAAGAGACAAATTCGGGATTTCATAAATGGTATACAATCAATACTAATACCTAAAGTAGAAAAATTGACCCTTTTTTTTTGTTTAACTTTAAACAAGAGAAAAAAAGTGTTCAACTATTCTCTCAGAGATTTAGTCCGAAAGAAACCAACACATCTTCCAAGACAAGTCACTTCAATGGTTTGACCGTTTTGATATTGCTAGAGTCAAAGCTTCCTTTTGGTGCTCTTTTTCCAAATTTTTTTCAGATTATCCAGTTCAAGATGTTTATCTTAACTGGAATGCTTTTGTGCATGCAATGTAATCATGCCAGCATGACATATAGTACTCTATCTCTGATTTTAGTGTTGCTCTTATTCGGATGTGATGAGGACGATATGAGTTCTTTTTCCCTTGTAATTGTGGTTGGACTCACTTGTTTTCGTAGTGTATATATTTGCAAGTTCTTTCTTTTGGATAAGAAACATTTCGTTGATTATGGAGCCATCTCTTCATTATCCCATGAGTCAGTCACTCACATTTGTTAAAAGTTTATTATTTTTTTATTTAAATAAAAGAAAAAGAAATTACAGTTATTGCTAATCACATGGCAGAGTTTTATGGGCTTTTATTTAGTCTTTATATGAACTTTTGCCCCCAATAGCCTAAAGTTCTGGCAATGCCACTCCGGAAGCATGTGGAAATATTGTTGCTATATTCAACCTTTGTTTCAATGCTAGCATCCCAAAGTAGTTTACGCTTCTTAGATGAGGACCAAAATATAAGCAAATGTTCTATTCTTTGCATGAACGCTTCTCAAACGAGGTTTGTTCAAACTGCAGATAAATGTTTTATTGCATGGATACCTAAGATTCTGAATGGCCGTTGTTTAATAAGTTCTCTTTTTCCTCTAAATATAGGAGTTTGAGTTGAACTAAGTAAACTTTTTTGCAGTTATCTTTTGGTCCCATTGGTTGGTTAATGATTTCTGAGGTTTTTCCATTGCGGCTCAGAGGTCGAGGGCTCAGTATAGCAGTGCTTGTGAATTTTGGAGCAAATGCTCTTGTGACATTTGCATTTTCTCCACTAAAGGTACGCCAGTATATCGAATACTAAAAATTTACAGTCCAAAATGGTAGGCATAATTTTGGAGCAAACTTACAATTATAGAATCAGTATAATCCAGATATATTTAATCTCAGAGTTGAACCAACAAAATTTCAAAAAGGTACATAGAATGTGCCGTTACCATTTTACATTTGATGATTAATTGTGAGTTGAACTTTATCCAATGATTATGTTAGGATTTCTCCCTTAAAAGATGGCAATAATCCCAACAAAATAGTAGAAACAGAGGCAGCACTCTGTGATTTACTTATATTCAATAAACTTCAAGGTTCATACAAGAAAATACTAAGAGAATAACAAAGAAACTGCAAGAAAATACACACCAAAATAGCCCAGCCTTATGATATGGCGGACGGCTCCTCCCTAAAAGACAGCAGTCTTTTCCTATATAAAACCTACCTCACAAGTCCCTAAAATTATTATATTTACCTCATCATCCGTGGGCTGAACCAGCATCATTCTTTTCTTCATTTCTCTTTCCTAGCTCTGTCCCATGTGTAATTACTTTCTTACCCTTCCTTTTGTATTGATGAATAATTGGGGTCTCACTGATTACAAGTTACAACTGTACACATTCATCAATGACAAATGTCTTTGGGACAAGTGCTGGGTCACGAGGTTGTCCCATGACTAGAACAACTGCTTTCAAAAAATGATAATGATGATGCCATACAATCTCTTGGTGATGTTCAAATTATAAACAATTCTTTTGCAACTACAACTTTCTCATAATTATGAACTGAAGGAGGACTTACTTTTGCAGTTTTTTGGGCAGATTTCTCCCCCAGCCTTCAGCTTATTTCCCCTTCTCTAATACATCGTTCATCTCTTATAAAGAATATCGTGTTTTACCACTTAAAGAATCTACTTAAATATTGTTAGAACAATATTTTCCTTGATTTATTTTACTAAATTCTCTTTATTTCCTCTGGATTTGGGATTTTTTTTGTTTTCTGTTATCTTCAGTGTTGAATGCTCTCTGTAGAGATGATCCTATTTTTAGAATTTTTTTCCTTCTCTTTTATATTATGGTATCACAGTTGTAGGCTCGTTTTTTCCTTTTTTCTCAATTATGGCATTAATGTCAGGTGCCACTGATGAAGATGACACACATGCTGTGATAACTCTACCCACCCTATCCCTAAACTCTTCCAATGTCTATTGTTACTCAAACTTAGTAAATACGTTGATAGACCTATTATTCACCAATATAGCAGAAGGAAAAAGAAAGTAGACATGTGCGAAAATGAGGGAAAGCACGGAAGTGATGAAGAAGTAGTTAGTTAGAAGCATTATAAATAATCTTTTATTTTGAGAGGGAAAGTTAATTAAGATTTTTGAATTGTGATAGTTCTCTATTTCATCCTTGAAAGAAAGGATAACAGTGATGCCCTAGTTCATGAATTGAGATACTCTCAATTCATTTCATACTATGTTGATATAGTAACAAGAATCCTATCTTGATTACTATCAATAATATTCGTAAAGTTCTTCAAACTCTGGTTCCCATCATACGTCCACCTCTTCTATTACACCTCTAGTAACCATCCAAAATGCCAGATATGTGCCGAACTTTGGCACACTGCCTTTGTTACAACCGCCTTAACCTTGAGTGTCACGCTCCTCAAAATTTTGCAACCTCTTTGTCTCCTCAAGCACATTTTAATCAGGTCTCTTTAAGGCTCCTAGTCTGGAAAATAATAGGATTATTAGGAGAATATTAGTATGGTTATTAGAAGGGGCATATTAGTAATTAGATAGTAAATTTGTTAGGGCTCTTAGTTATAAATAGAGGGAGTGAGTTGAGGGAAAAGGTATGAAGAACTTTGTGGGGTTTCCTGTGGGGTCTCCTTTGGGGAATTTGGGAGAGGATTGTCAGTCCTCTATTATTTGCTATTGGCATACTGTAGTTTCATTTTTGATTTTGCAATATATGTTTCTATCTTTAAGTGTTTTCGTTTGTTGTTTGTGTTCTTGTTAGGAGGTATCCTAACAGTCTCCCCTCAAAATGTTGTCACCCCCCCATATTGAATCTGATCCTGTAGCCCCTTTCACTCACTCTGATGTTTGGCTGGTTTCTTGAATAAAAAAATAAGATTATGATGACAACTTTATTTTATCTTGGAATTGTAGTTCCTGTCATATGCTGTTTATTAGACATTGAATAAGGTATTTTGATGGTTCAAGTAAGAAAATAAAAATTTACTTCTGATTGCAGGAATTGCTTGGAGCGGGGATCCTTTTTTTCATATTTGGGTTGGTAGCTATTCTGTCTCTCGTCTTTATATTCTTCATTGTACCAGAGACAAAGGGACTGACCCTCGAGGAAATTGAAGCCAGATGCCTTTGAACTCTTTCAACCAAAATACAAGATTATCATTTCTATCTCAAAATGAAAGTTTTAAAGCTTTAAGTCAAATTCCTTTGTGAGGAGATGATACATGTTTTAGGGGGCCTAAACTAATTCTGTGATGTGCCTTCCCTTGCTGTTTACTTTCTACTTGATAATCAGGGCAGTGGGTCTTCCAAGTTCCAAATGTTTGATACCATGCTCGCTTGAATTACATATCCAAACACATGTTTATAATAAAGATGTGTTATCTATGAACATTCTAGTTTTTTCTTTATTGGTTAACCTCTTATCAACGTGGAAACAATGTATTAAAAAAGAGACAATGCAGGGGCTTGAACATGAACACAAGACCACCCTGAACCATCTGCTCTAATACCATATTGAACTGTCAATTCACCTAAAAGCTTAAATTGATAATTGAAGGCAAATTTAATTATATATTACCTCTCCTCACAAATTGTGTCTACCCATTTCATCTTCAATTCATAGTTTCAAATATCTTGTAATTTGATGAACTTCGGTATAGAGGTCGTAGTTGTTGGACTACATTCTAAGCTATAAAGCCTTTTGAGAAGCTAACATAAATATATTTAAGTAGTTGAGAATGACATATACTTCTAAGCTAACATAAATATATTTAAGTAGTTGAGAATGACATATACTTCTTTCTTTCAAGTTTTGTTCATTCTTTTTTCAAACGAAAGTTTATAAAAGAACAACTAAACATCAAATATCAATCTCTCTCGAACATGAAAGATAATAGAGAGGAAGGAAAGAAACCTCTCCAAGAAGAAATCAACGGGTTCTAACTTCTAAAGTATGAGTAGTTTTATTTTCCTTTCCAAAAATTTTACAAAAGTGTAAAACATTTGTCAAAAAATGAAGAAAGAGAACAACGTAAGAGTAGTAGTAGTAATAATAATAATAATAAAACTCTAATCAGTTTGATATCTCACAATTTAAAAGCAATTTGATTTAATCTTGAATCCACCTCTGTGAAGGGGTTTGCACCTATCTCAAAAAACCAAATATATATTTAGTTTCTAAGGGTTGAAATCATTAAAATAGCTTCAGTTTCTAAGGGTTTGATTGACCAAGCAGTAGATATTGAGATGTATTTGTCTCTAAAAGGATGAGTATTCCAATAATGAACAATCCAATCAGCTAACGAACAGGGGGCAACCAGTCTTGAGTAAGTAATGTTGACATTCATCTTCCAATAACCCTTAACGGCTAATGGATGGATTAACGTTCTGAGGGACAACTTCGTTTCTTCAATGAAAAAATCTCTAAAACTTTTTCCATAGCAACACTAACATCCTTCTTTTTCTCTTTTGGGTGTTTGGATGGTCATGATTATGTTTGTTTGCTTTCGATTTGAGGGGTATTTAACTACTTCCATATCTTCCATACACTGTATTCAAACTCTAATTATTTATGTTTGGATCATTGTTAAATGATGTTTTTTTCTTTTATGTCCTATCATTGTTTTTTAATTCCCTTTTAGGAATATAGACATTAGTAGGCTTCTACAAACACTTATCCTTATAGTTATAGAATCTAAAAACTTTCCTTTTATAAATTTGAATTATATTAAATTAACAATAAAATTGTATGAATGGTTGTATGGGTATTATTAGACAAATAAATGTAAGAGATTCTCATGTACAGGCTTTTATTCAAAACAAACACAATTATCAATCATTTCTAGGCATTCGTAAAATAAATTTTATGGAATAGACAATGATTATTTAAATATGTCAAACATTTGCATTCTCAACTATCCATAATCCATACATCTAAAGATTTTGGTAATCTGCATTTCCAAAAAACAAATGGTCCGGAAGGTTTTTCTAAGCACAATAAGAATAGAAGATTTGAAGTACAAACCTCTTAGTCGCTAATAGATTCGTATGTCAATTAAATTATACTTGCTTTGACTCTATCTTTGAAGTTAGTAGTATATTTGTATGCTATTTAGTTAGGTTCGTTTTGGTTGAATTAGGACATTTACTATGCATATTTGGAAAAACATGAAAATTTGTTGGGATTGAAATGTTTGATTATGAATTTTCTTTTCAAGAGAATGTGTATATTTGAATATACACGTGATGTTAAAGGGTAGCAAAATGTGCACATGTTTCCTTTGTGCCAACGATAGACATTATATCGATGTACAAAATGGCATATACTTGACTTGTTTATAACTCAAACCTACCTAAGATATTATTGCTTTATATCAGTCCACTGTACAAAGTTCTCTAACTTTGCATCTCTTCTAATCTATATTTTAAATACCCCATGAGCAGTGTGGGGATGAATTTGATACTTAGTTCACAAACAAAGAGGGGTTTGGATCGTTGGATTGGAATGAGAAGATTGTGGAGTAAAACTCTAAACCAGTCCTAAAACTCGAAACCAGTCCTAAGTTTTAGAATTGTACTGCTTCAAATTTAGACAATTTTATGGTTTTTTCTTCTTATTATTATAACACATGTAATTTTCGGACGAGTACAAATAAGAAGCAATGCAATATTATATTATTATATATGAGTTTTGATACTACAATATATTCATACACTCATAGGTGTGCTTTTTTAACCTATAATATTTTTCTATTTTTCTCTACCTTGTGGATGAAGAATTACCTGTTTAATTTTTAGGTAACTCGAGAGAGATGAAAAGTTTAAGGTATATTCAATGGTATTGTTACAACGTATTCATCTCTAAACGAATTGACTTATGGTTCTTTTTAATGCAAACTATTTATGATTAACAAAGCCCATCAAGTTAGTCATTTCTTAAATATTCCAGATTTGTCATTCTATCTTTTTCTCTTCCTCGCTCCAATTTCTTTCCATGTCTTTCTTCATTTTCTCTTCTTTATTTAAGTCGTTTAAATTTGGGTAATCAATGCAAAAAACAGCAAAATCTAAACGATCATATATAAATGATCTTTTTTTTTACGTCGTTTTAAATTTGAGTAACCAAATATGAATGTGTAAAAAATCGTGTATAAAGAATCTTGCAAAAAATAATTTAGATTGGAGTAGCCAAATGTAAATGATGGTGTAAAAAAAATAAATCATGCAAATCTAAACGATCGTGTACCAAAAGAATTAAAAAAAATAGTTTAGCCAAATATAAATGATCCTATACCAAATTTTGAAAAAAAAAAAATCGTTCCAAATCTAAATGATTGTGTAACCAAATTTAAACGTATCCAAATTAAACGATTGTGTAACAAAATTAAACGATAGAATTGAAAAAATAAATTGTAGCCAAATCTAAACGATCGTGTACCAAATATATTAAGCATGTATTATTGATGTGACATTTTTTGTATTTTCCACAGTGTGCCTATGAACTTTTTCTGTTTTGGAGTTGTTTTATACAATAATGTAAATATTTGGCCGTTTTATTATATTTTTTAAAGGATCCCTATAAAAAAAGTTAAGAAAATTGCATCAAATGAAAAAAATTTAGAAAAAAACAATTCATAGCTTTTTTGTATATTGCAAATATGATAAATATGACAATATATCAAAGGGTATCGACGGCTATTAAAGGATTATTAGAGGGTTATTAAAGGATTATCTACTTATAACTTTACTGTTTTTGTAATTTAAAAAATATAGTGACATAGATATTATTATAATAATTTTTTTTTGTTATTTTTACAAAGACCTCGAAAAATTAGGGTTAAATTTAATCAACTCCATCATTAAATGATCATTGACTTATTTGAGCACTAAGGTAGTTTCATTGTTTTTTTTGTATAACTTGAGATGGTTGATATGTACTCATTTTTGTGGTTTAAACTCAAAAAATAAAAAATATAATATTAACGTGTATTTGACTCCCATGTTTTGTGTATCTATATATATATATATATATATATATATATATATATATTATCTTTGTTGAAGCTTCGATTTCTATGCTTTATTATTACAATGACTTTTTAAGACAAATTAATAAAGGAATCCAATATTATTTTAGTATAACAGATGAGAGTATGTGCCTTTTAACCTGTACGTATCAATTACTATCGACCACTAATCAGTTATACCCATAAAAACCACTAACAAAGTAAATTTTGAACTAATTTTCAATTTATTACATATATTTCTCATTTAAGAAATCAAACAAAATAGGTAAACATAATAATAATAATATTATTATTCGAATGTATTTCAATTTTTGTGCTTTTCAATCTCCATAGATAGTCATGCTCGCTTTGGCATTTATCGGATTTATTTTCTTTAGTATAAAAATTGAGGGGTGGAAACCATGCCAATTATTGCTAGCTAAACTTCTTTTGTTATCATAGTAAATTTATAATATATAATTTAATAAACAATCTTGATCATACTTTTAAACACTACACATAAGTGTGTGGATTTTAACATCTAACTTCAAGAACACAATACATATTAACAAAATTAATATAATCTATCGAAAGGATCCAAAATAAAATACGAAACAAAGAAAGGAAAGCACCAAACTAATTACATAGAATAGAATGCTCATTTAAAAAATTAACAAAAATGTGTAAAAGTATATATATATATATATTACATACAATATGTGTGTGTTATGTTTTCAAGGCTTAAAACGAGGAGCTTACATAATAGACAAGAAGTTTGTATGTGTCTTAGCATAGGAAGAGTTCAAAGACAGTTCTTCCTCGTTTAAGAAAACCCTCTCTTTCCCTCCTTTCCTCCAAACCCTCAAACCCCACCAACCAACAATTCACTCCCATTCTCCTTCTCTCCTTCTTCATCCATACCCATAAAACCCAATTCAGGATTCACCCCATCTCCAGCTTCCACTTCCAATCCATATGGGTACAAGAACACAGCAACCATCCCGAGAAGACGACGATGACGACCTCCCAAGTGGCCCTGGTGCCACCACCATTTCGGGTCAGTCTGTTTCAATGAGTGGCAGTGTGGGTTCTCCTTCTAGTCGCAGCGAGCAAACCATGGCTACGCCTGCCAGCGACAACACTTTTCTTCGATTGAACAACCTCGACATCCATGGCGACGAGGCGGGGTCGCAAGGACCCACTGCGTGAGTTTTCTTTTTAATTTTTAATTTCATGTGATGATTCTGCTCAATTCTTTTGCCTTGCTGTTGGGTTTTGTCTTTATGTTTGAATAATGTTGAGTGATGTTTGATTTTCATCATGCTGAATGAAAGAGACAGTGAATTGTGTAGTTTTAGCTTTGGTTATTCGAATTGAATTCTGGGTTTGATTTGATTTCTTGAATGGGATATTGTTTTGGGATAGTAATGTGAAGAAAAAGAGGGGTCAGCGTGCTGTTGGAGGGGACAAGAGTGGAAGGGGGCTTCGCCAATTCAGCATGAAAGGTGTTTGACTTAAGCCATTTTTGTTAATTCTGCCTTCATTGGGTTTGATGTGACCCCGCCTGTGGCAGGACATGCCTTGAACTGGTGGATCGTGATGTATAATAGAAATTTATTATTCTTTGATTGTTTGACTTCTTCCCAATGCTTGCAGTTTGCGAGAAAGTGGAGAGTAAGGGAAGAACGACATATAACGAGGTTAGGTCATTTCTCAGCTTCCCTGATTTGTAAAAGAATTCATCAATTGTCTTCTTCAGTAACTACGATGATGCCTTTTCTTTTCTTTTTATTGGTTTTGTTAATTAAGTCTTGTTTTCCACCATTTGCTAAAGTGCTGACCATTATTCTGTTTTTAGAATTTATTTTGGATCATTTTTGTCGATATTTGAGGGTGCTATTTCATTGTTAAATGTCGTCATCTATACCTTCCCTTCTATGTTTTTTTTCTCCCAATGCGATGCTTTCTACCTACCAGTGAGACTACCATTGCCTAACTAAACTTACATATTCAATCTAGTTAGTTTTAAAATTAGTCAATATATTAAAATTTTAGGTATATTTTATTGAATTATGACATACTCCAGGAAACTTAATTGCTTGTAACTGCTCATCTATGTGTCAATATAATTCAAAGGTACTGCAAAGTTCCTTATTAGAAAGGAAAAAAGCAGAAAGAAAAGAAAAGAAAAGAAAAGAAAAGAAGAAATGGCTAGAGCACCGTTTATGACTGTCTCAAGTTGCAACTAGAAAGCTGCCTAAACAAGGATTGAACCATACCCAGTCATGCACTAGTGCATCAAGATTTTTGGTTTCACTTTTCAATCTTGTGTTCTCTTACACCATTCTCAATTTGTGAAATGTGTACTTTCCAGGTTGCAGATGAACTTGTCGCAGAGTTTGCTGATCCTGGCAACAGTGTTGCATCGCCAGATCAGGTTTCCTGCATATTTTTGCTAGTTGTTTTTGTGCATGAGAGGATAGATGTCACTATATTTTTTACTCTTTTTGAACTCATTCTAGCAGCAACAGTACGACGAAAAAAATATTAGGCGGAGGGTATATGATGCCCTGAATGTCCTCATGGCAATGGATATTATATCAAAGGATAAGAAGGAGATACAATGGAAGGGTCTACCACGTACCAGCGTGAATGATATTGAAGAACTAAAGGTTGCATTGCAGTCTACATTTCTTATCTCATGCATCAACCATTTAAATTATTTTGTTGCTTATATCTTGTTATTTGACAATGCAGGCAGAGCGTCTTGGACTTCGAAATAGGATTGAAAAGAAAGCAGCGTACTTGCAAGAGTTGGAGGAACAGGCATGGATAGCTGTCATTATATTCTTGCTGTTTGTTTCTCATGATTATCATGGTATTATCATTTTGCAGTCTTGGTATCACCTCACGTGTCTGAATTGGTTGTTGTGTAAGATATTTTTTGCTTTTGTGCTTCTTCTTGCCAATTACTTCTAATAATTGTTGTAACAATTCTGTCTCTCTGCCGATTGGAAGACCTTCTTTACCCACATGTCAACTCAGTGGCTATCTGGACTTTACTTCTATACTCTTTTTCTTGGGCAAATTGAGTTATCTTAAGTCAAAAGGTCAAGTTATTGATATGGAATGGAAATGCGCTAGATTATGTGTCATCGTTCGACTTAAAATTAATTATTGCATTTAAGTAATAGAATGCGGCTAACAGAGTCTGGCTATCAGTATGTAGGTCTTCAGAACCTAATACAGCGAAACGAACAATTATTCAGTTCGGAGAATGCCCCCAGTGGTGGCGTGTCTTTGCCTTTCATCCTGGTGCAGGTAAATTTTCTTCCCTTTTCTTTTAAAGGTATTATCATATTTGATATTGTGAATGATCTATCTTTCCGTTGGAACCATATGATTATTAATTTAATTTTATTTTTTGAGAGAAATAAGCGTGATGCTTTTTTGATTGAACAAGTGATAATCAATTGTCAGAGTTTCAAATTCCAAAATCATCATTCTACATTTTTGTACCATTGATGCATCTGACGCTTGTGCACTCCTCTACCATGTGTCTGGTCCTTGCTTGTGTTTTCCTAGATGAAAGATCTGAAGCTTGTGCACTCTTGTACCGTGTGTCTGATCCATGCTTGTGTTTTGATGAAAGGAACTCTGACACTTGTATCTTCTTAGAATTTCCATTCTTCTCCTTAGTTCTCAAGTGGATGAACATTTACTTTGCACCTTTATTGAGATACACATGCTCCACCATGGGTCAATTTAGCAGTCAAAAGGGAAAACTATAAACACATATTCCTTTGAAGTCGCATGTTGAATTCCTGTGCTTACCTGCATCAGTTATTAAATATCCTAGCCCGTGTTAGATGATTATGTGTTGGTTTGGGTAATGATAGGCTAAAGAAACATGAACACTTCAGTTTGGCTCGTGTTACACTCTTGAACACTCCAACACTTGCCACACAATGAATGTGTTAAACACTAGTTGTACAAAATCAATATAAGTCCAACATTTGTAAACATGTATCGAACAGTTAATCTTTGAATAAATTTTGAGAGTGAAATGCCCTTTTTTAAGCATATAATTGGATTAACCTATTGAGTTTGAATTTTTTATGATTAAAAATGATATATATTTCAACTTATGCATGGTTTAATGAACACTTGCCTTGTTCTTGTCCTAGATTTTCTTAAAAAGTTAGTGCCTGTGCGCAAAAATGTTGTGTTTTTGGAGCTCTTAGGTAGAGCGGATCTCCATAACACAATTAGGAAGCATTTATATCCTAAAAAGACAATGATGTTTGTTTGATCTCTACTGTTGGAGAGACCTAAATACTGAACTGAAGATTTAATTTAGTAAAATAATTTTCTTATGCTTGCCTTTCTCGAAGTTGGACTGATGTGTAAACAAGAAAAGGATCCAATCAACTGTCTCTTTTTCTGCTCCCCTTTTTAGCTTCGGTTCACTGAGGAATGTGCTTCAAACTTTTATCTGATTTTACTGTTGCCATTAGGGATGTAAATATGCAGCGGCCTTTGATTCCTTTCGCCACTTAAAATATTAACATAAATTCATGAGATTGTTTCTCATCTAGGAAAATATCGACAACTTTTGGGGTATTGCAGACTATTGGAAAGTGATTTGAACTAGATTTCACTCTGCTGGGGTGTTATCAACTAGTAACAGAATTCAGAATCTAGCATTTTAAGTCCAAATAATATTTTTATTCTTTCTATTTGTCATTCTGTTCGTTTATTTTCCTGAGAAATTTTGAATTTGTAGACGAGGCCTCATGCAACTGTTGAGATAGAAATTTCAGAAGATATGCAGCTGGTGCATTTTGATTTCAACAGGTAGGTCAACATTCTGGTCGTAGGAATGTAATTTGGAGTATTTCCCAATTCCCTATATTATTTTATTTATTTATTTATTTTTAACTAATGCAGAAACTAACCAAGTTTAGGGTTGACAATGACTTCTATTAGCTTTGGACAACCACACGTTGTACATTGGAACTCTGAAAGTAGTTTGATTTTCATTATCTCATGCTGTTCTTGCAGTACTCCCTTTGAGCTCCATGATGACAATTATGTTTTGAAGGCGATGAAATTTTGCAACAGACCGCAATGCGATAATACAGCACAAAATTTTACTCCTGATGGTGGGGAGGGTTCTAGCATGTCAGGCATGTATCAACCACCCCATATGCCTATTCCTTCGTTGTCTAACACGCCGGTTAGAACACCAACCTCACCCCCACTTCCTGGAATCATAAAAGCTCGCGTCAAACACGAACATTAATGATTGGTAGACCGAGCTTGACTTTGAGTGTCTTCTGCATTAATCTCTGCATGATTGTATATTCTGCATGTTCTTATTGCTGTGGCCTTCTTGGATTACTGTGGGATCATATAGGGATGACAGTTCACTACATCAAACTTCATGCAATCAAATTCATTTAGCTTGGAACTGATTTAAGTCGTTGGGTGGCTTAGAGCTAATTCTTTGCTCCAGATGTTCTTCAACTTTTCATATACTGTATTTGATTAGTCATGTAATGTGCCTCTTTCTATTCCTCATCCTTGTAGAAGTATAGATTTGAGATGTATTAGGATTGTGGAGGGTTGATTAAACTACGGATCATTACGGAATGGAGTTGAACAATGCTTCGAATCTGTTTACCTTGTACAGAATTCTAGTTCCAATGCCAAATATTGTCTTATTGTATTGTTTCCAGAAAGATGATTTCTTGCTATTTGATTTGTACTTCTGGAGGGTGTTTTTTTGTGAAGCATTTTTTTCTTCCTAATATAGTAATTTTATAAACTCTTAGATCAATTTTTTTTTTTAAATTGCTCGAGTTATTGAAAAGGTTACGGAAAAATTGACAAAACTAGCACCTAGAGTTTTATTTTTCAAAGGTAGCACTATTTTATGGAACTCCTAACTTTGTTTTTCTCGGGTCAATCTTTGGTTGAGATCAACCCCGGGATTCTTCCTAAATTTTAAAAAGCTTTTTGAAGGAAATTTCTCGGTCCTCTCTCGGCCAAGTGCATTATCGTAAAAATAAAGGGATATAAAAAATGACCAAAACATCTTTGATACTTCAAATGTTACATATTCTCTAAATACTAAATGCCAAAATTTTGGCTCATTTTGGTTGAGAAGTGAATGATTTCGCTCCTACAATTCAAATGACTTTTAGTGTGGTGTGCTTAAAGAACTTCTAATGAGAGTGACAAAAATCGTTTATATATTGAAATCAAGTAACTTAAATGATTTAGAAATTGAGTTTAACTCTTCTCAGGCCAAATTTGTCACGAGAGTCCCTGAGTTGAAAACATAAGCATTTAAGTTAATTGTTCTTGGGCTATCATGGCCTTCAGATGCACTGAGCTGAAAAATAGAAGCAATTTGTCATTGATCTCGGGCCCCAAAGTTGCCCTGAGGTAGTCCTAAGCCAAAGAATATAAACATTTATGTTACATGATCTTGGGCTAAGGTTGTCCCAAGATGTTTCTGAGTTTAAAAACAGAACCAATTATGTCATTGATCCTAAGTCAAAGTTGCTTTGAGATGGTCTCGAGCTAAAGAACAAAGCATTATGTAATATGATCTCGGGCTAAGGTTTCTCCAAAATGTCCCCAAGTTTAAAAGCAGAAGCTAAAATGGAAACTAAAAAACTAAGACCTGGACACTTTTTATTCATTTTTAGGAAAATTATCTTAGGCATAAGTTAAAGAAGATGACCAACGTGGAAGTTACTCTATCACTCACTCCACCAACTTATTTTTTATTGGGGTTTAGTCATTTTTAGGTCAATTAGTTTAAATTAAAGTTTAATTTTTAGTCATAGAAGGAAGAATATTGTGGAATTTCTTGAATAAGAGCTCCCCTTCATGACTTCCTCCAATTGTAGGAAAAAGGGCATCGTTAAACAACCTTGTAAAGCGTCAGACAATGCCCATTTCTTTAATGTAGTTCTTGTTGATGCTCTCGAGGAACAAAAGTTTGTAAGAAAAATTATAAGTATCTTGTTATGTTGGTTGACTTATTTGTCTTTATTTTCAAATTTTTAATAAAAAACACTCTATCTTGATGATGCACTAGGCTGAGAGAAATCCTTCAAAGAGTTTTCCAAAATTTGGGAAGAATCTCGGGGTTGATCTCGACCAAGATTGACCCCAAGAAAAACAAAATTTCGAGTTTTCTGAAACTGTGCTACTTTTGAAATATAAAACAAAAAATGTGCTATTTCTAAAAAATATTTAAGGTTACGTGACATCTTTACAACTCAAATTCAATCGTATCAAGTCAGTGACATTCGTTGACTTGGAAAAGCTATCATTTGTTGACTTGAAAAAACTATCATTTGTTCGTTAACAGTTGTAGTATTGCTTGTGTGATCTATTTAAATCTATGGTTGGTGGTTCCATCTTATTTGAATAATTTCAAAGTAAACCAATTTAAATATTACCCTCCAATTCAACTTGTGAGGTATGTCAATTTTAACTTTAAACGTCAATTTTATCTTGAATGCAAAACAAGTTGATTATATTTTATTCATGTACCAACTCAACTATTATGGGAAATTGTCAAAAATAGGTTAAAAAAGGAGGGTTAAATGACTTTTGGGATAGTTTTTGAAAAGAAAGAGTTTTAGGACAATTTATGGGTGAATAGACAAAAATGCCTCTAATTATTTTCCCTTCCCTTCCCTCCAATGTAAATAAAAAAGAAAAAAAAAAGACTCATTTTCATGTTCGTGCGCAGTGAAGAAAGAAAACTTTTCTTGCTTCATTTCTTTTATCGCAAAAGAATCAACACAAAACCCATTCACGTTAAGATTCTACTCCGGTGCAATCATGCTACTCCAGTGTCGTTCATAACTCCATCAAGTTCCCGTCCTGTTCGGTGAATTTTTAGATTTTTTTATAAATTTTTTCCCACCGAACTGTGTTGTGTTATAGCTTTTTTTTTTTCCTCTTCTATTGGTGTAACATTGGAATGTTAAATGTATAACCATAATATAATTTTTAATTGTTTCAAATTGATTTAGGGTTGTTTCAAAGATGTTTCAAAGCATGTCAACAAGTTATTTTTGTTATTTCTTTGCATCTCACAAACATCTCGCAGGCATCTCGTAGGTTCTTAAGTTCAAATGCTTAATCTCAAATGAATTATATACTTTTGCCTATGTGATTTAGGGTGCTTTTAGCTATTGTTTTTTAATCTCGCAAATAAGTCATACACTTTTTTTATGTGATATGTCAACTTCTAAGTTCAAATCAATTTTTGCAGGAACTGAAAAACTTAAGGTGGTTTAAAAATGTCACATGTTTGGATTTTAGTGCGTTACAGTGGTGCATGGGATGAGGGAAGAAGAAAATATGAAAGAGACGTGTTAAAAGGCATTGTTGTCAGTAAAGAAATAACACACAAAGATTTACAGGATGAATTATATGATCTTGCAGAAGTTGACCCTATAGAGTTCGACATAAAGATAAGATGCATATATGAGATAAAAGTGGAAAATGAAGCTTCTCCATTTGATTTAAGCAATGACCGTAATTTGAAGTTTTATATTCTTAGTGAAAATCCATTGGAGGTCCCCTTATACGTATCATTTGAGCCTAGAAGCAATCAAAGCAAGAAAGTATTACAATTCAGTATTTGGGAGCAACCAAGTTCATAATTTAAACCCTCATTCTCCAATTGCAATGAATACATTAGATGAGAATGAAGTTGATACTGGTGAAGTTCAGGTTGGCTTGTGTGATAACATGATAGGGACCACTTCGGCTATATGGGAATCGTATGATTCATATGCTTCAAAAGATGATACTTTTACACGGGAGTTAGTTGAGATAAACGATGAATCGTTTGACATCCCACGACAAAGAGATGCTCCTACAAAAGATTGCAAAGGAAAAGCTAAAGTTCATTACAGCTCATTTAGTCGAAAGTTGAAGACAAAAAGAAGTGTTTGGTCTGAATAAAGCTCTACAAGTGAGGAGCTGGATGTAGGACAAATATTTTTTTGCAAGAGAGATTAGTCAATGAGATTAAGTGTGTTGGCAACAAAAAAAAAAAAAAATTCAGTTTGTAGTAAAAAAGTCTACAAAAGAGGTTCTTTTTGTTAGATGCATCGACAATAAGTGTGGTTGGAGATTGCAATCAGTGAGATTGAAGAATTCAAATATATTCAAGATTAAAAAGTATGTCAAAGTTCATTCGTGTTCTCTTGAGTTTTTGAATCGTGACCATAGGCAAGCAAAATCTTGGGTTGTTGGAGAATTAATAAAGTTCAAATTCAAGGGAGCTGGTCGCCTATACAAACCACGTGAATAGAAGACATGATGCAAGACTATGACATAAATATGAGTTATGAAAAAGCATGGTGTGCCAGAGAAAATGCATATGAACGAGTGCGAGGGTTTCCTAAAGAGTCATATAATCTATTGCATAGATATGGTGAAGCACTCAAACTTACAAATTCAGGTACAATATTTCACATGGAACTTGAAGATGATCATTTCTTCAAATATCTTTTTATGGCTGTTGGTCCATGTGTCAGAGGATTCTTAAATTGCATTAGACCGATCATAGTCATGGATAGAATATTTCTTAAGAACAAATATAGGGGTCAGTTAATAGTTTCCATTCGTTTAGATGGTAACAATCAGATTTATCCTCTAGCCTTTTGAGTAGTTGATAGAGAAACAGATGACTCGGTACGGTGGTTCTTAAAAAAATTGAAAGGTGCAATAGGGGAGGTACCTAATCTAGGTTTCGTGACAGATCGAAAAACATGCTTCTCCAAGGGTATTTCATCAGTTTTTCCCTCTGCATTCCACGACCTTTGTGTCCAACATTTGACTCAAAATTTGCATGATAAATATAAGAATGACACGGTTGCTACTTTGTTTTACAATGCATCAAGAACATATCGTGAATTAACGTTTCTTGAAGCGTGGAGAAATATTCTTGCATTTCCTAATGGTTTAAGAAAATATTTAAATGACGTTGGAATAGCACGGTGGTCTCGTGTTCACTGCCCAGGAAGACGATATAACATGATGACAATAAATATAGTAGAGTCCATGAATTCTATACTGAAAGAACCTAGAGATTTACCTATTGCTTCATTCCTTGAACATGTTCGAGTTTTGCTACAACGTTGGTTTTGGGAGCGTCGAGAAGAAGGCATTAAAGTGATATCTACATTGACTAAATGGGTAGAGTTAGTTCTACAAAAGAAACAAGAACAAGCTTTGACAATGAAGGTCAACCCAATTGGCTGTTTGATTTCAAAATAAATAGTGAAAGTTTGGAATGTGCAAGATGTGTGCGAGATGTGTACGAGATAAACTATGAGGGCGTAAGAGACTAATTCAAACTAATGCATAAAGTTTGGAAATGTGAGAGATGCGTGCGAGATAAAATATAAGAGTCTAAAAGACTTACTAAAGATGAATAAAAACAATCCAAACTAATGCATAAAGAAAGTTGAAAACAAACGGATACTTTGGACAAAAAACAGTTAGTGCTTCATTTAAAAAATATAATTAAACTTTTAAAACAATCCAAACTAATGCATATCCCTTCGGTTATGTATATAATCACCACTCTCCTCTACTCCAATTTGCCTAACACTTCTTCATATTCATTATTTGTATTCCCTTACCTCTTCAAACCCAAATTCTCAACGTGTCCATCCTTATTTGCATGTAATCTAAAATTATCAACTCACATTCAACTATTTAAAATCTTATTAATAGACTTAAGTCTTAATTGTTCCATCATTCTCCATTCTTCTTACAAACAAACTACCTCAAATTAAATAGAGCAATTCTTTAAACCTTTTATTATGCTCTTGAGCTATATGGACCATTAAATCATTCATAGTATTTCAAAATTCGAAGTTACAGAGAAACCCAACAAAAGTGCAAATGGTAGAAAGTGATCAAAGAGGAAGCCAAAGTGGTTTGAAAAGCATCCATAGCGGCATGAAAAATTGCTCACAATATAAGACAATACATAATAGATAGAAAGCAATGTAGAAAAAAAACTCACTATTGAATAAATGAGCTTCAATTGCACTTCTAAGAGGCAGCCAATCTAGAGTTAAAGAAGGGATCCAAAGAAAAAGGAGCAAAATGCCAACTATATTGCAAAAGTCAGATGTTTACACCCCTGTGACAAATCGGATGACAAAACTGGAATTAGAAGAAAGTTCCAAAGAAATCATAATAAAGGAGCTTCGATCGCACTTATTTTCAAAAGATCACCTCACTCATTTTCTATGTTAAGTTAACCGAAGTCATCTTACCTCATTCGATCGTGTAAATAATGTAAATAGTGAATAATTCTCTGTCCAAGTATAGACCAAACCAATTTCTCCTCTTGAACCCTTTATTTACTATTGCTTACTCCTCCTCTATTTGACCCAACTAAACCCTCTAATTCAATTCATTTCACTACCCATTTAACTTTCTAAGAACCTAAATCAAATTTTGACTAAACTAATTTACAGCAAATAAATCAATTCCAAAATAGCCTAAACCAGACATTTACAGATGAAACTCACAACAAATACCTAAACCAAACATTTACAGCAAATAAATTGAAAATGGGTTAGAGATGAAACTCACCAAAATAAGAGAAAACGCTCAAAGTTGATTAAATGGTTCGAAAAGGAGAAGTGACAAAATGCACTGGAGGATCGACGAACGACAAGCGACGAACGATCGGAGTATCTTCAAACGACACTGGAGCAGAGTATCAGAGTAGAGTGAGAAATTTCAAAAGCCAATAAAACGCGATTTTTTTTACTTCAGGTATTCTACGCAAAAGAGAAGGGAAATGGAAAACTGTTTACGTGGAAAAGAAGGGAAAAGGAAAGAGAAATTTAATGAAGGGCATTTTTGTCTATTCACCCCTAAATTGTCCTAAAACTCTCCATTTTCAAAAACTATCCCAAAAATCATTTAACCCTCCTTTTTAACCTATTTTTGGAAATTTTCCAACCATTACGTACTTAAAAGAAGAAGAAAAAAAAATCAACCATTAAATACGAGAAATTGGGAAACGTAGCAAAATTATAATTTTTGTTTGGATATTGTCAAAATCTAAAATTAATAAGATTTTAAGCAAACCGTATGCAAGGTCCTTTTTCAAATTCTTAATATGTCCTTAATAAGATTCATTCCCAAGATTTTTCAGACAATAAATCTGAGTGTTTATACATATACATATATATACATACATATATATATATATATATATATATATATATATATATATATATATATATATATATATATATATATATATATATATATATATATATATATTTATTGTGTATATATATTTATGTACATAATATATACACACACATATATTTCATGTTCCTAATTCGAAGCATCCTCTTTTTGAGCCATTCCCCTCAAGCCTCCACTCCACTGAACTTTAGCTAAGATTTTGGACCAATACGACCCCGTTCTCCTTCGAATTGGATCTTGTACACCCATTCTCATCTCTTCCCGGTAAGATCTTGCCTTGCTTCTAAGAATTTATCTTTTTGAAAAGCTATTGTGTACTCGTGATTTGATAAAGATTGCCATGGAGAGGTTTCGAAAGGAGTTTTACCAGATTTTGTCCGCTAATTAAGAGTATTTGTATCCGAATGATTTTCTATTGCCTAATCACTGATGCCAATATCCACCGGATTGAGTGTTCCTGATTTTGAATTGGAATCGAAAGATGAATTTTGATTTGCTAACGATCTATTGTGGAGGTTGAGCGAGTTCTATATGACAGATTTGAAAGCAATTGCGAATCGTATGATTTTGTATGATACCCACAAACTATGATAAAGAACGTGTGAAGGTTCCAAAACCCTAAATCATGTTTTTGGGTTGAGAGCCACAGGCTATCATTCTTCATGACTTTTAAATATTAAGCTACTATGAATGTTATGTGCGGGATAATTGAAGTTATGATTGTGAAGAAGGATTTCAAAACCAAAATTTTCAAAAAGGGTGTGAAATTTGGGGGATTTTGTATGGATGGCCTTTTCCCATGGACGCCTAAATGAAATTTGGATCACAATTTAATTTAAATTGTAATGAGTAATACTCATATGATGACGTCAGTCAAAATAACCTTATATGCTTGTGGAGTAGTCCGTTACAAACATCTTCTTGTTTCTATTTCTCGCTTCTCGTTCTCGTCCTTCGTTACTCGTTCTTGTCCAACTTAATACCCAAATTTTTCCCTACCTGCCTTTTTCTTTGCTCGTGAACAACTTCTTGTTCTTCTTTCTCATTTCTCTTTCTTGTTCCAGTTACTTATTTTTCATTTCTGATTTTTGCGCCTAAATACTATTTCTCACTAGGGAATAACTTCTCATTTTTCTTTCTTAATCTAAGTACTTATTTCTCATTTTCGCTTTCATCTTTTTCTTTGTTCAGAATCTTTTTTCTCTTTCTAGCTTCCGCAGAATGAAGAAAAAGAATAGAGAAGAGAAACGAGAAGAAGAAAACAAACATAAAAATGGAAGAAGAAGAAGATGTTGATGATGATGACAACGACACAAAAAAAAAAAAAAAAAAAAGGAAAAACGAAACAACAATGAGAAAGAAAAAGGAAAAAAAAAAAAGAAATAATAAGGAAGAAGAAAATGAGAAAAAAAGAAGAAGAAGAAGAAAACACAAACAAAAAAGAATGATTGCAAAATGAAGAAAGAAGAAAACGTTAAAGTGTAGTTTCATAGGATGCCAACATCAGAAAAAGGCATCATTTGTTTTTTAACTTGGGGTTATTTTTCATATGAGCCCTTTAAAAATGACCTTCTATACAATTATACCTAAAATTTGGGTGTGCTATGACATGAAAAGTGGTAGACATGTGCAACGAAACACGAGATCAATTTTACCCTAATTGCATCTAAACTATTTTAATATTAACATGCATTACTCGAATTAAATAAAATTAAAGTTAATAGAAAATATACCTTCAATGCTTCCCAATCTTCGTGAGCTTCTCAGGAACACAAACCCAAGACCATCAATAGAGTTGACCCGCTATCATCTAGACTCATAACTGGGTTGTTAGGTCTGATAAATATATGATTGAAAGGAGAAAAAGTAATGAAAGTTGGAAGGACCAATTTTTATGAGAGAGAGCGATGATGACTTTTGTGAAGAATTAATTGGAATAATAAAAGAATTATCAAAAAGTTTTTTGAAAATGATTTTTCAAATCATTTATAAAGAATTAACATAAAAAATGCTTGTAAAACCTTCACAATTGTTCAATACCTCACAATCCACTCACTCTTAGTGGGCTAGGTATATACATCTCATATAGCCATTTATCCTACTAAGTGTGTGTTACTGGGACTATTCAACAAAATGTTATATTTTTTCACTAACTTTAGTCAAAAGGCAATATGGTCCTTTGACCATTCAAGTCAAAGTCAAACTTCGAATAATACCATTTTATCCATCTTGACTAATTTCAAACTCCCGAGCATGAATCCGCGTTCATTTTTCTAAAATTCAAATCATATTTGAATATAAAGTCGAACAAAGTTTGACTTTTCAAAGTCAAAAGTTAACATTTTGATTTTTTTTAACTTTGACTATTTTCATCATTTTTGAGCTTCCGAATATGAATCCACATTCATATTTTTATATTTAAATCATATTTAAATATAAAGCTCTATTTCTAAATCGATAACTGACTACTATATCATATATATATTTGTCGGTTTCTCTCTCTTTACCTAATCCGAACTAATCCAACATACTGTTCTAAGTTAATTCCATATGAGTTAATAGGGGAACCTAATGGACTTATAGATCATGGGCTCCAATGATTCAAGATTAACTGGCTAAACCCTTTTAGACCGAGCTAATTAACATCAATTAACTACCGAGTCATTTCACTAAAGTCTTGTAGTTGCACTCCCCTCACTAGTGTCCATTAGATATAACCATGATTAGTAAGTTAATCATTCACAGGTTGTTCGTAATCTCGACTAGGTTAGAATACCGTTTTACCCTCAAGGTTACATCTTGCTCCTTAAGTCTCATTGATCCACTATTGAACAATTGGTTTTATGCCACGCTGTGCCCTAAATGTCACTTTAGGCGACCAAATGGAGGCATTCTGCGTAGACATTCAACAGTCATCTTCGTGTGAGATAAAACGAGGAATGCCTAGTAAGTGGAACTAATGCAACTATCAAATTTAAACGCAAAATGTGAACTCAAATGACACATTAATATTTCATTGATATTTCAAATAACATAGTACATTCAGTACTTGATACAAAGTCTCTTTTGAAAGAATAAAATACAACTCAAACGACATTTAAACTCTTCTCGCCTAGCTTCTATATGCTATGTGAGCTGACAGTGGCCACTACCAAAATGATGCATTCACAAAGGCATAGAAGGCAATCAAAGCTGCAAGTTCAACACAAAATGTCCTTCACTGCCTGAGAGGGAAATAAAACAAAATATTTGAAGGGTTAGACGAAAACGTCTAGTGAGTGGGCTCAATATCTTTGATAAATCAAAGTTTGCCTCAACCCGTTAAATCCAATTTACCAATCATATGGTATGAATAATATACAGTACCATCAATAAAACATTGAGTTTAAAACAAATCAAATCATATGGAAATTATTCCTTTCAAATCATTTATCATAATTCATTTTGCATCGTATGCATTTTGCGTATAACATAATCATCTCGCAGAATCATTTTGCTTTTCTAATTACATTTTTTATCCTTTTCTCAGCTTAAGTGTTTACCACACTCTTTTGTCAAGTTTCAGCTATACGGGGTAGTCTCGATGCACTTAGCAAGTTCCATCAATTCCACTACGCATAACATGTCTTCCAAAGCTATATTACACAACAAGTATAGGACATCTCGTACTAGATCACACAGCAAGTATGATGCATCTTATTCAAGATCACGCAACATGAATATGACATTCTATTCCAGATCACACAACAAGAATAAAGCATCTTATCCCAGATCACACAGTAAGGATAAGGCATCCAACACCAGAAGACATAGCAAGTGTGAGGCATTACATAGCATAGGGTACAAAGATCATCATACTTTGACATTCAAACTTTATCAAATATTATGCATTCTCCAGAACATATCATTTCATCGCATCATTCCAGTTCATAATAAGTCTAATTCATTTATAAGTCATAAGCATTTTGAGAGTTGGAAAACATAATTTAAATTATCTAGTTTGTAGTCTCAATAGAAATATATTTAAGGATTCAAACACATTTTAGAAATCATTCTCATTTTGAAAACATTTTATAGGAAGAACCACTCACAATCAACAACCAGCCAGTTCCTTCGCCTAGTTTTTAAGCCGAAGGATTTTCTCACAACTTCTTGTCGAATTCAAGCCCTTGAAAAATTCTTTACAAATCTTGAAAATTTTCTTAATTATTTCTTAGTTCAACACATGGTAAAAAGTAGCTTAAAAAATGGTCGGACTTCATCTATTTATAGGCCTCTCCAGTGACACTTTCCAATGAAGAAATGACTTCTGCTGATGACAAGAATGGTCCAGTCTTAGCACGCCACGTGTCTCTGTCAAATTCTTATCTTTGGTTTTGGATTTGGCGACGAGGTAAAATCAATCACCGACCTACTGACCCAAAAACCATGCGACTACTTCTATATGGAGTAAGCTCAAACGCCTAATATATAGTTCACCGCGTCACATTTTTCCAATAAGCTTTCTTTATTGCATAACCTCCTCGCAAAACGTGAGTTACATCGCATAGGGCAAAATGTGATCAAGGTCTCACATTTTATGTCCAACCTATAAACAAATTCCTCTCATGCCAATGAGAGGGTGGGAGCCATTGTTCAAGACTTGGATCCAATCCTTAAAGGAACAACCTATCTACTAATCCTAAAGTGGGTATGAGTGACTTTCGTCTTGCACCCTATGTCTTTAACTATCTACCTGGTCTTACCCCTGAAATGGGAGGCTTATTGTGCTCATGTTGTTGAGCTTCCCTCACTTATACAGGTCTAAGGATAATTCTTTGAACCAACATGAATTTTTGAGTTGGTCAAATTGACAACCAAAAAACCCAAGGAAGATCTTCAACACGATCCAACCTGAATTCAGGTTGGGTTGGTGTAACGCCTCAGGCTCAAGATTCGAACTAGCATTTGAAATTCGATCCTCGACATTCCCCTGCATCCTTTGCGACCCAGTAACATCATCCTTACTTGTTTTAAAGGCTTATTAGAATGAAAGTTATCACCATAAACCAACACGAGCCCTTTCAGCACGTTTTGCCCTCACTCACATACATCCTAAGAAAATTCCCAAGAGGTCACTCAACATAGAATTATTTCGAGCTAAGCACACTTAACTTTGGAGTTCATATGGTCAAGCCATCGTAAAGGAAGGTGCACCTTGTTGGTATATATAGTAACTTTAAATTTTTTAAGTGTTTCTTAACGTTACTTTCATGTTCTCGAGATCTCTCTCATTCAGATCTGATATCGATTTATTCATGCCCCCCTCCTAAACTCAGGACGTTACGATTAGGTTTGGTTGTCGGGTTATTTTTTTATATTTTTTAAGGTATATTATTTATCAACTTAAGATACTTAAATTTTTCTACAAAACATTTTAATAAATAAAATTTCATAAAACTCAAAGGAAACTCAATGTTAAATATCAAAGTTCAATATATCTATTACAAACTTTTTAAAAAAAACTTCATAATAATATGTATGGATTGTAATATTTATAAGTTTTAATATATATATCTTAATAATATTAGAAATTTGGGTTCGGTTGGATCAACTTGGATTTTTAAAAATGTAACCTGAATCCAAATCAATTAGAAAAAAACATAAAATATTTAACGCAAACGAACCCAAAATAAAGCTAACCCAACCCAACCCAAGTTTGCGTTGGATAGTCCGAATTGTTTGGGTTGTAGGGTTATTTGAAATCCTTAACTTTGACGACAACATAGGTCAGGCTCATGAATTAGTTGAAAGTATGCTAACTATCTAATACAATGTCTAATGTCAAATGATGTATATTATACCTTCTTGTGGTCATTCCGTAATAGCTCTAATGTCATAAGTAACTGACATTTTGAAGTTGTAAATACTGTTAGTATAATGATTAGTTCTTGTGGACCTATTACATGATGGGTATTGATGACCTGTTCATGAAAGGTAGATCCCAAAACAACAAACAAATAGATAACTTATTTTTGCTTTCGATTTTTATATCCAAAACTTGTTGAAAATGGTTTGTATCTTTTTCTATTTTTTACAATTTCCTTTTATTTAAAAAGCTTGTCTAAGAACTATTAGGTAGATTCAATAATAAAAACAACAATTTAAAAATATATCTCTTACATTTTTAGGTTTTCAAAATGTAGTCCATAAATGCTCACGTCCTAATTAAACTTCTTGCTTTCTTATTTTATCAAGATTTTTTTTTTAAAAAAAGCTACATTATGAAAACTTTAAAAAAATAGTTTTCAAAAAGGGAAATTTTCATAGATGTAATAAAATTAGAAAATATTTACGGCCCATATAACAATTTAGGAAAAGTCTATTAAAGGTGATTATTTTTCAGAATTTCATATTTGCTCTTACTGGTTTATAACGATTTTTCAATTTTGATACTTCTTCTTCTTCCCGATTTTTTCACTTTCTTTCAGAGTTATCCACGTCCTCTTGTATATATCTTTCATCTTGATCATTCTTTCTCTTATTCATCATCTTTGACAACATTCTTTCCCTTCTTCGTCATCTTCGACAATAAAGATCGTTTATATTACTTTGTCAATATCGTTGCAGTCATCTTGTTTCGATGAGTATTCTAAATATCTTTTTTGTTTGAATTGTTTAGTTGATTATAAAATTCCGTTAAAAAATTATATCTTTCCATATGAGGATTGTTTTTGTTTTTGTTTGTGGTAAGAATTGTACATTTTGTTTTCGTTTCAAATGTTTAGAAGACTTAGGTATTACTATAAGACATTATGTATTTCATTATAAAGATCGTTAGTTTGAAGATTTTCACAATCGTTTACATCGAACTAAGAATTTTATATTTCATTATGAACATTGTTTTCGTTTTTTGTTATTGGTAAGAATTTTAAAGTTTTTTTTTTTGTTTCAAATGTTTAGAAGTTTTAAGAATTACTGTAAAAATTTTGTATTTCATTATGAAGATCGATAGTTTGAAGTTTTCCACAATAATTTACATTGAATTACATGATTGTTTACCACTATCAACACGATCGCTTATCCATATCAACATGATCGTTTACAATATTTAATACGATCAACATGGTCAAACGATCATGTACCTAAGTCAACACAATCATTCACTTTATTCAATACGATGTTTATCATTGTCAAATGATCATTTAATGTATATTATTTTTTTGCACGATTGTCTATTTATTCTTGCATTGTGTTTATTATTATCATTTCATACATTTTATTCTTTTATTCAGTGATATGTGTCTATCTATGTCTATGTATCATCATTAAATACTTAATTGTATTTTTTTTTACAGATTACAATTTTTATTCCTATTGTTGTATTTTATGGAGGTCAATGGAATGACTGAAATGTTTATGAGAATTGCTCAGTTATTGAAATTTTGGTAGATGTTTGAGTCAACTTTAATTCTTTGGTTGGTTTAATATGTGAACATATTGAATTGAATGGATCAATAGAATTATCTATTTTACCTAATTTTGGTAAAAGCAACGTTCAAACTGTGGTGCCAATAAAGAAAGACAATGTTGTTTCTTGGTATTTAGCTTTTACTAGAGATGCAACTAGTAGACATCCATTAGTTGCCCATGTAAGTGTTAATTCTTTGGGAAGGTTTTCTTCTTCTAGTAGTGTAGGGAGAATCTTGATATTTCATTGAATATAGGTTCTCCTTCTTCTGTTTCAAATGATGAAGTTATAAGAAACATTTCTTATCATTGTGATTTTAAGGAAAAAAAGTTTATTTGAAAGTAAAGAAGTGCTTTCAAAGTGTTTTTGCATAATAGCAATGAAAAAAAACTTTCAATTTAGGACTACTGTATCGAATCTGAGGTTTCTTGAATTTAGATGTCTACAAGAAGGGTGCATATGGTATGTTGGGGTATCTTGTTATAAGACGAGTGAGTTATGGATGTTACAAAAATACATTTCTGACCATGATTGTTCATTGAATAGTACCCAAAGTTGTCACATGCAAGCTTCTTCAACAGTAATTGGTAGTTGCTTGATAGATGATTTTAGGTTCATGTCTACTAATCGTTCCAGTCCAAAAACGATTGTGATAAGGCTTGTGCAAATCTTGCACCACACGATCATTTAGGCTTGATGACCGTACATTTAAATTTTAGTTATGAGAACGTTTTGAATCAAGTACGTGGTAGTCTATGATGTATTACACGATTGTTTTAGCTTTGTTAATATGATCAAATTTGTTTATTTGTGCAATCGTGTGTAGACATTATAATACGATCGTTGTGGTTTTTTTTGTGTAGAATACACGATCGTTTAACCTGTATACACAATCTTTTAAATTTGTGTACATGATCGTTTTTATATATTTATACGATTCTTTTTTGAAAAATATATAAACAAATACAAACATTAAGTCAAAAGGTGATTAAAATTAAAAAGTAAAAATTGTACAAGTATATCTAAACCAAACAAATATTCTATTTACCAAAAGAGTCTATTTGCCTAAAATTCTATCACATATTATTGTTTAAACAGTTTCAATTTTTCATATCTAGACAATTACAATTTGAATTTGTTACAAGGCATTCAACAAATTTAGCAGAAAAAATCCCACAATCTAATGACGGATCGTGTTGCAATGTGGCTTTGGATCTAATTATTGGCCAAGGGCCGAATTTGAAATTTTCTGTTTTGCAGTCCACAACCATTGCCAGTGAGGGGATGCATGGTCCAGATATTGCAAGAGCTTCATCGACAAGTTCTTTTTTTAACATAGTTGCGCATAGAGTCAAACAAAAAGATCTTGCAGTTCCTCATGTCAACTACAATAGCCATTCAGTGTTCTCTGATGTTTATGCGGCCAATCACGTAGTCGACACCTGCCCACCCTACTTTATCTGGGATTACACCAACAACAGAATTAAAATAGTAAATTAAATCTTTTTTCGTCCATATAGCAATGTGTGGAGTTATGGTTGATCATTCAACCTCCTCATTGTTTAGTGTTAGCACACGATCATCAAAAAGTTGTTCATTAAGTGTTAGTTCTTTGTTGATGCCAGACTTAAAGAATAAATAAAACAATTTAGCCAAAATATTTTTATGCAATTTAATTTGTATACACAAAAAGTTTAAAGAAGAATAACTAACCATAAATAACAAATCGATTATTGCAAAACGAGACCTGTAAAGATGCTTTCTTGATAAAATATTTTCTGAGTGATACAATAACGCATCCACGGTCTACAAAAATACAAACGATCGTTTAGCAAATACAAGAAATCGCTTAGCACATACAAGTGATCGCTTATCAAAATTCAAGTGATCCCTTAGCAAGTACAAGATCAGTACAATATTCTTTTCGAAACTAAGCGATCGTGTATTATATATAAACGAGTATTTAGTTAAATAAAGAATGTTGTACACAATTGTGTAGTTGTACATATAAAATGAAATTTGAAAAGAGTACTTATGTCTCCTATTATCCATGTGTTTAATTTTCTTCAAGCGTATTTAGTTAAATAAAGAATGTTGTCCTCTCTTCATTATTTGTTTTTCTAGATCTCTTCCATGTTGAGTATGCTTTCCATAATTTGGATCCACTGGTCAAATGGGATCATATCTATCTACGTCTCTCAATACGACATCTGGGACAGGTACTATAGGCTTTGATACTTCTTTTTTTTTTAGACTGTTTTCTTAGGTTCTACATCTTTTTTTCAACTTCATTTGGTTTGTGAGTCGCTTCTTCATCTTTCTTTTGAACCTCAACTCGTTTCTTAATAACTGCTTCATCTTAATCTACTTTATTTAGCTTCCTTCTCTAGATGGGTGTATGTTGTTTGGGTATTTCCTAGAATGCATAATAGTAAATAAGAAAAAAAAAAACAATTAATGCAAGAACTACACAGTTCTTATATATACATACTGGTTGAGATTCTTCATTTTCAACCGAAATAAATGGCTGCAAGTCATCAATTGTCAAAGTTTGTTTCTTGATCAGTGGTTTATCTTTTTCTTTTCTTTTTTTTTTTTCTAATTTCAACTTATATATCAATTACTACTGGACTTTCACTTTGATCTTCAAATGGTTTCTTAGTAATCGCTTCAACATTTTTTTGAATCTCAATCTGTTGTTGTCCATCAAAAGCTTTATTTTGGCTCATATGCTCAATTTTTGACAATCTAACCAGCCTCTTTTTCTTTACCGGTGTTTGTTGTCTAGGTATTTTCTACAATACATAATATTATATAAGAAACAAACAATTAATGCAAAGGACTATACAGTTGTCATATATACATACATGTTGAGATTCTTAATTTACAGCTGAAATAGATGGTTGCACTTCGTGAATTGTCAAAGTTTGTTCATTGGGTAGACATATCAATCGAACTAGTGCGAGATTTTTCACAGTAGTTGATGGTAAACATCTCACAAAGTGGAATTGGTTGGCTTCCAATGGAAGATTTTCAATCATCTTTTGCAGCTCCTTTACTATTTAAGTATGAACGTCCAAATTCTTTGTTATATTACTTATAGTTAATAGCAACTGTGACTGCTCTTGATGTTGAGGCAATGTTCTTTTCTGTTCTCTACATAGAGAAAAAAAAAGAAAAAACACAATTTTTGTTTATTTAGAATCTAAGCAATTTTAAACAAAATAAAGTAGTAAATAATGAATTAGACATTAACCGTTGAGTTTCTACGGTAGGTTCTTGAGGATGTGACTCTTCAACAGATGGATCCTCAACAATGGTCACATGTTCATTATTGTGATGGTCATCATTCTTGTCCAGACTATGATGATCAGAATCATCTCAAAGATCACCGTGCATGTGATGAATATCATCATTCCATTGATTCTGATTTTGGTTCTAATAAATAAAGAAAAAGGAAAAGAAAATTGGTTACTAAACGATCGTGTATACATAAGTAAATGATCGTGTAGCATATCTAAACGATTGTTTGGAATTGGGTGAACGATCGTTCAGATGGGATAAGCGATCGTGTAAGAAAATTTAAACAATTGGTTATTTCACTTAATTGATCGTTTATCTAAACAACTAAGAAACAAAATACTTTCTGAAATCAAACTTTACCTATACCAAACTCTCGAGCATTTGCTTCATTTCAAACAGCTCCAATGTTTCCTTTCTAATTACATCATGCATCTTACAGACTATGGAAGTTAATCTTGATAAGTCTTTACGAACTTCCTTGATCTCATTGTTTAGTTTTTTTTAAGATTTTGAATGACTTCGTTTTGATTTGTCATTGGATCTAGAATGTTTAATGTTGGTTTTTGGATTGATTTCAGACTGGTCAACCACTGTTTATCTTTCTTTTCACTATGGTGATGGTTACACAATAGAAGTAACCCCACCAACATTTGCATTGGACTGAAGTAGTGGAGATGAGGTTGATCACAAATTAATCAAGTCATCGTGATCCAGATGACAGATTGTTCATACAATCAAAAGGAGTATTGGTGTCACTGCTATTACGATCTGGCATTAATTCATCCTCCTCAATATCCATGTTATCATCCCCTCGGATTCGACTCTCCTTAAAAGCTTTCTCTTGCGGTGATAGCATTAGTTTAGGTAGAACAACAGTCTACAATGATATAATCAAATAGTTGTTAATACATTGTTTATCAAAGCTAGTCTTAAACTAAAATCCAAACAAAAATACAAACAACACAAGGAAAAAAATCACTTAAGGAAAACGATCGTTGACCATGGGATACACAATCGCATACCCAAAGTAAATGATCATACATTAAGGTAAACAATTATCTATCAAAAGATGCAGGATCATGTTTCTAAGGTACATGATCGTTTACGAAAAGATACACAATCGTGCAACTGTTTTGAACGATCACTCAGTATTTATACTTACATTTTTGTTCTGGAATATGTTTTTCTCAAACATTTTGTAGGATGGAGCTTGTGTACAACTCCACCTCAATATTCTAGGGATTGATCTTTTTCTGTTTTTTGTGGTCAGGTGCTCACTTACAGTTGAGGGTGTTTCATAAGCCCACACTAATACACTTAAACAAATATATTAGTGTTTGATGTTTAGTTTGTATTTAACTAAAATATATAAATAAATAAAAATCTGTAACGCCCCGAAAATTCGAGGTAAAATTTTCTCGTTTTATGTAAATTTTTTGGAAATCTAAAATGTTGGTGTAAATTGATATAATAATAATATAATATTAATTATATTATTATTATTATTTATTTTATTTATTATAATATTAATATTATAATTATTATTATTATTTAATATTATAGTAATATTATTATTTTAAAACAATAACATTATTATTATCTAATGTTAATTTATTTTTATTATTTAATATTAATATTATTATATATTATTATTGTTACTTTATATTATTATTATTATTTTATAATTATTAAAAGTATATATATATATATATATATATATATATAATAAATTTTTTTTTAAAAAACCCTAAAAGGGCGCGCGCGAACACACACCCCCCCCCTTCATTTTCGCTTTCTTCTCCATCGCCTTCACGAAGCGCCGCCACCATCTCCGTTCCTCCTTCTCCTTCTTCTTTATCTCTTCTCCATCCGACAACGCCACCACTGTCCTCTTCAACCTTCTCCTTATTCTCCGACAGCGCCAGCACTGCCGCCTTCGTCTCCGTCGACGGAATCTCACGCCCCAGCCTTCGTCTGCCGCGCCCATCCATTTCTGATCCCTCCTCGGCCTCACACAACAACAGACCTGCCGGCCGCCTCTGTCCCAACCGCAGGTGGTATCCCCTCCTTTCAGTGCCGTGCCTCGTGCGTCGTCTGCGAATCGCCGCCGCCCTCGTTCGCCGGAAGATAATAAACCAACCGTGGCTGCTCGATCTCATCCAACCCGACCCCAGAACCCATTTCGAGCCGAGCCGCGAGCTACCCGAGCCGAAAACCAAACCAACCCAAGCCGCGAGCCGAGCCGAGTAGCGATCCGAGCCAAGCCACGAGCCGCGAGCCGAGCCGAGTAGCGATCCGAGCCAAGCTGCGAGCCGCGAGCCGAGCCGAGTAGCGATCCGAGCTGAGCCGCGAGCCGCGAGCCGAGCCGAGGACCGAGCCGCGAGCCGAGTTGAGTCGAAGCCAAGCCGAGCTGAGCCGAGGATCGAGCCGTGAGCCGAGCCGCGAGCCGAGTTGAGTCGAAGCTGAGCCGAGCCGAAGCGAGCCGAGCCGAGCCGAGCCGAACCGAACGCCTTCAAGCCAAGCCGAGCTCCTTGTTTCACTGAGCCACCTAAGCCTCCCTTCCTTCACTTCGGGCCACGGTGAGTCTTCGGTAAGGATTTTTTTCGATGAATTCCCTAATGTTGCTACATCCGATTCGAGTTTGAATATTGGAATAAGATATGGCCCTACTTTTCTCCCTTGAAGGTAGTAAGGAGTTGACGCTTAAGTTCTCGGGTCCCGCGGCAGGCTTGTTTGGAGATAGCTTTCCTTTCCTTGGGTAAGTCAACGGGTGTCGTTTTGGACCTTTTAAAACGACTTCTACTAGAGTCATCAACTAAAACCTTTGAGTTTTCGTTTAGGTTGATCCGTTGAGCGTGGATTCGATCGAGGGGCATAACCGAGTATCAGGTAAGGGTTTTCCTACTATTGGACCTCGGATCGAGGCTGAAAACGTAGTAATCCACAGGGGATTACACGTTAGTGACGGTACTGAATAACTGTATGTGTGTTGACTGTTAAGCACTGTTATTATATTTTGTCTGATGTAAAGGTACTGTGACTGCTAATTGTAGATTGGGATTTTATGTTGATGGACCTTGAAGTTACGGTTCAGTATGTAGTAATCATTGGTCTGGATGTTGATCATGGAGTTTGGACGGGGAAGGACAGTGAGTCCGGTTTTGGTTGGTTAGTTGATTGGGTCTAGGGTTTTCCCTAATGGTGTGCGAATTGGTGATGCGTATAGCAACTGAGGGTGTAGTTGTTTAAACCTATCCTATCTGACTGACAAAGCCTATGGCGGAATTGTAATATGAATGCCGTTGGGGTGTGACTGTTGTAGACGGTTTAGTATGGACTGAGGGGTAACAGTTAGCTTCATCTATGGGGTAGTGTGCCTTACGGATATGTGCATCCTTCGGGAGCACTAGACTGATATGTGCATCCTTCGGGAGTACTAGACTGATATGTGCATCCTTCGGGAGCACTAGACTGATGCGTGCATCCTTCGGGAGCACTAGACTGATATGTGCATCCTTCGGGAGCACTAGACTGATATGTGCATCCTTCGGGAGCACTAGACTGATGTGTGCATCCTTCGGGAGCACTAGACTGATATGTGCAACCTTCGGGAGCACTAGACTGATATGTGCATCCTTCGGGAGCACTAGACTGATATGTGCGTTCTACGGAACCACTAGACTGTTATGTAGGGTACCCCCGAATAGGAAGTTAACTGTTGTCCCCTAACGGGCCCAGTAGTGGGTCCCTTACTGGGTATGTTTATACTCACCCTTTTCTCTTCTTTAACTTTTCAGGTAAGGGCACAGCGAGGGGCAGACCGGCGAGAGGCAGGAAGGACGCGTGAAGGTCATATGGACGCGTCTGGTTTTCTTATCGCTTCCGCTATGTATTTTTGTCAGAATATTTGACTTGTGATTTTGAACTGATGACTTGAGTTTTTATTTGAGACTTTTTATGATTAATTTAAAATAGGGCCCGAAACTGTCTTTTTTGTAATGTTTCTAATGCTTTTAATGAATCGTAACCGGTCCGTTTTAAATTTTATGTTGAATGGTCGAGTTTTGGTATTTGGTAGTGACCTCAGCTTAGTCCGGAAAGTTGGGTCGTTACAAAATCACCTGAAAAGCAAGCACGTAGCCCTTGATGTTGTAGTATGCGACTACTTTGGAACTTCATGCCCTCTTTATCTCGTATCTTCCTTTCTATCGTAGAATTTTCTTCAATCTATTGAGCAAACGAGTGTAGAAGAAAGTTGATCAATCAAAATTCTTAAAAAATTCTTCATCATTAACTCTTCCAAAAACATCCATATCGAACTGTGGTTTCTTATCCGTCCTAACCATCACAGTTTCAATAAAGAAGGCTAAGGCAAATTTCATAGCATCAACTCTTCCAAAAACATCCATATTGAATTGTGGTTTCTTATCCTTCACCATTATCACAATTTTAATAAAGAGGACTAAGGCAACCTTCACAGCATCTTCATTGTTTGTAAAATCAAACTGTTTGAAAACTTCCTCAACTTCCAAGCATATTATTATCTTCTTTTCCTGTCATTCGAATAACAGGCTTTGTAGCCGCTTATTGTCATACTTTATCCAATGTTACATCGGTTGGCCACAAATCGATTATGATGTTGAATCATTTTGGATGAAACAGACTTTTTGCCCCAAAATAGAAAAATAGATTCCATTTTCCTTGGTTTCTTCAATTATTTACCTCAGCAAAAAATGATGGATCAATTGGCCATTGAAGACAATGTTCACATTGGGCCAAAATTTCTTTTATGGAACATCTGCAACTGTTCTTTGGTTATTTTATCCTTAATAAGAGTGTCAACCTTGTGGACTTGGCATGAGACAGTGGCAGGAAAGTATTTGTCCCAGGTACAGCCATCTAAAAAAGAATGATCATAGTATATTTTAGTTATGTACACGATCGTTTAGAAAACACTAAACCCTAAAAGTAAACTATAAAGCCCTAACCATCGTTTAGATTATGTGCACAATCATCTAGATAACTCTAAATGATCTGTAGAATATGTGCACGATCATTCAGACAAATCTACACGATCGTTTAGTCTAAGTTAAAATATCATTTACTTTACGTAACAGATCATTTAATCCAAACAGTAACTTAGTCATAATAAAATTAATTAATAAGTTATGATAAATAGAAACATTTAACAACCTTGAGAATAAAAGTTTAACGGAATTGAAAACGATTAAGAGTAAAAGCTTAATGAGAGTACAGGTTCTAAAATATATAGAAGAGTGACATGATAAGTGAATCATTCATAACATAATTAATCAAGAAAAAGTCACAGTTGCACGAACACAACTTTCTTGTTGAAGACAGAAGTGGAAATGTTTAACAATCTTGAGAATAAAGTTTAAGGGAACTTGAAAAGTTTGAGAAGAAAAGCTAAATGACAGTGCAGATTTGAAATATAAAAAAGACGAAGTGTAACATGATAGTACATCAGTCATAACATAGTTAAGCAATAAAAAACCAGAGTTACAAAAACATACCTTTGAATTTGAAGAGGAAAATGGACGTTTGAGAGGAAATGATTAAGGGAATTGGAAACATTTGGTAGAAAAGTGAAATAAAATAGTGTGTTTGAAATTAAGTGAGCAAAAATGAAGAAAACGGTACATATTTGGCTCGTTTTTACCAAAGGGGCAAGATTGTAAATTTGCGTGCTTTTTTAAAGTGTCGTATCACATTCATTAACACGTCGGCGCATTTTTGTAAACGATACGTGTAAACGATCATTTAATGTTCTACAAGTTCTTGTAATATATTAAACGGTCATGTAATTAGGTCAAAATGATCATTGAAAACATCTATATGATCGTATCATTGAACGTAAAGGATACACTCTAAATGATCGTGTTGCTAAAACTAAACGATTGTTAGGTAAGTAAACAATTAAGATCTCCCAATAATATCAAAATGATCATATTAATTAATCTACACGATTGTTTATTTAAGTCAAAACAATCTTTGACTACTAAATGATAAACATTATACCCTAAACCGTAAACGAACTTGTTGTTACCGTAAACGATCGTTGTTTATTTCGGTGAACGATCTAGTAATTTGATCTAAACGATCTTTTAATAACACTCAAACGATAATGTTAATTATTTTAAATGTTCATTTTCCAATATCTAAGCGATAATGTTATACAAGTTAGATGATTGTATCGTTAATTCAAAACGATCAAATGTAAATGTTTAACAAGTGTAAAACTGAGAAATGTTGAAAAGTTCTTATACATTTAATATAAACGTTGTTGCATGTAAATGTTATCTGTCTTTGTCAAACCAACTTTCCATTGCATGTAAATGTTATGGAACATGTAAAATATACATCGATAAAATGTAAATGTTCATGGACAGAATGTGATTATAATTTTGACCTTAAAAAAATAATACAAATACTTCATTCAAAAACATCGGAGTTTTGGAGCCCTTATCTACCAGTTGTCAAGCCAACTTTCTAGATCCAAGCCATTATCTTTCATTGTCAAACCTATTGGGTTTTATGTCCTAAAACTCGTAGATAGTAAATATAATTCATTGATCGTTATTAATAAAGTGTTTTATTATTATAATTTCAGTAAGTGTTATTGATTATATTATTAGTTTTGTCTTAATAACCTAAATTCAATAAACTAACATCCTAAGTTGTTTGATGAGTCTTGAACAGTATGTAGAGACATACGGGGATCAATGTTCAAGATCAGCTTAAAGGGTCTATAGTATAGGGTTAAGGTTGGGTACCTTATTTTGTTAACACTATGGATACGACTCACTTTGTATTCACATTGATTCAATGCGTTCATGTATGGACATGCGAGTGAGGGTATCCTATGCAATGAGTTTGCATAAGACCGGACCACGAAATAGTAATCACTAGATGTAACTCCGTTAACTAGTTGGATTTCTATTTCATTAGGATGACCTTGGTAACTTAGTCTTAATCCTGACTGTATTATGAACTCTTGTTTGCGAGGGATTGTCCTTTGATTTGTACGGGTGAAAGTGACCAGATTGCCAACTCAATATACTTATCATTTTGGGGACAAGACTGAGTGGGGTGCTGGGAACAAAATCACACAAGATGAAATTCACTCCTTTCCACCTTTAGGGTAAGTAGATAAATGTTTCCTTAAATGGTGTCTTCGGGACTTGAACAAAGGGCCTTACCCTCTCTATGGCACGAGAGGGGTTTCTATTTAGTGGTTGGACCATAAACAGGTTGTGTAACGCCCAGCTTTTCTTTTCGTTTTTCTTTTATTTTATTTATTTTTTTTATTTCTTTTGTCTTGCTGGAATTAATAGGGGGAAACCCTTATTAAACTAAGGTTGGAATTTATTCTATTTTTTTTTTTTTTTTTTTTTTATTTATTAAAGGAGGATTTAATCAATTAATTAGTAGCAACTAATTTATAAGCTTGGAAAGGGTCAAGGGTGTTTCATTGAAGAGAGAGAGAAGAGAGATACTTTTGGAAATAAATAATAAAATAATAGAAAGGAAATTAGTTTCTCTCTTATTTAAAGAGCCTTGGAACCCGTGCTAATTTAATTCAAAAAAAAGAGAGAAGAAAAGAGAAGGAGAGGAAACCCTAACTCCCAACCACGCCGCCGCCGCCGCCTGTCGTCCGCCTCAGGCCGCCGCGCCAGTCTCCCAGCCGTCGAGGGTCGGTTCACGCCAAGCCGCCGCACGCCGAGCAAACCGAAGCCACGCAGCCGTAAGCCGACGCCCTCGCCGAATCGAAGCCCCGAGCCGCGACGTCTCAGTCGGGAGTCGAAGCCGCAGCCGTGCCGCTCGTCTGCCGGGAAGCGGAAAAGCCGAAGCCGTCTCCCTCAGCCAGCCGTAGTACCGCGCCGCTTCTGAAAGCCGAAGCCGGAACTCGCCGCGCCGCTTCGATCGGAGGAGGATAGCTCAGCCACGCCGCACCGCTGAGATCCGACGCAGCGCAGCCGGATCGTTCGTCAGCCAGCCGCCGCGCCGACGGGAATCCAGCAGCTAAGCCTCGCGCGCCGCCAGCCGTCGAACCCGAACCCGGAGCCGCTCCGCATCCGCGCGCCCTAACCCGAAGCCGATTCCGCGTGCGAGCCGCGTCCGCGTGCGAGCCGCGTTCGCGTGTGAAGCCGCGCCGCGCGCTTCTGCGTAGCCGAGCCGCGTCTCCCCCTGTTGCAAGCCGAGCCGCACGCGTGAACCCCTGTGTCAAAGCCGAGCCGCGCCTGCGCCAAGCCGAGCCGGTCCCTGTCCTCTTCCTGCCGAGCCGCCAAGACCAATTTGGCTCCATCCACCTACATTTTGGTAACTTAATTAATTATTGTGGCATTTTCCCAGTAAAACTCCCTGGTCCGGACGTAAATTAAATTATTTTAGGACTAAGTTAAGTTATTTTTCCTAAGGGCGTCTTGGACCGAGTGACCGGTGCGGCGAGAGACTCTCTTCAGTAGGGACTCATCCACTGCAACCTTCTCTGGGGTAAGTTATTTCAACGTAGCCTTAACCGTTAATCGTTGGTGACCTAATTACGGACTTTGGCGTTATTAAATATTTAGGATCCCGTTGCTTGGAAAGCACACGTGTCTTGCGGTTAGGACTCGTCGGGTGAATCTCCAGGTAAGAGATTCTACTACTAGTTTCATGTTTGAAGTATGAGACTGTGTATGCCCTATGTTGCATATTGAGAATTTGACAGTATGATGCCTGAAATAAATGTTAGTATGATGCAAATGACGATATAATTGAGCTATAGCCTGTTATGCGTGGCAAGATCTATTATGGTTACGACGAATGTCGGGACGGAGAGTGTAGAAATGATTTATGTGACATGTTATATGCTGATGCCATGTGTATGTTTACTGCAATTAGGGTACCTGTTAGCTTGATTTTGTTAGAGTCGTACCTGCATGGGTGTCCTTCGGGATCACCACCTATTGAGGACTGTGTGGTCCGACGGGACGCCAGTCTAGCATGATATAGACATGACTCGAGTGACTCGACGGGGTCCTCGCATCCCGACTGTCCTAGGTGTCCCCGGGCACCGAAGACCAGAGTTACGTTCCTACGGGAGCGCATGAT
The DNA here is from genome assembly GCF_025177605.1 of Cucumis melo. Taxonomy (NCBI): domain Eukaryota; kingdom Viridiplantae; phylum Streptophyta; class Magnoliopsida; order Cucurbitales; family Cucurbitaceae; genus Cucumis; species Cucumis melo. The sequence continues at coordinate 16,225,480 of NC_066863.1, forward strand.
TGCACGTGTTCGGGAACGTGCCAGAGATTGGGTACCAGTTATCAGGACTCTAACAGGAAGTTAACAGGCACCTAGTGGGACTAGTAGTGGGTCCCTTACTGAGTATTTTTATACTCATTCTCTCCATTTCATGTTTTCAGGTAGAGGACGGGGCAAGGGCAAGGGCAAGCTGGCGAGCGACCCGAAGTGAGACCGAGGAGGGCCATAGGGACTACCGCTTCCGCTTATTTCTTATTTCAGATTTTAGCATTTGAGTTTGAGTACTTTTTATTTTTCACTATCTTTTATGTAGATAGGGCCCGAGTAGGATTTCAGAACGTTCACACATTTTTGCATGACTACCTTGTTTATGTTTTTATAAATGAATTTCTTGAACCGTATGCTTTTAATAAAATTTTTAGACTTAAACCACTTGTTCTATATTTAGTAATGACTTCGATTCAGCATAAGGAGTTGGGTCGTTACAGTTGGTATCAGAGCACAGTGTTTTAGGTTCTGTAGACTGACCTACGATGTAAGTCATTTTTGTTTGGTTTTACTTCACCCTATGGCTATACGGTCCTTCGGCACTCGCCAGGTATGTCTAAAGCCTTGCTAATGTTAAGATTACAATTTTGCCTGAATAGTCTAAGACCTAGATATAGGGTGTTAAGTTCTTGTGGTGAGAAGTTTGTTGGTGAATTTTAGGGAGAATGCCGCCACGTAGAGGTACACGCCGAGGAGGTGGTAGGGGAGGCAGAGGAGCCGGTCGTGGCCAGCCGGAGGCGCCACCTGTTGCACCGGCAGTCGACCCAAACGCACCGGTCACCCAGGCGGATCTCGCCGCAATGGAGCAGCGTTATCAGGACATGCTGCAAGCTGCTTTGGCGCCTTTCCTTGCCGCCCAGCAGAACCAGGCCGCCCCTGTTCAGGCTCAGGCCGTCGCTCCTCCAGCCCCTGAGGAAGCTCAACCAGTACCAGTTCAACTGTCGGCCGAGGCGAAACACTTACGGGATTTCAGGAAGTATAATCCCAAGACCTTTGACGGATCCATGGACAACCCCACAAAGGCCCAAATGTGGTTGACGTCCATAGAGACTATTTTCCGGTACATGAAGTGCCCAGAAGACCAGAAGGTGCAGTGTGCAGTCTTCTTCTTGGAGGACAGGGGCACCGCCTGGTGGGAGACCGCGGAGAGAATGCTAGGGGGCGATGTAAGCAAAATAACATGGGAGCAGTTCAAGGAGAACTTCTATGCTAAGTTTTTCTCCGCCAATGTGAAGCACGCCAAGCTGCAAGAGTTCCTAAACTTGGAGCAAGGCGACATGACGGTGGAGCAGTACGACGCCGAGTTCGATATGCTGTCCCGCTTTGCTCCCGATATGGTAAGAGATGAGGCTGCCAGGACGGAGAAATTTGTTAGAGGACTCAGGCTAGACCTTCAGGGCATTGTCAGAGCCCTCCGCCCAGCCACGCATGCTGATGCACTACGTATAGCACTGGATTTGAGCCTGCCTGAGAGAGCCGATGCGTCTAAGGCTGCCGGCAGAGGGTCAGCCTTGGGACAGAAGAGAAAGGTTGAGACGCAGCCTGACGTAGCACCGCAGCGAACACTGAGGTCAGGAGGTGTCTTTCAGAGACACCGACGGGAGCTTGCAGCAGCCGGGAGGACTCTGAGAGAGCTACCCGCTTGTACTACCTGCGGGAGAGTCCACGGAGGTCGTTGCTTGGCTGGAAGTGGAGTCTGCTTTAGGTGCAGACAGCCGGGGCACACTGCTGATATGTGTCCTCGGAAACCCTTTGAGACGACACCGCCCCAGCCTTCTGCGGCCCAGCAGGGGAGAGTTTTCGCCACTACCCGGCAGGAGGCCGAGCGAGCTGGCACTGTGGTGACAGGTACGCTCCCAATTTTGGGGCACTATGCTTTTGTGCTATTTGACTCTGGGTCATCCCACTCGTTTATATCCTCCGTTTTCGTTCAGCATGTGGGTTTAGAGGTAGAGCCTTTGGGTAGTGTTTTGTCGGTTTCTACTCCATCTGGGGAGGTCCTGTTATCCAAAGAACAAATAAAGGCATGTCGGGTAGAGATAGCGAATCGTATGTTAGACGTGACCTTGCTAGTGTTAGACATGCAGGATTTTGATGTGATACTAGGCATGGATTGGCTATCAGCCAACCATGCAAATATAGACTGTTATGGCAAGGAAGTTGTCTTCAACCCTCCCTCCGAGGCTAGTTTCAAATTCAGGGGGGCAGGCATGGTATGTATACCCAAGGTCATCTCAGCCATGAAGGCTAGTAAACTACTCAGCCAGGGTACTTGGGGTATTTTGGCAAGCGTAGTGGATGTGAGAGAGCCGGAAGTTTCCCTATCTTCCGAACCAGTGGTAAGAGAGTACCCCGACGTTTTTCCAGACGAACTTCCAGGACTTCCGCCTCCCAGAGAAGTAGACTTCGCTATCGAGTTAGAGCCGGGCACTGCCCCAATCTCGAGGGCCCCTTACAGAATGGCTCCAGCCGAACTAAAGGAGTTGAAGGTCCAGTTACAGGAGTTGCTGGACAAAGGCTTCATCCGGCCCAGTGTGTCGCCTTGGGGAGCCCCAGTATTGTTCGTGAAGAAGAAGGATGGGTCAATGCGCCTTTGTATTGACTACCGAGAGCTGAACAAGGTGACAGTCAAAAACCGCTACCCCTTGCCCAGGATTGATGACCTGTTCGATCAGTTGCAGGGAGCCACCGTCTTCTCCAAGATCGACCTGCGATCAGGCTATCACCAGTTGAGGATTAGGGACGGTGACATCCCCAAGACGGCCTTTCGATCGAGGTACGGACATTACGAATTCGTTGTGATGTCTTTCGGCTTGACTAACGCTCCTGCAGTATTCATGGATCTGATGAACAGGGTGTTTAAGGAGTTTCTAGACTCGTTCGTCATAGTCTTCATTGACGACATCCTCATTTACTCGAAAACTGAGGCTGAGCACGAGGAGCACTTACACCAAGTTTTGGAGACCCTTCGAGCCAACAAGTTGTATGCCAAGTTCTCCAAGTGTGAATTCTGGTTAAGGAAGGTGACGTTTCTTGGCCACGTGGTTTCCAGTGAGGGAGTTTCAGTAGATCCCGCAAAGATTGAAGCGGTGACCAACTGGACCCGACCGTCCACGGTTAGTGAAATTCGAAGTTTTCTGGGCTTGGCAGGTTACTACAGGAGGTTCGTGGAAGACTTCTCACGTATAGCCAGCCCGTTGACCCAGTTGACCAAGAAGGGAACCCCTTTTGTCTGGAGCCCAGCTTGCGAGAGGAGCTTTCAGGAGCTCAAACAGAAGCTAGTGACTGCACCGGTCCTGACAGTGCCCGATGGTTCGGGAAACTTTGTAATCTATAGTGACGCCTCCAAGAAGGGACTAGGTGGTGTCCTGATGCAGCAGGGTAAGGTAGTTGCTTATGCCTCCCGCCAGTTGAAGATCCATGAGCAGAACTACCCTACCCATGACTTGGAGTTGGCAGCTGTAGTCTTTGCACTGAAGATATGGAGGCACTATCTGTACGGTGAGAAGATTCAGATTTACACCGATCATAAGAGCCTGAAGTACTTCTTCACCCAGAAGGAGTTGAACATGAGGCAGAGGAGGTGGCTTGAGTTGGTGAAAGACTACGACTGCGAGATCCTATACCACCCAGGTAAAGCGAATGTAGTGGCTGATGCGCTAAGTAGGAAAGTTGCACATTCAGCAGCGCTAATCACCAAGCAGACCCCCTTACTCAGGGACTTTGAGAGGGCAGAGATTGCAGTCTCAGTAGGTGAGGTTACCGCACAGTTGGCTCAGTTGACAGTTCAGCCAACCTTGAGGCAAAAGATCATTGCTGCTCAGCTGAATGATCCTTATTTGGCAGAGAAGCGTCGCGTGGTAGAGACAGAGCAAGGTGAAGGCTTCTCCATATCCTCTGACGATGGCCTTATGTTTGAAGGACGCCTGTGTGTGCCGGAAGACAGCGCAGTTAAGACGGAGCTTTTGACTGAGGCTCACAGTTCCCCGTTTACCATGCACCCTGGGAGTACGAAGATGTACCAGGACTTAAGGAGTGTCTATTGGTGGAGGGGCATGAAGAGGGATGTGGCAGACTTTGTCAGTAGATGCTTGGTGTGCCAGCAGGTGAAGGCACCTAGGCAGCATCCAGCAGGATTGTTGCAACCCTTGAGTGTGCCAGGGTGGAAGTGGGAGAGTGTGTCGATGGATTTTATTACGGGACGGCCCAAGACCCTAAGGGGCTACACGGTGATCTGGGTCGTGGTCGACAGACTCACGAAGTCGGCCCATTTCGTGCCAGGGAAATCCACTTACACTGCCAGTAAGTGGGGGCAGCTATATATGACAGAGATTGTGAGACTACATGGAGTACCCGTATCCATCATTTCAGACAGAGACGCCCGTTTCACATCGAAGTTCTGGAAAGGACTTCAAATTGCATTAGGTACAAGGTTGGACTTCAGCACGGCATTCCACCCTCAGACTGATGGTCAGACAGAGAGATTGAACCAGATTTTAGAAGACATGCTGCGAGCCTGCGTACTAGAGTTTTCAGGAAGTTGGGACTCCCATCTGCATCTGATGGAGTTTGCCTATAACAACAGCTACCAGGCTACTATCGGTATGGCACCGTTCGAGGCTCTGTATGGCAAGTGCTGTAGATCCCCTGTCTGCTGGAGCGAGGTTGGAGAGCAGAGGATGCTAGGCCCCGAGTTAGTGCAGACGACCAACGCAGCCATACGGAAGATCCGAGCTCGTATGCGGACAGCCCAGAGCAGACAGAAGAGTTACGCTGATGTACGACGTAAGGACCTCGAGTTTGAAGTGGGAGATATGGTCTTTCTGAAGGTTGCACCCATGAAGGGTGTTCTGAGGTTCGCGAAGAAGGGGAAGCTGAGTCCACGCTTCGTAGGGCCGTTCGAGATACTGGAGCGGATTGGCCCCGTGGCTTATCGCTTGGCGCTACCCCCATCCCTTGCTGCAGTGCACGACGTATTTCATATCTCCATGCTGAGGAAATATGTCCCAGACCCAACACACGTGGTGGACTTCGAGCCACTACAGTTTAGCGAGAACTTGAGCTACGAGGAGCAGCCTGTCGAGGTCTTGGCAAGGGAGGTTAAGAAGCTTCGCAGTCGAGAAATTCCACTGGTCAAGATCCTTTGGCAGAACCATGGAGTGGAAGAGGCCACATGGGAGAAAGAAGAGGACATGAGGGCCCAGTACCCCGAGCTGTTCGAGGATTAGAACTTTCGAGGACGAAAGTTTTTTTAGGAGGGAAGATTGTAACGCCCAGCTTTTCTTTTCGTTTTTCTTTTATTTTATTTATTTTTTTTATTTCTTTTGTCTTGCTGGAATTAATAGGGGGAAACCCTTATTAAACTAAGGTTGGAATTTATTCTATTTTTTTTTTTTTTTTTTTTTTTATTTATTAAAGGAGGATTTAATCAATTAATTAGTAGCAACTAATTTATAAGCTTGGAAAGGGTCAAGGGTGTTTCATTGAAGAGAGAGAGAAGAGAGATACTTTTGGAAATAAATAATAAAATAATAGAAAGGAAATTAGTTTCTCTCTTATTTAAAGAGCCTTGGAACCCGTGCTAATTTAATTCAAAAAAAAGAGAGAAGAAAAGAGAAGGAGAGGAAACCCTAACTCCCAACCACGCCGCCGCCGCCGCCTGTCGTCCGCCTCAGGCCGCCGCGCCAGTCTCCCAGCCGTCGAGGGTCGGTTCACGCCAAGCCGCCGCACGCCGAGCAAACCGAAGCCACGCAGCCGTAAGCCGACGCCCTCGCCGAATCGAAGCCCCGAGCCGCGACGTCTCAGTCGGGAGTCGAAGCCGCAGCCGTGCCGCTCGTCTGCCGGGAAGCGGAAAAGCCGAAGCCGTCTCCCTCAGCCAGCCGTAGTACCGCGCCGCTTCTGAAAGCCGAAGCCGGAACTCGCCGCGCCGCTTCGATCGGAGGAGGATAGCTCAGCCACGCCGCACCGCTGAGATCCGACGCAGCGCAGCCGGATCGTTCGTCAGCCAGCCGCCGCGCCGACGGGAATCCAGCAGCTAAGCCTCGCGCGCCGCCAGCCGTCGAACCCGAACCCGGAGCCGCTCCGCATCCGCGCGCCCTAACCCGAAGCCGATTCCGCGTGCGAGCCGCGTCCGCGTGCGAGCCGCGTTCGCGTGTGAAGCCGCGCCGCGCGCTTCTGCGTAGCCGAGCCGCGTCTCCCCCTGTTGCAAGCCGAGCCGCACGCGTGAACCCCTGTGTCAAAGCCGAGCCGCGCCTGCGCCAAGCCGAGCCGGTCCCTGTCCTCTTCCTGCCGAGCCGCCAAGACCAATTTGGCTCCATCCACCTACATTTTGGTAACTTAATTAATTATTGTGGCATTTTCCCAGTAAAACTCCCTGGTCCGGACGTAAATTAAATTATTTTAGGACTAAGTTAAGTTATTTTTCCTAAGGGCGTCTTGGACCGAGTGACCGGTGCGGCGAGAGACTCTCTTCAGTAGGGACTCATCCACTGCAACCTTCTCTGGGGTAAGTTATTTCAACGTAGCCTTAACCGTTAATCGTTGGTGACCTAATTACGGACTTTGGCGTTATTAAATATTTAGGATCCCGTTGCTTGGAAAGCACACGTGTCTTGCGGTTAGGACTCGTCGGGTGAATCTCCAGGTAAGAGATTCTACTACTAGTTTCATGTTTGAAGTATGAGACTGTGTATGCCCTATGTTGCATATTGAGAATTTGACAGTATGATGCCTGAAATAAATGTTAGTATGATGCAAATGACGATATAATTGAGCTATAGCCTGTTATGCGTGGCAAGATCTATTATGGTTACGACGAATGTCGGGACGGAGAGTGTAGAAATGATTTATGTGACATGTTATATGCTGATGCCATGTGTATGTTTACTGCAATTAGGGTACCTGTTAGCTTGATTTTGTTAGAGTCGTACCTGCATGGGTGTCCTTCGGGATCACCACCTATTGAGGACTGTGTGGTCCGACGGGACGCCAGTCTAGCATGATATAGACATGACTCGAGTGACTCGACGGGGTCCTCGCATCCCGACTGTCCTAGGTGTCCCCGGGCACCGAAGACCAGAGTTACGTTCCTACGGGAGCGCATGATTGCACGTGTTCGGGAACGTGCCAGAGATTGGGTACCAGTTATCAGGACTCTAACAGGAAGTTAACAGGCACCTAGTGGGACTAGTAGTGGGTCCCTTACTGAGTATTTTTATACTCATTCTCTCCATTTCATGTTTTCAGGTAGAGGACGGGGCAAGGGCAAGGGCAAGCTGGCGAGCGACCCGAAGTGAGACCGAGGAGGGCCATAGGGACTACCGCTTCCGCTTATTTCTTATTTCAGATTTTAGCATTTGAGTTTGAGTACTTTTTATTTTTCACTATCTTTTATGTAGATAGGGCCCGAGTAGGATTTCAGAACGTTCACACATTTTTGCATGACTACCTTGTTTATGTTTTTATAAATGAATTTCTTGAACCGTATGCTTTTAATAAAATTTTTAGACTTAAACCACTTGTTCTATATTTAGTAATGACTTCGATTCAGCATAAGGAGTTGGGTCGTTACAGGTTGTTCATTAGAGGAGCACTGGTATTTAAGGACTAGAAGTAACCCAAGGGTAAAACGGTAATTTGACCCAGCTGGTGTTACGAACACTTGTGAAGGACTAACTTACTGGTATTGGTCTATATCCATGGACACAGAAATATATCTACAGTGAGAAGAGTTCAGTTGTGAGTCTTTAGTGGAGTGTACACACAGTTAATGAATATTGATTAATGTGGTTAATGAGTTTAGCTAATTAATCTCATATCGTTGTAGCTTCTGATCTGTAGGTCCATTGGGTCCCCTTCCTAGCTCATAAAGAATAATGAGATTTATTTATTTGGTTGTAATTTGAAATGTTCAAATTTACTTTGGGAATTAATATAATGTATATTTGATACATTATAATATAAAGTTTATATTTTAATTAGACTTTATTATATAAATTTAATTTTGGATATGATTCAAAATTAAATTACGAGAGAATAAAATATTTGAATGAGTTCAAATATTAGTTTAATGTGAATTAGATTCATATTAAAAATATAGGTTGAAATTTAATGTGTATGTAATACATATTAAAACTATAGGTTAGAGAGAAATTTATATTTGAATATGATTCAAATTTTGGATTAAATTAAATATAAGATATTTAATTTAGAAATTAATTAATTGGGAAATTAATCAATAGTTTAGTTTAATTTGATTTAATTTAAATAATTAAATTAAAACTATAGATTATGCGAGAGATATTAATTTAAATATGATTTAAATGAAATATTAATTAAATATGATTTAATTAATTATTAAATTAATCAATTTTTTATTTTAATATATTTATTTAATATTTATTTATTAAATTAATAGGGAACGTGGGTGGTTTTCCCACGTTCCCATTTATTCTCTTAACTTCCCACTTCTTTCTTCTGAAGAGGAGAGAATTTTTGCGTAACAAAATAGAAGGTGAGTTTTGTGAATACAGAGAAGACTCTCCAATTCTCTCTGGAATTTTTTTCTCTGTACAGAAAAATTCCCTTAATCCAATTTGGTTCCCACAGACCATCTCAATCTAGAGAATAGGAAGGTTTCCAAGTGGTGATGTTCCCCAATTTGGAGTTTTGTAGATACAAAGACGTCAACGATCGTAAGTTTTCTCTTCTTTTTTCTTCTCTGTAATTTTTTTAAAGCATGCTTAGCCATAGAAATTAATTTTATAATTATATTACCAATTTATTGGTATTTTTAGGCTCCAATTAAAATTGGGTTAAGGTCTCTGTAATTCTTTCACGGTAAAGGGCTTTTTATCCCTTCAAAGCCAACTTTCCATTTTCTTCTATCTAGAGTCGTAAGAGGCTTCAAAATATAGGAAGTAGATAAGAGCTTACCATAGTCTTTTCAAGACATTTTCAAAATCATCACCATCACCGCTCTGGTGAAGAGGACCAAGCCAATGTTATGGAACATGAAACTACACATCCTTTACATGTAAAGGTTACTACCTTGTGGGAAAGCTCTAGAATCACAAAATTTGATAAGAGTTTACCATATTTTTTAAAAAAACATCTTCGAAATCACCATCATCATTTCAAACGGCTGAAGATAAAGAAGAAGCAGATTTTCTGCTAAAGGCAATGCAGAAGAATGACCATTTTCACCCATAAACCCTAAACTCTTCACATGGTCGCCATGTGGCCTTAATCCCTTAACTTTATAACTGAAATCACTTTTATTAACGTGTTAGCGTGTTTTAGTACATGATAAGGGTAAACGTTTGATTAAGATCATGTAGTAACCTACACAATATTGTAATATATTGTAATCTAAACGATCTTTCATTTACATAAAATGATCTTTTAATTAAACGATCTTGTTGTCTAACCTAAAAATTGAGTTGTTAAACCTACACGATCGTGCTAGTAAATCTAAACTATCTTGTTATACATTTTACACGATGGAATTATATATTATTAAATGATCGTGTAGTTAAGTCAAAACTATCTTTGAGTACATTTAAACAATGTTGCCATTACATATAAACTCTAAAATGTTAAAGATCTTGTCACTACATGTAAACGATCTAGTAATAACATCTAAACAATTGTGTTGCTAAAACTAAACTTTCGTTTAGTTCAGTAAACAATATAGGAATAAAATATGAACGATCTTCCAATGATGTCAAAACGATCATGTTAATTAATCTAAAAGATTGTTTAGTTAAGTCAAGACGATCGTTGGTTACATCTAAATGACCTTGTCATTACATTTAAACACTAAAAAATAAGCCCTAAACCATAAATGATCTTATCATTACATGTAAATGATCATTTAATAACATTTAAACGATTAGGTTGTTAGTCATAAATGATCTTGTAGTGTTCTATAAACGATCATTTATATAAGTAAACAATTTGGTAATAAAATTCAAACGATCTCAAAACAACATCTAAGTGAACGTTTATGTTCATTATTTTAAACGATTGTTTTACGATATGTATGTGATGTGGTTATAGAAGTTAAACGATTATGTAGTTAATTAAAAACGTTTACATGTTTAGGGTTTAGTAATACATAGAAATTTTCAAAAGTGTTTACATTTGTTCAAAAGTGTTTATACATTTATTGTAAACGTTATAATTACATGTAAAATACATATCGAAAAAATGTAAACGTTTGATACAGAATCTGGATCTGGAAGCTTGTAAGATACTAGATGTTTTTAAAGTAGAAACACATGATTTTTCGAGTCGTTATCTTACTTTGTCAAACCCACCGTCCATTCCTTTCCATCTAGATCTAGAAATGTAAATGTTCATGGAAAAAATGTGTGTATAATTTTCATCATAAAAAAAAGCTTACACGCATTTTAACCAAGAACACAGGAGTTTCGAGCCCTTATCTTCCCTTCTTAAACGCACCTTCCATTCATTTTCATCTAGATCTGAAAGCTTGTAAACCACTATTTTTCATCTAGAGTTAGAAGAGGATTTAGAATCAAGAAAGTATATAAGAGCTTACCATAGTATTTTCTAGACATTTTTCGGAATCACCATCACAGTTTCCTTTGTCAAACCCACCGTCCATTCCTTTCAATCTGCATCTTGCACACTTTTTTCTTCTTCTTTCTTATCTTATTGTTCTTGGTTGAAATAGCAGCATCTTGAACCACATTTTAAGAGAGGCAAATGTTCAAGGGAAAAAGTTTGGAAACCCTAAACCTAATAATTTAAGAGTACGAGTTTTAAATGAAGATAAAGGATCCAAAAATGAATATTTTTTTTATGTTAATCGGTGAAAGGCTAATAAGTGCGAATTAATTATTTACAACACGCAAAAATATCAAACTCTTCGCATGGTCTCCACGTGGCCTTAAACTCTTCATACGGTCGATACAATAGACGTAAACAATCGTTGGTATTTAACTAACGATCTTCTTCAGATTTAAATGATCGTGTAGGATGGTGTCATTATACATTTAAACGATAGTATTATGGAGTCTAAATGATTGTGATACTAAATGTAAATTATCCTCTTTAAGTCTTAAATGATGGTAATAATGTTAAACGATTGTGTAGTTAAGTCAAACAATCGAGTGGGACTTCATTTTAACGATCCTATTATACATTTTACACAGTGGTGTAGGATATCAAGGGATAGTCGATGATATTATTCTATCTTTGTGTATCTATTATTCTAAAATTAAGATTGAAAATAGTTTGAAGGCACAAAGATCATATTTAATAAGAAAGTTACAAACTAAAGTAGAAAGAAATACAAATTACTCAAGCATAAAACAAAGAAATGTTCAAAAGTTAAAATTTACAGATTTGAAGCTTTACAAACACTATAAATCGTTTTTAAAATATTGAGAAATTTTTTGGTCAAAGGATGGAGCGGAGTCAATGTATTATTGAGCTAACATTATTCTTTCTTTCTTCTTGCTTTGAGATTGGTTGTCTCCTTAGCATGTTTGAAACATTTGGCTTTTTTTGGTCCCCACCATTTTTTTCTTTTGCTTTTCCTTAATTTTTCTTTTGTTTCCACTTCTTCTGCTGCATCTTCTTCACTACTATCACTGTCAATCTCTTCTTCAGTTTCATTATTATCAACATCAACAACTTGATTAACCTTTAGTTTTCCTTTTGTCATAAAACATGATTCATTCACTATCAGTATTTATATCTTCTTGATTTTGCTTACCTTCAACTTTCTTATCTTGTTTTTCTATTTTCTTTTCTTCAATTTGCAAGAAATTGTTTAAGTTAATAACATGAACAATGAATGGTAGGCAATGATAGTTATTTATTCTTTTTAGATAGTCAGAGATAGTGAAATATTGCAGTATTTACCAATTGCTTCTAGCTTTGTTTTGTTTTGTTTTCCCTCCTCCTATTTTCTTCTTCATCACTTTCATTTTCTGTTTGATTATCTTCTTTCTTCATCTTTAGCCTCTTCTTCTTTTTCTTCATCTTTATATTTATCTATCTGAATATAACAAAAATATGTGTTGTCAAAATGGTAGTACAAGAAAATGTAAATGATTGTGCATATAAAGTATATAAATGATTGTTTAAAGATCTATACACGATAGTGTAAAATATATAAAAATCATGCAACATAAATGAATGATCGTGTAACATATATAAACGATCGTGAAAGCAGTTGTATACTAGAGATATTAAAAACATATGTCAACACTTGTGTTTTTTGTGTTTCTAAATTTATGATTTTGTTATTCTCTTCTTCTTCATCATCATCTATTTGCAAGTATGTAAAGTAAGAATGTTAAAAAAAAACATCATATAGATGTCTAGGATTGTGCATCATATATATGTAGGTATAGAGGACTATCTCTGACTATCACAAATAGACAGAGATAAACCTCTATCTTTGCTATACCAGATAGTGTATGATAGATTTATTGTTTGAAAAAGAATTAAACATGTGGCAATAGTTGTGTTTTGGTTGTTCCTGTTATTTTCAAACTACTTTGCGTTTCAAAGACCACAATTACCTGCATAGAAAAATAAATAACACAATTGTTTTTTATTTGGAACTTAAGGAATTTTAAACAACACAAAGCAGTAGATAATGAACTAAACAATAACTGTAGTGCAACATGTTGTTGCATAGTTGACCATTGTATTAACTTCTTCATCTTCCTCTCATGAAGGTCATGGATAGAAGTAGGTGGTTTATTTTTTTCCACAACTTGTGAACATGCACTTTCTTTCTCGGTCTGTTGTTGTTGAAGTTTGTTTGATGGTAGCCTAACATTCAAGACTAGTGTTAACATACTTTTTATTTCTTTTAGTCCTTGTAACAAAATTTGCTCTACTTCTATTTTTTTTCTTGATTTTTTTTATTTCACTTATTTCATTCAAGAGTTAGTTTTGAAAAACAATTAAACAGTCAACAACTATGTCTGTAGATATGTGTCACACACACTCAATTATAGTAGGTTCAACAATGAGAGCATATAGTAGATATTGTATGAACACAGAGATTTGTTAACCCAGTTCAATGATGTTGCATCTACGTCTGGGGGGCACTTAACCCTAGATAGGAGATTTTATTACTAACAATCACAGATCATAAGAAATCTCTTATGATAGTCAGTACAGAGTTTACACTTTGATCCTTACTCTATATAGAAATTAATCTTGTTAGAAAAACACACAGACACATTACGATTAAGTCTATGTTTTATCTAAACTAAATCAAAATCTCCCCCTTAATTAAGACTTCCTAATTAAGTAATTTAATAATGAAGATCTCCCCCTTGATCAATTTTCTCATCAATCATCCGATCGGGGTTCTGTACATAAACGAAGTTTCACGCGATCTTCATATGGATTGAATGTTGCACATAATCGACAATCATTTGCAATACGATTTCCTATTTTGAAGCATTCACCAGGTACACTTACGTGCAACATTATGTGGACTCTCCTCACCTGCGTCACAGTATTCTTTTTGCAATAACCACTAATCAATGGTTCAACCATCCATATAAATATTTTGTTTACGCAACACACACATGAGGCAAATCTCAACTGGAAAATCTTCCGAAATACTCTAAATATTCCTAACAAGAATCTCATTTCCAACAAATCAGTAACCAATAAAATCTGCTGCCTAAAAGTCACATGCGATATATTTCACATATAATGAGCAACAAATAATGCAAGCCCACAAAGTCTTAACAAACTCCCCCTTGGGACCAAAAGTTATTTGTTCCAACATGCATCAGATCATGACAAAAATTAGATATCGACAACCATTCCACATATGTAACCATACAACAGATATACTAACTATACCAACCAAATCTTCATTCATTACAAAAAATATCCGAGTTGCAGAGAGACATAAGTAAAAAAATTTTAGGTAGCAGATAGATAGATAAAAAAACATATGAAAGAAAAAAAAATAGAAACCACAGCTAGTGCATCACAAAAACAAGCCCAAAATACTCCCTCTTGCATGGGAACAAAAACTTTCAAGGGTCAACAGAGTTTTGATAAGTCGCTAACAAAGCATGAATAGCAGCAAGAACCGATTCAACAATCGTGCGTCATCCTGTCAGCATCGTGATAACTCCCTCAATTTCCTCATTAGACGCATTCAGTTTTTTAGACTTGTTAAAAAGAAGTTCCACTACTCGCACTACCAATTCCCAAGGCAAGTGCAATCCAGCAGTTGGAATACGTAACTCAACCCTGAGAACCCAGAACCCCGACGAGGAGGCTGAAACGTGGCAAGAAGATCTAAGACATGCGACCCTTGAAAGAGCTTGTAACTGAGACAGATAGTTTTAGGAGAAGGACCTACGACGTCATCATCAGCCAGCATCCCCAGATCTTGAGATAGTAGAAAGCTAGTAATCAAACGAGGGAAGCATATCGGAATGTTGATCCCATAAGTGCCAATCTGATACACAAGTTGTGCAAGCGCTGTGGAAATGGTTGCCAAATAGTATATGGGGACCAGTTCGCAAATCCAATGTTGTGCAGAATTGCATACTTCACGCTCAGTTTGGTCACAGGAAATTGCCCATCAGTAGGCCAAGATCATACTAATCCCTCAGAAAGTTCCAATGCAAGTTGCTCAAGAGTAGGCAAAATAACCACATGACCAGCAGGAACGAGAGTATTCAAATAGATGTTTAACAGAGCAGAAGAAAGAAGAACACACTTACCACGCACATATACCTTCCAAAAATCAAGAGTATCAGGCTTATTGAAATCAGTAGGAAGATTGACGATAAACTCTTGAACTAGCTTGGGGTAGAAGATACCAAAATTGGTCATAGTACACATCATCCCCGCCTTGTCAATAAGATCAATCATAGTAGTATAAGAACGATGTTGATCAGAAACAACTGACTCGTCTGTTATCCGCCTTCTTATGACGTACTTCCATTTGAACAACACTCCTCAGAGTGAAAGGAGATTTCGTCAATCGATACAAAGGGCACATTGGGAGGTAGCTTATAATGACTCACCTTGGTGGTAATCACCCGCTCCATGTGAGGGTGGACAGAAGCCATGGTGGACTGGTTCAAGAGGAGGAACATCTCCATCATCCACATTCTATTCAGTCGTTGTAGGAGGCACCTCAGAAGTCCCTGCATTATGTGTGGGCGAAGGATGAGACTGGGAATGAGATGGTGATACCTGGACCACTAGTGAAGAACCCGAGTGACGTCTTGAGGGACTTTCCTCTTCTACATCTCTTGTGCCAAACTCTCGAAACAGGTCATTAATGACTGCATCCACATGTTGTTGTCGCCTTACTTGATCAGCATTAACAAGAGTCGTAGCTGAACATGAGATTATAATGAATTATCGGCGTCATGCATGTTCTAACAAGAGTTAAAGTGTTATCGATACACTTCCTCTACAGCAGATAACCTGGTTGTTTTAGCTTTCTTGGTTGATTCGTCCACACAAGCTTGAGGTGTTGCATTCTTCCCAAATCTCTGACGCATAATGTCAACCAAGGCGACATCATCATCAGAATCAGACTGAACCATTACAGGCTTTACCATAGGAGACTTGGACTGTTGTTTTAGCAGGTGTGATCCTTACCTCCAAAACTCCGAGGAATAGACTGAGATAGAACCGATGAAGCATTTTGACCTGAAACAGTAGTCAGGTCTTCAGGGTGAGGCACAAACGATGCAGATGATGAAGAGTCACTAATCTTCTAAAGAGTCGTAGCCTTCTCAAGGGATTTTGGGCCAGAATCATCTTGATTCTTGGACCCTTCAACCAAGACAGTTGAACAGTGCTGGAGGATGTATTAATTGAGGGCAAAGGAGAGTGATAGTTCTTATTTCTTATAGCAACCATCATCGACACTCAGAAGGCTATATTACAGAGCAAAGAGCGACAATTCGAAGTAGGAAGGTAAAGTAAGCACGGGAGAGGAAGAATCAACTTTAAATGAAGTCCCTTCAACTTCAACCGATTGTTATAAATTTTTAAACCAATCTAGTGGGCCCACTCGTGGAGAGTAACAGCCCATCTACAGTTAATTGCAATGTTGTTGGCTTACACACCCCTAGATGTTCAAACAGAGAGGCTTCCAAAGGTTTAGTTAGAATATTAGCTAACTTAATAGAACTTCGCACGTGCTCCAACAAAATTACCTTTGTATCAACCAATTCTCTAAGAAGTGATGACAAATGGCTATATGCTTGGTCCTACTATGTTAAACCAGGTTTTTAGAAATATTAATCACACTCATATTGTTACAGTATAAGACCATAGTATCTTGATGAATATCATATTCAGTGAGCATTTGCTTCATCCACAAGAATTAAGTACAACTGTTGCCAACCGCTATATACTCTGCCTCGGTTGTGGAGAAAGAAATACATTTTTATTTATTACTAAACCAGGCAATCAGATTATGCTCCAAAAAGAAACACCTACCTGACGTACTCTTCCTATCGTTGGTACAACCAGCCCAGTCGACATCATAGTAACCAACCAATATAGTTGTAGTATCAAACGAATACCAAGTACAGAAGTCAACTCTTCCCAACACATACTTCAAACCTAGTTTGGCCCACCGAAGGTGAGATTCCCTAGGATCAGCTTGATAGTGAGCACACACCCTAACAACATAGGCAATATCTAGGCGACTTGCAGTGAGATACAATAGACACCCTATGATACTGGGATAA
Organism: Cucumis melo; assembly: GCF_025177605.1. NCBI lineage: Eukaryota > Viridiplantae > Streptophyta > Magnoliopsida > Cucurbitales > Cucurbitaceae > Cucumis > Cucumis melo. The sequence continues at coordinate 16,242,249 of NC_066863.1, forward strand.
AGGCTTTCATCCACTTTCTTACTATCATCATCTTTAGACACCTTGATTTGTGTGTGGCAGCAAAAGTGCGTTAGCTTGTTCAAGATCAAACTTCTTAATCAATTGTCAAGCATACTTTTCTTGTGAGATAAATATACTTATTTCACACTACTGAATCTGGAAACCAAAAAAAAAAAAGTTATGATTATACTTTGATCCTCACTCTATACAGAAATTATTCTTGTTAGAAAACACACAGACACATTACAATTAAGTCTATGTTTAATCTAAACTAAATCAAAATCTCCCTCTTCATCAAGACTTCCTAATTAATTAATTTAATAATGAAGATCTCCCCCTTGATCAATTTTCTTATCAATCATCCAATCAGGGTTCTGTACATAAATTGAGTTTTACACAATCTTCATATGGGATTGAATGTTACACATAATCGACAGTCATTTGTAATAGGATTTCATGTTTTGAAGCGTTCACCAGGTAAACTTACGTGCAGTACTGTGTCGACTCTCTTCACCTGCGTCACTGTATTCTTTTTGCAACAACCACTAATCAATGGCTCAAAAATACATATAAATATTCTGTTTACGCAATACACGCACATGAGGCAAATCTCAACGGAAAAATCTTCCGAAATACTTTGAATATTCCAAACAAGAATCTCATTCTCAACAAATCGGTAACCAATAAAATTTATTGCCTAAAAGTCACATGCGATATATTTCACATATAATGAGCAACAAATATTACGGGCCCACAAAGTCTTAACAGGTTTGTTTCTAGGTTTCATTCCATTTTTTTTTATGTTGCTCTGCGTATTCTTTTTTTATCCTACTCCTAAATATCTTTGAAATATTTCAAAATTGTCTCAACTATATTGATAAATAGTGATAGATTTCTATCATCATCTATTCCAGTTTGACATGGATAGAAATCTTTCATTGTCTATCTAGATAGACATATATAGAACATGCTCAAAATTTACTTACATTCTCAGATTCAAAAATGTTCATGTATAGAGTCCTCCAGTCACTTGACTTCAAACATTCCCATGTCACGATTGTTGGCCCTTGAATTCCAAGCTTTCTTCCAAACCTGACATCTAAATTGGAAAATTTTGGTATTGTCTCAAAATCCCAATAGACTAAAGCTAGGGAAAATCCTTGAAGGTAAACAACATCTTTGTCGTTGTATGATGCTTTCTTGAAGAATTGATATGTTAGGATGTATGATAATCTCACCCATGGATAGTCTTTGAAGGTTTCTTCATGATCCAATATGTCTAAATGTTCGAGATGTATGTAGTTTTGCTGTTGCTTGGGAATTTAAAATGCTTCCAAGATATAGAGGTTACCTAATTTTTCCTTCAATGAGTCTTCCTCATTGGGTAATGCTTTGAAAGTTTTTTCTATATCTCTTCTTGTTATAAAGTCATCATGATGGAAATAGACGTTTTTCAGACCATTTTCTTTTCTTTCTCCTAGATTTACCTCTGGGAATTTGTGCCATTTTAATCTAGTCACCAAACATAATTCTTTTAGCCCAAATATTGTTATATGTTCATTGAAGTTGAAATCAAGGACATTGGCTTTTTTTGTATTGCATCATTTCCTTATTAAGAAATTTAGGAATTGTGTTGGTATTTTGGCCATTTTAATGTTAAGGAACTGGCCAAAAGGACTGTTCATCAAAACTTGATAAAGAATTGTTTGGTCTATAGTACACAGTAATTCTAAGATTTCTTTGATCATCTTCCATAATAATGTCATTTAGATAGTGTTCGACATGTTGAAAAGATATAATAAACAATATGTTGTAAAAAAAGGCTAGTTCTAACAAATTCACAAATACACAACGATATTCAAATTGATATTGACAAAAATAGAGTAACTAGACAAAGATACACAAATATAGACAAAGATAGAATACTGTACTGACAGATATTCACATTCTATTTTGTTACCTTCCTTTCTTTTTCTTTCTTAATTTTTTTTTCTTCTGCCTTTGCTTTAGATTTCATTGATTTACTACTAGATGCTGCTTGCTTCTTGCTAACCATCTATTTATTAGGGAAAAAAAAGTTAAGTTACATAGAATAAAAATGATTATTCAATTAAATATAACGAATATAGATTCAGACCTTTTTGTACAAAAAATAATCGAGATAGATAAAGATAGATGATGAAGATAGATAGAGATAGATTTGGTTGTGGAACCAAAATATTGATCAACAACCAGAATGCTGGAAACAAATTTTCGAAGATTGATGAGTAACGGAAAGTGAATAACAAGACGAAGAATTTCAGAAGTTTTGTTGAAGAAATTATGAGGAAATAACGATTGACGAAGATGTATGGCGAAAACGATGTGAAGAAGACAAAGGACTGTAAAGAAGACGAGAAGTCTAAACAAGTGCCTTCTCCTTTTTATAACGTGTTGATTTCGATGGTATTTTTGTAATTATGAGTGATTGGGCTTGTTTCTCTAAATGATCGTTTATACTTACATACATGATCAGATGCACATATGCGGTGATCGTTGAAGCTACTCTACACGTTTAGAGTTTTTTCACAATCGTTTAGAGTTTATTCACAATCGTTTAGAGTTTATTATATGATCATTTATGTCTATGGTAATCAATAAGATCGTGTCTCAATTGTATCTTTATCTACACTATTGCGTATGATGATCATTTAGTAGAATAATACTCGCGCATGCGTGGCCAATTAATTATGCGTTTATTGAGGTATTTTCGTTATTTCGCATTATGGGTCTGTGGATTTTTTTGTTTTTGAAATTGTTCTATAGAGTGTAAATGTTTTGCCTCTTTGTTATATTTTTTCTAAAAGACTCCTCTCAAAAATTTGTTTTCATTTTCTAAAATCGATAATAACCAAATATTTACTCAAGGAAGATGAAAAAATCTATCAGTATAACCAAAATCTAATAGAATGAATTAACTGCCAATACTATGAAATGAATAGTTTCCTTGAAATTATTGGATTTTAAAGTCCATGCTTGATTTCTCAAATTTGTGTTATAATAATTCAATTCTTATATCTCTATTTTTTCTCTTACATGTGTAAAATTACATTATATTGACAAAAGATCTTAAAAATATTTACAAATGACGTAAACTTTTGTTTGATGATATTACATTTTATTAATTGTAGCAGATTTGATGTTTTTTAACCTACCTTTTTTGTGGAAATTGTTTAAATAGGTTATTTGATTGTTAAAAAGATTATAAAAAAAATTACTCAAACTAATGTGCTTAATCTCTAAGTTTATTAATCTGAATATTGCTCCATCAAAAATGCTTAATAAAATTGCACATAGAATTGAATATGACAAAAGAAAAAACACCTATTGCATGTAGAGAACACAGTTTCACAAAGCACGTAAGATTGCTTAAAAAAATTGGTCAAAAAGTGCGACAACTCAGATAGCACTAATTGGTAACCTAATTCTTATAACTTAAAAACTGAAATAGTGCGACAACAACGTTTAATAATAATGTTCTTGTACATAATATATAAAACTACATAACCTAAATTTTGCAAACTAATAATAGTAAAAATATCTTCAGAAAATGTAAAAATTTGTTGTATACGAACCTCAACTAACAGATTATTACTCTCGAACAACCTGAAAAGATAGCGGAAAAAAAAAAAAAAAAAAAAGATTAGCCACTAGCTTATAAAATAAAACAGAACAATGACATTAGAAAGTAGAAGGAAGGAATACATACCAATTTCGTTTGATCGAATGTCCACCCGCATACTACAATAAAAGTAAGACAACAGTAAATATAAGGTTTAAAAACAATAAAATTGGTCCAACGTAACATCAAATGTTTGAAATTTCTTTCATTCATTGAAACTTGTATTTTGTTTGTTATAGCGTAGTGTAACAAAAATATTAAACAAAGAGGATTGAAAGAGTGAATTTAAATAAACATAAAGGAAAGATATATGATAAGTAAATCTGTCGGTGCAAAACAATTGCAATAATAAGGACAACAATCGATAAAGAAACACAACAAAGAATGATCAATTCTTTTGAAGGGATGAACTTGAAAGAAGATTGAGTTGGAAGGTGACTATATATAATGCATGGGTAAAGAAGATTGTTGATATTGACAGAAAACTACCCAAAACAAAATAAAAAGTAATGAAGTTGTGCATCAAGGAGGTATAGAAAACAAAAGAGGATAGAAGAATCCTCACGGTCAAAGGAGAGTGGTAAAGATCCTCTATAGAGATAAGCTAGGAATAAGGTAATGGCAAAAACTAAAAACAATGACAGATGAGAAAAATGTCAATGCCTAACAATGAAATTCATAGACTCTATAAACCAAAGCATTTCTATAATATGACTCTGAAAAATGAACTTCACATAACCATGCCTTTTAACAAAAAGTATTTAAGATAAGATAGTACAAACAAAAGACAATATATGGTCACAGATTATGAAAAGAAAACTCAAAGACCAACATAGATAATAAGTACAAGGAAAGTCATAGAAACTCCATAAATTTTAACTAAGAATAAAGATGTAACTTAAACTAATATAAATAACATATCACAGCAAAAGATGGAAAAATAACAGAACATTAAATCCTTTGAACAAAATTATATTTGCACACATCATCAACGTCAACGAAGAACAATGACAAAAATCAAAAATCAGGAAAAAATTAAGTAACAAAATAATAGTTAAAAGTTACGGACCTCATCATCAACAAAAACGGGATACAAATCGAGAAGTGAAGGAGTAAGCTCCATATACCATGCTCTCTTCCTCCCAACCTTGCTCACACCATTTGCCCAACCCCTACCATAGTCCAAACCAAAATCAACTGGATCCACTACGATTACAAGATAAATCAAATGGACTGGAAAAGAGAAAATTTTGGGGTTTCCATTGAAGTGACAAGGGAGAAGTATGAGCGACAAGGGGAAGACCAAGCTTCAAGGAGAAGGAAGTAGGACAAAGGGATCGAATGAGCGACAAGGAAAAATTATTGTGGAAGATAATTAATTATTGTGGAAGAAAACTAGTTAGGTTTCTATTTCATTAGAATGACTTAGGTAACTTAGTCTTAATCCTGATCCTAAGTGTATTATGAACTCCTGTTCGCAAGGGATTGTCCTTTGATTTGTAGGGTGAGAGTGGCCAGTTTGTCGACTCAATTTGCTTATCATTTTAGGCACAAGACCGAGTGAGGAGCTGAGAACATAATCACACAAGATACAATTCACTCATTCCCATCTTTAGGGTAAGTAGATGAGTGTTTCCTTAAATGGTATCTTTAGGACTTGAACAAAAGGTTCTACCCTTTCTGTGACACGAGAGAAGTTTTCGTTTAGTGGTTAGACCATAAACAAGTTGTTCATTGGAGGAGCACTGGTATTTAAGAACTATAAGGAACCCAAGGGTAAAACCATAATTTGATCCCGCTGGTGTTACGAACACTTGTGAAGGACTAACTTATTGTTATTGGCCTATATTCAGGGACACAGAAATATATTTACAATGAGAAAAGTTCAGTTGTAAGTCTTTAGTGGAGTGTATACATAGTTAATGAATGTTGATTAATTTGTGTCTTCTGATATGTAGATTCATTAGGACCCCTTCCTAGCTCGTAAAGGGTAATAAGGTTAAATAATATTGGTTGTCATTTGAAATGTTCAAATTTACTTTAGGAACTAATATAATGTATGGTGATCCATTATAATATAAAGTTATTTTTTAATTAAATTTTATTATAAATTTAATTTTGAATATGATCCAAAATTAGTCTATGAAAGAATAAAATGTTTGAATGAGTTCAAATGTTAATTTAATTTGAATTAGATTCATATTAAAACTATAGTGTAACGCTCCAAAAATTAAGATAATTTTGAAGTTAATTATCTTAATTTTGTTTAATTAGATTTAATTTATTAGGCGTTATTTTGAATTCATTTAATGAGAATTATTTGATTTATGTGGGAATTGAAATTAATTAAATATTTCTTGGATGAATATTTAATTAATTAGAGGTTTTGGCATATGGTGTTTGTTAAGTTTTTTGATTAAATGGTAGGTTAAGAGGATTAAGTAAGATAGTGGACTTTTCTTATTGTTGAAGTTGAATTTAATTAAATAATTATGGATCTTATTTAATTAAATTGTAAGGTGAAAATTTTGTTGGAGATTTGATAATTATATGTATATGTGGAAATATATATATATAATTATTCTGTGAAAGGAAAAGATAATTATATTTGTTGAAATATAATTATTTAAGTAAAGATAATTGTATTTTGGAGAAAGAATATTTAGTAAAGGAGAAACAGTAAAATAATTATATTTTGAGAAAATATAATTATTTGTAAAAGGATAATTATTTTGGAGAAAGATAAATAATAATTAATTATTGTGAAAGATAATTAATTATTTTTGGAGAAAGATAAATAATAATTAATTATTGTGGAAGATAATTAATTATTTTTTGAGAAAGATAAATAATAATTAATTATTGGGGAAGATAATTAATTATTCTGCAGAAAGATAAATCTTGATTCTAGAGTGAAGTTGTTATGGTTGGGTTAAGATAATTCATGTTGGAAGTTATAAGTGATTTATTGAAAAAGATTCGATTGATTAAATTAATTGAGTTGAGATTTTTTGAGGGAAAAGTCGGTTTCGGTGGAATTGGATTTAATTGAGTATATATATATATATGGATATATATATATATATATATATTTAATTAATAATTTGGAAAAGTGAAGTTAATTATATGATGGAATATAATTATATTTGTTTGGAAAAGAAGATAATCCATAAGGAGAGAGATGATTGATTTGATTGGACAAGAAAAGATATATATTTATAATGGTTTAAATAAATATATATATATATATGTTTATTGTAGATTTTGGTGAGAGAAAAATAATAATAATAAAGAATTATTATTATTATTATTAATGGTTATAAATGTCTAAGATTTTGTGCATTTAAGGCATTTATTTAGGAAAGATAATGAGAATAAAGATATATGTATATTTTTTGGTATTATATATATATATATATATATATATATATATCCTAAAAGAAAAAGGAAATAATAATAATAAATATTATTGTTATTATTTGGGTCTATAAATAATATTGGAATGCTTAAGTTAGAAAGTAAAGGGAAAAAAAAAGTTCTTCATCTTCTTCTCTAAGATAACCCTTTGCTGTCGCCGCCTTACCAGTTGTAGTTAAGATTGATCTCTTTGGAAGCTTGAGGATTTAAAGTGATGAATTTTCCCATCAAGGATAAGAGAATTTTTCAACCTCCATTTGAGTAACCCTAGTAAGCTAATGAAATTAAATTAATATTTTATTAATTTAATTTTGGATCTATTTGGAGTTCCTTTTTAATTGGCTAAACTTTTTTAGATTTAAATCTTGGATTTTTCTCAATCAAGGTTGAATTGGTTTCAATCCAAATTTTTAGAAAGTTAATTATTTTGGGAGAATTTTTGAATGTTAGCCAATTGCTAATTTCATTAATTAAGATACTGAGTTTTTCTTTTATGATTAGGATCAAGTTAATTGAAGAATTTTTACTGTCCACTATGGAGTACTTTGTTTGGCTAAAATCTCAAGGTAAGAGATTCTTCTACTAGACCTTCGAACTGAATTTAAGCGACTGCATGTAATTATGATTATGCATTGATGGTAGCTAAAATGCATAACTTGATGATTGATGTTGTTGACTGATGTTATGTTAATGACCGGTAGTATGTTGTTCACGACTGTTGATGTTGATGTTGATGCATGATATATTAATCACATGATTAAGGACGTTAAGATTAATACTCATGCCATGTTATGATGTTATATTGTGCTACATGCTATGGATAGGGTGTTCTGTTAACTTTGTCTATTAGAGTCGTACCTGCATGGGTGTCCTTCAGGATCACCACCTTTTTAGGACTGCATAGTCCGACGGGACCGCCAGTCTGGCATTGATATAGACGTGATTCGAGTGATTCCACGAGATCGCTCGCAGCCCGATTGTCTTAGTGTTTCCTTCGAGTACACTACAGACCAGTTTGTCCTAGGTGTTCCTTTGGGATCACCGAAGACCAGTTATGTTCCTTCGGGATCACATGTTGCACGTGTTCGGAAATGTGCCAGTTCTTGGGTACCACTTTTCAAGACTCTAATGGGAAGTTAACAGACACCTAGCGGGACTAGTAGTAGGTCCCTTACTGAGTATATGTTTATACTAACTCTTTCTATGTTTAATATTTCAGGCGAAGGTAAAGGTAGGGGAAAGCTGGCGAGTGACAGAGAAGGATCCATGACATGCCATATGGGGACTCAGTTTTGCTTCAGCGTTTATGTATTAGTGTTTCAGCATTCTGTTTTTAATGAAAATGTAGTTTCCCTCCTTTAAAAAAAAGTGTCTTTTGTTATTGTTTCTCTTTAGGAATGACCTCAACTTAGTATAAAAAGTTGGGTCGTTACATATAGGTTGAAATTTAATTTGTATATGATACATATTAAAACTATAAGTTATCAGAGAAATTTATATTTGAATATGATTTAAATTTTTTGTCGAAGAAAATACAAGGTATTTAATTTAGCAATTTATTAATTGAAGAATTAATTAATAGTTTGATTTAATTAAATTAATTAAATTAAAACTATAGGTTATGTGAGAGATATTCATTTAAATATAATTTAAATGAAATATTAATTAAATATAATTTAATTAAGGGGTCTTTTCAAAATTATAACAAAGGGCCAAAATATTTACACTGTATAGAACAATTCTAAAAACGGAAAAAACTACAGGCGTGCCATAGAAAATACCAAAAATGCCCTGTCAACAATGCGCATAACATATTTGGTAACACGCATAATATATTTAGTACACGATCGTTTAGATTTGGCTATTGGTTGGTACACGATCATTTAGATTTATTTTTCCAATTCTATCGTTTAATTTGGTTACGATCCTTTAATTAATTGGGTTACACGATCGTTTAGATTTGGTTACACGATCATTTAGATTTGGCTACACGATCATTTAGATTTGGGACCAAATCTAAACGATTTTTTTTTTCAAAATTTGGTACACGGTCGTTTAGATTTGGTTACACGATCGTTTAGATTTGGCTACACAATCGTTTAGATTTTGGGTCAAATCTAAACGAGTTTTTTTTATCAAAATTTGGTACACGATCGTTTAGATTTAGCTAAGCGAATTTTTTCAAGATTCTTTGTACACAATCTTTTAGATTTTGTTACCCTAATCTAAATGGCTAAACTGAACGAAAAAGAAAAAGGAAAAAGAAGAAAGACATGCCCATAGTGAAAAAAAAAAAAAAGACAAGAAAGACGATTGAAAGATATAAATTTGGTTACCAAAATCTAAACGACCTAAAAAAGAAAAGAAAAAAGAAGAAAGATGGAAGGGCAAACCTGAAATATTTAAAAAATTGCTAAGTTTATGGGCTTTGTTACACAGACCGTAAATATTTTAATAGTTTGTTATATTTATGAAAGTTTCCTTTTAATTAATTATTAATTTATTTTATTTAAATTTAAATTAAATTAAATTAAGAAAAAGTGAGTGGTTTTCCCACCTATCCTAAATTCTCTCTAACTCCATCTTCTTGAGTTTGAAGAAAAAAAGGTAAGTGTACAACAGAAAGAGAACGAGATTCTTCTAGAAAGACTCTGATACTCTACGCTTTCTCTAAAGAGAAATCTTCTCTTAAAATTTCCTTTTTTTTTTTTTTTGTTCCCACAAACCAAAATCTCAAACTCGGAGAATTTAGAGGTTTCCAAGTGGTGGTGTCCCAATCTTGTTGTTTTAGTAGATATAGAGACTTCAACAAGAGTAAGTTCTCGTTCTCTATAATTTCTATACTTTTTTTCTAAAAGCATGCTTAGCGATAATAATTTAATTTATGTATTATTTAAAGTGTAATGGTATTTTCAATTTTGCAATTAAATTGAGCTTAGGGTTCTGTTAAATTATTCTGATCCAAAGGATTTTTATCCCTTTGGGAGAAGGAAGGATTTTCTTTCGAAGAAGGGAGGAATATGAGAAGGTTTTGACGAAGCACTTTAGAGAAGGGAGACGAAATGTTTTGATGCTACGGATCAGAGGAGAGAGACGAAGATTGAGGGTTTCAAAGAAGGGAATCGAGAAAGAAAAGCAGTGAGAGAGGGAGACAGAGGTTTTCGAAGATGGGAATACAAAGGGAAAGGGAAGGATTTTCTTTCGAAGAAAGGAGGAGTACGAAAAGGAGGGAGGTGGAGTACCAAACAGTCCGACGAATGAGAGAAAATGGAGATGAACAATGCAAAGTGGAGTTGGGAGAGGGGGTGAAAAGATAGTGATGGAACTAGGGTTATTTTGAAAATAACCCTAATCCCTAAATTAAACATAGTTTATAGGCCAAACGTGGAGTAGGCTACAATAGCCCACTCCACTCCAATCCTTGGGCCAAATAGACTCTAAAAGACTATAATAATAATCTCTTATTACATAAAATACTATTTAAAAATCCTCAATTATTAACTATAGTAAATAGTATTTCAAAGTCCCTCCTTTACTACAGTATTTATTATTTACTATTTACATTTATTATTTTTAAGTATTTGATACAATGTTTACTCTTTACCTCTCAAACTAAAAAAGTTTCTACTTCAAACATATACTAATATAATCTTAGCTAAAATAATCTACACTCGAAATACAAATTATTCTAACCCAACTATAATAACATAGAACTCTAATAACTCACTTATTTATCCCAAACGCCTCCTAGGGCCGTTCAGTTCAAGATTTTACAGATGCCTGAGAATAAAAATTGTCTGTGTTTGGTTGTGTAGGAGAATGTTGTCAGATTTTCATGGGAATAATTAATGCTTACGTTTTGATGTTGTATGAGAATAATATCATATTTGCACATGATAATAAATTATTTTGTTGGTTAGTTTATGTGATAACCTCCAATATTTTTATATGTACAAAATATAAGATAATAATTAAATAACCTCCATTAGTTGATTTTAGATAGTTAATTTTTGTTAATTTACTTAGTTAATTTTAATGTCAATTATCTTACATAATTTGCTTTTAACTATTAATTAATAAACTCAAAATATGAACAATACATCATTTGCTATCGCGCAAAAAATATGAATGTCAATCCATAGCATGCGAATAACATTTAAACTCAAAATAAGGCAATACATCATTTGATAGGGCACGAAAAATATGGATGTCAATGCATAGCATGTTAACAACATGCTAACCCAAAATCCAAAGCACAAAAAATATAAACGCCCATCTATGTCCTTTATATGACTTTCATCAACATTATTCACAATGATCAAGAATCTATGCCTTCTTGCAAAACCTCCATCATAAATTCATACCTTTCCTTTTGCAGAAGATTAAAGAAGTAATCAATCTGGGATTGATTTTTAGTGATAATCTTACCCACACGAACTCTTTATTGAATACTCAATCCATTTATCTTTCTAATTTCACTAGCTAAATGTTTTCGACGTTTGTCTCTTGTAGACTCTCTTTCGGCTACTTGTCGATAAAATAAAGCAATCTCTTGAATATTTTCATTAGCATTTGCAAGATGACTACTCATAACATTCTCAAGACCATTTACTCTCGTTATCAAAGGGTCCACACTCTTTCTTTTTCTACTCGACCTATTTGATGTATGTGTAGTAGATTGTGTATTTATTGGTCCATCTACTTCTTCACCTCTAACTATTGGTGGATCGGGAATGTTAAAACTATGATTTCCCTCTTCTTGCTCTACTACTTCAAACATATCAAGTGGACCTTCTACACCTTTTGCAGTTGTATTTATTGGTCCATTGGCTCTATCTTTTCCAAAAAACAATGGTTAATTGATCGTAGAAGGAAAAAGGCTTGTTTTTTCACCCTCTTACAGTTGGATAATGTGAGACCCATGCCTAAAAAAGAATGATCATTTTGGGAAATAAGAAGCTAAGTGCCTTGGAAAGAGAATCTCGGGGTAGCCTTATGACATCTCAATCGAGATTTGAGACAGAAGATTGATGCCAAGACAAAACTCGATCTTGCTCAACCGAGAGGCAAGATAGAATGCTTTCTATGTAAGGATCTCAAGCACCTGTGTGGAATTCTGGGCATAATTGAAGACAGAAGTGTAATCTTGAGACCATCTCGATGCTTGTTCAGCTGAGATGAAGGACAAAAAGCTTAAGAAGTTGGAAACTTGGGCAATCATGGGGTTGTGTCCGATTGAGATTGGAATCACAGAGCAAAAGTTAAAGAGCTCTCAGGACATTCTAGGGCTATGCTTGGCTGAAATTAGAGACAGGGCAGGATTTATTTGAGATCACAGCCAGAACTCAAACCTATTTTGGTCGAGAATCTAGGTGTCATGGCACATAGAATTTAGGCAAGCAGGAGTTGGCAAGCATAGAGGAATTTAATAGATGACTAATTCAATTTAGAATTAGTATAAATAGGAGAAAAGGACAAAAGAAAAAGAGGTTATTATGAGATTATTACCAAAAGAAAGAGTTAAGTGTTGTGTTGCTAAAAGATCATTAAGTGAGAAGAAGACCTTGGGTTGCTGGGCATTCTGAGCCAAAAGGGAACTTAATTTAGCCTTTTCTCCATTTTCTTTGTTTATGCGCATGTCTTTCATATCTCCACATTCCCTAGCATTGCATATGTGAAGACATTTGTTTCACTCCATGAATTTCAATTTTAAATTATTGAACGAACTTCCTTCCATTGAGGCACAAAAGATTTTCACATCATTCACATTTTTTTCATGTAACTTCTAACCGTTTGTTCATTTGTCACTCGTACATGTTGTTAGATCCATAGTCAAAGGTATGAACCCACATCCTTTGTTCTTTTTTTTTCCTCCTCCATGCACCAAGAATTTCTGCCCCTTATATCTGTTTTTTCCTTCTCTTTTTGTAGTTATCTTGATTATGTAAATCAAACTTTCGAGGTACTAGGATTTATAAATCACTCTACTAACATAAGTTATTTTGTGTTGCATGTCTTTCTGTTTTTACAGAAACTCTTTGTATTTGAACTTTCGTCAAAACTTCCATAAATTAAAATTATATTGTCATGACTAAAGTATGCATTCTAATTATTTTAATTATATTAGAATAATTAGAACTTCCATAAATTTTAATTATATTAGTTGATCAACTAATGTTTTTAGAACTTTTGATGCACGTTCCATGTTCCCTTTCGTATTTCCTTTTTTTTTTTTTTTGTTTAGGCATTACTAAAGTATTCATTCTTTAGCAAATGCATAACTACGACGCATAATTACAATTTATAATTAAAAGATCACTTTTTTAAAAATGAATATTCGCTACAAAAAATGTTGGCCTACTACCTTACTTTCGAAGTTGTTTTTTAAAGGGAAAAAATGTTTGCAATTTTGATAGTGTTTTTCTTTAAGGTAGTTTTAAAATATATTTGTAAAAGTAAGGTGATTTGTAAAATATTTGCAAAAATGGTGGAGTTTTTTTCTTTCTTATTCAATTCGATCTCTTATGTTCCATTTTGTTATTTAATTGTCTTTTCTACATTGGATACATTTTTTAATTGTGGTTTTCTAAAAATATGATGATATTAAACTATTTACGCTTGACAAAATTACTAAAAGTCAAAAATCAATTATGCTTGATTTTTCTATGAAATTTAACTATTTTGTCCATTCAGCTATTCTTTATAATTTCCCATTTTCTATTTTAGGTTTTTAAATCTTTTATACATTTTTTGTAATTTATTTTTATTTTTTACCTTTACAAATTTCAAAACTTGTAAAGAAAATATAGTTGTTTTGAACTAACAACTAGTGACTAAATCAACAAGTTTAAAATAGATAATTCTTTCTAAAAACCAATAGTAATATCTTTACAAACATGATTTTAGTTTACCACTTACCCACCATTTTGCCATGGCCCAAAAAATTCAAACTATACCATCGTCTCTCGAACACATGTTTTTAAATCTATTTACAATCTCATTTCTATGTTTGCTCTTTTCCCATTGTTTTGATATTGTTCTAATGGAACATTCTTTAACAGGTTCTCCTTTCCATAGCTTCAAATGGATTCATCTAAACTTGCCGCAGTTTTGTGTACCTTCATAGTCTCCCAATGACAGCTACTAATGACGTTGGATGAACTATTGAATGACCACAAGAGGCTAACTCAAATACCTTACGACACTAAGAATAGGATTATGCACCTAACGTACTTTCAAATGATCCACGCGTCTGACCTTGTATGTTAGCAAAGTACGTGAATGGATAGAAGATGTTTCACAATTCTTATGTCATCTACTTAGTGAAGGAATGGAATTCCTAAAGCGAAAGCTTATGAACGCCCGTGCGAGTGAAATTCAATTTATGAAACCAATAAATTCAAAGAAAAATAATAAACATGCTTTTCATGGAAAAAGTGAAAATAAACTGACCTTTGTAGAACCAATTCAATTCTTCTTCCAAGCTTGGCACCACAAAATCTTCCTCGTTATTCTCCAAGTAAAGAATCACAGAGAGTTGTGGGCTTCTGTAATTTTGGTGAGGGAAGAAGCTTTTGAGAGAATTTTCTTTTGTTGGGATACAGAGAGATCGTAAGATTGTTTTCGCTGTTAAAAAAAAACTTTCTTTTTATTTTCTTTTAAAACAAATCTCAACAATGGAGGGGGAAGTTATCAAATAACTTCCCCATCCTTCCCACGTAGAATAACTCCCAAGGGAGTTATTCTATTCTATTTAAATATATTAATATATATATATATATTAATTAAATTAAATAAAATCAATATAAATTTAATTAATATATATTATATCTCATATAACATAAAATTAATATAAATTTAATTACAAATATATTATATCTCATATAATATAAACTTTATATTATATCATATATAATATAACCAATGATTTAGATCTCTCATATAATCTATAGTTCTAATATGAATCGAATTCAATTTTAACCTATAGTTTATTTATGAATTTCATTCATATTATTATTATTATTTGAATCATATTCAAATATTAACTTCTCTCATAAAAAACTTTACATTATAATGTATCAAATAAATTATATTAATTGTATCATATACAATTTATTCCCTTTAATCAATTTGAACAATTCAAATTAAACCAAAATAAATTTGATTCTCATTTATCCTTATTGAGCTAACAAGGGGACCTTATGGACCTACAGATTGAAGCTCTAATGAAATGAGATTAATTAATTAAACTCTTTAATTAAATTTAATCTCTATTCATTAACTATTAGTCATTCCACTAAAGACTAATAGTTGCACTCTTCTAACTGTAGATATATTTTTGTGTCCATTAGATATAACCAATCAACAGTGCAATGACCCTTCACAAATTGCTCGTAAGTACAGCTAGGCCAAAAATTACCGTTTTGCCCCTGTAGTTACATCTAACTCCTTAAGTACCATTGATTCCTCTAATGAACAATAATTATAGTCCTACTATAACTGAACTCCTCTCAGGCCAAGAGAGGGTGTGGCGCCACATTGTTCAAGCCCTGAAATCAACCCTTAAGAGAGCAAATTCTCTACTTACTCCATCTATAGAGAAGGAGTGAATTCCTTCTTGTGTAGCTGCGTTCCCAGCTCCCCATTCAGACGAATCCCCAAAATGGTAGGCATATTGAGTCGGCTACATAGGCCACTCTCACCCATACAAATCAAAGGATCGCCTACATAGGCAGGAGTTCACAACTCACTCAAGATTCAGGTCAAGTCACCTATAGTCATCCTGGTGAAATGTAGTCTCAACTAGTAACGGTGTTAATAAGAGAGACTATTCATTTCATGGTCCGGTCTTATACAAACTCTTTGTATAGAATACCCCCGCTCTAATGTCTCGACATAAATGATTAGGATCAAATCATTTGTAGCACTTTAGAACAATTGTAACAACTACAAAGCAGACCGTATTCGTAGTGTCACCAGGATAAGGTATCCAGCCTTATCCATTTACTACAGACCATTTAGGTTATCACTTAAACATGATCCACTTGTATGTCTCTACATACATGTTTAGGTTACAGAAGATAACCTTGGATGTTAGTTTATTGGTTTTGTGAGTTAATGCAACTAAATATCAAATAAAATAAAACACTTTATTTTATTAGATAAATAAAAAGTTTGTATTATATATACAATTACAAACTACAAGACCACGAGATTTAGGGCATCAACCCCAACAATCTCCCACTTGTCCTAAAGCTAGTGGGGTGTACAAAATAAAAAATAAAATACTATAATAGTACACAAAACAAGAAACTAGGGCATACAATATGCACCCAGTAAATCTCCCACTTGCCCTAGGTTAAATGTGGCATGTCACGTAGACCCAGACTCTCTAGGTGACCCTCAAACACCTTAGCCGTGAGGGGCTTTGTAAACGGATCAGCAACATTGTGTGTCGAAGCTATCTGTGTGACGATCACGTCCCCTCGATGCACTATCTCTCGAATCAAGTGATACTTGCGCTCAATATGCTTTCCACGCTTGTGGCTTCTGGGCTCCCTAGAATTAGCCACAGCCCCACTATTATCACAGTAAAGAGTAATTGGCTTTGACATGTTTGGAACTACTTCCAAATCAATCAAGAAATTTCTAAGCCAAACAGCCTCTTTGGCAGCTTCACAAGCTGCAACGTACTCTGCCTCCATAGTGGAGTCAGCAATACATCCTTGCTTGATACTTCTCCAAACTACAGCTCCTCCGTTAAGAGTGAACACTGAACCTGAAGTAGATTTCCTAGAATCTCTATCAGTCTGAAAGTCAGAGTCTGTGTATCCTGTAAGAATCAAATCCTTAGAACCATACACAAGCGTGTAGTCCCTCGTTCTCCTAAGATACTTGAGGATAGTTTTAACGGCAGTCCAATGAGCTAATCCTGGATTAGATTGATATCTACTGACTATCCCCACCGCATAACAAATGTCAGGTCTAGTACATAACATCGCATACATCAAGCTGCCAACAGCTGATGCATAGGGGATATGTCTCATTTCCTCAACGTCTTGAGGTGTCTTAGGACACTGTTCCTTAGACAAAGTAACTCCATGCCTGAAAGGTAGTAAGCCTCTCTTGGAGTTTTGCATTGAATATTTAACAACTATTTTGTCAATATACGATGCTTGAGACAAAGCTAGCATTTTGTTCTTACGATCTCTAAAGATCTGAATACCCAGAACAAATTGTGCCTCTCCCAAATCTTTCATTTGAAATTGGGTTGCTAGCCATTGTTTGATGTCAGTTAGTAAACCTATATCATTCCCAATGAGTAGGATATCATCTACGTACAAAACTAAGAAAGCTACTGATTTGTTGATGATTCTTTTGTAGACACAAGGTTCATCAACGATTTGATCAAATCCATAAGATTTTATTGCGGTATCAAATCTTATGTTCCAAGATCGAGAAGCTTGTTTTAATCCATAAATAGAACGATTAAGCTTGCAAATCTTTTGCTCTTGACCTGGAATTATGAATCCTTCTGGTTGTTGCATATAGATGGTCTCCTCAAGATTGCCATTCAAAAAGGCAGTCTTTACATCCATTTGCCAAATCTCATAGTCAAAATATGCAGCAATGGACAAAAGTATTCGAATAGACTTTAACATGGCAACAGGTGAGAAAGTCTCCTCATAGTCAACTCCCTCAACTTGGGTATAACCCTTTGCCACTAGTCTAGCTTTAAAAGTTTGTACCTTACCATCTGCACCTCTTTTTCTCTTGTAGATCCATTTACAACCTATAGGTTTTACCCCATCAGGTTGATCTACAAGATCCCAGACCGAATTGAAGTACATAGACTCCAATTCAAGATTCATAGCTTTGATCCATTCATCTTTATCCACATCCTCCATTGCCTTCTTAAAAGTCAATGGATCCTCAATGTCGCCATCAGATATGACAGTTAAGGTTTCAGTTAAACTCATATAACGAATAGGTAAGTTTGTAACCCTCCCACTTCGTCGAGGTTCCCTCAACGATTGAGGTTGATGTGTCCTAGTAGATGAACCGACATGAACAACTCTTGTTAATGCACTAGGCTCTTCAACAACTCTTGTTGAAGGTTCAGTAGTTTCTTTGGAAAGTTCATTTAATACTATCTTACTACGCGGTTTGTGCTCCCTTATGTGGTCCTCTTCTAAAAATGTAGCATTTGTCGATACAAACACTTTATTATCTTTAGGATCATAGAAGTAACCACCTCTAGTTCCTTTGGGGTAGCCTACAAATAAACATAATTTTGAACGAGGTTCCAATTTCTTAGGGTTATTCTCAAGCACGTGTGCTGGACAACCCCAAATTCTGAAATGACGTAAACTACCTTTACGACCATTCCATAATTTTAAAGGTGTTTCAGAAACACTTTTAGATGGAACACAATTCAAAATATAGACTGCAGTTTGCACTGCATAACCCCAAAACGAATTAGGTAAGTGAGCGTAACTCATCATAGACCGAACCATGTCCAACAAGGTTCGATTTCTCCTTTCTGATACACCATTCTGTTGAGGTGTACCAGGTGCTGAGAGTTGAGATACAATTCCACATTCCATCAAATAGTTTTGGAATTTCAAATCCATATACTCTCCACCTCGATCCGATCGAAATGTTTTAATAGTTTTACTTAATGCGTTTTCAACTTCAGCCTTGTATTCCTTGAACTTTTCAAGGGCTTCAGACTTATGTTGCATTAAATAAACATACCCATATCTTGAATAATCATCAGTAAAAGTGATGAAATATTCAAATCCTCCTCTTGCTTTAACATTCATAGGACCACATAGATCTGAATGTACAAGTTCTAGAGGTTCTTTGGCCCTATGACCTTTTCCAGTAAAAGGTCTTTTGGTCATCTTACCTTCAAGGCATGACTCACATACAGGTAAAGAATTTTCTTCTAACTCACTTAGAAGTCCATTCTTTACTAATCTCTCAATCCTATTGAGATTTATATGCCCTAATCTTAGGTGCCAAAGATGAGCATTTTCTTTTGGAGAAATTTTAAGTCTTTTATTTTGAGTTATTGCAGTTTTGAACATTTCAGTATTAAGAAGAGCTTTAGATGTTAATGATCTTAACACATAAAGATTATTTTCTAACTTTGCAGAACAAATCTCAACACCATTTTTGTAAATAAACACTTTATTTACATTAAAAGTTAACGAGTAAGATTGTTCTAGTAAGCACTTTACAGAAATCAAATTCCTTTTTAAATCAGGAACAACATATACATTTTCTAATAAAAGAAAAGATTTCTGTAAACAAAGTCGAAGCCCTCCCACTGCAATTGCTGAGACGACATGCCCAGTTCCAACTCGCATCGTCATCTCTCCAGTCTCCAACTGCCGCCAGGAACTAATTCCCTGAAATGAAGAACAAACATGATTAGTGGCACCTGAATCTATTATCCAGGCTGAATCATCATTTTCCACTAAACAAGTCTCTAGCACTAGTAAATCATATTTACCTTGTTTAGCCTTCTTCTTTTCTGCCAAGTACTTGGGACAGTTTCTCTTCCAATGTCCCTCTTGGTTGCAATGGAAACATATTCCCTTTGCAGCTTTGGCTTTCTTGGTCGTTTTAGCAGCAGCGAGGTTAGCTTTATTTCCTTGGCCACCCTTCTTCTTCTTCTTCCACTTCTTATTGCCAGATGAAGAAGGCATAGACTTAGTTCCTGAGGTCGAACCCCTATGGAACTTTCTTGTGGAAGTAGCAACATTTGCCTCTCCCTTCTGTCCCTTGATTTTCATCAGAGACTCAAAAGTCTGTAGCTCGTTGAGAAGGGTGGTAAGGGTATAAGCAATCTTATTCATAACAGCATTGCTTCTAAATTGCAGGAAACTCTCTGGCAGAGATTCCAAAATAAAGCTAACCTGACTGGCTTCATCGATGACAGCCCCATTCATTTCTGCCACGTTGAAATGAACCATCATATTGAGAACATGTTCTCGCACTGAGGCTCCCTCATTCATACGGGCATTATAAATGTATTTCAGAGCATCATGCTTGATCTGATAAGAGGCCTGACCAAACATCTCCTGCAAGGAGTCCATAATCTCACGAGCAGTGAGCATTGATTCATGTTTCTTGGCCAATACTTCAGATAAGCTTGCCAAGATGTATGCTCGGGCTTTTTCATTTGCCTTGGCCCAACGCTCATATGGTTCTCGAACAGTTCGAGTTGCATTAGCAGCTGGGACTTGAGGACACTCCTCAACTAGGACAAATCTAAGGTCATCGATGATTAGCACAGTGTTGATAGTATTTTTCCAAGATGCATAATTATTGCCATTAAGTTTATCAGCAGCCAGCATATTCAAAGTAGCACTCGTCATTATCAAATTACTGAAAACATACAATTTATTTATATTAGTTATACTAGCATTTTCCATATAAAACCAATCAATTTAGCAAAATTTTAATGTATCCTAAGTGATATCTATTTTGCAATGATGCTTCAGTGAGGTAGGATAAAAATCTCCGTAGGGTGATTAATTATCCCTTCACTAAATTGAGACAATCTCAACTAAATATTACACTAGAATAACTCTTATTCCTATAATAGTTAGTCATCATTGTTTAGTCAAGAAATGATTAACTTACTTAAAAATTTCTTGTAAGTGTAACCTTTCATTTTAGATTCTAGAGTTCCGCCCCAATAAGTAATCCGTAGGGAAAAAACCGATTGGAGCAAAAAACTAAAGAAATCTTATCCATTTCTGGAGTTTGAGTAAAATCTAATGCAAACACCTTCCGTAGGGGAACACAAGCAAAGGTGCCTCAAGGCCAAGCATGAGAATTTACTTAAAACTAATGAAAGAGACCGCGGGATGTGTTGACACACATCCCTCTCCCACTTACTATAAACACTATCTCCATTCACCTTGTTATTGACTTACACAAACACCATCCTTAGGGGGACACAAGCAAAGGTGCCTCGAGGCCGAGCATAAGTCTCACGGTGTGAATGTTTAAGGAGAAACATGAAAAGAAAAATGAAGTATCATATACCTCATTTCCTCCCACTTAGTGTTTTACTTAAAAAAAACAACTTAGAAAATACGGCTAATTATTTATCTAAGTCCATTGTTAAATTGGCCCAATATAACTCTTATATTGGATAGTTTAACAATATATGATTATTGTTCATCAAACACTTTGATAAATATAATCATGTATTGTATGCTTATAAAATGTTTGACTAATTCACCTTCCAGGTCAGTTCCCAGGTAGGGGTGTTCCGTTACCGTCAGCTTAAGTACCCCAGCCTAGACAGAACCTTCCTTAGACAAAGGTCCCTTATAGACAAATATTTTATAAATTTAATCTTTTATTGATATCATTTTAATCCTAATAAAACGAGAAAAGATTAACCCTATTTCTAATCTCATTAGAAATATTATTCATTAAGGTCTAGGTGAATTAATTTTAAACTATTTAAAACTAATTGTGACCTTATGTTAGCATGCAACTCTTTATTATAGATTTTAATTCTAAATTCATAAACTTATAACACTTATAAGGAAAGAAAATAATTAAAATCTATAAACATGCAATTCTAATGTCATTTAATATATATATTCTCTAAGTAATGACATGCTCAATGCATTTTCATTTTCATCACACAATACAACAATTATATTAATGCAATGAAAATAAAAACATCCATCAATCAAACTATATAATACAACATGTTAAATTATAGGATGATGCATGGATATATTAATTATACATGCTATCATATAATATAACAATTATATTAAATATGATGCATGAGCATGCTTAGAAAATCATGCAACTAAAATACAACACTTATATTTAAGTATGATGCATGATAATTATAATCCTAAGGTGGGATTTTAAACTATATGACATACATTATGTATATAATTAGTTTAATAAAACATCACATGCAATAAAAGATTAAAAGCAAAATAGACCGAATTTGGCACTCCTAAAAAAATAATCAAATTAATATAATCAAATTATATTAATTTAATTAATTAAAACCAAAAAAAAAATGAAAAACTGCACAATCTGGAATTCGATGCCACGACCTCTTGCAACAGAAATGGACAACCAGCCACTGCACCAGGAAGCAATCCTCGATGTTTGAAAGACGCGCGTAAAGGATATATTTGTTTTGTTGTTTTTTTTTTTAATAACAAAATCTGCTGCAACTCTGTACAGATTTGAATCTGTACGAACTGGAAAAAAAAAACGTAATGCCTCCGAAAATCGTTCATCAACCCAGCAACACTTGCCTCGAACGACATGGACTTACAGACTCGATTACAGAATTAAAATGGCCAAAACAACAGCCCCTTACATCAATCAAATTAATGAAAAATAAAAAAAACTGTAATCTAAGGTGCCAAAATCGAAAACATCTAGTTTGCAAACCCACATACAACAATGCAGAGAAAAAATACCCACCTTTTCTTTGAATTTTGTTTCAAAAAAAAATTGAAAAAACAATTGCACGATTTGGCTCTGATACCAATTGAAGGAATGGAATTCCTAAAGCGAAAGCTTATGAACGCCCGTGCGAGTGAAATTCAATTTATGAAACCAATAAATTCAAAGAAAAATAATAAACATGCTTTTCATGGAAAAAGTGAAAATAAACTGACCTTTGTAGAACCAATTCAATTCTTCTTCCAAGCTTGGCACCACAAAATCTTCCTCGTTATTCTCCAAGTAAAGAATCACAGAGAGTTGTGGGCTTCTGTAATTTTGGTGAGGGAAGAAGCTTTTGAGAGAATTTTCTTTTGTTGGGATACAGAGAGATCGTAAGATTGTTTTCGCTGTTAAAAAAAAACTTTCTTTTTATTTTCTTTTAAAACAAATCTCAACAATGGAGGGGGAAGTTATCAAATAACTTCCCCATCCTTCCCACGTAGAATAACTCCCAAGGGAGTTATTCTATTCTATTTAAATATATTAATATATATATATATATTAATTAAATTAAATAAAATCAATATAAATTTAATTAATATATATTATATCTCATATAACATAAAATTAATATAAATTTAATTACAAATATATTATATCTCATATAATATAAACTTTATATTATATCATATATAATATAACCAATGATTTAGATCTCTCATATAATCTATAGTTCTAATATGAATCGAATTCAATTTTAACCTATAGTTTATTTATGAATTTCATTCATATTATTATTATTATTTGAATCATATTCAAATATTAACTTCTCTCATAAAAAACTTTACATTATAATGTATCAAATAAATTATATTAATTGTATCATATACAATTTATTCCCTTTAATCAATTTGAACAATTCAAATTAAACCAAAATAAATTTGATTCTCATTTATCCTTATTGAGCTAACAAGGGGACCTTATGGACCTACAGATTGAAGCTCTAATGAAATGAGATTAATTAATTAAACTCTTTAATTAAATTTAATCTCTATTCATTAACTATTAGTCATTCCACTAAAGACTAATAGTTGCACTCTTCTAACTGTAGATATATTTTTGTGTCCATTAGATATAACCAATCAACAGTGCAATGACCCTTCACAAATTGCTCGTAAGTACAGCTAGGCCAAAAATTACCGTTTTGCCCCTGTAGTTACATCTAACTCCTTAAGTACCATTGATTCCTCTAATGAACAATAATTATAGTCCTACTATAACTGAACTCCTCTCAGGCCAAGAGAGGGTGTGGCGCCACATTGTTCAAGCCCTGAAATCAACCCTTAAGAGAGCAAATTCTCTACTTACTCCATCTATAGAGAAGGAGTGAATTCCTTCTTGTGTAGCTGCGTTCCCAGCTCCCCATTCAGACGAATCCCCAAAATGGTAGGCATATTGAGTCGGCTACATAGGCCACTCTCACCCATACAAATCAAAGGATCGCCTACATAGGCAGGAGTTCACAACTCACTCAAGATTCAGGTCAAGTCACCTATAGTCATCCTGGTGAAATGTAGTCTCAACTAGTAACGGTGTTAATAAGAGAGACTATTCATTTCATGGTCCGGTCTTATACAAACTCTTTGTATAGAATACCCCCGCTCTAATGTCTCGACATAAATGATTAGGATCAAATCATTTGTAGCACTTTAGAACAATTGTAACAACTACAAAGCAGACCGTATTCGTAGTGTCACCAGGATAAGGTATCCAGCCTTATCCATTTACTACAGACCATTTAGGTTATCACTTAAACATGATCCACTTGTATGTCTCTACATACATGTTTAGGTTACAGAAGATAACCTTGGATGTTAGTTTATTGGTTTTGTGAGTTAATGCAACTAAATATCAAATAAAATAAAACACTTTATTTTATTAGATAAATAAAAAGTTTGTATTATATATACAATTACAAACTACAAGACCACGAGATTTAGGGCATCAACCCCAACACTTAGAACAACGGTCGGATTCGTACCGATGAAAATCATCAACGTGAAGGAGATGGTTGTTATGTTCCTCCATGTGCTGGTGCACGATGTGAAGAACCGTGAGATACAACGGGAGTTTGTATGGTCTGGCCAGTTTAACCTAGTTTTGTTGGTTGTGCTTCGTCTGCATGATGATTTATTAGCAAAACCACAACTTGTGACGAACGCATGCATAGATTCGCATTGGCGGCATTTTGAGGTTACAGTTTCTTATATTGGGCTTAATTGATAGTCAACATCTGGTCGCATTTCTGATTCAACGTTTCTTATTCACTACAAAATTGCCTTAGGGCCTTAGATGACACATACATTAAGGTGAACGTGGCCACAAGTGATCGACCTAGGTATAGAACTCAGAAGGGCAAATGGCCACGAACGTCCTCGACGCATGCGACATGAAAGGGGACTTTGTTTTCGTCTTATCCAGTTGGGAAGAATCCACAGCTAACTCATGCATTCTTCATAAAGCCATTTCACGACCAAATGGACTAAAAGTTCCAAAGGGTAAAAGCAACTGTTACAACAATAGTACTTTCTTTTCTGTACTACCCTTATTTACAACATAAAAATAATCAATATCATACCAGGGTATTACTACCTTTGCGACGTGTGTACCCAAATGCGAAGGGACTTCTGGCTCCTTATAGAGGCCAATGATATCACCTTCAAGAGTGGCGTGGAAACGTTTCCCATTTTATAAGGAATTATTGGGAACAAAAAAAAAAAGTGGTTTCTTCCGTTCCATTTCTCAATTATTTCTATTGGTTTTCTTTTCTTTTTTCTCAATTTATTTCTATTTATTTCTTTTTCCTTCTTTTCTCAATTATTTTTATTAGTTTCCTTTTTCTTTTTCTCAATTATTTTTATGGGGTCTTTTCACAAATATAACAAAACTGCTAAATATTTACATCGTATAGAACAATTCTGAAAACAGAAAAAGCTCACAGGCTAATAATAGAAAGTACCAAAAATGTTCCGTCAACCACGCCGTCAACAATTCACGTAATATATTTGGTACACGATCGTTTAGATTTGGTCATTTAAATTTGACAGCCAAATCTAAACGATTTTTTTCAAAATTTGGTACACGATCGTTTAGAATAGTTTACACAATAGTTTATTTTTTCAAGATTCTTTATTACACGATTGTTTAGATTTGGTTAAAAGATTTTTTTTTATTTCTTTTGGTACACAATCGTTTACTTTTTTTACACAATCGTTTATTTTTTTTTTACACGATCATTTAGATTTGGCTACTTGAATCTAAACGATTTTTTTCAAGATTCTTTATACACAATCTTTTAGATTTGTTTATCCTAATCTAAACGACATAAAAAAATGAGGAAAAGAAGAAAGACGATGGAAAGAAATCACAGTAGAAAAAAAAGACAATAGAAAGAAATCATATTTGGTTACCAAAATCTAAACGATGTAAAAAAAAAGTAGAAAGACGATAGAAAGAAATCAGATTTGGTTATCCAAATCTAAACGACGTCAAAAAAAAAAAAAAAAAAAAAAAGACGAAATCATAGTGGGAAAAAAAGAAAATAAAGAAAAAAACCGCAGCGAAAAAGAGATAAGACGAAAGGACAAACCTGAAATATTAAAAAAAATAGCTGACTTTATGGGTTTTGTTACACGAGCCGTAAATATTTTAGTAGTTTATTATATTTATGAAAATTTCTTAATTTTTGTTGGTTTTCTTTTTCTTTTTCTCAATTATTTTTATTGGTTTCCTTTTTCTTTTACTCAATTATTTTTCTTTGTTTCATTTTCCTGTTTCTCAATTATTTTTATTGGTTACCTTTTACTGTTTTTCAATTATTTGTATTGGTTTCCTTTTCCTTTTTCTCAATTAATTTTATTGGTTTCCTTTTTCTTTTACTCAATTATTTTTGTTAGTTTCATTCTCCTTTTTATCAATAATTTTTATTAGTTTCCTTTTCCTTTTTTCTCAATTATTTTTATTGGTTTCTTTTTCCTCTTATCTTCATCATCCTCCCCAAATAACCATCCTCTTTTCCTCTTTCTTTCATCGTCTTCCTCTACACATCGTCTTCCTCTTCGCCTCTTATCGTCTTCCTCTACAACCCGACTCTTCCTCTTTGTCACACCTCGTTCTAGGTTTTTCCTCTCTAACCTAGATTGTGGCATGAAAACATTTTTTGAAATAACTTTTTTATACTTAACTTCTATGTAACCCATTATGAATTTCTACAAAAATTTCGATAGCATCTCCCTTAGAATATGGGTTAGCCAAACCTAAAAAGAGGAAAGATTGTCACTTCTATATATATAAAAAAAATCCTCTGACTCAAAATAATATCGAGTATCACTCATCCGACTAGCCCAAAGTCTCAATCAGTGTTTATATTCAACTACGAATTAGTTACAAAAGAAATACAGTCTAATAAGAGACCTCTTAAAACTCAAATCCTCATTGTGACTCTCGCTTCTTCTAATCACCCAATGAAACAATACAAAACTTAAGTATATACATACAAATAGAATGAGAATCTAAAATCAATAACGGGGAAGCTTAACCAATGTTTGGTCCTTTACCGCTACCTGGGAGGGGAGAAAACATTGAAAACGTGAGCTAAAACTCAATGAGTGACAAGTTTTTAAAAGCTCATAAAACATACTTTCAAATTGTTTAAATATGACATTAATGCCGAAATAATAATTAAAACATTAAAAATCATATATTACCATAAACCATAAGTAAGGCCAACAAACTTGTACCAAAATCAACCATGGCAAGGCGTCTAAATATATGGCCAAAGATAGCTCGCACATGACAAAGGAATCATTCGGCCAAAACTAGCTCACGCATATTTAGTACCCGCCACGATAGCAACCTCTATCCAATCCGACCATGATGGCATACTAAATACACGACCCGGAATAGCTCACACGTAATCCATATCCACAAGAAAACATGAGGCCAAACGGAGCTCACGCATAATTAGCACCTACCATAATAATAATCTCCATCTAATCCAACCATGATAGAATACTAAATACACGACCTGGAATAGCTCACACGTGATCCATATCCACAAGGAAACATGCAATCAAACGGAGCTCACGCATACTTAGCACCTACCACAGTAACAACCTCCATATCCGCTCATATGTGAACATAGAGCCACCCACATGGGTTAAGCTAGCCCTAAACCATATCACAATCCTCCATCCATGTCTTCACATAGGCTCAGGCTCTCGAATGATCTCTGGTCATGGCCTCTTTCAGCCCTAGAATCTTTTGACAACCAAGGTGCCGCTACCGAAACACATTCATGTAGCCTTTAAGTAATCACCAACATTCATAAAAAGCACATATTTCATGTTTAAAAGCCAAACATGGTTAGAAATACATTTCATAAAGTCATTTTAAATCCTTAGCGATCAATACATGTTTTAAGAATAACCTTCCATTCAAACCATCCACGTTTGATAACAAATCGAGTATTCTTTAAACCAATTTCCATATAAATTGTGATTAATAAGTTCGAGTTCAATCATGCTTTCGAAATGTAAGAGTTCTTGGAAACCGAAAATCATATTTAAAAGAAAAGCATTTCTAACATATAGTTCATAAAACAATCATATACGAAGTTTTTACAATCATGGCATACCATAATAACAAATATAAATTTATAATGAAAATACTCGAAAATAAACCACTCACTATCAATGACTCGATCTCTCGAGATTATACGCTTTCCTCACTTCAATTTGACCAGAAATAGAGATTAGGGTCTTTCAGTTACCTTCACTTAGCAAGATGGCACAATAATCTCTAAAAACACTTCATTATGAGCATTCAAGCTATTTTACATATCTTGAGTCCTTACATTCTTGAATCTCCTTAGACTAGACTAAAAATCCACTTTCAAACCTTTAAGCCTCAAATTTATATATTTAGATTTAACTCCGCTATTTCAACATGAGTCAACTAACCTTAAACACTTCATGAGGCCAACTAAATCCATTTTATGTTTCTAAGGTTCTCGAATTATCAAAGCGCTTAGGATTAGATTAAGCCTTCCACCTACGAACCCTTGGACTTAAAATCTAGAAACTTAACCCCAAGAGCATCCAACTTAGTTCAAGCTTAATGGGTCTTTTATGTACATACACTTTCATCTCCATTATTGATGATGCTTGGAATTTATGCCCATTATATTACCACGAGTCAAAGACTTCCTAAGATCACTCAAACCATTTATGTTTCAAGCATGTAGAAATAAAACCCTACGACCTCCAAATCTAAAAGAAAGTCCCTTCCTGACCTTTAACATTCAACATTGGGACCCCAATCTTATGAGTAATCTAATCTTAATACTTAGATTCAATGAACATGTAAGAACTCGAAGATAATTTACTTAAATTACTCCAAAACTTGTCAAGAACTAATCAAAGTACTCTTAACTTCAATGGGCAACATCCTAACCACCTTCTAAGTTTAAAATCAAGCATCTAAAAACCATAGGTTGTTCAATATTAACATTAAACTTAAATGAGTACTCAAGAATATAAAGCTTAGAATCTTACCTAAATTTGTGCCTACACCTAATTTTGAGTCTCGTCGTGGCTGGACAGCGGCTAAAATCTCCCAATACTTCAAATCTAATAGCGAAATGTACTGGGTATTGCAAAATTAAAATTGAAACTTAGTGGGTATTCGAAAATCTTCAACAAACCCAACTAAAATAAACAAATCCTTACCCAAAAATCCAAGATCCAACTACCGATGGAAACGAGATTCATTAATGGTATGATTGTGAAGAGGCACGACTCAAATCAAAAGCAAAAAAAAAAAAAACAGCCAACGCACAGTTACGGACTGCAACAGTGCAACGAGGCCTCGAGTTCAACGATTCGCTGGAGCTGCGATGAAAAAAGGTTAAGCAGTGGCAGCACTCGTGGGGTGTCGACGATTGGGTTTCTTCTTCGGCGTGTAGGTTATCGTTGCCTGAATAGAGTGGCGTAACGGTGGGTTGTGTGGTGGCGTTGACGTGAATAAGAGAAAGAGATAGAATGCTGGCGACAACGAATGGCGGACGAGCTACGCTTGGTGGCGTCAAAGCGAATGCAATCCTTGATGAAAAAGATGAAACCCAGAAGGGAGGTGGTCGGCGAATGTCTCTCGAAGATGAGGGAGGAGAAGAAGAGGAAAAAAACATCTCTCCCTTTTTTGTACTTAATAATAATAAAAAGATCTTAAGAAAAAACCTTATGCCCCTCACTCCATATTAAACTTACCTTTTTGCCCTTAGTTTCCTTCTTTCAACATTCAAATTTTCAAATCTTATTCCAAACTAAATTTGTTCCAAATTTCCGTATTAAAACAAATCAATAAAGAATTGACAATTAGATTTAAGGGAAACTTACATAAATGTAACAAAACATCAAACTATTTACGGCCCGTATAACAAAGCCCATAAAGTTAGCCATTTTTTAAATATTCTAGGTTTACCCTTCCATCTTTCCTTTGTGATTCGTCTTCCTCCTGCTATCTCTTTCATTGTCTTCCTCCTGCGATTTCGTCTTTCTTCTTTCCTATTTTTTTTCCTGCAATTTCTTTTCATCACCTTTCTTATTTTTTAATTATTTATTTACGTCGTTTAATCTTTCCATCGTTTTTCTTCTTTTCCTCTTCTTTTCCTCTTCTTTTTTTCGCTTTTCCATCGTCTTTCTACTTTTCCTCTTCTTTTTTTCCCTACAGTTTCTTTCTATCGTCTTTCTTCTTTTCCTTTTTTTTACATCGTGTATAAAAAAATAAAAAATCTAAAAGATCGTGTATAAAGAATCTTGAAAAAAAAATCATTTAGATTGGAGTAGCCAAAATGTAAACTATCGTGTAAAAAAATAAAAGATCGTGTATAAAGAATCTTGAAAAAAAATCATTTAGATTGGAATAGTCAAATGTAAACGATTGTTTAAAAAAAAAGTAAACGATCGTGTAAAAAGAATAAAAGATCTTGTATAAAGAATCTTGAAAAAAATCATTTGGATTGGAGTAGCCAAATTAAACGATCGTGTAAAGAAATCTAAACGATCATGTATCAAAAGAATTAAAAACATCGTGTACCAAATTTTGAAAAAAAATCATTTAGATTTGGGTCCCCAAATCTAAACGATCGTGTAACAAAATTGAACGATGGAATTGAAAAGATAAATTGTAGCCACATCTAAACGATCGCATATAAATTGTAGTCATATCTAAACGATCGTGTATATATGAAACCATATCTAAACGATCGCGTATAAATTGTAGCCATATCTGAACGATAGTGTATAAATTGTAGTCATATCTAAACGATCGCGTGTCAAACAATAACCAAATCTAAGCAAATATATTATGCGTGCGTTATGGTCGGCGTGGTTGACAGGACATTTTTGGTATTTTACACGGTGGGCCTCTAGGCTTTTTTCGTTTTTGGAATTGTTCTATAAAGTATAAATATTTTGCCACTTTTTTATATTTTTGAAAAGACCCATAGATTTAAACTTGTTTTTCATAACTTAGGAAATATTAATATAAAAGGAGAATGGAAATAGAGCTTACACTCTTTGCTGGACTCTTCTTCTTCGCTGGATTCATAGTTTTCGCTTGACTCTTTCTCTTCGTCGGATCCATAGTTTTCGTTTTTCTCTTTGCACGAATCTGGGTTTTCATTGTGAGTTTTCTCTAAAGCATTATAGGTAGTAGAGTTAAAAGTTAAATTTTGTTTTGTTTCTTTCGATTTTGAATATCGAGGACATAGAAACTTACTTTAAAATTAATATTACATTCTAGATGTCATAAAATATTGAGGTTGTTGAAATTGATGGATTAAGAAGTGAGTCGACATCATCTAAGAGAAATGGCTCGAGTGAGAGATGATATTGTCGATCAAATTTGGCAACATTTGAAGGATAGATACAATTTTATGTTTATGTTATTATTTTTATTTGTGCACTAGTACTTC
Source organism: Cucumis melo (assembly GCF_025177605.1). NCBI lineage: Eukaryota > Viridiplantae > Streptophyta > Magnoliopsida > Cucurbitales > Cucurbitaceae > Cucumis > Cucumis melo. Next base: position 16,273,814 of record NC_066863.1, read on the forward strand.
TTTGTATTAAATGAATAGACTTTTGATGATTTTATCTTTTATGTTTAATGGATGACATATATTTTTGTTTAATGTTTAGTTGAATTAGATGTGAATAAAATAAAAGATAAATCTTGAAGAAAATCAGAAAACAAGAAACAGTTATCAAACACATTTTTTTCTGTTTCTTTTTTTCAAGAAACAAGAAACAGAAACAACTATCAAACACATTCCTATTTCTTGTTCTAAAAAAAGAAAAAAACATGAAACATGAAACAGGGAACAAGAAACAAGAAACAAGGAACGGGAACGTTACCAAATGGGGCCCACATTTTTTTATGCTTTGTGAACAACTTCGTCGACCACCGGTCTTGCAAGGATCTTGGCTCTGGGGATTTATTTTTTTGCATTGATGGATGGTTCGTGTTGATCCTCAATGGAGATAAAGAAGATGGATTAGTTTGGGAGAGGATTTAGAGATTTGAAGAATTTTTTTGAAGTTTTACAAATGTTTGAGTTTGTTTCATAGGAAAAATTAAAAATAGTTGATTTGATTTTGTTTGGGAAGTGTGATCTAATTATGCAGTATTTTGTGTTTTCACAATGACTTTTAGAATGTGGAATTTTTTTACTAGAGTTGGGCATTTAAAATCTTTTTGTAACAAATCTTTTTCCACTTTTTCGTTTTTGCCATTTTGAAAATTTAGATCAATTTTGTCCCTTTATCCAAAGTAAACATTAAAATTTGCTATTCCTAAAGTCGCCGCTATTAGATATCGTAAGAAGTCTAGGTATTTTAGTACATCAATTGTTGGGGTCACTTAGGGATTTAGCATGGTCCAGAAAGACTCGAGCCCCCTCTCAATTCTATGTTGTTTATATAGTATATATAAGAAAAACCAAAGTAATAGTAACAATTTTAGTTAGGCTAGAGGTAAATATATTTTATGAAAACTATTTTGTGAGATTTTTTCCTTCACGGTTTTACATCTTTTTAATTTTATTTATATACAATTAGATTAAATCATTCTTATATTTCTTAGTGACTTTATTTTAGGTTTATTAATTTAAGGTATTTTTAAAAATATAACAAAGCGGAATGAAAAATACCGGAAAAAGTTCACAAGCCCACAATGAAAAATACCAAAAATGTATCGTCAATAATGCGCAATATATTTGATACACGACCGTTTAGATTTGGTTATTATTTGGTACATGACCATTTAGATTTGGTCATTTAGATTTGTATAGCCAAATCTAAACGATTTATTTTTTCAATTCTATCGTTTAATTTGGTTACACGATCGTTTAATTTGGTTACACGACCGTTTAGATTTGGTTACACAATCGTTTAGATTTGGGGTAGCCAAATCTAAACGATTTTTTTTTTCAAAATTTTTTTACATGATCCTTTATTTTTTCAAGATTTCTTGGTACACGATCGTTTAGATTTGGCTAAACGATTTTTTTTAATTCTTTTGGAATGATTTTTTCAAGATTCTTTTTATACACGATCTTTTGGATTTGGTTACCCCAAATCTAGACGACGTAAAAAAATGAGGAAAAGAAGAAAGATGATAGAAAGAAATCAGATTTGAGATGTAAAAAAAGAGGAAAAGAATAAAGATAATTTCAGGAAAAAAAAAAGAATGACCATTCACAGATGAAAAGAAAGATGGAAGGGCAAACCTAGAATATTTAAAAAATGACTAAGCGCTTTGTTACACGGGTCGTAAATATTTTAATAATTTGTTATGTTTATGAAAGTTTCCCTTTTATTTTATTAATTTTTGAAATAATTTATGTATATTAAGTAAGCATCGTAGACTCTACTTGTTAGATTATTTAAGTATAGAAAGTCTCATCAACAACATTTCTAAACCTGCCACTATAAAAAAGTTTAGAAATTAAACTCGTATTTTAACCAAAAAAAAAAAAGTCACTTGCATACATGTAAAATGTCATTAAGGTTAATATACATATTTGTTTTTGTTATGAATATTCTACATTAAAGTCAAATATTATTAGATGTCCATAACCTCCTTAGGCTATAAATACATCCAATAACCTCCCCATCAATTTCCATAACTTTCTTGTCCCAAATTTATGTTTGGTTTTGTAACCATTCACTACTACAAAAATAGACTCTCTTGACGGTTTTAAAATCGTCGTTGAATCCAGTGTCAAGAAAGACAAAGTTCTTGGGAAATTGCCAAAAATAGGTTTAAAAAAAGAGGTTTAAATGAATTTTGGGACAAGTTTTCAAAAGAAAAACTTTTAGGACAATTTGGGTGTGAATGGACAAAAATGCCCTTCTTTTCCTTTCCCTCTTCCACGTTTGCTTTCCCTTCTCTCCACGATCAATTCCTTCTCTTTCGCGTATAGTTCTCTTTCCCTTCTCTTTTCTTTCGCGTAGAACACCTGAACCTACTCCGCCCATCGTCGCTTGCCTATCGTCGCTGTAACGACCCAACTCTTTATACTAAGCTGAAGTCGTTACTAAAAGGAACAATGACAAGAGACACTTTTGAAACGAGGGAAGAATAAATTTTTCATTAAAAACGGAATATTAAAACACTGAAACATAAACGCGGAAGCAAAATTGAGTCCCCATATGGCATGTCACGGATCCTTCTCTGTCGCTCGCCAGCTTTCCTCTACCTTTACCTTCGCCTGAAATGTTAAACATAGAAAGAGTGAGTATAAACATATACTCAGTAAGGGACCTACTACTAGTCCCGCTAGGTGTCTGTTAACTTCCCATTAGAGTCCTGAAAATGGTACCCAATCTCTGGCACGTTCCCGAACACGTGCAACATGCGCTCCCATAGGAACGAAAATCTGGTCTTCGGTGTCCCGAGGGAGCACCTAGGACATGCTGGTCTGTAGTGAACCCGGGGGTAACACTAAGACAATCGGGATGCGAGGACCCCGTCGAATCACTCGAATCATATCTATATCCATGCTAGACTGGCGTCCCGTCGGACCACTCAGTCCTAAATAGGTGGTGATCCCGAAGGACACCCATGCAGGTACGACTCTAATAGACAAAGTTAACAGAACACCCTATCCATAGCATGTAGCATAACATAACATCATAACATGGCATGAATATTAATCTTAACGTCCTTAATCATGTGATTAATATATCATGCATTAACAATCATCAACATCAATCTACCAGTCATTAACATAACATCAGTCATCATCATCAATCATCAACATAATAATCTCAGTCATCATCATCAACATCAATACAATGACAGTCATTATCAGTAGCATCAAGTTATGCATTTTAGCTACCATCAATGCATAATCATAATTACATGCGGTCTCTTAAATTCAGTTCGAAGGTCTAGTAGGAGAATCTCTTACCTGGAGATTTTAGCCAAACAAAGGTAGTTCCTAGTTGACAGTAAAAATTCTCCAATTAACTTGATCCTAATCATAAAAGGAAAACTTAGTATCTTAATTAATGAAATTAGCAATTGGCTAACATCCAAAAATTCTCCCAAATTAATTAACTTTCTAAAAAAAAGGGTTGAAACCAATTCAACCTTGATTGGGAAAAATCCAAGATTTAAATCTTAAAAAGTTTAGCCAATTGAACCTTTAAAGAAACCTCAAATAGATCCAAAATTAAATTAATAAAATATTAATTTAATTTTATTTGCTTACCAAGGTTACTCAAATGGAGGTTGAAAAATCCTCTTATCCTTGATGAAAAATTCATCACTTTAAATCCTCAAGCTTCCAAAGAGACCAATCTTAACTTCAACTGAGGCGGCGACAGCAGAGGGTTATCTTAGAGAAGAAGATGAAGAACCTTTTTCTTTTTCCTTTATTTTCCAACTTAAGCATTCCAATCTATTTATAGACCCAAATAATAACAATAATAATAATAATTATTATTTCCTTTTCCTTTTCCTTTTAGGATATATATATATATATATATCATAATAACAATAATATTTATTATTATTATTTTCTTTTCCTTTTCCTTTTAGGATATATATATAATACCAAAAATATACATATATCTTTATTCCCATTATCTTTCCTAAATCAATGCCTTAATCTTAGGCATTTATAACTATTAGTAATAATAATAATACTTCTTTATTATTATTATTTTTCTCTCACCAAAATCTACAATAAATATATATTTATTTAAACCATTATTCTCTCTTATAAATAAATATATATCTTTTTCGTCCAATCAAATCAATCTATCTCTTTCCTCATGGATTATCTTCTTTTCCAAATAAATATAATTATATTTCATCATATAATTAACTTCACTTTTCCAAATTATTAATTAAATATATATATCCATATATATATACTCAATTAATTACAATTCCACCAAAACTAACTTTTCCCTCCAAAATCTCAAATTAACTTAAATCCTCAATTCTGTTAATCAATCAAATCTTTTCCAATAAATCACTTATAATTTCCAACATGAATTATCTTAATCCAACCATAACAACTTCACTCCAGAATTAATATTTATCTTTCTACAGAATAATTAATTATTTTCCACAATAATTAATTATTATTTATCTTTCTCCAAAATAATTAATTATCTTCCACAATAATTAATTATTATTTATCTTTTTCCAAAGTAATTAATTATCATCTACAATAATTAATTATTGTTTATCTTTCTCCAAAGTAATTATCCTTTTACAAATAATTAATTATTGTTTATCTTTCTCCAGAGTAATTAATTATCCTTTTACAAATAATTATATTTTCCCAAAATATAATTATTTTACTTTTTCTTCTTTAATAAATATCCTTTCTCCAAAACACAACTATCTTTTCCTTAAATAATTATATTTCAACAAATATAATTATCGTTTCCTTTAACATAATAATTATATATATATTTCCACATATACATATAATTATTCAATCTCCAACAAACTTTCCACCCCACAATTTAATTAAATAACATCCATAATTATTTAATTAAATTCAACTCCAACAACACTAAAAATCCACAACTTTACTTAATTCTCTTAATCTACCATTTAAACAAAAACTCAACAAACACCACATGCCAAAACCTCTAATTAATTAAATATTCATCCAAGAAATATTTAATTAATTTCAATTCCCATCTAAATCAAATAATTCTCATTAAATGGATTCAAAATAACGCCCAATAAATTATCTTAATTTTTGGGGCGTTACAATCTTCCCTCCTTTAACAACTTTCGTCCTCGAAAGTTCTAATCTTTGAACAGCTTGGGATACTTGGCTCTCACGTCTTAATTAATAACAAATTCTACCAAATTCCAAAATCTTTAATTAAATATACACACCCATGTATATATATTTAATTAATCTAACACAAAACACCAAATACATTCCTTAACTTCTAATTCCACTTAATGTAACACCCATAATAAGTTCCTTAAATTTATGGGGTGTTACAATCTTCCCTCGCTAAGAAACTTTCGTCCTCGAAAGTTTTAGTCCTTGAACAATTTCGAGTATCGAGCTCCCTTGTCATACTCTTGTTCCTAAGTAGCCTTTTCAACTTGGTAACTCCGCCATAAACTTTTTCCTAAGTGCAACTCTCATGTTGCGCAAAGCTTCGCTTCTCTTGACAAAATATTACTTTTCTCAAATACTTTTCTTCTCTTTACACTTATTCAAGTAAAACTTAATTCATAAACCTTCAAAAACTACGTTCTATTTTCCAACTTCAAACTTCGACCAAAAAGGTATTCTCCACCATTTAGCAATCTTTAGAAGTCACTAATTTCTCTTTTCTTGTTTGATAAAGTTCAAACTCATGTCCAACTATTGCTTTCTTTAATGACATCAACTTAGCTAGTTATTCTAAAGGAGTTCGTTATTTCATCACTTGTACTTTGAACTAGCTGTAACTTATCCTTCATGGTAAATTCAAAAACAGTTTCTTGAAGTCTCACCAAAATAACTATGCACTAAAGTTTGCTTTGTTCCTTCTCCAGTAACTCAATTCTAAACACAATCAAATGTGCTTGATATACTTGAACTTAACTATGTCTTTAGTTCTCTTTAAAACCACCAACATAACTAATGTCTTAGATATCCAGTCACAAAGCAGTTCATCAGGCTGAACACGTTCAACTCTTTTGCCTACTCAATCACCCCTTTGAGCACCTCTACGTGGCAACATTTTTTCTTAAACTTTACCACCAAAGCTATCACCATTTAAATCATAACATTCATGCAGTTCTAGTTTAATACAGGCAAGGTCACATGCATATTCATAATCATGTATCATAAAATACATACCTGGCGAGTGACGAAGGACCGTAATAGCCATAGGGACAAAATCAAAGACTCACATCGTAAGTTAGTCTACAGAACCTAAAAGCTGACGCTCTGATACCAACTGTAACGACCCAACTCTTTATACTAAGCTGAAGTCGTTACTAAAAGGAACAATGACAAGAGACACTTTTGAAACGAGGGAAGAATAAATTTTTCATTAAAAACGGAATATTAAAACACTGAAACATAAACGCGGAAGCAAAATTGAGTCCCCATATGGCATGTCACGGATCCTTCTCTGTCGCTCGCCAGCTTTCCTCTACCTTTACCTTCGCCTGAAATGTTAAACATAGAAAGAGTGAGTATAAACATATACTCAGTAAGGGACCTACTACTAGTCCCGCTAGGTGTCTGTTAACTTCCCATTAGAGTCCTGAAAATGGTACCCAATCTCTGGCACGTTCCCGAACACGTGCAACATGCGCTCCCATAGGAACGAAAATCTGGTCTTCGGTGTCCCGAGGGAGCACCTAGGACATGCTGGTCTGTAGTGAACCCGGGGGTAACACTAAGACAATCGGGATGCGAGGACCCCGTCGAATCACTCGAATCATATCTATATCCATGCTAGACTGGCGTCCCGTCGGACCACTCAGTCCTAAATAGGTGGTGATCCCGAAGGACACCCATGCAGGTACGACTCTAATAGACAAAGTTAACAGAACACCCTATCCATAGCATGTAGCATAACATAACATCATAACATGGCATGAATATTAATCTTAACGTCCTTAATCATGTGATTAATATATCATGCATTAACAATCATCAACATCAATCTACCAGTCATTAACATAACATCAGTCATCATCATCAATCATCAACATAATAATCTCAGTCATCATCATCAACATCAATACAATGACAGTCATTATCAGTAGCATCAAGTTATGCATTTTAGCTACCATCAATGCATAATCATAATTACATGCGGTCTCTTAAATTCAGTTCGAAGGTCTAGTAGGAGAATCTCTTACCTGGAGATTTTAGCCAAACAAAGGTAGTTCCTAGTTGACAGTAAAAATTCTCCAATTAACTTGATCCTAATCATAAAAGGAAAACTTAGTATCTTAATTAATGAAATTAGCAATTGGCTAACATCCAAAAATTCTCCCAAATTAATTAACTTTCTAAAAAAAAGGGTTGAAACCAATTCAACCTTGATTGGGAAAAATCCAAGATTTAAATCTTAAAAAGTTTAGCCAATTGAACCTTTAAAGAAACCTCAAATAGATCCAAAATTAAATTAATAAAATATTAATTTAATTTTATTTGCTTACCAAGGTTACTCAAATGGAGGTTGAAAAATCCTCTTATCCTTGATGAAAAATTCATCACTTTAAATCCTCAAGCTTCCAAAGAGACCAATCTTAACTTCAACTGAGGCGGCGACAGCAGAGGGTTATCTTAGAGAAGAAGATGAAGAACCTTTTTCTTTTTCCTTTATTTTCCAACTTAAGCATTCCAATCTATTTATAGACCCAAATAATAACAATAATAATAATAATTATTATTTCCTTTTCCTTTTCCTTTTAGGATATATATATATATATATATCATAATAACAATAATATTTATTATTATTATTTTCTTTTCCTTTTCCTTTTAGGATATATATATAATACCAAAAATATACATATATCTTTATTCCCATTATCTTTCCTAAATCAATGCCTTAATCTTAGGCATTTATAACTATTAGTAATAATAATAATACTTCTTTATTATTATTATTTTTCTCTCACCAAAATCTACAATAAATATATATTTATTTAAACCATTATTCTCTCTTATAAATAAATATATATCTTTTTCGTCCAATCAAATCAATCTATCTCTTTCCTCATGGATTATCTTCTTTTCCAAATAAATATAATTATATTTCATCATATAATTAACTTCACTTTTCCAAATTATTAATTAAATATATATATCCATATATATATACTCAATTAATTACAATTCCACCAAAACTAACTTTTCCCTCCAAAATCTCAAATTAACTTAAATCCTCAATTCTGTTAATCAATCAAATCTTTTCCAATAAATCACTTATAATTTCCAACATGAATTATCTTAATCCAACCATAACAACTTCACTCCAGAATTAATATTTATCTTTCTACAGAATAATTAATTATTTTCCACAATAATTAATTATTATTTATCTTTCTCCAAAATAATTAATTATCTTCCACAATAATTAATTATTATTTATCTTTTTCCAAAGTAATTAATTATCATCTACAATAATTAATTATTGTTTATCTTTCTCCAAAGTAATTATCCTTTTACAAATAATTAATTATTGTTTATCTTTCTCCAGAGTAATTAATTATCCTTTTACAAATAATTATATTTTCCCAAAATATAATTATTTTACTTTTTCTTCTTTAATAAATATCCTTTCTCCAAAACACAACTATCTTTTCCTTAAATAATTATATTTCAACAAATATAATTATCGTTTCCTTTAACATAATAATTATATATATATTTCCACATATACATATAATTATTCAATCTCCAACAAACTTTCCACCCCACAATTTAATTAAATAACATCCATAATTATTTAATTAAATTCAACTCCAACAACACTAAAAATCCACAACTTTACTTAATTCTCTTAATCTACCATTTAAACAAAAACTCAACAAACACCACATGCCAAAACCTCTAATTAATTAAATATTCATCCAAGAAATATTTAATTAATTTCAATTCCCATCTAAATCAAATAATTCTCATTAAATGGATTCAAAATAACGCCCAATAAATTATCTTAATTTTTGGGGCGTTACAGTCGCTTGCCCTTCGTCGGTCGTTGTCCAGTGCATTTCGTCGCTCCTCTTCGAACCATTCAATCAACTTCGAGCGTTTTCTCTTATTTGGGTGAGTTTCATGTCTAACCGATTTTCAATTTATCTGCTGTAAGTAAATGTTTGGTTGGGGTATTTGGTGCTATTTTCATCCGTAATTGTCTGGTTTTTGGAATTGGACTTATTTGCCGTAAATTAGTTTAGTCAAAGTTTGGTTTTAGGTTCTTAGAAAGTTCAATGGGTAGTGAAAAATGAATTGAACTAGAGGATGAGAATTTAGTTGGATCAAATAGAAGAGGAGTAAGCAATAGGAATAGAAGGAATGAAGTTTTTTTTTTTATCTCCCACGTATTTTTTTCTTATCTCGCACGTATCTCGCACGTATCTTGCACGTTCCAAACTTTCACTATGTATTTCAAAATCAACTTGGTACACCTCCTAATCCATTTAGAGCTATTCTTTGCATGTTTAGTAACTCTCTTAGGCCCTCATGCTTTATCTCGCACGTATCTCGCACGTATCTCGCACTTTCCAAACTTTCACTATTTATTTCAAAATCAACTTGGTACACCTCCTAATCCATTTAGAGCTATTCTTTGCATGTTTAGTAACTCTCTTAGGCCCTCATGCTTTATCTCGCACGTATCTCGCACACATCTCGCACGTATCTCGCACGTTCCAAACTTTCACTATTTATTTCAAAATCAAATTGGTACACCTCCTTATCCATTTAGAGTTATTCTTTGCATGTTTAGTAACTCTCTTAGGCCCGCACAAATCTTGCAGTTATTTTTGTTATTTCTTTACATCTTGCACGCATCTTGTAGGTTCTTAAGTTCAAATCAATTTTTGAAGATACAAAACTACTTAAGGTAGTTTAAGGATGGCACATGTTCGGATGTTAGTGCGTTACGGTGGTGCATGGGATGACGGACGAAGAAAATATGAAGGAGGAGTGTTAAAAGGCATTGTTGTCCCTAAAGAAATAACGCACAAAGATTTACAGTATGAATTATATGATCTTGCAGAAGTTGACCCTACAAAGTTCGACATAAAGATAAGATGTATATATGAGATCAAAGGGGAAAAGGAAGCTCCTCCATTTGAGTTAAGCAATGACCATGATTTGAAGTTTTATATTCTTAGTGAAAATCCCTTGGAGGTCCCTCTATACTATCATTTGAGCCTGCAAGCAACCGAAGCATGAAAGTGTTAAACAAAGATTACAATTCAGTATCTGGGAGTAACCAAGTTCAAAATTTAAACCCTCATTCTCCAATTGGAATGGATACATTAGATGAGAATGAAGTTGATATTGGTGAAGTTAAGGTTGGCTTGTGTGATAACCTGATAGGGACCAATTCGGCTATATGGGAATCATATGAGTCATATCATTCAAAAGATGATACTTTTACATGGGAGTCAGTTGAGATGTACAATGAATTGTTTGACATCCCAGAACAAAGAGATGCTCCTACAAAAGATTGGAAAGGAAAAGGTAAAGTTGACTACAGGTCGTCTAATCGGAAGTTGAAGACAAAAGGAAGTGGGTGGTCCGAAGAAAGCTCTACAAGTGAGGAGTTGGATGTAGGACAAATCTTTTTTTGCAAGAGAGATTTTTCAATGAGATTAAGTGTGTTGGCAATGAAAAAAAAAATTCAGTTTGTAATAAAAAAGTCTACAAAAGAGGTTCTTTTCGTTAGATGCTTCGACAAGAAGTGTGGTTAGAGATTGCGAGCGGTTAAACTAAAGGATTCAAATACATTCAAGATTAAAAAGTATGTGAAAGTTCATTCATGTTCTCTTGAGTTTTTGAATCGTCACCATAGGCAAGCAAAATCTTAAGTTGTTGGAGAATTAATAAAGTCTAAATTCAAGGAACCCGGTGCATATACAAACCATGTGATATCATAGAAGACATGAGGCAAGACTATGGCATAAATATGAGTTATGAAAAAGCATGGCGTGCCAGAGAAAATACGTATGAACGAGTGCGAGGGTCTCCTGAAGAGTCATATAATCTTTTGAGTAGATATGGTGAAGCACTCAAATTTACAAATCCAGGTACAATATTTCACATGGAACTCGAAGATGATCGTTTCTTTAAATATCTTTTTATGGCTGTTGGTGCATGTGTTAGAGGATTTTTAAATTGCATTAGATCGGTCATAGTCATGGACGGAACATTTCTTAAGAAAAAATATCAGGGTCAGTTGATAGTGGCCGTTTGCTTAGATGGTAACAATCAGATCTATCCTCTAGCCTTTGGAGTAGTTGATAGAGAAACAGATGACTCAATACATTGGTTCTTAGAAAAATTGAAAGGTGCAATAGGGGAGGTGCCTAATCTAGGCTTTGTGACAAATCGGAAAACATGCTTCTCCAAGGGTATTTCATCAGTTTTCCCCTCTGCATTCCACGGCCTCTGTGTCCAACATTTGAGTCAAAATTTGCATGATAAATATAAGAATGACACGGTTGCTACTTTGTTTTATAATGCATCGAGAACATATCGTGAATCAACGTTTGTAGAAGCGTGGAGACATCTTCTTGCATTTCCTAATGGTTCAGGGAAATATTTAAATGATGTTGGAATAGCACGGTGGTCTCGTGTTCACTGCCTAGGAAGACGATATAACATGATGACAACAAATATAGCAGAGTCCATGAATTCTATACTGAAAGAACCTAGAGATTTGCCTATTGCTTCATTCCTTGAAAATGTTCGAGCTTTGCTACAACGTTGGTTTTGGGAGCGTCGAGAAGAAGGCATTAAAGTGACGTCTACATTGACCAAATGGGCAAAGTTAGTTATTCAAAAGAAACAAGAAGGAGCTTTGACAATGAAGGTCAACCCAATTGACTGTTACCAATTTCATGTCAAAGATTTAAATAAAGAGGAGGTCGTAAATCTTCAGACTAAAGAATGCACTTGTAAGGAGTTTCAAGTTGAGCAACTACCATGCTCACATGCCATTGCTGCAGCACGGGATCATAATATAAATGTTTATAGTTTATGTGCTAATTATTACACTAATGAATGTTTGTTGGCTGCATATGCGGAGGCCGTCTACCCAGTTGGGAATCAGTCAGATTGGAAGACAAGCGAAGACTACGTACATATGGCTGTTTTACCTCCGAAAGTAGTCAAAAGAGTTGGTCGACCGAAGAAAAAGAGGATTCCAAGTGTTGGTGTGTTGGTGAAGCTCCGAAATTGCATAAGTGTGGTCGGTGTAAACAAATAGGTCACAACAGATTAACGTGTACCAATCCAATTTCATATACCGACAAGTCGAGCATACAAGATTAGAAATTTCTCTACCAATGTACTAATTATTACACTAATTAATGAATGTTTGTTAATGATGTGTTTTCTTAATGATTTGTCCCAACATTCTTACTTTCTGTGCTTCCAGATGGATGAAGAAGACGAAAATAACAATTGGCTTATTCATTTAGGAACACAAGAAACTGGTTTTAGGATCGTTTATAAATAACTAAACGTTCGTTTAAAAATATCTAAATGATTGTTTAATAATAACTAAACGATCGGTTAAAAACAACCAAATGATCGTTCGAAAACAACTAAACGATCGGTTAAACAAAACTAAAGTAAACGATTGTTTGATAACAACTAAACGATCGGTTGAACAAAACTAAACGATCGATTAAAAACAACCAAAACATCGTGTAAAAACAACTAAACGATCAGTTAAACAAAACTAAACGATCGGTCAAACAAAACTAAACGATCATTTAAAACAATCAATCGATCGTTTGAAATTAACTAAACGATCGATTACAAACAACTAAACGATCGTTTAGAAAAACTAAACGATCTTTTAAAACAACGAAACACACCCGCGAATTGTTTACAACCGCGATTCAACATTTCAAAAAAAGTACGCAAATTTACAATATTGCCCCTTTGGTAAAAACAACCGATATATACGTTCCGCCTTCTTCGTTCATTTTTTGTCACTTCGCAATACACAACCGCACTGATCACTCACCTTCGTTTTCTCTCAGTCCATTGTTCTCTCAGACCATTGTTGTCTCAGTCCACATTTTTCGTCAACGTCAAAAGGTATTTTCCCGAACTTTTCCTACTATAATGTTATACTTTTCCTTTCTTTATATTTCAAACGTTTGGACTTCTGTCTTGAAAAACTATCATTGTGTTCTTAAATTATTATTGTGAAGCGTTTAGGGTTTCGGATTCAACTTCTGTCTTCAATATAGTTCTCCAGATTGTTAAATTTATTACTTTTCGATTAACTATATTTTCAGGATGGTTGTATCTAGCGACAAGTATTTCCTTGCCACTGTGTCATGCCAAGTGCACAAGATCGGCAGTCTTATTAAGGATAAACTGACCAAGGAACAGCTGCAAATGTTCGACAAAACAATTTTTGGTTCATTGCTGAATGTGAACATGGTCTTCAACGGCCAGTTGATCCATCATTTCTTGCTGAGGCAGATACCTGAAGATGGTAACGCAGATGGAATCTATTTTTCAGTTTTGGGGAAGAACATCCGCTTTACCCAAAAGGAATTCAACATCATAACTGGATTGTGGCCAACAAACAATCCATTGGAGAAAGATTGGGATAGCAAGCGCCTACAAAGTCTTCTATTCGGATCAGAAAATAAGAAACTAATAACATGCTTGGAAATTGAGGAAATTTTCAAGAATTTTGAGTCTACAAATGATAACTATGCTGTGAAGGTCGCCTTGGCTGTCTTTATAGAAACTGTGATGGTCGGGAAGGATAAGAAAACACAGTTTGACATGGATATTTTGGGAAGAGTTGATGATGAAGAAGCATTTAAAAGCTTCGATTGGTCAACTTTCTTCTACACTCGTCTGCTCAATAATTTAAAGACAAGTCTCCAAGGAAAAAAAGAAGCATACGAGCTGAAGAAGACAACAAGTTCCAAAGCAGTGTCATACTACAACATCAAAGGCTACGTACTTGCTTTTCAGGTGATTTTTATTTGTTCATACACTTTAAGTAAATGGCAATTGAACATCAAAGTTTAACATATTTGTTTAAATGTTGTAGGTGTGGGCTTATGAAGTACTCTCAACTGCAAATGAGCACCTGGCCACAAGAAACAGTAAGGAATTAATCCCTAGGATATTGAGATGGAATTGTACGCAAGCTCCATCTTACAAAATGTTGCAGAAGAACATATTTGACAACAAAAATGTAAGTAAAACTTGTCAGCGATCGTTTAATACAATTACACGATCGTTTAATACAATTACATTACAGACTGTTGTTCAACCTAAACTGAAGATGTCAACCCAAGAGAAGGCTTTCATGGAGAGTCGCATTCGAGGGGATGATAACATGCAAATGGAGGACAATGAATCCATTGGAGCAATGAACAACAAATAATTGGAGCAATCAGACTCATCTTCACAAAGAGAACAACTGTCACCCCAAAGACAACAAAGTCAAACAGTGGCTGACGAGTCTGAAATGCATCCAATCACCAAAAAGAAACATTTCAGATCAAAGAAGTCCAATGACAAAGAAGAATAAAGTCATTCAAAATCCTACAAGAAACTGAAGAAGAAAATAAAAGAAGTTCGTAAGGATTTATCCACACTGACTTCTATAGTCTGTAGGATGGATGACACAATCATAAAGCAGTCATTGGAGCTGTATGAAATGAAGCAGATGCTGGAAGATTGGTCCAGGTAAAATTTGTTTTCATAATACATTAGTTACACGATCGTATAACTTTGATAGACGATCGTTTATCAAAGTTACGCGATCGTTTAACTTTGATAGACGATCGTTTATCAAAGTTACGTGATCGTTTACTTTTATATACACGATCGTTTAACAATACATTATTTTTTTAATTTTATGTTCGTTTTTATTTGTTGATTAGAATCAAACTGAAAATCAAGGGAATGATCATACTGATCAGAATGACAATGAGTATGTTGTTCAAGAACAACATACTAAACAACAACCTACTGAACAACAACATACTGAATAACAACATACTGAACATCAAGAGGAAACCCAAAGGTTAACATTTCATTCATTGTTTACTAGTTTATAAATACCTAACAATTGTATTTTTTTTCTTTTTCTCATTTTTTTCTCATTTTGTTTAGGAAACATCAACAGGAATGTGGTAGTGATATAAGCATAGACGGCAGGGATGCAGACTTGCTAATGGCTATAAGAGATATATCGGATAGTCTAAGTGATAGAATTCAGAAAGAAACAGACCTGCCACAAATGATTACTACCCTTCCACTTGTGAGCCAACCTCTTGCACTTTGTGAATTGGCTCCAATAGATCAAACTGTACAAATTGTAAATGAAGAATCTCAACTGGTATGTATACACAACAAATTTGTAGTCGTTTGAATTAATAGTTTGTTACTTGTTTAATACGATTACATTGCAGGAAACAACAAAAAAAACAGGTTGAGATTCAAAAAAATGATGAAGCAGTTACTTTGGTTGAAAAAGAACCAGTAACTGTGCCTAATAAAGATGAACAAGAAAAACCAATAAAGAGAAGAAAGCTATGTAAAATAGAAAATAAAAAGGTGCAAGATGAAGATGAACAAGGTAATCCACCCACAACATCTACTCAGATCATATCAGAATCTACAAAACCTGTGCCAGATGTGGAAATCAGAGAAGTAGATACATATAATCCGATGTGGCAAGTGGATCCAAAATTATGGGAGGAATACTTACAATGGAAAAGATCAAGAAAAACAACCCATGAACAAAGGAAAGTAGTCTCCACAACCAGAAAGAAAAACTTTTTCAGACAGCTTGAAGAAAACACATGGGTACATGGAGACGTAAGTACTCTTCCCAAACGATCGCTTCTATTAACTAAACGATCGCTTCTATTAACTAAACGATCGTTAAGTTAATATTACACGATCGTTTATACTCTCCTTTCATTCACTAAACGATCGTTTATTTTTTCTTTGTAGACATTGGATTTGCGATTATCCCACTAGCAGAATAAAATGTTGCATCTCAAGCACCTTTGCAAGCGTTCTTTTAGAATATTACATTCCTCGTTTCTAGTAAGTTGTTATTGTTTAATTTTTTTTTTTTGTATAGAAATTAAACTGCATCATTATACTCCGACTAAATTTTTTGACTTGTTCTTCAAGCTTGGAATCAATAAACCAGACTGCATTGTTTGGAACCATATTTTCGATACTCATCTGGTGACACCAGATAATAAGAAAGCTGAATGGACAGACCTAACAGCACACCTAACTATTGACAGAAAAAGATGTGGAATACTATTTCAACACAGTTGTTGGTGATTACGACCAAATACCAGGGTGGGGAGATGTCAACTACGTGATTAGCTGCATCAACATAAAAGAACATTGGTTGGCTATTGTAGCTGATATGAGAAAATGCAAGATCTACGTGTTCGACTCAATGCCAAATTATGTTGAGCAGAAACTTGTTGATGAAGCTCTTCAAATGCCTGCACGATGCATCGCCTCACTCGAAATTGCAATTGGAGTCAACCTCCATTCAGATCATTTGACATATGGCCCTTGGCCAATACACAGATCGAAGGCCACATTACAGAAAGGGCGTTCATTGGATTGTGGAATTTTCTGTTCTAAATTTGCTGAATGCATTGTAACTGATAGTGACATTGGTTGTCTAACTGTGCCAAACATGAAACTGTTTAGACAACAATATGTGCTGGAACTTTGGGCCAATAAATACTTTTGCTAAATAAAAAAATATATATTTCGTTCTTGTACTTTTGAGTTAATATTTGAATTCGTTTATATTATTTTTTTTATGTAATTTTTATAGAGAGAATAACATATTATAATTTTAAAATTTTGTTATAAAATAAATACTTTGTGATATTTTCAATTAAACGGGGCCAAAATTGAGAAAGAGAGTTAATATTTGTATTCGTTTAGATACATATCACAAAATATTCGTGTAGAGAAATACTCATCGCGCACATATGTTTAAGCGATCGTTTAGTAAAGTCTGAACGATCTTCTTAATAAACGTCAAAATATTAAGCGATTGTTTAGTAAAGTCTAAACGATCGTTTAGTAAAGTTTAAACGATCTTCTTAATAAACGATGTTTAAGCGATTTCCTAAACGTTCAAGTGAAGAGTATTAAGCGATCGTTTATATGTATGACACTAATGTAAAAGATCGTGCACATATCTTTACACGATCGTTTAGTAAAGTCTTAACGATCTTATTAAAATCATAAAAAATATTAAGCGATCGTTTAGCTACAAGTAGTTTTACAACATAGAGAATAATCGATACTACTAATTGAAATGTCAATTGATACTAATTGAAATGCAACATAGAGAATAATGGAAAAGCCAATTGATACTTGTGATTTATGTAAATATTTCAATACATAGGAGTGTTGGTCCATAATTGAAATGCTAATTGTTTTCTAAAGTAGGACATGTTTTCTTGACATAATGTATCTAAACCAACACCAGCAGCTATGTACTCAAAATACTTAATTGTGAATACGCTACAATCACTATTATTTCGTTGAAGTGGAATTGAGTCAATAATGACAACTGGCCAAGGTTCCTTGTATGTCGATGATCTACCTCTCCTATCAAAGAAGCCAGTACTATCTAACAACTTTGGCAGCAACTCTCGAATGGGCAGTAATATGTTTGTCATCTCTTCGGCAGTTGTAAGTGACAGAAACGAATCTCATACCTTCACTTGACAACTTACCAAATCCAAGCATAATAGAACCCAATGGTTGCCATGGACATTGAATGGAGAGTAAACGTAATCAACACTTGCCCAAGGATCTTGGAAGTCTTCTTTTGACCCGACAACATAGTCAATCAACCTATACACTTCGTTCCAGTCAAACGGGCAATTCTCTTTAATACATTCTTTGTATAGGGGCCACTTCGCAACTAAAATGCGCTGCAAAGAAAAACATACAAACGGGAATATCAGACCAAAAGAAAAATATCAAACGCAAATACATACATAAAGTAACGTGACGATTCCAAACCATAAAGATTGTGTCTGCAGTTGTGAAGTTCTGAGAAGAAGGTATCCCGGCTACCTTAATCTTCAAGCGAATGAAAAGAAAAAGTGCATCCAAATGCTAATAGAAACAAAAGTAAGCAGTAAATGTATAGAACCATAACAATGAAAAAATTATAATGGCATAAATGATAAGATAATCCCTTACCTCATCCGCCAACCACCGGTGACACATAAACAAGTCTCTAAAAAAAACCTTCGATTTTTTCCCATGAAAGGTTTCACGCACCTCATCGTCTGTACGCTTGTCTATAATCCAAGCTCGAAATCTATCTAAATGGACGTCAAGTATTTTGTGCATTGGATCATAAACAATTGGTTCAGACTGAGAGGTGCAGGTGGTTGATGTCACAGACCGTTTAGGTAGAGTTGTGAATGGGGTTGATAGGTAAACACTTGCACGCTTCCTACGGGTGGGCCGAACGTGTGGTCGTTGAGTGAGAAATGGTTCTATCTCTGTGACGTCGTCATCGTCAACGACATCTATTGGCTCCTCTAAACCAATATCAACCTTCTCTCCAACACATCTTCGTCGCCCTATGAAAGCTCATAATGCATTAGTGTGGATAATGATAGAAATTAAACATCAATATTAGCAAGAACATGGAACCAAACCTTCTTTTTAAGTTCAATGTGTTCATCCTCCTTTGGCATCCTCAACCAATTAGGGGTACCGCCTGTGTCAACATCTTCGGTCTTAGCATTATCCACTTCTTTACTTTCTAATGTATGATCTACTAAGCCTTCAGACACCTTGCGGTCCCCTTCGTCATCCTATGGAACCTCAAAATGAATTAGCGAGAACATGCAACTTAACGTATGAGTAATTACCAAATATGAAACAACTAACGTCAATACACTTAACAGTTTCATTCCTAACCTTTCTTTGAAGTCCAATGTGCTTCAATATGGTTGACATCATGCCCTTCATTCGTCAATATCTGATTTTATACTATTAAGCTGCCCTTCAACAACCGCTACTCGATCTTGGAGATTCTGAATAGCCTTTTTCATCTTAGTCTTGGACTTCTGTTTCTTACTCTTTTTGAAGTCATCTTCATCATTAACAACTTCTCTTACTCTTTTTGAACCACCATTCTTCGACTGAATAATGGTAGATGAGCAAAAGTTTTCAAAAAGTTCACCTGAAGCAATTTTCAACTGCTCCTCTTCAGGTGTCATCTCAATGACCGCCTTAATTATAAACTGCAAATAGAAAAAGGCAAATGTATTTAGGACAAAGAAATAAGCACAAAATCATGCGATCCTTAAGTAAGTTACTATTGCTTGCTACTTACCATTGGCGAGTCAAACACCTGGCTTATAGTTTGGGACTTTGGTGATTGTTGGCACACCCACCTCAGCATTCGTGGTATGGCATGATCGTTTACTTTATCTACACCACATCCAATGATGGTTGGTATAGACTTATATGCCCAAACCTATTCGACATTTGACAAACAAGTTTAAGAAGTGCCACAAGATATATATAGATATATAAACAAGTGGTTTCACAATCGTTTGAAAACAACTAAACGATCGTTTAATAGAATTAAACAATCGTTAAAAACAACTAAACGATCGTTTAATAGAATTAAACAATCGTTAAAAACAACTAAACGATCGTTTAAAACAACTAAACGATCGTTTAAAACAACTAAACGATCGTTTAAAACAACTAAACGATCGTTTAAAACAACTAAACGATCGTTTAATTTTAAATGTATGCATAAGTTTTGAAGTAAGAAGTAAGAAGTCACATACCTGTAATGCATGCGGAAATCCATTGATAGTATATTTTTTTGTCTGTGTTGATTTCTTCTTTCCCTTGGCATATTGCTTGTCCAAGGCTCTTTTCAAGGCACTTAGCGTGCGTACAAAAACAATCCAACCTCAATCATAATTATTAAATGTATTCCAATCATCAGCAATCTTGAAAAAACCAATGTCGACTTTGGTTCGCCTATCTTTTCCCAACAAAGATATCTCTATAAAGTAGACTAAAGCTAATTTCACAATATCATCGTCATCACCCTCGTATTCCAAAAATATATCCTCTAAGTCGCTAACATAAATACACTCCTTGTCTTTAAAAAACTTCTCCAACAGTCGACTATTCCCAACCAACTGAATATAGTTTCTTTAAGGACCCCATAGTCCAGTTATGATGTTAAACTCTCTCCTACCGAAAGTACAAACAACGCCCCCTAGTAAGAAACTTATAGAATCCTTTCCTTCATCTTCCACCTCCCTTAACAGTAAGTAGTGGATGAGTGGCCCATTAAAGACAATATTTAGGTCCAAAAAGTGCCCAAACTTTGTTTTCCTAAATAAGGCTAATTGATCGGGTTTGAGTTTGGCCTTAATATTATGTGTTGTCTTTTCTAAATGAGACAAACAACTTACTAGGGAATAAAAATGATGGGAAGGATTAATCTTGTACAAGGGTTCGTCGGTCGATGTCGATGTCATGATTGAAGCCTGAAGAAAAAGGAACAAATTCCAGCAAATAAGTCGATTCCAAAACCAAACATTTACAGCAAATATATTGAAAATGGGTTACAGATAAAACTCACTGAAATAAGAGAAAACGCTCAAAGTTGATTCTTAGGTTCGAAAAGGAGAAGCGACGAAATGCACTGGAGGACCGACGATAAACGAACAGTCAAAGTATTTTCGAAGAGCAGAGCGGGAAATTTTAAAAGCCAACGAAAGGACATGTTTTTTTTTTACTTCAGGTGTTTTACGCGAAAAAGAAGGAAAAGCGAACATGGGTAGGCGAAAAATTCAATAGAGAGGGATAGAAATTTAATGAAGGGCATTTTTGTCCATTCACACCCAAATTGTCCTAAAAGTCTTTCTTTTGAAAACTTGTCCCAAAATTCATTTAAACCTCTTTTTTTAACCTATTTTTGGCAATTTCCCAAAGTTATTGACGGTTGCTAAAAACATCAAGAATGGTGAACGTTGACAGTTTATGACCGTCAAGTATTTAATTTTTCATGACAGTTTAGAACCGTCAAGAGTATAAGTGTTAATGACAGTTTAAAACCGTCAAGAATGTGAGTATGCATGACAGAAACCATCAAGAATAAGAATATTTATGACATTTTAAAACCGTCAAGAATGTTTTTTCATGACATTTAGGAACCGTCAAGAATGTCGTTGGTTATCACAGTCAAGAAAGCTTTTGTTCATGACATTTCAAAACCGTCAAGCAATTTTCTATTTTTTAATTGTAATTTATTTATATTTTTGTTCATGTATTATGCTCTCATTGGTCCTGTATAGTGATCCAACAATTGTTCCATAAATAGATATAAACGATAATATTCATCAAATATAAAACCTTTCACCATATCATTTCCAAAACTTTGCAAATATTAGAACTTTCATATATAACAATAACATAGATAACATTTTTACAAAGGAACTGAGTACACGAAATCTATCGAATTTCCCTAAAGGGACAAATACAAGCAGAATAGAAACTAAATCTTGGTAATATATTTTTACAAAGAAACTAAATACAACAAGGTATTGTCGTGAATAACGAAATTACAACAAGTCTTGTCACTAACCAAACATCAATCACTTTCTTGATAGCTTCATCACTACAATAGATCGATCGGATATTGGTGCAAGACCTAATAAAAACACAATAGTTTTCAAGAGTTACAAAGTAGGTTCAACACTTTACAAGAGATTAAAATGATCAAAGTGAAGCTTAAGAACCAAAAACTAAAGAGAGTAATACAATCCACCAACTAAATAAAACACATCATGTAATATAATTCATGTAAAAGAGGTTCCTAAAAAGTGTTTAAGTGACACACTCGCTCTCCAAACAAACTAAATGACCCAGCTTGATCCCTCTTCAATATTTTAAGCATTATATCTTCATTTCAAAATTCAAATCGTAAACAAAAATAGAAATGGAAAAAGAAGATTCAACCATAACACAAATGAAAGCTCCAAACCTATACCTCAAAATTCAGTACATAAACATCAAAAAAATCTAAATTGAATACAGAATAACCAACAAGAAAAGTCCTAAATCTTACCGAAATTTTGTCTGGGTATTTTTCTCTAATTCGGGCAGCCTCAGCATGTCTCTTATTTGCAAAAAAAAAACAAACGAAAAACAAAAGAACAAAAACATATATGATTTTGATTTGAAAAAGAGATTATAAAAATACAGGATTCCATAGAAAGCTCAAGAATATACCAAAATCATGCTCTTGCTTGAATGAGCTCATAGACATTTGTCACAAAAAAAAAATTCAACTTAGTATGCTTCACAAGAGATTCAATAAGGAAGTTAGAATCATTAGTGTCTACTTGGAGAAGTAATTTATCCAAATTATGCTATTACAAATCCTTAAGAGATACTTCAAGAGTTTTACGGGTTATATATGAGGAAAAAAACAGAAACAAGAGGAAGAAACGTAGATAAATTTGACCTTGAGTGGTAGTGCTTAGCCTTTAAACTTAGACTAAGAACATAGCCACAAAAATGATGTGAAGAGTCAATGAAATAATAGTTTTGATTACAAAGATTTGTTTTGTGATGAACTTACTATAATTAACTTAACTTCTCCTTTGAGCTACTTTAAAACAAATAAATAACTTACTATCAGGTAAACAATTCCATTGTAATAATTGATTAATTACTCAAGTTCAATATTAATTCAAACTAATGGCACTTCTATTGTATTCTTTCTGAGCTTCTGCAAAGTTGCACCGTTATATCGAACTTATTAAGCAAAAAGAGAGGGGAATCTGAAAGAATCATATACCACCAATTTGATCCTTCAAAAAGAATTAAATATACAATTCGTATCCGGTACAACTACAATTAACAGAACGTATTTGCTTATCCCCCCCCCCAACCTTAGGTTGAAAGATGGAAATGGTGAAGGTCAATATCCGAGGTCATCCTTCCTTGTCAATTGTACCGGTGAGTGCTTGTTCATTTGTCATAGTATTTTTATTTGTTTGATCTTTGATCTCTTTTAGTGGCTGTAATTATTCAACTAAAACATCAATGCAGGTGATGTTTGTAGGGGGGATACTGTTCTGTTCACTCAGAAAGTTTATGCAAAGTACCTGTAACGCCCCAAATTTTGGATGTTTAATATTATTTGATTTGTGATCATGTGATTTTGTTAGACATTACCTAATGGTGGTGGTGATTGGGAGTTGTGTTAATTGGATACATTTGAGGATACTTGATTAATGAAATTTTGGTGGTGTAATAATTAAGTTTTGGGGATAAAATAATTTCTTTATTTGGATAATTAAATTTGGTAGAGTTATTTGTTGAAGATAAGATAATTGAGTTGAGGGGAGAGAAAAATTGAATTATTTTGGTTTAAAATCATGTGATATTTTATTTAGAAAAATATATATATACATATTTATAAAAGGGAGTGTTGTGATTGGTTGATTTTGAAAGTAAAGGAGATTGGGGAGTTTTAAATGAAGAGAAAGAAGATTTGGTTGTTTTGAAAATTTTTAGAAATAGGAAAAGGAGGAAAATAATAATAAATGTATTATTATTATTGGTTAAATAGGTCTTGGGAAGTGGGTTATCTTCTTCACAAAAAAGGGAAAAAAAAGAGGGAGGAGACCAAACCCTAACCCTAGTGTCGTCGTCGTCGCCGTCGCCTCCCTTACGAAGTCACTGCAGCCGCCGCCGTAGTCGTACCGTGCGCCAGCGTCAGCCATCGCCTCCGTCTCCAGCCATTCGCGGGCATCGAGTCGTCTCGCCAAGGAGTAGCTGTCGACCCGCAGCCATCGTACGCCATCGAGCTCCAGCCGCGGATTCAGTCGGATCGTCCCCGCACCAGCCGTCCCGTGTGAAGCGAAGCCCGCGTCGCCCAGCCGCTCGCTCAGCCACGTCGTCGCACGTCGAGTGCCACCCGTCGAAGTCTGCGAAGCCGAGCCGCGCCCACACCTCCGCAACCCCAGTCGATCCGCGTACCCGACCCGAACAGTCGCACCTCGCCTTCGACCCAAAACTCGACCCGCACGCCCACGTTTTCTTCATCGCGTGAAGTCGAGCCGCCAGCTGCTAGCCGCGCACGAAGAAGCCGAGCCGCCCTCCAGCCGAGCACGCGCGCGAGTCGTACGCGATCCCCGAGCTGAATTCTCTACTCCCAGCCGAGCCGCCAACCTTTCTGAGCCGTCAAGCCTATTTTGGTTCGTTTCCCACCTATTTTGGTAAGTTGATTGGCTTTTTGGCATACCCAGCAAAAACTTAAAATTTTTTGAACCTAAATAATTTATTTGGATTAAATTAAATTATTTCTCTTCAAAGGACAGCTTGGACCAATTGATTTGTGGAGTGTAAGATTTCTCTAGTTAAGGGCCATCTCGTTGTAACCCCGACCTCGGGTGAGTTATTCCAACTGAATTCTTGAGTCCTTGGTCGTTTAATGCTCAAGTTATGAAGATTGGTGTTTTCTAACCATTTAAGACCTCGCGGCTTGGAAAGCGTGTTTTTCTTGCTGTTAGAACTCGTTTGAACAAATCTCCAGGTAAGAGATTCTACTACTAGCCCTACGAGTAGAATTAAGAGATCGCATACATTCTTGGTTATGTACATTGATGACTAGACTGCATAACGACATGTCAATTAATGAGGATATGATATGACATAATGATGTGATTTGATGTGATGATATGATATGACATGATGTTGTGGTTTGATATGATAATATGTTTTGACATGATGATGTGACATGAGGATAGGAAGTGACATGATGACGTGATGATGCTATGTTATGTGTATGATATGGTTAGGGTGCATGTTAGCTTATCCTATTAGAGTCGTACCTGCATGGGTATCCTTCGGGATCACCACCTATTTAAGACTGCGTAGTCCGACGGGATCGCCAGTCTGGCATTGATATAGACATGATTCAAGTGATTCACGGGATCCTCGCAGCCCGATTATCTTAGCGTTTCCTCCGGGTACGCTACAAACCAGTTTGTCCTAGGTGTTCCCTTGGGTCACCAAAGACCATATTTGTTCCTACGGGAGCACATGTAGCACGTGTTTGAGAACGTGTCAGTTCTTGGGTACCATTTTCAAGACTCTAATAGGAAATTAACAGGCACCTAGCGGGACTAGTAGTGGGTCCCTTACTGAGTATTTTATACTCACTCTTTCCATTTCATTTTTTTCAGGTAGGGGCAGGGGTAAGGGCAAGGGCAAGCTGGCGAGCGACTAAAAGTGACCGTGGCGAGCCATTGGGATCTCTTGCTTCCACTTTATATTTGAGTTTAGACCTTAAATGTTTGCATTTTAGTTATACCTTATTCATTATTTTATTTCTTTAAAATTAGATAGGGCCCGAGTTAGGATTTTATTTTTATACATGTCGCAAATTACTTTGATTTGGCTTTTAAATAATTTAAATTTTGAGGTTTTGTTTCATTTTGTCCAAACTTTATAAACTTTATTTGTTTTATTTAAAATTAGTAATGGCTTCGATTTAGTATAAGGAGTTGGGTCGTTACAGTACCCAAACAACTTACTCTTCCACCACTATTCTTGTGCTATATATTTTGGATTATACTTCTAATTCTTGTAGTTTACTTCTTAATAGGTTTGATAAAGTAACTAGGCATAGAGGGCTCACAGGGAAGAGAAATGTAGCAGGGAAGGTAATAAGGGAGAGTTATGGTGCAAGCAAACAGTAGCATACTTTTATTGTAAGGTTGTTTTTCTAAACTAATCATTTTCTCCAATCTCCATAATGTAATTCAAATTGTTTATGAATATTAAGATCAATTTGTTTGCATCTAATTTTCACTGCAATGATTATGTAGCAGTCAACAAGTTCTTTCTTTTCTATGTTCTTTGGCTTATATATCTTTCCATTTGGGACTCATGTTTCCAACACTTGTGACATTAAAAATTGAACTAGTAAAAACTATCATTAAAAAAAATGATAGTTTCAAATTCTAAGTAACAATGAACTATTAAATCAAAGATCTCAAACAATGCACTACAAGCCATAAGTACAATCAAAAGAGAAAAAATGTTTGTTTCTAGGCTATCCCAAAGGTAGAAAGTCAAATTCTAAGTAACATCATGGAGTAACAGTATACCTGAATCAAATGCCACACACATCGCCAAGCTTCATGAGAAAATACAAGAGCCATGATTTCTACAAACCTGTGACGTACGAAACCAGTGATCTAAACTTATGAAGATACAATATGACTAAATTGCCACCAGTAAGTAGTTATAAACTCTATCTCACAAGTCTTCATAAAGAAGAGATTCCAATGTGTAGAAAAGCTTCTAGAGGACTAAATTCAAGAATAATTAAAAGGTGATCTGGTGTTAATATCTCCAACTAAGGGAGAACCATAATTGTGAAAGAGAAAAATTACGCAGCACAAGGAGGCAACCGAGGGTCGCTACACCAACCTGGTTACTCTTCTGTATCCCTATTTCAGCATCGAAAATGTACATGTCAGTATCCAACGTTAAACATGAAAGGTGAGAACCTAAATTACCAACCAGAAGAAAAAAAAAAGAGACTTACGTATGAACCTCTCTATCACCTCTCCTCTTTGTCATTTTCCATGTCAACAGCAGAAATAGTTTTTATGGATTTCTGCAGCAAACAACCAATAACCCAGAAATTCCTAAACACCACATTATAATCAATATACTGAACAACTTACAGTCACAACCATAGGGATGTAGATAACTTCACATTCTCCCCTAAAGGGAACAAATTGTGTTGCATAATAGAAAACCACAAAGGAATAAATGCATATAATTGTTCAGATTCTCTGAGAGATGAAAAACAAAAGGAAGGCTCCAATTTTAAATTGCTTACGTTCTGTAGACCCAAATAGATAGACTTTCTCCCCGTACAGTTTTTTCCCTTCTTACAAGTGTTTAGTTAAATTTCGTACCGAACAAATTTGTACAGATAAATAAATGAAGACAAAAACAAATAAATGAATAAACTCAAATTCTCAAATTATAAAATTAAATAAATTTAAAAAAAATTACCAAACGACCTATTCATCTAGTCATAAAACAATAGGATCCATCGTCCTCACAATAAAAAATAATCAGCAACTATATGTACAATACCCAACAAATCGACCTACTAAACAATAGCGTACATGAAAATATAATATAACAAGAGGTGAAACTAAAAAAACACCACACAATAAGAAACAAATTGGAAAAAAAATGGAACAATTAAAATGAACATAGTAAAAAACACCATACAAACCATAATTTGTGCAGAACCAATAATAATAATAATATAATTAAAGTGAAACAAAACAACATACCCGACGCAAAATTGGCAAGCTTAAACTACAAAATTAAAAATAATGTTATTAACTATAAAAGACAAACCAAACACAGACAAAAGGGTGAAGATATTTAAAACCATCCAAAAAATAAATTATACATCCAATCTTAGAAACGAAATATAAGATCCAAATTTTTAACAATAGTAGTAGAACAACAGCAAAAAAAAAAAGTTCAACCATCCTATGAGTGTACTAAGTTTGAATCTCCCCTAGTCCCAATTGTTGAACTTAAAAAAACAAAAATAAAGAACGACAAGAGATGTTAAATAAAAAAATAAAAGTGAAGAGACAGAAAAAAGGAGAAAATAAGTGAATTGCACTCTTAAAGGCAATAATGAAACAAAAGAAAAAAAATTCTTTAAAAGATAATTAGAAAACGAAGAGAAGAATCAACAAGAAAAGAAACAAACATATACCAACACAAAGAAATTATCTTCCAGAAGAAATGTTATACCAACAAGAAAAGAAACAAACATATACCAAACATTTGTACAGTTTTTCAGCTCAGAAATTTCCAATCCTCACCCCGAAGCTTTATCAAGATAGTAAGGAACTTGCAAACCACCAATAACCCAGAAATCCCTAAACATCACATTACAACATAATGTTACACAGAAAAAATTACTTGTTGCTAAATCTTCAAATTCCTACAGAAAGCACACATTCAAGAGAAAGAGAGAGATACCGAATGTGAACCGGAGGATAGAGAGATTGAGTTGCTGATTAGCTGAGTTCTTAGAATCGTCAAGACGAGCAGAAATTATTGGATACTTCGTCTTAGTTTTAGAGTGAAATGGGAGAGTGGACGTCAACTTGGACCGAGTCACGTCGGCAGAGGCAGGGTCACGAACTTACGGTGGTGGAGAGAGCTAGAATCGTCGATGTATGGTGGTGGGCACTAGGGCACGCAGTTGAGAGAATAGGATTTGGAAATTTGTGAAGAAGGGAAGAAGAAAGGAAAGAAATCGTGGGTATGGAGAAAGGTGAGAGAGATAGGAGAGAGGGGGCACGCAAGGGAGTAATTTTCGTGGGTTTAGGTTGTGAAGAAAGGGGAATTTGGGGTTTATGTTTTTTTAAAAAATAGTTTTTTATTTAAAAAGTAAAAAGAAATTAGGTTTTTTTAAAAGAAATTATGTTTTTATTTTTTTCAATTATTTAGTAATTCTTGACGTTTCTGAAACGTCAAGGAAAATCCTCTTACTTGATGTTTTAAAAATGTCAAGAAATTTTAAAATTACTTCTCTCCGCATTTTCATCAAAATTCTTGACGTTTTAAAACATCAAGAATTTAATCGATATTACTTGACGTTTTAAAAACGTCAAGGATAACTACATATTATTTGACGTTTGAAAAACGTCAAGAATGTCAAATTTATAAAAATTCTTGACATTTTAAAACGTCAAGAATTTAATCGATATTACTTGACGTTTTTAAAACGTCAAGGATAACTACATATTATTTGACGTTTGAAAAACGTCAAGAATGTCAAATTTATAAAAAAATCTTGACGTTTTAAAAACGTCAAGAATTTAGAAGATAATCCTTGACAGTTTATAACCATCAAGAAAAGGTTCATATTTCTTGACGGTTTAAAACCGTCAAGAAAGCTGAAAATTGACTACCCTTTGTCTTTTCATAAAAATCTTGACGGTTTTCCTATTAAACCACCCCTTTCTTGACGTTTTTTCTAAAAATCGTCAAGAAAGCCTCTTTTTCTAGTAGTGATTATTCTCACAACCCTATAAATAGAGGTTATAGAGATCATTTGTATACACACCACAATTGAGTTCAATTGTCTTCTCTTCTTATTCTCTTCTCTATTCATCTCTTTGGTTGTTTCATTGTTCTTTATTTCATAACACGTTATCAGCACGAGTCTCTACTACTTTGAAGGCTTTATAGAAATTGATTTTGATTCTTGTTAAAGACCTGCTAGAATTATCTCCATAATTTTTGAGGTATTTAGAATTTCGTCTAAATATGGTGAGTATTTTGATTTTGATGATTTTGTCGTATATGCATGTATTTGGTATATTCATCATCTTCTCATCACCATCATCCATATTTCTTGAATTTAAACATAAAGTTGAAAGAAGATGAATTTAAACATTTGATAACTAAGTATGCTATATATGTTAATTGTAACATTGTTTTGCTAAGGTACATTTGTTATTAGTTTTACAATTTGATTTGATCGAACTGAAAAGCTTTACTCATATTTTTATATGTTCGACAAAAGTTGCTTGTAGTTTATTCTCATACTTTGGTAGAATGACTAAATAGAAAAAATTGGCAATTGCATATATTTAATGAAAAAACGATCTTTAATTTGGTTTCAAGTTATGTATGACATTTCATGGTAAAATTTTGTGATGTTAAATTTTGGGTGCATGAGATATGTATATCATGACATATATGTTGAATAAGTATATATTCAAACTTAAATTCTATTTGAAGTATATGTATAAATGTGTGTATGGTTACTAATTTAAACTATAAATAATTTTCATATTTGTTGAGGAATAAAATTTATGTTTGAGAAACTTAAATAACCTTGTTTTGAGTGATCCAAAATAGGAAAGATATTGAATAATCAAGTATTTCTTGACTTTAATTTTTTTTGTTAAATCTTATAAATTTGTCATATATGCTATATCATTTTAGATGTATGTTATAAACGTTCTAATATTATTTAGATTAAGGTGGTAATCATGCCTTATTTTTAAATATAATTCTTATATTTGAAATATTTGATTGAGGTGTTTTTCTAATTAATTTATATGAAAGTTTAAATTAGAATATTTGTTTTCCTAATTCGATTTCATTTTACTTAACAAATATAGTTGTAATATTTATCTTCTATATATACACGTTAAGATTATATAATGTTAATGTTGTTTTTCAAATATGAGAATAAATTCTCAATGTTGTCTTCGAAACTTATTTGATTGTTGAATATTTAAATTATTCTCAAGTGAACTTTGTGAATCTTACAAATTTTATATGTTGTGATTATATATATTTGATTAAATTCTTTTATGACAAAGTTTATAAAAGTTATGTATAATTGTTAATTACTTCTTAAACTCAATGTTGATTTAATGCATCTGAAGTTGCATAAATCAGTTAATGCTCATTGTTTTTGCCGTGCACTAGTAGTTGCACATATCAAAACATCTTTTCTCTTACAATATCAATTTGAGAGAGAAAGTTTGAAACAGTATATTATATAAGCATATGTTTCTATAGAAAAAAATGGTAAATTTTGATCAAATAGTTTAATAGCATTCTCTGAAGTGAATGTTACAATATTTAGTAAGATTAAAATTATGTTATTAGAGAAGTGTTTATTTGATCAGAACTATGCATATTTGTACGAGAATTTTATTTTCCAAATATGTATTGAAAAAAATACAATAATCTTGATTAAGAGTCTATTTGAAAAATTAAAATCCATAACGATGAAAAGGAGAATGATGTATGAAAGCAACCTTTGAGAAATTATTTGTATCTCTCGAAGAGATCATAGTTTTTATTTTAACCTTATAAATATGATATTATTTGAATATCACAGATTACTTACAATCTCCTGAAGAGATGATTATTCTTTTATCCATTTATATATATAGATGAAATATTTAGGTTTCCTTTTAATCTCTTGGAGAGAATAAGAATAATTGATATTTATCTGTTGCATATAGTATATCTATGCATATTATACTTAAAACTAAACAATACATCTTCAAGGTTTGATAGTCTTGATATACTTTACTATCTTTGTAAATTTATCAAAGTGAAGTTTAGTAAATTGGAAAGGTATATGTTGTAATCGATATCATATCTAGAGAGATTGATTATAAAAATAATATATTATATATGCATATTATATAATTTTCTGCGGTTAGTGCATATATAGAAAATTTGTCTACTTTTACTTCTCAATTATATTACACACACATTTGTGTAATTGATATATATGCAACAATAAACCTGAAGTTCATTAATCTAAATATAATTTTCTTTGACATGAGAGTCATTTTGAGTCAATATGAAATTAATGTATGATTGGAAATATACATTGACATCCATTGAAGAACTATAAGATTCTTTCATGTAATAAATTGTCAAGGGGTCTCTTGTTCTCAAGATGTTAATTATCAAACTCTCACTAGTGAAAATTGAAATTGAAACCTCATGCTTTTGGGAAGAGATTCATGATTTATTAATTCTTGTTGGCGCA
Source organism: Cucumis melo (assembly GCF_025177605.1). Taxonomy (NCBI): domain Eukaryota; kingdom Viridiplantae; phylum Streptophyta; class Magnoliopsida; order Cucurbitales; family Cucurbitaceae; genus Cucumis; species Cucumis melo. Next base: position 16,305,636 of record NC_066863.1, read on the forward strand.
TCCTATTGATGGCCATAGATATACTTATTATTTTGATTTAAGAATGCTAGTGAGTTTGCATCCCAAACATTTGATAATTGATTGAGATAAGTGAACGAACATCTTGTAGCTTATGTTTGAATAGAAAAGCTTCTAAATCTGTATGAGATCATGTTTAAGATGATGGAACAATTAAACTCATGATGGATGATATATTTACTATGCAATTTGCTAGTTCTCATTAATGAGACAACTTTTCCAACATTAGGGGGAGAAATTAAGAAAATGTTGGAAAAATAAATTGAATGAAATGCATTGTCTCCTTTTGATCATCATACAGATTGCTTTGAACTAGAAGTTCAAAAGATATCTCATTTGGAATAAAATGATATCAAATCAAATGTAGATGTATTTATAGAACATTTATAATTGTAAGAAAGTGACCGAGTTATAGTGGTTAGAAAGATACCATCTACGAATGATATCCTAGTGCAACAAGTTGTCAATACTACACGTTTGAAGCGTGATAGACAAATGTGAGTTCCAAAGAGAAAGATCCTTGAAGAAGAAATAGTCAATTAATGATCAGTTAAGAATATGGATATTCTAGAAAAAATCCTGAATATGAGTACTCATAAGAATCTTAAAAGTAAATAAGGATAGTAAAGAGATCTCGATAAAATTATATGTCGTGACAAGAAATGGAACCATACTTAAATAACTTGACAACATTTTTGCATACAATGTTGCTCACGATATTATTTATGAAAATAAGCAATATGTACTTAGACATATTGAACATTGTTCAATAACACAAAAAGGATTGACTTATGTGAAAAGAAACAAACCAATCAAAATAAAGTTATATGTTTCAAATCGTGAGAACTAGTTAGACATTTAGAAAATATCGAACATGATGAATACAAGTAAAGTGTTTGTAAAAAAAACAAATAGAAAGTGGGACAAGTTCCATAATAATTATTGCAAAGACTGGTATTGGTATGAGAGATACATATTCTCCTACGGTGGATACAATACTATGAGATATCTAACATATCTTAGTGTGTATGCAAAGCTTAACATATACGTTATGAATGTAGTCATTATACATTGATATAAATTTATTAATAATTATATCCCTGAAGGATTAAATGTTATGAAATCATATGATTCAATAATATGAGAGAAAATATTCCAAACGAATATCATCATCTCTTATTACATTTTTGTTGATACGCGAGGGTATAAAAATAATCCCTATTTGTCCAATTTGATGAAATGAGTAGAAACTCCTGAAGAGATTTCAAAGACAATAGAATTTCTCTTAAAAGAATTTGAGATTATACGTTTTGTCTTAACTTGCAAATAAAGCATAAAGCAAATGAAATTGGACTAGTTATATCTTTGAACTTTCCTAGGGTGGTTCATTCACTTGGCCATGTGAAAAAAAAAATTATATCATTTGGTATCAGAAAGATAACGAAGAACTTGAGGTCTTGAAGAACCATAATTTTGAGAAATAAGTGCACTTGTATCTTTACTAGTTTATCCACTATCTGTTGTAATATTTTAGTAATTTTGTTACATAAAAATAATATTTCTCCAAAAATATTGAAGTATAATTAAACTATGTTATGTTTAATTTAAGAATTATTAGCTCACAGTAATTTATTTATTCTAATAGATCTAATTGTGATATAGTTGATTATGAAGATGCAAGTTATTTATCTAACCCATGCGAGCTAGATCTTACACGAGTTACTTAGTACATATAGAAGATTTTTTATATTATGGCAGCTTATGAAGCAGATCAGAACAATTACTTTAAATCATGTAGCGATATTGATGATGTACAAAACTAACCAATAGTGTTCTTATGTGAAGACAAAACATCAAATGATGACATCAATTCTTCAAAAGAGGCAGACTTATTTACAAAGGCAATTACCAACTCCGACATTTGAAAAGCTTAAGCACAATATTGAAATGTGACAACTCGGAGAATTCAAGTGATGTACTCATGAGGGGGAGACTACTATAATGCCTCAAATTTAAGGTAATTTATTTTTAATTATATTAAGTTTAATTTTTGTAATTTTGGGTGTTATTTGGTTGATTTAATTGATTTATGAAGATTGGATTTTATGAGATATTAGGAAAATATCTAATTGTGTTAGTGTTTGGAGTTTATGAATTATTTGGTTGTATTTGAGAAAATTTGATTGGTTATATAGTTGATTTTATAATTAATTTAAATATTGAAGGTAAGATAATTATATTTAAATGGATAATATAATTAAGTTGGGGTATTTTATTTTTGAAAGATAAAGATGATTGGTTGGAGAGAGAGGAAAATTCAAGTCTAAAAGAAAGATTTGGTGGGATTTAAATGAAGATAGAGAGTGGAAAGATTTTTGGGAAGAGAAAAAGAGAAAAATAAAAATAAAAGAAATTATTTTTATTAAATAGACATCGGGATGTGTGAATCACTATTCATCTTCTTCAACCAAACCCTAAAAACCCTAATCTCACTTTTCATCAACCCTAGCCGTCGCCACCGCACGAAGCCACGAAGGTCGTCGTATCTTCTCCGTCAATCGAAGCCTAGTCGCGTCGTCGTTTCGTCAGCCGTCTCCCGTCATTGAGCTAAGTCGAATCGTCCGCGTGAACCAAGTGTCGTCGGTCGTTCAATTCAGCAACGGAGTCGATCGTCTTCACGCTGCGCGTCTCAGTCGACCATTACGTCGAGTCGTCCGTCAGCCGTCGTTGGAGCTCCACCCCAGCCACGTCGGAGATCGCCACACACCCGAGCACCGAGAGTTATTTTTCCGCCAGTCGAGCGCGCTGACCATCGCAAGCCATCGCGATCTGAGATGTTCTCCGTCAGTCGCATCAAGTCGAGCGCCGTCGACTTCTGCCCCAAGCCATCTTCACGCACCTTAGCTATTGACTTCCACCCCAAGTCGCGCCAGCCATACCCGAGCCGCTTCGCTGCCACATGAAGTGCGAGACGCGCGCGCCTGTTCGAGCCGCCCGCCTTAAGCCGACCCTACCCGAGCTGTGACTATGTCCACTCGAGCCGCCTTCTTCCTCAACCGAGCTGCTAGCCAATTTTCCCCTCCAACCGAGCCGTTTGAGCCGCCAAGCTTCTTTTTAACCCTATTTAACCCATTTTTGATAAGTTTGATTGGGTTTTTGGCATACCCATCAAAGATTAATTTTGGACTTTAAATAATTTAATATTGGATTAAATTAAATTATTTTTCTTAAAGGGCCGTTTGGATCGTTTAGAGGTGGAATTGAGGTCACAGTTGAGGCTAGGTTGATCTCAACCTTGATCTTGGGTAAGTTACTTCGAAGGGATTTTTGGACCTTTATTTCTTTGAGGGTTAAGTTATTAAATTTGGTGTTTTCTAACTATTTAGGAACTTCGCTGCTTGGAAAGCGTGTTTTTGCTGTTAGAATTCGATTAAGCTAATCTCCAGGTAAGAGACTCTACTACTAGACTTTCAACTGAAATTGAGAGATCGCATGTGTATATGGTTATGCATAGACGATAACTAAATTGCATAACTCGATGTTACTGATAATGACTGTCATTGAAATGATAATTAACGCTGATGACTGATGTTATGATATGACTAGTGGTATGTTGATGAGGACGATTGTGTTATGTTTATGATTAGGGTATTTCGGATAAGTATGTTATGATTGTTATGATATGCCATGTTTGTGAAAATGTTATGACATGTTACATGCTACGGTTAAGGTGTACTATTAACTTTTTCTATTAGAGTCGTACCCACATGGGTGTCCCTCAGGATCACCATTTGTGATTGCATAGTCCGACGAGATCACCAGTCCAGTATGACATTGACATTGATATAGACATGATTATGAGTGATTCGACGGGGTCGCTCACAGTCCGATTGTCTTAGTGTTTCCTCCGGGTACACTACATGTAACGACCCAACTTTCCGGACTAAGCTGAGGTCACTACCAAATATCAAAACTCGACCATTCAACATAAAATTTTAAAACGGACCAGTTACGATTCATTAAACATTAGAAACCTTACAAAAGACAGTTTCGGGCCCTATTTTAAATAAATCAAAAAAAATCACAAAATAAAAATATCAAGTCACCAGTTCAGAATCACAAGTCAAAATATTCTGACAAAATACATAGCGGAAGCGATAAGAACACCAGACGCGTCCATATGGCCTTCACGCATCCTTCCTGCCTCTCGTCGGTCTGCCCCTCGCTGTGCCCCTACCTGAAAAGTTAAAGGAAAGAAAGGGTGAGTATAAACATACCCAGTAAGGGACCCACTACTGGGCCCGTTAGGGAACAACAGTTAACTTCCTATTCGGGGGTACCCTACATAACAGTCTAGTGGTTCCGTAGAACGCACATATCAGTCTAGTGCTCCCGAAGGATGCACATATCAGTCTAGTGCTCCCGAAGGATGCACATATCAGTCTAGTGCTCCCGAAGGATGCACATATCAGTCTAGTGCTCCCGAAGGATGCACTTATCCGTAAGGCACACTACCCCATAGATGAAGCTAACCGTCACCCCTCAGTCCATACTAAACGATCTACATCAGTCACATCCCAACGGCATTCATATTACAGTTCCGCCATAGGCTTTGTCAGTCAGATAGTATAGGTTTAAACATCTACACCCTCAATTGCTATACGCATCACCAATTCGCACACCATTAGGGAAAACCCTAGATCCAATCGACTAACCAACCAAAAACCGGACTCACTGTCCTTCCCCGTCCAAACTCCATGAACCACATCCAGACCAGTGTTTTACTACATACTGAACCGTAACTTCAAGGTCCATCAACATAAAATCTCAATCCACAATTAGCAGTCACAGTATATTTACATCAGACAAAATATAATATCAGTACTTAACAGTCAACACGCATACAGTTATTCAGTACAGTCACTAACGTGTAATCCCCTGTGGATTACTACGTTTTCAGCCTGGACTCGGGGTCCAGTAGTAGGAAAACCCTTACCTGATACTCGGTTATGCCCCTCGATCGAATCCACGCTCAACGGATCAACCTGAACGAAAACACAAGGGTTTTAGTTGATGACTCTAGTAGAAGTCGCTTTAAAAGGTTCGAAACGACACCCGTTGACTCACCCAAGGAAAGGAAGACTACCTCCAAACAAGCCTACCGCGAGACCCGAGAACTCAAGCGTCAACTCTGTACTACCTTCAAAGGAGAAAAGTAGGGCCATATCTTATGCCAATATTCAAACTCTAATCGGATGTAGCAACGTTAGGAAATTCATCGAAAACAATCCTTACCGAAGACTCACCGTGACCCGGAGCGGAGGAAGGAAGGCTTAGGTGGCTTGGTGAAACAAGGAGCTCGGCTCGGCTTGAAGGCGTTCGGCTCGGCTCGGCTCGGCTTGGCCTCGGCTCGGCTCGGCTTGTGGCTCGGCTCAACTCGGCTCGCGGCTCGGCTCACTCGGCTCGCGGCTCGGCTCAGTGCGGCTCTCGGCTCGGCTCACTCGGCTCGCTCGGCTCGGCTCACGCGGCTCGCGGCTCGGCTCACTCGGCTCGGACTGGAAGCGGTTTTGGGTCGGGTCAGCTTGGAACCGGGTCGGGTTGGACGAAAACGGCAGCCACGGTTTTGAGGGTTCTCTCTTCCGGCGAACGACGGCGGTACGATGGGGGCTGCAGCAACCGGCGAACCTCACGGTGGCGGCGTCAGCTGGGATCCGACGGACGACGACGAAGAGACGATTTGAAGCCGAGAGGAGATCCGAAATGGATGGAGGCCGCGGCGGACGACGGTGGCTGGTGGCTACCCCACGGACGGAGACGGAGAGGAAAAGAGATGGTGGCGGAGACGAAGATGTGCGCGAACGGAAGGGAAAAGAGAAAAGAAAGAAAACGATGGGCTGCGACGACGGAAGAAGAAGAAGAAGAAGAAGCGGCGGCGGCGCGAGGGAGAGAAAACGAAAATGGAGGGGGGGCTTGCGCGCGCGTCTTAGGGTTTTCTTTCTTTCTTCTTTTTTTTTTTTTTTTTAAATATATATATATATATAAATAATAATAAATATATATTTAATAAAAATGAATAATAATAATAATAATAATAATATTAATTATAATAAAAGTAAATAATGATATATGTATATATATATTGAATAAAATTAATATAATTTATAGTAGAATATTAATATTAATTAATTATAATAATATTAAATAAGAATATTAATATTTATTTTAAATAAATAAAAAGAAAATATTAACATTAACAATTATAATAATAATTCCCGATAATAATAATCTAATCAATATTATATTATTATTTTATCGTTTTACCAAAACTCAAATTTCCGAACAATTCACTTAAAATGCTAAAATTTTACCTCGAACTTCGGGGCGTTACACTACAGACCAGTTTGTCCTAGGTGTCCCTTTGGGTCACCAAAGACTAGACATGTTCCTACGAGATCACAGATTGCACGTGTTCGGGGACGTGCTAGTTCAGGGGTACCACCTTACAGGACTCTAATATGAAGTTAACAGGCACATAACTGGACTAGTAGTGGGTCCCTTACTGAGTATATTTTTATACTCACTCTTTCGTGTTTAATTTTTCAGGCAGAGGTAGAGGTAAGAGTAAGGGCAAGTTAGCGACTGACAGAAAGTGACCGTGGCGAGTCATAGGGACCATTTTGCTTCCACTTTATGTCATTGTTCGGATTCCAGTATTTGCATTTTTATTTTATTCTTTTATTGTTATTTTATTTCTTTGAAACTAGATAGGACCCGAGTTAGGATTTTATTTTAGACTTATTTCCATATACATTTGTTAATGCTTTTAAATGGGAAATTTGAGGTTTTGTTTTATTTTTCTATTTTAAAATTTATAAATTTTATTTATCTTTTAAAATAATAATGACTTCAGCTTAGTATAAGGAGTTGAGTCGTTACAACTGCATTCTTTTCTTGACTTTAGTTTTTCCATTGGGTCTTCCTAGCAATGTTTTTAATGTGGCAATTATTAAAGTATATAAAATGATGTACTCTTTTTCCTTCACTAGGACTTTTTCCCACCGGATTTTTTCCTAATAAGGTTTTAATGAGACATTTATTTTATATAATATGAACATCTAAAGGGGGAGTGTTATGAATATTCTACATTAAAATCAAATATTATTAGATGTCCATAACCTCCTTTAGGTTACAAATGCATCCAATAGCCTCCTCATCAATTTCCATAACTTTCTTATCTCATATTTATGTTTGGTTATGTAACAATTATTCTTACAACCCTATAAATAGAGCTTCATTTGTAAACACACTACAATTGAATTCAATTATCTTCTCTTCTTATTCTCTTCTCTATTCTTCTCTTTGGTTGTTTTATTGTTCTTTATTTCATAACAATTTTATATATTTTGAATTTTTTAAAATTTAGTTAGTACACTTGCAATAAATCTTAAATATTACTTTCAATATTATTATTTTGATTATTACAACCCACTTATTTAACCGGAGATTAGGTTAATATAATCCCAAAAACTGTTTCAACCCCACCCCCCACTCAACTCCTCCTTTCTTCTTAAATTCTTGTCGTCTGTGTCTCCCTCTTCTCTCCATCTCACTCCACTACGAAATGCACGACACACATCCAAAAAAACACTCAACTCACTTCGATGATGACCTTTCATCAAATGGTTCTAGTACAAGGCAACAGGAAGCGCATCCGACGAGGCTCTGAACGGCTACGATAGTGTGAAATGTTCATGTGCAGGATTTCGGCATTGAGGGTTTCGACAGGTGAAGCCCAACGGTTTCAATCGGTAGGGTTAAGTTTTCTGGTGGAAATCGACAAGGGCTTCATTTCTTTACATCTTTCATTCAGCCGCAAAAATCTTCCTCTTTTCATTCGGCATAAGCAAACCCCTAAAATGGAAATTCCTCTTTTAGTGTAATGGTGATTAGAAATCCTGTTGATCTTTCCTTTTTTTGAATGGGTTTTGATAGTTTATTGAATTTTTGAGTTTATGTATTTATAGGAATTGAAATTTTTTTTGGGTTTCGTTACCTTTTCTTTTCTTTTCTTTCTTTTTTTTTTTTAGACAAAGAACTGAGATTTTTCATGTAAATGTAGTCTTAATTCCGTTTTGTTTCTTTGTTCATTTCTTTTTTTAAATGTCTTACTGATCTTCTGCTTCTCTTATTTGGTTTTGTTTTGATTTTGTTCTCCATCTTTGTTTCCATGTGTTGTCTCTTGCACCTCTTTAATCAGTGATAAAAGTAAAATAGGGAATGAATTATAGTTATGAATGGTACGATGTGAGCATGATTTTAGTGGTCAATTTCTTCAAAATTCTTGCTTCTTTGTTTGCATGATGTTTAGAGTCAAAGAAACCATTGGCTTTCATAGTTGATTTTGGTCCCTTAATGAGACTTAGAAGGAGAGAATATTATTGATTGAAATAAATATGAACAAAACCAAAGCACTTTTTCAGGTGGAATGGAATTGGTTTTTTTTTACTTGATATTGTCCTCCTTTTCCTAGTTGCCTTACCTGATATTGTTCTTCCTTCATTTCCTTGTTCGCTTTTCCTTGAGAATGAAATTGATTTGGTTAAAACTGTGGAGGTGACTACGAGTGGAAGGCTCGAGTTGGAAATCCAAACGTGTATTATGTTTATATATATATATATATATATATATATATATATATATATTCAAATGGTGTATATGGTTGCATAGAGATTCACACCCTTTGCAGAATTATGTTTAAGAGAATTTGGAGATAAATTACTGTATTAAGCAAAACCATAAACAAGCCTAATGTATTTGCTGATAGAGGTCAGAGGATATGACTTGGGATTTTTTAGATATGTCATCCTCGCGAGCTGTAAAGCAAACAACAGTGTAATTGCAATAGAAAAGAAGTTGGCTTTCTCATTGATTTGATTGCTTGAAGCTTTTTGATATTTTGTATTTTTGAATCAATCATAGAAGTTTTTTTTAAAAAAAAAAATCGGGGGTTTTGATGATTAATATCATGAGCATGTATGATTGTTGCATCAAAAAGTTGGAATGATTCAACCAAAAACGGTTATGAAACCAACGATTTATTTAATTAGTTTAATCGAGAGATTTAGTTAATTTAATTAGGAGAGAGTTATTTGAGAGATTTGTTTAGTTCAGGAAATGTTTATTTTAATTAATGGTGATGTAAAGGGTAAAGTAATAGGAGAATTTCAAAGTATTTAGTTAATGTGTTGTGATTGTGAATTTAAAAAATAAAGTAATAGAGATAGCATCAATGGTAAAATGGATATAAAGATTTACGTGATTTGCTAGTTTCGTGGAAGAGAGATTGATTTATCATTGAAATAAAACCTGAGATACAAGAGGTTTTCTTAAAAAATATAACAAAGCGCAAAAATATTTACATTGCATAGAATAATCTTGAAATAGGAAAAGATTCACAAGGCCACGACATTAAATAACAAAAATACCTCGTGATTGGTCATACATGCATAAAAAACGATTTTGCAATGCGATTGTGTACCCTTGTACCCAATCTAAACGATCGTGTACCCTTGTACATAATCTAAACAATCGTGTAGCTAGTCTAAACGATCTTATACTTAAGCTAAATGATTTATTAGTGGTAGTGATATATTTTTGTCCATCTGGGAAAGACAACTGATCGTTTAAATATTGGTACACGTTCATTTAGATCATGTACCAATATCGTTTAGATCTTAGACCAAGAAGAAAAAAAGAAATTAAAAGATGAAGAAGAAGGAAGAAATTGTAGAAGAGAAAATGTAGAAATTGCAAACGAGAAGTAGAAATATGAAGAATGAGTAATAATAATATGAATAAATTAATAATACGAAAAAGAGAATAATAAATCGCAAACAAGAAGAATAAAATGAACTACAAAATCGTCCCACCCTAACCAAAATTCAAGAAGGGCAAATATGAAATTTTTGAAAAAGTAATTTGTTTTATACTTGAGCTAAATGATTTATTAGTGGTAGTGGTATATATTTTTTCTATCTGGGAGAGACAATTGATCACTTAGATATTGGTATATGTTTATTTAGATTCTATACCAATATCGTTTAGATCTTGGACCAAGAAGAAAAAAGGAAAATAAGAGATGAAAAAGAAATAAATCGTAGAAGAGGAAATGTAGAAATTGCAAAAGAGAGGTGGAAATATGAAGAATGAGTAATAATAATATGAAGAAATTAATAATACGAACAAGAAAAGAAAAAATTGCAAACAAAAAGAAGAAAATGAACTAAAAAATCGTCCCACCCTAACCAAAATCCAATTAGGGCAAATATGAAACTTTTGAAAAAGTATTTGGCTTTATGAGCTTTTCTTAAATTATTATACGGGGCTATAAATATTTAGCACTTTTATTATATTTATGTAAATTTACATAGATAAAACATATTGCAAAGAGTTTATATATGACATTTTCTAAAATCTTAGGTCTGTAATTGTAAATAGCATTCAACCAACTGTGCATTTAATTTAGGGGTGTTTGCAAAAATAACTAAAAAAATTATGATAATAGGGCTCATGTCAATTTGTTTTCTAAATTACAAAAGTAGAAAATTTAAGAGTGGATAACCTTGATACATCTAATTACTTGTCATATTTGTAATATGCAGAAAAGATGTGATATGGACTGCTTTTTCTAACATTTTTCATCCTCTAATGTAATTACCCTTTTAATTTATTAAATGATTTAATAAAATCAATTGACGAGTTTCAAACTAAATTTATTAATTGATTTAATATAATCAATCGAAGAAAAACCTATATTTTATAGGCCAAAAAAGAATAATAAGAAACCAGATTATAACATTTCCCACCCCAAACAAAGACTATAATAATATGCACCCCAAACGTAGAAACATGTATTAGAATAACATATATTATAATAATTTATACTCCAAACATAGGTTATAATAACTCATATTCTAATAATATGTACCAAAACACAAATTATTATAAGTCACTTCTTACCCTAAATATTCACTGGAAGATAATATATATGAGATTTTAAAAAAATACAACAAAGCGACAATTTTGAAAATGGAAAAAGCCACAAACCCACAATGGAAAATACTAAAAATATCCCATCAACCTGATACTTAATATATTTGGTATATGATTATTTAGATTTGACTATTGTTTTGTTCAATCACATTTGGATAACAAAATTTAATGATTTATTATTATTATTTTCAATTTTATCAATTTGGTTACACTATGTTTAATTTGGTTAGACAAGTGGCCGTTTAGATTTGGCTAAAGTATCAACATTTTTTTTTAAATTTGATACGCAATCGTTTTGATTTTTAGTATATGATCATTTATATTTTTAAGATTTTTGGATACACGATCATTTAAGTTTGTGTAATTGTTAGGCGATACAAAGCAAAGAAGGAGAAATATTTAAAAAAATGTGTAACGTTGTGGGTTTGTTTGAGAAGAGGAGTTTGGATTAAATTTAATAGTTATTAAAAAAATATAAAATAAAATTCAGAATCAAAATCGTATTTTGAGTGAGAAAATAAAGAATTGGAAGAAGGAAAAAGAGAAAAAAAAAAGAAAAAAAAAAAGAAGAGTGTTGGAAGTTAGGAGTGAGGTGTGTGTTTGAATGTGAATGAATCGATAAACCCCTTCACAGTCTGCTTCATTTTTAAGCAGTCCTTCGTTTTCCCTCTCCCTCTCTTTCTAAACATTACTTTTCCCTTTCATCCTCTTTCTCTCTACAGCAATCCTCCCTCCTCTTTCTCTCTCCTCTCTCTATTCCTTTTCTTTTTTTTCCCTCCCTTTCCCCATAGCTTTCTCTCACTCTCATTCTCTCTAGGGTTTTCCAACTCCGTACAACTTCTTCTCTCTTTCCACCTTCATCTTAAACCATGGCTGCAGAGAAGCTCAGGGATTTGAGCCAGCCGATTGACGTTGCCTTGCTCGATGCAACTGTTGCCGCCTTCTATGGTACTGGATCTAAGGAAGAGGTCAGTTACTCTCCCTTGTTTATCCCTTCTTTCTCTCTCTCTCTCTCTGCTTTGTTCTTTTTGGAGAAGGTAGGGCATTTTATTTCAAAGGCTACTTCCAGTACACCTTCAAATGTGGACTTGTGTTTTATTTTTGTGTTATTTCAATGTGGTGGTCTTTGAGGGCATTTTTTTTCCCTTCAAATTTCTCTTCGAATATTGGTGAAAGAAGTTTCGGGAACTTAGGGTTTACTGTCTGTGGTTTTAGGGTAGCAATTTAGGGTTTTAGTTGTTGTACTTGATGACTGTGCCTTTAACTTTATCAGACTGACTTGTCCTCCGGCTCACCTTTTTCCCCTTCGGGCTCAAGCCGCGAAAATGGTTCTTTGTTGCTCATGCCTGCCTGCCTGTTGAAATTTCAGTTTTCATGTTGTACGTTTTTTGTTTGATCTGACATACCCAGAGAACATGTATGGTCCTGGTTTCTCCTTTAATGGTTGCATTGCACTTTGGAGTTGAAAAATGGATACGTTCTGGTTAGTTGACTCGTATCTACGTGTACTTATTAACCATGCATATGCAATGCACACTCTTAATGGGAGTCCTGGAAAAGGAATTTCTATTCAGAGTCGACCTAAATTGTTTGGCAATATCACTGAACTGCCTTATATCATTTATCGTGCTAACTGGTAGTTTACATTTTTCTGTTTGAAGTATCGACCTTCTAATTTTTCTCGTTCATGTTATGGTGATTCAGAGGAGTGCTGCAGATCAAATTTTAAGGGACCTACAAAATAATGCAGACATGTGGCTGCAGGTTGTGCACATTTTGCAAAATACAAAGAACTTAAACACCAAGTTCTTTGCCTTGCAGGTAAATTGTTCTTCAAAATATTTGGTCTGAGGAAGTAATGTAGACCACCTCGATGTTCACATAGTCACCGTTCTCATGTCAGACATGATTTTGGAGTAGAATAACAGAGTAAAATACGCTCTTTGTTCTGAGACTCTCTCTCTCAGCTTATGGCAGTTGGAGTGCTTATTTGTGATCTCACTGGTCTTGGGGGGATGGCTTCTTCTCTCTTCTTTTTGTCTCTTTTGTGGAATAAAATTCAATTCTAATGTAAAGAGTTTGAAAATGACCTTTGTTGGCGCTTCATTATCTCAAAGTAATTGCTTGAGTTCAAGTTTATTAATTTGTTGTTTTATTATAATTGTAAATTAATTTCTCTGATATCTTAATCCCTCCTCTTGCACCTTTCAATCTGCCACCTTTTCATGGTCTCTTATCTTCCCGACCCCGATCAAAGACAGGATTGTTAATTCTACTATTCTCAACAGATAACTAGGATGTTTACATTCCTTTATAAGTTTCTCAATTATATTTTTTTCCATAAAAAACCATTTCATCAATGATGTGAAATAATAAGCTACTTTCGTTCCCATATTGACAGGTTCTAGAAGGTGTAATCAAATATAGATGGAATGCATTGCCGGTTGAGCAAAGAGATGGAATGAAAAATTATATATCTGATGTGATTGTGCAGGTATGAACCAGCCTTCTCTATTTTTGGTTGTTTGTTATTGAATATTTTATTTTTCTTGTCAATTCTTGCTGAGAAATGTTGTTTTGTTCTACAATTCAATTGATCCTGTATAGCTTTCAAGTAATGAAGCTTCTTTTCGAGTGGAAAGACTGTATGTCAACAAGCTTAATATCATCTTGGTTCAGGTATTTGTATTTCGTAGTTTTATCTTAGAAAGCTTTAAAGGTTTCTGTTTCGTCATTAAGGATCTTCTCAACAACTGTTGCTCCCGTTTATAATTTGTGTAAAGTATTTTCCTTTCTGAATTTTTGAAGTTTTCTCCCTGGCCTTCACTGTTCCTGAATCAAGTTTCTGTAGATGAATAGTTTAGGGTGTTTCATTGTTTATTTATTTATTTTTCTGGTTGTTTTAATGGCAGTTGAACTGTTGGCTTGATTCCATTAACACACACACATTTCTCTTACCCTTCCCTAGTTGTATTATTTACCGCTTTTTTCTACATGGCACTGAATACCTTTTCTTCATTTTGTCTTCATTTTTATCTCATACATATAGTAGATTGTTAAACTCTTGAGTACTTTTGGTATCCCTATTCCCTTGCCTATTCCATGTTGACAAATGGCAATCATGATTTTGTGGACTTACCCATTTATGGGTGCTTTAGAATTCTGTTTCCATGACTTGGACAACCGGGGCTATTGGCTACCTGATGAAATCCTGTTGAAAAGAAGCCAGAGAATAACTTTTGAGGATAAAAGTAGATAGTGGGGCGATCATTGGGAGATCATCAAATTATTAATGTCCTGTTGATGCATGCTTTTTATTTAAATATTCTTTTTGAAGATTTGTTCCTTTTGTGTTTATGACAAGTAGAGTAGGTTTTCTGTGAATTGTTGGATTTGAGTACTCTCCTCCTTTATGCTTCGTTGATGGCAAGTTTGTTTCATTTTAAGAAAAAGAGAATGTCGTTGCATGCTTCTGTGACGTGGCCCTTGTTTGTAGGGGTTGATGAATGATGAGTTTGAAACTATTTTTGGTGCACTTATTGAGATGATGTTTGGATCCAATATAAGCAATTCTTACAAGAGCTTTCCCCATGTTTGACATCAGATATTAAAGCATGAATGGCCAGCTAAATGGAGAAGCTTCATTCCAGATCTTGTTTCAGCAGCCAGAACTAGTGAAACAATTTGTGAGAATTGCATGGCGATTTTAAAAGTAGATATCTGAAGTTTTGTCTATTTGACTAAATGTTGTTGCATTTTGCATGAATGACAGTCTCCTTTGCTGTTATTATTTTCTCAGCTCTTGAGTGAAGAGGTCTTTGATTTCTCTAGGGGAGAGATGACACAACAAAAAATCAAAGAGCTTAAACAATCTTTGAACAGGTAAACTGTTTGTATTTTTTCTATTATGTTGAACCGCTGGTCAAATTTTGCTTTGCGGTTCACTTTAATTTGTAAAGTTTTTCCTGAATCTTCAAGCATTGTACTTTTTATTGTTATTACTTAATGAGTGAAACTTATAAGGTGGAATGCAAAAAGTATTTTGTTGCTTGATTATGTGCTTTGTTCCAATGATGGGCTTCAATTCTTGGTTTAAGTTATTATGACTATTTATGTAATTTTGAAATGCACTTAAACTGTGATTTTACGATGTTAACATGATTCTTAATGTAATCTCTTTTCTGTAAACCAACAGCGAGTTTCAACTCATCCATGAGTTATGCTTATTTGTGCTATCAGTATCTCAAAGGACCGAGCTCATCCGAGCAACACTATCTACATTACATGCGTTCCTTTCATGGATTCCATTGGGATATATATTTGAATCCCCATTGGTGAGTATTAATTTCTTTCATGTGATGAGTTTTGAATGAAGATCCACTTTGAACAATTGTCCTCCTTGCTTTTCTTGTGCAGCTTGAAACATTACTGAAGTTTTTCCCAGTCCCATCATATCGAAATCTGACACTCCAATGTCTAACGGAGGTACGTTTTCAATATACTAAAAGAAATGTGTTATCTTGAATTCTCGAGAATTCTCATCATTTGTTTTATTTGTGCGCATGGGTACCCATCGACAACTTTTAGGTGGCAGCTCTTAATTTTGGGGACTACTACAATAGGCAGTACATTGAGATGTATACTGTATTTATGGGGCGATTACAGGTTTGCTAAGATCTATCTCTTGATCTTCTCAATGAGAGTTTGGTTTGTTGATTAAAATAACATTTTAGAAGTCATCCTTTTGTATACAACCTTTTGTCTTTTATTATTTTATTTTTCAACTTCTGGCTAATGCTTCTTTTAATCAGACTATTCTCCCACCTAGTACAAACATCCCAGAGGCCTATGCCCATGGATCGAGTGAGGAGCAGGTAGAATCAGTGTTTTCTTGAAAAAATTGATTAATATATTCTTTACTTATGGCTAAATTTGGCTTCTATGTTCTTTGACCAGGCTTTTATTCAGAACTTGGCACTATTTTTCACTTCATTTTACAAGGTAGGCTCCTTTTCTCTTGATGAAATGATTTGAGAAAGTAGACGCAAGAACTTGGTAGTGATTGACACAGGATGTTCTTGCCAATTTGTGTAATGCCTTTTTATAAGAAATTGGTAGGTTAGATGAAAGAACAAATAGGGTGGACTGTACTAATAACAAGGCCATATCAGCCAAATAGGTCTAGTGAAATGGATGACTATAAAGATGACCAGTTATTGATAAACGAAGGAGGAAATTGTAGATCACCAAGGGGGTGTTTGGGGCATGGAGTTAAAGTTTAGGGAGTTGTGAACTCTTGGGGTGGCTGTGTAAGGAGTTAATAAGTACAGAATTAATGATTTTTAGTAGTAGGACCCTCAACTCTTACTCCTCAACCCCTTGGGTTAAACACCCTTTAACAATTTAAAATAGTAACCCCAATTTGAAGTGTGTCACAAAGCAATTTACCCTGCCTTATAAAAACAGTATTGTATTGTTAGGATGGTATGGGATCTGATGTAGCCTAAGTAACCTCAAGGAGAAATCCTCCAAGAACCAAGATTGTGGATCTTTTATTAGAATGAATAATATGCTTTATACAAGAGGAGAAAGACTCCTATTTATAGAGTTCTATTACAATTGGGGGTTAAAAGGGAATTAACCTAGAATATTACCCAATTACCCAACTAACCCTTAGCCTTCTTACATCAGGATCTGTACATCAGAGTGTTATAAGCTAATGTGGCACTTCTGATCGATAAATTTCGATTATTAGGATAGGAGTTCAACTCCTTTTTTTTTCAATCTGTACTTGTTTTATAGAAGTTCGTGGGAACTTATGTCTTTCACCATTTTATTATGATCATATTTCTCCTTCTTTGTGTAGTCGCATATTCGAGTTCTGGAATCAACTCAGGAGAGTATAGCTGCATTGCTAATGGGTCTCGAATATCTTATTAACATCTCATATGTTGATGATAATGAGGTTTTCAAGGTGTTGATTATTATTATTATTCATCTTAATCTCCCCACACTCATGAAAATAATCATAATATACTAATTTCCTTGTGGATACACTTCTTGTTGTGAATAAATAGGTATGCTTGGATTATTGGAACTCCTTGGTCCTGGAACTTTTTGAGACACACCATAACATGGATAATCCTGCCGTGTCTGCCAACATGATGGGACTGCAGGTATGCTTGTCATACTGTTTGTCTAATGGTTGACAGTTGCTGATTAATGGAATATTTGTGTCCTTGAGCTTTGTGTTGTATATATTTCTTTGTTCAATTGATAATATGCCTCAGTTAGGATTTAAGAAGGTAGATTTGGATACAAAATAAGTGCTGGCTAGAAAAAAATGAATTTTGAATACCTGAAATGCTGCGTTTTATAATTAGACCATGCAGATTTACTTATTTCATTTTTGTACTTTATGATTTTTTAGTTTGTGCGTATAGTTTTATTATTTTCCAATAGAAATGTGTTTCATTTGTCCTCTTTTTAAAAAAGACTGAAAATATTTTCAAAATGCAGTCGTGTTATCTGGGAACATTTTCCCACCCTGTCCTTTGTTGTGAATTTCAAGTTCAACCATGATTACCTTGTGGTATATTTGCAGAAATATGTCAAAGTGTTTCTTATGTTTGAGTTCTCTGACTCCCTTCGTCCAATATGATGACCAGGTGCCTTTGCTTTCTGGTGTGGTTGATGGTCTTGGTGCACAACTCATGCAGAGGAGGCAGCTTTATTCTGGTCCTATGTCAAAGTTGAGGATGCTTATGATATGCCGCATGGCTAAACCTGAAGAGGTTCTCATTGTTGAGGATGAGAATGGTAATATTGTTCGAGAAACCATGAAGGACAATGATGTCCTTGTTCAGTATAAGGTTGTCAATCTAAACTAGCTATTTATTATTATTATTGTTATTGTTGTTGTTATTATGATCTGTGGGGTTGGCTGAGTGAAGTAGTGTAAGTTGGTGATTCACCAAGGTATGGGCAAGAATGAGCCTTAATCACTTGCAACTGTGCACAGGGGACCCTTGGTGATAAGTTTGAACTCATTTTTGGCTTTGTAGTGAGGTGCTCATTGGCTTTTGTTTAATGTGCTACTTCAGAATTTGGTACTAGAATGTGCCTCTCTGTTGATGGTTCCCTTATGAATATTCACTCTTCCAAAGGCTATTGAGTTATAAATTTGTTGTAGTAGATCTTAATAAAATTCCATTGCTACTCTAGTTAATGGAATACTTGTGTCCTTGAGCTTATAATTTGTAGTAGTTATGTTTTTTAATTTACAAATTCGATTTTTTTGTGGTGTTGTGCATTTTAAAGATTGGTTGTGTTGTTTTTAAGTCAAGTCGAGTAAACAAATCTTTCCCACACATCTTTGGTTAATTATATTAATTTTGCAGAGCATGCGGGAGACGTTGATATATTTGTCACACCTTGATCATGACGACACCGAGAAACAGGTGACTATATTATTTTTTGGCCAAATGCATATCTTATTTTCTTGACTATGTATCCTTTACCTATTGACCATCAAAATATTTCTAGCTCATGCTTCATTTTCCCCTTATTTATAAAGGGAAATTGTCAAAAATGGAAAAATTGGCAAAATATCTATACACAATAGCAAAATAGTGTGTAAATATTCTGTGATTTTTTATCATATTTGAAAAGATCCCATTTGAAAAGGGGTTCATTTTCTTGTTTGTTTATTTTTGAGTTAGGCTTTTTGTTATTTTCTCTCTCTGAATACTGTGTTTATAAAATGTAGCTTCTTTTCTCAAAGCTTTACTGTTTTTTGACTTTAAGCTACAACTTGTAAGGACAGTGTACTCTCATGACTAGACGCTTCCTCTCTTTATCTACATTAATTTGAACTATATTAAAATATATTGTTTTGAGGCAGATGCTAAAGAAACTAAGTCGACAACTAAGTGGTGAAGATTGGTCATGGAACAACTTAAACACTCTATGCTGGGCAATTGGTTCCATCTCTGGTTCCATGATGGAAGATCAGGTCTTTTTTCTGTATTGCTTTGCAAAATTCGGTTTTTAGGTTCTTTTACTGTTAAATAAGAATTTCTGTATGTTGACTTTTTTCAATTGTGGACTTTTTCAGGAGAACAGGTTCTTGGTGATGGTCATACGTGATTTATTGAATTTATGTGAAATCACCAAAGGAAAGGACAATAAAGCTGTTATTGCAAGTAACATCATGTAAGGATTATCACGTAGCTCAATGGAGCTACTCCTTTTCTAGGCTGTGCTTGGCTCACATGTTTAAAAAAGGAATGCACATTTTTTGTTTGTTTTTGTTTTTGTTTTTTTTTCTGGTGGGGTATGTTTAGCACTTGACTTTGGCAACAGTTCTGATTTAATGGGATATATTATGATAAATTTGGTAAAAGAAAAAGTACTGCAGAGGCAAAGGATTAACCTGTTCATTTTTTAATTTCAAATGTCTCCACCCATTTGCATAAAATGTTCCTCTGGCAGGTATGTTGTTGGTCAGTATCCAAGATTCTTAAGAGCTCACTGGAAGTTCTTGAAAACTGTCGTGAACAAGTTGTTCGAGTTCATGCACGAAACACATCCAGGAGTGCAGGTCATTGTTGCTATCTCTATACTATTTTAGGACATAATTATGGTCTTGAACAAGTACTACAACGACAACTAGTAAAAGTAATAATTGCAAACATTCTTATGGGGTTCTTTGGAATCTGTTTTCTTATTACATATTTTTTATCTGGTTTTTCAAGTATTTGTTGCTAGATTAATTTAATAAGCTTCTGATTTTAATTCTAATTTTACATATATTTCAGGATATGGCTTGTGACACATTCTTAAAAATCGTTCAAAAGTGCAAGCGAAAGTTTGTAATTGTACAGGTATTTCACTCATTTTGTGCCACCCTTCAGCACATGTTCAAAAGAAGATTATTTGATTTATGCCTTTTTTTATTTGTTTATTGTAATATGTTTTGCTTCTAATTTTCAGGTTGGAGAAAGTGAGCCATTCGTCTCTGAACTTCTTACTAGTCTTCCAACAACAGTAGCAGATCTTGAGCCTCATCAAATTCATACTTTTTATGAATCTGTATGTGTCTATAGAATATTCTTGTTAAAAATCTGGTTTAACTAGACATTTTGTGATAATCATTTACTGCTTATCTAGGTTGGTAATATGATTCAAGCTGAACCTGATCCACAGAAGAGAGATGAATACCTTCAGAGGTTGATGGATCTCCCAAATCAGGTTTCCTTCTTTATTTATATATATATATATATATATTTGTTTTTTTTTATTTTCTTTTATTATTATTAATTTTCTTGTTTTTGTTTTCTCTTTCAACATTCCAGGTTTTTTATGCGAATATATCTTTTATAAAAATTAATTTGTCTCAACCATTATTGGTGATAAACTGATATTTTGTTTGCATGGTTTCTCTGGCTGCTCGCTACACAGAAATGGGCTGAAATTATTGGTCAGGCACGCCAAAGCGTGGAATTTCTAAAAGATCAAGATGTAATAAGAACAGTGCTCAATATACTACAGGTATGATTGGACTCTGGACTTTTGTTTGAGCCGCCCTCCACAAGATAACATATTTAATGCATTGTCAATAATGCCTTTCCAAATCCTTTTGTTTTTCTAAAGATACGATCGTTGGCCTTTTTTCCCCTTAAACTGTTCAATACAGTAAATATATATCCATACCTGCTTAACTGTTGATGCTTGTATTTCCTCTTAAATTCTTTTCTTTATCATACAAAATCCCCCCAATTAAGTTCATTCCTTACCTAATTAATTGAGTGAGTTGAAGCTGTGGCTCTTAGATGAACTTCTTGTTAGACTACTCATTGAAGTATAAATTTGTTAATTGATATTCTTACATGCAGACAAATACAAGTGTTGCCAGTTCACTTGGAACCTATTTCTTACCTCAGATATCTTTGATCTTTTTGGATATGCTCAATGTGTACAGGTATTGCTATTTTGTTCACGTTTATGGACGCCCTCTTAAGATTGAAAGATACATAATACACAACAATTATCTTCGTTATCATAAGTGGTTTCTTTGGTTATTGAATGTGCCTGCAGAATGTATAGTGAGCTTATATCAAGTAGCATTGCTGGAGGGGGGCCCTACACATCTAAAACGTCCTATGTTAAACTTCTACGGTAAAGTTTTATGATGGTGATTCTTGTAAATTCTGCTTTGGATTACCACTTAAATCTTGTCATGAAGGATGAAAAACTGATAAAACAGATCAGTGAAGAGGGAAACTCTGAAGCTTATTGAAACATTTTTGGACAAGGCCGAAGATCAACCACAAATTGGCAAGCAGTTTGTGCCCCCAATGATGGAGCCTGTTCTTCTTGATTATGCTAGGAATCTCCCAGATGCTCGTGAATCAGAAGTCTTGTCTCTTTTTGCTACAATTATAAATAAGTATGTTGATTTTTTGCTATTATGTCAATATATTTTGCACTATATGCTAACTCCATATCTATGCAAGGAATAAATTCTTTTGCTTCATTATCAATTGAATTAGAGTATGCTTTTGATTTAGCGTTGCTTTATTAAATTATAAGTATTCCAACATGCAATTTTCATAATTTGTTTTTGCAACTTTTTGCATAAAGGTATAAGAATACAATGATTGAAGATGTGCCTCGTATATTTGAAGCAGTTTTCCAATGCACGTTGGAGGTGAGGATTTGTATAAGGATTACTTTTGCTTCAGTGTTCCATTCCAATGGGTTTCTCCTTTTTATTTACCTCTCTTTTATGCTTATGATTGTGCTTTGTGTTTATCTTTTTAAAGTGTTCCATTATTTGTTTTTGAGAAGCATGCTCTGATTGTGTGCCTTTGCAGATGATTACCAAAAATTTTGAAGATTATCCAGAGCATCGCCTCAAATTCTTTTCCCTACTACGTGCCATTGCTACGTATTGTTTTCCTGCTCTGATTCGGCTGTCAAGTCAGGTTTTAGACAACATTTTCCCTTTTATTGAGTTTGTATTCCGTCTTCACTTACTGCATTTTCTTACTCTTTTTTTTTTGTTGAATGCAATTCACTACTATTTTGGGACGTGGGATTTTCTCATCAGCAATTAAAGCTTGTTATGGATTCAATTATATGGGCATTTCGGCATACGGAGAGGAATATTGCTGAAACTGGGCTCAATCTACTACTAGAGATGCTAAAGAATTTTCAGGTGGGGTGTTTGATGCATTCCGTTTTTTACATATCTTGCTAAATATTGTCTGATATTCTCTTCTTTTTCTTGTCTTTTTCTGGTATTGCAGGCTTCCGAGTTTTGCAATCAATTTTATCGAACATATTTTTTGACCATAGAGCAAGAAATATTTGCAGTCTTGACGGACACATTTCATAAGCCAGGATTTAAGTTGCATGTCTTGGTTCTTCAACACTTGTTTTGCTTGGTAATGTCGAATGTTTATGCCACTGCTTATATGATGAAATCATTCAGTTGCGGATATCTTTTAACTAAAATATCTGCAATGTCCATTTATTTGGTCACTTTACTTGGCTAATGCTTCATTCTTTTATTTATTCATTAAGTTTGGATAAAATATATGCTCATGGTTGTCTTGTTTGAGAAAAGTATGATAACATTTTTATTTGTCAGGCGGAGTCTGGTGTATTAACAGAACCTTTGTGGGATGCTGCAACTGTAACTTATCCATACCCAAATAACGTGGCCTTTGTTCGGGAGTACACTATCAAGCTGCTGAGTTCTTCATTCCCCAACATGACTGCAGCAGAAGTATGAGCTTTTGGCCAATTCATTTTTGGGCCCTTCTCTTGTCTTCACTGTCAAGTTTTTTGGTGCATTCTATAATCAACTTTAATGGGAGTTTGCAGGTCACTCAATTTGTGAATGGACTTTTCGACTCGAGAAATGACCTCTCTGTGTTTAAGAATCACATTCGAGACTTTCTGGTGCAATCCAAAGAATTTTCAGCACAGGTTATCCTTTTAATGTTACTGTCCTTCATTGTTGTTATAAATGAATTGTTGTCATTCATGATGAGTGTTCTTTCTTACTAAAAAAAAAAATCCACAAGTGTTCCAACCCAAGTGTTGTACAGTCCCTATCAACTCGGCTTATCTTGTGAGGGAGGAATAACTATATAGGTATATATAGAAGGAAAGAAATTCATTAGAGCTAACATGTGAGGAGGAAGCATTGACGCTGTATTGTGGCTTGGGCGGGAATTGAGAATTGCATTTCATTATGTTCGTTCTAAAGTAGTCGATAGGTGGGAGATACAAAGGGGCTCTGTAATCTCCTTAAGCCCTATCCGTAAATCTTCTTTTCTAATAGGAATCCTATCAAAGTTTGGCATCAGATCCAGGTTGTGGAAAGTAAGAAGTGAATATGATGCTTAATTAGGTAATGGTTCTGTTTGCAGGATAATAAAGATCTTTATGCTGAAGAGGCAGCTGCTCAGAGGGAAAGAGAACGGCAGCGAATGCTTACTATTCCGGGGCTTATTGCTCCAAATGAGATTCAAGATGAGATGGTGGACTCGTAAAATGTGTCTAGTTTATGTGCAGAAAGCAAAAAGCTCATGGACTTTGACGAGGTTGAAGTGGGCATTTGATTTGCAGTCCCCAAAATCTCTGTGCATGTGAGAGGCAATACGAATTTTTTTGCTAATTAGTTTTTCCAGTTCTGCAGAATTTTTTCCCCCACAGACGGAAGTGATTTTCTTGAAAAAAGACGCTCATGGCACGGCGGTGTTAGTTTGACAGCTGATGATGGGATATTCCTATAGATTGAATGTGGAGTAAGTATTTACTATTTAGTTGGCTGATTTTAGGGTTAGAACACATGATAGGAGGTGCGTGATTTAGTCGCAGGAAGCACAAGCCAGATTGATATTGTATTTGGACTGTTAGATTGCAACAGTTTGAGGGAGGAACCATTTTCTATCTATTGATGATTCATCCTCTATAGGTGTAACGTATACATTAGGTGCGGGTTGTGCAGAAATTATTTCCTTTTGCCTTTTGTTCCTTCTCGTTTGGTTGAGGGTAACTTTTGGTTTTTACAGTGTTCTTTTAGGGGAAAGTCTTATATTTTCGTCGATACAGATTCTCTCTATTGGGTTGACATCTTTCATGTATTCAACTGTGGATGGCCACTTTTATAGGTATAATATTTCTTTCAACCCCGGCCCTTGTGTCTTGTTCTTTGCTTCCTTTCATTCTTATCTATCTATTTATTTTAAATTCAATTCCTTTTTGCTATTCCCATTTATTATTGTCATCGTGGCTGGAAATAAACGATTACATATGGAGTCTTTGTTTGCCTTTCCTTTTGTTCAATACACCTACTTCTTGAGCTTCTTGTAATTGCTGCCCATAATATCAAAGTTTATTAAAAAATTCAAGTTGAATTTTAACGCGGATTTAAATTTTTTATGCAACATCTTATTGAACTACTACTGGAAATTTGGAGCCCAAAAAAGAAGAAAAAAAAAACTATTGCAAATACGAGAAATTCAAGCAGTCGTGAATGAAATCAAATGTAATATGTTTTAGAATTAAGTGGGTTAAATGTGCAAGAAAATTGTCAAATTTATGCTTTATATTTTTAGGATTAATTATTTGAATGACTTGGTTAGTTTGGTCCTTATGTTTTAGGGTCCCAACATTTATGATTTTGAAATGTTTTAAAATTTCAATAATGTTCGTTTTTTTGTCTTCGAGATAATAGAACCATTAGTTAGTTAACATAAAGACGGTGATTGAACTAATTTTAATTCAAAGTTATTGGAAACGGTATGGATAAAATTTTAATTTTTATTGGGCAAAATGTTCCTTTTTTTAAGAAAAAAAAAAAGTTAAAAGAAACTTGAGAGTTGTTGCAATTTAATGTTGGAAAAAAAGATATTCCTTTGTTGGAATATGCTTCTATCGGAAGTTCTTGAAGATTTAGAATAAATTGAGCATTGATGATAGTCTTTGACTTTAATTAAAATCTACCGGTATTATTGATAAAGTATAAAATATTATCACATTTTGTAAATATTTTTAACAAAGTACTATGAATTAATCACATTGGATAATTAACTAATCATAAATAATTAGCAATGATTATATGTTCACAATAAAGGATCAAATAAAAAATAATCTCACTATGTAGTTGCTTGACGATTAAGAACAATAATAGTAATTCATTATTAGTATTGAAAAATGAAATTTTATACAAATTAAATTAAATTGATCTTAGTTTGCTAATTAAATATATTTAAATATAGAGATCTTTTAAAAAATATAACAAATCGGTAAAATTTACACTGTATTGAATAATCTTGAAAAAAAAAGCCCACAAGCCACAACATGAAATACCGAAAATACACCAGTCAACACACGACTAATTGATCACATGTGCGCGAGTAATTTTCTTCTAAATAATCGTATACTATAAACTAAATGATGGTTTAGATCATGATACATGGTCGGGTAGTTCATTTTAAACGACGAGGGAAAAGGTTTCAAATTCAAACGATTGGATAATAAACTCTAAACGATGGAGAGAAAGCTTTAGACATAAATGATCGTTTAATATCATCTAAACGATTGTCGAATTCGTATACGATCGTTTATGTCAAAATAAACGGTCATTTTGAAAAGTCCAATAGAAGCCAAGCCCAATGAAAAATAATTACAAAAATACTATCCATATCAATGAGATATAAAATTGTGAATCCTCTTTTTCATTTCCACCTACCTTCTTCAACCAAACTTTCGAAATCCTTCTTCGTTTTGTTCTTCCATATAAATTCTTTTCCGACTCGTTACTTAACATTTCGTTCCACAACCAAATCTATCTTCATCTATCTCCAATACAAAAAGGTTTGAATATATCGTCATTTCATTTAATCTAATAACAACTCTTATTCCATGTTACTTAACCCCTAATTTTTTTCGTAAATAGATGGTGAGCAAAAAGCAACAACATCAACTAGCAAAGCAATCAAATCAAAAGGAAAGGTAGAAAAAACAAATAAAGAATGAAAAAGAAGTGAAAGTAATAAAATAGAATGCCAATGTCTATATGTATAATGCTCTATCTTTGTCAATGTCTATATGTATAATGCACTATCTTTATCTATATTTGTCTAGGGCTCTATCTTTGTCAATATCTATATGTATAGTACTCTATCTCTGTTTATTTTTGTCAATGTCTATCTGTTAGCACTAGCTCTTAGTTTGTACCATACTGTTTAATATATCTTTTCCACAAGCCAAACACTATCCAAATAACCTAATTATGGAAAATGAAGAAAAAAAACCTTAGAATTACTATATACTATAGTTTAGAAACTTTAAATCTAATCATATCAAGAATAGACCAAACAATTCTTTTTAGAGTTTAAACAATCCTTTTGGCCACTTTCTCAACATTAAAATGGCCAAAATACCAACCCAAATCCTGAATTATTTAATAAGGAAGCAATAACATACAAAAATCCAATGTTCTAGCTTTCAACTTCACTGGACATAATAGCAAAATTTGGTCTGAAAAAAATTCTATTTGGTTGCTAGATTAAAAAAACACAAATTCCCAGAGTTAAGTATAGGAGATAGAAAAGAGACTGGTTTGAAAAATGCCCTTTTCCCTCGTGATGACTTTATAACTAGGAGAGATATAGAGAAATGCTCAAAGCACTACTCAATGGGGAATATTTATTAAAAAAAAAATGTTAATCTCTATATCTTAGAAGCCTTTTTAATTCACAAGCAACAATACAACCACATGAATCTCCAACATTTGGACATATTGGATCATGAACAAACCTTCAAAGACTATCCATAGGGAAGATTGTCCTA
Source organism: Cucumis melo (assembly GCF_025177605.1). NCBI lineage: Eukaryota > Viridiplantae > Streptophyta > Magnoliopsida > Cucurbitales > Cucurbitaceae > Cucumis > Cucumis melo. The sequence goes on from NC_066863.1 coordinate 16,332,579, forward strand.
GATCTTAACATATCAATTTTTCAAGAAAGCATCATATAGAGACATAGATGTTGCATTCCCCTAGCTTTAGTCTATTGGGCTTTTGAGACAATCCCAAAACTTTCCAATTTAAATGTTGGATTTGGAAGGAAGCTTGGAATTCAGGGTCCAACAATCATGACATAGGAGTGACTGGAGGACTCTAAACGAGAATATTTTTTAATCCAAGGTTGTAAGTAAATTTACAACCTTTTCTATGTTTGTCCATCTAGATAGACAATGATAGATTTCTATCCATCTATCCATCATGGATATAAATCTATCAATGGTTATCAATGTTGCTACTTTTTCACTAATCATCTAACATTATCTTTTTACTTGTAGTTTTGTATGATGCCACTAATTCAACAAAAGAAGAATCTTAGACAATTTTGAAATATTTCAAAGAAAATTGAGGCACAAGAGAAAAAAGAACAAGGAGAGATAGAGAGAAAAAAAGAGAAAGAAATGGAAACAAAAATCGGAGTAAGAAAACGAAACAAAATCTAGAATGAAATAAGTGAAACAAAAAAGAATCAAGAAAAAATAGAAGTAGAACAAATTCTGTTAATACAAGGCCTAAAAGAAATAAAAACAATGTTAAGAGGAGAAGAAGAAATCAAAAGAATGTTGAGCTTGTTTATGAGAAGCTTGAACATTAGACTACCATCAGTAAATCTTCCGCCAGTAAGAAAAAGAGAAAACAAAAAACTTTCAATGAGTTATGGAAAAATAAACCACCTACTTGTAGCCTTAGCCTTCTCGAAGAAGACGAAGAAGTTAATACAATGGTTAAGTATGCAACAACATATTTCTCTATGGTTAGTATTTAATTCATTATCTACAATTTTATTTTGTTTGAAATTGCTTAAGTTCAAAGTAAAGAACAATTTTGTGTGTGTGTGTGTGTGTGTTTTTTTTGTAGGGAGCTGTGGTCCTTGAAACACAAAGTGATTTGGAAACAATTGGAACTGCAAATTTAGAAACACCAAAAATACAAGTGTTGCAAGAGATTTGATTCTTTACGAACAATAAATCTATCCCGCCCTATCTGGGATAGACATAGATAGTGTTATATCTCTGTCTATGTGTGATAGTCAGAGATAATCCTCTGTATATCTAAGATGCAAAATGCTAGACATCAATATGATGCTTTTTAAAATTCTTACTTTATATATTTGCAGATAGATGAAGTGAAACAAGATGATTTCAAAATTATAGATTTAGAGATACTAAAAACACCAGTGTTGACCCATGTTTGATTCTTTTGTACACAACTGGTTACACTATGGTTTATATTTTGCTGCACGATTGTTTATATGTTATTGTATGATCGTTCACATCTTGTGGCACTCGATCATTTAGATTTTGCACGATCATTTATATAAATATTTTTTTATTTCTTACTTTTAGACATATGACTTTCAAATAGATAAAGAAGCTAAAGATGATGAAGAAGAAGAATAAGAAGTTAAAGTACAAAGCTAAGAAGATAATGAAACATTAGATGAAAGTGATGAAGAAGAAAATATGAGGAGAAAACAAAACAAAACAAAACCAAGAGGAAAACGTAAATATCATTAGGACATGTATAAAGACAATCTTTTTATATCTAGAAAGACAATTTTTTTCACGATCTTTTTCTATCTAGAAAGATAATGATAAAAGGACTATTACTTCCTATTTCAGATAGACAATAATAGTCTTCTATCTCTGCCTATGACTATCACTAGATTTGAGAAAGATAGATAACTATCATTATCTACCATTCATTGTTCCTCTTATTAACTCCAATGTTTTCTTGCAACAAATCATTGAAGAAAAGAAAATAAAGGATGAGGAAATGAAAAGGGAGCAAAATCAAGAAGATATAGATAATGATAGTGAAGAAATTCAATTAACGATAAAGAGAGACAAAAGGGGAAACAAGTTTTTGATGAGGGCGATGAAACAGAAGAAGAGATTGATAGTGATAATGAAGGGGATGCAGAAGCAGAAATAGAAACAAAAGGAAATAAAAGAAAACTAAAGGGAAAAAGGGGAAAGAGAAAAAAGCTTAAACCAAAGGTTTCTAACACGTTAAGGAGACAACAAAACCTAACAAGAAAAGAAATGGAACGTAAAGCTGACAATAAGAAACCTTAAAACAAGGAAATCAACAAGAAGAAACAAAGAAAAATATCAATTCAAGAATACATCTACATTGCTCCATCCTTTGACCTGCACATTTCTTAGTAGTTGTAGAATTAGTTTATGCTATTTGTAAAGCTTCAAGTTTGTAAATTTCTACTTTTGAACTTTTCTTTGTTTTATACTTTTGTAATTTGTAAGTTTCTTTCTACTTTTGGCAATCCACTTATTTTGGAAATTATAAAATATATAGTTGTGTGTTACTGATTTTTGTTTGTAGTTTAATTGATCTGTCACTTTTGGTGAAGTTTAATTATCCCTGTCTATTTAGGTACACAAAGTAGTTTGTAGGTTTCTTATTAAATTTAATCTTTGTGCTTACAAACTATTTCCTATTTTAATTTTAGGTTCTTAGATAGATAGAGATCGAATACTATCTCTGTCTATCTCGGATAGATAGTGATAGTACACTATTAATGTCTATCTAAGATAAACAATGATAAATCATACTGGTTATCAAGTTTAAGGTCTCAGATATCAGATATTAGACGATGATATTATAGTATACTAATTTTTAAGTTTAAGGTCACAAATAGATAGAGATAGATCACAAATTTCGTCTATCCCAAATCAAGTATCCTAAATGATCTCTTAGATTTCCCTTGGTGTCATTTTATTTAAGAGATATTTACACGATCCTTTAGTTCAAATTTACTGATCATTTAGGATATTTATACGGTCGTTTAGCGGATCCTTTTGAAGAATTAAAACTACCATTAAGAGTATCTGCATGATTGTTTAAACTAGGTACACTGATTGTTAAAAATACTTGATCGTTTAGATTGGGTATATGAGCATCTACATGATCGTTTAGTTCATATTTACACGAACGTTTATTAAAGGTATTTAAACATTGACAAACACCTTGTCAAAAGCTAAGTAAAATTAACAAAAGAGTTTTATTGTCATATCATATAAAAAACAAAAAGTTAAGTTACCAAAAGAATTTGTTAACCCAAAGTTCTGCAACATATTGTTGTCTAAACAGTTTCATGTTTTCTGTTTTTAGACAATTGGAATTACAATTTGTTACAACACATTGGGCAAATTTAGCATAAAAATTCCCGCAATCCAACGAATTCCCCTGTTGAAACATTTCTTTGGATCTAACTACTGGCCACGGGCTGAATTTGAATTGTGTTATTGACTTATGAATTCCAACGACTATTAATAGTGAGAGGATGCATTACACGACCACTTAGAGAGCCTTTTCAACAATAGCTTGATCTATATAGTTGGGCATAGAGCCGAACACAAGAATTTTATATTTCTTTATGTCAGCCAGAAGAGCCATAGTTGTGTTGTCTAAGGTTGACTAACCTAATCACATAGTTGACATGCCCACCCTCTGCAATCCAAGATGTTACCAAGAATGTAGTTGAAGTAGTATCTCAATGTTGGTCCAAGAATATATTATTATATTCTAAATGTTCCTAACAGATTATTATTGTGGGAACAATAATAATTCATTAAGATTAGTATGAGTTATAATTGATAATCATAGGATGATTATATATGTAGAGACATGAATTATAATCATATTTTCTTATTAGAGAATAAGAATTGTATTGATCCTTCTTGAGATTATTACATGGACATGTGTCTTAAATAATTTCAAATAATTAATTATTTTGATCCTTAGACCTGTGATTATCATAGTGTCAAACATAAGAATTAATCTATTGTGATGCAATTAAATGATATCCTTAATTGAATTAAAGATTGTACTTGAATACATTATGAATAGTGGACAATGATTAATCAAGATGGAATTTATCTCCCTTGTTATGGAGAGATATCTTTGGACCTCTCGATTCAGCGTGACTGTGAAAATGCATGGTCGTGCTATAATTGAATTAATGGATATTAATGTCATTTATTATTTCAGTATGCTTATTGATCGAGAAAGCAATTGAATTAGATAAGGTGACTTTGTCCAAGCCTTATATTTAATTATGGATATTGTGTGATAAAAGGATGAAAGCAATAATTATATTAGGTTATGTTAATCACCGATTTAATTTAATATTGGTAGCCATAATGTCTTGCTAGAGACCAATTATGACTTATGGGCCAAAAAAAGTTTTATAGGCCCATTGTCATATTAAATTAACCTAACGGATCCCACATGAAAAACCTGGGTTGAATTTGTCTTTAGGTTGAGTAATTAATAACTCCAATTGGAAAATTGGAAGCTTATTAGGAAATCCTAAGAAGGCTATAAATAAGACCATAGGCGTCATATTTCACGCACATAGCAAAAGACAAAAATTCGTTTGTCATAGAGAGAATTTGGAGAGTCAAAATTCCTACTCTATGAGGTTCTAGCAGACCCGAATTCGAGGAGTCGAACTCCCAGTTCGTGTGTGGATACTGTCAGAGAACGTTTGTGATTTCATAGCGTTTTTGTGATACGAATTATAAGGATTGTCCTTATTAGAACAAGACAATTCAATTTTGGAACATCAATACAGAGGTATGTTTATTCGTCATTTAATTATTTATGCACGGTCTCTTTTACTTTCTAAGGGTTTTAGATAAATTTTTTTTGTTAATTCCGCTGCATCTAGCCCTAGTTCGTTTACCAACACTTACACGAGTTCTTCTATAATTCAGTTCATTTTTTTTTGCTACCTTGCGTGTAAAAACATTTAAAAGCATAATTAATCAGGCATGGTGACTTATGTAAGGTGCATTCTCTTAACATTATGTTGGAATTTATATCTTAAAACTCGCAGTTTAAAATTTAAAATTATATTCTATTCAATAAAATGGTTATTGAGGATTTATTAGTGAAAATAAAATACTATAACCTTGAATTCAATAAACTAAGATCCCAAGGCTATCTAGTATAAACTTGAACTTTATGTAGAGACATAAATGTGGATCAAGTTCGAGTTTATAGTCCAAACGGTCTACAGTGTATGAATAAGGTTGAGTGCCTTATTCAGGGAACGCTATGGATGCGACCCGCTTTGTAGTTAGTACAAACGATATGATCTTGAATCGTTCACGTAGAGACATGGAAGTGAGAATATTCTATGTAAAGAGTTTACATTCAAATGTGATTTTAATTTAAAAAAAAAAAAGATGGGTTCATGCTCAGGAGGTCAAAATTACTTAAGACAGACAAAGTTGTAAAAAGTCAAAATGTTGACTTTTGACTTGAAAAAAGTCAAAGTTTGACTTTAATTTGAATGGTCAAATAACCCTATTGCCCTTGGACTAAGTTAGTGAAAAAATTCAACATTTTATTGGATAACCTCACAAACACTTAGTGGGATAAGTGGCTAGACACCTAGCCCACTAAGTTCCACTTGGAATGTTAGGTGTTGAGATTTGGTGTACTAATTACATGCATTTTTACATGTAATTAGTTTATTTAAAGGTCATTTTTCAAATTAAAAAACTTTTGGCCAAATTCATATTTTTTTTTACAAAAAATTTACCAAATATATTCTCTCTTCCAAAAATCTCAACCATAATTAATTCCTCCTTCAATTTCCATATTTCTCTCCCATTTTTCTTCATTTACCGGGTTCCACAACCTTATACTAAGTTCGGAGAATAGCGGGTCAACTCTAGTGGTGGTCCCAGCTTCAAGTTCATGAGGAGATTACAAGAATTGGGAAACTATTGAGGTAAATTTTTCATTAACCCTTATTTTGTTTTAATTAAGGTATATCTAAGCATGTTAATCTCTAAATTGCTTAGTTGAAATTAGAATAAAATTTGATCCGTTTTTCCGTTGTGATTGTTCTGCTTTCCTTTACTTAGTGTACATAATTAGGAAAAACATATTGACATAGGGTTAGCTACACGATAAACTCATTGAGAACACCAATTTCCTGAGTTCGATTTTGGAATTGCCAGAAAACCTCTCTTTGCTTACATTGGGCGATAGAGAAGAAAACTAGTTTTCTTCCCATCTTATGCATTAAGGCTTCATGAAGTTAATAGATGCTCTGAATATGCGTAAGTCTACACTGAGATATCTTGATTTGATAGAAACTCTATGGTGGAGATTGTCTTGTGCACAGAGGTGTGATGAGGGTATCTAGTAGATGCTAAGAGAGTTTCCATCATATAGACTAGATAAGAGATGAGGACCACTACAGATGACTAGATTTTCCACTCATGATAGCTGTAGTGAGATAAGGTGCTACTGGCGCCTAGAGTTTCGTCTTGTAGGTATTATATTGAGTAGGGCTTCTACACCTAGAGTTTCGTCCCATAGATACAAGGAGTTCAAGGTATAGCAAAGAAAAGAGAAAGTTGAAAGCTAAGTTTGAAAAGAAAGTTGCTTTGCTAAGTTAACATATATTTTGCTCAAGGTTTTCATTATCATGTTTTATTTTAAAAGCTGTCACTCACAGGGCTCTGTAGCTCATCCTTTCAATGTTTATTTTCCTTACAGGTAAAGATCGTGATTCCAACGCCTGTTAAAGCTCCGCCTACTTTGCTAGAAGTTTGACTAGATTTTTGTACGACTCATTTCATGCATGCATGATAAATTGTAATTAAGCTAGCAAAGGACTTAGTCACTGTTGTTTGTAATAGACTAGTATGAGAGTTTTGTTTTGGTATTGTCGTGGTTGGAACTCTGAATTTAGTTTTGTCTATAGTCTATGAAAAGGTTGTCCAATGGTTGGGTAAATCTGAAGGTGTTTTCCAAAGATTTTAATTTATTAATTCCAAGTTTAGAAATTTCTTTCCGCACTATATGTCTAAGTTTAATTGAAAAGAGATAATTAAGAGCTACCTTTAAGCAGGATCGACATGTATCGTTAAAAGAAGAGCGATGTCGATTGGCTTCACACCACATCTCGGGCTTAGTGAGGAGGTGCTTCGAGATATGGTGTGACAATAACTAATATGGAAATGAGCATTTGAAGTTTGGAAGTTACGAGATGTTTGCAAGATGTTTGCGAGATATTAAATAAGTAGCTAAAAACTTCATAAACATGTGTAGAAGCACTCAAAATCATCGGATACAAGTATATAATTGATTTGGTATTCAAATTTTCAAGTTTGGAAGTTGCGAGATACTTACCAGATACTGAATAAATATCTAATAACTCCTTAAACCATGTGTAGAAATATCTAAAACAAGTATACTTATTAGGGATTGGGTAGTGGAGGTTTGGAAGATTGCGAGATGTTTGTGAGATATAAAAAGATTAGTAAAAAACTATCTAAAACATGTGCAAATTCTCACCTACAAACTATCCTGCTTTGATTTGGAGTTGGACATTTATAGTTTGTAGTTAGGGTATTTCGAGTTTCAAAATTGAAAGTTTCAAAATGTTATAAGATAATTGCATAACAAAAAACAATACCTAAATAACACTCTAAAAGAATAAAAACAAAATATTCTAAATAATCAAAGAAAAAACAACTTAAGGATTCAATATTCAAGATAGAAAATAAGTAAACAACAATATTAGTTACTCTAGAACAGACTTAAAAATCCAAATCAATAAACAACAAATCTAGAAGCTTTAGAAAAACAAAGGAAAAAAAAAGTACAAAATCCAATTGTTAAAAAGAAAGTTTTCTAAGTCAATATGAGGGATTAAGTTCCTAGCTAAGGTTGAAGTATGAGTATGATGTAGTCCTTGAGTTTTAGCCATCTTCCAAATCATCAGAATGCAGATCAATAAACAGCAGCAGATGCCATTGTCATTGCCTTTAGTCTCCACAGTCCTCTGTTGTTAGAAGTCTCCATGGTGTCGAAGTATCTATAATGTTAAAGTTGCCACTTGCATAGATGGTTTGCTACCTATCCAATGTTGCCTCGTAGCTCACGGCTTACTATTTGAAGCTCCAAAATCTTGAAGTTTGAAGTTTCTTCGTTCAATGGAGAGATAGTCGCGCTTGAAGGGGAGGATTCAATTTTGTGTTTTTAGGATTTTTTTTACCTCAAGGACAAATTGGACTATTCATACCCCAATTTGTCCTACAATTCAACTTTTTCAAAACCAATCCTAAAAACCTACAATCCCTTAAAAATTGGACTATTATTGGTATTTTTCTAACAAAGTCGTTCATGTGAATGCTCACGTGGAAACTGCACGTTAGGGGTGGAAACCATTCAGTTTGATTCGATTTGGCGACCAAATCTAATTGAATTGAACTGATTTACTGGTTCAAATCGAATTGAACCAAACTGTATTTATGTGGTTTGGTTTGATTTCAAATTCGGTTTTGGTAATTTAAAACATTTTAAAAATAGTTCGGTTATGTTCGATTTTAAGTTATGTTTTGTTCTTGAAATTAAAAGCGGTTCGACTTGGTTTTAAATTTCTTTAAATTGAGCTGAACCATTTTTTTTCGATTTTATTGAGTATTGGATTCCATTTTAAGAAACGGATCGGTTTTTGCAGCTTGAATTGCCAACCTACTGCACTTTAGCTAGTGTGGCAAGATAAAAGAAGTAAGAAAGCAAGTGAAATGAGGGAAACCATACTTTTCCACTTGTTTTCTTTCTTCATTGAAATGCTCAGTTAAAACTTAAGGGGGCGTTTGGGACGTGGAGTGGGTTATTATAATCTGTGGTTATTATAGTCTAACGGTTATAATAGTTTGTAGGTTATTATAGTATGTGTTTGGAGTGTAGATTATTATAGTTTGTGTAACGACCCAACTCTTTATACTAAGCTGAGATCATTACTACTTAAAGGAAAATAAAATCTCTTGAAGAAAATGAAAAATAAAACTATCTTTTACTGAAAACCTCAAATATGCATTAAAATCATAAATAAATAAATAATATATAAATAAATCTAAGATAAGCTCCTAATTCGGGCCCTATCTAATTTTAAGGAATATAGTCAAAGAATACAAAAATATTGAAAACATAACTGTAAAGTAAAAGCGGAAGCAAAAAGTTTTCTTATGGCACGCCATGGTCACTTCTTGTTATTCGCCAGTCTTCTTTTACCCTTACCTCTACCTCTGCCTGAAAGATTAAATATAGAAAGAGTGAGTGTCCCGAACACGCGCAATCTAATGATCTCGTTGGAACATCTCTGATCTTCAGTGAACTGAAAGGAACACCTAGGACAAAATTGGTCTTCAATGATCTCGAAAGAACACCTAGGACAAACTGGTCTTTAGTGAACCCGAAGGAACACTTAGGACAATCTGGTTGTAAGTGATCCCCTCGAACCACTCATATACATAACATCTCATGAGATTGTTGATCCAGTCGAACCATGCAGTCATAAAAAGAGGGTGGTCCCTAGGGACACTCATGTGGGTATGACTCTAATAGATATAGTTAACAAAACACACTATCCATAGTATGTAGCACATCATAATATTATAAACATGACATGAGTATTAATCATAACGTTCTAGATCATGAGATTAATATTTCATGCATTAACATTAACATCATCAGTCATCATCATCAACATAACTCAGTCATAACTATTAGTCATCATCATACGTCATCAATACATTATGCATTTTAGCTACGTTAATGCATAATAGGAAAATCACATGCAAACTCTTAACTTCATTACTAGGGTATAGTAGGAGAATCTCTTACCTGGAGATTAGCTTAACCAAAAATAATCCTAATAGCAATAGTCAGGCTTTCCCAAACAATCAAGTCCTAAACACAACAAAATTAATTTAATAATTTTGTTAACCAATATCTACCAAAATTTAATTAGGGTTTCCAACTTACCCACAAATAGAGTTGAAACCAACTTAACCTTTGGTAAAATTTCTCAGGTAACTACTTCCAAGATTCAACTAAAAATCCTTCAAGAAAAATAATCCAAAATTCAACTTAAATGAAATTCCAACTTAAATCCAAAATTAAATTATTTAGGGCATAAAATTAATATCTCATGGGTAGTACCAAAATCCATTAAAACTTACCAAAATAGGTGGGAAAAGGACCAAAATTAGGCTTCCGACTTGGCTAGAGGAATAAGCTCGGCTGAAGGCAAAAAATGGCTTGGTTGGAGGTAGAAAACGACTCAGCTAGGATGACGGCTCGCATGTGGTGTGGACCCAACGAACGGTTCGCGTGCGGCTTAGACCTAGAGAACAACTCGCGTATGCGTGTGGCTTGAAGGGAAGGTCAACTTGGTGCTTTGACTTGATGACGACTTTGAAGAAGTAGTAGCTCAAGTGGCTTGATGAAGAACCGGCTCGGATGCTTGCAAAACGCGACGATTCGACGATCGATGAGGGCTCGTCGACGACACTGCTGCTCGGCGAAACGACGCAGCGGAAGACGACGCACAACGATCAGCTTGCAAAAGGAGAAGCGACTCGGTACATGTGGCTTACGAATGTTGACGACGTTTCGTGGTGGCTATTGAACGGAGACGGTCGGTGAACAGCGGCGAACGACAACCTTGAATGGCGACTAGGGTTTTGTGAAGGAAAAATTTAGGGTTTTCTTTTGTCTTAAGGAAAAAGATGATGAATAGTAAGGGGCATGCTTCTCGAGGTCCTATTTAAAGAAAAATAATAATAATAATTATTATTTTTCTTTTTCTTTTTCCTTATTCTTTTTCCAAAATAAATCTCATATCTTCTCTCTTTTCATTTAAAACCAATCAAATCTCCATTTTTAAACTCAAATATCCTCCCTTCTCATTAACTCTTCCTATCAAATCTTCTTTTTATCTTTCCAAATAATATACATCCTTAAATAATTATATTATCTTCCTAAGATAATTATAATTTAAAAATTACTTTATTTTGGGGCGTTATAGTTTGAGTTTTTATAAGCTGTGTTTGGGGTACAGATTATTATAGTCTAAATTATTATAATCAGTGTTTCGGGTGTAGATTATTATTAATCTGGGTTATATCAAAAGTGATTTTTTATACTAATCTTTTTTGCAATACACATCTTTTTTCAAAGTTATTTTATTCAACCTTGTTAATTATATTGTTTATTTAATAAATTTAATTATAATATCCATAAAGTAATTTCCTCATTTGTTTAGATGATTGTATTTGAAATTATGAGAAAATAACCCAAATTTTTTTGACGAAATGAAATTTGTCTCGATTTTTTAAAAATCACATTTTTAGATTCTTTGCCTACCTCAAGTTTATGTGAAATTACTAAGATAAACTTACGCAAAAGTTTAATTCACTATCGCTTTGCTTTTTTATCTCTCTAGTTTATAAGTTATTATAAGTAATAGTTTGTGTTATTATAAATTGTGTTTAGGTTGGAGATTATTATAATTTATGTTGTTATAAATTATGTTTGGAATGGAAACTATTATCATTTGAGTTTTTCACTACTATTTTTTTCCAATGAAATATGTATTCTTATTAAATTGATTTTATTAAATCTTAATATTCACTTGATGAATATTTGAGAAGTTTTCCAATTTTGCCATATATATTTTGAAAAACTCCTGTACCGATTTGCAATCTTTCCACTTAATAAATGTTGCAATATATGGTGAATATTTTAGATGTTTTCTTTGGTTTTTTATATCCTAAATTTGTTAGGATATTGCAATTTTCGACCTACCTTCTCTTTCAAATTTTGCTCTAAATTTATATAACAACTACAATTTCTACCATTTATTTGATCCCTAGTCCACCACCTCATTTAACAAAATATCGAGAATTTTTTTAGAAAGACATTTCTCTTATTTTATACCATGTATTTTAATAAATTCTTTAAATACATATGAGAATATATATATATATATATATATATATATATATATATATATATATATATATATATATATATAATTTAAACTATTATTATTTTTTAAAAGTTTTAATGTTAAAATTTTAAGATTGCAGCACTTACATTTGTGCCTTATGTGATAGAATTTATTATTGAGGGTAAAATTTTTGAACAAATGTTCTTCCCTCCGAAAATTAAACTACTAATTTACCCTTCTAGGTTTTGTTTTCATTCATAATTGCAAGAAAACAGTGTTACTAGAAAAATATAACATACAATAATCTTCCTCCCTAATTGAATATAACTTCATATTTAGTTCAAGCTTCAATTTAGTCCTATAAATTAATTATAACTCATAAGTGGTTCATTAATGGCCTTTTTGGTTTTTGTGATCAAATATAATAAAATAAACAAAAACAATTATGAACAAAAACAATTACCATAGTGAAATTTCATACTATTTTTTTCTTTTTGGTGTTATTGTGAAAAAAAAAAAAATCAAGGACAAATCATAAAACCATCCATTGCAATTACAACCCAAGAGGGATATACAACCACATTTTCATTAAGAACCAACTACTTATTAAACATATGATAATGAAGTTCTATGATTATGAATTCATTTAATAGCATTGCAAGTAAATAAAATTCCAACCAAACGAAAATATACAGATTAAAAAAATACATATATGCTAAGAAACCATCAATTACAAAACCAAAAAGGATAACTAATGAGAGATCTCACACACACGAACACACAAGGATAGAGGCAGTCCCTAAACGAAATCAACAAAAAAAAAAAAAAAAAAAAAACACAACCCCAAAGAAAATATATCACTCAAATTTCCCAAGAAAATAACTATTCTTCTAATTTGTTTCTCTCTAATTAAAACAAGTTCCTTAAAATTTATCATAATTAAAACAAGTTCCACAAATTGTATGAATAAGTCAAAAACCCTTCCAATTCCAACTTTAAACACAAGCTATAACAATGAGAGAGTAACAAATTTGAGGAACAAAGAGAAAGCATATGCACTTAAAATGTTTAGAAATGGAGAAAAAAAAATTCTTGTCCCGAAGAAGATCGAAACCCCTAAACCTTGAGGAATTGAAGCTTGATCATATAATGGGTAAACGAAACAGAAGAAAAAAGAGTGGGAGAATAAGAGAAGATTAAGCTAAGGAATTATTGAAAATGACACAAAATTATAGTCGAAAGTAAATCAAGCTACTCATATGCGAATCGTAGCTCCCTCTTGGGGTGGTGAATTCTATTAGATAAGAAATAGAGACCTCAAAAACTCTTCTTGAGTCTGCCTTCCTTCGATCTATTTGACTTTTTCCTTGATTCTCGTTCATCAGTAATTCATATAGTGGGAATAACTTCTGATTTCTTTAGGACCAACGACGAAAAAAAGAAGAGAAATTGAAGTTTTCGTTCGACGTGAACAAAAAAGAAATTACAACTCGAAGAAGGGAAAACGAAAGGAGAGAGGGGGAATGGTGGACAGTGAAAGGTTGAGAAGGAAATGATGAACAAGGGAATGGTGGGGCACTAGAAGGATTATAATAATCCTAATCCTTAGTTTTCCTTAAGCAGCGGACCAAGCATGGAGTGAGTTATTATAGACCGGTCCACCCCACTCCAACCCTCGGGCCAAAAGGGCCCTAAAGTGTCTAAAGCTTTGGTTGTTCTAAGTCACAAGAAAGGAAGTTCCCAACAAATTTGATTAAGCTTTTTGGGCATATAAAAAAGTCGTTCTCTCCCCGCCATTCCTTCTCCTTTTTTATTCATTGCATTTTCAACTTCCACATCTGAAGAATGCAACTCCGTCTCTCCCTCTGATTTCGCCATTCAATTCAGGTCTTCAATCTTCTTAAACTTTTTCTATCTTCCCTTTTTTACTTCTACACCTTCCAATCACCCTTCATTATCATCAGATTACTCACTTCTCCACTCCCAAGTTCGTTTCTATTTCTTTTGTTGAATTTATTATAATCAGGGATGCAATTATTCGCTTTCAGTTGTCTTTTGCGATTTCAGTAATATCATTCGTACCAGTGCCAGTGAACAGTTACGCATAAATTATGTATCTCGTGCTAACTTTGATTCATTTCAAATCTATAATTCAGTTTTCCTTTCTGCAGAAAGTAATGGGTCCATTCCCATTACTTGATACGGCAATTGAAATCTTCCCGCGTTGCCCCATTATCACTTCGAGATCTTCATATGGTAGGCGGTCATCACATTGCCATCTCCTTGTAACTACAGTTTCAGCTACGAGGAACTGGTACTTGTGCTTTTACTCTGCCTGCATGTCTTCTTCTCCGGAAAAAAAAATGGGGGTTGAGATTTTGGTACTCTACCTTTATTTTTTCCGCAGCTTTTCTATCTTCCTTTCTATTCGATTACGATCAAATGGGTTGTGTTAATGCAGGAAAGTCTCATACATTGAAAACTTGCAGTCTAAACCAAAAACTGTTGTCTTTTCTAGTCGGGTAGGATATCTTTTGAACTCACATTCTTTATGTTTTCATTATTAAAAACTGCACGCTTGCTGCTCTGATTGAACAAAGTTTTATGAATGATCATATCGGTTCTTATTTAATTCTTCTTTTTTTTTTTAAATTACTCTAGTAACATGGAAATGCCAGGCTAGAACATTTCCTGGTATGAAGATTGGAATTTAACTAATATATTCAACGGCATCTTTACTTATGGATCTTTGTTTTGCCTTCTGTGACAGGACAATTCAAATGATCATTTAACAGATTTGGTAAATGATGCCGATGGCTTTACAACTGGAAGAAGTGAAGTCTTGGAGACTGGAGAGGATGAAATTCTAGCAGTTAAAAAAGCGCTTTTGGAGTCTCAAACAAGACAAAAAGCTGTAGAGAAAGAGAGAGATCAACTGCTTGAGAGGTTGGCTCGCTATGAGGCTAAACAAAAAGAATATGTTGCTACTATATTGCATGATAAGGAATTGGCAATTTCAGAACTTGAGGCGGCCAGATCACTCTTTAATAAAAAACTCGAGGAATCAGTAGGTGAGAAGTTTGCTTTGGAGTCTAAGCTGGTTCTTGCAAAGCAGGATGCTATTGATCTTGCAGTGCAAGTTGAAAAGTTAGCCGCAATTGCCTTCCAGCAGGCCACCTCGCACATATTGGAAGATGCTAAATATAGAGTCTCAGTTGCAGAAACTTCTGCTATTGAGACGTCTTATGAAATTGAAAAACAGATCAGGGATGCTACTGAAGGTTCAATGCTGTCATTTTTAGAACAATCAAAAATAGCTATTGAGAAGGCTCTGGATGTGGCTGAAAAAGCTAGTGTTCATGCAAAGAAGGCTATGGCTACATTTACTGATGAGGTATATCCTTTAGATGGGATTGCCTCTATCCAATCAGAAAATATTAAGTTGAAAGGTGTCGTCAATGAATTGGAATCTCACTTATCACTTGCAAGAACTGATGTCGATAACCTCAAATTGGAACTGGAGAACGCCCGAGCACAAGCAACTGCCTCAGAAATTCGAGCCAAAAATGCTGAGAAAGTATTGGTCGAATTTCAGGAGTTGAGCAGGGAAAAGATCAATCAACAGGAAGGAGAAATTAAATTGATGATGGAGAAAATCAAGAAAGATGTAGCAGACAAGAAGAAAGCTGCTTCCAAAGCTTTCAAGGTTGAACTTGAAGGTATTAAGTCTGCCATTCAAGCTGCCAAAGAAACTGCACATTCAAAGGACAGCGCATATATGAGAAGATGTGAAGCACTGCAAAGATTATTGAGGGCATCAGAAGCTGCAACAAAGATGTGGCAACAACGAGCTGATATGGCTGAGTCATTTTTATTGAAGGAAAGAACCATGGGTAAGGATAATGAAGATGCAGCTTATATTGTCAATGGTGGGCGGATAGACCTCCTGACAGATGATGAGTCACAAAAGTGGAAACTCTTGACCGATGGTCCTCGAAGAGAGATACCTCAATGGATGGCTAGAAGAATCGGAACAATTCGTCCCAAGTTTCCTCCTAGAAAGATTGATGTAACAGAAATTTCAGCATCAAAGTTTAGATCGTTGGACTTGCCCAAACTCGAAGAAGTATGGTCAATTGCTCAAGAAAAGCCAAAAGTAGGGGATGCACTAATTGAGCATGTTATTGAGAAAGAAACAATAGAAAAGAAAAGAAAGGCTCTTGAGCGTGCACTGCAACGAAAGACCAAACAATGGCAGAGGACTCCTGATCAAACAAAATTAGGTTAGCTGGCTTTATAATTCTTCCTCTTAATGTAATCAAGAAAATTTTTAGCGGTATTCATCTAACATTTAACTCTTGTGGACTGATGCAGAACCAGGAACTGGAACTGGACACGAGATTGTGGTTAGTTATCACTAATGATATCAGCAAACAGATGTATTTTACTCTGATTTACACAATTAAATTATTAGTTGTTCAAACTCAAAAAATTGGTTTGGAAATAATAAGGTTTATTGTTTCAGAATTTGTTCAACTTGAGCTTTTATCAGGTTTTTGTCATGTTTCATGGTTGCATCACACAAGATTTACTAATGTTTAATATAATGACTTTGGTGATTGATGTTGTTGTAGTTG
The DNA here is from genome assembly GCF_025177605.1 of Cucumis melo. Lineage (NCBI taxonomy): Eukaryota > Viridiplantae > Streptophyta > Magnoliopsida > Cucurbitales > Cucurbitaceae > Cucumis > Cucumis melo. Next base: position 16,349,089 of record NC_066863.1, read on the forward strand.
ATCTCTCCTTCTTTAGTAAGGGATAGGTATTACATCACACCGACTAAAGTTTAGAGGGTATAACATGTCTTGGGCTGGCCTTAGACTAAGAGGCTAAACAGTGCTCTAGTGAAGGAGTTTGACATGTTGGTAAACCATGTAAGTGGAGATGATAAGCATTCTTGGGAGGTAACTGTGAGGAAGTGGAGTGTGCTAGGAACGCGGTTCCAACTGGGAACGACTAATGTCTGGATGAAAACAACGGGAATGGTGTCTTGTACAGAGATGCCATTATCATGTCTTAAGCAATTAGAGAACCTTCTAAGAGTTTGTTAATCTTCCTCATGCAACGTCAAATATAAGTGATATCAGAATCTTGTAGGATTTTTTTTTCTTTCAGTGCTTTATTGTTAGACGTCCCCCATTGAAAACCTATTACTTTTTCAGTTATATAATATATGCACCAACCTTGACTGATGAGTTTATGGGTACCGATTGAAGTTTCAAGGTTTCAACTGGGAAAGCTGGAGAAGACGCTGGTACCTGGAGTTAGCTGCTAAAGCATCTGATTTATCTCAGTCTGGGATAACAGCAGTGTGGCTCCCACCACCGACGGAGTCTGTTGCTCCACAAGGTTTGTTCCTTGTCATTTTTATTTTATATAGTTTAAAGGGGGAAATAATATCAATAAGCTCTTCTTCTATTCTTCAACACTTCTAGAACTCTATTTCCCCAATTTGGTTCAAGTGGAATAATTTCAAGTACCTGAACTCAGTGGGGAATATTTACCTTTTTTCTAAAATCCAATTTGGTTAAAATTTACAATCAGTGTTGTATATTTTGCAGGTTATATGCCATCTGACCTATATAATCTGAACTCATCTTACGGAACTGAGGAGGAACTCAAGTACTGTATAGAAGAATTTCATTCTCAAGATCTTCTGGTATGCCATGGTCTGAAACTTTTCCAATGTATTGCATACTTATTTAATTCCTCTATTTGTTTTAATTATCCTTGGTATAAAAATTAATAAAAGAAGAAGAAGAAAAAATAACACTAGATGTACGTGGAAAACCTTAGTTCAAGGAGAAAAAACAATGATATGAGTTTTGTATTTCTCTTATTCACAGAAGAATACAAGGTATGGAATATTTATAGGCCATAATAAGCCTCGACAAAAAAAGGAAATAAACAAGGGTATAAAAGATTACACAAATACCCTTAGTACAATTCTTTCTATCACTCTCCCTCAAGTTGGGGTGTAGATGTCAATCGGACCCTCTTGCTAATAAATGAGTCGAAATTCTGCCTGAGTAGCCCTTTAGTAAGAACATCAGCAATTTGTTGATTTGACGAAATGTACGGAATACAAATATTGCCATTGTCAAGTTTCTCCTTAAGGAAGTGTCTATCAGTCTCCACATGTTTGGTTCTATCATGTTGAACAGGATTATTAGCTATGTTTATAGCGGCTTTGTTATCACATAATAGCTTCATAGGTAACTCACAGTCCTAGTGAATGTCAGATAGGGCCTTCTGTAACCAAATCTCTTCATAAATTCCCAAACCCATAGCTTGGTATTCTGCTTCCCCATCACTCCTAGCAACAAGCCCTGGCTTCTTACTTCTCCAAGTTACAAAGTTGCTCCACACAAAGGTATAGTATCTGGAAGTAAACTTTCTGTCAGCCACTGATCCTCCCCAATCTAAGTTGGTATAGGCTTTAATGCACTTTTTGTTGGTCTTCTGAACAATGAAACCTTTTTTTGGATTAGTTTTCAAATATCTTAGGATATAGTTCGTAGCTTCCATGTGTTCTTCATACCGAGCTTGCATAAAATGACTCATTGTACCAACTGCATAGGAGATATTTGGTCTAGTATGGGATAGGTAAATCAACTTTTCCACTAATTGTTGATAGTTTTCTTTATCAACAGGGACTTTGTCAACAAAATTTCCTAGTTTTACATTGAACTTCATAGAGGTATTAGTTGGACGACATCCAATCATACTTGTTTCCTACAACAGGTTAAGTGTATATTTCTTTTGTGAATCCGAGATTCCTTCCCTTGATTGTGCGACTTCCATCACAAGGTGTACTTTAGATTCCCTAGGTCTTCAATCTCAAACTCGTCACCCATCTTCCTTTTTAGCCTGATAATCTTAGTAGTATCATCCTTTGATAAGTCAATATCATCGATGTAAACAATCAACACAATAGTTTTCCCTGATCCAGATCTCTTCGTAAACAATATATGATTAGAGTGTCCCTAAGTGTAACGGTTGGAATTAGTGAGCTTGGCCCTTAGGGTATCTATGAAAAGATTATGAAAATATATACCCTAATTCCTTAATCTTTTTCTTTTTTTATTTCTTTGTGTTTTCTATTTATTCTCCTAATTGTACCTATTGTAAAATTTATCAGAAAATAATAAGAAGAAAAATATCGTGATTTTTCTCTTGATACTCTGGTTTCCACGTAAATTTGTGTGTTTTTTGTCTCTACTTTCAATATGGTATCAGAGAGGGACATTGAATAAACCTTACAACACACCTTAGAACACAACTAGGGATGAAAATAAAACAGAGGAGATAGCTGCCAGTTTTAGTGCTGTCGTTGATGCTTGGATCAATGTTGCCATAGACGAATGGCTCCGTCGCCTTCAGAAAATGTCGAGAAACATAATTTGGTAGATTTTCTCGTCCTTCCCGCCGCCAGAAACCTCCCACGCTCCTTCACGCGCTGCCGACGAAGCTACACGCGCTGGCCCATCTGTTCAGACGCCGCTAGCCAACCTAACTGTGCCACCCTTGTCTTCATCCATGGCCTATAGTGTTTCCCACGTGCCAATTCATGTTCTGCCACCTAATTTTGGTCGGCCACCATCGCTTCTGTAGTTAAATTTGTATGCGCTACCACCCACTGGCCTTAGTTATTATCCCGATGTTAAGAATCCTCAAACTCACTCAATATTTGAAGTTGGTGAATTTTTGGCACATTCCAACACTAACGTGCAAGCTTCCTCTTCGGGAATAACTCAGCAACAACTACAAGCGCTTCAACAACAGACTGCAGCAATTGAAGCTACCCTAGGGACGACATGCAACACTCTTGTATCGATGTATTATAAGAATCCAATAACCTCGTTTCCTACTTTATCCTCTTCCTATGTGATTCAGAATGCTAGTCCAACCACATTTGGAGCTATTGTCCAGTCAGGTATACCTCAGTCCTTTAGTCTCATTAAGTATTGATGGTAAGAATCCTTGGATCTTGGACTCTAATGTCCAGATCATTTAACCGCTTTCTCTGAACCCTCTGTGTCCTACATTCCTGTGCTGGGAATGAGAAGATAAGAATTGGTGATGGCTCCTTGGATCCCATTGCCGGGAAAGCGCAAATTTCTCCTTTTGGCGGGTTCTCATTACACAACATGTGCCACAAATTTCATATAATCTTCTGTCGATTAGCAAGATTACTCATGAACTAAATTGCAAATATTCTTACCTGATTTTGTTTCTTTTCAGGATTTGAGCTTGGGGAGGATGATTGGCACTGCCCGACACAATAGGGGTCTTTACTTGCTTAATGATGATGCCTCTTGAAGTAGTATTTCTAGGACGAGTCTTTTATCTTCCTACTTTACCACTTCTGAAAAGGACCTTCTGTTGTGGCATTTCCGTTTAGGCCATTCCAACTTTAAATATATGAAATACATATTTCCTCATCTCTTTTCTAAAGTTGATGTTTCTTCCTTATCTTGTGATGTGTGCATACAAGCTAAATAACACTGAGTCTCGTTTCCTTCGCAACCCTATAAGCCAACCTGACCTTTTACTCTTGTCCATAGTGATGTTTGGGGACCATCCAAGGTCACTACCTCCTCTGGGAAATGATGGTTTGTGACCTTTATTGATGACCATACTCGTCTTACTTGGGTTTTCCTGATCTCCGAAAAATCCGAAGTTACCTCCACATTCTGGGATTTCTATCACACCATAGAAACACAATTCAATATAAAGATTGCAATCCTACGGAGTGATAATGGTCGGAGTTTCAAAATCACCCTTTTAACGAGTTCTTATCCTCTAAAGGAATTGTTCACCAAAGTTCCTCTGCTTACAACCTCCTAACAAAATGGGGTTGCTGAATGAAAAAATCGTCACCTTTTGGAAGTTGCTTGTTCCCTTATGTTGTCCACTTCTCTTCCTTCCTATCTTTAGGGTGATGCCATTCTCACTGCCGCTCCTCTCATCAACTGCATGCCTTCTCGTGTCCTTCACTTCCAGACAGTCAATTGCCTTTAAGAATCTTATCCCTCCACTCGTCGGATACCTGATGTTCCCCTTCGGGGTTCGGATGCACTGCCTATGTCCATAGCCACGGTCCTAACCAAACTAAATTTACCCTTAGGGCTCATGCTTGCATGTTTGTTAGGTATCCTTTGCACCAACGAAGCTATAAATGATTCCATCCTTCTTCACGTAGGTACTTTGTTACCATGGATGTCACCTTTATTGAAGATCGTCCTTTTTTTTTCCGTTAGTCTACTTCAAGGGGAGAATGTGAGTGAAGAGTCTAACTATATGCTTCTCATAGAGTCTACTTGCCCTACTGTGGTTACCTTACCCGACCCTAGCTCTCATAGTATAGTCCTACCAACAAATCAAGTTCCTTGGAAAACCTACTATAGGAGGAATCTCAGAAAGGGAGTTGAGTCTCCTATTGTTCAGATGGCTCAAGTCTAGGATTCTGAACAAATAAGAGATCAAGGTATGACTGATTCCATTAACTCACATAGTAATAATAAAATGAGGGAGAATGACTGGTTTAAGACGAATTCAATTGATTCACATACCGACAGTAAGGCGAATGATGGGTTCGAGATAGCTATTCTAGAACATATGTGTGAGCAGGACAGTATTGATGGGGTTATTATAGACGGAGAGGACAGGATCGATGAGAACGAGGTTGTTGCTGAACATACTGAAAACGAAACTAAGTCAAACCATTTTGTACTAGGTCCTGTACAAAGCACTCCATATCTAATTATGTGTCATACGAGAATCTCTCACCAAAGTTCAGAGCTTTTATTGCCAGTCTTGACTCTACCACAATACCCAAGAGTATCCATCTTGCCTTAGAGTGTTCGAAGTGGAAAGCTGCTGTCATGGAAGAAATAAGAGCCATGGAAAAGAACGAGACCTGGGATATCTGCACACTCCCTAAGGGACACAAGACTGTTGGATGCAAATGGGTGTTTACACTCTAGTACAGAACAGATGGTACAATTGACAGACATAAAGGCAGGCTAGTTGTAAAAGGGTTCACTTAGACCTATGGAATCGACTATTCTGAGACTTTTTCTCCTATTGGAAAGTTGAACACTATTAGAGTTTTGCGATCTGTTGCAGTGAATAAAGATTGGTCCCTATATCAACTTGATGTTAAGAATGCATTCTTGAATGAGGATCTTAAAGAGAAAGTGTATATGAGTTTGCCTCCAGGATTTGAAGCTCAATTTAATAATCAGGTTTGCAAGCTTCGGAAGTCCTTATATGGGTTGAAACAATCACCAAGAGCGTGGTTTGATAGATTTTCCACTTTCATCAAGTCTCAAGGGTACAATCAGGGTTATTCGGTCACTTCTTGTTCACCAAAGTCTCCAAGGCAGGGAAAATTGCAATATCGATTGTCTATGTCGATGACCTTGTGCTATCTAGGGATGATACTGATGAGATTGTTCAACTGAAAAAAAAGATGGGATTTGAGTTTGAAATCAAGGATTTGGGAAATCTGAAATATTTCTTTGGAATGGAGGTGGCCAGATCTAAAGAAGGCATCTCCATGTCTTAGAGAAAATACACCCTTAATTTGCTAATCGGGCATGTTGGGATGTCGTGCTGCTGACACTCCTATTGAATTCAATTGTAAACTAGGAAACTCTGATGATCAAGTTCCAGTTGATAAAGAACAATATCAGCCCCTTATAGGTAAATTAATTTACTTATCCCAAACTCGTCCTGATATTTCCTTTGTTGTGAGTGTTGTCAACCAGTTTATACAGGCTCCCTACGAGGAGCACATGGAAGCTGTCAACAGAATTTCTTGAAAACAACACCTGGTAAAAGGTTGATGTTTAAAAAGATAGACAGAAAGACCCTTGAGGCATACACTGACTCAGATTGGGCAGAATCAGTTGTTGACAGAAAGTCTACCTCCGATTACTGTACCTTTGTTTGGGGCAATCTTGTAATTTGGAGGAGTAAGAAGCAAAGTGTTGTGGCCATAAGCAACGCTGAGGCCGAATACCGAGCCATGAGTTTGGGAATATGTGAGGAAAGTAGGCTCCAGAAAGTTTTGTATGATCTTCAACAGGAATGTAAGACACCATTAAAGCTTTTCTATGATAATTAAGCCGTTGTTAGTATTGCTAACAACCCTGTCCAACATGATAGAACTAAACATGTTGAGATTGATCGACATTTCATCAAAATAAGACTTAACAGTAGGAGCATATGCATTCCGTACATCCCTTCGAGCTAATAGATTGCTGATGTTCTCACCAAGAGGCTTCTCAGACCAAACTTTGACTTTTGTGTTAGCAAGTTGGGCTCATTGATATTTATGTCCCAACTTGAGGGGGAGTGTTGGAATTAGTGGGCTTGGCCCTTAGGGTATTTATGGAAAGATTTACCCTAATTCCTAAATCTTTTCCTTTTTTTATTCCCTTGTGTTTTCTATTTATTCTTCTCATTGTACCTATTGTAAAATTTATTAGAAAATAATAAGAAGAAAAATATCGTGGTTTTTTTCGTGATACTTGGGTTTCCACGTAAATTTGTGTGTTCTTTTTCTTTACTTTCAATAGTAACCTGTGGCTTAAAGTATGTGGTGAATCACTCGAACCAAGCCCTGGGATATTGTTTCAAACGATAGAGAAATTTCCGAAGTTTGCATACTTGATGGTTAAATTAGACCTCAAAGCCTGGAGGAAAACTCATGTACACTTCTTCTAAATCACCATTTAGGAAGATGTTTTTTACATCAAGTTGATGAAGAGGCCACTCATTATTAACTGCAATGGATTGAAGAATCTTGACTGGGTTTGACTTTGCCATCGGTGAAAACATCTCAGAGTAGTCTATTCCATACGTCTGAGTGAATCATTTTGCAACTAGCATAATTTTGTATTGGTTTAATGTCCCATCGGATTTATACATCAGAGTGAATACCCATTTGTGTCCCACTGTCTTGTATCCTTTGGGAAGATTATGTAGATCCCATGTCTTGTTTTTCTCAAGAGCTCCCATTTCTTCCGTGACAGCCGCCTTCCACTTGGGACTTTCCGTAACCTCATATATGTTCTTTGGTATTGTTCCAGCATCAAGACTTGTAGTGAAATCCTTGAACTTCAGTGATAAATAAGTAAGATATGTAATTTATGCATAGAGTGTTTCGTGCACGACCTAGAGCCCTTTCTCAAGGCAATGGGCATGTGAATAGAGGATCATAACTTCCTAGTTTATTTGAGTCATCTAAACTAGTCTCGCCTAATGAGTTTCGACTCTATTTTCATTACATTTGGCAGCTTTCCCTTCTTCTGGGACTGTTACATTATCCCTGTCTTCCTCAACCACATCGTCAACCGCATCAACAATATTATCCTCGGCACACAAATTATAGTTATTAGAATTAGTAGTACCTTGAGCATAAGTCAATTTAGAGTCACGGACCGAAGGCGATGGAGCTGTAGGAGACACCACTTCCTTTCTAAGATTTTTTCTATAGTATGTTATCTTAGGGACTTGGTTGGTAGGAAGAACTGTGTTGTGGGGAATAGGTTTCGATGGCATAGAAGGATCTAAAGGAATGAAGGAGAAAGAGTTATTCTCTCCACTCACATTCCCTCCCTGAAGATGACTGACGGGAAAGAAGGATTTGTTTTCCAGAAAGATGACATCCATGGACACAAAGTACTTTTGAAAAGATGGGTGAAACACTTATAACCTCTCCGGTGAAGGGGATACATCACAAAGACACATGAGTTAGCTTGAGAGGGAAACTTGGTTTGGTTAGGATCGTAATTGTGGACAAAAGCAGTGCATCTAAACAACTGGCGAGGATTATAAGCTATAAGTCAGGTGGCAAGGTAGAACTTCTTGAGACACTCTAGTGGTGTTTGGAGATGGAGAACACGAGACGACATTCGATTAATGAGATGAGTCGCAGTGAGAATAGGATCCACCCATAAGTAAAACGGTAGAGAGGTGGACAACATAAGACCGAGCAACCTCAAGGAGATGACAATTTTTCCTTTTAGCTACCTTGTTTTGTTGGGTATAAGCGTAGGAACTTTGGTGGACAATCCCTTTAGAGGGCAGAAACTCATGAAGGGAATGATTTAAGTATTCTCGACCATGATCACTATGTAGAACAACAATTTTCATGTTGAACTGGGCTCGATGGTGGTGTAAAAATGTTGGAAGGTCGATAAAACCTCAGATTTATTAGAGAGGAGAAAAACCTAAATGAGACTGGTATGATCATTGATGAAGGTAACAAACCAACGTTTTCCCAAGGCAGTAGTGATTCGAGAGGGCCTCCAAACATCGCTATGGATAAGGGTAAAGGGTTGGGCAAGTTTGTAGGGTTGAGAGGGAAACGAGACCCGAGGTTGTTTTGCATGAACACAAACATCACAAGGCAATGACGAAACATACACTTTAGAAAACAAGTGAGGAAAAAGATATTTCATATATTGAAACTTTGGATGGCCAAGACGAAAATGCCACAACGTACAATTGTTTACAACAATGGAAAAATAAGTAGACAGTAAATTAGTCCTAGAACAATCCGTAAAGAAACCTCATCAAGGAAGTAGAGTTTCTTACTGTGCTGGGCAGTGCCAATCATCCTCCTCGAGCTCTCAAGTCCTAAAACGAAACAACATTAGGGGAGAAGATAACTTGACAATGTAAGTCCCTAGTTATCTTACTAATCGACAGTAAATTGTAAGATATTTTGGACACATGCAAAACATTCAGTAAGGTAAAACCATCAACCGGTGGAATGTGACCCTTGCTTGCAATGGAAGCAAATGATTCATCAGCAATCTTAGTTTTCTCATTTTTAGTACAAGGTAAATACAAAACTTTTAGATGAGCTAGTAAGATGATTAGCAGAACCTGAATCAAGGATCCGGGGTTTCCTACCATTGATGTTGATAAGATTGAATGATTGAGAGTTACTTGATTGTGCAATGGCTTCAAGTGAGGACGTATTAGGATCACTGTGATATCCTGTAGGGATTGAGGTCGGTGGGGCACTGGCGGTATTGCTCATAAAGGCCTTATCAGAGTTGTGTTTGTCATTCTGCGGGCACCTCTTACTGTTTGGTGGCCGACCATGTAACTTCCAACAGTTTTCCTTTGTATGCCACGTTTGCTTGCAATGTTCACATACTCGTAGGTTTCCCATTCTACTTGTCACTGTTAGAGTTAGGCTTTGCACTGTAGAAGAATCAATAGATGGAACAGTTACGATATTCATCACACTCGTATGATTTTCCTCTAAACAAACTTCTGAGCACACCTCCATTAAGAGGACAGGATAGGTCTTTGACCCAGTATTCGACCATGAACCAAGTCGAACTTAGAATCCAGACAAGCAAGGAAATCATATATGCAGTCTCTATTCTACAGTATTGAACACCTCAGCAAGGATAGTCCCAGACAATTTGTCTGCATAGATCAATTTCTTGCCAGATTAGAGATAATTTGTTAAAGTAGGATGTAACATCCATGGTCCCTTGCTTGCACTCATGGACTTGCTTCTATAAAGTGTAGAGGTGGGAAGTATTTTGATGCCTCAAGTATAATTTCTAAACAATATCCCAAATATCCGGAGTTGTAGCATCATACAACAATGGTTTTCTAATCTAAGGTTCCATACCGATAATTAACACATTCCGAAAAAGAGAGTCCTCCCCCTTCCAAATTCGTTCTTGAGGATCTCTTGGCCTAGGGAGCCATCTTAATGGATTGAGACCAAGAGAATCGAATCTCTTGGCCTAGGGAGCCATCTTAATGGATTGAGACCAAGAGAATAATTCTGACCCATCAGTTTCTCCCCTACAATTAAACTTGAGTTTCCCATGGCAACTGAACCAGAGAAACAATTAGTAGTATTTAATGTAAGGAAGGATGTTACTGAATTCTTTGAATACATCGGTAGGGCTGACATAATGGAAAAATTCGTGGAGGTGGAAGCAGCTAGAGCTGTTCCGAGTGCAGCTATTTGTTGGTGAAAATTCATTTGGAAATTTGTTAGTTGTTGTTGAACCATCGTTGGGGAAATACCACTATGACCATCCCAAGGAGATTTACCTTTATAGTGGGCAGACGATTCATCACTTTCAACCTCGATATAAGTTTTAGTAGCCGAATTGAAGACGTTTGCTGTACAGATGACAACTGTTGTACAGACTATACAGACGACGGTGGTCGTATGGATGGCAGTGGCTGTAGTCACCGAAGATACTGGTTGGTGGCGGTGTCGGTGAGGTCGGCGGCAGTGGCGATAGTAAGGTTATTGTCGGTGGTTAAGGGTTCCGTGGTAAGGTTTTCCCATTGGTTGATTTTCGTCAATGACGACTAGGGTTTTGTTATCCATGACTCTGATACCATATAAAAATACTAAAAAGGAGAAGAAGAAAGAATAACACTGGGTGTACGTGGAAAACCTTGGTTTAGTGAGAAAAAACCACGACATAAGTTTTTTTTTATATTTCTCTTATTCATAGAAGGATACAAGGGATGGAATATCTGTAGGCATAATAAGCATTGACAAAAAAGGAAATAAACAAGGGTATAATACACAATACCCTTGGTACAAGTATTTCTTACACCTGGAATATTAGAAATTGAATTTATTTAAGAAAGTCAAGGTTTGTATAATTTTATATGTTAACCTGTTTCACCCGAGATAGGTGTAAACTCCCAGATAGATACACTACTTAATTTTCAAGATATCATTAAAAAGGAAACTTAGTAGAAGATGCGGTCTTTTATTATTATTATTTTTTTAACAATAACAATAGTTATTACTTCATTGAAGCAGACGCCGGCATCTGGAGTGCTGTGACAAAATCTGCCGATGGAGAATCCTTACACATGTTATTAACCTGTATTAAGAATATATATATGTTGTATATATTTTGTAAAAGGATGCTATATTAAGGAAATAAAACTATGCTATATTGGAAATTTGCAAATTCTATGATATAGAACTCTGTTAGACGAGATCGACCACTAATTGTGAATGCATAATTCTAGGAAGGTGTGCAACTCCCACACGTTAGTTATATAGTATAGTTTTTATTGAGTTGTAAACTCAATAGGTGATTGTGTATAAAGAATGATCTATGCTTTATTTTCTTTTTTAGTGTTCAATTCCCCCCTTCTTTTGACTAATATTATTTGAATTTGCCTCCAGGCCCTTGGTGATGTTGTACTCAATCATAGATGTGCACACAAGCAGGTCTCCTCTATTTCTGTTTCCTAGCTTGATACTCTTACTTTTAGCTCCTTTTCCTTTATGTTAATAAGATCATATATGTTAAGTTAGTAGAAGAGTTGTGCATGGTTTGCTTTCTGGAAGTTGAACTGTTGGTATTAAGAATCTACCCCCAAATGGAACTAAACAGTCTTAAAAGTTTTATCTTCTTGATTGATTACATCGTTTCAATGGCTGGACTGACCTTTCTCTTCCATTTTAGTTATTGGTTTCTTTTGAAAGTTGAGAGATATATTTGTTTACGTTCCTGACTTCAAAGGCTGCGTTGAATGACCCTTATATCATGTATCTGCAGTCTATTACTGATTAAAGCATGCAGAACTTTGCAGTGATGCCAACAGACCTTTTGGTGCGCCTCAGAGTAGTTGCACAAATATAACTTAGTGCTCTTGCTGGTTTCAGAGTCCCAATGGGGTTTGGAACATTTTCGGTGGTAAGCTTCCTTGGGGGCCTGAAGCAATTGTTTGTGACGATCCGAATTTTCAGGGTCGAGGAAATCCTTCAAGTGGTAATTCTTAGCTTTTATCTCTTGATTGAACTTCAAATGCTATTATCTGATATTTTGTGTGGAAAACTAGTTAGTATCAGAAAAGCCTAACTACTTTGTCCAGCCTTCAACCACGGTAGACATTGCCGTCAACTGCCAATATCTTTAACCACCTAGGCTGTTGATCTCTATCGTTGGTCGTCATCTCCTCAGCCCTAGATTCTCTTCTACCCTTTTTCTCTTTTTATTTCACCCTGCTCCTCTTCTCGTTGGAGAAGAAACAATTAATTGAATAACTGAAATACAGCCCATCCAATTTTGAAACCTTAGACTTTCCCTTTCTATTTTCAACTGCCGCAAACTTCTCTGACTTCCTCTTTGCTCCTTCTTGTTGTTTCAACCTAGTCTTGTTAACCTCTTGCTTGCCTAAACTCATGCCCACCCCAACTTATTTAGCTGGAATATACTTTCCATACCCCTGTTGTCTTTCCCCGTGCCTGCCGCCTCTGCCATGCAGCTGGATGACTAATGCCATTTTTGTGGTTATCCGGTCTGTTTTTTTTCCCCTTTTTTAAATGGATTTTGGTAAAAGACATGAGCTACAAAAAGTAGATATTCCTTTCTCTCTACCTTTTTCGTTCATTGGAAGCGTGCTTGGTTGATATTTTGCTTCTTCCAAATTAGTCCTTTTTTCATCAACAAGATTGAGGAGATTCAAGAGTCATTCGATTATCTAATTTTAGATTTTCTTCAGAACGATTTTTTGAATACGTTGTTTATCCTAGCACGAAAGGTTAAATGAACAATCATGTTCGAGCTGGTTTTGACAAGAAAGGATGGGTAATCTTTTGGGAAATTTGTAGTGATTCATTAATATTGATGAGATGGCTAACTTGAATTCCTATGCAACAATCGAGGTTGAACCAGTATACCAGTCTGAGAAAATTGAGATGAATGGAGCAATCAAGAGTAACCCGGCTGGGCTGGGGAATCCTTACCCTAGGCTTTCCTTCCTTCAGTTTCTGAAGGCCCAGTTTGAGTTCCATCTTTGATATATTGTTTTATGGGTCCGACCTATCCTCTAAAAGTAGCAGCATCAAAATAGAATATGATCTTCCCTTGCCTTTTTCTATGTGGAAGTGTTAGTGAAAAAACAGAGCATTCAATCCTCTGTTTTGGTTAAAAAATAAATTTTGACTCGAGTAATGCTCAGGCCTGTTATTGGGTTAGAAAAGACCATGAGGTGATTCAACTTGAGTTCCATGATTTATGGTTGATTTCAAGACCATTTGTGCATAATGATTGGAAGAAAATTGCAGCGGTTTTAGAATATCATTTCAGATCCAAAGTATTGATCAATCTGCTCTTTGATGATAAAGGGTTGATTGAAGGTGTCCATGAAAATTTAGCTAGTTTTATTGATTCTATAGGGAAATGGGACGACTTTTGAGGATTTTCATTTGCATTTTAAAAAATAGAACTGAATGCAGTCATCCGTGTTTTATAAAGGGATAGGGTGTCGAATTTCAATAAAAAAATCTACCCTTTACACTATTGGTGTCGTTTCTCGTGAGACTTGTTGATTGTTTTCTATTTTGTATTATATTTTATTGCATTGGTCGTATTATATTTGCCATATTTATTTTTTCCTTCTTTGTAGTCTGTTTTTCTTTTATTTAAGCCCTTCTCTCTTTATGAAATATACAACAAAAATATTATTTTGGCATGGTTTTAGAGCAAGTTTTATGAAAAGACTAACAAACCTAACTTTTTGAAAAACCTAAAAAAAATCCCAAATCCCTTACAGCCCCCAGCACTGCATACATCCGCAGCCTCGAGGGTCGTCGCCGCTGGTCACTTTACTCGATCGATCCCCGCCGCCGCCACAGCTCGCTGGAGATCGCCGGCAGCCAGTTTTTCTTGCGTTTTTTGCTGTAAGTTGGTGGGTTTCTTGTGGTTTCTCTTTACTATTTGCCGGTCACCCTTGTCTGAGTCGTCCAACCGCTGTTTTTGCCACCGTCCACCGCCGTTTGCCTCTGTTGATGAGTTTTGTTCGTTCTTTTTTCCTAATCTATTCTGTCTGTTTTCTGAACTTATTTACTTCAGCCATGTCAGATATTAAGTCACCTATGGTTAAAGTCGACGATCGTATCCATTCCAATAGCCTCACTATCCAAATAACCACGATCTAACTTAATGGAGATAACTTTCTTCGTTGGTCACAAAGTGTTAGGTTGTATATTCGTGGACAAGGGAAAATTGGCTACATTACCGGAGAGAAAACTGTCCCAAAACCAAACGATCCTTTGATTGCTACATGGGATGCTAAAAACTCCATGGTTATTACTTGGCTTGTAAACCCCATGATTGAAGACATCAGCTGCAATTACATGTGCTACTCTTCGGTTAAAGAATAGTGGGATATTGTGACACAAATGTACTCTGATTTGGGTAATCAATCATAGGTATTTGAGTTGAATTCAAATTATGAGATATACGCCAATGAGGTAACTCAGTGACATAATACTTTCACTCCTTAGAAAGAATTTGGCAAGATTTGGATCTCTTTGATTCGTACAAGTGGAAGTCTGCAGATGATCAAAAGCATTACAGAAAAATTGTCGAAGACGATCTTACAAGTTTCTTGCTGGCCTCAACGTTGAATTTGGTGAGGTTAGAGGTCGAATACTTGGGAAAACCTCTTCCATCTATTAATGATGTGTTTTTTTTAAGTTCGCAGGGAAGAAAGCCACAAGAATGTTATGATTGAAAAAGTAATCTATTGACTCTGTAGAAAGTTCTGCATTGGTGACCGAACAAACAGCCACGAAGACCTCTCGTTTAGTGTGACCATTGCAATAAACTCCAACGTACACAAGAAACCTGTTGGAAGCTTCATGGAAACCTGCAAATTGGAAAAGTTCTAAGCACGAGGGGGAAATTCTCTCCTACACACCACGAATGCTAATCTTGGTGATTCCCACCTGTTTAGCAAGAAGCAAATTGATCAAATCCTTGGAACTGCTAATGACTACTTCTTCATCTAATAATCCTAGTGTTGCCTTGACACTTGACACAATCAGGTAAGTTTCCTCATGCTCTCTCTTACATAAACTCATTCACATGGACTATTGATTTTGGAGCCTCCAATCATATGACCAGTTCCTTTTCCTTATTTGCATACTACTCCCATATATATTGCAATAACAAAATTTGCATCACTGATGGTAGTTTCATCCTTATTGTGGGAAAAGGAACTATTTCTCTGACTACAAAACTTATGTTGCATTTTGTCCTTCATGTTCCAAAATTAGCTTGCAATTTGTTATTTTTCAGTGAAATCTCTAAGGATACTAATTGTCCTGTTACTAATTGTCCTGTTGTCTTTTCTGACACTCGTTACCTTTTTGGACTAACACTCTGTGGAGACGATTGGATGTGCTAGGATGATTTGTGGTCTCTATTACTTTGATGTAGTTTCAGCTAGTCATAAACAAGTTCAGGACTCGAGTAGTGTCTGTTCTCCTTTTGCTAAAGAAACTATAATGCTTTGACATTGTATATTAGGCATTCTAATTTCTTTTACTTAAAGTATTTGTTTCTAGATTTATTTAAAGGTCTTGATTGTTCGTTTTTTCAATGTGAAAGTTGCATTTTTGCCAAACATCATCGATCCACTTATTTTGCCAAACCTTACAAGGCCTTTTCACCTTTTTCCTTAACTCACATAGATTTTTGGGGTTTGTCTAAAGTTTTAACTCATACTGTTACTCAGTTCCAAATTAAAATCACATCTTTCACTCTGAATATTTCACCGAACAATTAACAAGTTTCTACGAAAAGGGTATTTTTCATCAAGCTACATGTCGTGATGCTCCTCAGCAATATGGAATTGCTGAGTGAAAGAATAGACATTTACTTGAAGTTGCTCGTGTGGATATTTACTATGAATGTCCCAAAATATTTATGGGATGACGTAGTCCTTACAACTACATACTTGATCAATCAAATGGCAACTAAGGTTTTAAATTTTAAAACTCCTCTGTATTATTTAAAAAATTAAATAATTCTTTTCCTACTATTCGGTTCTTCTCTGACTTATCCATTAAATTATTTGGTTGCATTGCTTATGTTCATAATCCCAACCCTATTCGCACTAAACTTGACCATCAAGCTGGTAAATGCATTTTTGTCGGCTGTCTCCCATAAGAAGGCCTGCAAATCATTTGACCCTTCAACCAAAAAGTATTTCAAGAGTATGGATATATCTATACTTTTTGGGAAAATCAACATTTTTTAGCCAAAATTCTCTTTGAGGGAGTCACCTAACCTTGAAGATAATTTTTGGGACACTTCACCTATCCGAAACATCGTGATTTCGAAATTATGAGTTCTAATTCTTTTATGCCAAGTGTGGAGAGTTTTTCTTCAAAGGGAGAAACATTACAGATTGACTTGACAAGTAAAAAACCTGAACTACGGTTTTAGAACAAACTTGACTCAAAGGAATCAAGGACAAAGAGTTGATCTATCAGTAAACCAATCTAATACCTCGATAAATGATTCTGAAGATCCAGGTAACATACATTCTCCTTTTACTTCTTCTAATTCTCCCTGTTCTTCTTCTCATAATTTCTTGCCTAATATCTTTGATCTTGATATTCCAATTGCCCATAGAAAAGGTACTCGTAAATGTTTCACATATTCCATTGCAAACTATCTTTTTATGATAAATTGTCTGACAGTCGTAAAGCCTTCTGTAAGACCTCCTATCATAAATACGTATAAACGTAGAGGAAGGAAATCCAATATCCATATAGACAGCCCGGCCCAAGACAAGAATGAATAACGAATAGGCTGAGAGAAGGGGTGGGACCCACTAACAAAAAAAGAGGGGAAAATTTAAGGGATGTTTAGGGATTGCTGAGGATATGGTTTTTTTTGAGAAAAGACTGCTGTGGAGGCTGAAGGGAGACACCAGCATCTCAAATTGCTGGAATTCTGCTACTGTTTATTTTGTTGTTATTTTCCTTTCAGTTAGCTAGCTCTTTGTTTGGGTTGTTTAAGTTTTCCTGTGAACTTCTCCCTTTATATAAATAAAGAATCCACAGAGTGCTGCCTCTGTTTCTTGCAGTTTGTTGGGTTTTTCTGAGTGCAGGTGAAGGTTCTTAACAAAGTGGTATCAGAGCCACAAACATCCTGGGAAAGACACGAGCCATGGCTCAAAAGGAGTGGGAAGATAGATTGAACATGAACGAAAAGGAAATAAGAGAGATGAAGGAAATGATGCTGAATCTACTTAAAAGCATGGAGAGTGACGGAGGAAGTTAAGGAAGGCTGTCGGGCGAAACTCAGGGAGGAATCAGGTGCCTCCGAGGGGTCCGTACTGAAAGGTAAAGGAAAAATAGGAGAGACAGAAACGACACCGGGCTTCACCGTGGGGTCATCGGACAGAAGTAAGTATAAGAAACTGGGAATACCAGTGTTCAATGGAGAAAACCCAGAAACGTGGATTTATCGAGCCGAACACTATTTCGATATCAATGAGTTGGTGGATGAGGAGAAAGTGAAGGTGGCCGTAGTAAGTTTTGGGCTGGACGAGGTAAACTGGTTTCGTTGGAGTAACAATCGGAAAAAGGTGAAGACGTGGGAGGACCTCAAAAGAAGAATGTTCGAACATTTTAAGTCACCAGGAGAAGGAAGTCTAGGAGCGCGTCTCATACGAATTAAACAGGACGGCTGTTACAGCGATTATCTGAAGAAGTTTTTGGAGTATTCGGCCCCATTGCCAGAAATGGCAGAGAGCGTCCTCATCGACGCATTCGTCACCGGTCTAGAAACCAACCTGCAGGTGGAAGTGAAAAGCCGTCACCCAGTGACGTTAGAAGAGTGTAGCGGGAAGCCCAAATGGTAAGTGATCGGGATCTGGCCATTAATTTAGCCCTAAATGATTGGAGATGTAATGGGCCAAAGGTGGTGGGGGCCCAAGCCCACAAAGGAAAACAGATCCTAACAAACCTAGAAAATAAAGAAGGCAAAAGGGCCGATTTCGCGATGAAGCAGCTGACCTTGCCGATTAAGGGGAATTTTGTTAAAAAAGAACCACAGCCGCCGGTGAAAAGACTATCCGATAGCGAGTTCCGAGCAAGGCTGGACAAGGGGTTGTGCTTCTGTTGTAACGACAAATATTCGCCGGGGCATCGGTGTAAGGCTAAAACGAACCGGGAGTTGATGTTTTTTTATCACGAATGAAGATGAAGAGCTCGGAACTGAAAAAGAGAAGGAAGATGAGGTGACTGAAGAAGCGGAGCTGGGATCCCTGGTAATCAAAGGTGGGTCCGAAATATCACTTCGAACCATTCTAGGGTTCACGTCGAAGGGAACGATGAAAATACGAGGGATGATCTGTGGCAGAGAGGTAATCATTCTTATCGGCAGTGGGGCAACCCACAATTTCATCCAGGGGTAGTGGAGGAATTAGCCTTACCACTTGAAAGAAGAAATAAATTTGGAGTGACTATCGGCGATGGAACAGCCTTGGAAGGAAATGGGATTTGCAAAACAGTGGAGATCAAACTACCGGAATTAACAATAGTGGCAGACTTTTTAGTGATTGAATTAGGAGGAGTTGACGTGGTTTTGGGAATGCAATGGCCGAGTACTACAGGATTTATGGAAATCCATTGGCCGTCAATGACAATGGTATTCATGGTAGGATCGTCGCAAGTAATATTAAAAGGTGATCCTTCACTGGCCAAAGCAGAGTGTTCTTTGAAAACGATTTCCAAAACATGGGAAGAAGAGGATCAGGGATTTTTGATAGCGTTTCAGAAGATCGAGATTGAAGCTGGCTCGGAAGTGGAAAGTGAAAAAGAAGAGGAAGGGGAGGAATCCAATCTGCCTATGATCAGAAACCTGTTGGCAAAAAACAGAATCATATTTGAGTTGCCCAAGGGATTACCACCAAAGAGAGCAGTGGACCATCGAATACTAATTCCGGAAGGACAAAACCCAATCAATGTTCGGCCCTACAAATATGGATATATACAAAAAGGGGAGATAGAAAGATTGGTATCAGAAATGCTTCAAGCAGAAATTATCAGACCCAGTCGAAGCCCATACTCCAGCCCAGTTTTATTGGTCAAAAAAAGAGACGGAGGGTGGCGATTCTGTGTTGATTATCACAAGTTGAATCAGGTTACTGTCGCCGATAAGTTTCCCATCCCCGTCATAGAAGAACTGTTAGATGAGCTACACGGAGCGGAAGTCTTTTCAAAATTGGATCTACGCTCCGGTTACCATCAAATTCGGATGAAGGAGGAAGACATCGAAAAAACGGCTTTTCGCACCCATGAGGGACATTACGAGTTCTTGGTAATGCCATTCGGGTTGACCAACGGGCCAGCCACTTTCCAATCGTTAATGAATCAGATTTTTCGGCCATTCTTGCGAAGATTCGTTTTGGTATTTTTTGACGACATACTAATTTACAGTAAAAATATTACGGAACATGAGAAGCACCTGGGAGTAGTTTTTAATGTGATGAAGGACAATCAGTTATTTGCAAATGAGAAGAAGTGCGTGATTGGGCATTCAAGAATTAACTATCTGGGTCACTGGATATCAAAAAAGGGGTAGAAGCCGATGGCGAGAAGGTGAAATCCATGGTTAATTGGCCTCAACCCACTAATGTCTCGGAACTAAGAGGGTTCCTTGGTTTGACGGGATACTACCGGAGGTTCGTCAAAAATTATGGAAACATTGCTGCGCCACTGACCAAATTACTACAGAAGAATGGGTTCCATTGGGGTGAAGACGCTACAGCAGCCTTTGAATCGTTAAAACAAGCGATGATATCAGTACCGGTGTTGGCCCTTCCAGATTTCTCATTACCATTCATCATTGAAACCGATGCTTCAGGGACAGGTTTGGGGGCTGTTCTTTCTCAAAACAACAGACCGATAGCCTATTTTAGTCAGAAATTATCTCCCCCAACCCAAGCAAAATCCATTTATGAAAGGGAGTTAATGGCGGTAGTGATGGCTGTACAGAAATGGCGCCGTTACGTGCTAGACTTTAAATTCACGATTATTTCAGATCAGAAGGCATTGAAATTCTTATTGGAGCAGAGGGAGGTGCAACCACAATTCCAAAGATGGTTAACAAAATTGTTGGGATATGATTTCGAAATTCTGTATCAACCCGGTTTACAAAATAAAGCGGCTGATGCCTTATCACGAGTGAAGCTACCGGCCGAATTTCACTCTTTAAGGGCTCACGGGCTGCTAGACATTGACATAGTAACAACGGAAGTGGAAAAAGATGAGGAGTTGCAAGGTATCATTGAAATCTTGAAGGAAGACCCGGAAGGCAAAGCCAACTACCAATGGAAAGCGGGAAACTTATTTTACAAAGGAAGGTTAGTTTTATCCAGAAAATCCACCCTTATTCCATCACTACTGCACACCTTCCATGACTCGGTATTAGGAGGTCATTTGGGGTTTCTCCGAACATACAAGAGGATGAATGGAGAGATACACTGGATGGGCATGAAAAACGACGTTAAGAAGTACGTAGAGCAATGTGAAGTCTGTCAAAGGAATAAAACAGAAGCGCTGGCTCCAGCGGGATTGTTGCAGCCACTGCCGTTACCCAATCTGATTCTTGAAGACTGGACGATGGATTTCATCGAGGGTTTACCTAAGGCTGGAGGTTATGACAGTATCATGGTTGTAGTGGACCGGTTGAGTAAGATGGCCCATTTCATTATCTTGAAACACCCTTTTTCAGCTAAACAAGTGGCAGAAAAATTTGTTGAGGAGATCATTAGTAAACATGGGATATCGAATTCAATAGTAACTGATCGAGATAAGGTTTTCTTAAGTCATTTTTGGAAGGAACTGTTTACAGCCATGGGGACATCTTTGAAAAGAAGTACGGCTTTCCACCCGCAGACCGACGGACAAACGGAAAGGGTAAATCGCTGCCTAGAGACCTACTTACGGTGCTTTTGTAACGAGCAACCCACGAAATGGCATAAATGTATCCCGTGGGCAGAGTTGTGGTATAATACCACTTTTCACGCATCGGCCAAAACAACACCATTCCAGGTAGTATATGGCCGACCACCACCACCGCTGGTACGTTATGGAGACATAAAATCTAACAACAACAGTGTGGAACAGCTGCTGAAGGAAAGGGATCTGGTTATCAGCGCCTTGAAGGAAAATCTGATGATGGCACAAAATAGAATGAAAAAACAAGCGGATCTACACCGTAAAGAACTGAAATTCAAAGTAGGAGATGAGGTTTATCTGAAGTTGCGACCCTATAGGCAGCGATCATTGGCACGGAAACGTTGTGAAAAATTAGCCCCAAAGTTCTATGGACCTTACCGGATTGTTGAGGAGATTGGGGAAGTAGCTTACCGCCTAAACCTTCCACCCGAGGCCATCATACACAATGTATTTCACGTATCACAACTTAAATTGAAGCTGGGAAATTCACACCAAGTGCAGCATGTGCCACCCGCGCTGACCGAAGAATTTGAGTTACAAGTTGAACCTGAAGCAGTTTTGGGAATCCGTTGGAATACAGATATTGGAGCTAACGAATGGCTAATTAAGTGGAAGGGGTTATCGGGCAGTGAAGCGACTTGGGAACCCGTTGGGGCAATGAACCAACAATACCCTTCTTTTCACCTTGAGGACAAGGTGAATTTTGAACCCACCGGTATTGTAAGACCTCCTATCATAAATACGTATAAACGTAGAGGAAGGAAATCCAATATCCATATAGACAGCCCGACCCAAGACAAGAATGAATAACGAATAGGCTGAGAGAAGGGGTGGGACCCACTAACAAAAAAAGAGGGGAATATTTAAGGGATGTTTAGGGATTGCTGAGGATATGGGTTTTTTTGAGAAAAGACTGCTGTGGAGGCTGAAGGGAGACACCAGCATCTCAAATTGCTGGAATTCTGCTACTGTTTATTTTGTTGTTATTTTCCTTTCCGTTAGCTAGCTCTTTGTTTGGGTTGTTTAAGTTTTCCTGTGAACTTTTCTCCCTTTATATAAATAAAGAATCCACAGAGTGCTGCCTCTGTTTCTTGCAGTTTGTTGGGTTTTTCTGAGTGCAGGTGAAGGTTCTTAACACCTTCACATCCAAAATAACCAACCCGTTTGTTCCAAGGAATATACAGGAGGCCCTGAATGATTTGAATTGGAAATTAGTAGTGATAGAAGAGATGAATTTGCTGAAACAAAATTGCACATAGGACATAGTTGAACTACCAAAAGAAAAGAAAGCAGTTGGATGCAAGTGGGTGTTCATGGTAAAATGTAAAGCTGATGGTAGTGTTGAAAGGTACAAGGCTAGATTGTTTACTAAGGGGTTTACTCAGACCTATGGAGTTGATTATCAAGAAACATTTTCTCCAGTTGCTAAAATCAGTTCTATTAGAATGTTCCTATCTGTTGTAGTTAACTTTGATGGGTCTCTTTATCAACTTGATGTTAAGAATGACTTTCTCAATGGGGAAAAGGAAGAAGGAGGTATTTATGGACTTGCCACCTGGTTTTGGGTAGATCTCGAGATTAACAAAGTGTGCAAGTTGAAGAGATCATTATACGGTCTTAAATAGTCTCCTAGTGTCTGGTTTGAACGCTTCAAAAAAGCGGTCACGAGCTATGGATTTTGTCAAAGTAAGCCGATCATACAATGTTCCACAAACATACAAAAATGACAAGGTTGTGGTTTTGGTAGTTTATGTTGATGGTATCATTCTTACACGCAATGGTGAGACATGACTGACTTTCTTGAAGAAAACATTAGTCGATCATTTCCAAATCATAGATTTAGGAACTTTAAAGTACTTCCTAGGCATGGAGTTAGGTCCAAAAGTGGCATTCTTGTCAACATAAGGAAGTATATTCTTGATACGCTAAAAGAGTTGGGCTCACTAGGTTGCAAGGTAACAGAAACTCTCGTCGAGCAGAATCTGAAATTGGAAGTTGCAACCAAGAATGAGATAAAGGAAAAAGAAAAGTACCTGGGGGAGACTTATACATCTTTCTCACACAAGTCTTGACATCGCTTTTTTAGTTAGTATGATAAGTCAGTTCATGCATGCTTTTGAGCCAGTTCACTTTATTCAATTTATAGAATCCTAAGATATTTGAAAGGTACTAAAAAAAAGCATATTGTTTCAAAGACATGACCATCTTAATGTTGAAGTTTATATTGATTATGATTGGGCATGTAGCATAACTGATAGAAGATCCACTTTTGGATACTCCTTCTTTGTTGGAGGAAATCTCGTTACTTGACGAAGTAAAAAATAAAGTGTGGTTGCAAGAAGTAGTGTAGAAGCATAATTTAGAGTTTTAAAGTGTGGTTGCAAGAAGTAGTGTAGAAGCATAATTTAGAGTTTTAGCCTATGGTATTTGTGAGGGTATATGGATAAGAAGATTGTTAGAAGAATTGAAATTCACGCAGACAATGCCCATGCACATTTACTGTGATAACAAGGAAGCAATTTCCATTGCCCATAATCCGGTCTTTTATGATAGGATGAAACATATTGAGGTTGATAAACACTTTATAAAGGAAAAAATCGATGCAGGAGTAATATGCATACCCTATCTTCTGGCAATGGAACAAATTGCAGATGTGTTAACAAAGGGCTTCTAAAATCGCAATTCGACTAATTGATTGACAAGCTAGCGATAGACTAATATCTTCAAACCAACTTGAGGCAGAGTGTTAATTATTTCCTTTTGTGTATTATATTTTATTGTATTTGTTGTATTATATTTGCCAAATTTATTTTTTTTCCTTCTTTGTAATGGATTGTTCTTCTATTTAAGAAAACTCTTCTCTCTTTGTTAAATATACCAAAAATATATTATTTTGGCAAGACTTTTGAGGCTATTGGGTTATATTTTGGTGGCTTGATAGCATAGCAGTTGATACTCTTAATATGATCAATTACTAGGTGCCTCAAATTCAAGTCCAACATAATTTGTGTGGTTTTATGCCAACATCCATTGAAATTCATAATAAAATCAGAGGAAAAATATTTCTTCATTATGTTGTTATTGAAGTATTGGACCCTCCAAATATAGTTCACAACTCTTTATTTTTGAGTAATTTTTTCAACCTGGTTGACCTTTTTCGTTCAGAGTAGGTAATGGATGGCGGCATTGAACCTACAATTTAAAGTCCAGAAGTTGACTTTTACGAATTAATTTTGAAACTTCCATTAGTTTCAAGGGGTCTCTTTGAGTAGCTCACAAACTTGGACAAACCTCGAGAGCTCAGTTTTGTAACCAAGCAATTTTGGTTGTTACAAGTGGAAAAGAGGTAGTTTGATTACTGAGCTTTTTCCCTCCAAGACTTGTTCGGTTGATGATGAAAATAAGGCACCAAATTCGTCTTTGCAAACAGCTTATGGTTTGAATGGTGAAGTCAACGTCTGTGAGGAAGTTTTTAATAAGAAAGCAAATGGGATACTATAGTCAGATAGTTTGTTTGGAGGATTCATCTTTGAAGCCCTCACGAATCTGAAGTAATTCGACAATACGGTTTCTAGATCCCCTTCCATTTCATTTCAATCAGACTGCAGTCTCTAAACATTCTGAGTGTAGTTTAGATAAGATAGAAGAAGATCGCATTTGTGTTTTGATGTCATCTACACTTCAACTTGCCTGTCATATAAGCAACAATAGGCAGTCTCAGAAGTTAAAGGTTATCTGCCAATCAGTTCTTACAAGTTACACTCCCTGATTCAAATATCCAATTTATCAAAGTCAATATCAGGACAACTCCATGAACAAGAAATTTAAAATTGATTCAGATGAGGAATTGGTTGTAAGCATTAGTTGTGAAGAATAAGAGTCTGATTCTCCAGAAATAGAGCTCTCACGGCTCTTTTTGAAAATTTATAAGCATATGAAGTTGCAAATAAGAGCTTAATAGAATCAGCCCCCCCTTCTATCCCCCTCTCTAGTTGGCATGAAAAATGGAATGCTTCAGCGTATTAATTCTTTTAAGTTGTACTTGTTTTTGGCATTTGATAATTTGAAGAACTGTTGCTTTCTACTGAATCTCTATAAAATTGTATTATGCTTGATTTATTGTGAAGTCTTCCAATGAGAAGACTTACGACCAGCATAAGTTTGCTATCTCATCAAGATTAGAATGAGCAGATACGATACATTGGTCTATCATATTCTGAAGTTAGCCAATTCAATTTCATGAAAAGCTTTGGTTTGGTTATCAATGCTACTTTTTGTTTGTTTGGTGATGGCTGTAGGCGACATCTTCCATGCAGCACCAAATATTGATCACTCCCAGGACTTTGTGAGGAGGGACATAAAAGAATGGCTAAATTGGCTTCGCAATGATATTGGTTTTGATGGGTGGCGTCTTGATTTTGTGAGGTAATTTTTTTCGACTCTTTTCTTCAGTATAGATGGTTTCTTGTAAATAATAAATGAATGCTAATTTAAATAAAATATTCTCTGTTCATTATATGATAGTGATTATTATTGTTATTATTACTATTATTATTATTATTATTATTTTGGTATTATAGGGGTTTCTCAGGTACATATGTTAAAGAATATATTGAGACTTCAAACCCTGCTTTTGCTATTGGAGAATACTGGGACAGTTTGGCTTATGAACATGGGAATTTATGTTATAACCAAGGTAGTAGGTTGCTCTACATTTTTGGACCGTTAATTCAGTCCTCAATTCCAATGAACAGATCAAAGGTTCTCTATGGTTACTGTAGTCAAGAGGTTGTTGCATGGGTCCACGACTACCAATTTAAGTTAGATGTGTGAAAAAATTCCTCGTTTGCATCTCGTATTATTAATTGTGCATATGAGATTCACTGGTTCCTTTATCTACTACAAATTTAAGAAAACAGTGAATACAAATTTTATATGGTTGACACTGTGTCCAAGTTTAGTTTATACGTATAATCTAGGAGTAGGGATTTTAAGTGGATGTAGGCTAATGCTAAAAAATTTCACTTCATGGTTTTGTGATTTCTTACCTCACGCTAAGCTAATTATTCTCATCGTGTTCATAAACAGATGCTCATCGGCAACGAATAGTTAATTGGATCAATGCCACGGGTGGCACTTCCTCTGCATTCGATGTTACCACCAAGGTATTCTTTTACTTTATGTTCCATTCCTGATTGTGAAAAAAGTGAAGGAAAAAACTGGTGGACGAGGTGGGTCCATAAAACATTCAGGTGCCACCTTCTTTAGATCACTAGGTGACAAACTAGAAAAATTGTGGATTTTATTATTGTTATTTTTTTGGATGTGGAACTATGGTATATATTTGGAGTGACGGAATACTGATACAGTGAGTAAATCTATTTGTCATAGATTCTGAAAATCTATACTTTGTCAAATATTTTCTCATGTACAAGTGCGTCGGAGTATTAATTGGTAAATATAGAATTTTAATGTAGGATACTATAACTGCTGTTACTTGTGGGAGAAAGGTGACTATCTCAAAAGGCCATCAATAATATAATTTCTCCTTGATGTCGTAATACATTATATTTTCAATGTTTTCTTATAAATAGGGATCCTACCGTAGTGTTTTCTTTGCTTGAGAATTTTGACATTTAAGTTCGCGCTCACACTCAGGGAATACTGCATTCTGCACTTCATAACCAATATTGGAGGATGATAGACCCACAAGGAAAACCAACAGGAGTAGTGGGGTGGTGGCCTTCCCGTGCTGTCACTTTCTTGGAAAACCATGACACTGGCTCAACACAGGTTTGAAACTGTGAGCGAGTTTATTATTCGCATTATGCGACATGTTTCTCTTTCATGGATAATGATATACAAATGGCAGTACAAATCTAATATTTTATACATCCGCGTCGGTCGAGAAAAAATATCAGCGGAAGTAATAGCTAAGCACATTGTTTGATGCCAACAGCTTCTCTAAGCTTGCATTTTAGGCCGGATTTTCAATTGTCTTTTGTGGATTCATACATTAAGCTTTTGAAGATTCACAAGTTATATGGCTTAGATACTAGTCCTTTTATATTCTCCCATGAGCTATCTTCTTAGCTAGTTTTTTTTTCTATTGTTTTCTATTCGATTATATTTTCCTGTAATTTGGAGTTTCAATAATATATTTTTGAGCAATCTTTCTCCCCAAAATTCATCTTTTAGTGTAAAATTGGACCAAACCAACCATAAACCAATGCTTTTCAAAGTCATAAGTTAGATGCATTTTGTAGAGTCGGGGAATTTTCCTTGGACACTGAGTGGTTAGTAAACAAAAAAGTAAATAAATAATGTAATAGAGTATTTTTTGATAGATTCATTTGTGAACGAAGCAACTTGCAAAGATCTCATCTTCCATCAAACATTTCTTGGTTTGCAAATATCACATTTTACATGAAACATTTCTTGGCTGCTAGTAAAATTATTTTCATTCTGGAAGCACTTAATATTGAATCTTACCTCCATTATTAGAATTTTTCCATACTGAGTTCTTGTTGATTTACATGCTAGTAATTTTGGAGAGGCAGGAATTGAATTTCTTTAGTTGTTTCTTTCCAGGGACACTGGCCATTTCCACGTGATAAACTTGCTCAAGGATATGCATACATCTTGACTCATCCTGGAACGGTAAGTTCTTTTTAATCACTGAATCCTAAGAATCTAGTTTATTTTCTTCATAGTGCAAAAATTTGTTTTTATCATTTTATTATATATTCCTCCTAGTGTAGATTAGAAAATGAAGAAGAAAAGAAGGGGGAAAAATAGAGGGCGAGAATTATTACGACTAAAAAGAGATATCAATAGAGTGTTACGAAAATACTCTTATCTCAGCTAAGAAGATCAATATCTTTATTCTTATGACCTCGTTTTGTAACCATTTCGTTTTTTTTCTTGGTTTTTTAAAATTAAAGTCTATTTTCTTTTCAATATCTTCCCATGATTTGCATCAAATTCTAAATCAAAAACCGAAAACATAAACAATTTTTAAAATTTTACTTTATTTTAGTTTTCAAAATTTAGTTTGGTTTTTTGAAATATTGGTAAAAATAGATAGCAAAACAAGAAATTTGGAGGTCAAAGGAAACTATGGTTATCAAACTGAGGCCATTCTTTTTGTATCCCATTTGGAATAATGTTCTTCCTTGTAAGTTGCAATTACCGGTATTTTCTCCAAGTTGTACTGATTTACTTTTGTTCAAATTCTACACCTCTTTAACTTGCCTCAAAATGTAACGAAAAACAGACAATGATAATTCATGACTGATCAATATAAATAATTCTAGCAACCAATTTTTAGTCGACTTATATCAGTCAAAGCGGGTGGGCTATGGGCTATTGTAGTCTAAGTCCTTTCCTGCTCCTCTCTTTGGTTATATCAATTGTTAAGCATCTCTACCGAACAACCTTATTTCAATGAAGTTAAAATGGTATGAAATTGTTATCCGTTGTCATTTGCTATGTCTTTTTTCTAAGTTTATTCCTTGTTTGTAAAGCTTTATGCGGTAATTTTAGTTTTCAGAGTCTGCTTGCGGTCATGTCAGATGTCCCCGTCTTCAATCCTCTCCCTTTTCTGAAGTTTAATTTTGTTAACTTTGTGTTTCATTTTGCAGCCTACAATTTTCTACGACCACTTTTATGATTTTGGGATTCGTGAAATGATCAATGAGTTAATTGAGGCTCGACAACGTGCTGGGATCCATTGTCGAAGCTCGGTTAAGATATACCATGCGAACAATGAAGGATATGTTGCACAGGTTGGAGATACTCTGGTAATGAAGCTTGGACATTTTGATTGGAATCCCTCAAAGGAAAATCATTTGGATGGGAACTGGCAAAAGTTTGTTGACAAAGGATCAGATTACCAACTGTGGCTGAGACAATAGTATTACTTCCTACTATTAAACGGAGGGATAATGTGCGCTTCAAATTGTACCTACATTATAGGTCAAAATGATCCTGTTACCCCTATTATGTATGACAACTTCACAAAACTCAAAACTGTAAAAAAAACATAGTTCATGTGTTTCATGTGGATGTTGATTTGATTTGATGTAGTTTATTCTCGGTAATTGATTGATATCAATCAATAGAATGTGTGTACTTCAATTTGAGGAAGCAATGTTGGGGAATTACAAAAAATAGACTGGTTATGAGGGGTTATAGGTTTGTGGGATTGATTTTTAAAAAATTGAGTTTTAGGACAAAATGGGATATGAAAAGTTCAGTGTCTTACATGATATATTACTTTCTTATTTTTTCTTCCAAAAACACATAAAAGAACCTTCTTTTTCCACCTTTTCTCTATCCTTCTCTAACTTCTTTCCTTTCAAGCTCTCTTGTCATTTCTTAGGATTTTTAGTTACTCTCGAACAAATTCTCTTGCTATTTTGCAAAGTGTTTGTATTTTTTTAATTTTTTCTATTGTTATAAATAATTCTCTTAGCTTTAATGT
Source organism: Cucumis melo (assembly GCF_025177605.1). Taxonomy (NCBI): domain Eukaryota; kingdom Viridiplantae; phylum Streptophyta; class Magnoliopsida; order Cucurbitales; family Cucurbitaceae; genus Cucumis; species Cucumis melo. Next base: position 16,378,636 of record NC_066863.1, read on the forward strand.
TCTCTGAAGTGAAACGTTTAAACTTTAAATGTGCAATCCAAAAAACAATTTTATAGTTGCTCTAATTGATTTGGAGTTGCACAACATCTTGCAAACACTTCGTAAACATCTCATAGATATCTTACAAACATCTCGGGCCTATCTCGCAACTCCCAAAATTGAGATTTCTAATCCAAAATAATTTTTATGTGTTCAAGGTGTTCTAAAAATATTTTAGAGTGACTTCAAACAAATTTGAATTTGAGTGTTTCAAATTTGGACATTGCGAGACATATGTGCAGGATATTTATGAGATTAAAAAAAACTAAAAGACTTGATCAAACATGTGGTAAAATCATCATAAATCACATAAAACAAGTATAAAATTGATTTGTTGTTTGAGTATTTCATATTTAATTGATTTGCTGTTTGAGTATTTCATATTTGAATATTATGAGATGTGTGCGAGAGTTTTTGCTAGATTAAAAGAAAGCTCCTGAACATATTATAAAACCATCTTAAATCGATAAAACAAGTATATAATTGATTTGAAATTGAACATTTAAATTTTAGAAGTTGTGAGATGTTTGAAATACTCAAACACCAAATCAATTATAGTTGTTTTATGTGATTAATGTTGATTTATCACATGTTTGATGAAGTTTTTTTAGCTATTTTTTAATATAAAAAATATATTGCGCATATCTTGCAATGTTCAAATTTTCAATACCTAGCTTCATATATGTTTAAAATTATTCTAAAATATATTTAAAAACCTCAAACAGGCATAAAATTGATTTTTTTAGAAATTTCAATTTTTGAAGTAGTGAGATAAGTGAAAGATGTATGTGAGATGAAAAAAATAACAAAAAATTGCTAAAAAAAAATTGTATTGAACAAACCCCAAATCACTTAGAACAATTGTAAAATTGATTTTGGATTATACATTTAAGGTTTAAACGTTTCACCCAAGAGAACATTAAAATTTACGAGGATTATCTATAACAATAAAGAGAAAAAACCCAAATATTTTCTAAAATAGCAAGATAGTTTGTTCAAGATTGATTAGAAATTTTAAGAAATGACAAGAGAGCCGAGAATAAAAGAGTTAGAAAAAGATAGAGAAAAAAGTGGAAAAAGAAAGCTCTTTTAGGTTTTTTGGAGTGAAAAGAAGAAAAGAAAATCTTCATACAAGGACATCGTAGACTTTTCATACCTCATTTTGTCATAAAACTGAACTTTATAAAAAACAGTCTCAAAAGCCTGTAATCCCTCAAAATTGACCCCCAAGAATGTTTGTATGCTAATAAAAGTGTGATTCAACTTCATATACTTAAAGAAGCAGAAAGGTAAACGTAAGAGTTTTTAATTAGGAAAACTATGGGCCTTAGGTGGACATTTGGTCAATTAAGCCTATTCTGGGGTCAATGTGACTTTACTCCAAATATTAATATTAAGGGTTGGTTGCATAAAACAAACCTAAAATAATAGCATATTTAGCACAAGAATCAAATAATTGTATATATAATACAAAAAATGGTAAAGACTAAATATCCATGTTAAACCACCATTTTGGCTGTTTCTTGTCGAACTTCTCAAACTAAAAACTATCACTGAATAGCATCTATTACTGATATCTATCACTGACAACATCTATCACTAACAACATCAATCACTAACAGCATCTATACTGATAATTACTAGTGATATATGCTATCACTGATAGATTTCAATTTGAGAAATGATTAATTCACACACTTCTTCTCAACTTTTCACATTGAAAGCTATCACTAATAGCTACAATTAGTGAATATCACAGATAGTTGTTACCTGTTGTTATCACTGATAACTACTACCAGTGATAACTTGTCACCATTATGAACATTTTTTTTCTCTCGGAGAGATGCTATCAATAATAGCTATTAATTTGAGAAATATGTTATCAGTTGATATAATTCATAAGACTATCAGCGTCATCTTTCATCAATGATAGCCACCGAAGGGAAAAGTAATTGTTAATTTGAGAAATATGGTATCAGCTGCTATCGCTGATAACTGCTATCAGTAATACGTTTCAATTTGAGAAATGTGGTATCAGTTGCTATCACTGATATCTTCTATCGACGATGTTGCTATCAATTGATATTCCTAATAGCTACTATAAGTAATTTTTCTATATTGCTATCGGCATAAAATGATATCACAAACATTATCTATCAATGATTGCATTAGAAGAATACCTTTGATAGTAAGTATAAGTGATATCATTAAAAGAATATTTTTTTATAAGTGATGTCTCCTTGGTAAATTGATGAGGTTTAATTAGGCTACCAATAGTTATTTTTGATAGCTACTATCAATAATATTCTTCTACTGCGATCATTAATAGTATCTATCAGCGATAACAACAGAAGAATATCACTAATAACATTTATAAGTAATATCCCTAATAGACTACTATATATCTATGATATCAAGGTAATGCTAATATAAAGTGATATTTTGGTTATTTGTTTTTCGATCATATTAGCATACTATCGACAATAACTTTGAATCACTAATAACATACTGTCCATATGATAACTTTTATCACTAATAACATAATATCCATATGATAGCTTCTATCACTAATAGTATAAATGAAATTGATATAGTTGCAACTTTTGTTGAAATAAATTAATAATTTCAAAATATGCTATCATCATTTATATCATGTAGGAATTCAAAGTTCAAGTTATTAGTGATAAATTCATGAAAAACACATTGACATATTAGGCATTTGTCATTGATAGAAGTGATTACTGATAGCATGGGAGGAAGGAAATTGTAGGGCGGAATTGATATTCTTAAAAATTTTACCATACGGCTGGTAAAAAATTATAATTTTTACAAATATTGTTCCCTTGTACTATAAATTAAATTTATATTCTACTTTGTGCTATTTTATGAATTTTTCCTAATACTAAATTAGGTCAAATATTAATATTAAATTGGACCAAATCGTCTAAAGGTTTATACACATTTGAATCTATCAAGGGTCCTATATTCTATTAATCTTCATATGTAATACATTATTTACAATAATGTCCTACTTTCCTCAACAATTACAATAAATTTAGAACACAAATACTATTTAGATCCCATCCAACAAGGAATGAAAGAACATTCTAAATTAGGAAACTCAAAAGTCATGTATTGTAAGTATCTTTAATTATTTCTCATATATTTTGATATAAGGGCACTTAGACCGATAGCAAAATCTAAAATGAAAATTAAGTTCATGACCTTACATTTTAAATTTTGCAGAAATGACAAATTAACAAGTCCAATCCAACTGAAATTTTTGGATGACCAAAATGCTCTTATAGTTAAAAATGAGTAACTACATTTTATTACCGTCTGAACGTTATTTGATTATCATCTTATTACCACTAATTATCAATCATATTGGTTGTTATTTGATTGTCGTCTGATTATTGTCTGATTGTTATTTGATGTATATTGTTATCAATTGGTAATGATACTAATTTACCATCTCATTGTTATTTGATTTAATATGATATCATTTAAATCTACTGACCTTATTTTTATTTTTATTTTTTATAATTACTAAGTAGTTTATCGATAATCCTTTCATTATCTTCCATCTTTTGTCAATTATCAAGTGGTTTTTATTTACCATCATATTATCATATAATCTACCTTCCAATTTTTTTGTCAACTGCTAAGAATTTTTCTATTACACTATGATTGTCATATGATTATCTTATATTTTTTTTGTTAATTACTATGTAGTTTGTGATTATTTTTCATCATTTTAATCTACATAACATTGTCGATCATCTAATTGCCACTATGAAAAATGACCGTTGAAAGCTTAACCACAACGACAAAATATTGAGATAATATTACTTGATTACCTTATGATTGTTATTTGACTACTTTTGTTTTTCAATTTTAGTTAGCTTTCTGAAATAGACATTTGATTACCATCTAATTGTCACATTCTACTTTTTAATTTTTTTTCCATTTTAGTTAGCTTTTTGAAATAATAATTTAATTTGATTTTCTTTTAATTGTCATCTAAGTACCTTCTAATTGTCATTTAATTATTTTATGATTCTCACGAAATTTTTAAGTCTAACAAAGTGGATCGAGCTCATGTGATACCTGATTCTCTTTTTTCCTCATTTGTATTCTGAAGGCAGCAAAATTCGATCACGAACTCCCTCCTCCGCCATCGCCATCGCCGCTCTATCAATATGAAGGGAGTAACCAAAGGAGAAATTAGAAGCTTAGCGTCTTAGAGAACTGGCAAGAAGAGGTTTAGAGAATCTAACTTAAGTTTGCTCTCAAGTATGCTAAGCAAGCCCATCGCCTTGATTCAAACCTTGACAGTGTCGCCGAAATCCCTACTTCCTTTAAGATTCTTCGAGTCACTGCTGACTCTTCAAACGATTTGTACAAGATTCTTCAGGTGGAGCCATTCGCTCACATAAACACAATAAAAAAAAATACGAGAAGCTCGCTCTACTATTGCTAAAGGAATGAAATTGTCATAGCGGATGTATATAAAGGCGATGCAAATAGAATTCAATTTGGATAATTAAACAACAAAATTCAGAGAAAACAAAAATTAAAACTAAACATGCTTTTCTAAAGAGGAAAGGGAAAAAAAATCTAAACTTTGTAGATTCCTCCCTAGAATACCACGAAGTCTTCCTTTTTTATTCTTAAGGTAAAAATCACACAAGTTGTTGTGGGTTTTAGTGATAGTGATTTAGTGAAGGGAAAAGTTTTGAGAGATTTTGCAAAAGAGAGATCGTGAAAAACAGAGCACAAAAAGTCCTCTTTGAGAGATTCTATATCTAAACCATTTTTTAATAGGGATGGAGGGGAAATTATCAAATAACTCCCTCCCTCTCCCTCCACATAGGGAGTTATTCTATTAATTAAATATATATTAGGTAAATTTTCATAAATATAACAAAGCAGTAAAATATTTACAGCTCGTGTAACAAAGCCCATGAAATTAGCCATTTTTTAAATATTCCAGGTTTGTCTTTCTGTCCTTCTTCTCCTCTTCACTGCAATTTCTTTCAACTGTCTGTCTTTCTTCTTTTTCTTTTTTTTTTTTCCAGCTTGTTATATGGTTCAACATCATGTATCAAATATAAAAGTTCTATTTTCTTTTCAAACTTTTATTTCGTTGTTCAAGATCGTGTAGACTTGTAAAAAACGTCGTTGAGATTTGGGTAGCCAAATCTGAACGATCATGTACTAATAACGATTGTGCATAAAGAATCTTGAAAAAAATCATTTAGATTGGGATAGAAAAATCTAAATGATCGTGTAAAAAAAAATAAACGATCATGTAGACAAATCTAAGCGATCATGTACCAAAAAATCTTGAAAAAATAAACAATCGTGTAAAAAAATCTAAACGATCGTGTACCAAAAGAATCTTAAAAAAATTAGTTTAGCCAAATCTAAATATTGTGTACCAAATTTTGAAAAAAAAGTCGTTTAGATTTGTCTACTAAAATCTAAACAATTAAATCTAAACGATCGTGTACCCAAATTTAAATGATCATATAACAAAATTAAATGACAGTGTAATCAAATTAAATGATAGAATTGAAAATAAAAAGTCATTTAGATTTGGCTATCAAAATCTAAACGATCATGTATCTCACAATAGCCAAATTTAAACGATCGTGTACCAAATATATTACGCGCGTTGTTGACGGCGTGGTTGATGGGGAATTTTTTGTATTTTCCATTGTGAACTTGTGAGCTTTTTTTTGTTTTTGAAATTGTTCTATACAGTGTAAATATTTTGCCGCTTTATTATATTTTTGAAAAGACCCCTATATATTATAATATAAAGTTTATATTTTAATATAATATATGGTGATACATTATAATATGGGAAACTTACATAAATGTAACAAAATTGTAAACTATTTACGGCCTGTGTAACAAAGCCCCATAAAGTTAGCCATTTTTAAAATATTCTAGATTTGCCTTTCCAAATTTCTTTTCTCCTCGCGATTCGCCTTCCTCTTGTTATTTTGTCTTCCCCGTCTTCCCCTACGATTTCGTCTTTCTTTTTTTCTCTTTTTCTTTTCTGCGATTTCTTTCTATCATCTTTCTTATTTTTTAATTCTTTATTTATATTGTTTAATCTTTCCATTGTTTTTCTTCTTTTCCTCTTTGTTTTTTTCGCTTTGATTTCTTTTCATCGCTGCAATTTCTTTCCATCGTCTTTTTTCCTTTTTCGCGTTTAGATTTGGTTTACATTTGGGTAACCAAATCTAAACGGCTGTGTATAAGATTGTGTACAATAAAATAGAAAAATCTAAAAGATCGTGTATAAAGAATCTTGAAAAAAAACCATTTAGATTAAAGTAGCCAAATGTAAACAATCGTGTAAAAAAATAAAAGATTGTGCATAAAGAATCTTGAAAAAAAACCATTTAGATTAGAGTAGCCAAATGTAAATGATCGTTTAAAAAAGTAAACGATTGTGTAAAAAAAATAAAAGATCGTGTATAAAAAATCTTGAAAAAATCATTTGGATTGGAGTAGCCAAATGTAAACGATCGTGTAAAAAAAGTAAACGATGGAATTGAAAAAATAAATTGTAGACATATCTAAACGATCGCGTATAAGTTGTAGCCATATCTAAACGATCACGTATAAATTATATGTTGGAATTTGTGTGTTAAAACTTGTACTTTGTTATTTGACTCAATAAAATTTATTATTGAATGTTATAGTCTTAAAACCAATAAGTTAAGATGTCGAGGCTATTTTAATGAGTTTGTCAAATACACTTGAACTTTATGTAGAGACATAAACATGGATTAAGTTCAAGTTAATAGCCCAAATAGTCTATAGTATATGAATAAGGTTGGGCACCTTATTCTAGAAAAACACTATGGATGCGACCCGCTCCGTAGTTAGTACAAACGATGTAATCCTGAATTGTTTATATAGAGACATGGGAGTGGGGGCGTCCTCTGTAAATGGTTTACGTAAGATTGGAACCACGAAATAGTCACTTTTACTTATAACACCGTAAACTATAAACTGGCTATTTTAATTATGATGACCTAGGTAACTTGATCTTAATCCTGAGCGAACTATGAACTTCTGTTCATTCGATAGTATCCTTAGATCTGCATAGGTGAGGGCAGCTCAACATTGCTGACCCAATAAGCCTCCCATTTCAGGGGTAAGACCAAGTGGATAGCTAGGGACATAGGGTGCAAGATGGAATTCTCTCCTACCCACTTCTGGGATAGTAGTTAGGTTGTTCCCTTAAGGACTGAATTCAAGTCTTGAACAAGGGGTCCCACCTTCTCATTGGTCCGAGAAAGATTCAGGTTTAAAAGCTGGACCTTAAACCAATTGTTCAATAGTAGATCAGTGGGTCTTAAGGAACAAGATGTAATATCGGGGGTAAAACAATATTTTGACCCAGCCAAGATTACAAACAACCTGTGAAGGATCGACTTATCCATCATGGTTATATCAGGTGGACAGAAATATATCTATAGTGAGGGGAGTGCAACTAAGAGTCTTTAGTGGAATGACTCTTGAGTTAACGAATGTTGATTAAGCTTGGTCTAAAAGAGTTTAGCTAGTTAATCTCGAATCGTTGCTGCCCATGATCTATAGGTCCATTAGGTTCCCCTACTAGCTCATATGGATTCAACTAAGAACAATATGTTGAAGTAACTCGAATTGTTAGAATTAAAGAAAAGAGAGAGAAACTGACAAATATATATAAGATATAAGTCGATAGAAATAAACTTTAAGCTTTGTGTTTAAAAATGATTTAAATAAATATGAATATAGATTCATATTTAAAAGCTTGGAAAGTTTTGGAACGGTCAAAGTTGTAAAAGTCAACATATTGATTTTTAACTTTGAACCTTTGACCGGATTTATATTCAAATATGATTTGAATTTTAGAAAAATGAATGCGGATTCATACTCGGGAGGTTAGAATTAGTCAAGATGGGTAAAATAGCAAAAAGTCAAAAAGTTGACTTTTGACTAAGAAAAGTGAAAGTTTGACTTTGACTTAATTGGTCAAATGACCACAATGCCTCTTTGACTAATTACTTTATTAATTAACGGTTAATGGGAAATGTGGCAGATTATTGTGAATTTGAATTCACTAATTTCATTAAAGAGTTAATGAATTGATTAGGTGTTGATATTATATGAAATAATTTACATGCAATTTGTATGTAAATTTCATATAAAACTTCTCATTATAGAATGAGAAGAGGATGATGTTTTTTACAAAAATTATCACCTAAACGATACACCACTTCCCATTTCTCTCTAAGTTTTACTTCACAAAACCGAGTCCCACAACTCCGTTCTTAGTCCTGAGCATAGTAGGTCAACTTGGTGGTTGTCCTTGTTCGTGATTTTTAGGCAGAGAAGAAAAAGGATTGAAGAAGTACAGAACAATAAAATGTAAGTTCATTGTTTACTTTTTAGGCTCCTCGTTTAGGCCCATCGCATAGTAGATGCATGTTAATTTCTAAATTGTTTAGATGCATATAGAGTAAAGCATGATCTTTTCCTTACGCTGCTGTATGCCCTAGTTGGTTTAGTTCCATCATTATAGGCATATCTAAACGGTCGCGTTGTAGCCATATCTAAACGATCGCGTATATATTAAACTATATCTAAACGATCGTAAATATATTACGTGCGTTATTGACGACGTAGTTGATGGGGCATTTTTGGTATTTTACATGGTGGGCCTCTGGGCTTTTTTCATTTTTAGAATTGTTCTATACAGTGTAAATATTTTACCGCTTTTTTATATTCTTGAAAAGACCCCTTATAATATAAAGTTTATATTTTAATTAGACTTTAATATATAAATTTAATTTTGGATATGATTCAAAATTAATTTATGAGAGAACAAAATATTTGAATAGGTTCAAATATTAATTTAATGTGAATTAGATTCATATTAAAAATATAGCTTAAAATTTAATGTGTATATGATACATATATATTAAAACTATAGGTTGTGAGAAAAATTTATATTTGAATATGATTCAAATTTGGATTAAATTAAATAGAAGATATTTAATTTAAAAATTAATTAATGGGGTCTTTTAAAAAATATAAAAGAGCGGCAAATTATTTACTATCTATAGAACAATTCCAAAAACGGAAAAAGCCCAGAGACACATCGTGTAAAATACAAAAAATGCCCCGTCAACTACGCCGTCAGCAATGCGCACGTAATATATTTGCGATCGTTTAGATTTGGCTATTGTTTGGTACACGATCGTTTAGATATGACTATAATTTATTTTTTCAATTCTATCGTTTAAAATTGTTACACGATCGTTTAATTTGGTTACGTTTAAACTTGGTTACACGATTGTTTAGATTTGATCGTTTAGATTTGGGGACCCATCGTGTAAAAAAATCGTTTAGCCAAATCTAACGATTTTTTAAAATTCTTTTGGTACATGATCGTTTATTGTTTTGATACGATCGTTTAGAATTGGCTAAACGATTTTTTTTAATTCTTTTGGTACACGATCGTTTAGATTTGTCTACCGATGATTTATTTTTTTTACACGATCATTTACATTTGGCTACTCCAATCAAAACTTGGTACACGATCGTTTCAATTTGGCTAAACGATTTTTTAAAATTCTTTTGCTACACGATCGTTTGTTTTTTTTATACGATCGTTTAGATTTCGCTAAACGATTTTTTTTAATTCTTTTGTTACACGATTGTTTAGATTTGTCTACTAATGATTTATTTTTTTACACAATCGTTTACATTTAGCTACTTCAATTTAAATGATTTTTTTCAAGATTTTTTATACATAATTTTTTAGATTTTGCTATTTTTTTATACACGGTTATTTAGATTTGGTTGTTCAAATTTAAACGACGTAAAAAAGAAGAGAAAAAGAAGAAAGACGATGGAAAGGAATCACAGAAAAAAAGAAAAGAAAAGAAGAAAGATGATGGAAAGATTAAACAACGTAAAAAAGAATAAGAAAAGAAGAAAAACGATGAAAATATTAAATTACGTAAAAAAGAATAAAAAAAGAAGAAAGATGATTGAAAGAAATCGCAAAATCAGAAAAGTAGAAAGACGATGGAAAGAAATCACAACAAAAAAAAAGAGGAAAAGAAGAAAGACGATGGAAAGATTTAACGACATAAAAAAATAATTGGAAAATAAGAAAGATGATGGAAAAAAATCACAGAAAAAAAGAAAAGGAAAAGAAGAAAGACGATGAAAGAAATCGCATATGAAGATGATGAAAGAAATCGTAGGAGAGACAATTTCATCGTGAGGAAGAGAAGAAAGATTAGAGGACAAACTTGAAAATTTAAAAAATGACTAACTTTATGGACTTTGTTACACGGACTTGTAAATAGTTTGGTGTTTTGTTACATGTATGTAAGTTTCCCTTAATTATTTGGAGAATAATTAATAGTTTAGTTTAATTTGATTAAATTAAATTAATTAAATTAAAACTATAGATTATGCGAGAGATATTCATTTAAATATGATTTAAATGAAATATTAATTAAATATGATTTAATTAATTATTAACTTAATTAATTATGTAATTTAATTAATTAATTATGTAATGTAATTAATTAATTATTTTAATATTAATATTAATTTATTAAATTAATAGGAAACGTGACCGATTTTTCCACGTTCCCATTTTTTCTCTCAACTTCCCACTTCTTTTGTTTGAAGAAGAGGGAAATTTCTAAGTAACAACCCACAAGAATAGTCTGTGATTTTGCGTACACTCCAATTCTCTCTAGAAGAATAAAACTCTTTCTCACTTTCTTTGAAAATTTTATTTTCCATGTTTGGTTCCCACAAACCAAATAAGCTAGAGAATAGGAAGGTTTCCAAGTGGTGGTATCTCCAAATTTGGTGGTTTGTAGATCCAGATTCGTCCACGATTGTAAGTTTCCTCTTCTATGTAATTTTCTATAATATTATTTTTTAGCAATTTTACCATAATAGAAATTAGTTTCTGTACATTTTTTTGCTAATGTATTGATATTTTAGGTTTCCAATTAAATTAAGTTAAAGTCTCTATAATTTTTTCACTGTGCAAGGGCTTTCATCCCTTCAGTAATGGGGTGAAGGAGGAAGTATGACCATGAACGAGTTTGGAGTAGAAGAGGTATTAGGCTCATTATTAAAATGGGCTGGAAAAAATTGTTTGGAAGGAAAAAGTAAACTCACCTTATTGACCTGGACATGTCGCGATATAACAACTCTCCCAGATGTAGTAAGGCACTTCAATCTTTTGTGTTATGGGCTTAGGCTCAGATAGATGCACTTTTCAGAATGAAATTGAAATTTGTTCATTTGATACTTCGTAAATAAGAGAAACATGCATAGCCAAATACCTTCAAATTCGTAAAGTTCATTTTATTGTTAAATAATATTTCAATGGGAGGTTTACCTTTTAAAACTTCACTAAAAGAAATGTGGCCTTTAATGTCAGTTGAAAAAAATGAAAAAGGAGCTTTACTGTCACTTTTTAAAAGGCAGATGTTTAATGTCGGTTTAAAATTGACATTAAGCATCCTCCTTTTGAAAAGAGACATTAAAGCTCATTTTTAGATTTTTTTTTTAAATTTTGTAAAAAATTAATTATTTCTCTCTTTACTCTTTCTCAATATCCCACACACGATTTCTTCCTCTTTTGACAATTTTTTCCTTCTCTTCTCAATCTCATCTCACACTCTTTCCTTTCTTCTCTAAACAGCCGCTGCCATCACCACCACTGTCGTCCCTCATGCCCAGCCTGTGCTCGCCACCACCATTGAAAACTCTTTTTCTTCGACAACGTTCGGGCCTAGCCCTCACTACCACTGTGCCCAACCTATGCTCGCCACCACCATCATCATTCTTCCCTTTCTTCGACCATTGTTGTGCTTGCCACCACTATTAGGAGTCTTTTTTCGACAACGTTCATGCCCAGCACTCGCCACCACCGTGCTTGCCACCACTGTCGTCACTCTTCCCTTTTTTCGATCGTCGTTGTCACACTCCACCTCGGGAACCTTCTTGCTCGGCCTAAGATGTGGCGTGAAGCCAACCGACATCGTTCTCCTTCTGAACAATACCAATTGATCCTAACTTTTGAATCCTTTTTACATGCTAAACATCTTAAGTAAAATAAAGACTGATGTAGTGTTCTAACACCAAAATTCATAACATAAATTAACCCAACTTCATTACATGAGTTCTTTATACAATAGAAGGCTAGTTGTCATTAAATTAACCAAATATTTACAACTAAATTAACCAAATTACATTAACCTTAAACCTTAAACTTATGTACAACACAAAACTAAAATCCTTACGCCCGTTTTGATCGTCGTATAGAATCGTTGTGTAGTTGTTTCTCGTGGAAAGTTATTTGTAGTGGAGTCTTTGACTTTCTCACTTCTTTCTTATATGAGAATATTTGAAGTTTGATGTCTGACTAATCTTTTGTTTGTTATGAGACTAATCGTTTATGTTTTGCACCTTAAATATCACTAGGGAATTTGTCTCACGTATCATGTATAGATTGGCAATAATTTACATGTCCTAATTAAGAATGCATGTTACAGACATCTTTGGGGGATGGATTCAATGGTAGTTATTAGTCGACGATTTGTTTGTTTGTTTGTTTGTCTCTTGAAGGATGGGGGCTTGATATAGGGAACACGAAATTTTAGTAAATGCAATGGTTATCTCCTTGCTAAATCCTTTAGAGATTGCTGGGTCTGGAACCATTTTTTTAATGTATTGCCTCTTGAAGGAAACAATAGCCTTGACAAGGGCAAGCATTTAAGAACGTTATATGTTGCTTTAAGAGTTTAGTTTTTTCATAAACTTTAACCAATGGCTGTCCTACAAAAGGCTGAAGTTTTTTGGTTTACCCCGTACGGCTCACTTTGAGAGTTTAGTTTATCCTTGAAGGATGCCCCTACTGACCTTTTACCTGTCTAGTTACTGACTGAACTGATCTCTTAGTTTCTATTTCAATTGCATATACCGTTATGTGCTTTCTCTTTTATTATTCTTTCTTTATGTACATTTTTGTCCATTTGAATTTAGACATTTGTTTTTGCAGTGCATATTGTTATGGCTGTAGTATTGCTTCCATGTTGCTTATTATTCTTCCATCTCTTAGTGAAACTAAAAAAAGCCATGTTGCTTCCATCTGTTTGCTCACTAGTAGAAAAAGGGCCTACAATGACAGTTAAATGCTGTCATTAAAGGTTTTCGTGACAGTTTTTTGCAGTCATTGATGCGGCAGTCATTAAAAGTATTTTATGACAGTTGTATAAACTGTCACGAAATGTCGTTTCAATGACACATAATACCTGTCACAAAAGATTTTTTTTAATGACTGAATATAACTGTCATTATTTAGCTACGATGACAGTTAATAACTATCACAATTTACATTTTATGACAGAATATAACTGTCATTATATATATTCGATGACAGTTAATTACTATCATTGTTTATATTTTAAGACAGATTATAACTGTCATAGTTGACATTTTATGACGGAATATAACTGTCATTGTTAATAATCTATGACTGATATTAAATGTCATTATTTATCATTTATGACACTTTTTAACTGTCATCATTTTACTTACCATGACTTTTATTAACTGTCAATAAAACTTTTTCGATGACAGTTTTATTTTTCAATTTTAATGTCATAGTTGTGTTTTTTAGTCCCTTTTTTCAAAAGCCCTATTTCTTATTGAATTATGCATTTGTTGTCGCCCTGCCATTACACATAACATTACATACCAATACAATAACAAATGGAAAAAAGGTGAACGCTTTAATAGAAATAAACACTTACTAATATTGCTTTAATTGTTAGTACAAATGTTTTTTCGTACGAACAAAATATTTTAAATAATTACATTTAAACAAAAAAAATTCCTACCAAACCTATAAAAAAGGCTATACATCAACTAATTGGCGTATCCATGGTTTCATTGCTCCAATGGATTGTGGCAAAACCTAATAAGAAAAGAAAAGAAACAAAATAATTCAACAAGACAACACATTCACCCACATAAACACATCACATTCACTTCATGATGAACAACACTTCAACAACATAGAACACATACACACTTCAAATATGTATGCCCATTCAACCATAACATGATTGAGTACATACCTTATAGAATGCCATAGGATTCCCTTTTGCCTTGTTAAGATCTTTGTCAACCTAGCAAAACCAAAAAGAACACACTTCAAGATCAACAACACTTCTTTATCTACAACACTTTTTTATCAACAACACACTTCAACAATAATTACATACATACTTCAAGATCAACAACACTTCAATATCAACAACACTTCTTTATGTACAACATTCTTTTATCAACAACACACTTAAACAATAATTACATACACACTTCAAGATCAACAACACTTCAAGATCAACAACACTTCTTTATCTACAACACTCTTTTATGAACAACACACTTCAACAACATAGAACACATACACACTTCAAATATGTTTGCCTATTCAACCATAACATGATTGAGTACATACCTTATAGAATGCCATAGGATTCCCTTTTGCCTTGTTAAGACCTTTGTCAACCTAGCAAAACCAAAAAGAACACACTTCAAGATCAACAACACACTTCAAGATCAACAACACTTCTTTATCTACAACATTTTTTTATCAACAACACACTTCAACAATTATGATGTCACGCATGAACCGCATCACGTAATAACCACACCTTGCAAGTAAATGTAATCAACAGGACAGAAGTATACTTGACAAAGAAACGTTAATATACATCCCTACATTTAATCATTTAAACGATAAAAAGGAAAAGGATTGAACGAAGACGTCGAAGATCAACAACACTTCAATATCAACAACACTTCTTTATGTACAACATTCTTTTATCAACAACACACTTAAACAATAATTACATACACACTTCAAAATCAACAACACTTCTTTATCTACAACACTCTTTTATCAACAACACACTTCAACAATAATTACATACACACTTCAAGATCAACAACACTTCAATATCAACAATAATTACATACACACTTCAAGATCAACAACACTTCAATATCAACAATAATTACATACACATTTCAAGATCAACAACATCTTTATCTACAACACTCTTTTATCAACAACACACTTAAACAATAATTACATACACACTTCAAGATCAACAACACTTCAAGATCAACAACACTTCTTTATCTACAACACTCTTTTATGAACAACACACTTCAACAATAATTACATACATACTTCAAGATCAACAACACTTCAATATCAACAACACTTCTTTATGTACAACATTCTTTTATCAACAACACACTTAAACAATAATTACATACACACTTCAAGATCAACAACACTTGAAGATCAACAACACTTCTTTATCTACAACACTCTTTTATGAACAACACACTTCAACAACAATTACATACATACTTCAATATCAATAACACTTCTTTATGTACAACATTCTTTTATCAACAACACACTTAAACAATAATTACATACACACTTCAAAGTCAACAACACTTCTTTATCTACAACACTCTTTTATCAACAACACACTTCAAGAATAATTACATACACACTTGAAGATCAACAACACTTCAAGATCAACAATAATTACATACACACTTCAAGATCAACAACACTTCTTTATCTACAACACTCTTTTATCAACAACACACTTCAAGATCAACAACACTTCAACAATAATTACATACACACTCCACGATCAACAACACTTATGAACAACACACTTCAACAATAATTACATACACATTTCAAGATCAACAACACACTTCAAGATCAACAACACGCTAAGATAACTAGAACAAAGTACAAAAGGAGATACTAAATCAATGGAGATAATTTGATGAACTTAAAAAACTGCATTTTAATACATTCTAAGATAACCTTACCTCATTGATATTGAACATGACAGTTGTATTTTCCTCCAGCACTGTATTTTCCATGGTAGCTCGAACACAAAAATATGTGACAAAATATATGACAAAATATGTGCAAAGTATATGACAAAATATGTGACAAAATGTGTAACAAAATATCTTATCCTAAGCACAATGTACGTGCTTCCCTACAAACTCAGCCCACTCAGACCTTATACAATCAATGTCATCCTGTGTGTACGCACGAGGTGAATCTTTCATCTGTAGACAATGAAGTGGTTCTAAATGAGTTTCATTTACAAAAAAGTATATATGCACGCTAGTTTTATAACTGTTATGCTTACTATCTGTATGATAGAAGTACTCGTTGACATTATGATGTCACGCATGAACCGCATCACGTAATAACCACATTCTACTACTCCTGATTGCTTAGGACACTGGAGATACACATACACATGAGTTCACCTATGTTAGAAATATGGATTAATATACAACCCATAGCAATATAGATATTCACATACCTTCACGATCCTCCAAGCAGGTTTTTTCTTGTTCATTATGTTGAACGACCTACAGAATAATATTGAAGTTTGAACTAATTAAAATATTGTCTCATTAAGAAAAAAGGAAGTAAAGGTAAAAGTAAGTATGACATACCTTTCAACTACTTCGGTTACATCTGGGTCAATACGGTTTTTCAAAGGGTCTATCCAAAAGGCAGCATCCTTCGTAAGGTTTATTACAACCAATGTCCAATGATTCCTAAATATATGTGTCAAACAATAATACTACATCTTAGACTACTGTAACCACAATTCCTATCAATAACTTTAGGTTATGAACATACCCGAAATTGTAAGGAAACAGTAAGAGTTGATCGTAATCTGTTCCAAGTAATCGTGCAGTCAACAATTGGGCTCGTTCTTCTTTAGAACTTCCACAACTAATCGACCCAGAATCAAGAAACTTGTATAGATTCAAAGAGAGTTTAATTACTTTACATACGTATGAAAGTCAAGTGGTAACCCATATGCCTTCACAGTCAAGTCTAGTGTATGCATCCCCACTTTCATCAATGTCAGTTGTTGAATTCCATTTTGAAACTGGGGGGTAGTGTGGCAACATATCTCCAAGGTCATCATTAGCACATTTGTACGGAAAGTCTTTTTGTGGTGGCCTTACAACAACCGACCATCTTGGATCAACAGGATCTGAGACATAAAAGACTTGTTGTCCGTGTGTGGCAATAATGAAGGAATCTGAAGAATGTCCAATTCGGCTAAGGTCAACCAACGTGAAATGAAGATCGTCTATTCGAACACCATTCTTATTTTCAACCCATTTGCATTTGAAAAGAACAGTATTGAACGTATTGTAACTAACTTCCCAAATGTCTTCAATGATCCCATAGAAAGACATGTCACCAATCACTGGATTTTTGTCCTTCGCACTTGACACCTGCATTGTCGTTGCCACTAACATAATCCCACTATTTTGAACAGTTCGATGGTCATCACGGGACTTAGTGTGGTAAGAACATCCGTTAACCATATACCCATCATACGTCATTACACCACAATTGGGGCCATGTGCAAGCCATCGTATTGTGTTCGAGACTACCTTTCCTTCATGTAATTCACACATCACCTATTAAAAAAAAGAGTTATATGTTGGGACTGCTAAACAATAATAATAAAACAACATGGATGATTTGAAGTTTTCATTCACCTTATCTCGTATCCATGCACCGAATGATCGATTATGTTCAACTTGTAGCCACTGTTCATTTTTTGCTCTTCTTGGGTTTTCAATTTTGAGATGATTCATATGTTCTCTACAATATAGTTAATAAATATAAATTATGTGTTCTTAAGGGTAATTTAATGGTGTTAGTGTATGATGATAAGAAATCATACTCTATATATGGATGTACTTCTTCAGTGTTCTGTAAAATGTGAAGATGTGCTTGCTTCAGTTCCTGCATATCAGGGCGGACATAGGTTCCCGCTGACAACGGCCTATCGATTTGTTTCTCTTCCCTTGAATTTAGTGATCCAAGACCAATTTCATCTAATCCAGAAAGAAAATCCGAACAGAAGTGAACAGCCTCTTCACATACTTGTGCTTCTGCAATGCATCCTTCAGGTCGATTTCTATTACGAACAAAACTTTTCAACACTTTCATGTATCTTTCAAATGGGTACATCCACCGCAAATATACAGGACCACAAAGTTTTACTTCTCTCACAAGATGAACAACCAGATGAACCATAATTGTGAAAAAAGAGGGTGGAAAATACTTCTCAAGATTACATAAAGTCATTACTATATCTTCTTGCAATGCATCAAGCTCTGATACGGAGAAACTTTTAGCACAAATCGCATTGAAGAAAAAACACAGTCTACTTATAGTGTATCTCACATTCTTTGGTAGGATTGAACGTATTGCAATTGGAAGCAATTGTTGCATTAAAACGTGACAGTCATGCGATTTAAGGCCATTAAGTTTTAAGTCATTCAAAGAGACAATACTTCTAATATTTGATGAATATCCTTCTGGAACTTTAATTTCAGCCAAAGTCTTACAAAACCGATACTTCTCTTCTCTTGACAATGTATAACATGCTGCAGGTATGTAAGTTTTATTACCTGTAACCATTGGTGCCAATTCTGGTCTTATATTCATGTCCACTAGATCAAGTCTATTATTCATCCCATCTTTACTTTTGCCTGGTAAATCAAGCAATGTTCCTACTATATTCATGCATACATTCTTCTCAATATGCATTACGTCCAGACAATGTCGTACATGCAAGTTCTTCCAATATGGTAGTTCGAAGAATTCTGATCTTCTTTTCCAGTAGTCATTGCCACCTTCATTATTATTCTTGCCACAATTCTTCCCAGAAGAAAAAATCATTTCTTTGAGTTTAAAGTAGATGGCCTCTCCTGACAAGGGTTGTGGAGGCTTTCCATGCTCTTGCTTACCATCAAAATTCTTTTTCTGTAATCTATAAGGATGATATCTTGGCAAATATTTCCTGTGTCCCATGTATACATTTTTTTTTCCATGTTGTAGTCTGATTGAAGTAGTCTCTTCTCCACATATTGGACAAGCCTTAAAGCCTTTGACAGTACACCCACATAAATTACCATATGCAGAAAAATCATTGATAGTCCACAATAAGACGGCTCGCAAAGTGAAATATTCTTCTTTATACGCATCAAAACACTGAACCCCTTCTTCCCATAAAATTTTGAGATCATCAATTAAGGGTGCTAAATAGGTGTTGATATCATATCCCGGTTGCTTCGGACCTGATATTAACATTGTCAACATCAAATGTTTCCTTCTCATACACAACCATGGTGGAAGATTGTATATTGTAGTAATAACGGGCCAACAACTATAGTTCGACGATAAATCTCCAAATGGGTTAATTCCATCAGTCGACAAACCTAAACGAAGATTTCTAGGTTCTGACCCAAATGTTGGCCACATGTGATCTATCAACCTCCATGATGGAGTGTCGGCCGGATGTCTCATAATATCATCGATTTTTCTATCCATCGCATGCCAACGCAAGTTCTTAGCATTCTCAAAGTTCTTAAACATTCTTATAAATCTTGGAACTATTGGAAAATACCACATCTGCTTGGCAGCAACTCCACTGTTTTCCTTTGTTGAGTTTTTATTGATCTTCCACCTTGACAAACCACACTTAGGACACTTTGTCGAGTTTGCATACTCTTTTCTATACAAACAACAATCATTAGGACATGCATCAATTTTTTGGTAACTGAGTCCTAAGGCACCTAGTGTTTTCTTTGCTTCGTATAAAGAAGTTGGTATTTCATTGTTGTCAGGTAGGAGATCACTTATTATGGACAACAATTCGGAGAAGCTAGTGTTACTCCAACCATATCTAACCTTTAAGTTGTATAGTCTCACGAGAGCTGACAACTTAGTGAATTTCTTACATCCTGGATATAAGGGTTTCTTTGCATCATCAAACATAGTATCAAATGTGTTGGATGTATTACAAGATTCGTCATGAGCGGATTGCAACATGTTTACTGTATTAAACAAATCGTCATGTTCATATTTTTCATCACCTAAATTTTCCATTTTACTGGTAACGGTCTCTGAGTTCAAATCTTCACCATGCCAGAACCATATCTTGTAACTTTTATCAATTCCATTGGCATACAAATGATATCGAACTATTGAGACATCCTTAAGTAAACGATTCCCGCATTTCAGACATGGACATCTTATCGAATTAGAACCTTTGGCATGAGACAAACCAAATTGAATAAAACTTTCAACTCCTACATCATATTCTCTAGACATCCTATTTTCCATCATCCATGATTTGTCCATTCTGTAGATGTTACATACACCAAATCTTCTATAATTTCCCTTTACAAAAACCTGGGTTACAAAAGATATAGATGACAATTGTAGAAGCATGTCCAAGTCAAAGATTCATTAATGTATGACAAGGGTAAATATACATAAATATTAAAAAAAATAAGGAAATAATAAATTTAGCCTAAATTGATTATATATTCGTGTATGGTAAGAAGCCCAGAATAAAATATAAACGGATGAAAATTAATTATATATGTGTGTTATAATCTCCCCACCTTAAAAACTAGCTTTAGTCTTAAATTAATCTTTCCAAGTTTATTATTGAGTTACTTAGTAACCTACAAGTAAACCGTAACCTTAACAATTTCGCTTTATGAAAAACTCTTAATATTTTCAATAGTTTTTTTTAGATCAATTTATGCAAAGATTTGCTAACAACATTTCTTAACAATAATGCACCAAACACAATGCACACCTCAAATGAAACTAGTGATGATCATTTAAACGAATTTAACATTCTCTAACATACGCACATATATTGTTATATGGACCACAAAGTCGTGATTTCCCTCCAACCAAATGGACCACAAAGTCGCAAGCAATAATGTTAAAAGTGATAGCCCCCTTTTTGTTCTTCTAATTTAATATAGCAGGAGAATTAACGTTGTTTTGTGTATTGTGCCAATAGATCAAATTCCCAACCTTATTCCAATTATAAACGTCCAATTATAAACGATTCTAGAACCTTATGAAATTGGAGATGGATATTATATATGAGTTAAAAAGAAATGGATTAGAACCTGGGTACGCTCTAGATTTGAAGCTGCGCGGATGACGGGTCGACTCAGTGCGTCGGCTGGGTGCGCGGATCAACGCTGGACTGGATGATTCGGCCGCGGGTGGGTGGGTAAACCGTGGTGGGTGCGTCGGCCGTGGTGGGTGTAGGGCGTAGGGCGTCGCCTGAAGTTGGGTGTGCGGGCGTCGGTGGAAGAGCTTGGTCGGCCGTCGGTTGAAGGTGGGCGTCGGCTGAATGTGTTCGTCGGGGGTCGGCTGAAGGTGGGCGTCGGCTGAAGATGGGCGTCGCTGAAGATGGGCGTCGGCTGAGATGGGCGTCGGCTGAGATGGGCGTCGGCTGAAGAAGCTTCGTCGGGCGCCGGTTGAAGGTGGAGGAGGAGCAGAGGGTAGCGTCGGCGTCGGCGTGGGAGAGCAGAGGTAGCGTCGTTTCGAAAGGATGGGGAAGGAGAAATTTGAAAATCAATTAGGGATTTAGTTTATTGAATAAAATTAGGTTTTTTTATTTTAATAAATTATATTAAAAAAAGCATATACCCTTTAATGACACTAAATAACTGTCATGGAAAACAATATCCGAAAACAACGTATTTTCCCGCCAAAAAAGCGCATTTTTACATATTATGACAATTGTTTCTCCTCTTCTCTCAATTTTTTTTCTTTACAAATGTCATAGAAAGTGACTTTTCTTGTAGTGGCTAATCATTCTTTTTGCATGATATAGAATCTTGATTCTCTTATTTGCACCCTCATCCATCTTCATTCTACCATTCACAAACATTATGCAATCCATTAAGCTCTCTTTTGCCAATCCTTTCATGTCATAAGCTTGCGGTCTTCTCCACAAGCTTTTACAATGGCAATTTGTTGGATTTGAGTAACATAAAGCTCTAGTTGAGTCACTTTGACATGTTATTGTAGGTCATTTTCAAAGTGAGGGTTTTCTTTTTCTTTTTTCTTTTGGGAGAGAAAATTTGGTTTGCCTTATTTATTATAGTGCTTTAGAATTGTCTATTTTTGGGTCCCTTCTAATATCTAATAGAAAAGGGCTCTTTTAGCGAAGAATTTTCCTTTTAGCGAAGAATTTGACATGGATCGCTTTTCTACTCTATAAAGTCCTCTCTATGTTTTTTACTAAAAACAAACTCACACATACACATAATATTTAATTTTCTCTCTTTCTTTCTTTCTCTATACTTTCTTTCTTAGTCAACGACTTTACCCTCTTCTTCTCCTTACTTCCGATCTTCGTTTGTTGGTTATTAAGAGAATTTGTTTATTTGAGTTTGTTTGTTATTTGCTATCAAGGAAGTAGTTTATATTCATTATAGTGGATGTTATGATAATAGTAGGAGTAAGACCATTTGTTTTTTTAGACCTTTATTTGAAAGTATTATCATTGGAGTCGGATTCTTGATTGCACAAAGTCAGAAATCCTAGTCTGTAATTGAGTTGCTTGGTAACCTTGTTGCTTTCTAGCTACTGTATACTGAAATTGGAATGGCAAGTGGTTATGTTTTATTTCTCCTTGTTTTGAGTAAAGTACTTTCAATACAACTTCCTTCGGTGCTATTAAAGTTTTAGTTGTCGACAGGTTTTGATGTTTACAGACTTTAGTCAAGCATGAGTTTTTAATTTGGATGCTTAGTTAACTAGTTAGTTACTCTTTTTTAACAACTTACTGTTACCCTCTTCTTCTCCTTATTTCTGATATTCGCTTGTTGGTTACTAGGAGAATTTTTTTATTTGAGTTTGTTTGTTATTCATTCTAGTGGATGTTTATGATAATAGTAGGAGTAGAACCACTTTCTTTTTTAGACCTTTATTTGGTTTTCTGATGTTGTTTCTACTTCTCTTGCTTGACTCACTTCTTTCAATAATTACTTCAATTGATTGTAATTCAGGTATGCTTCTTGCCTTTCTGTTGCCATTTGTGACAAGAACTCTTTGCCAAACTTCATGGCTTTTGTTTTTTGTTTGTGAAATACTCTGCCCTTTGGGCTTGGAAATGATGAAACTTGCTAGGTATTGGCTTTTGAATGGTATGAATTGAAGGACAAAATTTGAATTTATAGACTTTTGTTTTTGTTCATGTTCTGAGAGAAGAGTTTAGAGGCCTTTTGGATTTGACATGAGAATGTCCTACATAGTTATATCATGCACACAACCTTGGCAATAACTACTAACTAGATAAGACTCTTTTAAGCTATGTAAGTGTTATATAAAACAACAATTTAGTCGTTGATATATTTTTGTTATTTAATAGCATTTTTTTAAAACATATTCATATTTTGTATTTCCTTACGTGAAATTTTATTATCACAAGACTTATTATAAGTGAATTTAATTGCATAAGCTTGTAATAAAGAATCTATTTCCATGTGAAAATAGCAGAGATCAATTGTACTAGATTTTCTTTCAGTAGCAACATCAATGTTTCCATTTAATTCCAGCCAAATTCTCCTCTTGGTGAGGTTTGTAGTCTTAAGATGAGGTCAATTCATACTGGATCTGAGTTTGAGTCTAAGAGGAAAACATTTTCCTCCGTAGTTCTGATTTTTTCTTGATGAACCGTTTTAAATATGAATAGTTTTATGTTTATCTTCTTGAATTTTGAAGTATCTAATAAATGTCAATTCATCAAAAGCATACTAGCTTAGAAACCTTTAAATATGTGGTAAAGAGGGATTATGGAAAATGAAACATTTAAAGATGTTTTCGTTAGTTGTTAGTTTACAATGTGTTAATATTTATTATGATTTTTTAGAAATATTTTTGTATTTATGCATTTATATAATTTAGGGCATATCAACGAAATTGACAATGAATGGATAAGCACTTCTTCAAAAGATGTGGCAAATGATGCAATAAAGTTCTTGGTCCTAATCAGGGTCATATTAGAGCATTTGGATTTGGAGTCACCACCTTGAAGTTTTCTTTATTGTCTAAAAAAGATGGCCATTATGCCAAACTAGAAGAAAAGTGTGAGAAGATGGAGGTTGAAATATCTCAAATGAGATCTTTAATTTCTCACCTTCTTAAATCACAAGTATGAAGTTTCATAGCATACTTTAACGTAGGTTTATATTCTTTACTTCTAATTGTTTAACTTGTATAAATTATTTTTCTATTTTCTAACTTTAGGGTAATGAAAGCGACTAACTTTCTAATGCTACAAATGATCAAGTGGTTAACAATGTTGCTACTAACTTGATTGGAACTTCACCTCCGGTAAGGTCTTTAATTGTTAATTTCTATTACTTTATTTCTAATTGTTATAACTTGCTTATTATGCTTAATAATATTGCATTTTATATTGTTTTGTTGGTATAATGTATTAATAACAACGATACTCTCCGCAAGTGCACGTTGCTAGATTGAGGTGGTACAGAAGAGGTGGTTGCCGAAGGTCGATGGTCCTCTAATGATCCTAAAGTTATTGTTCACCTTGTTCCTCTCGGTCCTCATGTTGTTAGAGTTTGGGTGGACTTGCCAAAGAAGTCGGGTGAATTTTTATGGAGATCTAACTCAGAGATGACATACATTGAGGATGTTGTTGGAAGCACAGTAACATGACCTCTTGACAAAGTTATTTTAAGTATGTACATTCTTGAACTATTAACTTCTAGCTAGCTTTTTCAACTAAAACCTTTGTGTATAAAATTAATAATTCCTTTAGCTTTTGTTCATAATTCTTTTGTAGGTTGATAAAAGAACAATAGTACAAAGTCCAAAAATGTTATTACCAAGAATTGTACAAAGCTCTATTACTTTTTTATAACTAATGGATGTTATAGGTTGATCATTGTGTTGGATTGAATGATATATTAGTGACTATCTTTTGTGAGAATACTTAACCATAGAAATAGCATTTTGTGCAGGGCATTATAAATCTTTTGTGTTGTATTTCGTATAGGGCAATATATAAGGATCATTATTTTTGTTACTTGACTTTTTATGTATGAGGCATGAACAATAGCATTTTAAATATATTTCCTTCACATAAATGGGATGTGTTTTATATGTTGATGTTGGAACTTGAATATTGGTATTTAAAAAAGTTTATTATAGATAAAATATGTGAAAATACTACATTATTAAAGCTTTTATCTAATAAAGGTATGACTAAACGTTTAAACTTGTCAAAAAAATGCTATTATAAACAATCAATAACTTTTTATACTTGTTATAAAAAGTTTTTCATAGCTCTAACAAAACGCTATTATAAATAATATACATACAAGAAACGTTTTTATAAAGTTGTTTTTATAGCCTTTCCAAAACGCTATCAAAATGCACACTTTTTATAGCTTTCATAAGACACTATAAAAAGTTTTCATAGCTTTGTGAAAACGCTATCATAAATGATATAAATAGAAGATCGGTATTACAAAGTTGTTTTTATAACCTTCCCAAAACGCTATCAAAATGAATACTTTTTATAACTTTGATGAAATACTATTAAAAATCCCGACTTTTAATAGCGTGGACTGTTACGACTTTTTGTTAAATGCTATAAAATGTCTAGGATAGTATTTTTAGTGTGTTATCGTAGACCTTTTTTCCTGTAGTGCTAGCCTCTAAAGAAGCCTTCTCGCCAAGCCAAAATGCCCCAACTAACCTATAAGACATGTCTTCTCGCCTAGTCCAAATGCCTAGCACTTCTTATATGTTTTCTTCATCCTTCTCGCCCACACATACTACCAAGACTTGTCTTTGGCAGCCTAGAACCATCACCTTGCCCAAATAACCTCTTTAGAGGTTATTTCCTCATCCTTTGACTACTCATCATGGCCAAAACGCCTAAGCCATAGACTTGCCATTTTTTCCTTCTTTTCCAATAACTTCCCTTTTACTTTTTAAACCATTCCTTCTTAACTCTCCTCCTTCCTACCTACCATGACATACTTACAATGACAATACTCAAGCCTACTTTCCCATCTACTTCATTTAGAATCAGCTTCTCAAACTCTTTGCAAAGTCCAAGTTCCTTAGGGTTCGGGGTTTACAGTTGTTGTGCTCACCACCACTGTTAGGAGTCTTTTTCTTCGACCACGTTCATGCCCAACCTTCGCCACAATCGTTGCACGTCCGCATCTGTCTCACAAGCTCAGATCTGTTGCAGAAGCGTCGATTAGCCTTGAGAGGTTCAATAGGTATTTGTAATCTAATCTATTGTTTTCTTGAGATATGGATCACGATGGAGTTATAATTTTTGGGTGATTCTTGTTTTGGGTTTTGATATTCTTCTTTTGGATTAGGTTATGTTTACATATCATTTATACCTTTAGCTTGTTACCTTTTTTCATTATGGATATATCACCTCAAAATATAAATATTATTAGACATGAATTTGCTTTAAAATATTGTTTTCATTGGATTCTCATTTCAAAATGAAACATTAAAAATATATATAGAATTTTGGGGTTTGATGTGACCGTGGATGTGTGTAAGAGTTAAAAAATGTATGTGATAGTATTTGCAACTATATAGAAGATTAAGATTTTTTTTTTGGCGTATTTCATTTCTAAAGACATTGTTAGAATTATTTACATTATCATGTTAATTTGATTTAGATTAAAATTCTACTTTAGTCTTTATACTTTTGGTTTATTTTAGGCTTGTACTTCCAAAATGTTCATTTTGATCAAATTACTTTCAATTTTGGTTCAGTTTGGTCCTGACAATTTCGGCCGTTCATTTTCATTTATAAGGATCAAGATGATCCTCAAAAGTTCTAACGCCAAGATAAATCAAAGTATATGAACTATAAATATTTGATTTAAATACGAAGGAACATCATCAATAGATATCAATTTGCAAGAGGATGTTAAAAGATCATACATTTTTACTAAACATCTATTATAATTTAACAATCGTCTCATGCTTTGATATTCTTCTTTGTGCAGAACTACTTGCTACCTTTCGTGATAATATCCTTAAGAAAGGCCGAAGTGAGAAGTTGAGTGATAAAGTAATCAAGGAGACACTTGTGAAGGTAATTTTTTTATTATTTATTATTCATTTGAAATTCATTTAGTGTTGGAACTTTTGATTTTGTATGATTTAAATACTAGTTGTGAAGTTGTTGACATACATCTGCAACAAAGATCTGTTTGTTGAATCCTCTAGGTGAATGTTAATACTCTTTTAGACGGTTGTTGCTCTTACAGAATGCACATTTTTTAATGACCTTGATAAGAGTGTTCTAGTGTCATTTGTTTTGTTTTGTTCTTTTTGAAAAAGTGTTATCTTGAAAGTTGAATCAACTTATTTTATACCACTGGTCGTAGAAAAAAAAACCTTGCTCGAAGGCTTCCCATTGACAAGAGCTGTAGATATAGTTGGTACTTGGTACATGATATTAGTATTTAGGCATACCTGAAGGGCTTTTTAACATCGCTCGAATTGTTAGAAAAAGAAAATCAAACTAATTACTTCATTCATTTGGAATTATATGTCATAATGATGGTTAGAAGTTTGTGTTTGGTCTTTGTGGATGATTTTAATTTAAGATCTGTTTGTTAGTTGATTGAGTGATATGATTACGAGTTTTGTAGTGGTTTGAGTGTATATAGAACATTTTGGTTATTTGGGTGTATATAGAACTTGTTAGTTTTTGGAATGTGGGTAAGAATTTAATTTGTTTTCATATGTGCTTATTTGATAATCTTGCTTTGTTTTAATTGTTTGGTTGGTTAGGTGTATATAGAACTTTTTATTGATTATATTTAGTCTTCAACTTTTTAGGTATTATTGTTGATTATAGTCAAGTTTACAAGTTTAAGATTACTTAATTATTCCTTGTTTTTTTTTTTTTACTTTTTCTTTTTATAGATTAAGTTGCATCTTATATAATATGGATAAGTCATGGATGAAAAAGAGTAGAATGTCAACTGATTATGCTTAGGGTTGAGATGTTTATTAAAAATGGGTTGAAACATTCGAAGATGTCAAATGTCATGACTTGTCCTTGTTTAAAGTGAGTGAATGCAAAAACTTTAGATGTGAATACAATTAGAGATCACTTATTTTTTAATGACATCGATCAGAGTTACCAAGTATGGATTTTTCATGGTGAATCACTACCAATGAAGAGAAACAATGAAAGTGTCTTTAGTAATGCAAGAGAAGGAATTGACAAAGATGATGTTTGATGACACAATTGAAATATTTGAGGTTGCATACAATCATTTTAATGACAAGTCAAAAAATTTTGAGGGACTAGTAGATGATGCCAAGAACTCATTATTTCCTAATTATAAGAATTTTACCAAAATATCTACATTGATAAAGTTATATAATTTGAAAGCTAAATTTAGATGGAGTGATAAGAGTTTCACTGAGTTGTTGGAATTAATTTGTGACATCTTACGTACTCCTAATAAAATCCCTACTTCTACATATGAAGCAAAAAAAATTTTGTGTACTCTTGGAATGAAATATAAGAAGATTCATGCATGTTGGAATTATTGTTGCTTGTTTAGAAAAAAGTTATTTGATGTAAATGTATGCCCCTCTTGTGGTATGTCAAAATAGAAGATTCCTAAAAATTCAAAGAATGAGGGTAAGAATGTTTCAGTGAAAGTCATGTGGGTTCCAGTGAAAGTCATGTGATATTTCTTCGCAATTTCAAGATTTGAAAGAATGTTTTGAAGCAAAGAAACATCAAAATTAATGACGTGGTATGCCAGAAAAAGAGAAGTGAATGGATTATTACAACATCCAAAAAATATGTTATTGTGGAAAAAAATAGATAATTTATGGTCAGAGTTTGGGTTAGAACCTAGAAATCTACGTCTTACTCTTTCCACAGATGAGGGCAATGCACATGAAGATCTTAGGAGTAGATAAAGTTGTTGACCAGTGATGTTAGTCACATACAACCTACCTCCATGGTTGTGTATGAAGAAAAAATTTTTGATATTGACTGCACTAATATCTGGTCCTAAAGAACCAGAAAATGAAATAGATATTTATTTAGCTTCATTAGTTGATTTGAAAAAACTTTGGCATGAGGAGGTGGAATGTTACGATACATATCAAGGTCAATGTTTCAGGCTCAAAGCTATTTTGTTATGGATCATTAATGATTTTTTTGCGTATGACAACTTGTGTGGTTGTACGGTCAAAGGATGTCATGCATTCCAATTTGTGGGGAGAAAACTTCATTCATTTATTTTCCAAAAGGAAGAAAGATGACATATATTGGGCATCGCAAGTTTTTACCACGTCATCATCCATATAGGAAACGAAAGAAAGTTCTTAATGGTGCGCAAGAATTAGAATGTGCTCCAGAACCATTGAGTAGGAAAGAAATTCTTGTACAAACAAAGTAAGTATGAAAATTCATTTGGTAAGAGAACTATCAAGGAAAAGAATAGTTCAATGAGTTCTTCAGGAACTTATTGGAAGAAAAAATCTATGTTTTTTTGAGTTAGAATATTGGAAGTACCTTCATGTGCGACATTGTTTAGATGTGATGCACATTGAAAAGAATGTGTATGCAAATCTCTACCACATTGACCGAGATACTCCAAGTACCCTTGTTGAGTAACTTACTGGCTTTCATAGCTGAGATGACTTTGGAGAGGACCACAATCCCAACCCCTTGTATTTGTAACTAGATAGTCTAAACTCGTATCGTTAAAAACTACATTTCATTTTCAAACTTCACACTAGTAATTTTTTCTTCGTGGTAAACTCAAAATAGTTTCTTAAAGTCCTATCAAGACAACTATGCTATAATGTTTTCTTTGGTCCTCCCCAATATCTCTATTCTAAACACAATTCAATATGCTTGGTATAAACTTAACCGAACCATGTATTTAGTTCCCTTTAAAACCACTAACATAACTTCTTTATTAGATTTTTAGTCACAAAATAGTTAATTAAGCTAAATACGTCCTACTCCTCTGCCTATTCGACCACCCCTTCAAGCACCTTTACGTGGTGACATTTCCTAAATTTCACCACCAAATCCTTCACCAGCAAATCATAACATTCATGAAATTCTAGTTTAATACATGCAAGGTCATGTGCATATTCATAATCATATATCATAAAAACAAACTTGGTGAGTGATGAAGGACCGTATTAGCCATAGGGACAAAAATCAAAGACTCACATTGTAAGTCAGTCTGTAAAACCTAAAACTTAGGCTCTGATACCAACTGTAAAGACTTGACTTCTTAAAATAAGCTGAGGTCATTACTCTAAAGTTCAACCCAAAATAAATTGTTAAGACACAAAAGATTATAAAAAATATGTTTAAAAAATAAACATGAAAGAAAAGTTTAATTCAAGCCCTTTTTCAAACAAGATAAAAGTACAAAAGTATTTATGTTTTAAGATATAATGAAACGTACAGTCGTTATAAACATGTTGAAACATTACTTTTGCTTAAAAAACAGTAAAAACGTTAAGCAGAAGCATTTCGAAAGATTTCCATATGGTGTTCATGAGTCTTTCTTGTCCCTCGTCGGTCTATCTCTCATATTACCTTTGCCTAAAAAAGTTAAACATGAAAAGGATGAGTATAAAAATATACCCAGTAAGAGATCTACTACAGGTCCCATTAAGGGTAGGTACCCTGTATCATAACAATCTTGTGATTCCGTAGGACACAAGTTGTAACGACCCAACTTTTCCGGACTAAGCTGAGGTCACTACCAAATACCAAAACTCGACCATTCAACGTAAAATTTAAAACGGACCAGATACGATTCATTAAAACAGTATAAACCTTACAAAAGACAGTTTCGGGCCCTATTTTAAATAATTCAAAAAGAAAATCACAAAATAAAATGTCAAGTCACCAGTCCAAAATCACAGTCAAAATATTCTGACAAAATACATAGCGGAAGCGAAAAGAAAACCAGACGCGTCCATATGGCCTTCACGCATCCTTCCTGCCTCTCGTCGGTCTGCCCCTCGCTGTACCCCTACCTGAAAAGTTAAAGAAGAGAAAGGGTGAGTATAAACATACCCAGTAAGGGACCCACTACTGGGCCCGTTAGGGAACAACAGTTAACTTCCTATTCGGGGGTACCCTACATAACAGTCTAGTGGTTCCGTAGAACGCACATATCAGTCTAGTGCTCCCGAAGGATGCACATATCAGTCTAGTGCTCCCGAAGGATGCACATATCAGTCTAGTGCTCCCGAGGGATGCACATATCAGTCTAGTGCTCCCGAGGGATGCACATATCAGTCTAGTGCTCCCGAAGGATGCACGTATCAGTCTAGTGCTCCCGAAGGATGCACGTATCAGTCTAGTGCTCCCGAAGGATGCACGTATCCGTAAGGCACACTACCCCATAGATGAAGCTAACCGTTACCCCTCAGCCCTTACTAAACTGTCTACATCAGTCACATCTCAACGGCATTCATATTACAGTCCCGCCATAGGCTTTGTCAGTCAGATAGTATAGGTTTAACATCTACACCCTCAGTTGCTTTATGCATTACCGATTCGCACACCAATAGGGGAACCCTAGGTCCAATTGACTAACCAACCAAAACCGGACTCACTGTCCTTCCCCGCCCAAACTCCATGAACCACGTCCAGAACAGTGTTTAA
Organism: Cucumis melo; assembly: GCF_025177605.1. NCBI lineage: Eukaryota > Viridiplantae > Streptophyta > Magnoliopsida > Cucurbitales > Cucurbitaceae > Cucumis > Cucumis melo. The sequence goes on from NC_066863.1 coordinate 16,410,405, forward strand.
TACATACTAAACCGTAACTTTAAGGTCCATCAACATATAATTTCAATCCACAAATAGCAGTCACAGCATATTTTCATCAGACAAAATATAATATCAGTACTTAACAGTCAACACGCATACAGATATTCAGTACAGTCACTAACGTGTAATCCCCTGTGGATTACTACGGTTTTAGCCTGGACTCGGGGTCCAGTAGTAGGAAAACCCTTACCTGAAACTCGGTTATGCCCCTCGATCGAAAACCACGCTCGACAGATCTACCTAACGAAACACGAAAGTTTTAGTTGGTGATTTCAGTAGCAGTTGTTTTAAAAGGTTATCCGCTGACTTACCCAAGGAAAGGAAGCTAACTCCAACCCGGTCTGCCGCGGAACCCGAGAACTTAAGCGTCAACTCTGCACTACCTTCAAGGAAGAAAAGTAGGGCCATATCTTAATCCAACATTCAAACTCGAATCGGACGAGGTAACATTAGGGAATTCATCAGAACAATCCTTACCGAAGACTCACCGTGAACCGAAATGAAGGAAGGAAGGCTTAGGTGGCTCGGCTCGGCTCGGCTCGGCTCGGCTTGGTTCTCGGCTCGGCTCGGCTCGGCTTGGTTCGGCTCGCGGCTCGGCTCACTCGGCTCGCGGCTCGGCTTGGTTCGGCTCGCGGCTCGGCTCACTCGGCTCGCGGCTCGGCTTGGTGCGGCTCGCGGCTCGGCTCACTCGGCTTCGCGGCTTGGCTTGGTTCGGCTCGCTATGCTTGGTTCGGCTCGCTCGGCTTGGTTCGGCTCACTCGGCTTGGTTCGGCTCACTCGGCTCGGCTGGAAGTGGTTTCGGGTCGGGTTGGCTTGGAACCGGGTCGCACGGTTCTGTGGCTTTTTCCTTCCGGCGAACGACGGCGTGTCGGCGTCGGAAACACGAGCTGATGGCGGAGATGATGCCGGCGGTGGTAGAACGAAGAGAGAAAGCTGGAGAAGTGTCGGCTGAAGATGGACGGTACCCCTCGGTGTTCTGCCGGCGCCGTAGTACGAGGTGAGGACGGGGAGGATGGGTGATGGCGGAGGCGAAGGCGGAAGAGAGAGAGAGAAAAAAAAAACGGAGACGGAGAGGAAGGGAAAGGCGGAGACGGAAGCGAAAGGGGAAGACGGAGACGGCCGGGAAGATGGTGAGGCGCGGCGTGCGGGAGAGAAAACGGAGATGGAGGGGGCTGCGCGCGCGAGGAGGAAGAAGGAGAAAACGAAAGAAAAACCGGGGGGGGGGGGGGGGGGGTAGGCGGCGCGGTTAGGGTTTTGTTTTTAAAAAAATTTTATTATATATATATATATATATATATATATAATTCTTAATAACTATTTAATATTAATAATTTAAATTAAATAATAATTATATATATTAAATACAAATAATAATAATAATAATAAAGTAATAATAATAATATATTAATAATATTAATATTAAATAAATAATAATTTATTTTATTGTTTTAGAAATAACATTATTTCTATAATATTAATTTATAATAATATTTATAACATTAATATTATAACCAATAAAATAAACATTAATAATAATAATAATATAATTAATATTATATTATTATTATATCAACTTGCATTTTACATAAAACGAGAAAAATTTTTACCTTAAATTTTCGGGGCGTTACACAAGTCAATCAGTCTAGTTATCCCATAGGATACACATAATCAATCTAGTGATCCCTAATGATGCACAATATCAATCTAATGATTCTGAAGGATGCTTAATATCAGTCTAGTTATCCCGAAGGATACACAATATGTGGTGATCTTGTAGGATACCGTGTCTGTAAGGTACACTACCCATAGCTAAAGCTAACAGGTTTCCTTCAGTCTAGATAGGATCAATTTAGTATAAACAGTCCAGGACAATTACATCAACATAATAAAAACCATCAGCAATACTCCATTCCAACACATAAACAGTCAAAATAAGCATGCTAATACATATCTCAGTTTAGTCATCAGTGCAAGCCATTAATACATTTTAAACTATTCATAACAGTAACCAAATAACCTAACCCAAGCAATGGAGATTTGAAACCCCACTTTAATCTTGTCATGAAATCCAAGTAATCGAGTGTTACTTCTCTAATGGCAGCTTTAAGGAAAAATTTTCAAATTAGATGCAAGTTAACTACCCAAGAGTTGGCTTGAATAAGTGCTAAAATGGCTTGCTTGCTTGGAGGAAAACGACTAAGGGAAAGAAGTTAGGCGACTCAAGTGCACCGCTCAAATGTGGAATGACTTGGACGACAAGAGCTTGTCGAAACTTGCGTGCGTGTGGCTTGACGATGTAGAGGAGCTCAAACGCCAGTGGAACAAAGACTTGAGGCTTGCTCGTGAAGGCTCATTTCAGAAGGAGTACGATACGTGAAAGGAAGCTTGGTTCGATTGGGCGCGCAAAGGCGTTTGGAGACGAGGGGTTTCGCCAGTGACAACAGATGGAATGAAGCGACTTGGTAGATGTTGATGATCAACAACGAGGCTACAACTGACGGGAGTTGTTAGAACCGAAGAGGAAGAATGACTCGAAAATGGACGGTCTCAGCTTGGAGAAGGGAACGCGAACGACGCCAGCACGCTATGACTTGCTTGCCCGAACGGGAAGCAGCTGTGCAGACAACTTAATATATTATTAACATTATTTTTTTCTTTTCTTTTTTTTTTTTTAACAAATAAAATCTTTCTCTTTCCTCGATTATTATTCCCACAATATCTTACTAAATAAATAAATAATTTATATATATACATACACACATTTATTCCTTCTCCCTCATTTCTTAACTTTCTTCCATTACATTCTTTTTCTCTTCCCAAAATATCAATATCTTTTATTTAATAATTATATTTTAAGAAATATAATTATCTTTTCATTCTTCCATAACAATTAGGGAAATTTTCATAAATGTATCAAAACACCAAACTATTTACGATCTGTGTAACAAAGCCCATGAAGTTAGCCATTTTTTAAATATTTTAAATTTGCCTTTCCATCTTTCTTCTCCTCCTTGCTACGATTTCTTTCCATGTCTTCCTCCTCCTTTTTTTTTTCCGTTGCGATTTCTTTCCATTCTTTATTTTTTTCCTCTTCTTTTTTTACATTGTTTAAATTTGGATAACCAAATCTAAATGACCGTGTACAAAAAATAGCCAAATCTAAAAGATCGTGTATAAAGAATCTTCTTTTTCTCTTTTTTTTTACGTCGTTTAAATTTGAGTAGCCAAATCTAAATGACCGTGTACAAAAAATAGCAAAATCTAAAAGATCGTGTATAAAGAATCTTGAAAAGAAAATCATTTAGATTGGAGTAGCCAAATGTAAACAGTCGTGTAAAAAAAATGAATCACCGTGTAGACAAATCTAAACGATCGTGTACCAAAAGAAATTAAAAAAAATTGCTTACCCAAATCTAAATGATCAAGTACAAAATTTTGAAAAAAAAAATTGATGGGTTGATTAATTATTCCTTCTAACAAAATAAAGCTTGTGGAAGGTGATGACGTGGCTGAACAGTTTGATGTCTCGTCAACAACTTGGCATTCATGGTGGCCTACTTATACTATCAGGTTGGTATTTCTCTCTAACAGTTGCAAGATCTAACGAACATCTATGAACAAGTTTATGTCACGATTGTTGGGAGATTAGCAATTTTTTAGTTTATTTAATTGTAGAAAAGTGAAAAATATTTAAGTTTAAAATGAGCTTTTAAGTTAAGGACAGAATGGTAATTATGCCTTAATGGCATTTTTGTAAATATTCTTATCTTTAAAAAGAAAAGAAAAGAAGATTTGGAAAAGAGGGGTAGCCGCACATAACCAGCAGTGGAGAGAGAGAGAATTTTTTCTTTGCATACACACAAGGAGAAGAGAGATTGAACAAAGGGAGATTGACGACATTCGTGGTGAAGTCCCTGTTGGGAGTTCACGACATTTTCGAGCGAAGAAAGGCTATAGTGTTTTCGGCATCTTGGGTCTCCAATTTTTAGGCAGTGACGTCGTGTTCTTCCGGCATGTTTCGACGGGTTGGGTTTAGCAGCATTCTTCCAACATTCTCGTGGTGAGGTTCGATGGCGACACTTGTCGTTTTTCGACGAGTTTGGTCGTGAAGGGGTTTCGCATTGAGTTATTTAGTTTCGTCATTGGTTGTTTGATACATGGTCTCTGGTTAAAAGATGCAGTTTCTAGTGGGTTTTGAGTCTCGGTATCAGAGGCAACATTCGGCACGTGGTTCTCTCAGTTTCTTGGAGTTTGGTCGACGGTAAAGTCGGGTACAACGGTAATATTACAGATTGCTTATTACTTTGTTGATATCTATAATATCTATCTTGAATTTGCTCTTAATAAAATCCCTCCAAGCTGGTTCTCAAAGTGGGTGTAGATCGAATTGGTCGAACCACTATATATCTTTATGTCATTTATTCTTCTATTGCTTACTTTGTAGTTATCTGGCTATTGCGATTCTTTTATTGCTTACTTTGTAGTTATCTGGCTATTGTGCTATGGTTGTTTTGACACTGTGTTCTTTGATTTAGTAACATTGATATGATGAAGATCTCACTATATTTTAGTTTAGAGAGTATCTAGAGTTTGATTTGGATTTAAATAATTATACAATCAGATTCTTAACATAATTAAGCCGCCCAAAGTTTACAGTGTGTCACTTTGAGTACTAATTAGTTGTAATTATATATATCTCTAATTATAGTTACGAACATTCATTGAAATTCTATACTTGATTATTGTGAAAGACGATTATTTTATCTTTTGTTCATAGTTTTTTACTCTTCACATGGTTGGTATTATTATTTATTGTACCACTTGCTATACATTATGTAGTAGGTTTTTTATTCCTCATCTTCAGATAATGGATTTTCACATAAAGTATTATACAATAAGTAATCTCTAAAGAAACAAAAAGTGTTTATCCCAATTATATATATATTTTTGTTCATTTTGGGGCCACCATCTGAAGCACGTGGTCAAGAAAACGACTGCATTTGGATTTTTCACAAAACTCCAATTCTCCCACATAGATATTAATTATTATATTTTTCATTGTCTCTTTTTGCAAATAATAATTCATATCAATTCTTTTGCAGACAATAATAACATCAAATCTGTCTACAATATTAATGTATATGCAACAGAAGTATTTATACCCAAACTCGATACATTCTACTTCAAATTATCAAGTATAGTGGTCTTTCCTTTATTTGGATCGGTTGATATGTTTTTATGTAATTTACAGTAAAATATATTTTCTGTGAAATCCTTTTTTTTTTTTTTTTTTTTTTTGGCGTGGTCTTTGAATATTTTCATGGTATATTTTAATAAATTGCATGCAATATTAATGGTGATTTTTCTTTAACTAAATCAAATTCATCTTAGAGCTCTAAATCTCTCTAATTAAAAATTTTATTTGACAATACATTACACTCATCAGGCAAAATACACCGTAGCATGGGTACGATAGAAGTGAGGAATTCCCAAAGTGAGTTTAGAAGGTGAGAGGTTCATTAACCTATTTGGCATTCCCATATTTATTGTACTACAAATCCTAGACAAGAGAATTTTAAACCATATACTTTGTTTCTTTTTTTATCGCTAACACATATTATGTATATGTTGGGGTTATACTATTTTAACAATGTGAATAATCGTGATTTGATAATGAATAAGCAAATAAGTGTATTTGTTATACCTATTCATATTAGTTTTTTTTTTTGGCATATAATATGTAAAATGAGGGATTTAAACCTCAAACTTTTACTTCATATATACTTCATATTTTATATTTATCAAATTATGCTCTTCGTTATCTATTTTTATAAGTTATTGTGATTGGTCCAATTTCATTAAAACAGGTGGCTAACTAGATAAAAATCATATTTTAATTAGCCGTTATTTGAAAAATTACAAATATATATAACAGTTAACTAGATTCAAAGTATTTGTTGATACAAGCACCACAATGTGCAGATATTTTTTTATAAATATAACAAAATTTAGATATAGTTTTCAAATCTATCAATAATGAACCATATTAGCATAGTTAGGTTCAAAGTCTATATATCAACCATATTACTAGTAAGAGTTTTTATCATTGATAAGATTTGTTATATTTACAATGTATTATGTAACGACCCAACTCTTTATACTAAGCTGAGGTCGTTACTAAAAAAAAAACAATGACAAGAGACACCTTTTTGAAACGAGGGAAGACTAAATTTTCATTAAAAATGGAGTATTAAAACACTGAAACATAAACGCGGAAGCAAAACTGAGTCCTCATATGGCATGTCACGGATCCTTCTCTGTCGCTCGCCAGCTTTCCTCTACCTTTACCTTCGCCTGAAATGTTAAACATAGAAAGAGTGAGTATAAACATATACTCAGTAAGGGACCTACTACTAGTCCCGCTAGGTGTCTGTTAACTTCCCATTAGAGTCCTGAAAATGGTACCCAATCTCTGGCACGTTCCCGAACACGTGCAACATGCGCTTCCGTAGGAACGAAAATCTGGTCTTCGGTGTCCCGAGGGAGCACCTAGGACATGCTGGTCTGTAGTGAACCCGGGGGTAACACTAAGACAATCGGGATGCGAGGACCCCGTCGAATCACTCGAATCATATCTATATCCATGCTAGACTGGCGTCCCGTCGAACCACACAGTCCTAAATAGGTGGTGATCCCGAAGGACACCCATGCAGGTACGACTCTAATAGACAAAGTTAACAGAACACCCTATCCATAGCATGTAGCATAACATAACATCATAACATGGCATGAGTATTAATCTTAACGTCCTTAATCATGTGATTAATATATCATGCATTAACAATCATCAACAACATACTACCGGTCATTAACATAACATCAGTCATCATCATCAATCATCAACATAATAATCTCAGTCATCATCATCAACATCAACTATCATCATAATCTCAGTATAATCATTATCATCAAATTATGCATTTTAGCTACTATCAATGCATAATCATAATTACATGCGGTCTCTTGAATTCAGTTCGAAGGTCTAGTAGGAGAATCTCTTACCTGGAGATTTTAGCCAAACAAGGTACTCCCTAGTTGACAGTAAAAATTCTCCAATTAACTTGATCCTAATCATAAAAGGAAAACTTAGTATCTTAATTAATGAAAGTAGCAATTGGCTAACATCCAAAAATTCTCCCAAATTAATTAACTTTCTAAAAAAAAAGGGGTTGAAACCAATTCAACCTTGATTGGGAAAAATCCAAGATTTAAATCTTAAAAAGTTTAGCCAATTGAACCTAAAAAAAAAAAAACCCCAAAATAGATCCAAAATTAAATTAATAAAATATTAATTTAATTTTATTTGCTTACCAAGGTTACTCAAATGGAGGTTGAAAAATCCTCTTATCCTTGATGAAAAATTCATCACTTTAAATCCTCAAGCTTCCAAAGAGACCAATCTTAACTTCAACTGAGGCGGCGACAGCAGAGGGTTATCTTAGAGAAGAAGATGAAGAACCTTTTTCTTTTTCCTTTATTTTTCAACTTAAGCATTCCAATCTATTTATAGACCCAAATAATAACAATAATAATAATTATTATTATTTCCTTTTCCTTTTCCTTTTAGGATATATATATATTATAATAACAATAATATTTATTATTATTATTTTCTTTTCCTTTTCCTTTTAGGATATATATATAATACCAAAAAATATACATATATCTTTATTCCCATTATCTTTCCTAAATCAATGCCTTAATCTTAGGCATTTATAACTATTAGTAATAATAATAATACTTCTTTATTATTATTATTTTTCTCTCACCAAAATCTACAATAAATATATATTTATTTAAACCATTATTCTCTCTTGCAAATAAATATATATCTTTTTTGTCCAATCAAATCAACCATCTCTCTCCTTATGGATTATCTTCTTTTCCAAACAAATATAATTATATTCCATCATATAATTAACTTCACTTTTCCATATTATTAATTAAATATATATATCCATATATATATACTCAATTAATTACAATTCCACCAAAACTAACTTTTCCCTCCAAAATCTCAAATTAACTTAAGTCCTCAATTAATTTAATCAATCAAATCTTTTCCAATAAATCACTTATAACTTCCACAACATGAATTGTCTTAAACCAACCATAACAACTTCACTCCATAATCAAGATTTATCTTTCTGCAGAATAATTAATTATCATCCACAATAATTAATTATTATTTACCTTTCTTCCAAAATAATTAATTATCTTCTACAATAATTAATTATTATTTATCTTTCTCCAAAATAATTAATTATCTTCCACAAAAAAATTAATTATTATTTATCTTTCTCCAAAATAATTATCCTTTTACAAATAATTAATTATTGTTTATCTTTCTCCAAAGTAATTATCCTTTTACAAATAATTAATTATTGTTTATCTTTCTCCAAAGTAATTAATTATCCTTTTACAAATAATTATATTTTCCCAAAATATAATTATTTTACTTTTTCTCCTTTAATAAATATCCTTTCTCCAAAACACAACTATTTTTTCCTTAAATAATTATATTTCAACAAATATAATTATCGTTTCCTTTAACATAATAATTATATATATATTTCCACATATACATATAATTATTCAATCTCCAACAAACTTTCCACCCCACAATTTAATTAAATAACATCCATAATTATTTAATTAAATTCAACTTCAACAACACTAAAAATCCACAACTTTACTTAATTCTCTTAACCTACCATTTAAACAAAAACTTAACAAACACCACGTGCCAAAACCTCTAATTAATTAAATATTCATCCAAGAAATATTTAATTAATTTCAATTCCCACCTAAAACAAATAATTCTCATTAAATGGATTCAAAATAACGCCCAATAAATTATCTTAATTTTTGGGGCGTTACATATTATAATACGCTTAATTATTATCCCTAAAAGTACTATGCAATGCACTTATTCTAAAAGGTCATTTTTGTTTGGAAAATAGCCAAATACTAACTTCAAAGAATTAACGACTAAGGGCCCATTTACTAACGTTCCTATTCTCTATTTTTTGTTTTTTGTTCCCTGTTCCTTGTTCCCTGTTTCTTATTTTTTTAGAACAAGAAATAGAAATGTTTTTATTTCTTGAAAAAAAAAACATAAACAAAAATTATGTTTGATAACTGTTTCTTGTTTTCTGATCCTTTTCTAGATTTATTTTTTATTTTTCACATCTACTTCAATTAAACATCAAACAAAAATATAAATCATCCATAAAAAATAAAAAATGAAATTATCAAAAGTTTATTCATTTAATATGAAGAAGTATCGTTGCACGAATAAAAATAATAACATAGACATAAAATTGTATCTATCCTTTAAATGTTGCCAAATTTGATTAGCAATATCATCTCTCACTCGAGCCATTTCTCTTAGATGATCTTGACTCACTTCTTAATCAATCAATTTCAACAACCTCATCGAAATTTTGCGACATCTAGAATGTAATATTAATTTTAAATTATTATGTCTTCAATATTCAGAATTGAAAGAAACAAAACAAAATTTAACCTTTAACTTTGCTGCCTAGGATGCTTTAGAGAAAAACCCACAACGAAAACTATGGATTCGGCGAAGAGGAAGAGTCAGACGAAAACTATGGATCCGAAGAAGAGGAACAGTCTAACGAAGAGAAAGAGTCCGAGTTGTAGAGGAAGACGGTGAGAGGCGAAGAGGAAGACGATGTGCAGAGAAGACGATGAGGGAAAGAGGAAGAGGATGATTATTTGGGGAATACGACAGAGATAAAGGGAAAAGGAAACCAATAAAAATAATTAAGAAATAGGAAAAGGAAACAAATAATAATAGTTGAGAAAAAGGAAAAGAAAACCAATAAAAATACTTGAAAAAAATGAACCAATAAAAATAATTGAGAAAAAGAAAAAGGAAACCAATAAAAATAATTGAGAAACAGGAAAATGAAACCAATAAAAATAATTGAGAAAAAGAAAAAGGAAACCAATAAAACTAATTGAGAAATAGGAAAATGAAACCAATAAAAATAATTGAGAAAAATGAAAAGAAAACAAATAAAAATAATTGAGAAAAATGAAAAGGAAATCAATAAAATAATTGAGAAAAATGAAAAGGAAACCAATAAAAATATGGGAAACTTACATAAATGTAACAAAACTGTAAACTATGTACAACCTCTGTAACAAAGCCCATAAGATTAGTCATTTTTTAAATATTCCAGGTTTGCCCTTCCATTTTTCTTTTCTTCCTCGCGATTCGTCTTCTTCCTGTTATTTCGTCTTCCCCGTCTTTCCCTGCGATTTCGTTTTTCTTTTTTTCTCTTTTTCTTTTACGTGATTTCTTTCCATAATCTTTCTTATTTTTCAATAATTTATTTATGCCGTTTAATCTTTCCATCGTTTTTCTTCTTTTCCTCTTTGTTTTTTCGCTGCGATTTCTTTCCATCGTCTTTCTTCTTTTCTTTTTCTTTACGCGTTTACATTTGGGTAACCAAATCTAAACGATTGTGTACAACAAAATAACAAAATCTAAAAGATCGTATATAAGGAATCTTGAAAAAAAAAAAATTTAGATTGGAGTAGCTAAATGTAAATGATCGTGTAAAAAAATATAAAACTTTGTGTATAAAGAATCTTGAAAAAAAAATCATTTAGATTGGAGTAGCCAAATGTAAACGATCGTGTAAAAAAAAAGATCGTGTATAAAAATTCTTGAAAAAAAATCATTTGGATTAAAGTAGGCAAATGTAAATGATCATGTAAAAAAAGTAAATGATCGTGTAAATTGTTGGAATTTGTGTCCTAAAACTCATACTTTGTTATTTGATTCAATAAAATTTATTATTGAATGCTATAATCTTAAAACCAATAATTTTTAAGGTCCCGAGGCTATTTACTAGTTTGTCATATATACTTGAACTTTATGTGGAGACATAAACATGGATTAAGTTCAAGTTAATAGCCCAAATGGTCTATAGTGTATGAATAAGGTTGGGCGCCTTATTCTGGATAAACATTATGGATGCAGCCCGCTCCGTAGTTAGTACAAACGATGTAATCCTGAATCGTTCATGTAGAGACATGGAAGTGGGGGCATCTATGTAAATGGTTTGCAGAAGACTGGAACCACGAAGTAGTGACTTTTAGTTATAACACCGTAAACTATAAACTGACTATTTCAATTATGATGACCTAGGTAACTTGATCTTAATCCTGAGCTAACTATGAACTTTTGGTTCATTCGGTAGTATCCTTAGATCTGCCTCCCATTTCAGGGGTAAGATCGAGTGGATAGCTAGGGACATAGGGTGCAAGATGGAATTCACTTCTACCCACTTTTAGGATAGTAGATAGGTTCTTCCCTTAAGGACTGAATCCAAGTCTTGAACAAGGGGTCCCACCTTCTCATTGGCCCGAGAAGGATTCTGGTTTATAGGTTGGACCTTAAACCAATTGTTCAATAGTGGATCAGTGGGTCTTAAGGAGCAAGATGTAATCTTGGGAGTAAAACAGTATTTTGACCCAGCCAAGATTACAAACAACCTGTGAAGGATCGACTTACCCATTATGGTTATATCAGGTGGATAGAAATATATCTATAGTGAGGGGAGTGCAACTATGAGTCTTTAGTGGAATGACTCTTTAGTTAACGAATGTTGATTAACTTTGGTCTAAAAGAGTTTAGCCAGTTAATCTTGGATCGTTGGAGCCCATGATCTATAAGTCCATTAGGTTCCCCTACTAGCTCATATGGATTCAACTAAGAACAAGTATGTTGAAGTAATTGGAATAAGTTCGAATAAAGATAAGAGAGAGAAACCGACGTATATATATATATATATATATATATATATTGTAACGACCCAACTTTCCGGACTAAGCTGAGGTCACTACTCAATGCTAAGACTCGACCACAAAACACAAAATTCATAACGGACCGGTTACGATTCATTAAAACGTTAGAAATATTACAAAAACAGTTTCGGGCCCTATTTTAAATCACAGTCACGAAAGTTTCAAATAAAATACTCAGGTCATCAACTCAAAATCACAAAACCAAATATTCTAACAAAATACATCAGCGGAAGCATAAAGAAAACCAGACGCGTCCATATGGCCTTCACGCATCCTTCCTGCCTCTCGTCGGTCTGCCCCCTCGCTGTACCCTTACCTGAAAAGTTAAAGAAGAGAAAAGGGTGAGTATAAATATACCCAGTAAGGGACCCACTACTGGGCCAGTTAGGGAACAACAGTTAACTTCCTATTCAGGGGTACCCTACATAACAGTCTAGCAGTTCCGTAGAACGCACATATCAGTCTCGTGATCCCGAAGGATACACCTATCAGTCTAGTGATCCCGAGGGATGCACCTATCAGTCTAGTGCTCCCGAAGGATGCACATATCAGTCTAGTGCTCCCGAAGGATGCACATATCAGTCTAGTGCTCCCGAAGGATGCACATATCCGTAAGGTACACTACCCCATAGATGAAGCTAACCGTTACCCCTCAGTCCATACTAAACCGTCTACAACAGTCATACCCCAACAACATTCATATTACAATTTCGCCATAGGCTTCGCCAGTCAGATAGTATAGGTTTAAACAACTACATCCTCAGTTGCTATACGCGTTTCCAATTCACACACCATTGTGATAACCCCTAGATCCAGTCAATTAATCAATCAAAATCGGACTCACCGTCCTTCCACGACCAAACTCCATGATCAATGTCCAGACCAAAGACTACCACGTACCTAACCGTAAAAGTTTAAGGTCCATCGACATACAATTCCAATCCACAACGTAGCCCATTAACATAACCACACTATATCGAACATCCGGCATCGGAGTCTATCCGTAAACAACTCCTTACACCCGATGGCACACAAGCTACAACTAGCGGTCGCGTTACCTTTACATCAGACAAGAGTATAGCAACGATACTTAAAAGTCAAACACACATACATTTATTCAATACAGTTACTAACGTGTAATCCCCTGTGGATTACTACGTTTCCAGCCTCGATCCGAGGTCCAGTAGTAGGAAAACCCTTACCTGATACTTGGTTATGCCCCCGATTGAGTCCACGCGCAACAGATCCACCTAAACGAAAACACAAGGGTCTTAAACGAGGATACTAGTAGAAGTCATTTTAGATGGTCCTAAGCAACATCCGTTGACTTGCCCGAGGAAAGGAAAGCTATCTCCAAATCAACTTGCTTTGGGACCGTGAACTTAAGCGTCAAACCCCTATTACCTTCAAGGAACGAAAGATGGGATCCAGTCTTACTCCAATATTCAAACTCGAAACGATTATAGCAACGTTGGGTAAATTACCAAAATGATCCTTACCGAAGACTCGCCGTGACTCAAAGTGGAGGGAGAAAAATATGGTTTAGGTGGCTCGACTCGGCTTGGCTCACACTCGACTCGGCTCGGCTCGGCCTCAGCTGGGCTCGGCTCACGGCTCGGCTCAACTCAGCTTACGGCTCGGCTCGTGGCTCGACTCAACTCGGATTGCGGTTCGGCTCGCAGCTCGGCTCAACTCGGCTTGCGGCTCGGCTCGCGGCTCGGCTCAACTCAGCTTGCGGCTCGACTCGCGGCTCGGTTCAACTCGGTTTGCGGCTCAGCTCAACTCGGCTTGCGGCTCGGCTCGCGGCTCGGCTCAACTCATCTTGTGGCTCGGCTCGCGGCTCGCGGCTCGCTCGATTCAGATTCGTGGCTCGGGTCGGCTTCACTTCGCGGCTCGGGTTCAACTCCTTTCTCCTTTCGGCAACGACGGCGGTAGAAGGCAGCTCCCCTCGGTGTTCTGTCTGCGTCGGGAACACGAGATGAGGAGGGAGAAGCCGCCGACGGTGGCAGAGACGAGGAAAGAGAGAGAGACGTCGGCTGCAGATGGACGGCAGACGGTGCAAACGCGCGGATGGTGGCTGCGTTCGTCGGGTGAAGAATCTGAAGAGAAGGAGAAGAACGACGTGGCGTTGGCTTCGTGAAGGCAGTCGAGGACGCGCGGACGGAGGTGGAGACACGAATGGAGGAGAAAGGATGGAGACGGGGGCGTCGGACGATGTAGGAAGAAGAAGAAGAAGACGAAACAGCTGGGGGGGTGTCGCGCGCGGTTAGGGTTGTTTTAAAAAAAAATTCTTATTATATATATATATTAAATAAAAATAATGATAATAATATAAATAATAAAAGAAAATATTAAATAATAAAAATAAATTTAATAATACAATATTAATATTAATTAATTATAATAATATTAATATCAAATAATTAATATAATATTCAATAAAATAAAATAAAAGAAAATATATAAAGGTATTAATATTAAATTATAATGATAATAATAAATAATAATAATAAGATAATTAATATTATATTATTATTTCATCATCTACAAAATTTGAAAATCCCGAAAAATTCACATAAAATGCTAAAATTTTACCTCGAAATTCGGGGCGTTACATTCTTCCCTCCTTAGGGAACTTTCGTCCTCGAAAGTTTTATTCCTCGAACAGTTCGCGATAACGGGACCTCATGTCATCTTCTCGCTCCCATGTAGCCTCTTCCACCTGGTGATTCCGCCATAAGACTTTAACCAAAGGAATTGCTTTATTCCTCAACGTTTTCACCTCTCTAGCCAGCACCTCAACGGGTTGTTCAGTATAGCTCAAGTTTTCATCAATCTCTAGTGGCTCGTAATCCACTACATGGGATGGATCTGGCACGTACTTCCTCAACATAAAAACATGAAACACATCATGAACTGTCGAGAGTGATGGTGGCAACGCCAAGCGATAAGCTACAGGGCCAATTCGCTCCAGAATCTCAAACGGCCCAACAAAACGGGGACTCAGCTTTCCACTCCTTTCAAAACGTAAGACACCTCTCATAGGTGCTACCTTTAAGAACACCTTGTCCCCTACCTCAAACTCAAGATCCTTCCGTCTCACATCTGCATAACTCTTCTGCCTACTCTGAGCGGTATGCATACGTGATCTAATCTTCTGTATCGCTTCGTTAGTAGACTGAACTAACTCAGGACCCATCAATCTCTGCTCACCCACCTCACCCCAGCAAACCGGGGATCTACAACATTTGCCGTACAAGGCCTCAAATGGTGCCATGCCAATAGTAGCCTGATAACTGTTATTATAAGCAAATTCCATCAAATGCAAGTGGGAGTCCCAGCTACCTGGAAATTCCAATGCACACGCTCGCAACATATCCTCTAAAACTTGGTTCAGACGCTCAGTCTGACCGTCAGTCTGTGGATGGAAAGCTGTACTAAAGTCTAACCTCGTGTCCATAGCAGTCTGCAAACCCTTCCAGAATTTGGAAGTGAAACGGGCATCTCTATCAGAAACAATCGACACTGGCACTCCATGTAATCTCACTATCTCAGACATGTACAGCTGTGCCCACTTACTAGCAGTATAGGTGGATTTACCCGGAACGAAGTGTGCTGATTTGGTAAGTCTGTCCACCACAACCCAAATCACTGTAAAACCCCTCAGAGTTCTCGGCAGTCCTGTAATGAAATCTATGGACACGTTTTCCCACTTCCATTCCGGTATGCTCAAGGGTTGTAATAAACCCGCTAGTTTCTGCCTTGGTGCCTTAACCTGCTGACACACCAAGCATCTACTAACAAATTCTGCTACCTCCCTCTTAATGTTACGCCACCAATAAACCCGCTTCAGGTCCTGATACATCTTCGTACTACCTCGGTGCATGGAGAATGGGGAACTGTGAGCCTCAGATAATAATTCTGTTTTAACCGCACTATCTGATGGCACACAGAGGCGTCTCTCAAACAAAAGTCCACCATCAGAGGATATGGAGAACTCAACCGCTTGCCCTGCCTCTGCTAGGCCACGTTTCTCAACCAAATAAGGATCGTTACTCTGAGCATCAATGATCCTTTCCCTCAAAGTCGGCTGTACCGTCAACTGGGCTAACTGTATAGTGACTGCCCCCACTGACACTGCAATCTCAGCCCACTCAAGATCTCGATGCAATGGGGCCTGTCGGGTAATAAGTGCTGCTGAATGTGATAACTTTCTACTAAGAGCATCAGCTACCACATTTGCCTTGCCTGGATGATACAGTATCTCACAATCGTAATCCTTCACTAACTCAAGCCATCTTCGCTGTCTCATATTCAATTCCTTCTGAGTAAAGAAGTATTTCAAGCTCTTATGATCCGTGAAGATCTGTATCTTTTCACCATATAAGTAATACCTCCATATTTTCAAAGCAAAAACCACTGCTGCCAACTCTAAATCATGTGTAGGGTAGTTCTGCTCATGACTCTTCAATTGACGAGAAGCATAAGCGACCACCTTACCTTGTTGCATCAAAACACAACCCAAACCCTTCTTGGAAGCATCACTATAAATCACAAAACTGCCAGAACTATCAGGTACAGTAAGAACCGGTGCGGTAACTAGCTTTTGTTTAAGGTTCTGGAAACTGTCCTCACATGCCTTGCTCCAAAAAAAAGGAGCTCCCTTCCTGGTCAACTGAGTAAGAGGAGTAGCTATACGAGAAAAGTTCTCCACAAA
The DNA here is from genome assembly GCF_025177605.1 of Cucumis melo. Lineage (NCBI taxonomy): Eukaryota > Viridiplantae > Streptophyta > Magnoliopsida > Cucurbitales > Cucurbitaceae > Cucumis > Cucumis melo. The sequence continues at coordinate 16,427,050 of NC_066863.1, forward strand.
CCGTCGATAATAACCTGCTAAACCCAGAAAGCTACGAACCTCACTGACTGTGGAAGGTCGGGTCCAATCGGTGACTGCCTCTATCTTAGCTGGATCCACAGAGACTCTAGCCTTAGAAACCACATGGCCTAGAAAGGACACCTGCTTTAGCCAAAACTCGCATTTCGAGAACTTTGCATACAATTTATTATCCCGAAGTGTTTGCAAAACTATACGTAAATGCTCCTCATGCTCGGCCTCCGTCTTGGAGTATATCAAGATATCATCAATAAACACGATCACAAAAGTATTTAGGAACTCCCTAAACACTCTGTTCATCAAGTCCATAAACACTGACGGAGCAATTGTCAAACCAAAAGACATCACAATAAACTCATAGTGTCCATATCTGGAACGAAATGCTGTCTTCGGTACATCACCAACCTTAATCCTCAGCTGATGATATCCCGACCGAAGATCAATCTTGGAGAACACTGTAGCTCCCTGTAACTGGTCAAATAGATCGTCGATCCTGGGCAAGGGATATCTGTTCTTAACGGTTACCTTGTTCAACTCCCTATAGTCAATGAATAGACGCATCGATCCATCCTTCTTCTTAACAAATAAAACTGGCGCACCCCAAGGTGACACGCTCGGTCGAATGAATCCCTTATCAAGCAATTCTTGTAACTGCACCTTCAGTTCTTTCAGCTTTGCGGGGGCCATTCTATAAGGGGCTCTGGATATAGGAACCGTGCCCAGCTCCAACTCTATGGCAAACTCAACCTCTCTGTGAGGAGGTAACCCTGGAAGTTCTTCAGGAAAGACATCCGGATAGTCCCTCACCACCGGTTCTGATGACAGGGATACATCGACCTCTCTAGTATCCACCACGCTCGCTAAGATACCCCAAGTACCCTGACTGAGCAGTTTACTAGCCCTGATGACTGAGATTACCTGAGGCAACGACCTTGACCCTTCTCCCTTAAATTTAAAACTGGCCATCGAGGGAGGGTGAAACGCTACCTCCTTACGGGAACAATCTATGCTGGCATGGTTAGCGGCCAACCAATCCATACCCAGGATTACATCAAAGTCGAGCATGTCCAGGACTAACAGCATTACTTCAATCACATGGCCTGCTATCTCAATCTGGCATGCTTTCACCTTTTCCTTCGACAACATACACTCCCCGGAAGGATTAGATACTGATAGAACATGGTGTAAGGGCTCTACCTCTAAGCGGGCATGCAACACAAATGCAGAAGAGATAAAAGAATGTGACGAACCCGAATCAAACAAAACTAAGGCGTAATGCCCCAATACTGGAAGCGTACCTGTCACCACCGTGCCTGCCCTCTCAGCCTCAGTCTTGTTGGTAGCAAAGACTTTACCCTGATGTGGAGCACCTGCTCTCTAATTCTGCGCATTCCCCGTAAGTCTCATCGGGCATCTGTCAGCTGTATGCCCCTCTTGCCTACACTTAAAGCAAGTCCTGGTTCCAAATAAACAACGACCCAGATGGTGCTTCCCACAAGTGGCACACAATGGCTTCCCCCTGGCAGCTTCCACTGCCTCAAAAGGTTTCTGCTGGAAGCGGCGAAACTCACCACCTGGTCTGAAGTTCCGTTGCGGCACTGGAATAGGCTGCTGCTCAGCCTTCCTTTTCTGTCCCGAGGTCGAACCTTTACCTGCGACCTTCGACGAGTTAGCCCTCTCTTGTAAACTGAGATCCACTGCCAGGCGCAGTGCATCGGCATGTGTAGCGGGTCGGAAAGCTCGAACCAAACCCTGAATGTCCAGTCGGAGGCCTCTAACAAACTTATCAGCTCTGGCCGCCTCGGTCGCTATCATCTCGGGAGCGAAGCGGGATAACATGTCAAACCCCGCATCATATTGCTCCACTGTCATGTCACCCTGCTCTAAGTTCAGAAACTCCTGCCGCTTGGCATCTCTCAAACTAGCAGAGAAGAATTTCGCATAGAAACTCTCCTTGAACTGTTGCCACGTGATCTGACTCACATCACCACCTAGCATTCTCTCTGTAGTCTCCCACCATGCAGTACCTCTGTCTGTCAACATGAAAACAGCACACTGAACTTTCTGATCCTCAGGGCACTTCATGTATCGGAATATGGTCTCCAAAGACGATAACCACAGCTGAGCCCTGGTGGGGTCCTCCAAAGACCCATCGAATGTCGTGGGATTATACTTCCTGAAATCCCTCAGGTGCTTGGCCTCTGCTGACAACTGATCCGACACAACCTGGGGCACAACTGGTACTAGAGCCGGAGCTGGAGCAGGAGCTGGCACTGGAGCTGGCGGGGCAGGCTGCTGCTGCTCCCGCATCTGCATAATCAAATCCCTGAACCTTTGCTCCATGGCAGCTAGGTCCGCATGAGTAAGTGGTGCAGCCGGGTCAGTGGCTTGGGCTACAGGCTGCACCTCAGGTTGAACACGTCCTGCTCCCCTTCCTCGGCCTCCTCGGCCACCCCTACGTGCACCCCTCCTTGCCGGCATTTCCCCTAACGACCACCAATGATCCCTTTAGTCATAAGTGATAATTAATTTCGCAGTTTAATTTAGGTAAGGAAATGCATATAGAGTTATACATATAATTTCATGAGAGCGTACCTGACGAGTGCCAAGGATCGTTTTAGCCATAAGGACACAAAACACAGACTCACATCATAAGTCAGTCTACAGAACATAAAACTTAGGCTCTGATACCAACTGTAACGACCCAACTTTCCGGACTAAGCTGAGGTCACTACTCAGTGCTAAGACTCGACCACAAAACACAAAATTCATAACGGACCGGTTACGATTCATTAAAACGTTAGAAATATTACAAAAACAGTTTCAGGCCCTATTTTAAATCACAGTCACGAAAGTTTCAAATAAAATACACAGGTCATCAACTCAAAATCACAAAACCAAATATTCTAACAAAATACATCAGCGGAAGTATAAAGAAAACCAGACGCGTCCATATGGCCTTCACGCATCCTTCCAGCCTCTCGTCGGTCTGCCCCTCGCTGTACCCTTACCTGAAAAGTTAAAGAAGAGAAAAGGGTGAGTATAAATATACCCAGTAAGGGACCCACTACTGGGCCAGTTAGGGAACAACAGTTAAGGTCCATCGACATACAATTCCAATCCACAACGTAGCCCATTAACATAACCACACTATATCGAACATCCGGCATCGGAGTCTATCCGTAAACAACTCCTTACACCCGATGGCACACAAGCTACAACTAGCAGTCGCGTTACCTTTACATCAGACAAGAGTATAGCAACGATACTTAAAAGTCAAACACACATACATTTATTCAATACAGTTACTAACGTGTAATCCCCTGTGGATTACTACGTTTCCAGCCTCGATCCGAGGTCCAGTAGTAGGAAAACGCTTACCTGATACTTGGTTATGCCCCCGATCGAGTCCACGCGCAACAGATCCACCTAAACGAAAACACAAGGGTCTTAAACGAGGATACTAGTAGAAGTCATTTTAGATGGTCCTAAGCAACATCCGTTGACGTACCCGAGGAAAGGAAAGCTATCTCCAAATCAACTTGCCGTGGGACCGTGAACTTAAGCGTCAAACCCCTATTACCTTCAAGGAACGAAAGATGGGATCCAGTCTTACTCCAATATTCAAACTCGAAACGATTATAGCAACGTTGGGTAAATTACCAAAATGATCCTTATCGAAGACTCGCCGTGACCCGAAGTGGAGGGAGAAAAATATGGTTTAGGTGGCTCGGCTCGGCTTGGCTCACCCTCGGCTCGGCTCGACTCGGCCTCAGCTCGGCTCGGCTCACGACTCGACTCAACTCGACTTACGGCTCGGCTCGTGGCTCGGCTCAACTCGGATTGCGGCTCGGCTCGCGGCTCGGCTCAACTCGGCTTGCAGCTCGGCTCAACTCGGCTTGCAGCTCGGCTCAACTCGGCTTGCGGCTCGGCACGCGGCTCGGCTCAACTCGGTTTACGGCTCGGCTCGCGGTTCGGCTCCACTCGACTTGCGGCTCGGCTCAACTCGATTTACGGCTCAGCTCGCGATTCGGCTCAACTCAGCTTGCGGTTCGGCTCGCGGCTCGGCTCAACTCAGCTTGCGGCTCAGCTCGCGGCTCGCGTCTCGCTCGATTCGGATTCGTGGCTCGGGTCGGCTTCACTTCGTGGCTCGGGTTCAACTCCTTTCTCCTTCCGGCAACGACGGCGGTAGAAGGCAGCTCCCCTCGGTGTTTTGTCTGCGTCGAGAACACGAGATGAGGAGGGAGAAGCCGCCGGCGGTGGCAGAGACGAAGAAAGAGAGAGAGAGACGTCGGCTGCATATGGACGGCAGACGGCGCAAACGCGCGGATGGTGGCTACGTTCGTCGGGTGAAGAATCTGAAGAGAAGGAGAAGAACGGCGTGGCGTTGGCTTCGTGAAGGCAGTCGAGGACGCGCGGATGGAGGTGGAGACACGAATGGAGGAGAAAGGATGGAGACGGCGGCGTCGGACAATGTAAGAAGAAGAAGAAGAAGACGGAACAGCTGGGGGGGTGTCGCGCGCGGCTAGGGTTGTTTAAAAAAAAATTCTTATTATATATATATATATATTAAATAAAAATAAATAAATAAAAATAATGATAATAATATAAATAATAAAAGAAAATATTAAATAATAAAAATAAAATTAAATAATAAAAATAAAATTAATTATACAATATTAATATTAATTAATTATAATAATATTAATATCAAATAATTAATATAATATTCAATAAAATAAAATAAAAAAAATATATATAAGATATAAGTCGGTTTTGTGTTTAAATATGATTTAAATAAATATGAATATTGATTCATATTTAAAAGCTTGAAAAGTTTAGAAAACGGTCAAAAGTCAACATATTGATTTTGAACTTTGACCGGATTTATATTCAAATATGATTTGAATTTTAGAAAAATGAATACAGATTCATACTTGGGAGGTTAGAATTAGTCAAGACGGAAAAAATAGTAAAAAGTGAAAAAGTTGACTTTTGACTAAGAAAAGTCAAAGTTTGACTTTGACTTAAGTTTGTCAAATGACCAAAATGCCCCTTTGGCTAATTACTTTATTAATTAACGGTTAATGGGAAATGTGACAAATTATTATGATTTTGAAGCCGCTAATTTCATTAAAGAGTTAATGAATTGATTAGGTGTTGATAAGATATGGAATAATTTACATGCAAATTTGCATGTAAAATTCATATAAAACTTCTCATTACCGAATGAGTAATGGAAGAGGTTTTCTTTGGAGAAACACCTAAATGATTGACTCCCATCTCTCTCTAAAATTCTCTTCGCATAACCGAGTCCCACAACTCCGTTCTTGGTCCTGAGCCATAGTAAGTCAGCTTGGTGGTTGTCCTTGCTCGTGATTTTCAGGAAGAGAAGAAGTTTTAGACCAAAGAAGAAGTTGAGAACTACAAAGGTAAGTACATCGTTTACCTCTCTCTCTCTTTGTTTAGGTTCATCGCATGGTAGATGCATGTTAACTTCTAAATCGTTTAGATGCATATAGAGTAAAGCTTGATCCTTTAAATTCCGCTGCTGCATGTCTCTAGTTTTTTTTATTCCATCATAAATAAATCTAAACGATCGTGTAAAGAAATCTAAACGATCGTGTACCAAAAGATATATAAAAATCGTGTACCAAATTTTAAAAAAAATTATTTAAATTTGGGTCCTCAAATCTAAACGATTGTGTAACAAAATTAAACGATGGAATTGAAAAGATAAATTGTAGCCATATCTAAACGATCGCGTATAAATTGTAGCCATATCTAAACGATCGTGTATAAATTATAGCCATATCTAAACGATCGCGTTGTAGCCATATATAAACGATCACGTATAAATTATAGCCATATCTAAATGATCGCGTATATATTGAACCATATCTAAACGATAACTTATAAATTGTAGCCATATCTAAATGATCACGTATCAAACAATAACGAAATCTAAACGATCGCAAATATATTACGCGCACGTTATTGACGACATGGTTAACGGAGCATTTTTGGTATTTTATATGGTGAGCCTCTGGGCTTTTTCTGTTTTTGGAATTGTTCTATAGAATGTAAAAATTTTGCCGCTTTTTTTATAATTTTGAAAAGATCCCTAAAAATAATTGAGAAAAATGAAAAGGAAACTAATAAAAATAATGGATAAAAAAAGAAAAGGAAACAAATAGAAATAAATTGAGAAAAATGAAACCAATAAAAATAATTGAGAAACGGAACATAATAAACTTTTTTTTTTTGTTTTCAATAATTTCTTATAAAATGAGAAACGTTTCTATTTTTTTTAGAATGAGAAACAAGAAACGTTACCAAACACGTTCGTTTCTTAAAAAAAAAAAGAAAACAGAAACATAAAATAGGGAACGAAAACATTACCAAACAGACACTAAACTACCCACATGGAAGTAATGTGCAAAGTTTTGTTTCCCCGTAAAATATCAAATTAAAATTCCAAATTCTAATCTTGTACACTCAACATACCCTTCAACCACATTACTTTTTTTTTTTTATATTATTTTATTTAGATACTTCGGGTCCGTTTGATAACGTTCCCATTTTCAGTTTCCTATTCTATGGTCCTTGTTTCTTCTTTTAGAAGAAACGGAACTATGTTTGATAACTATTTTCGTTTTCTGTTTTTTTAAAAATTACATAAACAATTTTTTTATATATAATCATTTCCTGTTTTCCGTTTTTGTGTTATTTTTCATAACATTTTCTCTTATTTTTTTAGTTTAAATATAATTTAGTTATGAAAAAATAAAAATGTTTATAGAATTCATTAAAATACATAAAAAAATAATTATAAAAAATAATTATAAACATTAACGTTATGTTATATACGTAAATTCCATTGCAAAATTAATAACAAACTACAATAGATTTTATGAATTATATGTTGTTAAATTTTGATTTAGAATATTATTTATCAATCAATTCATTTATCTTAAATGCGGTTGATTTTAATTCTAAATTTTATGTAAATGTCATGATGGTAAAATATTAAACATAACTAAAATGAATATCATTGTAAAAGAAAATTTATAGACGGTAAAATTCTAAGTAATTAGAAGGAACTAAAAATAATAATTTTAAATTTAAAATAACATAAAAACATGTCAATCGCAAAATTAAAATAAATGTTGCTAAGTAGAAAAGAAATTATAAAACTAAACATGAAATTTAAAAATAAAATAATACATAAATCTAAATATTAAAAAATTTAAAATTCAGAATTTGTTATGAAATAAAGAACCAAAAACTAGATAAGAACACAAAAGAAAAATAGAGAAGAGAGGAAGAAGAGAAGACAATTGAACTCAATTGTGGTGTGTATACAAATGATCTCTACAACCTCTATTTATAGGGTTGTGAGAATAATGGTTACAAAATCAAACATAAATAGGGGACAAGAAAGTTATGGATATTGATGGGGAGGTTATTAGATGAATTTGTAACCTAAGGAGGTTATGGACATCTAATAATATTTGACTTTAATATTGAATATTCATAATACTTCCCCATTAGATGTCCATATTATATAAAATAAATGCCTCGTTAAAACCTTACTAGGAAAAAACCCAGTGGGAAAAAATCCTAGTGAAGGAAAAAAAGTACATCATTTTATATACTTTAATAATTGCCTCATTAAAAACATTGCTAGGAAGACCCAATTGAAAAAACCATAGTCAAGAAAAGAATGCAATATTTTTACTCCCCCTCATGAGTACATCACTTGAATTCTCCGAGTTGTCACATTTCAATGTTGTGCTTAAGCTTTTCAAATGACGGAGTTGGTAATTGCCTTTGTAAATAAGTCTTTCATGTTGTCTTTTGAAGAATTTTGTTGAATATTGATGTCATCAGTTGATGCTTTGTCTTCACATAAGAACACTATTGGCTAGTTTTGTACATACATCACCAATATCGCTGCATGATTTAAAGTAATTGTTCTGATCTGCTTCATAAGCTCCGACAATATAGAAAAAAATCTTCTATATGTATTGAGTAACTCGTGTAAGATCTAGCTCGCATGGGTTAGATAAATAACATGTATCTTCATAATCAATTAGATCACAATTAGATCTATTAGAATAAATTATTGTAAGCTAATAATTCTTAAATTAAACATAACATAGTTTAATTCTATTTCAATATTTTTTGGAGAAATATTATTTTTATGTAACAAAATTACTAAAAATATACAACAGATAGTGGATAAACTAGAGATACAAGTGCACTTATTTCTCAAAATTATGGTTCTTCACGACCTCAAGTTCTTCATTATCTTTCTGATACGGAATTATATAAAACCTTTTTTTTTTCCACATGGCCAAGTGAATGAATCACCCTAGGAAAGTTCAATGATATAACTAGTCCAATTTCATTTGCTTTATGCTTTATTTGCAAGTTAAGACAAAACATATAATCTCAAATTCTTTTTAGAGAAATTCTATTGTTTTTGAAATCTCTTCAGGAGTTTCTACTCAAATCATCAAATTGGACAAATAGGGGTTATGTTTATACCCTCTTATCAACAAAAATGTAATGAGAGATTATGATATTCGTCTGAAATATTTTATAACTCTCTTATTACTGAATCATATGATTTCATAACCTTTAATCCTTCAGGGATATAATTATTAATAAGTTTATACCAATGTATAATGACTACATCCATAAGGTGTATGTTAAGCTTTGCATACACACTAAGATATGTTAGATATCTCATGGTATTGTATCCACCATAGGAGAATATGTATCTCTCATATAACCAATACCAATTCTTTGTGTGGAACTTGTCCCACTTTCTATTTGTTTTTCTTACAAACACTTTACTTGTATTCATCATGTTCGACATTCTCTAAATGTCTAACTAGTTCTCACGATTTGAAACATATAAGTTTATTTTGATTGGATTGTTTCTTTTCACATAAGCCAATCCTTTTTGTGTTGTCGCAACATTGAATATGTCTAAGTACATATTACTTATTTTCATAAATAATATCGTGAGCAATATTGTATGCAAAAATGTTGTCAAGTTATTTAAGTATGGTTCCATTTCTTGTCATAACATATAATTTTATCAAGATCTCTTTACCATTTTTTTTTTTACTTCAAGATTCTTATGAATACTCATATTCAAGATTTCTTCTAGAATATCCATATTCTTAACTGATCATTAATTGACTATTTCTTCTTTAAGGATCTTTCTCTTTGGAACTCACATTTGCCTATGACGCTTCAAGCGTGTAGTATTGACAACTTATTACACTAGGATATCATTCTTAGATTGTATCTTTGTAACCACTATAACTCGGTCACTTTTTTACAATTATAAATGTTCTGTAAATGCATCTACATTTGATTTGATATCATTTTATTCCAAATGAGATATCTTTTGAACCTCTAGTTCAAAATAATTTGTATGATGATCAAAATGAGACAATATTTATGCATTTCATTCAATTTATTTTTTTCAACATTTTCTTAATTTCTCCCCCTAATGTTGGAAAAAATGTCTCATTAATGAGAACTAGCAAATTGCATAGTAAATATATCATCCATCCGGGATTTAATTGTTTTATCATCTTAAACATGATCTCATACAAATTTAGAAGTTTTTCTATTCAAACATATGCTACAATATGTTCGTTCACTTATCTCAATTAATTATCAAATGTTTGGGATGCAAACTCACTAACATTCTTAAATCAAAATAATAAGTATATCTATGGCCAACAATAGAATGCACCAACAAGAATTAATAAACCATGAATCTCTTCCCAAAAGCATGAGAGTTTCAATTTCAAATTTCGCTAGTGAGAGTTTGATAATTAACCTCTTGAGAACAAGAGACTCCTTGACAATTTATTACATGAAAGAATCTTCTAGTTCTTCAATGGATGTCAATGTATATTTCCAATCATACATTAATTTCATTATTGACCCAAAATGACTCTAATGTCAAATAAAATTATGTTTGGATCAATGAACTTCAGGTTCGTTGTTGCATATATATCAATTACACGAATGTGTGTGTAATATAATTGAGAAGTAAAAGTAGACAAATTTTCTATATGCATTACCCGCAGAAGATTATATATAATATATGCATATCATATATTATTCTTATAGTCAATCTCTCTAGATATGATATCGATTACAACATATACACTAGAAGAAATTTGGCCTTTAATGTCGGTTTAAAACCGACATTAAAGGGCTTTAATGTCACTTGGCAACCGACATCTTTGCGAGCGTTATTAAAGGCCTTTAATGTCGGTTGGGCTTTAATGTCGGTTTAAAAACGACATTAAAGGCCCCTTTAATGTCGGTTTAAAAACGACATTAAAGGCCTTTAATGTCAGTTTTCAACCGACATCTTTGATAGTGTTATTGAAGCCCTTTAATGTCGGTTGAGCTTTAATGTCGGTTTTAAACCGACATCTTTGATAGTGTTATTGAAGCCCTTTAATGTTGATTGGGCTATGATGTCGTTTTAAAACCGACATTAAAGACTTGTTGTCCATTTTTAGAAATTTATATTTATTTAATTCTTGTATTATTGTCCATTTTTTATAAACCAACATTGAATCCATATAGATAAATATTTTTTCTCGCTCCAACGAATCAATAAATATTATTTTAGAAACTATAATATTTATCTTTTACATTTGTATACACAAAATGAAAACTTAATATTGTGTTTATATATACATTCTACAACAGTATATGAAAAAAGATCCTAATACAAGACGTAAATAAGAAAAATTCTAAACGTCTTCTCAATCTTCAATCTTCAACCTTCAATGATCGTCTGGCTATCTACACAATTGCTCAGCTTTCAACCCCATATAACTTCAATCATTCTACAAACAATACCAAAACAAAGCTAAACGTGAGGTATTTAAACATTGAGGTAGAATATATGCATTTAATAAGTAGTTAAATTCACTTATTAATCACATCAAAATAACGAGATTAGGTAGAAAAAAGAACTCGAAATATAACGTGATCCTATATATGTAACTCCAAAAGTCCAAAATGAACATAGAAATTAAAGAAATTGCAAACTAATTAAACCCAAAATTTACTAACTCCAAAGTCTAAAATTAACATATAGAGATTAAAGACATTGCAGATGAACTAAACCCAAATTTTACTGACTCCAATGTCCAAAATTAACTTATAGAAATTAAAGACATTGCAAATGAATTAAACTCAAAGTTTAGTAACTTCAAAGTTCAAAGTTAACATAAAAATTAAAGAAATTGCAACATCAGCAATAACAAAGTTACCACTAGTACTCCTAGTCTACATTGCCATTTTAGCATCACCCATAACAGCTTGTCCAACAATAGTAGCAGAAAAAATCCAAAAGAAAAAACACAACCCAGTATTGAGTACCATTTAGTTAGATTATATAAGGAAGTTGGTTTTTTGTGGAATATAAGACTAACGCTCCCTTTCAATGAGATTACAAATTTGAATCCAGAGATCCCTTTCAATTAAACTCGCAACTTCACCCATAGAGATCCCTTTCAATTAAACTCGCAACTTCAACCTACCAAACTTGGAGTAATGTCATAGCCCACATAAAAAAGAAACAAATGAAAAGGAGGAAAGTGAAAGAAAAATGGTACCTCAGAGACGAGAGTGTTGTAAGAAGCCCGAGTGGTAGAGAATGAAGAAAAGAGAAGAGTAGGGTTGTTCTTTTGAACTAATTTGAAGTTGGGACAAAATCTGAGTCCACCCATCTTCCTCCACAAAATATTCATCTTCTTTTCTAATATTTTCAATTTTTCAAAAAGGAAAAAAAATACAGAAATAAAAGTAAATCAGTATATAAAAAAAGAAACAATTCATCATACCAACTTAGAACTCCTTAGTATCACAATTATCCTTCAAAATAACTAATGACAACTTCTTTCTTCTAACGATGAAATTATGATATAGCTGAATCAATACAAGCTATAGTACGTATCTATGAACGTGAGGAGAAAAGATTTCTCAGTTGAAAGAGAGAAAGAGGAATATACCCGAAAGATAAAGAAGGAATTGGTGGTGTCATTCCGAAAATGGGCTGTTTATTATGAACCAAGTTTGGAACATCGCACTATCCACGTTCAACCAAAGCCTTCTCATTTTCCTTTACCTAAAATTTTCAAAGTATATGAACATATTACATTCTTAGAGGCTATTCAACAATATTAAATTACTTTAATTAATTTATATACAACATATGCAAAATGAAACTTACATTCAAATCAAATTTGCTGAGAAATCCTCTTTTTATCCTCAACCAACACCTTAATCAGAGTCTAAAGTTTACTGTAAGGGGACCATTCTTTTCTTTTCCTCATTTAATACGATGTAATTCTAAACTAACACCATAGTGTTAAAATACTTCTTTTTTGCTTTGATTTTTCAGGTGTGAAATAATAAGCATAAGCAAACAAAAGCAATTGAGGGTTCCAAATCCAGCCAACAGCTAGAACTTCATTTTATTTGGCACAATTAACAAACTAAGCATGTTTTCAGAACATAAAGAAGTAAGAAACTCATTTTTATTATACATTCATATCGCTAAAAGTTATACTAATTACATAACTGAGTTTGAAAACAAGATCTCCCAGCTAAGCTTATAGATAGGGTAAATTTAGTTATATCAATACTTCAATTGATATTACTTTTCGCTTTCTTGGATTGTTACTCACAAATTTTCAACAGCAATACAAATTAAGAAAATTATTAGAAAGCTAAATTTCAAAAGAACATTTGAAAAGTTAGTTTGATAAAAATTCTATTTTTAGCTAATTTTTTCCCAACTGCCATGATTTAAGACATTCCAGTAACATCCTATATTAATTATTATTTTAAAAAAAAAACTATCCTTTAAAACAGATTACCAAAATTACTCAAAAATAGAAACTAAGAACCAAATAAAATCTAGAGACAAGAAAACCAATAAAAACAAACAGCGAGTTCAATCAGCAAGAGCCAATCTAACCCTTTTGGGAACTAAAAATGAATTGTTTTGCATAAAAGCTTAAAAATCCAAAAAGGGTAAGAAATTTATGGAAGAAAAAGAAGAGGAAAGGCAGATCCAAATCCATAATAAGAGAGGTTAAAACCCAGAAAGATGAATCGAATAAAAGATAAAGAAATCACCTTTTCGGTGTAATTCCTTACAATAAAACACAGCATATGCAAAATGAAACTTACATTCCCCAGTGACCTTTTTTCATCAGTGGTGCCTCCAAACTGAACTTTTCCATCCCCCACGTCTCCTTTGGACTTGTATTCAATCACTTTCGCATGCTTCTCATCAACATTTCCACCATTATCTTCTTCCTTCACTCGATCCTTAAACCGCTTCCGGTCCCTCCTTGCCCTACCACCCAAGCTTGCTCCATCGTCTTTGACTCTTTTTCACCGTCAGCAAATCTCCTCCGCTCATTTTTCTCGTCCATCTTAGATGAAGAATATAAATATTAACCAAAACCTTTCATTTCAATAACAAAAGAAATAAATAATACAATGATACAATATGTTTCCTATGTTAAAACCAACATTCCTTAGGAGTTTGCATCTTTCGAACAACCTATATTCACAAAAATAATACTAAAAAACCAAACAAAACGCTCACTCAATGTATAAGAAAAAGAGACTTTTATGAGACATTTCATCAAGCATCTTATGAGCATAAACTAATAACTCAAGAATGCATCTTCCTCATCTTTTCACATAGCACAAGGTGAAATCTAAATTCCACTAGCAAATGAATAATGTATACATGGTTATACCTAAAGGTTGGCATTTTACCTAAATATATATACAAGAAGACTATGAATTGTATACGGCTCATTTTACCTAAATATCTTTTCACATGTCAGAAGTGAAAACTCAAAGAATCTTCTATCAAAATATTTTTCAAGAGAACGTAGAATTTAAACTGGAGCAAATAAGAAAAATTTTTCTAAGAAGTTACCAAAAGATTCTTCAACAATGGAGTTTGGAGTAAATGATAGGCATCTTCACAATAGTTAAGCAAATGTTGCTCTTATCATCGTCGAGAAGCAGAATAAAACACGACACATTTGTTCTATCATAGTGATTTTAGTAGGAGATGATGGAAATTCCTTCTGAAGAAAGTTCTTATATGTTGAATTTATGAACAGAAAGGCAAAAGAACAAAAGTCCAAACTTTTGTGTGGCCATAGTTTAAGAAAGAACAGGAAGAGTCTTTGAATAAATGGAATAAAAGCATTCCAATGGTTGGATTAAAACTAGAGGACCTCCCAAATATCCAATGGCAAGAAAAAAGAAAGGAAAGAAGTGGCCAACCTTGTGAAATTCCAGACATTTTTTCAGGGTGTTCTCCCTCTAATTCTACTACTAATCATTCTAGTTTAAGGACTAACTTAGAAAAAAAAAAGATTCTTTGTCCCCCTTGTGCATGGTGCAAACTAATGAATTTATACATGCGGCATACCAATAACTTCAGATACTACGTTTTGGCTACAAATCCAATGCCCCAATTTGTTCCTTTCCCTATAAAGTTACTTCAACTTCAATATTCCACATCTTATTCCAAGAAAGAGTAACATAAGCTCCAGAAGTCCCCATTATTTAAAAGAAAAGATTCTAAAATTTCCTAATATCATCCTTTCCTTCTAAGACGTCATAATATCTGAAGACCCAAAAGGACATAGAGGCATTCATGATTCCAAATTAAGGCTGGAACAGAAATCATACTGGAGAAGAAATAATAAAGAAAATCACCTGTGAATCATCAGACTCAGAAGTCAGCAATTACACAGAAGAAAGACAATCAACTTCTCGATTACAGAAAACCCATAGACGATAAACTATGGCAAGGCGGGGAGTTATGAAGAATGTGAAAGAAAAGTCGTGAGCATCAGAGGCGAAATACAAATAGGAAAGAATGAGATTGAAATGCAACAACTGGGAAGGACTTCTCAAAGCGCAAAAAAAATTTAAATAAAATAAAAATAAAAAAAGAGAGGAGGAGAGGAGGAGAGGAGGAGAGGAGGAGAATTTAGGGTTAGAAGATTTTAAAGTTATAAGGAGGAAGAAGAGAGGAGGAGAATTTATATATAAACTTTTAAGGAAAAAGAAAAGGTAAAGTAAGAGAGAGAAAACTTGATTTTTTACCAAATTAAAAAAATAAAAAAAAAATTACAAAGGGGCTTTAATGTCGGTTTTCAAAATGCGGACGTTTAATGTCGGTTTTAAACCGACATTAAAGAAGGATCTTTAATGTCGGTTTAAAACCGACATTAAACGTCCGCATTTTGAAAACCGACATTAAAGCCCATTTTGCATTTTTTCCACCCGACATTAAAGGCTAGATTTCTTGTAGTGATACCTTTTCAGTTTACTAAACTTCTCTTTGATAGATTTACAAAGATAGTAAGGTATATAAAGACTATCAAATCTTGAAGGTGTATTGTTGTAACGCCCCGAATTTTTCGAGGTAACTTTTTTCTTTTTGCGTGAATTTTCGGAAATTTAAAATTTTGGTATAAATTCTCGGTTTCCTTCGAAGAGGGAAGAAAAAGAAATTTAGGGTTACAAATTTCTTTAATTTTTAATATTTTGTAAATTGATATAATAATAATATAATATTAATTATATTATTATTATTATTATTATTATTATTAATTAAATATTATTATTATTATTATTATTATTATTATTAATTAAATATTATTATTATTATTATTATTATTATTATTATATATAAATATATATTTATTTTTTTAAATTAACCCTAGCCGCGCGCGTCCGCCCCCCCGACATTTTCTTCTCCTTCTTCTTCGTCTTCTTCTTCCTCCGTTCTTCACCCGACGAAATCGCCGCCGCCAGTCGCCATCTTCCTCTTCCGTCTCTGCCTCTGGCTCCACCTCTATCTCCACCTCTGTCTCCGTCTCCATCTTCGTCGTCGGCAATTTTTCAGCTTCAACATTCGTCCGTCGCGGCCCCATCCATTTCCAATCTCCCTCTCGGCCTCACGCAACCGGACGCCGCCGTGCGTCCTTCATTCGACCGTGTTTGCGACGCCCCGCCGCCCTCCGCCGTGTTGAAGCAAAGCCAGTCGTCAAACTCCTCCAAGCCGCAAAACATCATTGCCGTCGAACGCCCGAAGATCTGTCACTTGTGGTTGCCCTGGTTTCAAGCTGACCCGACCCAAGAACCCTCATCCAATCTACCCGTAAATTCAAGCCACAAACCCAAGTCGAGCCGAAGAGCGAGCCAAGTCAAGCCGAGTTGAGCTGAGCCGCGAGTCGAGTCAAGCCAAGTTGAGCTGAGCCGTGAGCCGCGAACTGCGAGCCGAGAGTCAAGCTGAGCTGAGCCGCGAGCCGAGGGTGAGCCAAGCCGAGCCACCTAAACCATTTTCTCCCTCCACTTCGGGTCATGGTGAGTCATCGGTAAGGATTATTTTGGTAATTTACCCAATGTTGCTATAACCGATTCGAGTCTGAATATTGAAGTAAGACATGGTCCTACTTTTCGTTCCTTGAAGGTATTAGGGAGTTGACGCTCAAATTCTCGGGTTTCGTGGCAGGCTTATTTGGAAATAGCTTTCCTTTTCTCGGGTAAGTCAACGGATGTTGCTTAGGACCATTTAAAAATGACTTTTACTAGTATCGTCGTTTAAAACCCTTGTGTTTTCGTTAGGTGGATTCGTTGAGCGTGGACTCGATCGAGGGGCATAACCAAGTATCAGGTAAGGGATTTCTTATTACTGAACCTCGGGTCGAGGCTAGAAACGTAGTAATCCACAGGGGATTATACGTTAGAAATTGTACTGAATGAATTGATGCATGTTTGACTAATACATATCACTTGTATGCTCTTGTCTGATTAAAGGTAGCGTGACCGCTAGTTGTAGCTTATGTGCCATCGTGTGAAATGAGTTGTTTACGGATAGACACCGATGGCCGAATGTTTTGTGTATTGTAGTTATGTTAATGGGCTATGTTGTCAACTGGAATTGTATGTCGATGGACTTAAAAGTCTTAAGGTTAGGTATGTGGTAGTCTATTGTCTGGATTTTGTTTATGGAATTATGTCGTGGAAGGACTGGGAGTCCGATTCTGATTTGACTGGTTGACTGGATCTAAAGAATATCACAATGATGTGTGAATTGCATACGTATGTAGCAACTGAGGATATGGTTGTTTAAACCTATACTATCTGACTGACGAAGTCTATGACGAGATTGCAATATGACCGTTGTCGGAGTGTGACTGTTGTAAACGGTTTAGTATGGACTGAGGGGTAACGGTTAGCTTCATCTATGGGGTAGTGTACCTTATGGATAGGTGTATCCTTCGGGATCACTAGACTGATATGTGCATCCTTCGGGATCACTAGACTGATATGTGCATCCTTCGAGATCACTAGACTGATAGGTGTATCCTTCGGGGTCCCTAGACTGATACGTGCATCCTTTGGGATCACGAAACTGATGTGTGCGTTCTACGGAACCACTAGACTGTTTACGTAGGGTGCCCCTGAATAGGAAGTTAACTGTTGTTCCTTAACGGGCCCAGTAGTGGGTCCCTTACTGGATATATTTTATACTCACCCTTTTTCCTCTTTAACTTTTCAGGTAAGGGTACAGCGAAGGGCAGACCGATGAGGGGTAAGAAGGATGCGTGAAGGCCATATGGACGCGTCTGGTTTTGTTTATGCTTCTGCTGATGTATTTTTGTTACTCTCTATTTTCACTGTCAGATCGAGTCACGGTTAGAATATTTGGTTTTGTGATTTTGTGTTTGATGATTTGAGTACTGTATTTTGAAACTCTCGTGACTGTGATTTAAAATAGGGCCCGAAACTGCTTTTGTAATATTATAAAACGTTTTTAATGAATCATAACCGGTCCTTTATGAGTTTGTGTGTCTTGTGGTCGAGTCTTAGTACTGAGTAGTGACCTCAGCTTAGTCCGGAAAGTTGGGTCGTTACAATTGTTTAGTTTTAAGTATAATATGCATAGATGTACTATATGCAACACATAAATATCAAGAGATTATTCTTATTCTCTCCAAGAGATTAAAAGGAAATCTAAATATTTCATCCATATATAAATGTGCAAAAAGAATAATCATCTCTTCAAGAGATTGTAAGTAATCTGTGATATCCGAATAATATCATATTTATAAGGTTAAAATAAATACTATGATCTCTTCGAGAGATACAAATAATTTATTAAAGTTTGCTTTCATACATCGTTCTCCTTTTCATCGTTAAGGATTTTAATTTTTCAGATAGGTTCTTAATGTACGACAAGTACAAGATTATTGTATCTTTTCCAAACATATTTGGAAAATAAAATTCTCATATGGTTCTAATCAAATAAACCCTTATTCTCTATTAACATAATTTCGATGTTACTAAATATTGTAACATTCATTTCAGGGAATGCTATTAAATTATTTGATCAAAATTTACCATTTTGTTTTTATAGAAACATATGCTCAATATATAATGTTTCAAACTTTCTCTATCAAATTGTTATTGTAAGAGCAAAGATGTTTTGATATGTGCAACTACTGGTGCACGACAAAAACAATGAGCAATAATTGATTTATGCAACTTCAGGTGCATTAAATCAACATTAAGTTTAAGAAGTAATTAGCTATTATACATAGCTTTCATAAACTTTGTCATAAGAGAATTTAATCAAATATATATAATCACTACATATAAAATTTGTAAGACTCATAAAATTCACATGAGAATAATTTAAATATTTAACAATCAAATAAGTTTCAAAGACAACATTGAGAATTTATTCTCATATTTGAAAAGCAACATTAACATTATATAATCTTAACGTGTATATATATAGAACATAAATATTACCACAATATTTGTCAAGTAAAAAGAAATCCAATTAGGAAAATAAATATTCTAGTTTAAACTTTCATATAAATTAATTAGAAAAACATCTTAATCAAATATTTCAAATATAAGAATTATATTTAAATATAAGGCATGATTTACCACCTTAATCTAAATAACATTAGAACATTTATAACATAAATCTAAAATGATATAACATATTTGACAAATCTATAAGTTTTAACCAAAAAATTAAAGTAAAAAAATATTTGATTATTCAATATCTTTTCTATTTTTGGATCACTCAAAACAAGGTTATTTAAGTTTCTCAAACATAAATTTTATTCCTCAACAAATATGAAAATTTTTTATGGTATAAAATAGTAACCACACACATATATATACATTTAAGTTTGAATATATACTTATTCAACACATATGTCATGATATACATATCTCATGCACCAAAAATTTAATATCACAAAATTTTACCATGAAATGTCATACATAATTAACTTGAAACCAAATTAAGGATAGTTTTTCATTAAATCTATGCAATCACAATTTTTTTTTTCTATTTAGTTATTCTACCAAAGTATGAGAATAAAGTACATGTAATTTTTGTCGAACATATGAAAATATGAATAAAGTTTTTCGATTCGATCAAATCAAATTATAAAACTAATAACAAATGTATCTTAGCAAACAATTTCACAATTAACATATATTGCATACTTAGTTATCAAGAAATATGAATGATGGTGATGAGAAGATCAATGATGAATACACCAAACACATACATATATGACAAAATCATCAAAATCAAAATACTCACCATATTTGGACGAAATTCTAAATACCTCAAAAATTATGAAAATAATTCTAGCCGGTCTTTAACAAGAATCAAAATCAATTGCTACAAAACCTTCAAATTAGTAGAGACTCGTGCTGATAACGTGTTATGAAATAAAGAACCAAAAACTAGATAAGAATACAAAAGAAGAACAGAGAAGAGAGGGAGAAGAGAAGACAATTGAACTCAATGTTGGTGTGTATACAAATGATCTCTACAACCTCTATTTATAGGGTTGTGAGAATAATAGTTACAAAACAGTTATGGATATTGATAAGAGGTTATTAGATGAATTTGTAACCTAAGGAGGTTATGGACATCTAATAATATTTGACTTTAATATTGAATATTCATAACAAAATTAAATTAAACCTATAAATATGAAAAGTAATAAAGAAAGGAAAAAATATTAAGGATAATGAAAAATTAATAAAAGAAGGAAAGAATACAAAATCATAAATGCTTGAAGTTAGAACCGAAGACATGGGAGGACCAAAATGAGTTAAAACATGACAACTTATAAACAACCCAACTAGAAATTGTTTGTAAAGAACTGAAATTAAATAAAATAAAAATAAATTTAGGAAAAACTAATTTTCATAGGATCCGTTTGATAACGTTCCTATTTTGTTTTATGTTTCTATTTTTCTTTTTTAAAATAACAGATGTGTTTGATAACCATTTGCATATCTCACTGTCAAATTTTAGGAAACGTTTCTCCTAGTTTTGTTAGTTGTCTATTTAGTATTCTAAAAAAATATTTATGTCCTCCCCGTCTTGAGTTCACCTCACAACATTGACGATTTAGTATTATTTTATTTATTTTCATAATTATCTTTCACATTTATATGTTTTGTATTCCTTAATTTATTTTACTTTCTATTTCTATAATTAATTTTTCATATATGTCTAATTTTTTCGTTTCTCTATTATTTTTCAAATTTCATATTTAATTTCCAATTTTCTTTATTGTTTAGCTACATTTATGTTTTGTTTTTTTCGTATTTACATCTTTAATTTAATTTGGAATTTTAAATGGTTCAATTATTTAAATTTATATATCATCTGATCTTCTAAATTTAAATATTTAATTTTTTTCTGAATTTTAAATTTTAAATTTTGCAATAGGCATATTTATATGTTATTTTAAATTTAACGTAACTCTTTCCTTGTTTGTGATCTTGTTTTCTTAGAATTTTTTGGCACATGTGTGTTTGTCATACTTAGAAACTTTGAACAGGTCAGAATCTTTCAATTTGATAGCTCTTAGTTGCCACAGACAGGCAGAATCAGAGCATTTATGACATATAACTTCTTGTTTGATCTATAAACACGAAACTAAAAGTTCTTCATGATGACAACCTCATCAAGTTTCTTCGCCAAATCTTTCATATTTAAAAATAAGTAACCGATCTGTACATTTTCAAGGTACGGTTGAGACGAAAAGAGTGGATTCCATCCTCTGTAGCCATCAATATATGATCACTTTCTATCAAATAGGTTTGTTGTTACTGTCCACTAGACCATATGACTCATCACCGTGCTCAACCAGCTTTCTAGATTCACCAAATTGTGGACTAAAAGTGCATTCAACCTTAATAACCATCGATATATGATCACCATCTGTCAAATCAACTAGGACGAGTGCTGACATTCAAATTCAGACATATCTAACACATCACCATCATGATCCAATGAGTCATGCATTTCCAATACAATGTCACTATCATTGAAAACATTGTCCGAAAACACTATATCGACCATGCTACCAAATCTATCTATTTCGTCTCCCAACTCTAACGCCCCAACATTTTTAAAGTATGTTCTCAACATAATTACTTTAAGTATTGAGAATTTAAATTTGTTGGGTATTGAGTTATTTAGGTCCGGAAAAGGAAAGAAAATGAAAGAAAATGGGAAATAAGTTTTATAAAAATATAGTATAATATAATATAATATAAAATAAAATAATATAAATTATATTATTATTATTATTATTATTATTATTATTATTATTATTATTATTTTTCCTGTTAAAAACCTAAAGGATATTCTTTTTCTTCTTCTTCGTTGTACCTAACCGCATGCCTGCTGCCTCCAATCTTTTCTTCTCGTTCGCTGTCTGCACAAGCCACCACTGTCGAGCATCCCTTCGTCTGTCGCCTTCTTCCCCGTCATATCTGTCTCTACTAGCACAGCTTTACCCGCTGTCGTCACCGTCTCTTCATTCGCGTAAGCCGTCCGGTCGCAGTCCTTCTCTACGCGCCCGATTTGTCGGCAGCCGTCTTTCCCAGTCGTACCTCCTTATCTGTCTTCTCCGTTGTACGCTACAGGCCTCCGTTTGTGAGCAGCCCAGCTCCAAGCCGCGCATGCCACCCATCCAAGATCCCTTCAGCCGACGCCTTCAGCCAAGCACCATCAACCATTCTTCGTGCAGTGTCGTCCGGATTTGGAGCGTTTGGATAACTCCAGCGTCGTCATGTCTCAGGTAACCACCCGGTCCCTTCCTCCTTCTTCATTCTGGCGATTTATAACTAACGTCGTCCTCTCTTCGTGCACTGCTGCGTGTGGTCAGTTGTGTTCGAAGCCCAATCGTATCTATCATCAAACTTCAATTGTGCGTCGCTGCCTACCTTTTTGTGAATTGCTTTGAGCTCTTGGAAAGGGTGAATTGGTGAGTTTCATAGCGATTTTCCATTTGCCGATTTAAGTTTAATGTTAAATTAAAATTTTGATTTAATTGGGTTCATTGCTATTAAATCCTTGAAAGTGCGATTGGAGGAGTGACATTAAATTATTGAAATTCACAATGAGATTGGGGTGGGGTTTAAGTCTCCATGGATTGGGCTGATTTTTTGGACTTCGCTTGAGCAAGGAATTTCTATTTCGAGGAAAGGGTTGCTACCAGTGGGCTCAAATTTGAGATTTAAACGTAATACATTATGCGAAAGTATATTTTAGAGGTTGCATTAAATTGATGTTTGTGTGCTCACATAAAAGAAGTATTGATATATTCATGATTGGTTTTGAACGACACAATTGCTAAGTGTAGTTTGATTTACATTGATGGGTCGTGCTGTTGGCTTATCATTGATGATGGGAAATTGACTATTATTCATGACTTGGGTTATCGTTGGATTGTGCTGTCATTGATTGGTGTTATGTGGGTGTTCTATGTAATCTAAGCATACTGTTGAGTTGTGTTGTTCATGGACGATGGATTTCAGAACAACCATGTGTAGGTTGTATATTTACCGATGGGCTGTGCTGTAAACTAAATTAGACGTTATGTTTAGCATAGGTTACTTTTAGTTTGTGTTAGTGTTTGGGTAGAGGCGATGTGATTGTCAATATAACTATACGATGATGAGTTGACTTACTGATTGAACTTAAACTGCCTGACTTATTTTACTTAGATATTGGACTATTAATTGAGATTGTTACATTTTGATGCTTCTGCTCAATGTCTTTATTGTTTTTTCGTTTTGAGAATTTTAAATTATGTTTTGATTAGATCTTTTGTTTGATTTTTTTATCTGAAATTTCAGAGACTATGTTTTGAAGTTTTCAAATTTATTTGAAATAGGATCCGAAGACGATTTTATTATATCTTGAAGTTTTAAATGAAATTTTGAGGCAGGTCTTTATTGAGTTTTTACGTTGGATGTCGTGTTTTAGCAGTGAGTAATGACCTCAGCTTAGATTAAAAAGTTGGTTTGTTACAGTTGGTATCAAAGCTTAAGTTTTAGGTTCTGTTCATAAGTCTATGTTTTTGTGTCCCTATAGCTAGAATGATCCTTTGTCGCTCGTCAGGTATGCTTTCATGAATTATATGTATAACTTTTTATGTATAACCTTGCTTAAGTTAAATTGCGAAGTGGATTATTGTTTGAGACGAAAGGAGTCACTGATGGTTATTAGGAAAATGCTACCAAGAAGAGATGCTCGTAGGGGAGGCCGTGGAGGTCGAGGAAGGGGAGCAGGACGTGTTCAACCCGAACTGTAGCCTGTAGCTCAAGCTACCAATCCTGCTACATTGGTCACTCATGCAGACCTCATTGTTATGGAGTAGAGGTTCTGGGATTTTATTATGCAGACCCATGCATCGCAGCAGCCTGCCTCTCCAGCTTCTACTCAAGCTCCAGTCCAACCTCATAACGTGCCAGACCAGCTGTCAGCAGAGGCTAAACATTTGCGAGATTTTAGACAATACAATCATAAGTCGTTCGACGGGTTTTTGGAGGACCCCGTCAAGGCTCAGATGTGGTTGTCTTCTATGGAGACCATATTTCAGTGTATGAAGTATCCTGACAATCAGAAGGTGCAATGCGCCATATTTATTAACAGATAGAGGCACCGCCTGGTGGGATACAGCAGAGAGGATGTTAGGGGGGTGACGTGAATTGGATCACCTGAGAGCAGTTCAAGGAGAGTTTCTATGCAAAATTCTTCTCTGCCATCGTAAAATATGCCAAATAGCAAGAGTTTCTGAACCTGAAGCAAGGCGACATGACGGTGGAGCAGTACAATGCAGAGTTTGACATGTTGTCTCATTTTACCACTGATGTGATAAGAGATGAGGTTGCCAGGACTGAAAAGTTTGTCAGAGGACTTAGGTTAGATATCCAGGGTCTCGTTCGAGCCTTCCGACCGGCCTTCCACGTTGATGCACTGCGCCTAGCAGTGGATATTAGTTTACAGGAGAGGGTTAATTCGTTGAGGGAAAGGGTCGACTTCAGGATAGAAGAGGAAGGTTAAGTAGCAGTCTATTACAGTGTCGTAGAGGACTTTAAGATCAGGTGGTGATCTTCATCGTTTTCAGTAGAAATCTCTTGAGGCAGTGGAAGTTGCTAGAGAGAAGTCTTTATGTACCACTTGTGGGAAGCACCATCTGGATCGTTGTTTGTTTGGGACCAAGACTTGCTTCAAGTGTAAGCAAGAGGGGCATATAGCTGATAGGTGCCCTATGAGGCTTACTGGGATTGCTCAGAACCAAGGAGTAGGTACACCACAACAGGGTAAGGTCTTTACTACAAATAAGTTCGAGGCTGAGAAAGCAAGCGCTCTTGTGACAGGTACGCTTCCAGTGTTGGGGCATTATGCCTTAGTTCTATTTGATTATGGTTCATCACATTCCTTTATCTCTTTTGTATTTGTATCACATGCATGCTTAGAAGTAGAACCCCTAGAGCATGTTTATCTGTGTCTACTCCATCTGGGGAAAGTATGTTGTCAAAAGAAAGAATAAAAGCATGCCAGATTGAGATAGTGAGTTACGTAATAGATGTAACGTTGTTAGTTTTGGATATGCATGATTTTGATGTGATTCTAGGTATGGATTGGCCAGCTGCTAATCATGTTAGTATAGATTGTTCCCATAGAGAAGTGGTGTTTAATCCTCCTACAGGGACCAGTTTTAAGTTTGAAGGGGTAAGAATGGTAGAATTACCCAAAGTGATCTCAACCATGAAAGCTAGCAAACTACTTAACTAAGGTACTTTGAGTATCTTGGCCAATGTGGTGGATACTAGAGAGGCTGATGTTTCCTTGTCATCAGAACCTGTGTTGAGGAATTATCCAGATGTTTTTCCTGAAGAACTTCCAGAATTACCCCCCAAAGGATATTCTTCTTCTTCTTCTTCATTGTACCCAGCCGCACGCCCGCCGCCTCTAATCTTTTCTTCTCATTCGCCGTCTGTGCAAGTTGCCACTACCGCGCATCCCTTCGTCTGTCGCCTTCTTCCCTGTCGTGTCTGTCTCTGCTAGCGTAGCTTTGCCCGCCGTCGTCATCGTCTCTTCATCCGCATAAGTTTTCCAGTCGGAGTCCTTCTCTATGTGCCCGATTTGTCGACGTCGTTCTTTCCAGCTGTACCTCATGGTTCGTCTTCTTCGTTGCATGCTACCTCCGTCTGCGAGCAGCCCAGCTCCAAGTCGCACGTGCCACCCATCCAAGATCCCTTTAGCCGACGCCTTCAGCTGAGCACCATCAGCCATCCTTCATGTGGTATCGTCTAAATTTAGAGCGTCCGGATAACTCCAGCATCGTTCTGTCTCAGGTAACCACTCGGTCTCTTCCTCCTTCTTCATTTCGTCTATTTATAACTAACGTTGTCCTCTCTTCGTGCGCTGCCGCACGTGGTCAGTTGTGTTCGAAGCCCAATCGTATCTGTCATCAAACTTCGATCGCACGTCGCTGCCTCCCTTTTTGTGAATCGATGTGAGCTCTTGGAAAGGGTGCATTGGTGAGTTTCATAGAGATTTTCCATTTTTCGATTTAAGTTTAATGTTGAATTAAAATGTTGATTTAATTGGATTCATTGCTATTAAATCCTTGAAGGTGCGATTGGAGGAGTGATGTTAAATTATTGAAATTCACAACGAGATTGGGGTGGGGTTTAAGTCTCCATAGATTAGGCTGATTCTTTGGACTTCACTTGAGCAAGGAATTGCTACTTCGAGGTAAGGGTTGCTACTACTGGGCTTAAATTTGAGATTTAAACGTAATACATTATGCAAAAGTATATTTTAGAGGTTACATTAAATTGATGTTTGTGTGATCACATAAAAGTAGTATTGATATATTCTCAACTGGTTTTGAACGACACAATTGCTAAGTGTAGTTTGACTTACATTGATGGGTCGTGCTGTTGGCTTATTATTGATGATGGGGGATTGACTGTTATTCATGACTTGGGTTATCGTTGGATTGTCTTGTCATTGGTTGGTGTTATTTGGGTGTTTTGTGTAATCTATGCATACTGTTGAGTTGTGTTGTGCATGGATGATGGATTTCAGAACCGCTATGTGTAGGTTGTATATTTACTGATGGAATGTGTTGTAAACTAAATTAGACGTTATGTTTAGTATAGGTTACTTGTAGTTTGTGTTAGTGTTTGGGCTGAGGCGATGCGATTGCTAGTGTAACTATATGATGATGAGTTGACTTACTGATTCAACTTAAACTTCCTAATTGATTATACTTAGATACTGGACTGTTAATTGAGATTTTTACGTTTTGATTATTGTAAACTATTTGGATTGGATTGGGGAATAACTGTTAGCTTTATCTATGGGGTAATGTACCTTGCAGGCACGGTGTCCTACATGATCATCGCATGTTGTGCATTCTTTGGGATCACTAGACTGATATGTGTATCCGATGGGATCACTAGACTAATATGTATATTCGACGGGATCACTAGACTGATATACCTATCCTTTGGGATTATTAGACTGATTGATGTGTGTGCTTTACGGGACCGTTAGACTGTTATGTGCAGGGTACCCCTAATAGGAAGCTAATTGTTATTACCCTATCGGGACCAATAGTGGGTCTCTTACTGAGTATAATGTTTACTCACCCTTTCATGTTTAATTTTTCAGGCAAAGGTAACATACGAGGCAGACCGGCGAGGGGCAAGAAGGATGCGTGAAGGCCATATGGGGATGTCTAGTTTTTAATGCTTTCGCTCAATGTCTTTATTGTTTTTTTCGTTTTGAGGATTTTAAATTATGTTTTGATTAGATCTTTTGTTTGATTCTTTTATCGGAAATTTCAGAGACTATGTTTTGAGGTTTTGAAATTTATTTGAAATAGGGCCCGAAGACGATTTTATTATATCTTGAAGTTTTAAATGAAATTTTGAGCAAGGTCTTTATTGAGTTTTTATGTTGGATGTCGTGTTTTAGCAGTGAGTAATGACCTCAGCTTAGATTAAAAAGTTGGGTCATTACACATTCGTAGTCAATAGACTTCAATTTTGAAATTCATTCAATAAAGCTGTCACTTAAAATTTGGATTAGAGGTGTTCAATTTCTTGTTTTCTTAGACCATTGAAATATTACACACTTGGGTCATGTACTCTTAGGTGATGATTTTAATATCTTAGAAACAAAAAATAGCAACTTGTGACACATCATCCCCATTTAAAAAGAAAAGTAAAAAGATCTTCTTGATTGCTAATAACGAAAGCCCCTACAAGAAGTTTCACATTATACAAATACCTCATAATAAAATCATACTCAGCAGAGTTTATCCCACTTATTGTATAGATTTCCAATAAAGAATCCTCAAACTTGATACCAACGTCCACATTTAACCCTTTGAGCTGTCATTCGACGTATTCTTCCTCAGTCTTCTTTCATTCACCACCAAAAGCAACAAATACATGAGGTATCCTGCAAATATGTAAAGAAAGTTAATAAACACAATTGTAATCTTGGGGACAAATATTACAAACTCGACAAGGTTTTGAAGTCATTCACTAATCTCTTGATAAATCAATCTAAAATTTGAAGATCTATCAATCACCACAGAGATTATGTAAGGAAATGTGTTATAATAACAATAAACAACCTCTTTAATATGCAAACAACAATGGAAACATAATTTCTGAACTAAATTATGCTATATTCACCTGATTGTTTCCTTGAGATTTTCAAGAAAGACTAAGATGAAATGTTGAAATGAGAGGAAAGTACCAAGCACTTTTGGAGAAAAAAAACTTTTGGAGTCACTTTCTTTCTTGGGATTTTATGTGAGAGACTTTCAAACTGAAAGGATGAAAACCCTTTACAGCGGAAGAATTAGAGAGACCCAATTTTAATCGGAACCTTGAAAAATACCAATACATTGGCAAAATTAAAAAAATAATTTCTATAGTTAAACATGCTTTGAAGAAAATACAGAGAAGAAGAACTTACTCTCGTTGACGACTCTGAATCTACAAAACACCAACTTGGGGCACCACCACTTGAAAACCTTCCTATTCTTTGATTGAGATGGTTTGTGGGAACCAAATTGGATTGAAGGAATTTTATCTTTACAAAGAATAATTTTCAAAGAGAATGGGAGAGTATCATTATTCGCAGAAGTCACTTTCAATTTTTGTTACGCAAAATTCCCACTTCTTCAGATGGAAGAAGTGTGAAGTTGAGAGAATAAATGGGAACGTGGGAAAACCACCCATGTTCCTTATTAATTTAATAAATAAATATTAAATTAATATATTAAAATAAATAAATAATTAAATTAAATTAATAATTAATTAATTAATTAATTAAATCATATTTAATTAATATTTCATTTAAATCATATTTAAATGAATATCTCTCGCATAACATATAGTTTTAATTTAATTAATTTAATTAAATCAAATTTAATTAAATCAAATTAAACTAAACTATTAATTAATTCTCCAATTAATTAATTTCTAAATCAAATATCGTATATTTAATTTAATCCAAAATTTGAATCATATTCAAATATAAATTTATCTCATAACCTATAGTTTCAATATGTATCACATACACATTAAATTTTTAACCTATAGTTTTAATATGAATCTAATTCACATTAAACTAATATTTGAACTCATTCGAATATTTTATTATCTCGTAATTTAATTTTGAATCATATCCAAAATTAAATTTATAAAATAAAGTCTAATTAAAATATAAACTTTATATTATAATGTATCAATATACATTATATTAATTCCCAAAGTAAATTTGAACATTTCAAATTACAATCAATATAAATAAACCTCATTACTCTTTATGAGCTAGGAAGGGGACCTAATAGACCTACAGATCAGAAGCTACAACGATATGAGATTAATTAGTTATACTCATTAACCACATTAATCAATATTTGTTAACTGTGTGTAGACTCCACTAAAGACTCACAACTGAACTCTTCTCACTGTAGATATATTTCTGTGTCCATGGATATAGACCAATATCAGTAAGTTAGTCTTTCACAAGTGTTCATAACACCAGCTGGGTCAAATTACCGTTTTACCTTTGGGTTACTTCTAGTCCTTAAATACCAGTGCTTCTCTAATGAACAACCTGTTTATGATCCAACCATTAAACAAAAAACCCCTCTCGTGCCATAGAGAGGGTAGGATCCTTTATACAAGTCTTAGAGACACTATTTAAGGGAAGACTTATCTACTTACCATAAAGGTGGGAATGAGTGAATTCCATCTTGTGTGATTATGTTCCCAACTCCCCACTCGATCTTGTCCCCAAAATGATAAGCATATTGAGTCGAAAATCTGGCCACTCTCACCCATACAAATCAAAGGACAATCCCTTGCAAATAGGAGTTCATAATGCACTCAGTATTAAGACTAAGTTACCTAGGTCATCCTAATAAAATAGAAACTCAACTAGTTAACGGAATTGCATCTAGTGATTACTATTTCGTGGTCCGGTCTTATGCAAACTCATTGCATATGATACCCTCACTCGCATGTCACATACATGAACGCATTGGATTAATGTGTTTGTATCAAATACAAAGTGGCCCGTATCCATAGTGTTAACAGGATAAGGTACCAAACCTTAACCCTATTATATAGACCATTCAAGCTGATCTTGAACATTGATCCTCGTATGTCTCTACATACTGTTCAAGACTCATCAAACAACTTAGGATGTTAGTTTATTGTATTTAGGTTATTAAGACAAAACTATTAATATAATCAATAACACTTATTGAAATTATAATAATAAAACACTTTATTAATAACGATCAATTGATTATATTTACTATCTATGAGTTTTAGGACATAAAACCCAACACAAACTTCTTCAACAAGCCACTACCTACTACAATAATAAATTAAAAACTTCAAACTTGAGGCTATTTTCATCAATTTGGTATGAGTTCTAAGATGAACTTCATTGAAAGAAGCTGAATACGGCTCAAGTTCTCAAACTCTTGGGCTTGAGTTCGATCGGGTTAGTACTGAGATCCATAAAACATTCTTCTTTATGTTTTAAATCTTGGTGTATCTCAGGACAACATTGCACCAAGATTGAAAACATATACTTTCTAGTTTAAAACTCAGTGGATCTCAGGACAATATTACACCGAGATCTAAAACATGAACCTTTCTATTTTAAATCTCAGTAGATCTTGGGACAACATTGCACCGAGATTTAAAACATCTATGTTCCTATTTAAAAATTTGGTGTATCATAATGCATCGGGATCTTAAACATGAACCTTTCTGTTTATATCTTGGTGAATCTTGGGACAACATTGCATCAATTTTCAAGAAATGAATAATTCTGTTTTAAATCTCAATGAATCTTGGTATTGTTGGATTTTATGTCATAAAACTCATAGATAGTAAATATAATCCATTGACCATTATAAATAAAGTGTTATTATTATAATTTTAATAAGTGTTATTTATTATATTATTAGTTTTGTCTTAATAACCTAAATCCAATAAACTAACATCATAAGTTGTACAATGAGTCTTGAATAATATGTAGAAACATACAAGGATCAATGTTCAAGATACAGCTTAAAGGGTCTATAGTATAGGGATAAGGCTTGGTACCTTATCCTGGTAACACTACGGATACAACTCACTTTGTATTTGATACAAACGCAATGATCAAATGTGTTCATGTAGGTGACATGTGAGTGAGGGCATTCTATGCAATGAGTTTGCATTAGACCAGACCACAAAATAGTAACCACTAGATGTAACTCCGTTAACTAGTTAGGTTTCTATTTCATTAGGATAACCTAGGTAACTTAGTCTTAATCCTGAGTGCATTATGAACTCCTTGTTTGCGAGGGACTGTCCTTTGATTTGTACGAGTGAGAGTGGTCAGATTGCTAACTTAATATGCTTATCATTTTGGGGACAAGACCAAGTGGAGAGCTGAAAACATAATCACACAAGATGAAATTCACTCATTCCTGACTTCAGGGTAAGTAGATGAGTGTTTTCTTAAATGGTATCTCTGAAACTTGAACAAAGGGCCTTGCCCTCTCTATGACACAAGAGGAATTTTTATTTATTGGTTGGAGCATAAACAGGTTGTTCATTAGACGAGCACTGGTATTTAAGGACTAGAAGTAACCCAAAGGTAAAATAGTAATTTGACCCAATTGGTGTTATAAACACTTGTGAAGGACTATCTTACTGGTATTGATCTATAATTGTGGACACAAATCTAAACTGAGAAGAGTTCAGTTGTGAGTGTTTATTGGAGTGTACACACAGTTAATGAATATTAATTAATGTGGCTAATGAGTTTAGCGAATTAATCTCATATCGTTCTAGCTTTTGATCTGTAGATTTATTAAATCCCCTTCCTAGATTGTAAAGGGTAATGTGATTTATTTTAACTCATAAAATATAAATAAATATACATAAACATTTCAAATTACAACCAATACAAATAAATCTCATTACCCTTTATGAGTTAGGAAAAGAAGCTTATAGACCTACAAATCAGAAGTTACAACAATATGAGATTAATTGGCTACAATCATTAATCACGTTAATCAGTGTTCGTTAATTATGTGTACACTCCACTAAAGACTTATAGATGAAGTCTTCTTAGTGTAGATATATTTTTGTGTCCATCGATATAGACCAATAACAGTAAGTTAGTCCTTCGCAAGTGTTCGTAACACCAGCTAGGTCAAATTACCGTTTTACTCCTAGGTTACTTCTAGTCCTTAAATACTAGTGATCCTCTAATGAACAACTTGTTTATGGTTCAATCAATAAATAAAAACCCCTCTCATGCCATAAAGATGACAGGACCCTTTGTTCAAGTTATGAAGACACCATTTAAGGGAACACTCATCTACTTACCCTAAAGTCGGGAAGGAGTGAATTCCATCTTGTTTGATTATGTTTCCATCTCTCCTCTTGGTCTTGTCCTAAAATGATAAGCATATTGAATCAGTAATTTTGTAACGACCCAACTCCTTATGCTGAATCGAAGTCATTACTAAATATAGAACAAGTGGTTTAAGTCTAAAAATTTTATTAAAAGCATACGGTTCAAGAAATTCATTTATAAAAACATAAACAAGGTAGTCATGCAAAAATGTAAAAACGTCCTGAAATCCTACTCGGGCCCTATCTACATAAAAGATAGTGAAAAATAAAAAGTACTCAAACTCAAATGCTAAAATCTGAAATAAGAAATAAGCGGAAGCGGTAGTCCCTATGGCCCTCCTCGGTCTCACTTCGGGTCGCTCGCCAGCTTGCCCTTGCCCTTGCCCCGTCCTCTACCTGAAAACATGAAATGGAGAGAATGAGTATAAAAATACTCAGTAAGGGACCCACTACTAGTCCCACTAGGTGCCTGTTAACTTCCTGTTAGAGTCCTGATAACTGGTACCCAATCTCTGGCACGTTCCCGAACACGTGCAATCATGCGCTCCCGTAGGAACGTAACTCTGGTCTTCGGTGCCCGGGGACACCTAGGACAGTCGGGATGCGAGGACCCCGTCGAGTCACTCGAGTCATGTCTATATCATGCTAGACTGGCGTCCCGTCGGACCACACAGTCCTCAATAGGTGGTGATCCCGAAGGACACCCATGCAGGTACGACTCTAACAAAATCAAGCTAACAGGTACCCTAATTGCAGTAAACATACACATGGCATCAGCATATAACATGTCACATAAATCATTTCTACACTCTCCGTCCCGACATTCGTCGTAACCATAATAGATCTTGCCACGCATAACAGGCTATAGCTCAATTATATCGTCATTTGCATCATACTAACATTTACTTCAGGCATCATACTGTCAAATTCTCAATATGCAACATAGGGCATACACAGTCTCATACTTCAAACATGAAACTAGTAGTAGAATCTCTTACCTGGAGATCTACTTGTCGAGACCTAACCGCGAGGCAGTACGCTTTCCAAGCGACGAAGTCCTAACTGTTTCATAAGTCAAAATTCGTAAATAGGTCGCCAACGACTAACGGTTCAAGACTCAATTGAAATAACTTACCCTAGAGAGGTTGCAGTGCTCGAGCCCCTACTGAAGAAATCCCGCGCTGCAGCAATTTCTTGGTCCAAGACGTCCCTTGAGGAAAAATAATTTAATTTAGACCCAAATTAATTTAACTAACGTCCGAGCATGGAGTCTTACCGGAAAGACCTCAATAATTAATTAGCTTACCAAAATTTAGGTGGATGGAGCCAAATTAGTCCTGGCGGCTCGGCTGGAAGAAGACAGGACCGGCTCGGCTTGGGCAGACGCGGCTCGGCTCGGTACAGGAAGCTACGCGGGCGGCTCGGCTTGCAACAGGGAGGAGATGCGGCTCGGCTACGCGGAACGCGCGGCGCGGCTTCCCACGCGGACGCGGTTCACACGCGGGGAGGGCTGGACGCGGCGCGGCTTCAGTTTCGGCTTCGGGCGCGCGGACGGTGGAGCGGCTCCGGGTTCGTTCGTCGGCTGGAGTGAAGCGCGGCGGATCGGCTTTGAGCGGCGGCTGCGGGAGACGGCTGGGCGCGGAGCGAAGCGGCTCCCTTCGGCTCGATCGGGTGGCGCGGCTGACGGAACTCCTCGGATCGACGCGGCGCTGCGAGCTTCGGCGGATCGGCTTGATCGAAGCGACGCGGCGCGGCTCAGCTACTCTCCTGATCGGAGCGGCGCGGCGTCGGCGGTCCCCCCTTAGGTCGAAGCGGCGCGGCGGGTTCCGGCTCGGCTGGCGGCTGCGGACTCGGCTGCAGACGCGCGGAGGATGGCTCGGCTTCCCTTCGGCTTGCAGACGCGCGGTGGATCGGCTCGGCGCTTGTCGAAGCTGGCGGCGTGCGGCGTGCGGCGGCGGCGTGCGGCGGCGACGTGCGGCGGCGCGGAGGGTGGCGGCGGCTAGGGTTTCCCCTTTTTTTTTTCTTTTCTTCTTTGGGGAGATGAGGAGTCTCACGTCTCCCAATGCCTCTTTTTAAAAGAAATCCCAAAATAAAAAGAATTTAATAGCCCCCTTTTCCTCTCTCTCCACCCTTGACCCTTTCCACGGTAATTAATTTGCCACTCCATTGATTTACTAATTTACCCCTAACTTCAATAGTTTATAAAAAAGGAAACAACTTTAGTTTAATAAGGATAATATTAACTACACTTAGTATTAATATTATTAGTGGTCCAAAATAACAAAGGAAACCGAAAAATGTTGGGCGTTACAATCTTCCCTCCTAAAAAAAAACTTTCGTCCTCGAAAGTTCTAATCCTCGAACAGCTCGGGGTGCTGGGCTCTAATGTCCTCTTCTTTCTCCCACGTTGCCTCTTCCACTCCATGGTTTTGCCAAAGGATTTTGACCAGTGGAATTTCTCGACTGCGAAGCTTCTTGACCTCCCTTGCCAGGACCTCGACAGGCTGCTCCTCGTAGCTCAGATTCTCGCTAACCTGCAGTGGCTCGAAGTCCACCACATGTGTTGGGTCTGCGACATATTTCCTCAGCATGGAGATATGGAATACGTCGTGCACTGCAGCAAACGATGGGGGTAGCGCCAAGCGGTAAGCCACGGGGCCAATCCGCTCCAATATCTCGAACGGCCCTACGAAGCGTGGGCTCAGCTTCCCCTTCTTTGCGAACCTCAGAACACCCTTCATGGGTGCAACCTTCAGAAAGACCATATCTCCCACTTCAAACTCGAGGTCCTTACGTCGTACATCAGCGTAACTCTTCTGTCTGCTCTGGGCTGTCAGCATACGAGCTCGGATCTTCTGTATGGCTGCGTTGGTCGTCTGCACTAATTCGGGGCCTAGCATCCTCTGCTCTCCAACCTCGCCCCAGCAGACAGGGGATCTACAGCACTTGCCATACAGAGCCTCGAACGGTGCCATACCGATAGTAGCCTGGTAGCTGTTGTTATAGGCAAACTCCATCAGATGCAGATGGGAGTCCCAACTTCCTGAAAACTCTAATACGCAGGCTCGCAGCATGTCTTCTAAAATCTGGTTCAATCTCTCTGTCTGACCATCAGTCTGAGGGTGGAATGCCGTGCTGAAGTCCAACCTTGTACCTAATGCAATTTGAAGTCCTTTCCAGAACTTCGATGTGAAACGGGCGTCTCTGTCTGAAATGATGGATACGGGTACTCCATGTAGTCTCACAATCTCTGTCATATATAGCTGCCCCCACTTACTGGCAGTGTAAGTGGATTTCCCTGGCACGAAATGGGCCGACTTCGTGAGTCTGTCGACCACGACCCAGATCACCGTGTAGCCCCTTAGGGTCTTGGGCAGTCCCGTAATAAAATCCATCGACACACTCTCCCACTTCCACCCTGGCACACTCAAGGGTTGCAACAATCCTGCTGGATGCTGCCTAGGTGCCTTCACCTGCTGGCACACCAAGCATCTACTGACCAAGTCTGCCACATCCCTCTTCATGCCCCTCCACCAATAGACACTCCTTAAGTCCTGGTACATCTTCGTACTCCCAGGGTGCATGGTAAACGGGGAACTGTGAGCCTCAGTCAAAAGCTCCGTCTTAACTGCGCTGTCTTCCGGCACACAGAGGCGTCCTTCAAACATAAGGCCATCGTCAGAGGATATGGAGAAGCCTTCACCTTGCTCTGTCTCTACCACGCGACGCTTCTCTGCCAGATAAGGATCATTCAGCTGAGCAGCAATGATCTTTTGCCTCAAGGTTGGCTGGACTGTCAACTGAGCCAACTGTGCGGTAACCTCACCTACTGAGACTGCAATCTCTGCCCTCTCAAAGTCCCTGAGTAAGGGGGTCTGCTTGGTGATTAGCGCTGCTGAATGTGCAACTTTCCTACTTAGCGCATCAGCCACTACATTCGCTTTACCTGGGTGGTATAGGATCTCGCAGTCGTAGTCTTTCACCAACTCAAGCCACCTCCTCTGCCTCATGTTCAACTCCTTCTGGGTGAAGAAGTACTTCAGGCTCTTATGATCGGTGTAAATCTGAATCTTCTCACCGTACAGATAGTGCCTCCATATCTTCAGTGCGAAGACTACAGCTGCCAACTCCAAGTCATGGGTAGGGTAGTTCTGCTCATGGATCTTCAACTGGCGGGAGGCATAAGCAACTACCTTACCCTGCTGCATCAGGACACAACCTAGTCCCTTCTTGGAGGCGTCACTATAGATTACAAAGTTTCCCGAACCATCGGGCACTGTCAGGACCGGTGCAGTCACTAGCTTCTGTTTGAGCTCCTGAAAGCTCCTCTCGCAAGCTGGGCTCCAGACAAAAGGGGTTCCCTTCTTGGTCAACTGGGTCAACGGGCTGGCTATACGTGAGAAGTCTTCCACGAACCTCCTGTAGTAACCTGCCAAGCCCAGAAAACTTCGAATTTCACTAACCGTGGACGGTCGGGTCCAGTTGGTCACCGCTTCAATCTTTGCGGGATCTACTGAAACTCCCTCACTGGAAACCACGTGGCCAAGAAACGTCACCTTCCTTAACCAGAATTCACACTTGGAGAACTTGGCATACAACTTGTTGGCTCGAAGGGTCTCCAAAACTTGGTGTAAGTGCTCCTCGTGCTCAGCCTCAGTTTTTGAGTAAATGAGGATGTCGTCAATGAAGACTATGACGAACGAGTCTAGAAACTCCTTAAACACCCTGTTCATCAGATCCATGAATACTGCAGGAGCGTTAGTCAAGCCGAAAGACATCACAACGAATTCGTAATGTCCGTACCTCGATCGAAAGGCCGTCTTGGGGATGTCACCGTCCCTAATCCTCAACTGGTGATAGCCTGATCGCAGGTCGATCTTGGAGAAGACGGTGGCTCCCTGCAACTGATCGAACAGGTCATCAATCCTGGGCAAGGGGTAGCGGTTTTTGACTGTCACCTTGTTCAGCTCTCGGTAGTCAATACAAAGGCGCATTGACCCATCCTTCTTCTTCACGAACAATACTGGGGCTCCCCAAGGCGACACACTGGGCCGGATGAAGCCTTTGTCCAGCAACTCCTGTAACTGGACCTTTAACTCCTTTAGCTCAGCTGGAGCCATTCTGTAAGGGGTCCTCGAGATAGGAGCAGTGCCCGGCTCTAACTCGATGGCGAAGTCTACCTCTCTGGGAGGCGGAAGTCCTGGGAGTTCGTCTGGGA
Source organism: Cucumis melo (assembly GCF_025177605.1). Classification (NCBI taxonomy): domain Eukaryota; kingdom Viridiplantae; phylum Streptophyta; class Magnoliopsida; order Cucurbitales; family Cucurbitaceae; genus Cucumis; species Cucumis melo. Next base: position 16,464,710 of record NC_066863.1, read on the forward strand.
AAACGTCGGGGTACTCTCTTACCACTGGTTCGGAAGATAGGGAAACTTCTGGCTCTCTCACATCCACTACGCTTGCCAAAATACCCCAAGTACCCTGGCTGAGTAGTTTACTAGCCTTCATGGCTGAGATGACCTTGGGTATACATACCATGCCTGCCCCCCTGAATTTGAAACTAGCCTCGGAGGGAGGGTTGAAGACAACTTCCTTGCCATAACAGTCTATATTGGCATGGTTGGCTGACAGCCAATCCATGCCTAGTATCACATCAAAATCCTGCATGTCTAACACTAGTAAGGTCACGTCTAACATACGATTCGCTATCTCTACTCGACATGCCTTTATTTGTTCCTTGGATAACAGGACCTCCCCAGATGGAGTAGAAACCGACAAAACACTACCCAAAGGCTCTACCTCTAAACCCACATGCTGAACGAAAACGGAGGATATAAACGAGTGGGATGACCCAGAGTCAAATAGCACAAAAGCATAGTGCCCCAAAATTGGGAGCGTACCTGTCACCACAGTGCCAGCTCGCTCGGCCTCCTGCCGGGTAGTGGCGAAAACTCTCCCCTGCTGGGCCGCAGAAGGCTGGGGCGGTGTCGTCTCAAAGGGTTTCCGAGGACACATATCAGCGGTGTGCCCCGGCTGTCTGCACCTAAAGCAGACTCCACTTCCAGCCAAGCAACGACCTCCGTGGACTCTCCCGCAGGTAGTACAAGCGGGTAGCTCTCTCAGAGTCCTCCCGGCTGCTGCAAGCTCCCGTCGGTGTCTCTGGAAGACACCTCCTGACCTCAGTGTTCGCTGCGGTGCTACGTCAGGCTGCGTCTCAACCTTTCTCTTCTGTCCCAAGGCTGACCCTCTGCCGGCAGCCTTAGACGCATCGGCTCTCTCAGGCAGGCTCAAATCCAGTGCTATACGTAGTGCATCAGCATGCGTGGCTGGGCGGAGGGCTCTGACAATGCCCTGAAGGTCTAGCCTGAGTCCTCTAACAAATTTCTCCGTCCTGGCAGCCTCATCTCTTACCATATCGGGAGCAAAGCGGGACAGCATATCGAACTCGGCGTCGTACTGCTCCACCGTCATGTCGCCTTGCTCCAAGTTTAGGAACTCTTGCAGCTTGGCGTGCTTCACATTGGCGGAGAAAAACTTAGCATAGAAGTTCTCCTTGAACTGCTCCCATGTTATTTTGCTTACATCGCCCCCTAGCATTCTCTCCGCGGTCTCCCACCAGGCGGTGCCCCTGTCCTCCAAGAAGAAGACTGCACACTGCACCTTCTGGTCTTCTGGGCACTTCATGTACCGGAAAATAGTCTCTATGGACGTCAACCACATTTGGGCCTTTGTGGGGTTGTCCATGGATCCGTCAAAGGTCTTGGGATTATACTTCCTGAAATCCCGTAAGTGTTTCGCCTCGGCCGACAGTTGAATTGGTACTGGTTGAGCTTCCTCAGGGGCTGGAGGAACAACGGCTTGGGCCTGAGCAGGGGCGGCCTGGGTCTGAACAGGGGCGGCCTGGTTCTGCTGGGCGGCCTGGTTCTGCTGGGCGGCTAGGAAAGGCGCCAAAGCAGCTTGCAGCATGTCCTGATAACGCTGCTCCATTGCGGCGAGATCCGCCTGGGTGACCGGTGCGTTTGGGTCGACTGCCGGTGCAACAGGTGGCGCCTCCGGCTGGCCACGACCGGCTCCTCTGCCTCCCCTACCACCTCCTCGGCGTGTACCCCTACGTGGCGGCATTCTCCCTAAAATTTACCAACAAACTTTTCACCACAAGAACTTAACGCCCTATATCTAGGTCTTAGACTATTCAGGCAAAATTGTAATCTTAACATTAGCAAGGCTTTAGACATACCTGGCGAGTGCCGAAGGACCGTATAGCCATAGGGTGAAGTAAAACCAAAACAAAAAAATGACTTACATCGTAGGTCAGTCTACAGAACCTAAAACACTGTGCTCTGATACCAACTGTAACGACCCAACTCCTTATGCTGAATCGAAGTCATTACTAAATATAGAACAAGTGGTTTAAGTCTAAAAATTTTATTAAAAGCATACGGTTCAAGAAATTCATTTATAAAAACATAAACAAGGTAGTCATGCAAAAATGTAAAAACGTCCTGAAATCCTACTCGGGCCCTATCTACATAAAAGATAGTGAAAAATAAAAAGTACTCAAACTCAAATGCTAAAATCTGAAATAAGAAATAAGCGGAAGCGGTAGTCCCTATGGCCCTCCTCGGTCTCACTTCGGGTCGCTCGCCAGCTTGCCCTTGCCCTTGCCCCGTCCTCTACCTGAAAACATGAAATGGAGAGAATGAGTATAAAAATACTCAGTAAGGGACCCACTACTAGTCCCACTAGGTGCCTGTTAACTTCCTGTTAGAGTCCTGATAACTGGTACCCAATCTCTGGCACGTTCCCGAACACGTGCAATCATGCGCTCCCGTAGGAACGTAACTCTGGTCTTCGGTGCCCGGGGACACCTAGGACAGTCGGGATGCGAGGACCCCGTCGAGTCACTCGAGTCATGTCTATATCATGCTAGACTGGCGTCCCGTCGGACCACACAGTCCTCAATAGGTGGTGATCCCGAAGGACACCCATGCAGGTACGACTCTAACAAAATCAAGCTAACAGGTACCCTAATTGCAGTAAACATACACATGGCATCAGCATATAACATGTCACATAAATCATTTCTACACTCTCCGTCCCGACATTCGTCGTAACCATAATAGATCTTGCCACGCATAACAGGCTATAGCTCAATTATATCGTCATTTGCATCATACTAACATTTACTTCAGGCATCATACTGTCAAATTCTCAATATGCAACATAGGGCATACACAGTCTCATACTTCAAACATGAAACTAGTAGTAGAATCTCTTACCTGGAGATCTACTTGTCGAGACCTAACCGCGAGGCAGTACGCTTTCCAAGCGACGAAGTCCTAACTGTTTCATAAGTCAAAATTCGTAAATAGGTCGCCAACGACTAACGGTTCAAGACTCAATTGAAATAACTTACCCTAGAGAGGTTGCAGTGCTCGAGCCCCTACTGAAGAAATCCCGCGCTGCAGCAATTTCTTGGTCCAAGACGTCCCTTGAGGAAAAATAATTTAATTTAGACCCAAATTAATTTAACTAACGTCCGAGCATGGAGTCTTACCGGAAAGACCTCAATAATTAATTAGCTTACCAAAATTTAGGTGGATGGAGCCAAATTAGTCCTGGCGGCTCGGCTGGAAGAAGACAGGACCGGCTCGGCTTGGGCAGACGCGGCTCGGCTCGGTACAGGAAGCTACGCGGGCGGCTCGGCTTGCAACAGGGAGGAGATGCGGCTCGGCTACGCGGAACGCGCGGCGCGGCTTCCCACGCGGACGCGGTTCACACGCGGGGAGGGCTGGACGCGGCGCGGCTTCAGTTTCGGCTTCGGGCGCGCGGACGGTGGAGCGGCTCCGGGTTCGTTCGTCGGCTGGAGTGAAGCGCGGCGGATCGGCTTTGAGCGGCGGCTGCGGGAGACGGCTGGGCGCGGAGCGAAGCGGCTCCCTTCGGCTCGATCGGGTGGCGCGGCTGACGGAACTCCTCGGATCGACGCGGCGCTGCGAGCTTCGGCGGATCGGCTTGATCGAAGCGACGCGGCGCGGCTCAGCTACTCTCCTGATCGGAGCGGCGCGGCGTCGGCGGTCCCCCCTTAGGTCGAAGCGGCGCGGCGGGTTCCGGCTCGGCTGGCGGCTGCGGACTCGGCTGCAGACGCGCGGAGGATGGCTCGGCTTCCCTTCGGCTTGCAGACGCGCGGTGGATCGGCTCGGCGCTTGTCGAAGCTGGCGGCGTGCGGCGTGCGGCGGCGGCGTGCGGCGGCGACGTGCGGCGGCGCGGAGGGTGGCGGCGGCTAGGGTTTCCCCTTTTTTTTTTCTTTTCTTCTTTGGGGAGATGAGGAGTCTCACGTCTCCCAATGCCTCTTTTTAAAAGAAATCCCAAAATAAAAAGAATTTAATAGCCCCCTTTTCCTCTCTCTCCACCCTTGACCCTTTCCACGGTAATTAATTTGCCACTCCATTGATTTACTAATTTACCCCTAACTTCAATAGTTTATAAAAAAGGAAACAACTTTAGTTTAATAAGGATAATATTAACTACACTTAGTATTAATATTATTAGTGGTCCAAAATAACAAAGGAAACCGAAAAATGTTGGGCGTTACAAATTTGGCCACTCTTCCCTGTACAAATTAAAGGACAATCCCTCGCGAACAAGAGTTCATAATAGACTCAAGATTAAGACTAAGTTATCTAGGTCATCTTTATAAAATATAAACTCAACTAGTTAAAGGAGTTACATCTAGTAGATACTATTTCGCAGTCTGATCTATCATTCCAAGTAATATCTTCAAAATGTTGGGGTTTGCCCTAAATCTCGTGGTCTTGTAGTTTGTAATTGTATATATCATACAAACATTTTATTTATCTAATAAAATAAAGTGTTTTTATTTTATTTGACATTTAGTTGCATTAACGCACAAAACCAATAAACTAACATCCAAAGTTATCTTCTGTAACCTAAATATATATGTGGATACATACAAGTGGATCATGTTTAAGTGATAACGTAAATGGTCTGTTGTATATGAATAAGGTTGAATACCTTATCCTGTGACACTTCGAATACGGTATGCTTTGGATGGTTATATCTAATGGAAACAAAAATATATCTACAGTAAGAAGAGTGCAACTATTAATCTTTAGTGGAATGATTGGTAGTTAATGAATAGAGATAAATTTAATTAAAGAGTTTAATTAATTAATCTCATAAAATTGTAGCTTCAATCTATAAGTCCATAAGGTCCACTCGTTAGCTTAATAAGGATAAATGATAATCAAATTTATTTTGATTTAATTTGAATTGTTCAAATTGACTAAAAGGAATAAATTTTATATGATACAATTAATATAATGTATTTGATATATTATAATATAAAGATTTTATGAGAGAAGTTAATATTTGAATATGATTCAAATAGTAATAATAATATGAATAAGATTCATAAATAAACTATAGGTTAAATTAATAAGGATTCGATTCATACTAGCACTATAGATCATATGAGAGATCTAAATAATTGGTTATATTATATATGATATAATATAAAGTTTATATTATATAAGATATAACATGAATTAAATTTATATTAATTTTATCTTATATAATAATATATATTTAAATAATACAGTTACTCACGAGGGGTTTATTTTATGTGGAGAGAGAGGGAGGAAGTTATTTTGATATACAGAATCTCTATGCATTCTCTGCTTTTGGACGATCTCTCTGCATTCCAAAAAGAAAAATAAATCTCTTAAAAATTTTTCCTTACCAAATCACAGAAGCCTACAACTCTCTGTTGATTCTTTCCTTGAGAATAACGAAGAAGACTTCGTGGTGTTCTTGAAAGTTTCGAAGAAGAGTTCTTGGAGGTTCTACAAAGGTTAGCTTCTTTTCCCCTTTTCCTCTATAGAAGCATGCTTAGGCTTTAGTTTTTGTTTTCTCTAAATTTTTTGGATTTACAAATTGAATTCTATTTGCACGTGTTCATATGCTTCCGCTTTGGGAATTCCATTCCTTCAATTGGGATTATAATTATCATGCATCATTCTTAAATATAAGTGCTATATTTTAGTTGCATAATTTTCTAAGCATGCTCATGCATCATATTTAATATAATTTTTATATTATATGATAGCATGTATCATTAATATTTCCATGCATCATACTATATTTGAAAATGTTGTATTATATAGTTTGTTTGATGGATGTGTTTATTTTCATTGTATTAATATAATTGTCGTAATGTGTGATGAAAATGGGAATGCATTAAGCATGTCACTAATTAGTGAATATAATTGTTATATTTATTAACTGACATTAGAAATGCATGTTTATAGGGTTTTAACTGTTTTTTTCTTATAAGTGTTATAGGTTTATGAATTTAGAATTAAAATCTATAATACAGAGTTTCATGCTAACATAAGGTCACAATTAATTTTAAATGGTTTAAAATTAATTCACCCAGACCTTAATGAATAATATTTTTAATGAGATAGAATTAAGATTAATCTTTTTTCTAATAGGATTAAAATGATACAATAAAAGATTAAATTTATAAAATATTTGTCTATAAGGGACCTTTGTCTAAGGAAGGTTCTGTCTAGGCTGGGGTACTTAAGCTGACGGTAACGAAACACCCCTACCCGGGAACTGACCTGGAAGGTGAATTAGTCAAACATTTTATAAGCATGCAATACATGATGATATTTATCAAAGTGTTTGATGAACAATAATCATATATTGTTAAACTATCCAATATAAAAGTTATATTTGGCCAATAATGGACTTAGATAAAAAAATTAGTCATATTTTATAAGTTAATTAATTTTAAGTAAACCACTAAGTAGGAGGAAATGGTTATATGATAGTTCATTTCTCTTTTCACGTTTCTCCTTAAACATTTACACCGCGAGACTTATGCTCCGCCTGGAGACACCTTTGCTTGTGTCCCTCTATCGATGGTGTTTGTGTAAGTTAATAACAAGGTGAATGGAGATAGTGTGAAAAAGTTATAAGATAATCGATAAAGTCTTTTAGTTAATTCAAAGCAAATAACGAGAGAAATAGATAAGTATACTGCAAAAGTAAATAATACAGAGAGTTTTGGTAACCCAGTTCGGTGAATGTTACCTACGTCTAGAGAGCTTTCACAACTCAGATATGAAAAATTATTAAGATTCAAAGTTGTCAAGATAAATCAATACAATATAATAAGGAACATTCTTCTTATGTATATGACTATCTTTAAGTACAATATAACTTAAAGAATTCAGGCTCCCCCAGAATTTATGGATGAATCTTCTTGAAGATAAGCTTAGGCTCCCCCTGAATTCATTGATCGCAATTCAACTATTTCAGTCTTATTTCATATTTCTTATCAACTCGTACACAGTAAGATCACTAGTAGATCATCAGTAATTCGTCATCACACAGATGGTAATTGATGTACCTTCGAAAACTTTCTCCCAAAAGAATGCTTTCAAATTGAATGTTTAGTGATAGCCACACCGAACCAAGCATAGAGCTTTAATATATAACCACTCTATCAAACCTTCAAGATCTTCTTTAAAAGATATAGATAAAAGATTCCTATTTATAAGGGATATCTTTTATCTTTTAAACCAAATATCTTTTTAACCTCTTTTTGTCAAAAAGAGAAGAATTCTTTTGGACAAAAATCTTAATAAACTTCCCCTTTTTGTCAAAAAGAGAAGAATTATTTTTATGTTCAATTATATGCCTCATAATAAAACATCATCAATAGGAAGCCAAAGAATATATATAAAACCATCTTGAGACGCAAAGACTTCCAGAAGCATATATCAACAAGAACTCAACAAGAGTCATCAAACTGACAATAGTAAAAACTGAAGCCATTGCAGAAGTCAAAACATACATCACCAGAAGCATCATCAACAGAAGCATCAAAACATCAGGCACATCATAGAGAAAAAATATACTGCTTTTTTGATCCAGAACAGAATAAGCACATCTACCACAAGCTCCTTAATCCATCAAAAACAATTCTCCACAGTCTACCAAGACAAAATATATTGCTCTTTTGACCCAAAATAAAATAAGCACATCTACCATAAACTCCTTAATCCATCAAAAACAAAATTTACATAAAACTCTACAATCAACATTAATAATAATCATATAAGCTCCACAAAAAGAACAAAAACAACAAACTTCAGCTTCTTCTTCAGGTGGCCCATTAAAAACATCTTTTTCCACAAAACTTTTCTCCCCTTGAAATAAAAGAATGTTTACTCTTGAGACTCATTAGTTGTACTAGAAGCATTCGACGAAGGAAACCAGTTTGTAATGGCAATCTTGTGAAGTATGACATATTTAACACTAAGGGATACAACTGAAATCTCATTCACCAGCAAAGCTAACAATGTTCCTCAAGATAAGACAGAAGCCAATTCATCATTAGATAGATGTGAAGACTGAGCGCTTGCCACCACAGCGATTCCTAGAAATTCGTCATACTCAAACATGAGTGATATTTATTTGATACATTCACTTCATCAGCAATGCTCCTTATCTACTTTGGATAAATGATATGAATGATTATAATTATTAGACACTCAGTGATAGCAGTTATTAATTTATCTGGTGCATAAGAACATTTTTACTAATAACATTCACAATGCATTTTTCCTTGCTAAAATTAACAGTATAGCCTTGATCATATAGTTGACTAACACTAATCAGATTAGCCTTGAGCCCTTCAACATACCTAACATCTTTCAGACATGGCAAATCTTGTTTTATAATATTTCCTTTTGCTACAATTCTTTTTTTCTACAATTCTTCCTTTTGCACCATCCCCAAACGTAACATGTCCAGATGAACATTATGTTAATTTAAAGAAGAAAGATCGATTCCCTGTCATATGTCTAGTACACCCACAATCAAAATACCATGCATCTGCTGAGGACTGAATCGTTGTAAAAGCAATACTACACTTTTCTAATTCCTTTACTCTCTAAACCTTATAACTCATTTTTCCATTTTGATTGAAGGAATTAGATGTATGCTTCTGTGGATGACAACGAATCTTCCGATAATGAAATCTGTCTCTCTGTAATGAACAACAGAAAGGTCTAATATGACCTCTCATCATAGTAATGGCAAACCCAGCTAGTTACTTTTGATGAAAAGCTAACAACTTTAGTTTCAATTGGTTGATTAGGAATTACACCTACAGTAGCAGGAACAAATTTTATACCATTAGTCTGACTGATTCTTTTTTCAGATGAGTTAAAACCGAGACCACATCTGTTTGAACTAGATTGTCCTGAATTCAGTATTTGATCTAAATTTTTAGTTCCTGAATTTAACATTTTGACTGACTTTATAGTTTGATCATACTCTATATGTATCATCATCAGATAATGTAGCACTAAAACTTTTCTTCTATCTTCTCAGAGAATTAGGGCATTCAACTTGATAATGACCATATCCTTCACATTCTCTGCACTTTAAAGATCTGTCTATTTTGATAATAGTTTTAACAACATCCTTCCAATAATCATTAATTGTGCTATCTAAAACTGGATGATGGGATGTTGATCCACCTTCCCTGATCGACGCCATTGAAGAATCAATGAACCAACGTCAACTCGCTCTGATACCAATTGAAAAAGTTATGAGATAATCGATAAAGTCTTTTAGTTAATTCCAAAGTAAATAACAAAAGAAATAACTAAGTATACTGCAGAAGTAAATGACACAGAGAGTTTTGGTTATCTAGTTCAGTGAATGCCACCTACGTCTGGAGAGCTTTCACAGCTCATATAAGAAATATTATTAAGATTCAAAGTTGTCAATATAAATCAAAACAATAAGAACATTCTTTTTATGTATATGATTATCTTTAAGTACAATATAACTTAAAGGATTTATGGATGAATCTTCTTGAAGATAAAATTAGGCTCCCGCTGAATTCATTGACCGCATTTCAACTATTTCAATCTTCTTTCATATTTTTTATTAATTCATACACAATAAGATCACCAGTAGATCTTCAGTAATTCATGATCACACAAAATGTAATTGATGTACCTTCGAAACCTTTCTCCCAAAAGAATGTTTTCAAATTGAGTGATACCCACACCGAACCAAGCATAAAGCTTCAAGACATAACCACTCTATCAAATCTTCAAGATCTTCTTTAAAAGATATAGATAAAAGATTCCTATTTATGAGGAAGATCTTTTATGTTTTAAAAAATATATATTTTTAACCTTTTTTTTAAATAATCCTTAAATAATAAAAAGAATCTCATTAATTCTTTTTGACAAAAATCTCTACATAATGTTTATAGTAAGTGGGAGTGGGATGTGTGCCAACACATCCCGCGGTCTCTTTCATTAGTTTCTAGTAAATTCTCATGCTCGGCCTCGAGGCACCTTTGCTTGTGTCCTCCTACGGAAGGTGTTTGCATGAGATTTTTTTAAACTCTGGAAATGGATAGGATTTCTTTAGTTTTTGCTCCAATCGATTTTTTCCTACAGATTACTTATTGGGGCAAAGCTCTAGAATCTAAAATGAAGGGTTACACTTACAAGAAAGTTTTAAGTAGGTTAATCATTTCTTGACTAAACAATGATGACTAACTATTATGGAATAAGAGTTATTCTAGTGTAGTATTTAGTTGAGACTGTCTCAACTCTGTGAAGGGATAATTAATCACCCTACGGAGCTTTTTATCCTACATCATTGAAGCATCATTGCAAAATAGATATCACTTAGGATATATATAATTTTTCTAAATTGATTGGTTTTCTATATGAAAAATGCTAGTATAACTAATGTAAATAAATTGTATGTTTTCAACAATTTGATAATGACGAGTGCTATTTTGAATATGCTAACTACTGATAAACTTAATGCAATAATTATGCATCTTGGAAAAATACTATCAACACTGTGCTAATCATCAATAATCTTAGATTTTTCCTAGTTGAGGAGTGTCCTCAAGTCCCAGCTACTAATGCAACTTGAACTGTTCGAGAAGCACATGAGGGTTGGGTCAAGGTAAATGAAAAAGCCCGGGCATACATCTTGGCAAGCTTATCTGAAGTATTGGCCAAGAAACATGAATCAATACTCAATGCTCTTGAGATTATGAACTCCTTGCAAGAGATGTTTGGTCAAGCCTCTTATCAAAGTAAACATGATGCTCTAAAATATATTTATAATGCCTTATGAATGAAGGAGCCTCAGTGCGAGAACATGTTCTCAATATGATGGTTCATTCAACGTGGCATAAATGAATGAGGCTGTCATCGATGAAGCCAGTCAGGTTAGCTTTATTTTGGAATCTCTGCCAAAGAGTTTCCTGCAATTTAGAAGCAATACTGTTATGAATAAGTTTGCTTATACCCTTACCACCCTTCTCAACAAGCTACAGACTTTTGAGTCTCTGATGAAAATAAAGGAACAGAAGAGAGAGGCAAATGTTACTAATTCCACAAGAAAGTTCCATAGAGGTTCAACCTCTGGGAACTAAGTTTATACCATCTTCACCTGACACTATGAAGTGGAAGAAGAAGAAGGGTGGTCAAAGAAATAAAGCTAACCCCGTTGCTGCTAATACAAGCAAGAAAGCCAAGCTGCAAAGGCAATATGTTTCCGTTGCAACTAGGAGGAACATTGGAAGAGAAACTGTACCAAGTACTTGGCAGAAAGAAAGAAGGCCTAACAAGGTAAATGTGATTTACTAGTATTAGAGACTTGTCTAGTGGGAAATGATGATTCAGCCTGGATAATAGATTCAGGTGTCACTAATCATGTTTGTTCTTCATTTCAGGGAATTAGTTCCTAACGGCAGTTGGTGACTGGAGAGGTGACGATGCGGGTTGGAACTGGACAAGTCATCTCAGCGATTTCAGTGGGAGGGCTCTGACTTTTTTTACAGAAAATTTTCTTTTATTAGAAAATGTATATGTTGTTCCTGATTTAAAAAGGAACTTGATTTCTGTAAAGTTCTTACAAGAACAATCTTACTCTTTAACTTTCAATGTAAATAAATTGTTTATTTGCAAAAATAGTGTTGAGATTGTGTTCTACAAAGTTAGAAAATAATCTTTATGTGTTAAGATCATTAACATCTAAAGCCCTCCTTAATACTGAAATGTTCAAAACTGCAGTGACTCAAAATAAAAGACTTAAAATTTCTCCAAAAGAAAATGTTCATCTTTGGCACCTAAGATTATGGCAAAGAAATCTCAATAGGATTGAGAGATTAGTAAATAATGGACTTCTAAGTGAGTTAGAAGAAAATTCTTTACCTGTATGTGAGTTATGCCTTGAAGGTAAGATGACCAAAAAACATTTTACTGGAAAAGGTCATAGAGCCAAAAAATCATGAAAGTTGTACATTCAGATCTATGTGGTCTTATGAATGTTAAAATAAGAGGAGGGTTTGAATATTTCATCACTTTTACGGATGATTATTCAAGATATGAGTATGTTTATTTAATGCAACATAAGTCTGAAGCCCTTGAAAAGTTCAAGGAATACAAGGCTGAAGTTGAAAATGTATTAAGTAAAACTATTAAAACATTTTGATCAGATGAAGGTGAAGAGTATATGGATTTGAAATTCTAAAACTATTTGATGGAATGTGGAATTTTATCTCAACTCTCAGCACTTAGTACAACTCAACAAAATGCTGTATCAGAAAGGAGAAATCGAACCTTGTTGGACATGGCTCAGTCTATGATGAGTTATGCTTACTTACCTAATTCATTTTGGGGTTATGTAGTGAAAACTGCAGTCTATATTTTGAATTGTGATCCATCTAAAAGTGTTTATAAAATATCTTTGAAATTATGGAATGTTCGTAAAGGTAGTTTACATCATTTCAGAATCTAGGGTTGTCCAGCACACGTGCTTGAGACTAATTCTAAGAAATTAGAATCTTATTCAAAATTATGTTTATTTGTAGGCTACCCCAAAGGAACCAGATGTGGTTATTTCTATGATCCTAACGATAATCAAGTGTTTGTATCAATAAATGCTACATTTTTAGAAGAGGACCACGTAAAGGAGCACAAATTGCGTAATTAAGATAGTATTAAATGAACTTTCTAATGAAACTACTGAACCTTCAACAAGAGTTGTTGAAGAGCCTAGTGCATTAACAAGAGTTGTTCATGTCGGTTCATCTATTAAGGCATATCAACCTCAATTGTTAAGGGAACCTCACGAAGTGGGAGGTTACAAACTTACCTATTCGTTATATGAGTTCAATTGAAACCTTAACTATTATATCTGATGGCATCATTGAGGATCCATTGACTTTTAAGAAGGCAATGGAGGATGTGGATAAAGATGAATGGATCAAAGCTATGAATCTTGAATTGGAGTCTATGTACTTCAATTCAGTCTAGGATCTTGTAGATCAACCTGATGAGGTAAAACCAATAGGTTGTAAATGGATCTATAAGAGAAAAAGGGCGCTCCTCCTAGGGGATAGCGAAAGGACTTTCTATAAGTTCAGAAGAAAAGACTTCTACGGGAGCGCAAACTACGTCTGAGACCCTACAAGTAAGTCCTTCGGACGGGGAAAGAAATATCAAACTCTCCCTAGGCTTTCTCTAAACCTACTTAAAGGAAGAGGCTCAAAGAATTTGAGATGAACAAGGTGAGAAGAATTCTCGAGGAGTAGGATAAGCTAGTCCGGACGTTATGAAATAACTCGACTGAATCAATGAACAAAGAGAAGCGACTGGAAAGGAGTCCGTTAGGACTAGAAATCTCTGAATTCATGTCTTAAGCAATGAATCAATGAACAAGGCTCAAAGACTGATCCTTTCTCGTTTTTCTTGATAAATGTGACTTTTTCTCATCTTTCTATATAACGATAATTGAGTGAAAAAGAAGGCATTTGACTTTCTTTCTCCTGTCTTTCGGAGGACCACAAAGTCGAACTATAATCAAACTAGGTTCATTTCTTTGATAGGCTTTTACTCAATTTGTTAAAGTTGGGTACCTTATCCTTTTAACACTATGGATACGACTCAATTTGTATTTGATACAAACACATTGATCCAATTTGTTCATGTATGCGACATGCAAGTGAGGGTATCCTATGCAATGATTTTGCATAAGACTGGAACATGAAATAGTAATCACTAGATGTAACTCCATTAACTAGTTGGATTTCTAATTCATTAGGATGACCTAGGTGACTTAGTCTTAATCTTGAGTGTATTATAAACTCCTGTTTACGAGGGATTGTCCTTTGATTTGTACGGGTGAGAGTGGCCAAATTACCGACTCAATATGCTTATCATTTTGGGGACAAGACCGAGTGGGGAGCTGGAAACATAATCACACAAGATGGAATTCATTCCTTCCCACCTTTAGGGTAAGTAGATAAGTGTTCCCTTAAATGGTGTCTTCGGGACTTGAACAAAGGGTCGTACCCTTTCTATGGCACGATAGGAGTTTCTGTTTAGTGGTTGGACCATAAACAGGTTGTTCATTAGAGGAGCACTGATATTTAAGGACTAGAAGTAACCCAAGGGTAAAACGGTAATTTGACCCAACTGGTGTTACGAACACTTGTGAAGGACTAACTTACTAGTATTGGTCTATATTCGTGGACACAGAAATATATCTACAGTGAGAAGAGTTTAGCTGTGAGTCTTTAGTTGAGTGTACACACAGTTAACGAATATTGATTAATGTGGTTAATGAGTTTAGCTAATTAATCTCATATCGTTGTAGCTTCTGATCTCTAGGTCCATTAGGTCCCCTTCCTAGCTCATAAAGAGTAATGAGATTTATTTATATTGGTTGTAATTTGAAATGTTCAAATTTACTTTGGGAATTAATATAATAGATATTGCATTATAATATAACTTTATATTTTAATTAGACTTTATTATATAAATTTAATTTTTGATATGATTCAAAATTAAACTACGAGAGAATAAAATATTTGAATGAGTTCAAATATTAGTTTAATGTGAGTTAGATTCATATTAAAACTATAGGTTAAAATTTAATGTGTATGTGATATATATTAAAACTATAGGTTATGAGAGAAATTTATATTTGAATATGATTCAAATTTTGGATTAAATTAAATATAAGATATTTAATTTAGAAATTAATTAACTGGAGAATTAATTAATAGTTTAGTTTAATTTCGTTTAATTAAATTTGATTTAATTAAATTAATTAAATTAAAACTATAGATTATGCGAGAGATATTCATTTAAATATTATTTAAATGAAATATTAATTAAATATGATTTCATTAACTAATTAATTTAATATATATTAATTTAATATATATTAATTTAATATTTATTTATTAAATTAATAAGGAACGTGGGTGGTTTTCCCACGTTCCCATTTATTCTTTCTAACTTCCCTCTTCTTTCGACTCAAGAAAAGGGAATTTTTGTGTAACGAATTTTTTTAGGGCTGAGTTCTGCAAATACTAAGTTGCTCTCCCATTCTCTCTAAACAAAATTTTCTCTCTGAAGAAAAATTTCCTCAATCCAATTTGGTTCCCACAACCATCTCAAACAGAGTATAGGAAGGTATCCAAGTGGTGGTGCCCCAAGTTGGTGTTTGGTAGATTCAGAGTTTTCAACGAGATTAAATTGTTCTTCTTTTTTTTTTCCTTCACAGCATATTTAACATAAAAAATTAGTTTTGTATTTTTTGCCAATATATTGGTATTTTTAAGGTTCCAATTAAAATTGGGTCTCTGTAATTCTTCCGCTATAAAGGGTTTTCATTCCTTCAATTGGTATCAGAGCCATCTCAATTTTAATTGAGAATTTTTTAAAAAATTTGCATTGGTTATATAGGATCTCTGCATTATGCATGTGGGTTTTGCAATTGAATGTTTCTGTAATTTTGGCCATACATTTACTGTTTTGATACGATCAAAATGTAAAGGTCCCTACGTTTTTGGGCATTTGAATTTGTAAATTTGTAATTTAGAGTCAAATTTTTAGATTCGGGGTGTTTTTCTGAGTTTTTCGACACCAAATTTGCCTAAAACGGACAACCGAAAGGCCATCAACAGAGAGTTTTTCGATTTTGTACGGAAACCGAAGCAAAAAAAAATCCACGACGGGAGGTAGAAGAAGGGATGACGTCAGCAGCACCCTGGGACAGGCTCGGCTCGACGACTCAACGCGCGCAGCTCGGCTTGTACGGACGGCTCACGTTCAGCTCGCCTTGTACGGACGACTCACTTTCGGCTCGGCTTGTATGGACGGTTCACTTTCGGCTCGGCTCGGCTCGGCTCGATGCGATTTGCCAGCGATCGGCTCTGGTTCTTCATCTGGTGCCGGTTCATGCTGGTTTTGGGCTGGTTCTTCATATTCTGGGTCGGTTCATTTTTTTGGCCGGTTTGGAGCAGTTTTTAACTAGTTCAAGGTGTTTGGGCCCGGTTTGAAGCTTTTTGAAGGTTTTGAGACCGGATTGAAGCTTATTATTGTAACTTTTGCTTTATTTTATTCTAGGGGCCAATTTTACAGGTTCAATTGTTATTTAATTGCTTTATGGATGTCATTTAGATAAATCTCACCTTAGGTTAAGCATGTTCATGCATTTTTATATAATATAAATGTTATAATGTATGGTTTTAATGCATGATTATGAATTTCATGAGTAATTTGTTATAGTGTATGGTTTTAATGCATGATTATGAATTTCATGTTGATATTTTAAATATATGAAATTGCATAAGCATATGATGCATGACATTACTTAGTTAAATATAATTTGTTATATTTAAATTAATGTCTTGTATATGCTTGATTGATTTTCATATTTTATTTTATATAATTGTTATATTAATAAAGATGAAAATTAATATGCATTGTGCATTTTACATCCATAGTTTAATATAATTGTTATATTATTGTAATGTATGCATGTAATATGGTTTTATTTAATTATAATTTGATTTTAATTATTTAAACCATAGTATGCATGATTATAGGGCTAATTAACTAATTTTATAATAGTTATAAAATTTGATTATTAGAAACCGTCAACCTATAATAAAGAGTTGCATGCAAACATAGGATTTTAGGATTAATTTGGTTTAATTTTAAATTGTTTAAAATTAAATAGACCTAAGATCACATTAATTCTAATAGGATTAGAATTAAGTCTTATTTTTAGTTTAATGATACTAAATAGAACAAATAGGATTTAAGGTTATAAGGGAAATCCACCGGTAAAGTTCTGTTTAAGGCTGGGGGTACTTAAGTTGACGGTTTACGGAACACCTCCTACCTGGGAACTAACCCGAAACCGGCGTTGAGTTAACCTTATTCCTATTAGCATAAGATGTCACTAGGTAAATTAAATGGTTTAATACACCTAGAAACTTTAGTGTAAAGTTTTACTATAAGTGTTATAATAAGAATAGACTTAGTTAGATTCATTTAGCAGGAATTTAGCTAAGTGCAACTAAACCCTAAATTAATAGAACATTTTAGTGGGAGAAAAATGGTATATATGATATATCAATTTTTTGCTCTCACGTCCCTAAGAGTTCACACGTGAGATCCATACTCGGCTTCATATCGCCCTGGGCGCGGCCTCCCTTCGAAAAGTGTTTGTATGGGTCAATAACAAGGTGAATAGGGGAAATGTTCATAGTAAGTGGGAGAAGGACGCGTGTCAACGTATCCTATGGTCTCCTCCATTACGTTAGACCGTGAGATTTCTATGATCCGCCTGCATGTCGTCCTGGAGCAACCATCCCTTCGGAGGGCTTGATCATATAAGTCGAAACATCGCAAACTCCAGAAATGGATAGGATTTCTTAGGTTAATCTTCAACAGCTGTCTTTCCTAACAGTAGCCTGTTGAAGCGTACCTCTGGGATCTAAAAATGGTAGGGTCACACTTACGGGATGAATTAAGTTAGTTAATGAATCCTTAATCAAACAACAATAGCTAAGAACTATAGGAATAGGAGTTATTCTGGTATTAGTAATTAGTTGAGATTGTCTCAATTTAGAAGAGGAGTAATTAATCACCCTTCGGTGACTGTTGCTCTAAACTTTTGAAGTATCGTTGCAAAAACTAGATCATTAGTTTTATTAGGGTTCTTTGATTGTTTGTTTTTGCTGAATTGGTTCGATTGTTTTATGTAATAGGTTAAGACAAAGATAACTAATACGGTCAATTGTTTGCTATTTCAGCATGTCTTCCTCAATTATTGCATTGCTTAAAAAAGATCAATTAACCGGTGAAAATTATGCAACCTGGAAATCGAAACTGAATATGATTCTAGTTATCGTTGATCTACACTTCATCTTAATGGAGGAATGTCCTCATTTTCCCACTAAAAATGCATCCTGAAGTGTTATGAATGCATATGACTACTGGACAAAGGCCAATGACAAGTCTCGCCTCTACATCTTGGCTAGTATGTCTAACATACTGAGCAAGAAACATGAGATCATGGTCACTGCACGTCAGATCATTGACTCTCTTAGAGAGACGTTTGGACAATCGTCCATTCAGATCAAACAAGAGGCAAATGTTGCCCATTCCAGGAGGTTTGCACCTTCATCTTCTGGATCTAAAAAAATTCAGAAGAGGAAAGGAGGGAAGGGAAAAGGTCCTACTATTGCTGCTGAGGGCAAAGGGAAGGCTAAGGTAGCCATCAAGGGGAAATGTTTCCACTGCAATGTTGATGAGCATTGGAAAAGAAATTACCCCAAGTACCTTGTTAAGAAGAAAGAAAAGGAAGGTAAATATGATTTACTTGTCTTGGAAACATGTTTAGTGGAAAATGACCAAAATGTCTGGATACTTGATTCAGGGGCCACTAACCATGTTTGTTCTTCTTTACAAGAAACTAGTTCTTTCAAGCAGCTTGAGGAGAGTGAGATGACACTCAAGGTTGGAATGAGAGATTTCATTTCAGCTCGTGCAGTGGGAGATGCTAAGTTGTTTTTCGGAAATAAATTCATGTTTTTGAAAAACTTGTACATAGTTCCTAAAATTAAAAGGAACTTAGTTTCCGTTTCTTGTCTTATTGAACATATGTACTCAATTAATTTTTCTATGAATGAAGCGTTCATTTCTAAGAATGGTGTACATATTTGTTCGGCTAAGCTTGAAAACAACTTGTATGTATTAAGACCTAATGAAGCAAAAGCAGTTTTAAATCATGAGATGTTTAAAACTGCTAATACTCAAAATAAAAGGCAAAGAATTTCTCCGAATAACATTACCTATCTTTGGCATTTAAGATTAGGTCACATAAATCTCGATCGGATCGGGAGATTGGTAAAGAATGGACTTCTAAACGAGTTAGAAGATGATTCATTACCTCCATGTGAATCTTGTCTTGAAGGAAAAATGACAAAGAGACCTTTTACTGGAAAAGGTTATAGTGCCAAAGAGCCTTTAGAACTTATACATTTAGACCTCTGTGGTCCAATGAATGTAAAAGCTAGAGGGGGTTTTGAATACTTCATCTTTTTTATAGATGACTATTCTAGGTATGGTTATTCATACTTAATGGAGCATAAGTCTGAAGCTCTTGAAAAGTTCAAGGAGTATAAGGCTGAAGTTGAAAATCTATTAAGTAAAAAGATTAAAATACTTTGATCTGATCGAGGTGGAGAGTACGTGGATTTGAGATTCCAAGACTATATGATAGAACATGGAATCCAATCCCAACTCACAGCACCTGGTACACTTCAACAAAATGGTGTATCAGAAAGGAGAAATAGAACTTTGTTAGACATGGTTCGTTCAATGATGAGTTATGCTCAATTTCCTAGCTCGTTTTGGAGGTATGAAGTAGAGACTACAGTTCATATCTTGAACAATGTTCCTTCGAAGAGTATTTCTGAAACACCTTTCGAGTTATGGAGAGGACGTAAACCTAGTTTAAGTCATTTCAGAATTTGGGGTTGTCCAGCACACGTGTTAGTGACAAATCCCAAGAAGTTGGAATCTCGTTCAAGGTTATGCCAATTTGTTGGTTACCCTAAAGAGACGAGAGGTGGTCTATTCTTCGATCCATAAGAAAATAGTGTTTGTATTGACAAATGTTACTTTCTTGGAAGAAAACCACATGAGAGATCATAAACCACAAAGCAAATTAGTATTAAATGAAGCTACTGATGGATCAACAAGGGTTGTTGATGAAGTTGGTCCCTCGTCAAGAGTTGATGAAACCACCACATCAGGCTAGTCTCATCCTTCTCAATCGTTGAGAATGCCTCGACGTAGTGGGAGGGTTATTGTATCGCAACCTAACCATTACTTGGGTTTAACTGAAACTCAAGTTGTCATACCAGATGATGGTGTTGAGGATCCATTGTCCTATAAACAGGCAATGAATGATGTAGATAAGGACCAATGGGTCAAAGCCATGGACCTTGAAATGGAGTCTATGTACTTCAATTCAGTGTGGGAGCTTGTAGATCTACCTGAAGGGGCAAAACCTATAAGGTGTAAATGGATCTATAAGAGAAAGAGAGATTCAGCTGGGAAGGTATAGACCTTCAAAGCTAGACTTGTAGTAAAAGGGTATACCAAAAGGGAAGGGGTTGACTATGAGGAAACGTTTTCCCCTGTTGTTATGTTAAAGTCTATAAGGATTCTCTTGTCCATCGCCACATTTTATGATTATGAAATATGGCAAATGGATGTCAAGACTGCTTTTCTGAATGACAATCTTAAAGAGAGTATCTTTATATCTCAGCCCGAGGGGTTCATAACCCAAGGTCAAGAGCAAAAAGTTTGCAATCTGAATCGATCCATTTATGGGTTGAAACAATCATCTAGATCTTGGAACATTAGGTTTGATACTGCGATCAAATCATACGGTTTTGACAAACATGTTGATGAATGTGGGATACCTTACTTTATGTGGACGATATCCTCCTCTTTGGGAATGATGTGGGATACCTTACTGACGTTAAAGCTTGGCTAGCAGCCCAATTCCAAATGAAAGATTTAGGAGAGGCACAATATATTATTGGGATTCAAATCATAAGAGATCGTAAGAACAAAACGCTAGCACTGTCTCAAGCAACCTATATCGATAAAATGTTGGTTATATTCGATGCAGAACTTTAAAAAGGATTTATTACCTTTCAGACATGGGGTTCATTTGTCTAAGGAACAGTGTCCTAAGACACCTCAAGAAGTTGAGGATATGAGACGTATTCTTTATATCTCAGTTGTGGGCAGCTTAATGTATACTATGCTCTGCACTAGGCCAGACATTTGTTATGCAGTGGGAATAGTCAGAAGGTATCAGTCCAACCCAGGGTTAGACCACTGGACGACGGTTAAAATTATTCTCAAGTATCTTAAGAGAATGAGAGATTACATGCTTGTGTATGGAGCTAAGGATTTGATCCTTATAGGATACACTGATTCTGATTTCCAAACCAATAAGGATTCTAAAAAGTCTACGTCGGGATCAGTGTTCACCCTGAATTGGAGAGTTGTAGTATGGCATAGCATCAAGAAATGATACATTGCAGACTCTACAATGGAGGTTGAATACGTCGTTGCTTGTGAAGCAAAAAAGAAGCAGCTTGGCTTAGGAAGTTCCTATATGATTTGGAAGTTGTTCCAAACATGAACTTGCCCATCACTCTATATTGTGATAACAGTGGGGCAGTAGCCAATTCTAAAGAACCTCGCAGCCACAAACGAGGGAAACACATAGAGAGGAAGTATCACCTGATACGGGAGATTGTGCAACGAGGGGATCATTGTCACCAAGATCGCTTCGGAACACAACATTTCTGATCCATTTACGAAGACTCTCACGGCTAAAGTGTTTAAGGGTCATCTAGAAAGTCTAGGTATACGAGATATGTACATTAGGTAACCTAGGGCAAGTGGGAGATGTGTAATGGGTATGATGATGCCCTAGTTTATTGTATTTGTATATATACTTTTTATGTAATATACTTGTACATTTTACCGTTTCTAATATTTAAGGATTACTTTATTATGTACATTCCACAAGGACTAGAGTTTTAGTCCAGGTGAGAGTTTGTTGGGTTTTATGTCCTAAAACTCGTAGATAGTAAATATAATCAATTGATTGTCATTAATAAAGTGTTTTGTTATTATAATTTCAATAAATGTTATTGATTATATTATTAGTTTTGTCTTAATAACCTAAATCCAATAAACTAACATCCTAAGCTATTTGACGAGTCTTAAACAGTATGTAGAGACATACGTGGATCAATGTTCAAGATTAGCTTAAAGGGTCTATAGTATAGGGTTAAGGTTGGGTACCTTATCCCGTTAAAACTATGGATACATCTCACTTTGTATTTGATACAAACACATTGATCCAACGCGTTCATGTATGCGACATGCAAGTGAGGGTATCCTATGCAATGAGTTTTCATAAGACTGGACCACGAAATAGTAATCACTAGATGTAACTCCGTTAACTAGTTGGATTTCTATTTCATTAGGATGACCTAGGTGACTTAGTCTTAATCCTGAGTGAATTATGAACTCCTGTTTACGAGGGATTGTCCTTTGATTTGTACGGGTGAGAGTGGTCAAATTACCGACTCAATATGCTTATCATTTTGGGGACAAGACCGAGTGGGGAGCTAGGAACATAATCACACAAGATGGAATTCACTCCTTCCCACCTTTAGGGTAAGTAGATAAGTGCTCCCTTAAATGGTGTCTCCGTGACTTGAACAAAGGGCCCTACCCTTTCTATGGCACGAGAGGGGTTTCTATTTAGTGGTTGGACCATAAACAGGTTGTTCATTAGAGGAGCACTGATATTTAAGGACTAGAAGTAACCCAAGGGTAAAACGGTAATTTGTCCCAACTGGTGTTACGAACACTTGTGAATGACTAACTTACTGGTATTGGTCTATATTCGTGAACACAGAAATATATCTACAGTGAGAAGAGTTTAGCTGTGAGTCTTTAGTGGAGTGTACACACAATTAACGAATATTGATTAATGTGGTTAATGATTTTAGCTAATTAATCTCATATCGTTGTAGCTTCTGATCTATAGGTCCATTAGATCCCTTTCCTAGCTCATAAAGAATAATGAGATTTATTTATATTGGTTGTAATTTGAAATGTTCAAATTTACTTTGGGAATTAATATAATGTATATTGATACATTATAATATAAAGTTTATATTTTAATTAGACTTTATTACATAAATTTAATTTTGGATATGATTCAAAATTAAATTACGAGATAATAAAATATTTGAATGAGTTCAAATATTAGTTTAATGTGAATTAGATTCATATTAAAACTATATGTTAAAATTTAATGTGTATGTGATATATATTAAAACTATAGGTTATAAGAGAAATTTATATTTGAATATGATTCAAATTTTGGATTAAATTAAATATATGATATTTAATTTAGAAATTAATTAATTGGAGAATTAATTAATAGTTTGGTTTAATTTCATTTAATTAAATTTGATTTAATTAAATTAATTAAATTAATTAAATTAAAACTATATGTTATGCGAGAGATATTCATTTAAATATGATTTAAATGAAATATTAATTAAATATGATTAAATTAATTAATTAATTAATATAATTAATTAATTAATTAATATAATTAATTAATTCATTAATATAATTAATTAATTCATTAATATAATTAATTAATTCATTAATATAATTAATTAATTCATTAATATAATTAATTCATTCATTAATATAATTAATTCATTAATATAATTAATTAATTCATTAATATAATTAATTAATTCATTAATATAATTAATTAATTCATTAATATAATTAATTAATTCATTAATATAATTAATTAATTCATTAATATAATTAATTTAATATATAATTAATTAATTAATTTAATATTTATTTATTTAATATTTATTTATTAAATTAATAAGGAACGTGGGTGGTTTTCTCAGGTTCCCATTTATTCTCTCTAACTTCCCTCTACTTCCGACTGAAGAAGAGGGAATTTTTGTGTAACGAATTTTTTTTAGGGGTGAGTTCTACGAATACTGAGTTGCTCTCCCATTCTTCTTAACAAATTTTTCTCTCTAAAGAAAAATTTTCTCAATCCAATTTGGTTCCCACAAACCATTTCAATCATAGAATAGGAAGGTTTCCAAGTGGTGGTGCCCCAAGTTGGTGTTTGGTAGATTTAGAGTCGTCAACGAGAGTAAGTTCTTCTTCTTTGTTTTTCCTTCACAACATGTTTAACATAAAAAATTAGTTTTGTATTTTTTGCCAATGTATTGGTATTTTTAAGGTTCTAATTAAAATTGGGTCTCTGTAATTCTTCCGTTGTAAAGGGTTTTCATCCCTTCAGTCTCTTATGCATCATAGTCTCGACGTTTCATTGCGTCGGGAATTCCTTTTTATATATTTTTTTTAATATTTCATTTCTATTTTTTCCCTAAAATATTTTGCTCAAACATTCACAACGACGTTCGGATTGCTCAAATATTTTCTCAACGTTTTAGATTACTTTAAAACAAATTGAATATAAATTAATAAATTAAGAAATATACAAACACAAATTAAAAGAAAAAGATTTAAAATTAATAATACGAATAAGTTCACAAAATATTAGTAAGTTTAATACTAATAAGTTCACAAAAGTAATGTAGTTCTCATAATACAAGAAAACAGAAACATAACAAAAAGTCTCCCAACAAGAGGTGCATATGCGTCATTCTACACCTTCGGTCCTAAAATGATATAAAAGTAACTAAGCTTAGTACATATATCCATATGTTCACTGTATACTATCATTGCAAAAACTTAAGAATAATAGACACATATATACGTACCGCAGAGCTAGGGATCATGTGGTGGTTCCTGTTGTGCACGAGTTAATTCTTCTATCATCTTTTTCATTGTTTCCACTTGTGAAGCTAACGCTTGGTGATTTCTATCTTGTACTTCAATCCATTCCAAAGCTTCATTAAGTTTAGCTTGTAATTCAATCTCTTTTTCTATGGACTGCGAATAAGATGTCGACGAACTGCTCGTATTCGTCGTTCTGCAGGCCTTCGGCTTGGGTCCCCAACCAAGGCCTTTCGAGTAGCCTGGTCGTCTATCTAACACCTGATCGCATATCTCATCCTTGGAGAGTGACTGACTACCCTCTGAGGTAGGCTGGGATTGGAGTTCCAGCATTTGATTCTGCAACAAATTTAAAAACTATGTTAGGTAACGCAAAAAAATATATAATGAAAGTGGATAATTAATAAGGGCATAACTTACATGCGCATCCTCGGTTGCCTGCGACACGAACATCTCAGCTCGAACGTGTGTTTCTCGGAATAACTCCACGCGATCGACCCACTCTCCTTTTCTCTCAGTGAGCTCGTACTGTCGTTGTAGAAACGACTTGGACCCGCTACTATGATTGTAAGGTTGCTTATGTCTAGCAGCCTTGTTCGTCCGTGATTGCTCCTACATTAAAACAATTATATTGTTTATTTCTTATACATATTAAAACTTGTTATCATAATTAATCATGACAAATACCTGGAATGCACGGCTTATATAGTGGTCGCAGAGGAAGTGTCAATCCTCATGACGTCCAACCAACGCGTTTGGTGGGTTGGCACGAGCCTCCTTCGGGTGCCTGCACTTTTTGAAATGTCTGTGATAGTCGGCCCAGAACTCTTTAAAGGTCGTGCGTATCTGATGCTCAACAAACCTATTCATTGCTTGATCATTGAAATCAAGCACAAACAATCGCTACACATTACAAACATAACAAATTATATTGGTTAAAGTTAGATATGTTTCAAATGAAATCATAAATGTGTAGTGCACTTAATTACCTAGAGGTCGACCTTGACGACCTCAATGTATTCTCTCCCAACATCCGCCCACTTAAGACAGCGGACGGGAAATGTTTTTTGCACGCACACGCCTATCGCCTAGCTGAAGCGAACGGTGTATGGGGAAATAGGCTTCTTCGCTCCAGGGGCGATCGTCATCGGAATGCGCCCAATTATTGCAACGTGGAGCTCTAACTCCAAGAGTCGAGACTGCGCACATCTCTTAGGAGTCGGAGTCGCAGGTTGTTGAGAAGAAGACCATGCTCAATAAATCGATAATAACATATAATGTTAGAAAAAGAACATGAAATAATCGTAAGTTAAAATGAAGAAAATTCTTAGACTCACCCGTATTGTCGCCTACAGACGATGACCCTCCCGCCATGTTATCTAAATCGTCCTCAAACTCGAGGAACATAACGTCCGTCTCAATAAAATTATTACGTCGATATGATGATAACATAATGGTTGTGGACATAGAAAACAAACATTCAATAAGCAAATACGAATACATAGCTAGAATCAAAATATATAAACTAGATAAATATGTGGGTACTACCACCCCTTGAAACCATCTCAAACAGAAGCAAATTCAAAACAAAAAAGGCTACCATAACTGCAGAATAGCCATCCCAAACAGAAATAAATTCAAAATAAAAAAGCTACCATAACTGCAGGATAGCCAAAACAAATCTTAACACACATATTACATTTTCAATTCAAAACATAAAACCCCCTTCAAATTTGAATACAACCATAACCCCCCATTCAAATTTGAATTCAACCATAACCCCCTACAAACCCCCCCTACAAACCCTCCCCCCAATTCAATTTTGAATTTAACTATAAACCCTCCCTTAATTCAATTTTCGATTTAACTATAACCCCCCCCCCCTCCAATTTCAATTTTCATTTCAACTATAAATCCCCCTCCCAATTCAATTTTCAATTTAACTATAACCTCTCCCCCCATTCAATTTTCAATTTAACTATAAACCTTAAACCCTAAACCATTCAAATTTCAATTTAACTATAACCCCCCCCCCCCCCCCCCCAAATTCAATTTTGAAATTAACTATAAATCATAAACCCTAATCCCTTCAAATTTAAATTCAACCACAAATCACACATTCTATACAAAAATACATTTAGCAAAAAAAAATCTATTTCAAAAGAAAATCCTAAAACAATTCTCCTAAAAGAAACCCTAAAACATAAATTTAAACTAAACAAACTTTATCTTTAAACTTACCTAAGGTGACAGACGGCGGCAGAACGGCGGCGAGGGACGGTAACGACGACGGAATGGAAGGTGGCAACGACAATGATGACGGAACGGAAGCCTCGACGTGGTTCTCTCCTCCCTTTCCCCTTTCGGTTTCAGTTCTGTGAAATACATAACTGAATCGTTTATAAAGGGGATTTCCCGACGCAGTCGCGCGACGTTGGAAAATTCCCAAAAAGGCGTTGGGAATACCATTATTCCTGATGCTCATTAAAAGGTTTTCCCGACGTGCCACGGTGCGTCGGGGAAAACCCCTTATTTCCGACGTCGTTCCCGACGCACTCTACACGGCGTCAGGAATAAGGTATTTTTTATATTAATTTGGCCTATTCCCGACGCCATGTTAATAGCTTCGGAAATACACTTATTCCCAACATTCTTTATGCCGACGTCTTTGTTGGCGTCAGGAAAGCTTCGTTTTCTTGTAGTGTATTGACAAGATAGTTTTAAATATTCAATGCAAAACTCCAAGAGAGGCTTACTAGCTTTTAGACATGAAGTTACTTTGTCTAAAGAACAGTGTCTTAAGATACCTCAAGAGGTTGAGGAAATGAGACATATCCCTTATGCAACAGCTGTTGGCAGCTTCATGTATGTGATGTTATGTACTAGACCTGACATCTGTTATGCGGTAGAGATATTAAATAGATATCAATCTAATCTAGGATTAGCTCACTAGACTGCCGTTAAAACTATCCTCAAGTATCTCCGGAGAACGAGGGACTACATGTTTGTGTATGGTTCTAAGGATTTGATTCTTATAGGATACACAGACTCTGATTTTCAAACTGATAGAGATTCTAGGAAATCTAATTCAAGTTCAGTGTTCACTCTTAATGGAGGAGCTGTCGTTTGGAGAAGTATTAAGTAAGGATGCATTGCTGACTCCACCATGGAGGTAGAGTATGTTGCAGCTTGTGAAGCTGCCAAAGAGGCTGTTTGACTTAGGAAATTCTTGATTGATTTGGAAGTAGTTCCAAATATGTCAAAGCCAATTACTCTTTACTATGACAATAGTGGGGCTATGGCTAATTTTAGGGATAGTGCATTGAGGGGACGTGATCATCACACAGATAGCTTCGGCGCACAACATTGTTGGTCCATTTACAAAGCCCTTCACGGCTAAGGTGTTTGAGAGTCACCTAGAGAATCTAGGTCTACGTAACATGCCACATTTAATCTAGGGCAAGTGGAAGATATACTAGGTGCGTATTATATGCCCTAGTTTCTTGTTTTGTGTACTATTATAGTGTTTTAAATTTTATGTTGTACACCCCACTAGCTTTAGGACACGTAGGAGATTGTTGGGGTTGATGCCTAAATCTCGTGGTTTTGTAGTTTGTAATTGTATATATTATACAAACATTTTATTTATCTGATAAAATAAAGCTTTTTATTTTATTTGACATTTAGTTACTTTAACCCACAAAACCAATAAACTAACATCCAAGGTTATCTTCTGCAATCTAAACATGTATATGGAGACAAACAAGTGGATCATGTTTAAGTGATAACCTAAATGGTCTGTAGTAGATGGATAAGGTTGGATACTTTATCCTGGTGACACTACGAATACGACATACTTTATGTTGTTACAATTGTTTTAAACTGCTACAAATGATTTGATCCTAATCATTCATGTTGGGATATTAGAGCGGAGATATTTTATACAAAGAGTTTGTATAAGATCGGACCATAAAATGAATAGTCTCTCTTATTAATACTGTTACTAGTTGAGACTACATTTCACCAGGATGGCCATATGAATGCGATCTTTTGATTTTCATGGGTCAGAGAGCCTATGTCACTGACTTAATATGCCTACCATTTTGAGGATTCGTCTGATTGGAGAATTGAGAACACAACTACACAAGAAGGAATTCACTCATTCTCTATAGATAGAATAAGTAGAGAATTTGCTCTCTTAAGAGCTGATTCAAGGATTTGAACAATGTGGCGTCACACCCTCTCTTGGCCAGAGAGGAGTTCAGTTATAGTGGGACTATAATTATTGTTCATTAGAGAAATCAGTGGTACTTAAGGAGTTAGATGTAACTATAGGGGTAAGATGGTAATTTTTTGTCTAGTTGTACTTACGAGTAATTGTGAAGAGTCATTGTCTTGTTGATTGGTTATATCTAATGGACACAAAAATATATCTACAGTAAGAAGAATGCAATTATTAGTCTTTAGTGGAATGACTGGTAGTTAATGAATAGAGATTAATTTCATTAAAAAGTTTAATTAATTAATCTCATATCATTGAAGCTTCAATCTGTAAATTCATAAGCTCCCCTCGTTAGCTCAATAAGGATAAATGAGAATCAAATTTATTTTAGTTTAATTTGAATTGTTCAAATTGATTAAAGGGAATAAATTGTATGTGATACAATTAATATAAGGGAAACTTTCCTAAATATAACAAACTAGTAAAATATTTACAGTCCGTGTAACAAAGCCCATAAAGTTAGTCAGTTTTAAAATATTACAGGTTTGTCCTTCCATCTTTTTCTCCTCCTTGCGATTTTTCGTCTTCCTCTGTACTCTTCTTTTTTAGCTACAATTTCTTCCATCTTTTCTTCTTTTTTAGATTTGGGTAACCAAATATATTTCTTTCTATCGTCTTTCTTGTTTTTCTCTTTTTTTTTTTTCAGATGCGTGCATGTCTTTCTTCCTCTTTCTTCTTTTTTTTTCATTCACTGCATGCATCGTATAGTCTTTTTTTTTTTCTTTTTTTACGTTTAGATTAGGTAACCAAATCTGAAGGTGTATAAGAATCTTGAAAAAATTGGTTAGGCATTTAAATTAGGATAGCCAGATCTAAACGATCGTGCAGCTAAATCTAAACGATCGTATACCAAATTTTGAAAAAAATATCATTTAGATTTGGAACCCTAAATTTAAACGATCGTATAGCCAAATCTAAAGGATCGTATACCAAATTTTGAAAAACAAAATCGTTTAGATTTGGAACCCCAAGTCTAAATGATCGTCCAGCCAAATCTAAACGATCGTGTAGCCAAATCTAAATGATCGTATACCAAATTTTGAAAAAAAAATCGTTTAGATTTGGAACTCCAAATCTAAACGATCGTGTAGTCAAATATAAACGATCATATAAAAAATTTTGAAAAAAAATGTTTTAGATTTGGGGTAGCCAAATCTAAACAATCGTGTAGCTAAATCTAAACGATTGTGTAACTCAATTAATCAAACGATCGTGTACTAAATCGCGTTACCAAATATATTACGCGCGCATTGTTGACGGGGTATTTTTTGTATTTTACACGTTGGGCCTCTGGGCTTTTTCCATTTTTGAAATTGTTGTATACAGTGTAAATACTTTGCCGTTTTTTTATATTTTTTAAAAGACCCCTTAATATAATGTATTTTATATATTATAATATAAAGTTTTTATGAGAGAAGTTAATATTTGAATAGGATTCAAATAATAATAATCATATGATTAAGATTCATAAATAAACTATAGGTTAAATTAATATGGATTCGATTCATATTAGCACCATAGATCATATGAGTGATCTAAACAATTGGTTATATTATATATGATATAATATAAAGACTATATTATATGAGATATAATATGAATTAAATTTATATTATATTTATATTATATCATATATAATATGAATTAAATTTATATTAATTTTATTTTATTAATATACATATAACTAATATAATAACTCCCATGGGAGTAATTTTAGGTGCAGAAAGAACGAGGGAGTTATTTTGATAACTTCCCTCCATCTCTCTTAAGATAGTTGAGATAAACAGAATCTCTATGCACTCTCTGCTCTCTGCTTTTGGACGAGCTCTTTGCATTCCAAAAAGAAAAAAGAAATCTCTTAAAAAAATTCTCTTACCAAATCATAGAAGCTCACAACTCTCTGTTGATTCTTTCCTTGAGAATAGTGAGGAAGACTTCGTGGTGTTATTGAAAGATTCGAAGAAGAGTTCTTGGAGGTTCTACAAAAGTTAGTTTTTTTCCTCTTTTCCTCTATAGAAGCATACTTAACTTTAGTTTTTGTTTTCTCGAACTGTTTTGGTGTTACAAATTGAATTCCATTTGCACGGCGTTCATACGCTTTTGCTTTGAGAATTCTATTCCTTCATAAAACAATTAAATTCAATACTATGGGAAAGAAGCGGGTCATGTAACGAAGGAAATAAAAAACTAAAACAATCTCTTTTAGGTATTTTTTAGAATTTAAGATTTCAACTAAAGCTTTAGAACCTATTACCAAGATTCTCAGGCAACGGTGACATTTCGTTAACTAGAATTTATGGGATGTCGTTAGAAAAGAAATATGCAAAAGGGTGCAAGAATCCTTAAATTAAAATTAACAAAAGAAATTTATAACCCAAACTTGTTTATGCACAAAATACTAACAAGATATAGTAAAGAGTAAACAAGCATGTCGTATTCCAAAAAAAATCTTGTTTAGGAAACAACAAATCTTTATTAAGAATCAAGAATTCTAACATAGGATGTGAGGATTTTTGTAGGAACAATGCAAAGGGATATTAGGGCATAAAATATAAAAAAGTTTTCTCAATCAAATTTAAGTGGGAATGGAGTTTCTAGCATTTTTTCGACCATAGACCAAATAAATTTATTGCAACCAATTTCAATATACAACTAATTAGTTCAAGAAAAATACTTAACTTTGATTAATGAACATAAAACACATCTGAATTCATACTAAATTCAAAGAAAACACTTTTAACTTAAAGGTTTCCATGAGTTATTTAGAGTTTACATTAAGATTCTAGATTTCAATGTTGTGATATTCAAAGCAAGTAAGAAAAGCCTTTATCTTAAGAATAATTCATTAACTGAAATATAATTGAAAATTAGAGAAAAAAAATCAAAAGACATACTTGAAATCAATTCAACAATTCTCAATCAAACTTACTTAAAAAATCATGCTTAGAGCCATTAAAGATTAAACAAAATTCATGCTATCATGGATGATCAATTCAATTAAACAAGAATTCATACAAATTCAGGATTGAATTAGAAAGCAATTTCGACATGATTCTCAAAAAAGAATTGCTAGAATTTCCATTCACAAAGAAAATACATTAGTTATTCATTGATCCCAAAGTAAATTATTCTAGGAGAAATTGCAACAATGGAGATCTTTCTTAATGGAAATGAGAGAATTTTTATTGATTCTAAGAGAGAATTACAAGAGATTTAGTCCAATTAATGTGTGATTTTAAATAATGAATTGAATGAATGAAGTTTACACTGAAAAATGGCCTAAACAACCAATCTAAGTTGGCTAACAAGCAAATGATGTGTGGCTCACGTGCGCTTATGAACTTCAAAGTTCGTAGCTCTGCAACGCCAAAGAGGGTGTCGCGACATTTTGCTTCCAAGTGATGCTCTTGAGTTTCTTGCACCGTGGAGCTAAGGGCATCGTCAAATCTCTTTTATTTAAAAATTAATTTCAACTTGATCTTTGTTTAATCCGTTTTCGCTCGGAATTGAGTAATTTTCGATGCATTGAACTCCTTAACCTAGAAAACCTGACCCATTTACGAAGCTGTCACATATTATATAACAATTATAATCTAATATGATGCACCATCTTGATTTAACCTATGGTGGTTTTTTAGCTTCCTGACATACTATATGCAATATAAAAAGAATAATTAAACATACACCTCATGCATATATAATTATATAATAATAAAATATAGAAAAAATTGACACTCTAAATAAGAAATAATTAATTTAATATGATTGAATGGTATTAAATTAACTAACGTAAATAAATAAATAAAAAAATTGCATGAACGCTACCAAGCCAGAAAACAGACGGCAAATGCAAGTCGGAGTGCAGCACAGTGCTCGGGAGCGCTGCGCGCTTTGGGTAGGCATCGAAGCGTCGTTCGGCTCTGCGTCAATGCAGTAGCGCTGAGCACAAAATTCACAGAGCACCTATGCTAAAAAGCGTCGTCGTAGCGCCCGTGAATTTTCTCCCGACCACTGCAACAAAGAGCTTCGACATTTTGGCATAGACAGCAACCTTTGTTTCGTTTTTCTTCGATTTCTTCTCTGATCTTCAGCCTCCATCACGACAAACACTTCACCTCAAGCAACACAAACTTATTACAGACTCGATTAATGAACTAATACACAAAACAAACGAATCCTTACAATTGATCAAATTTTAAAAGATAAAAAGAAAACCATAAACCTAAATGACAATTCTTTTAAACATCTATCTCAAAAACAAAAGGTAGTTAAAGATGTTTCCAAATAAACAAGATATAAAATTATAGAAGTCTATCATTATTGTTAAAATTTTGTCATCTACAATAATTTTTTCAATATATATTTCATAAAGATATACTCACCTTTTGTTTTTAGGAAATCAAGTAATTATTGGTTACATTACTAAATTGCACTTCACTGTTAATATTAAAATTTTGATTTGACTATCATTTCAATCTCTTTACTCTTAGCTTTAAGTCAATTTCAATTCATACCTATTAAAGTTTATATTAATTGATTTAAATGTATCAAATAATCTATGCAAACTACCCTTTGTTGACCCATGGGATAACTCGCCCAATATCTCTAATTGTTTACTTACCTCAATTCCTTTAGTACTGTTAATAAACAAAAGTCACAAACCGATCATTCTTATGTAGATGGAATATTTGTCACATATTTCATTAGGGTAACAACTTATAATGTAAATAATAATGTGTAAGGTCTAACAACCAAATTATTATGGATATATATATATAAATTTATAATAACCGAACTTGTAATTCACTCAAATCACATAAACCAAATCAAAAATTCCAAAAACAAAGTTCAAACCATGAAAAATAAAACAATATTCATTTCACCAAATCTATTCACTATAGGGATCGGACACTTCCAATAATAGAAAAAAATCTCAAATTTACAAATTGAGCCATGTGCTTTTATATATAATTTATAGAAAAAAAACATTAGATATGATTTGTTGTTTATTATTTAAATTTTCTACTCATTGGTTTATTAGCATGTATATTAACAGTAAATGTAAGATACTAAATTTATCAGTTAACATACAAGTGACCATATTTACCATGGATTATAAACTAAGGTAAAATTATTCATTTGTTTCATAGAATTTTTTTTATTACAATATCGCCAACAATCTATAATGATTTAATTTGCGTTGTTGCTTAAATATGGATAAACTATTGATACATCATTATTATATTAAAAATAAATATTGAACGAGAGTTGATGTGCTATGAATATAGTATAGTAAAAACTATTAATAATTACACTAGTAGTGTTATAGACTTGCAATTGATTTTGAATTAGTGCACCGTTATTATACTTGGATAATACTTCAAACTACATTTTTGACATTTTGAATATTATGTATTAACAACCAAGTAGGTTTTAGGATTAGAATCTCTCCTCTCTCTAGTTTAAGTATAAAAATAATAATGACTACCAAATACTCATCATGGAGGGGGAAACAGAGCAACATGCACGATTTGTCTATAATTGTGTACCGAACGGAAATTAAAGTTTTGAGGACAATTATCAGCTAAAAGTGGTTTTTTTTTTTTTTTTTTTGGTGGAGACTTTGAGTATCGCCACTCTTTTTTAATTGCAATCCTTAACTTTATTTTATTTATTTGAAAACGTGGTAGGTGGGGTCTCTTACCTACTCCTAATGCGTATGTATATATATATATATATTTGCAAGTTAAAATATCAATTCAATCTATTATTCTCTATATTTTCGTTTGTCAGTTGTTTAATTTTATCTTTCTATTTTCAATTCTATAAAAAAAAAAAATCTGTTTTCAATAAATTTAAAGGATTATTTGAAAAATATAATAAACCGATAAAATATTTACACTACATAGAACAATTTCGAAAATGAAAAAAGTCCACGTCCCATAATGGAAAATACAAAAAATGCCCTAGTCAACACATAATTAATCGACCACACACGCACGTGTAATTCTTCTTCTAAACGATCATGATATGCAATCGTGTACACATGACCATGTAGGAAATGATACACGATGTCTATGCGATTAGGTGTTTTGATTAGGCGTTGAGAAAGCTCCTATGCATTCTTGTAATTGACGACCAAAGTCTTCTTAATAAGAAGGTAATTGACATCATTCTTACATTTGAAAGGCGGTGTTCAGTAAGTTAGCATTCTGACCCTGTGTCACGCCCCGTCCCAAGATCAATTCATGCAACTATGTGGAGGCATGACTGCCTAGACATTCAATGTGAATCTCTCTGCGAGATAGCACGCAGAACGCTTTCCAAGCGGAATACAAACATAACTTAATGGAAGATGAGAACTTATTTTGAAATAAGAAAAGACTTAACTTATTTCGAAAAAGAGTACATCTTTATCAAGTACAAGAGTTTCTTTAAAACTAAAAATATACATGTCTCAAAATCATAAAATTTTAATCATTTTGCATAGGACACTTCATGTTATGCGAACAAACTAAGATACTAATAAGTTGATGTGGCATAATTATGGCACAATAGGCATTTAATTTGGCAAGTTGAACACTGGATATCCTACACTACATTGTGGTGGAGGGGGGAATAAAACAAAACATTTGAAAGGTTAGACAAAACGTCTAGTGAGTGGGATCATTTTTAATAAGCCCGTTTCTGCCATAACGCGTTGCAACTCATTTTGCCAAACCATGCAATAGAAAATAATTGTGTGTTTCAATAATAAAAACTTAAGCTTAAACCAAATCACCTTAATGTGTTAGGCAAATTACATAATTCAAATGAACAAATATTTATAAATCATAGGAAAATCATTTCTTTTCAAAGCATTCATAATAGCTCCTATCGCATAAGCATACACTTTGAATAGTACATCATATAGATCATCTCGCTGAATCACTTTGTATGTTTATTACATCTTTGTACCATTCCTCAGCTCAAACGTTTACAACACTCTTTTGCTAAGTTGAAGTTGTGCGAAGTGATCTCAACGCAACAACAATTCTCCATCAATTCCACCACGCATAATGCGTCTTCCAATGTCAGATCACACATTAAGCAAAGGGTATCGTATACAAGATTACATAGCAAGTGTGAGGCATCATATTCTAGATCACACATCAAGAATATGGCAACTTATCCCAATTCACACAACAAAGATAAGGCATCCCACACTAGAACACATAGTAAGTGTGAGGAATCCACATTGCATAGAGTATCAAAGATCATTTTATCTCAACATTCCAGTTCATTTCAATTTCAAATCATTTTCAACCAAAACTATTTTAAGAATTTGAGAATATAGGGAAAATTATGGAATTCAATAAAGAAATAATTATAAGGATTCAAACACAGTAGAAATTCTTTTAGTTTGAAAACATTTTAAGAAGAAACCACTCAAAATCAAGTATTTTTCTAGCGTAGGCCCTTAACCAAAGTCCCCTTGTACTTTCTCGCAGGTCCTTGTCGAATTCAAGCTCATGGTGAATGACTAAAAATGTTTGAAATTTCTTTAATTCATTCTTAAGTAAACACATGGTAAAAATAGTTCTAAAAATGGTCGGACTTCTATTATTTATAAGCTTCTCAGGTGAGACTTTCCATGTCGAAATGATGGCTTCTACCTGACAGTGAAAATCATCCAACATTAAAACAACACGTGTCACTTGTCACATCTTATCCTGAACTCAGTTAGGTGACAAGGTCAAATCAACTCAGTGATTTTCTTACACAAGGATGACGTCAAATACTTCCAGATAAAGGAAGCTCAAATCGCCTTCTAGTTTAATGCATAGATCCTTCACGTCGCCTATTCTAAATGCGATAAGCAAAATACTTGCAAAGCTTACCAATAGCTAGCTCCCCTTGTACACTATTTCATTGCATAACCCATTCTTGTCGCATGTATTCTTAACATGTTGTTCATAATGCAATGAGCATCTCACAATTACTACCTCTTGATTGGAAGTTTGTCCTCGAAATTCAGTGGTTTATGAGAAGAGTTAAGGATACTTGATCTTTATTTACTTTTCATTCTCCTAAGTAGCTTTCTCAACTCCATGATTGTTCCATAACACCTTGACCATGGGGATAACTTTTGTTTTTAACACTTGTTATTTTCTTTCTAATACACGCAAAGGCTTTTCTTCATATGTCAAGTCTTCCTCTATTTCTAGGGGTTGCTTTTGGAGTATATGTGAGAAATCTGAAACATACTTCCTTAACATAGAAACATAAAAGACATTATGAATTCTAGATAAATTCGTAGGAAACTTCAACTTATAAGCTACTGGTCCCATGGATTTTGGAATCTCATAAGATCCTATATATCTTGGACTCAGCTTTCCTTTCATCCAAATATGATCAAACTTTTCCAATGTGACAATTTAAGGAAAATCTCGTTTCCAACCTCAAATTCTATTACCTTGATCTTGAACTCAGCTTTCCTTTTCTTCCAAATCTGATCATACCTTTTCAAGGTGACAATTTAAGGAAAACCGTGTTTCCAACCTCAAATCTGAATGCCTTGCGATGGCGATCTATATAACTCTTTTTTCTATTACGGACAACTTTTACGTTGTCTCTAATCGCATATACATGTCTTAAAATTATAAAATCTCGATAAAGATGTACTCTTTCTAAAAATCAATGAAGTCTTTTCTTATTTTAAAATAAGTTTTCATCTCATGTTAAGTTGTTGTTGGCATTTTGCTTACTAAGCGTTCTGCGTGCTATCTCCCTGAGAGATTAACATTGAATGTTGAGGCAGTCAAGCCCCCACATGGTTGCATGAATTGATCTTGGGATGGGGCGTGACGAGTTGGTATTAGAGCATAAGCTTTGGAAAACATCTTAGAAGTTAGGATCATGATATAGAGAGTCACATGATGAGTTACAAAAGTCTAAAGTATTGATGTGTTATAGGGAGTTATGGCAGCGCAAGGAAGGTCGAGGCGAGGTAGGCAAGTGACAATTTGTGTTCTCGCTACTAAGAGCACTAATAAAGTGCAAGAATCTGATGAGATATCCATCAATCCTCATGAGCATGTTGGGCAAAACGTGGAAGAGAGTATGACTGCTTTGCTCAAAGATTAACTAACCACTTTATTCCTACAGCTTCCACTGTGGATAAGAGATTTGGCATTGAAAGGTTGAAGATGTTGGGAGCATCAACCTTCGAAGGAACCACTAACCTAGACAATGCAAAGAAATGGTTGAGTTTGATTGAAAAGTGTATTGGGGTGATAGAGTTCCCCGAAGAAAGAAGTAAAGCTAGCAACATTTCTATTGCAATGGAATGTTGAAGATTGGTGGGCTTTTCATACGACAAAGCAGGTGGAATAGGCTATCTCTCGGTGAAAGAGTTTAGAAAATCATTTTAGAATAAGTTCTACCCTCGTTCCTTTTGTGATGTAAAGAGGAATGAATTTATAAGTTTACTACAAGGTGACATGACTATTGCAGAGCACAAAAAGAAGTTCAGAATTGGCTAAGTATGCTAGCCTTTGTGATTGATGAAGCATATAAGTGTAAGTGTTTGAAGATGGTTTGAAAACAGAAATTAGAGCACCAGTAATGACCAGTGCAGATTGGTCAGACTTTGCTAAATTGGTTGAAGCTGTCATGCAAGTTGAAAGATGCTTGGTGGACGAAAAGAAAAACAATGATGCGAATGAAGGCCCATATGGCAAAAACAATAGTAGCATGCAAGGTGGTGAACGTCGCAACGAGCAAAAGCGTTTAGAAAGAAAATTTTAAATATCGTTCTCATATTCCATTTGGAAATAGAAAGAGTTATGGTGGGAATTGCCAGATGCAAAATAAGGGCCAAGGAAGAGGAAATGTTCCAGTTTGGTTAGAGGAAGCCTTTTAAGGAAGATAATCAGCTGGATCAAATTTAAATTCTAGAGGAAGACTTGGTTTTCCAAAAGTTTGCTTCAATTGTGATCAACAAGGTATTCTGTTAAGTATTGTCTTAACTTAGGAGTTCAGAATACCCAAGGAAATGTATCACAATCTGTAAATCAATCTTATCGCCTAAGTGGAGCTGAAGAAGGATCAAGTGGGGTCAACAGACCTAGGAGACCTAAGTGTCAAGGAAATGTTTGCACGATGACCCAGAGTGAGGCAAGGAAAAACCCTCATGTGCTTATTGATTTTTAACTCTCCTATGACTCTTGTGCTTATTGATTTTGGAGCTACGCATATTTTATTTTTATATTGCATGCTAAGTCTCTGAATCATAAGATAGAGCCTTCAGAAGGTGGAATGTTGATTAGCACACCTTCAGCAAGTGTTTATGGTAGAATCAGTATGTAAGGAATGAGAAATAAGATTAGGAAATGTCATAATGAGAGTACATTTGATTTTTTTTGAACTTGGTGAGATGGATATAATCTTGGGAATCAACTTCTTCACCAAGTATCATGCAGTGTTGAATTGCTTTAATAAGGAGGTAGTATTTAAGGGACTAGGAAAATTTGAAGTTTGTAGGCAGGAACAAAGTGGACCTAGAAAGCATATATCAGTGTTTAAAGCAAGGAAGTTGATAAAGAAGAAGCGTGACACCCTATCGCTCACCATGATCAGTATTAGGATGGTGAAAGAGATATGTGGTAGTACGCGATACGCTAAAGCTCATCGTCGAACAGAAGTAATTATGCTGGCCTTGAAGTGTTCACCAAAAAACTCTATAAATAGAAGAGTTTTGAGCAAATTTTAAAGAGATGAATTTGAATTTTGAGCTAAATAAGAGCGGAAGAAATTGTAAGATGTTTTAAGGAGATTTCCTTAGATTTATTCTCGCGTTCAAGGTTGACAAGGAGTTAGCCAAGTGCTTAGACCATAAGCGAACTTTATCTTCCTTGTGAGTGGTTTTAAAATGTTTGAAACTCCAATGACTTTCAACTCATCTTTGTGCTCTTAAGTAATGATGTTTATTTAAATATTGCTAATTGATTTATAAATGAGCATGTTTTGGAAAATGAATTGTGATTTATGCTTTGTTAAATGTTTTTAGTACCCTATGCAATGAATAAAGTCTTACGTTTGCTTTGTGATCTGGCGTGAAATTCCTTACACTTGCTTTGTGATCTGGTGTAAGATGTCTTATACTTGCTGTGTAATACAGTATAACATGTCTTATACTATATGCACTTTACTTGCTTTGAGATTTAGCATTGGAAGACGCGTTATGTGTAATAGTATTAATGGTGTTTGTTATATTCGTTGAGATTACTCTGCACAGCCACAACTCGACAATGAAAATGTTAAAGACGTTTTAGCTAAGGTGATGGGTACATTTTTAAAATTTTGAAAATTATGAGGTATAATTTATGTGAAATGATTTATGCGAGAAAGATGGATTTACACGATATGATTTATGTTGAAATGATTAAGCAAGAAAGATGAATTTCCAAAATGAATCTTGTGAACTAAGCATTGCGGGTCTAATGTTGAAATTTCTTAAGGCAATGAAATGATTTCCAGCTTTAGAACGCATTCTTTTGCGAATCGTATTGTGTTTGCGAAATGAATTTCAAAGTTTATGATTTATGCATTGTATTCCCAGAATCCTATTGTCAAAAGTAGATGTGTTGATGAAAATTCTCACTCACTAGACATTTGTCTTATCTTTCAAATATTTTGTATCCCCCCCCAGGTAGTGAAGGACATCCAGTGTTTGATTTGCCGTCTTAATCATCTGTTGTGCCATAGTTGCATTACTTCCTGTTAGTGACACTCACCAACCATGTTGCATAGCATATAGCTAGATTGGTTGTGCAAGAAGGGGATATTTTGTACTTACTTAATTGTACTTAAACTATTTTATGTAAACCCTTACGTTGTTATGAAGTACTTTCCTTTTAATGTTGTCCCTGAAGGGATGAAAATCCTTTACAGCGGAAGAATTACAGAGACCCAATTTCAATTGGAACCTTAAAAATACCAATACATTGGCAAAAAATACAAAACTAATTTTTTTATGTTAAACATGCTTTGAAGAAAATACAGAAAAGAACTTACTCTCGTTGACGACTCTGAATCTACAAAAAGCCAACTTGGGCACCACCACTTGGAAACCTTCCTATTCTCTGATTGAGATGGTTTGTGGGAACCAAATTGGATTGAGGGAATTTTTTTTAGAGAGAAAAAATTGAGAGAATGCGATGATCCTTTTTTTTTCTGCAAAAAATCACAGAACGTTTCTATGTTTTTGTTACGCAAAGAATTCCCTCTTCTTGGAAGTTAGAGAGAATAAATGGGAACGTGGGAAAACCATCCACGTTCCTTATTAATTCAATAAATAAATATTAAATTAATTAATTAATTTTATTAATTAATTAATTAAATCATATTTAACTAATATTTCCTTTAAATCATATTTAAATGAATATCTCTCGCATGGCCTATAGTTTTAATTTAATTAATTTAATTAATTTATTTAATTTAATTAAATGAAATTAAACTAAACTATTAACTAATTCTCTCATTAATTAATTTCTAAATTAAATATCTTATATTTAATTTAATCCAAAATTTGAATCATATTCAAATATAAATCTCTCATAACCTATTGTTTTAATATGTATCACATATACATTAAATTTTAACATATAGTTTTAATATGAATCTAATTCACATTAAACTAATATTTGAACTCATTTAAATATTTTATTCTCTCGTAATTTAATTTCGAATAATATCCAAAAGTAAATTTATATAATAAAGTCTAATTAAAATATAAACTTTATATTATGATTTATCAATATATATTATATTAATTCCCAAAGTAAATTTGAACATTTCAAATTACAACCAATATAAATAAATCTCATTACTCTTTATGAGCTAGGAAGGGGACCTAATAAACCTATAGATCAGAAGCTACAACAATATGAGATTAATTAGCTAAATTCATTAACCACATTAATCAATATTCGTTAACTGTGTGTACACTCCACTAAAGACTCACAGCTGAACTCTTCTCACTATAAATATATTTCTGTGTCCACAGATATAGACCAATACCAGTAAGTTAGTCCTTCACAAGTGTTCGTAACACCAACTGTGTCAAATTACCATTTTACCCTTGGGTTACTTCTAGTCCTTAAATATCAATGCTCCCCTAATGAACAACCTGTTTGTGGTCCAACCACTAAACAGAAACCCCTCTCGTGCCATAGAAAGGGTAGGGCCCTTTGTTTAAGTCCCGGAGACACCATTTAAGGAAACACTTATCTACTTACCCTAAAGGTGGGAAGGAGTGAATTCCATCTTGTGTGATTATGTTCCCAACTCCCCACTCGATCTTGTCCCCAAAATGATAAGCATATTGAGTCGGCAATTTGACCGCTCTCACCCATACAAATCAAAGGACAATCCCTTGCAAACAGGAGTTCATAATACACTCAGGATTAAGACTAAGTCACCTAGGTCATCCTAATGAAATAGCAATCCAACTAGTTAACGGAGTTATATCTAGTGATTATTATTTCGTGGTCCAATCTTATGCAAACTCATTGCATAGGATACCCTCACTCACATGTCGCATACATGAACGCATTGGATCAATGTGTTTGTATCAAATACAAAGTGAGTCGTATCCATAGTGTTAACAGGATAAGGTACCCAACCTTAACCCTATACTATAGACCCTTTAAGTTGATCTTGAATATTGATCCCCATATGTCTCTACATACTGTTTAAGACTCATCATAGCTTAGGATGTTAGTTTATTTGATTTAGACAAAACTAATAATATAATCAATAACACTTATTGAAATTATAATAATAAAATACTTTATTAATGACGGTCAATTGACTATATTTACTATCTACGAGTTTTAGGACATAAACAAACTTCCACTTGGACTAAAACCACTACTACAAATTTGGGCTTTAACGACGCAAATGTTGCGTTATAAAGACTTTCAACAATACAATTTTTGCGTCATTGAAGCCACTATCAAGAAATGATATTTAACGACACTTTGGAAAACGTGTCATTAAATATGCTTAGATGATACCAAAAATGTGTCATTAATACCTTTACCTTGATGCAATAAATATGTCATCGTTATCTATAACTCGACATCAATATATTGTCATCAATACCCTTACATTGATGGAAATCATGTGTCATCGTTATCTATACCTTGACACTAAGATATTGTCAATAATACTCTTACATTGACGCTTTAAATTTGTCACTGTTACCTATTAGCGACACGAATATATTGTCATTAATACCCTTACATTAACACTTTAAATGTGTTACTTTAATCTGTCACTCGCCACAAATATATTGTCATTAATACTATTACATT
Organism: Cucumis melo; assembly: GCF_025177605.1. Lineage (NCBI taxonomy): Eukaryota > Viridiplantae > Streptophyta > Magnoliopsida > Cucurbitales > Cucurbitaceae > Cucumis > Cucumis melo. Next base: position 16,507,808 of record NC_066863.1, read on the forward strand.
GATAATTTAAATGTGTCACTATCACTCAACACCAATATATTGTCATTAATGCTCTTATAACGACGCTTTAAGTGTGTTACCTTTCAATATAACTCGACACTAATATATTGTCGTTGTAAATGTTTCGTTATACAAAATTGTTGTCAAGAAATGTGCTTTAACGACACTGTTTCTGTTTAATAAAGGCTTATATGTCGACACATGTTTGGTGTCGTTATTCTTCATTTTCGCAACACATATTTTTCTGTCATATATTTCTTCTTTCAAAAAAACTTAAATACTAAATTTTAGCATTACCCACATATGTTTGAAAAGATATTTATATTGATAATAAAAAATATAACTTACATTATCTGTAACGATTTTACAATAATCCAAAAGATAAATTTACTCTAATATTACATGTATGTATGACCTAATCTAATCAAACTGATGCATAAATGAGAACTTGATCGATACCATGGTCCATGGATTCTTGAACTACCTGCAAATTTGAAGAAAATGAACCTTAGCCAACATTCATTACGGAAAATGCATAAGCATAAGCATAAACATTAAGTACATTGTCAAACAAAAATCACCTTCTTAATAAGCAGACTAATAAACTTTTAAAAATAATCGCCCAAAGTTCATAAAACCAAGGTTTTTAATAAAAGATCCATAAGGAATGCAAAAGATTAAAAAAAACACAGACTACATAAGCATAGGCATAAGCATAGTATATAAATGTTGCAAATGTAAATTTCGATTCAATCTTTACAGACCAAGCAATATTCTAGTTTGCATCAAGTTGAAATTTAGCATAAACTTACCCTTAGCTCCCCCCCCCCCCTCCTCCAAAGTAATTACAAAACAACATGATTCCTATAACATATGTCTAAACGGATTGAACAAAATAGCTTTTCAATGTCTACCATAACTGCAGAATAGTCAACACAACAAAGTGTCAAGTTCCTAAATACATGTCAATACGATTCCTAAACATATGTCTAAGCGGATCGTACAAAATAGATTTTCAATGGCTACCACTGCAGGATAGTCAAAGCAACATTCCTAAGTACATGTTAACATGATTCCTAAAATAAAATAGTTAAGTTATGTTAGAAAACATAAAGCACACTTACCTCTTTATTTTACTAAATCCCCACCCCCATATCTTGATTACCCTCTACAGAGGCTTATTCTTTCTTGCAAGTTCAGAAGCCCTAATAATGAATAGCAAACTACGTAAGTTATACAATTATTGTTTCATATGCAATATATTAACTCATTATTTGATCCCTAACGGAGTTCATGATAAATTAAGTTAACATCATTCTCAAAGTTTTAGGACATTAAACCCAACACTTACATCCTTGCAGCAACAGATTATTTCAAGGGTGCTTTCAAGGGTGCTGACTTCATTTTGGAGCTTGGCAACTTCAAGTTTTTGTTGGTCTATGGCCTCTGCTTTCTCACAAGATAAGATCGACAGTTGTTCACACTTAGCATTTATGCTCTAAAGTCTCCTCTTCAGTTCCTTCTTTTCTAAAGATAACTGTGGAACTCTTTCCTAAATAACTTTAGCATCCCCTCGTAGTTGGTCCATCAAAGTTAAAGCTTCCTTGATGACAAATGTCTTCTCATCTAATTGATGAGCTTTATCTGCTGACAACAATTGTACAGGATATGAAGATTGCACATCATTGCATTTGTCTTCCCTCTTAAGGTAACTATTTAGATACTCTTCAAGAGGAGTCAAGCCGTCTGCATGGATCTTCTCAATCCCCGACAGAACCGTTGCTATTTCTGGCCTAAGTCTTGGGATATATTCAAAAGGAGTTCGCATGAACTTATCTTGAATATCCTCCCACATACATAAGGCTGTTTTCTGGAAGAAGTTTGAAATCACCTTTTCACCAGCCCACTGAGAAGGCTTAGGGTTTCTCATAGTTTGTCTGTTAGAAGTGTCTAAAGGCAGTTCAGAAATCTTAAGAGAAACATGTGTCGAGCTGACCTTCTATAAGGGCGCTTTAGGGCAGACATCTCCTTTGGATGGAGGACTCTCAATGACTTTTCCTCCCACTTTCATCATGCCTCGTTGAATCTCTTCGAGAAGAGCAGATGAATCTAAGAATTGTTTGGCTGGTTTAGAGATGGGAGTCTTCGAGGTACCAACTTCCTCAATGGTCAAATCAACTGCATGAGGTCCCATCAAAGATTCATCGCTGCCTAGCTCTATAAGTCCTTCAAGATGATTGTTCAAAGGTGACTGTAGAAGTAAACAATGAATAAATCATTTGAGAAGAAGATGAACAAAAACAAAAATTTAAGAAAGGAAAATGCGCAAACCAGTAGTAGAAAATTAGGGACTCCTAAAGCACTTGAACCCCTTCCGTTGGGATCATCACCAGATAGCTTCGCTTTCTTCAAAGATCTCTTCCAATGACAACCACTTTTGCTACTATCGCTCTCATCTTTATGCTCATTCATCTCCTCCTCAAGAGTAGGAGTCATCGCCTCAACCAAGCGAATTTCTTTACCACCTAGGTTGCTCCATCGGTTCTTGGGTAGTTTGGGTTGTGAAGGGAAAGGAATGGCACTACTCACCAAATGGTGCATGTTATCCTCAAAATATATCACATGCCTCGTGCTCCACCAGTTTGTAAATCGCTACATCACATGCTAGCAAGGCTCTAATGAACGGGCGGGTAAGTATAACTCAAATAAAGTGTTGCGCCCGTACATATTCTCCAGTGATATAATATATTATCTAGTGTGATCGCAGGTGGCATACCCCATATATCATTAGGGATATCCTGATAAAAGACAAATCGTCGCCCAAATCGATACAGATTGTTTGATGTTACAATCCAGGTATTTCCACACCGAGAGGATAAATAGCAGGAATGCATGCTCAAGAAATAAGAAGTTTGCAGAAACGATGAATCATGGGTATCAACTATGCGTTCATGCTTATTCCTATTTTAGAGGCTAGCGTGCCACTGAATCCTTGCACCATTATGGATCAGTTCTCACGCCTCATATTCAGCAAAATAAATAGATGCGCCTTCGCTGGAAAAGTTAACCATCTTGGGACCTCGAACTTTTGTGGGAAGTGGATAATGCGTGCTAAAATGATAGGTTAACCAGCCATGGACGTAATGCATGAAAAAGTGAAAGTCCATGAGTCCTATCAGATTGAAGGCTTTGGTTTTCAAACCTAGCCCATTATATATGTTCGCCAAAACTGGAACTGCAAAACTATAAATAAGGCCAGTAGCCATTAAGCCTGTAGTTCTAAATACTCTAGGAGTAGAAATGATCCTTTCTATGGAAATACGAAGTGGCACAACCAACAAGATAAGAAGGCAGCTAAATATGTTTTATCCTTCAAATGGTACCTAATGTCAAGTTCTGTAAATAACAAGTTCTCCCTAGAGGACCATTCTCGAGCCTGGATCTTCGAACCATCAAGGTTTTGAGTAGATTTGGAGCGCAACGCTTTCTTTTGCTTCCATGTGGTTGGCTTATCATAGCTTTTAGACCCAAGGTAGCAGAATGAAATCCAAGAGCTAATAGTCACTTGGGAGTCATTCTTGAAAGATGTCGTGTGATCATTCCTCTGCATACAAACTATTAAATAATATACCTGAAAAAGATATTGACATGTCGTTGGAAGGTACTTCGTCTTATCTCGAGATGAGGTTAATTCTTTAAAGGAATGGATCATTTCCTCGTAGAAATCTTCCTTAATGGGAAGACCCCTAAAAGACCATAGGTCCCACAAAGAAATGGGTAACTCGTCTGCCATAGTATGAAGTGTATTAGTCGAAGGACACCAAGCTTCATAAAATGCTCAAACAACATCACTATTACGATCATAAGTGTACAAAAAAGTTGTTACGCTGTCATATAAACGAGCACCGTAAAGAAGTCGAGCATTTCGACCTACTACAAGCTCTAGCCACTCCCAATAGCAGTCAATAAAGCAGAACTCTTCAGGGACCTTGGTTACAGCACCCAAATGTGTTTGACCTTCAATTAAACGTTGTCCGAGAGTGAGAGCTGACAATCAGAATTAGGAGCCTCGTTATGGATAGAAGATTGTAAGATCTGTGCATTTTTTCCCTCAAATAAAGGTATCTCCATAGATAATATATCTAGGAAGAATCGAGTTGTCGCCTAGGCATGGCCAATGATCTGCAAAATGGCCAGCCTATGGCTTCTCCACAAGGAGACTAAGTCCATCTTCTCTTGATTGATTTCTATCAGAAAGTATTACGAGGTGTCAGACTGTAGACAAGAATCGTTCTATAAAGAAAACCATCGTTCTACAAAAGAAGATCACCAGAAGCAAGTTAGTACTGATGACATGGTCTTGGAACAAAGAATAGGTGAAAGCAAAGTAGATGAAGCAGGACTTCATGATAGAGTTGCTTCGTTTATCATGAACAAACTTTATACGTCGACGAAATAGTAGGACGTCATGATAGAGTTGCATCGTCTATCATGAATAAATCTCAAAAGTCGAAGAAGCAGCAGGACATCATGATATAGTTGCATCGTCTATCATGAACAAATATCATACATCGACGAAGCAGTAAGGCATCGTGATAGAGTTGCATCGTCTATCATGAACAAATCCCAAACGTTGATGAAGTAGTAGGGCATCATGATAGAGTTGCATCGTCTATCATGAACAAACCCCAAGAAGCAGCAAGGCGTCATAATAAAGTTGCATTGTCTATCATGAAAAAATCTCATACGTCGACAAAGCAATAGGGCATCATGATAGAGTTGCATTGTCTATCATGAACAAACCCCAGACATCGATGAAGCAGTAGGGCATCATGATAGAGTTGCATCGTCTATCATGAACAAGCTTCAAGAAGCAACAAGACGTCATAATAGAGTTACATCGTCTATCATGAACAAATCCCAAACGTCGACGAATTAGTAGTAGGGCGTCATGATAGAGTTGTATCGTCTATCATGAACAAACTTCAGATGTTCACCAAGCAGTATGGCATCATAATAGAGTTGTATCGTCTATCATGAACAAACCCTAAAAGCTGATAGTCAAATAAGCAGGATGTCGAGGAGACTATAACCTCATATATGCTTGTATGGGACCTTCAAAGGCTTGCACAAAAAAAAAGGCCTTAACCTTTGGTAAAGCTTCAAGTTGGTGCAACAAATTAACAGCTACTAAACCTGAAAATAAAAAAAAATTAAGTTAAAAGTAAAAAAAATGAAAAAAAAAAACGAGAAGGAGAAGAGAAATTTGTTTTTTCTCATACCTTTGTTCTACTTGATGAGGAAATAATGATAAGATATGGGTCTATAGATAAGACTAACAAATCCAATTCCTAAGAGGATTTGGAATGATTTTAAATTTTTAAATATTAAAATTGAATTATAATCTCGGATTTCACTTTTGAGATATTTAAACATTTTTTATTTTTTTATTTTTTAAATAAAATTAAAATTCAATTATCTTATATTATTTTATTTTGGAAACCTCATCTTTGTCTCAAATAAAAATATGGTTCCAAATTTTATTAAAAAAAATCATCGAATTTAAATTTTTATCCTCAAATCAATGTAAGTTGAGGATAAAACCTTAAACTTTTCTCAAATTAAGGATTGGTCATATTCCAACCCTTATTTCAAATTTAAATCAAACTCATGTGCTAAATTCATAGTTTGATTAATTTGATATGTCAGATTGAGCAAAAAAAAAAGCTTGTATTTGGACTTCAAATTTATCTTTCCGAGATTCACCCACCCATACATGTGCATAAATCTCGAAATGGGCATTTGTTGAATAAGAAATTTTGGAATCAGTCATAAATTGTCACATCATTTACTAAAATAATTGTATTTGAGATTAAGTAAAAATTGGCATGTGTCCTAAATTAAATTTAAAGACAAATTTGACAATTCTAATAATGTCACCTATCTGACAATTGGATCAAATTAATTATTTTGGTTCAATTAAATATTATTTACTTAGGCTAAAATTTAATTTAGCCCAAAAATAAGCTTAATTTAGTCTAAAGTTAAATATGACCCAAATCCATGTGATTGAGCCCATGGGTCTGGTCCATGAACCAACTAGGCCCAAATCCATAAAAGCCCACCAGGAAACTCTATAAATAGAAGAGTTCTCTTCATTTGTGAGAGTGAAAAATTTTTTATTCCAAAAGGTTTAGACAGAATTCTTTCAAGAGTTAGAAGACTCCCTAACTTCTGAAGTCGACCGCCCTTGAAGATTGAAACTCCCTTGAAGATACAAGTCAACTTCAAGAACATCTTGTGCTTTGCTTCCTCAAATCAAGCGTAAACATCCAGCCGAGAGAGAATCAGAGGATCAAATTCTAGGGATTGAACCGCATCGCATCAAATCAACATAAATATAATATCAACACAAGTTTAACTTCACGAACCAAAATCCTCCGGAAATCTCGTGTAAACAATACCAAATATAAACAACTGTGTATCAAATCTAAACAACCATGTACCAAAAAAATCTTAAAAAAAAATCGTTGAGATTTGGTTATCCAAATTTAAATGATCAAATGTAAACGATCGTATACCAAAAAGTTTTGAAAAAAATCGTTTCGATTTGGCTACCCTAATATAAATGATCGTGTACTAAAAAATCTTGAAAAAAATCGTTGAGATTTGACAACTCAAATTAAAATGATTAAATATAAACGATCGTGTATCAAAAATAGTCAAATCCAAACAATTGTGTAGCAAATAATCTTGAAAAAATTATCAAATTTAAAAGATCAAATCTAAACGAACGTGTCTTAAAGAATAGTCAAATATAAACGATCGTGTACCAAATATATTAAGTGTACTGGATGTCAATTAATTACGGGGCATTTTTTATATTTTTCATTGTGGGTCTGTGAGTTTTTTCCATTTTCGAAATTATTCTATACGGTATAAATATTTTGCCGCTTTATTATATTTTTTAAAAAAAACCCAAGAAAAACATAATCAAATGAGCATCCAACACTCCTTTGCCAATTTAGCTGTACTCAATAATAACTTTATATATTTTTATATATAATTGATAATAACGTTTGATTTGAGATGATTGGGAAATTAAAGTTAAATGAATAAGACAAATAAATAAAGTTAGGAATAGATGGGTTCAACAACTCTAATTGATTTGCTTGCTAGCTCATTTATATTTTATTAATTAATTAGTTTATTCTCTTGTATTATAATACTGTTTCAAATTATTACATTTATAATTGATTAAATTCAAGTTCAGTTTTAATTTAAGTAACACGTTTAATAAGAGATGTAAATTAGAATTGGATTACACAGTATTAAATATCATGTGGAATAGCATTTTATGATAGGTGACAAAGCCATATAAGAATTGAAAATTAGTTTGGATTTTTTAAATTTTGCACCTGTATTGAAATTTTCACTTTTTCATTTTAATACTTTTCATATTCCCATTTTACCTCCAAATTTCCATGCTCCTCACACACACTCATCACGCTCAAACCCTAACTATCTCTCTCACTCTCACTTTCATATTCATAAATAGAAACAGATAGAGAAAAACGAAGAGAGTTTGATGACTGAACGACGTCGGCGGCAAGTAGAGTGGTGGTTGATGATAAATAAAGCGGTGGTGAATGACGGAGATAACAAGTTGGCAGCGTTTGTTTTTTTTCCTTTTTTTTCTAAAGGGAAAAATATTTTTCAGCTGGCGACATGAAAGAGATATGGTGTGGGGGGTTGCAGTATATATATCATATTGCAATCATAATAAATATGAAATGAAAATTAGATAGCCTATTCAGTATTCACACATCAATCAAATTTCAATACATTTTAATGATTTGGAGTAATGGAGCACAATGAATCATATTGCAAAAATGCTAATTATATAGCAACCATACAACAATTGTATGAAAATCAAAGTCCAATCACATATGACAATCTAATGATAGTCAAAAGATAATCAGAAACTCCGCTTAATAATTAACAAACCTAAAAGCAAACTTTCAATTTCCATCTCTTATTTTCCTTCACAAGCCGGATCCTACTACCCGGTTATTCTAAGTCCAAGAATAGCAGGTCAGCATTAGTGATGCCCCAAGTTTGTGTTCATGAGGAGATTACTAGGAATAGGAAGCTACGAATGTATATGATCTTCTTTTAAGTGCTAATTTCATTTAATTAGGGTAATTGATGCATGTTAGTTATTCAATAGCTTAGTTGCAATTAAAATAGATTCTGTTTTTTTTTCTTTTTTTGTGCATGTCCCCTATTCCATCATCATAGATTCCTAATTTCATTTAATTAGGGTAAAATATATTGATGCATGTTAATCATATGACAACCAGATGGTGATTAGAAACTCCAACAAGAAAAGTAAGGTAAAATATATATGACAATAAGAATAATGAGATGTCAATTGAACTAGGCTCATGTTGGCAAAATTTGAGAATAGAAAAATATAAAAAAAAAAAAACATAACAAAAGTATAAATTTAAAACTTTTTAGTTTTCATTCCTTTATTTTACTTGGATTGGGTTGTAGATTTTTCTTTTTGGGTCATGAACAATGAATTTATTTAAAATTTTCAAAATTAAATAAAGGATTATATTGAATAGCAATTTTAGAAATAATAATTAAGCGAAATATTATAGAAAAAATTATGGTAAAGTCTACGAGTGATTAACCAATATTTGCAAGATGGTCTATTAATGATAAACTTCTATTATTAATCTTGACAAATTTTGTAATATTTATAATTTTTTAAAAGTATTATTATATATACTAATATTTTGAATCTAATTGTTATATTTACAATTATGATAATTCACTTACAAAATTGATAATTTAGTTGTAAATATAAACAAGGTAGATTAAGCATTAGACCAAAGTAATCTAGAAGCTTAAGATTCACGTTCTACAATAATTATATTGTGTTTTAAATTTTGAGAATTTGCACAAGGTAGCAAAAAATTAATTTTAAAAAAATTGAACTTGTTTCATCCCTCTATTTCTTCCTCTTTCAGTACCAACAGAACGATCAGAAATGACAGGCTACAGAGGCCCCGTCGGGTATTGATGCTGAAGACTTCCACAGATTGAGAAAAGTCACGGCGGAAGAGGCGAGGGAGCTATCGGGAGAAGGCACCGGAAAAGTCACGACGGAATATGAAGTGAATTGTGAACTCAACTATTAGGCGTGGTGAATGCGGGGATATTTAACTAATTAGGTGTAATGCGAGGGAAATTAACGTGTGAGACGATACAAAGCATTTACTGGCTGTAGAACTAAGGCGAGCAACCTTTTAGTGCTTTCGCCATACTTCACATTTCGGGATCTAGATACTTAAAGTTAAGAGATAATTTGTATCTAAACTTTCTACTGAATTACAAGCCCTAAATAATTAAGGCGAACAACCTTTCAGTGTTTTCGCCGCACGCACTCGCATTTCTAATATGTATGATAAGGATAAGTTTGGCAACAACATTGCGTTGCTAGAATCTACTCGCCACTTGTTTATCTAAGTCAGGACATCACGTGATAAGTGACAATAGTCAACACTTTGTCTTTTCTTTTAAGACAAAGAATTGATGACCATATTTAACTTAACAAGACAAATAACGAAAACATCCCGATGCTCTAATATTAATTACGCCTTACATGCTTCATATAATCAATTATATGTAAAGTAGAAGGCGAGATAAAGAGATGGGAGAATGAAAATTGAAATGTATTAATATTATAATTAAAACTTTAGGCCTCACGGTCATGGAGTAGTCATTACAACTTAATAAATATAAAATGTGGTACAAAGAAATGAGGCAAGTCGCGGAGTATGATTTCTCATACTCGTTGTCTCTGATTGTTGTCTTTTACACTAAGGGAAAGCGGTATTGGAATCTCTCTCTCTCTATTCTAGACTCTCACCTAAGACAAAAAAAAAATGATGGAAGAATGAAGCTCGCTCTCCATGAATGCATTTTTGCAAATGAAGAAGATGTCGCTATTTACAGGCTAGGTGTGATGTGACAAAACATTATGGTCTACATTTAATTCTCTGATAAAGTAGTTTATGTGCCACAGATGTCTTTTTCGTCCTTTCTGACATGCACGCCAACCATCCTTGTTTGCTAGTGCCTTAGAAGGTCTAGCTTTGCTCTGCTTGTCACCTTGTTGATCACGTTGTCTCCTCACCTGACGTTTCATCACCAAGCTATTTTTCTTCTTTTCTCTTGAAATCCTGCATAAACACATGCAAAACAAGATAAACAAGGATAAAGCTCTTTTGTAACTTGTAACGCGCAACTTAATCAATTTCTCTATTTTTCTATGCGTTTTCTTCCTAATTTTTGCGTCAAGACTTCATTATTCTACCTAAAAGGCTACAATGATTTGTATTTTTACATGTTATCAATTAAGAAGAAAGGAGAATTATATTATTACTCGAAATGTGAATAATATTTTGTTAATATTCTTACAATTCTTTGAAAACTCTTTACTTGTTTCTATTAGTGACGATTAAATATAGCAAAAAACGTCTACACTAAATGAAATAATTGTGACATTAAGTTCATATTTTGTAGTTGGTATGAATCATGTCATGGAAATCAAATATTTAAATAGTGAATAGATATGAATCGATATATTGAAAACAATCGATACAATAGCAAATATATATCAATCAATATCAAATAGAAATTATAATTAGAAGTGTCAAAGAATAGAAGCTAAACTAGACGATAATCAGAAGAAAATCAAAGGATATAAAAATTACTACAACAAAAAAAAGTAATCAGATAACAATCAAAAGGTAACCAATGTCTATCACATAAGGCAAACTAAAATTGAAACAAAAAAAATGTAATCATATGACAATCAAAAGTTAATCAAATGACTATATGAGAAGGCTAACTAAAATTGGAAAAAAGAGTGGAAATAGTTAGGTGACAATCAAATGGTAATTCAATGTTTTTCTCAAAAGCCTAACTAAATTGCAAAAAAAAAAAAAAAAAAAAAAAAAGTAGAAGGCAATCAAATGGCTATATCCGAAGGCTAACTAAAATTGAAACAAAGTAGAAGGTAATCATACGACAATGGCTATTAGAAAAATGCTCTTTCTTGACGGTTGTATTTTCAATTACTTGAGGTTTTTGAAAAAACTGTCAAAAAAATGGTGATTTAAGCGGAAAAACCGTCAAGAATTTTTATGAATAGATAGAAGATAGTCAATTTTCAGCTTTCTTGACATTTTTAAAATGTCAAGTAATATACATTTTTCCTTGACGTTTTAAAAATGTCAAGTATTATGTATTAAATTCTTTACGATTTTAAAACGTCAAAAATTTTTATAAATTTGTCATTCTTGACGTTTTTTAAACGTCAAATGATATGTACTTATCATTGACGTTTTAAAAACGTCAAGTAATATCAATTAAATTTTTGATGTTTTAAAAGGTAAAAATCTTTTATGAAAAGGCGGAAGGGAGTTGTTTTTCAAATTTCTTGACGTTTTGAAAAGATTTACTAAATAATTGAAAAAATATAATATTAAATTTTTCATTAATTAAAAAAAAATTAAAAAAGCCCTAAATTTTGAAATCTCTTCGTCGTGCGCGTGACTAAATCTCTTCGTCTTCCTTGTTACGTTCGTCGTCGTCCTAAATATCTGTCGTCGTTTCTGTTTTCATTTCCACCGTCACCCTAAATCTCTCGCATGAAAACCCAGTCGTCTCCTTCCCAGATTTCGTCTTCTAAAACTCAATCCTCTATCGTTGCCGTCGGTTCTTTTTGAAAAATTGTGTAACTCCATCAATTGATAATATTAAAAAGAGTAAATGGGTAGTGATTCATTCACACACTTGTCTTCATTACAAAAAATTTCCCCTTGCTTATGCGTTGTGTTTACTGAAACCGTATCCTCTTTTAAGTGATTTTAATAATATTTCTTTATTTTTTTCTCGGATTAAAAAAAAAAAAAGTTGGTTCCAAAAGTTTTAGATTAGTATAGAAAATGATAATGGTAATTCGTGTTTTTTTAGAAAAAGCTTTTTGTTCCTGTTAGAGTGCTGTTTTATGTTTCAAAAACATAGAATTATATATAAAATAAATATTTCGATTGAAAAAGATATCTAAAAAAGTTGGGTAATGTACACATTTTTTTCTTAAATAACTAACAACACTATTAACACTATCAAGGTATCTCTTGTCTGTTATTAACTAAGTTTGGTTCTTCTTTCTACTTTCTTTTTCAATTTTATAAACAATGAAATGACTTTGAAATTATGAGATTTAAATTGTGTCAGATAGTTAGATAGTGAACATTTGTTTATAGTCGCAATGTTATGCATGGTAAATAGACCCTTACAAGTTAACTTATACATGTACAGAGATCTTATTTGAATTTTTACAAGTCATGTTGGTAGAATCTGATGTGTATCACAGTTATGTCACTGCTAATGCTACAAAATGTTCATCTTCTTCTTATTTCTTTTTTCTCTCTCTTATCTTTGTGGTTTTGCACCTACAAATGATTAACAATTTCAATTCTGTCATTTTGACATGTCACGAGCCCTTCCTATCACTCATCAACTTTCCAAATCTTTTACTTTTGCCTAAAATATTAAACATAGAAAAATGGTGAGTATATAAAATTGTACCAATAAGGGATCCACTGGTAGTCAATAAAAGTGTAAAGTTCATCTCAATTCTGCCTCTTTTATATAAAAAATCATGTTGAAATTCTTCATGGCAATGCTAAACTATGATAATTGGGCTAATTATCAATCCATTCTTTAAAGGGTAATTGGGCTAATTATCACTCCATTCTTTAAAGGGGGAGTTTGGTGGTTCAGAATCATATTCCTGAAAATTATAAATGTGTTTGTGTTTGGAGGGCAGGATTTGGGAATCTAGATTTCTAGCTAATCTGTTTTGTTTATTTTAGTTTTTTTAACTATACTTCCTAAATTTATCCTAGCTAATATGTTTTGTTTACTTCAGTTTTTTTTTAACTATACTTTCTAAATTTATCCTGTATCACAATTTTAAATAACTTTTTTCATAGTTAGTACTTCTAATTCAATTTCTTAACTCTATTGATTTTTCATGACAATAATGTAAAAATGAAAATTTTTAATATTCAATAACAATAATTTTGATTACACTTGCATTAATATGAATGATCTAATTATGAATATTACAAACTGTTCATAAAAAATAATAAGTCGATGGTGTTTACAAAAGTTTCAATTAAGCAACAGTAAAAGGGTTTAATAGGTTTCAAAATAAGCATGTAAAGACTCAACTCCTTATACTAAGGCGAGATCATTACTAATTAAAAGATAAATAAAATTTCTTAAATTAATAATAAAAAATAAAACAAAACCTCAAATTTCTCATTAAAAATCATAAACAAATGTATGTAGAAATAAATTTAAATAAAATTCTAGCTCGGACCTTGTCTGGTTTTAAAAGGAGAAAGTTAATAAAAACAAATACATAAATACTGAATCCAAACAAATAACCTAAGGCGGAAGCAAAAAAATCATTTAGATTGGAGTAGCCAAATAAAAACAAATACATAAAGCAAAAGTATTTCAAAAAAATAAAAGATCGTGTATAAAAAATCTTCAAAAAAATCATTTAAATTGGAGTAGCCAAATGTAAACGATCATATATAAAAAATCTTGAAAAAAAATAATTTAGATTAAAGTAGCCAAATGTAAACGATCGTGTAAAAAAAGTAAAAGATCGTGTATAAAGAATATTGAAAAAGATCATTTACATTGGAGTAGCCAAATGCAAACGATCGTGTAAAAATAAATAAATTATCGTTTAGAGAAATCTAAACGATCGTGTACCAAAAGAATTAAAAAAAATCGTGTACCAAATTTTGAAAAAAAATCGTTTAGATTTGGGACCAAATCTAAACGATCAAATCTACACGATCATGTAACCAAATTTAAACGTAACCAAATTAAACGATCGTGTAATAAAATTAAACGATAGAATTAGAAAAATAAATTGTAGTCATATCTAAACGATCGCATACCGAACAATAACCAAAACTAAATGATCGTAAATATATTACGCGCGCGTTGTTGTCGACATGGTTGACGGAACATTTTTGGTATTTTACATGGTGGGCCTCTGGGCTTTATCTGTTTTCAGAATTGTTCTATACAGTGTAAATACTTTGTCACTTTGTTATACTTTTGAAAAGACCCCTATATTTAATTTAATTCAATTTTAAATCATATTCAAATTTAAATTTCTCTTATATCCTATCGTTTTAATGTTATTAATATAAACATTAACCTATGGTTTTAATATGAATCTAATTCACATTAAATTAATATTTGAATTCATTCAAATATTTTATTCTCTTATAAATTAATTTTGTAACAACCCAACTCCTTATACTAAGCCGAAGTTATTACTAAAGGTAAAACACATGATTTAAGCCATAAAGTTTAGTCAAAACAAAAAAAAAAACCTCAGAATTTTATTTATAAAACCAAATCAAGGAAATATGCAAAATGTAAATGATGTTAAAATCCTACTCGAGCCCTATCTACTTTTAAAGAAATGAAATAGTAAATAAGGAAGAAAATAAAACTCAAGTATAAAATGTCTAAAACGGGGTAAGCGGAAGCAGAAATCTCTATGGCTCGCCACGGTCACTTCTGGTCGCTCGCCAGCTTGCCCTTGCCCCTACCTCGTGCAACACGCGCCCCTGTAGGGGCAAGCTGGTCCTTGGTAATTCCCGAGGGATTACTTAAGACGCTCGGGCTGTGAGCAGTCGCGTTGGATCGCTCACGTCATGTCTGTGTCAATGTCAATATCAGACTGGTAATCCCGTTAGACTACGCAGTCATAAGTGGGAGCGACCCCGTCGGGTCTCTCCATCATGTCTGTGTCATAAAGGTGGTGATCCCGAAGGACACCCATGTGGGTACGACTCTAATAAGGAGCTAACATACACCCTAACCATAGCATACATATACATAACATCATCATGTAATCATATCACATCTCATCACTACAACCAAACATAAAGTCATAATCAGCCGTCACACATTAACCCTGTCATCATAATAAGTCACATCATGCCCTCATTAATTATACTATCGTTATGCAATGTAGTCCTCAAGTGCATAACTAGGAATGCATTCAATCTCATGATTCTAGTCGTAGGGCTAGTAGTAGAAATCTCTTACCTGGAGATTTGGTTGACGAGTCCTAATAGTAAGAAAAAGATGTACTTTCCAAGCAGCGGGGCCCTAAATGATTAAAAACAACAATTAAAACCTAACCTTCATGGAACAGAGGTCCAAGAGTCGCTTGAAGCAACTTACCCCAAAATCAAGGTTGCGCTAACTCCCTTTAAGTCGCGAAATCCCACGCTCCAACACCAATTTGTCCAACCGGCCCCTTTCAGAAAAATAATTTAATTTAATCCAAAAATTAAATTATTTAAAACTAAAATTTCTCTTCGTTGGGTATGCCAAAATCCAACTAACTTATCAAAACTTACCAAGGAAACGTGGGGAAAGACCAAAAATTAGATGGCTAAAAAGGCTTGGCGGCTCGGCTGGAAAGCAGGGACCGGCTCGGCTTGGGCCCAGGCGCGGCTCGGCTCGACACAAGTGCTGCGCGCGTGCGGCTCGGCTTGCGACAGAAGGGAGGCGCGGCTCGGCTAGCGGATGGGCGCAGCTCGGCTTGCAACCGAAGGGAGGCGCGGCTGGACTAGGGGCTTAGGCGCGGCTCGACTTCGCGGCTTCAACCGACGGCACTCGGTTTCAGTGGCCGACGTTTGGCTCCCACGAGCGGTCGCGGCTGGGCGACGGCAGGTTTCGAGGCGAAAGGGTACGCGGAACGGGTCGGTGGAGCGACGCGGGTTGAATCGGGCGGATGGCTGTGCGGGTCGGATCGAGGCAGAGCGTCGCGGGTTGAATCGGGCGTATGGCTACGGCTTGGCTGAACGGCTGACGCTTCGCGACTCCCGACTCGACGTGGCGGCGCGGAACGGACAAAGAACCGGCTCGGGATTGCGGCTGGGCTCCCGACGAATCGGCTGGAATCCGGCGGCGAGGGCGGCGGCGCGGCAGAGCTAAGGTCGGCGGCGGCTAGGGTTTTCAACAATTTCTTCCCTTTTTTTTTCTTCCAAAATTTCTCTAGGTTTCTCTCTCTTGTTTTCTTTTCCAAAAAGAAAATTTATTTTTGGTACACGGGTCCCAATGCTTATTTAAACCCACTTACTCTACCTTCTCTCTCTTTCCCAAATCTCATTAAATCCCCCCTTTTTCTCTCTTTTTTTTTTGAAAAAGAATCTTTCTTTCTTTTCCCTAATTAAATCCTCACCTCTCTCTCCTTAACCAACCAATTTTAATTTTTAACAACAAAACTTCACCAATTTATTTCCAAATAAAACAATTAAAATCCAACCAAATAAAAAAAACTCCCAACCTTAATTAATCACAAATCAAAATGATAGAGTTCCTCAAATAACTTCGGATTTTTCCGTAACCACACTTAAATAATAATAAATGGAAATCAAATTTGTTGGGGCGTTACAAATTTTGAATCATATCCAAAATTAATTTTATATAATAAAGTTTAATCAAAATATAAACTTTATATTATAATGTTTTTTTATATTATATTGATTCCCAAAGTAAATTTAAACATTTCAAATTACAACCAATATATATTAACATCATTATCCTTTACGAGCTAGGAAGGTGACCTAGTAGACCTATAAATCAGAAGCTACAATGATATGACATTAATTGGCTAAACTCATTAATTACATTAATTAATATTCAAAAATTGTGTCTAAACTCCACTAAAGACTCACAATTGAGCTCTTCTCACTAAAGATATATTTTTGTGTCCACGATTATAGACCAATATCAGTAAGTCAGTCCTTCACAAGTGTTCGTAACACCGCTGGATAAAATGTTTTACCCCTGAGTTACTTCTAGTCCTCAAATACCAGTGCTCCCTAATGAACAACATGTTTATGGTCCAACCAATAAACAGAAACCCCTCTCATGTCATATAGAGGGTAATACCCTTTGTTTAAATCTCGGAGACACCAATTAAGGGAACACTCATCTACTTACCCTAAAGTCAGGAAGGAGTGAATTCCACACTGTGTGATTATGTTTCCAACTCTCTACTCGGTCTTGTCTTGAAAATGATAAGCATATTGAGTAGGCACTCTGATCATTTTTACCCGTATAAATCAAAGGACTGTTGGAATTTATGTCCTAAAACTCGTACTTTGTTATTTTATTCAATAAAATTTATTATTGAATGTTTATAATCTTAAACCAATAAATTAAGGTCCTGAGGCTATTTTACTAAGTTTATCAATGCACTTGAACTTTATGTAGAGACATAAACATGGATTAAGTTCAAGTTAATAGCCCAAATAGTCTATAGTGTATGAATAAGATTGGGCACCTTATTCTGGAAAAACACTATGGATGCGGTCCGCTCCGTAGTTAGTACAAACGATGTAATCCTAAATCGTTCATGTAGAGACATGAGAGCTGGGGCGCCCTATGTAAATGGTTTGCATAAGACTGAAACCAGGAAATAGTCACTTTTAGTTATAACGTCGTAAACTATAAACTGACTATTTTATTTTTAAATGACCTAGGTAACTTGATCTTAATCCTGAGCTAACTATGAACTTCTGTTCATTCGGTAGTATCTTTAGATCTGCATAGGTGAGGGTAGCTCATCATCGCTGGCCCAATAAGTCTCCCATTTCAAGGATAAGACCGAGTGGATAGCTAGGGACATAGAGTGCAAGACGAAATTCACTCACCCACTTCTGGGATAGTAGATAGGTTGTTCCCTTAAGGACTGAATCCAAATCTTGGCCCGAGAATGATTCAGGTTTATAGGTTGGACCTTAAACCGATTGTTCAATAGTGGATCAATGGGTCTTAAGGAGCAAGATGTAATCTCGGGGTAAAACGGTATTTTGGCCCAGCCAAGATTACGAACAACCTGTGAAGGATCAACTTACTCCATGGTTATATCAGGTGGACAGAAATATATCTATAGTGAGGGGGAGTGAAACTAAGAGTCTTTAGTGGAATGACTCTTTAGTTAACAAATGTTGATTAAGCTTGGTCTAAAAGAGTTTAGCCAATTAATCTCAAATCGTTGGTGCCCATGGTCTATAGGTCCATTAGGTTCCCCTACTAGCTCATATGCATTCAAATAAGAACAATATGTTGGAATAACTCGAATTGTTCGAATTAGGTAAAGAGAGAGAAACCGACCATAATATATGATATAAGTTGGTAAATATAAACTTTAAGCTTTATGTTTAAATATGATTTAATTATGAATATGGATTCATATTTAGAAGCTTGGAAAGTTTTGAAACGGTCAAAGTTGAAAAACAAAACTTTGACAGGATTTATATTCAAATATGATTTGAATTTTAGAAAAATGAATGCAAATTCATACTTCAAGAGGTTGAAATTAGTCAAGACGGATAAAATAGCAAAAAGTCAAAAAAGTTGACTTTTGACTAAGAAAAATCAAAGTTTGACTTTGACTTAATTGGTCAAATGACCAAATTGTCCTTTGACTAATATATTTTATTATTAAATGTTAGTGGTAAATGTGACAGCTTGTAATGAACTTATAAGCCACTAATTCCATTAAGGGTTAATGGATTAATTAGGTGTTGAGATTACATAAAAGAAAATTGCATGTATTTTGCATGTAATTTTCTATATAAACTTCCATTTACAAAAAGAGAGGAGGATGAAGAAAATCTCATAGAAATCTCTAAATGCTACACCTTCCTTCATCCATCTCTCTAAGTTTTCCTTCATAAAAATGAGTCCCACAACTCAGTTCTTAGTCTTGAGATTAGTAGGTCAACATAGTGGTTGTTCTTTGTTCGTGATCTTCAAGCAAGAAGAAGTTTTGGAACGAAGAAGAAGATAAGAACTACAAAGGTAAGCTCATCGTTTACCTTCTCTATTCTTTGTTTAGGCCTATCGTTTAGATGCAGCGTGTTAATTTCTAAATCGTTTAAATGCATATAGAGTAAAGCATGATCCTAGTCTTCCGCTGCTGCATATTACTTTGATGTTTTTTTTTTTCTATCAAGGACAATCCCTCACAAACAAAAGTTCATAATACATTTAGAATTAAGACTAAGTTACCTAGATCATCCTAATGAAATAGAAACCTAACAAGTTAACAAAGTTACATCTAGTGGTTCCTATTTTATGGTCCGATCTTATGTAAACTCATTGCATAGAATACCCTTACTCGCATGTCACCTACCTGAATGTGTTTGATCATTATGTTTGTATCAAATACAAAGTGAGTTGTATCCATAGTGCTAGGATAAGGTAACCAACCTTATCCCTATACTATAGACCGTTTAAGTTATATCTCGAACATTGATCTCCATATGTCTCTACATACTGTTCAAAACTCCTCAAACAACTTAGGATGTTAATTTATTGGATTTAGGTTATTAAGACAAAACTAATAATACATTACAAGAAATTTTGCCTCTACTGACGCTCCTCAATGTCATTGGCGAAAGTAGGATTCTCCAACAAATTTTTCAATCGTCAGCAATAAATGGAATCTCCATCAATCAAAATTAGAGCGTTGGCATAGATAGGTTTTTTCTGACGACTTGTTTTTGTATCGTCAGCATAGGTAGACATATGCCGATGGTTTATTATTACCATCGGCTTAAGCGAACCAATGTTGATGGCATTTAATAGATCGTCGGCGCTTGTTGGAAAAAAAAAACCCCAGTCTCTATTTTTCTATTCCCCTTTCTCTCTCCCAAAGCTGTCGCCTCCCCCCTTCTCCTTCACAATTTCCCTCTTCTCTTTCATGAAAACGAGAAATACGATACGTCATTAAGTTTGTGTCTTACATTGGACATGTCGAGTAACAGTTCGTAAGCGAGAAACATTGAGAAAGGGAGTTCAATAGTGGTCTTCTCGACTTTCTTCATTCTTCTCAAAGATTGGATTTTCACGATGGACGATGATAGCTCGATATACGTTGGCGGTCTTCCTTACGATGCAACGAAGGATATTTACGCAAAATCTTTGATTTGTACGGCGTTGTCGTCGTTGTTAAGGTTAATTCCTCCCCAACCGGATTCGTTATTCCATCTTCTTGTGTGACAAATTTTCTTTTACGACTGTTGATAATAGTGTTGCGTCGCATATACCTCATAATTATTTTGTAAGTCTTTAGGTGTTTCTGATGGAATATTTGATTGCTTGAATATAGGTTTTTTTTTCCAAGGCTATTTAAAGTTCAGAGATCAGTTCAAACTCAATTATTTAGTTTATGACTTTTATTTAGGAGTATAGACATGTTTGAGTTACTGAAAATGGTGAAAAAAACTGGATTATGGTAAAGAGTTTTTGTTATTGGGGAGAATTTGAGTAGTTAGTTTACTTTTGTGTTTGTTAAAATGCTTCAATTAGGCTTGTTGAATGACTTTTTTACATGTGGTTTAATGTAATTTTAGTTGAATGCTTTGATTTGGTCTTCAAATTATTAATGATCGTTCTACTCAGGAAAAGTGTTATGGCTTTGTTACCTTTACAAATCCTCGATCTACTATTGATGCCATAAAGACAATATGGATTGAAGGGTATGTTAACTTAGAGTTGGAATACAAATCTTTTTAGGTATGTTAATTTAGAGTTGGAATACAAATCTTTTTAGTCTTGGATGGTTATATATTTTTTTATTATGTTCTTTTGAGTCTTGAGTCTTAATATTGTAAGGCTTTGGGTTAGACTATTGAAGGGCGGACTGACAGAGTTAATGGAGTGAAGAGTAAACTAGGAATCTTGTCGGACCCTTCGTCGTACCACCCCATTCGCTGTTGTCCTCCTCTAAGTAAGTTTAACTTGATCTATTGTTTTTTTCTTCAATGAAAATATGATAGATCTAGTTCTTATGAGTCGAAATTATAGTAGATTAACTGTTTTGAGATCTAATTCATATATGTTTTGTGCTCGAAATTATAGTAAATTGCATTGAAGTTTTGATTTATGTGAGATATACATACAAATTTAGATTTTACGTTTAGATTTGTTTTCTTGGATGTGGGATGAAATATAAGTTGAGACTTATGTGAATATTTTCTAAAATGTAAAATGTATGTTTTAGTTGTCATTGTTTTGGTTGTAAAGAAAAGTTCATGAGTATAAGTTTAAATTTTAAGTTTAGATGTGGTTTGAAATGAGAGTCTATATGTTGATTTTATGATGTGAGATAAATTGTAATTAAGTTGCGACATATATATATATTCTAAAATGTAAAATGTAGGTATTTGTAGGTTTACTAGTTGGTTTATTTAGTTTTGTTTTGTAAGTTATTAATTGTTTTTGTTATTATTTTGGTTATAACCAAATTATGTAAAGTTGAATTATCTGGTATGTAAGTCGTTCTTGTTTTGGTTATAAAGAAAAGTATGTAAGTTATTATTATTTTTGTTATTGTTTTGGTTATGTAAAGTTGGATTATTTAGTATATAAGTTATTACTGTTTTGGTTATAGAAAACAGTAGGTAAGTTGCCATTCTAAGTTTAATTTTCAAGAAATTAAAGTATGTAAAGTTTTTGTATATATACGTGTGTAAAGTGCAAAATATACTAGATTATTGAATATGTTCTATTGTTTTTCAGGTTCAACTTTTAGTGGAGATCACTTCCTGGCAAACAAATTAGAAGTTTTTGTACTATTTATGTAAAGTTTGTTATTTATTGTTTTAGTTATGTTAATTTTGTAAAAAACTATTATAACTTTTATTGAAACGTCAAATGAATTTTAGTATTTTCTATTTCTACATTTTCAATTGTGGTTAGGTACAAACAAAACGAATGGTGAAAAAACAATACAAATATAAATTATATATTTAAAAAAAATAGGTTTCTGCCTACGCCACTATTTTAAAATTACCATCAGTAATACAAGGATATATCGACGATATTCTCACACCGTCGACATAATAAATGCCCACAAATTTTTTATTCGTCGTCGGTGGATATACCTTTTGCCGACGGTTAATTTCTAGCGTCGGCATAGTTTCCTTTGTTCACTTTCGTCGGTAGTTCCGATATACGTCGACGTTCTCTTTTTCATTGTCGGCAGAGGCTCTTTCGACGGACCTATGCTGACAGTTTGTGTCGACGGCTTAATATCGTTGGCAAAAGAAAAGCCGATGCGTTTTTGAAGATATGCCAACGATTTTTGTCATCGAAAAAGATCAATTTCTTGTAGTGATATAATCAATAACGCTTTATTTAAATTATAATAATAACAATTCATTAATAACGATCAATGGATTATATTTACTATCTAAGAGTTTTAAGACATGAAACCCAACACCAACGAGTAAAAGGTGGAAAAGAATTATTAATACAAAATGATTAATTTCCAAACAAGAGTTACAAAAGTTAAATGGATGAGTAAAAAAAAGTTATTTATTTTTTGCACAAGCTCGATTACCCTAACCCAAACCGCTTGCTTGACCAGACAAACGAACGACGATGGTCGCTTGTGTGGTGATAGGGTTATGCTATCGCAACCAACATACTTTAGTCTCACAACTAGATTCCTTATTATTTATACCCTCTTAGCATTGCTAAATTCTACAATGTGAGACAAAAGTCTTGTCCAACCTGAGCCAACAAGTCATTTCCAACGGTTGTCAAATATTTTAATTATTTCTCAATCATATTCATGTCCTCAAAGTCTCTCTTGTTATTTAGTACAATAAAAGAGACCAAAAGAATGTCGAAGATAAAGCAAATAAAAATGATGGCAAGATCCACCCAAAATGATGGCTTTCAAGCCACATGACGGAGTTTCCAAAAATGGCGAGTTTGGGAAGTTAGGTCATGAGCAACCGAATAACAACAACGACTGTTATTCCGAAGGAAGCCCATGATAGAACCATTGATATGGAAATAATCAATGAAAATCTGAACATTGTTTACATATCCTAGACTTCCCATCCAAAAGATTACAAAAAAAAAAAAAAAAAGACTTAGTTTCGACCCACAACTCCGAGATACCAGCCTCGATAGCGTAAGAAATACCATGAACATGACAATAGCTCTCCAGAGCAAAGCATAATCTGGACATTTGAATCTTGAATGATAACTCAAATACCCACGACACCATCCAAGACAATTGCATAAAATTTTACTTATAGTCAAGGGGAAGTGTTGGGGAGAAAGGAGGTAGCTCCTGAATGATAACGGAAAGAGTAGCCACATTAGCAAGAACCAATACAGAGTGTCGATCCATGGATTCTACTTGATTCATCCTCCACTCAATAAGGTGAAACTAGGAAAGATATGGTAATAAAAAAATCTAAATGATTAATTTCTTGACGAAATAATTATAAAATAAACTTTGATTGAGTTGTTATGTTTTGTTTTTTCTTTTCCATTTTTTGTACGTTTCCTCTTCCACTTTTTTTCTTTGGCTGGTTATAAAATAGTTTTTTTGTTTACCAAATGCTCTTTTTCTGTTTCCTTTTTCCTTTTAACTAGAAAACAGAAATTAATTTGGAATATCGCGCTGTCAGTTTCTTGTAAGAGTTGGAATATTCTTAACATCGATTATTATTTATTATTTATTATTTATACTTAATTGAAATAATTTGTTTTTGTTTTTGTTTTTTCTTTTCTTTCTTTCTTCAGAAACAATTGAAATCATTTTTTTATAAATATATATATTGGGGATTCTAATCTAAATTATGTCATCTTCAAATTTCTTCAACAAATATTAATCCTTTGGACTATTTGGAAATTTAGGGTCGCTGTTTTTCAATGATAAAATTGAGACTTTTATTTTGTATATAAATAAACACGTGTAATTGGCAGTGATTTAGAGACTATCATCCAAAGTTTTGCAACCTTTTAAAAAACTCTAAAGTTTATTTACAATATGGACTTCTATCGTCCATAAATTTGTATTGTCTAAATATTTATTAACGATAGATTAATATTTACAATATGATCTATCAAAATAGACTTCTATTGTTGATTGATTCTCACAAACTTTTTAATATTTTCAATGTTTTTTAAAATGTTGCTATATGTATCAATATTTTAAATCTAGTTGTTATATTTGCAATTGTTCTAACAAGCGTTGGGGACCATATAAGAATAACAATTTCCAATCCTTTCTATTAAAAAAGTTACTAATTTGATAATAATTTTGTCCTTTTTTCTTTTGGTTAATTTTTTAAAACAAACTTTACAAAATCTATTTTCACCACTAAATTGTTGTCGACTTTCTATAAATTAGGAAAAATTATTTTAAATGATAAAATTATTGAAAATATTTATAAATTTTATTCGATGATGTCTCTAAGATAAACATTTATTGGTGTCTATTGTTAAAATGATATATGTCTAATTAAACCTATTGTTCCTTATTATAAATAAAAATAACATTGGCAAATAAATTAGTTCATATTTTTTTATATAAAAAAACATGGAATGTTTGAAAAAACCAAACTATTTTTTATAACACAAACTTTTTGTAACCTGCCCAGAAGAATAGTTTTTGTTTTTACATCTTTTGCTTGAAAGCTGAAAATCATGTTAAGAAATTTGAGAACAATAAACAAGAATTCATAAGGAAAAAAGAATAGTAATAAAATGAGACCTTACGTATTTCAAATAATTTAAAATCTATGTTTGAATTGACGTTAAAATAAAAAAGAAAAATTGGAATAGTACATTAAAAAATTAATATGGTGTAATGTGTAGTAGTGCTTCCAATCCAATGGCTGTGAAAAAATATGTTGAACTATAGGTATACAATGATATTCTAGTTAAATCATTAAAGCTAACAACACATTTTTATTCTCTAAAAACTTTTGAGAAATTATTTTGCAAAGAAAAAGAGCGATGATGCCCTTAATTCACCAAAATAGTCACTAGATGCAAAGTAAAAGATATGCTTAATTTTCCCAAGTCAAACTTAGAGATAAAGTTTAGCAAAAGATGTGTCCATAATCTTTTCTTTTTTCCTTTTTCTTTTTTTCTTTCTTTTTTTAATGTAATGTTTGACCTAGAGCTTGCTATACATGTAGAACCTTCTCCTTACCATATATAACTTGTACTTTCAAAAAAAAAAAAACAAATGTATATTTATTTTTGGGAATATTACCTTATACTATTTATAAAAATTCCTCTAATGACTTTAATCCTTTATTTTCATTAGTTATATGAATATTTAAACTTCAACCATAATTTTAAAAATTATATCTTCCTTTTTAAATTATTTTTTTATGAAAATACCCTTTTCAAAAATATAAAAAAGCGTTAAAATATTTATACCCTATAAAATAATTCCAAAAATGGAAAAAGTCCAGAGGCCCACGTCGTCACAACGCACACCTAATATATTTGCGATGGTTTAGATTTGGTCATTATTTGATACGCGATCGTTTAATATGACTACAACGCGATCATTTAGATATCACTACAATTTATACACGATCGTTTAGATATGGCTACAATTTATCTTTTCAATTTCATCGTTTAATTTTGTTATACGATCGTTTAGATTTTTTTAAACGACGTTTACTTTTTTTACACGATCGTCTACATTTGGCTACTTCAATCAAATGATTTTTTTCAAAAAAAAATTTCAAGATTTTTTATACACTATCTTTTATTTCTTTACAATCATTTATGTTTTTAAAATGATCGTTTACATTTGGCTACTCTAATCTAAATGATTTTTTTTTCAAGATTCTTTATACACAATCTTTTATTTTTTTTTTACATGATCTTCTACTTTTCTACTTTTTTACACGATCGTTTACATTTGGCTACTCCAATCTAAATGATTTTTTTCAAGATTCTTTATACACGATCGTTTACATTTTGCTACTCCAATCTAAATAATCTTTTTTCAAGATTCTTTATACATGATCTTTTAGATTTTGCTATCTTTTTGTACACGGTCGTTTATATTTGGTTACCCAAATGTAAACGACGTAAAAAAAGGAAAAAGAGAAAGACGAAGAAAAGAAATCGAAAAAAGAAGAGGAAAAGTAGAAAGACGATGGAAAGAAATCAAAACGAAAAAAAGAGTAAAAGAAGAAAACGATGGAAAGATTAAATGACATAAATAAAGAATTGAAAAATAAGAAAGATTATGGAAAGAAATCCCAGAAAAAAAGAAAAAAGGAAAGAAGAAAGATGAAATCGCACGGAAAAAACGGGAAGACGAAATAGTAGGAGGAAGACAAATCATGGGGAAGAAAAGAAAGATGGAAGGGCAAATTTAGAATATTTAAAAAATGACTAATTTTATGGGCTTTGTTACACGGGCCGTAAATACTTTGGTGTTTCCTTACATTTACACAAGTTTTCCTATAACAAACAGCTAAAATATTTAGGGCTCTTGTAACAAAATGAAAAAGTCCATAAATGTGGTTATTTTTCTAAAATATTTCAGGTTCACTCTTCCTTTTCATCATCTTTCTTCTCTTTTCTCTTCTACGATTTTTTTTCTTTTCATCGTCTTTCTTCTCTTCCTCTTTTCTTTTCTTTTTTAATTTTTTTCCAAATTGTTATTCGGTTCAAGATCGTGTACCAAATATAAAAAATCTATTTTTTTAATTTTTAAATTATTATTTGGTTGTTCAAGATCGTATACTATCTTGGAAAAAACATCATTTAGACTTGGATAGCTAAGTCTAAACGACTACCAAAGAATGTTAAAAAAATCGTTAAATGATGGTATACAAGAAAAAACGATCTTGTAGCCAAATCTAAATTATTATGTACCAAAAGAACCTTAAAAAAAATCGTTTAGCCAAATCTGAATGTTTGTGTAGCCAATTCTAAACGATCGTGTACTAAAAAATCTTGAAAAAAAGTCGTTTAGATTTGGCTACCTAAATTTTAATGATCAAATCTAAACTATCGTATACCAAATGTAAAAAATCATATACAAAGAATCTTGAAAAAAAAAATCGTTTAGATTTGACATCATATGCCAACTATATTACGCGTGTTATTGATGGAAGCATTTTTTGTATTTTCAATTGTAGCCCTGTGGACTTTTTTCGTTTTCGAAATTGTTCCATACAATGTAAATATTTTGCCGCTTTGTTATATTTTTTAAAAGACTTATTTTTAAATTTTAAATAACAGAAAATTATTTTTAAAAAATCAAACAAAAATATTTTTAGAAGCTTTTAAATCTATTTTTAAAAACTCATAAATTTGAAATGTATATTCAAAGACTTAGAGACCAAATAACCAATCTATTTTTATAAACTTTGAACTAAAAAAATGTACATTTTTAAAACGTGGGAACTTAACACGTTTAATTTATCAAATGAATTCAACACATATTCTAGAGAAAAGTAAATTTTCACTTTCACCATTTTTTACTGTAAATTGGGACATCTCAAATATGAAAAATTGAACGAAAATATTTATAAAAATATAATAAAATTTGAGAACAATTACTATTACACGTAATCATAGAAGTATATCATTCAAAATTTCTATATTTTTGTTAGTACTTACCACAATTTTACCGTTTACATTCATTCTCCTAAAATACTTATGAATATAAAAACCAAACTATTTTTTAGTATTGTTCTCCCAATAATCTAAAAGAAAAAATTTCAAGGAAAAAAAAGACCGGTGTGGTTTTGGCCGCAAATTCAAAGTAGGTGGAGAGTACATTATCACCATTTGCTCTATATTTTGGGCTTCAGTCATAATGGTTAGTATTTTCAACTATGATAAGTGCAGTTGGTAGTAATTTTAGAGTTAATAATTAAGATCATGTTTTGTTTTGTGAAAATGTAATAGATCAATGTTGATAAAAAAAATGGATCCCACTCGATCACTTTTGGAATTGTTTACTTGTATCATGCAATTGTACTGACATATGAGACCCACATCCAACTATTTTATGAAATAATAAAATCTAATAGAGTTGTTGGTGTCAATTTAGTTACGTCCTATCCTTACCATTTATCGATATAGTTACCATTACAACTATCATTATTATTATTACTGTTACATCTAAAAAAAATTCAATTTTAACACCTCTACTGTTTCGATATTGCTTGACTCTCAAAGCCAGAGGTAATAGTAACAATGACAATAAATTTTACAAAATTCACAATTTTAAGTATACGCAAGAAAAACAACCTAAGTACGTTTTCGATTCAAGTGTATTACCATTAATCCATCGACAGAGTTTCATTATGATGACATCAATTTTTATTTCGGTTTGGTAAGCATGACCTATGTGTATAACAACATTTGTAAACAATAGCAACTATAGTAGAATTTATTAGTGATACACTCTATCATTGATACTCTCCTATTAGTGATATAGGGTCCGTTTGGATTGCCTATGAAAAAAAATGTTTTTTTAAGAATACATTTTTGAAAAAATATTTTTTGGAAAATGAGTTTAAAATCTAAATACTCACATGTTTGGTTTGATCTTTTTATAAATGTTTATATACAAAATTGTTTTTGCTTTAGTTTATATTTATGAACAAATTTCATAAAAAAATACACAAAATTTGAATCTTTTTTTCATAAATATATTTTAAAATTAATTGTACATTATCTTGAAATTATTAATTTTTTAGTTACTTGAAACCAAACATTAATTTCATTTTTGTATTAATTTTTTTTGAAAAATTCAATTTTAAAAGCACAAATATCTTGAAATGTAAATATATAATCATAAAAAAAATTGATTTCTATCAACAAAATATAAATAAGATAAATAATTTTTTTCAAGACAATATAATATCAATTAGACAAAAATATGTGCAATTCGATCACATTCTTCATTCATCTTTATTTCACGAACCGAACGATCATGTTCTTCATTGACGTCCTCATGATTTTTTTCACAGATGTTAAGTCGAAATAGATTTGACTGAGAGAGAAACATTTGCTAATCTCTATATTTAAATGTGTGTTCATATATATTGAAAAAAATATTCAAAGTATTTAAAAATAGAAAAAAAAAAACAAAAAGAACGACGGAGTAAAAAATAGATAGTAAAAAGGAATAGAAAAAATAAAGGAAAAAATAGATATTTGGAAGGGATTTCTCATTAAACATAAAATAAAAATTTATTCTAAAATTTGGTTGCATGTGTTTTCTCTAAAATGATTTATTCATAATCTCATTTCTCCAAAAATTATTTCAAATGAATGTCAAACACCTCAATTTATCTTAAAATGAATTATTTTAAAAATTAAACACTTCAAAAACCAATCCAAACACACCCATAGTCTATTGTCGATAAACTCCAAGAGCTAGACCCAAAATTTGGTGTATCTTAAATTTTTTGTTTTGTATTGTGTTATAATTATTAGGGATTGTTTTGAAGACTGAAGTGTAATCGAGATTACTGAAAGTCTAAGTGACACTGGAATGTGAGTTGAACCGAAGACACGGAACAAAAGAATGAGATTGTGGAATGTTAAAACAGTGGAAAGAGGGTTGGGTTAAAAACTGTGGCAATGAAATGAGTTTAACAGTTCAAATTGGGCCCAACAACTCACTCCAAATATGAATTTTAAATGGGATAGTTGCAAACGTAGCAATTATATTCAAAGTAATTAAGTATATAGCAACATTTTTAAAAAAATTGCAAATATAGCAAAATTTGACCATGTAGCAAATGTTGGTCTATCAGTGATAAACCATAGGAGTCTATCAACGATAAAAGTCTATCACCGATAGATTTTGCTATATTTGCAATTTTTTTAAAATGTTGATATATAGTTAATAATTATTCTAACAATAGCTATCCATTCTAATTACCTATTTTAAATCATATTACATTATAGATAAATTCTATTATGTGTGCCCAAATAATCTCTAATTGCTATATTTGTAACGGTTCCTTTAAACTTTTATAGCCTACAATATTAATTATATCTCTATTCAAATGTGTAATAGTGTTCGCTATCTCTTATTTATAATTTATTTCACTATTTTTTATGTATTTACTATTTATTTTTTATTAAGATAAAAAAATCTCATATGTGTTGGATTAAAACCTTTGGAGAAAGGTGAGCTGTCAAAGTCAAAGGCAGAGGAAAAAGAAAAATTAATAATTGAGAGAAATGAAATTACATTTTTGTTAATTTTAATATTTAAATAATATATTAATATATTGCCCCGCTCTCGTTGCTTTGCTGTCTAAAACAGTTAACAGCTAGCCACTTGGCTTCGCTACTCTCTCCTTACTCCTTCATATCCTTCTCTTCACGTTCTCTTTTTCTCCAACTTCTTTTCTCCTTTCTCTCCTCTGCTTCATTTCTTTCTTGGTCAGTTCTCACTTTCACTTCTTTTCTTCTCATTTTCATCTCTCAAATCTTGTTTGTTTTCTAAGAAAATCCACCTTCTCTTCTTGGGGTTGTTAGTTTTTGTCATTTGTTTCGCTTTTTACTGCTTTTTTTCATTATCGATGCTTGGTTTATAGATTTTTAGGAGCTTGTTCTCTTCGTTTCTTGCTGTTGGTGTGAAAGAAAAAACGCAAGGGGAACTTTGGGTGAGGGTTTTATTCATTTATTTATTCCTTAGAAGTTGGGTTTGATTTAATTTTCTGGGAAAATGTTTTAAGATTTCCATGTGACAAAATTTTGGAGAATGAACTTTGTTCATTAAACACTTGAATTTTCTTTTTCTCCAATCAGTTTCTTATTGATTGTTTCGCTGCTTTTGTTTTGTCTTTATTCTCAATTCGTACTGAAAATGTCGTTTTGCTCAATAATCGATATGGGTTTGGCTTTTAATGCGTTTTCCTTGATCTGCACATGTCTTCAAAACAAGATGTGGCTGCTTCCAGCTATTTTTGACCATTTTTCTCTGTTGTCTCAGCCATAGATGCTTCTTTATGTTTGGTTGTTTCAGTTAGTTTTTATAGGTTGGCTTTTGGGTTCTTGCTGCTACTGAAAGGTTTTGCTCCTTTTGCCAGTACCTTTGTTTTTACTTTGGTGTTTTTCAAGTAAATTGTAACAGAAATTACATGCACTAACCTTTCTCTTCCTTGATATCGTGAACCAGTTTTGATGTTTTCGCTTTTTGTGTTTGATCAGATAATTTGTTCTTTTAGATCCTTTTATCTGTGACCCTCGAAGATTAATTCTAAGCAGCATCTTTATGATCCCTTAAATGCTCACTTGATTTCAAGCTGTCTCTGAGTTAATTGGGAACTTCTTGTTTTGTTATGGTTCAAAAATTATATATCAGCATTCGTTGTATTATTCTTCAACTGAAGAGACTTGATCTTTCGAATTTGGAGCGATGAACTGAGAAAAGATGAAATTCTTTGCACATCTAAGCTCAATCACTAGTTTGATTAGTATGTTTCTAGTTTGTACCCTTTTAGATTTTGTCCGACCATTTACCTTATTAGAGAAATATTATGACTAATTGCTATTAGCTTTAGAATCATTTTGTAAAAGGAAAAAGTGGAGAGAATCATTTTTGGAAGATTGGTCTTTTTTCCCCTCCATAAAGTAAGCCTCTCAAAGTGAGAATTTATATAAAATATATTATTCCATTACCCTGAGTTTGAAAATAAGCAGTAGCGTTCTAATGATCCGATTAACTACAGAAGGTTAAATTCCACTTCTTTGTTTTTTCTTTTTCAACTGTCGAAACTTTGTGCCAACTATTTTTTTATCTCGCTTGGTTATTCATCTTGCATTTCCAAGAATACCTTTACGAACTAGGTCATGTCAATTAAAGTTGAGTAGTTCTAAGCAATTTGATTAATAGTTTTTATTGGCATTACGATGCCATGCTATCTGGTTTGCGTGAAATAATTTTCATTTGTTTCCTCGAAGTTCAAGTTGGGGTTTCTGTGGTAATTCTGGAAAATGATGAAGATTTAGTGAGAACTAATTCACCAATTATGAACTTTACTTGTTTTTATTGCTGCAGATAAGCATCTTGATTCCCCATAATGGACCTTGAGGCCTCCAAGCCACAAAAGAGGAAGAAGGGCTGGGTGGACATCTTGGTTAATTTTCGATGGATTATAGTTATTTTTGTAGTTCTCCCGTTCTCATTCAGTTTCTACTTCATCCAATATCTTGGAGACAAACGATCAGAGAGGAAGTCCTACAAGCAGCGGCAGATTGAACATGAAGAAAATGTCCAGAAAGTTGTTGAACGCCTCAAACAGAGAAACCCTTCGAAGGATGGTCTTGTCTGCACTGCCCGCAAGCCATGGCTTGCGGTTGGAATGCGAAATGTTGACTACAAACGAGCACGACATTTTGAGGTTGATCTATCGGCTTTCCGAAACATACTTGACATCGATAAGGAGAGAATGATTGCAAAAGTTGAGCCCCATGTGAACATGGGACAAATATCTAGAGCCACAATTCCAATGAACCTTTCACTTGCAGTGGTGGCTGAGCTCGATGACCTTACTGTTGGTGGCCTCATCAATGGCTATGGCATTGAAGGAAGCTCCCATATCTATGGTCTTTTCTCGGATACTGTTGTGGCCTATGAGATCGTTCTTGCAGATGGCAGGGTCGTAAGAGCAACCAAGGATAATGAATACTCAGATCTTTTCTATGCCATCCCGTGGTCTCAAGGAACTCTGGGCTTTCTTGTGTCTGCTGAGATCAAACTCATACATATAAAGGAATATATGAAACTTACTTACCTACCTGTGAAAGGAAAACTACAGGAGATTGGGCAGGCGTACATGGACTCATTTACGCCTAGAGACCTAGATCAAGATAACCCCGAGAAAGTTCCCGATTTTGTGGAAACCATGATTTATTCTCCTACCGAAGCCGTGTGCATGACAGGAAGATATGCATCCAAAGAAGAGGCCAAGAAGAAAGGGAACGTGATCAACAGCATTGGTTGGTGGTTCAAACCTTGGTTTTACCAGCATGCACAAAAAGCACTGATAAAGGGGGAGTTCGTGGAATATATCCCAACAAGAGAGTACTATCACAGGCACACCAGATCTTTGTACTGGGAGGGAAAGCTTATCCTTCCTTTTGCCGACCAATGGTGGTTTCGGTTTCTGTTGGGATGGATGATGCCTCCCAAGGTGTCTCTACTGAAGGCTACTCAGGGTGAAGCTATCAGAAACTATTACCATGAGATGCATATAGTCCAAGACATGCTTGTGCCTCTTAGAAGAATCGGAGATACTTTGGAGTGGATCCACAGGGAGATGGAGGTGATTTTTTTCTTCTCCTTTGAACTTATATTCCTCTATTAGCTTGAATGTTAGATAGTGAAAAGAAAGTTCTTCCCGGGGTTGATTTATTGGTATAACATGCTAAGGAGATTTGGACCTGGGTTAGAAGGGGGCAACTCACTAAACTAACTATAAATATTAAAAAATAAATAATTTTCTTTATATATATTATATAAAAGACAATAAAGTTGAGGGGGACTCCCCCTAAGCCTATATGCTAAATCTGCCGGTGATCCAAATTTAAATATCATAGGCTTGTCTGATTACAAATTTTGGTTTCCTAGTTAAAAAAAGTATGAATTACTACTGCTAGCAATTCAAATATTTAGGATGGCTGGAGTGTTATATTAGTTACATTCTTAAATCTTGGATCTGCAGGTATACCCATTATGGCTCTGCCCCCACAGATTGTTTAAACCCCCAATGAAAACAATGGTGTCTCCTGAACCAGGATTTGAGCTTCAAATCAAGCAGGGCGACACCTCCTATGCTCAGATGTACACAGATATAGGAGTGTACTATGCTCCAGGGCCCGTCCTGAGGGGTGAAGTTTATGACGGTGCTCAGGCGGTTCGCAACATGGAGAACTGGCTTATTGAAATTCATGGTTTCCAACCACAGCACTCGGTGACCGAGATGAGCGAGAAAGAGTTCTGGAAAATGTTTGATTCCGAACTTTACGAGGCGTGCCGAAAGAAGTATGGAGCTATAGGGACGTTTATGCATGTTTATTACAAATGTAAGAAGGGAAGGAAGACTGAGAAGGAAGTCGAGGAAGCTGAAAATGCTCAAGCTGAAACTGCTTATGCTGATGTAGAGCAGGCAAGTGAGTGATGGTTGTGAATTACTGAACAATAAAACAGAGTAGCATTCTTGTGTTTTCCTCACGTTATTTCTGGGTTCTCTGTGTCTAATAATGTCTTGCCTTTGAAATTTTAATGTTGTGTTTGTATTATTGTATATTGTAATGTCCAAACTGAAAAAATGGTTGAAAAGAGTAAATCAAATTTATTAAATTGCTCTAAACTTCTTGTGTTCGATTTGCATTTTCTTTTTGAAACAGATGTTTGTATGGTTTCCTATTGAATTTAGCTTTTGGTCTTTGGAGATTCTAAACAGTGGTTAACTTATGGTCTTAGTCCCCAATTTTTTGTTGTCTTTTCTCAATCTAATCCTTATTATTTAAAATTTAAAATACTTTAATCACATGGTCTTCGTTGGTAATCTTAGAATTGGTTGATTATAAGCTCACGTTATGATAATTAGCAGATCGACAAAGTTTAGAAGAAGAATTATACCACTGTTATAAAACAAAACTTAGCCCACTTGTTGGACAGTTTCAAAGAAGAACAAAGAAAAGAAAAAGGAGCAGAGAAGAGAGAATCAACACAATGTCTATAGAGCAGTATGAAGAAGAAGATATGTAAATTGTAGAAAATATGACGAAATTTGGTGTCAAATAAAGAGAATTGTAGGACAAATGAGGTGGTGAAATATCCAAATTACCCTTACCAAAAAATTAAAAAAAAAAACCTAAAATATTAGTCATTTTCCTCCCACTTCTCCTTCTTCACGTTCCCATATTCTCTCACGCCACATGTGACCTTGATGAACAATGATTGTAGGCTTTAGTCGACGACGGCAAGGCTTCGGACGACAACAGGCGAGGCTTAATACAACAATGGCAAGGTTAAAAGATTTTCGCACAATATTTGTGGGGTTTTTTTTTCTCTTTTTTCCTATTTTACTTTGAGAAACATTTTTCCATTCTCTCTCTTTTTTTACAGAAGGAGTAGATTGCAAACTTGTTTCAGCTTCCATTTCTAATAATTCATAATCTTTTTTACTTTTATTTTCATTGTTTGTACTCAATATTGTTGGCTGAATAACATGTTTTAGAAGAAAAAAAAAGCACTGCCACGTTTTCTGGTGGGTGAAGGGAAAAAACAAACACTTTAAAACATTACAATTTTTCAGACAATTTGCACGTGTCTAAATCACCTAATTAAACAGACAAGTAC
Source organism: Cucumis melo (assembly GCF_025177605.1). NCBI lineage: Eukaryota > Viridiplantae > Streptophyta > Magnoliopsida > Cucurbitales > Cucurbitaceae > Cucumis > Cucumis melo. The sequence goes on from NC_066863.1 coordinate 16,543,146, forward strand.
AAAATTGATTTAGAGTTGGGTACTACATATTAAGTACACAAGAATCTGTTGCTAATTTTGGAACTGGGTTTAATTTCTTCCAATGTTTCTGAATGATATTTGCTTTAATTTGTCAAACGTTGTTTTTGCAGTAGGCACAGAACAGCCCCATGGGAGAAGATTGCAACTTTCGAGAGAATAAACTGTTGGAGGAAGGATCATAAGTTTTTGGTGATGAAACAGTAGTTGATGAATATGTTGATGAGGACCAAGTGTTTGATGATCAAATGCCTGTTGGAGTTCCACAATTTTATTGTCAAAGTTCTGGGTACTTGAAAACTCAAACACAGATGCCATGATCAAGGCTGAAGAAACGATTTCAAAGATGAACCAAGACCAACTTTTAATTGCCCAGAAGATAAGGGACAGAAAGGTATGTGGAGAAGAATTATACTCTTTATTTGTTTCTAATTCACATAATGAAAAGATCATAACATTTTAATGGACTCTTCTGGTTTGGCGTTGGATCAATGATTCAAGTGACCCTTTCGATGTATAACAACAACGCATTAAAATCGACAAATCGCTTGTTCTGCACATTAAAATCTTCATTCATTAGACAAATTACTTTTCCTAGAACAAGTGATATCGGTGTGTAACACACTGAAAATAGTAACTTTTGTTTGTAGATGGAATGTGATAGGGTGATTGCCAAGTTGAATGAACAACGGTACTATGAAAATTGGGATGATATGATTTCACCCTCCTATGCAACATAGGCAGAATGAATATACTCCATTTTTCATCAGAGAGAATGACTTAAAAACGACTTGAATAATTGTTCTAGATTATATTTTTTGAAAACAAGTTCCTTAAGAGTTAAATTGTCTCATTTAAATGTTTCTGGTGAGTTATGGTGATTTTACACAAAATATCCATCGTGCATGACTATTCAGCAACAACGATGAAGAATGCTTCCATCGAATGATGGCGACATGATGGGAGTAATGAATTATTTTTTGTTGATCTTTTTAGAAATTTTTCTTTGTGTAAAACTATTTTTTGATTTCTACTCTTTTTATTCTTTGTGAGTTTTTAGTTTTTTAATTAAATTTTCTAATTTGTAAAATTGATCTTGGTTGCTTAAGAAAAGAAAAGTTGTTATACATTATTGACTTTTTGTTGTGTTTTAAAGTATTATTTATTGATTTTTCGTTCCTTGCAAGATAAAAATTTGTAACTAAAAAATTAAGAGAGAAATTTGAATGTGTTAGATGTGTGTGAGATAATACGTAGGTACCTAAAAGGTTCCCTATATAAACATGCGTAGTGTCAGGGGCATAATTGTCCAACGTATTATTTACCGTTGGTCATATGCCCGAATACTCCCAAATTACTTTATCTTTATGTCTTGAAAGTAGTTTAGGTTAATTCTTTCGTTTAGGTGTCGCCGAGACATAGTGTGACATTTCGGCTTTTTCATATGCAAGCCTGCCAAGGCCAAAATTCTCAATATGTACTATAGGGGGTACATGAACAGTCCGACCCCCGCCCGAGCCTTGTCGCACTCTTTGCATGCTGAGTTATTTTCCTTGCAATTGACAGTCTTCAATGCTTTCTTTATGACGTTTTCAACTATTTACTTTCTCTCTCCCGTTTTATAAAAAAACATTTTCCGAAGAACGGGGAGGGAGGCTACGTCATACCGCGAGTTTGTCCGCGGATTCCGATTATCGAACGGCCGACTTGCTGATTGAGCTAAGCAAGTGCCGCACAATCGTGTTGAGAAGTTACGATTGTGACAAGTGGTATCAGAGCCAAGTTGGCTAATTGACGATTACACCAAAGCATGTCGTCGTCGAATCCATCGGGCAAGGCCCAGAGAGACCGACTAGTAGAGATAGAAGAGCAGATGCTCTACCTAGTCGAAGTTCCCGACTCCATCCGCTACTTGGAGTCTCGTGTCGACGAAATTTCTGAGAAAGCTAACATGATCGATGCGGTAGCTGGCCGTGTCGAAGGGTTGCCAATAAAAGAGTTGTTGGCAAGGGTTGACGCCCTAGAAGAAAACACCAATGCCAGAAGAACTATTAACTACGAGCGTGGGGAGAGTTCCTCAGGCTTTGGTGCCCACATGGAAGAACGTGTCGGCGAGCTTGATAACGCTCAGAAGACACTATTAGAGATGATAAACGGCATGTCGGAGGACTTTAGAGTCACCCTCGATGTCGTTAGAAATGAAATCGCAGACGTGAACGCAAGGCTGAGTCTCACGATGCGAGCAATGGCTAACCAAGCTCCAGCTGGAGGAACAATTTCGGTTAGCAAAGTAAAAGTCCCAGAACCAAAGCCCTTCTGCGGGGCAAGAGATGCTAAGGCCCTGGAGAACTATATTTTCGACCTTGAACAGTACTTCAAGGCTACAAACACTGTCGCCGAAGAAGCCAAAGTGACGTTGGCAACGATGCATCTGTCTGAAGATGCAAAGTTGTGGTGGAGGTCCCGATACGTAGACATACAGGAAGGACGTTGCACTGTAGATACGTGGGACGCCCTGAAGAGAGAACTCCGCTCGCAATTTTTCCCCGAGAATGTGGAAATCCTGGCTCGGCGAAAATTGCGCGATCTAAGACACACTGGCGAGATTCGGGAGTACGTGAAGCAGTTCGCAGGGTTAATGCTAGACATCCGGGATATGTCAGAGAAAGACAAAGTTTTCTACTTTGTCGAAGGGCTGAAACCGTGGGCGAGGGCCAAGTTGTATGAACAAAGGGCCCAAGACCTCACGTCGGCGTATGCAGCAGCCGAACGGTTGTTCGATCTGACAAGTGACACTCAAGATGTGAGACGTCACAAAAGCTCCTCACCTGGAAGGAACAGGAATAGTCGTCCGTGTTCCCCCAAAACTGTCAGGAGAGAGGAATACACTGGTAAAGACCGAAGATCTCACCAGTCAAACACAGAGAACACATGGCAAAGGCCGAATAATCAAAGCCCACCCAAGCGCCGCCTGAGTTGTTACATATGTGGTAAGCCACATATGGCAAGAGAATGCCCGAATAAAGTCGACTTCCATGCGTTCCAGGCCTCACTAATTGCGGATTCAGACGATAAGTCAAATCGTGTTGAGGACGAAGCGGACCTGGTAGATGGAGGCGAGAAGACTCGGATTGGGGCCATAAGGTACATGTCGTCTCTCCAGAAAAAGTCAGGGGAGAGACATGTACCAACAAAAGGGGGCCTAATGTATGTTGACACCTGGATCAATCAAAGACAGACTAAGAGCACAATGGTTGATTCTGGTGCAACCCACAACTTTATTACAGAAACAGAAGCCAGGCGTCTAGGGCTCCGTTGGGAGAGGGATTCAGGAAAGATGAAAGCCGTGAATTCCATTGCCCTACCTATCGTCGGATTGGTGAAGCGAACGACGATAAAGTTGGGAGGATGGAGAGGCCTCGTAGACCTTGTGGTTGTGAAGATGGACGACTTTGATGTAGTGCTGGGAATGGAGTTCCTCCTTGAACATCAAGTCATTCCAATGCCGTCAGCCAAATGTCTAGCGATTACCGGATCCTTCCCCACGGTAGTGGAAGCAGATATTCGGCAGCCTAACGGGTTCAGAATGATATCGGCCATGCAACTAGACGAGAGTCGCGCCCAAGGGGAACCACCATCTGTGGAGATCCTGCTTGGGGCGTTGGGAAAGCCGGGGGAGACAGTCCCCGAGGACACTCTGTGTGTCCCAGAGAAGTGCCATGGTGTGATGCCAAGTAGTTGGCCCAAGTCCTCGTCGATGTGGAGGAGAACCGACCATGGGGTAGAGTTGCCATCAGAGGCAAACGCGCATGCGAAGAATGCTTATCGTATGGCGCCGTCGAAGTTAACCAAACTTCAGAAACCGTCAGAGATGTTATCAAGTACAGAGTGCAGTATACCTGTACAAGCTCCGTATGGAACCCGCGTCCTTTCCCTGATGAAGAAGGACAGAAGCCCACGACAGTGTGTTGACCGTCGTACCCAGAGTAAGCCCACGGTCCGGCGTAAAGGTCCGCTCCCCATGCTCATGAGGCGGGTGGACTGCGGACGTGGAGTGAAGCATCACCCAAAATCAGACGACCGGCCGAGGCAATGTCGAGTAAGAGCAACGAAGGCAAAGGGACTCGAGAAAAATTGTGTCACTAGGCATGAAGCATACGAGTTCCCCGTGGCGCCGCTGGGTCTTACTGACGCCAAGGGAGGAAAGTTTTATTCTGTGCAGGGCCAGGTGAGCGCGCTGATTCATGTGGGGGAGCCCCACCATGGTGGGTCGTCGAGAGGAGAAGACACTCAGTGGAGCGAGAACCTCGAGTGTCAGGTCGCCCTCAATGGTTCAAAGCAAGCCATGATCGAGGAGCCAAGTCTTGGGGTCGTCGAGGCGACCAAGACTTCTGAAGTCGAAGCCAAGCAACTCAGTTGTGTGCTCGCAGAACAGCTGCATCATTGTGTTGATGGCAGACAAAAGAATTGGGTTCAACTGCTGAAGGTAGCCCAATTCGGTAGTAGTGCTCAGACAGACTCGCCGAACAAGAGAAGTCCGTTTGAGATTAAAGGTAAGAGGCATCCTGTATTGCCGCCTCTTGCTGATGGTCCTTACGTAGGGGATCACCCTCAAGTTTACAGAGTTGAAGAGGAATGGGAGCAGATGGCCGACATAGCTCGAGTGTGCCTAGAAGAAGCTTCAAGGCCGATGGAGGAAGAGGTAGATCGAGAGCGATGCCCTCTTGAGTCCGAGTGGAAGACCAAGTTCCCATTTAACGGTGCAGCAATGTCGTACGATCAACTGTCAACCTGGACCTGGAGGAAGACAGAGAAGTCGAGTGAGCCATTGCTAACAGAGTAAGGGTGGATAGAAGGCCCACGAGGGAGGTACATAAATTCCTGGTGCAGCGGAAGAAGCCCCTCGTTGAGGTAACCAGTGGAAGACCTGCCAAAGAATTTGAAGCGTGGATGCAGAAGACCGAAGAGCTCCAGCTTCGCCAGTTGACGAGGACGTCAACCGTTCGAGTGGGGGAGAATGTCAGGGGCATAATTGTCCAACGTATTATTTACCGTTGGTCATATGCCCGAATACTCCCAAATTACTTTATCTTTATGTCTTGAAAGTAGTTTAGGTTAATTCTTTCGTTTAGGTGTCGCCGAGACATAGTGTGACATTTCGGCTTTTTCATATGCAAGCCTGCCAAGGCCAAAATTCTCAATATGTACTATAGGGGGTACATGAACAGTCCGACCCCCGCCCGAGCCTTGTCGCACTCTTTGCATGCTGAGTTATTTTCCTTGCAATTGACAGTCTTCAATGCTTTCTTTATGACGTTTTCAACTATTTACTTTCTCTCTCCCGTTTTATAAAAAAACATTTTCCGAAGAACGGGGAGGGAGGCTACGTCATACCGCGAGTTTGTCCGCGGATTCCGATTATCGAACGGCCGACTTGCTGATTGAGCTAAGCAAGTGCCGCACAATCGTGTTGAGAAGTTACGATTGTGACACGTAGCACTCCAAAGAACTTAAGAGAGGTAGAAATTTGATTTTGGAATGCATAATAAAAGTTTGGATATGCGAGACATGTGCGAGATATGTCTGATATGTGTGCGAGATAATATATATATACTCCAAAATCGAGGTATTTAGGTATATATGTATTATCTCGCACATTCCAAACTTTTATTATGTGTTCCAAAATCGAATTTCTACCTCTCTTAACTTCTTTGGAGCATGTTTAGAAAGCTTTTTAGGTATTTATTTATTATTTTGCACACATCTCTCACATATCTTGCACACGTTTCACACACATCTTGCATATATCTCATATATTCCAAACTTTTACTATGCGTTCCAAAATCAAATTTCTACCTCTTTTAAGTCCTATGGAGTGCTTTTACGCATGTTTTAGGAATTCCTTTAGATACATATATATTATCTTGCACATATCTTGCACATATCTTGCACACATCTCGCACATTTCAAATTTTTACTATGCGTTCCAAGATCGAATTTCTTCCTCTTGCACCGATTTGATTTAAACTTGAAAATACTCAATTTCAAATTAATTCTATATTTATTTTAGGTGATTTCAAATCAACACTCTATGTTTGAGACAAATAATTGTGAATAAAAATGTTAGAATTTCAACTTTGAAAGTTGAGATGTTCGACATGTTTTTGAGTTTTCTCTTCGGCAAGCGCAAGACTCCCGCGATTACGCTCTCCGATCACTATCTTTCTCTTTTTCAATGAATTTTCAGTTTCATTTCCTTTTAATTTCTTATAATCCACTTTTTTATGACAGAATTTAAATTCTGTTGCATTTAGTAGTTGGTACTTTGCTTCAATTCCAAGAGTTTATGGTTCAATTTGTAGTTGTTCATAGCTTATACGAAATTGGAGTTCTTAATTTTACCTACTATTGAGAGTGCATTTTAGCAATCTTGTATACCCAAGAGATATCATTCATCCTATACTTGAATTGTGCCATTGTCCAAACTATATAAGACACATCCAAAAGATTTATAAACTTTATTACTTTTTTGTGGATGAACAAAAAACATACTTATATTCTTCTTTCAGTTCAAACCACTATCCAAATACATAAAGCATATCCACATTCTCCTTTCTCCCAAAATCTTTAAAAAAAAAATCCTAAAAAATCCATAAGAAAGAAAAAAAAATAGTAAAGTATTCACTGTCGCTACCCGGTGTAAGTGTGTGTTCAACAATGGTGCAACAATAGTCGCCCATAAGGGGATGATTCAATCGTGGAGGACCAATTTAAATTTGATCTTTTAGAGCTTTTTTTCTTTCTAAAGGACAATAAAAAACAAAATATAGCTTGGTAAGAGGTTCCGGTATCAAAAGCTGACAAACCAAATATTCTTTATCAGATTATTCATAACTAGGAGGTTCTTTCATATGTATGTTTTCATCCGAAGTTCCATACAAGAATGGAATTGTAGCATATCCATTTGTTCAAGTTCCAAATGAAATTGGACAACTAACGATAAGAGGACTTAAATTGAAGTATGCCTAAAAACGGAAGAGAAAAACTCACTATACGTAACACCAAAAAATTTAAGGTAATTTTGTTACTTAATTATCTTAAATAATTTATGATTAAATAATTATGAGTGTTAGATTAATTGGTTAGATTAATTGGAATTGAAAGTTAGAATTTATTTGGTGTAATGTGTTGGATTAATTAAATATATATATATATATATAGGTATATATATTTAATTAAATATTTTAAAATTTGGTGGAGAATGTTATTAATTATATAGTTTTGGTTATATAATTAATGAGTGGAAAATTGATAATTATCTATTGGAATATAATTTTTGGGAAAGGAAATGTAACATCCCAAATTTTTAGGAAATTTTTATTATCTTAAATTATTTGGTGTTATCTTGAAGATTGGTGCTAAAATTGAACCCAATAATTCATGTTGGAAAGCTATGAAATTGTAAGATAAATGATCTATTAAAAAAGATTTGCTTAATTAAAACAATTGAAGATTTGAGTTTATTTGGGATCTTGAAAGAAAAAGTAGGTTTTGGTGGAATTGAAATTAATTAAGTGTATATATATGAATATGTATATTTAATTAAGAATTTGGATTTTCGATGAAATATGATATTAATTATTAGTTTTGTATAAATAATTAATATGGAAAAGTAAAGTTAATTATATGATAGAATATAATAATAATTGTTAGAAAATAAAATAATTAATGAAGAGGAATGTTGATTTGATTGCATGGGTAAAAATGTTAGACTTTAATTGGAAGACGGAAGAAGAGTTTAAAAAAGAAGAATTTTAAAAATGGTAAATTTGATAAAATATTTACAAAATATAATGAAATTTCAAATTTTATTGATGATAGATATTGATAGACACTGATTATGTTTCTACCAGTCATATTGATAAATGGTAGTAGAAGTTTATCAGTATCTATAATTGATAAAATCTAAAATTTTGCTATATGTTTGTAGATATTTAGTTTATTTTATTATATTTAAGAATTTCCTTTAAAATAAATATATATGTTTATTATATATTTTGGAGAGAGACAAATAATAATAAAAAAGTATTATTGTAACTGTTGTTATTATTAATAGTTATAAGTGCTTAGGGTTTCATGCATTTAAGGAATAAAAATAAATAGAAATGATTCTTCATCTTCTTACTTAAGAAACCCTAGCTGACACCCTTACTGGGCAACCCCGTCCGTCCATAGCTATTTGTGCTGCTTAGCTCCTCTATCTGCAATGTCGATCCGCCACTCACCGGTTTTGGTTTCTTGAGTTAGGTGACTGTTCTGGGTCTTTATTGTAGGATTTTAATACTCATTAAAGGTTAATTGAGACTCTAAATTAAGTTTATTATTGGAACTGATTTTTATTGTATGCATTTGGAAGGTCCCTCTGACAAAGCTTGAATATTTAAGTGGTGAATTTTTCCATCAAGGTTGAGAGGATTTTTCAACCTCAATTTAGGTAAGTTTGGTAAGCTAAAGTTATTAAATTAGTAATTTGTTTGCAAACATTGTTAATTTAATTTTGATATGCATAGGTGGAATTGTGGTTTTGTTTATAGTTAGGAGCTTAGAATAACCTAAGATAAGGGATCTACTACTAGATCCCTGATTAAGGGTTGGATTACTGTGTGATAATGGTGATACGTTTGTGAAGGTGAATTATTTGTATAACCTAAAGTTACTATTAAATTGTGAATGGTAGATATTGGATTAGGCTAAGGTGTAAAGGATAATTATTTGCATATGCTTACTGTGGGAATTGCCTATGCTTGCTGTGAAGTATGATGATTGTTTACATGCCTATTATGGATTACTCATATAGTATGTAATGAATTAGACTATTTTACTGTGAGTTCATTATTGATGAATTATTTGCTTAGCTTATGAGTTACTGCGATAACTGTTATGGGGATTTATTTGCATAGCCTATAGGTTACTATAATAATTATGATGGATAATTATTGGATTAGTTATGAGTTACTGATATTTGTGAAGGGTAGCTATCACATCCCTTCCTAGAGTCCCTTCTCTCAACTTCTAACCTGACCTTAAAAGAGGGTGTGATGGTTGGCAAGCATCGTTGTAAGATCCGCACCTAAATTAAGAACTAAGGAGGCGTTTGGGGCGTGGAGTGAGTTATTATAATCTGTGGGTTATTATAGTCTGTGTTTGGGGTGTAGATTATTATAATTTGAGTTATTATAATCTGTGTTTGGAGTGCAGATTATTATAGTCTGGCTTATTATAATCTGTGTTTGGGGTGTAGATTATTATAGTTTGGGAATATCAAAAGTGTTTTTTTCACTTTTTTTTTTGCAATGCACATTTATTTCAAAATTATTTTATCCAATCTCGTTAATTATGTAGTTCGTTAAATAAAATTAACTATAATCTCTATAATGTAATTTTCTCATTCGTTAATTATGTAGTGTTCAACATAATTAATTATAGACAATCGAAATGACATATTTAGTAAACATCACAAGAATAACATAAATTAAGAGTGTTCCTAGTACATACATTTCACAACACGTTAGCAGTTTAGAACAAATAACAAAATAATTTCAAGCGATGATAGTAATTAGAAGAGTATTAAGGCAACAAAGTTTGTGTTTTAATTTTAAATTTTAAATTATTTGAATTTTAGCTTTGGGTTAAATCCATTGATATATATAGTGATGTAATTAAAGAGAAATAACATCCACTCCCTTTTTTACTCTCTTTGCTATATTTGAAAATTTTATGTCAAATGCATAACTCACTTAAACGTGTAATCATAGTTCTCAAACCAAACAATTTTTAATAATGGATCACAATAAAATTTTATCTCATCTAAAACAGTCAATAAGCTTATAAAACAGTCAATGACCGATAAACATAACCTAGCAGAGAAGTTTCTAGTCAAATCCAAAAAGTTCTAAACCCAATCTCAAACAACCAATTCCATTTACCTAAAATATTGCATCCAACAGAAAATTTGCTTTTAGGAGAAAGTTTAATTACTAATTCTTCATTTTCATTATTTAATTACTAGTGTTTTTCGTTAATTTGTGTTTTTTTTTCAAAAATGATTTTTAAAGCAAGTTATAAGTTTGTTAATTTTGTAAAAAGAATTAAAAATATTATATAAGTTTTTGCATGATTTTAACCACTACATACCGTCATTTTTTTCTAAATGCATTTGCCGTACTATCATTGATTCTTTATTTTTCCTAAATATGATACAAATTTATTCTTTTTATAATAGAATTTTATTTTATTTTTTCTCTTTTATCATGCTATCATTCTTTTGATAACACAAATTATCTTAAAAAAATGCATTATGATGCATATCTTTTATTCTTTAGGTTTATTATACAAATTTGGTTATTCAAATTTTGTTTTATGCTAAATCTTTTCATAAAATAGATTTTTAATGAAAAAAAGTAGAATCGTATTTTTTCTAAAAAATTATTCCTTTGATTTATTTAGAAATAAAAGCTCAATTTTTTTTTGATTCAATGAAAATACATGTATAATTTCATTTTACCCCACCCCATTACCAATATTTATTTTTATTATGTTTATTTATTTCTATAGCAAACATTGTCAAAAGTTGTTGATTGTCTTATTTGTTTTTTTCTTTTTGAAAACTTGAAATAAATTGATAAAACTATGAATTACTATTTTTCTTAGGTTTAACACAATTGATTTTTTGTATTATGTTTATGCATTAACCGTTTAACACAATTTTTAAATTTTTGCAAAGAAATTTTTTTCTAAGATATTTTTCCAAGTTAATTTTTCCTAAGTAATTTTTTCTACGTTATTTTTACAAATATATTTTTCGTAATTTATTTTTCCTAACAAGTCATATTCCTAAGTTATTGTTGCAAAGTAGATTTTTTCTGATTTATTTTTCTAACAAAATTCATTAGATGAATCTTTTTGTGGCGTAATTAAAATTTGTGAAATATATAATAACCCTTGGAGGAGTGAAGGATAGTGATAAAAGGAGAAATGGGGGAGTGAGAAATAGTGTGAGAGAAGAAAATGGAAGAGTGGGGAATAGTGGCAGAAGAGAAATATGGGAATGAGTATAATAGTCCTAATCCTAATCCTCGGGTTATAATAACCCTTGGGACAAACATAGAGTGAGTTAAAATAGCCCACTCCACTCTTTCGTAATCTGAGGGCCAAACAGCCCTAAGGGCTTAAAATTTTGGCTAAGTATTTTGGATTAGGCGATTTGAACAAAAAAGGCGTTTAGGAAGCATGGTTATGCGAAAAGCAATTGATGTTGAAGGAAGATCGCGAGATGGGCTAAGCAACAAAATCTTAAAGACTAAGTGTTATTTTGCGATTAAGGCATTATGCGAGAAGAAAGACTAGGCGAGAAGAAGTGAGGAAACTTCTCAGAAATTTTCTAAGTATACCAAATGAGCTACATGTAGAGATTAAGTTAAGCATGTTTAGACTAAACCTTAAGCTTACATGTGCACCACTAAGAGTGAAAGTTGGCAAGCTGACAAGAGCTTAGGAGTGACTAAGCTCGTTTAGGAAGTAGTATAAATAGGGGTTGGGGACAGACCATTAGTATTGTTATTATGCATAATTTAAAAGGAAATCTAGAGAGTTGAAGTGCTGCCAAAAGGCTTATGCGAGAAGAGGAAAAAAGAAGTAATTCAATTTTAAAGTTAAGTTTGGTGAGTGTTTTCTTTAAAGTGTTTTAAATGATTTTAAGCTTTCTTATAAATTCTTTGATGGTTAGAATAATTATTTTAATTTAGATGTTTCTAAAAGAGATTTACATGAAAAGCTTATATGTTTCAAAATATGATTTATGTATTTCAATGCATGATTTGTTTATGAAATGATATTCAAACTATTAGTTACCTTGTGTTATTAAGCTAACTATTATGTGCACATAATTAGTCAAGGCAACCTTGAGGTGAAAGGGGCTACATGGTGATGAGATGCTGGCTTATACATTGAAAGGAGCGTATTAAGCTTAGCGGCCTAAGCAACAAGGATAAATCTGTATATTCTCAGATGTTGTTGTTAGGGTGAAGAATGATTCAGGATCCTTGGCGAGAAAAATGCTTGGTAACTAATGTGTGTTTATGTGAGATGAAGCATTTACGCGAAATGTTATGGTTATATGATTTATGTACTTCTGATGTATGAGAAGAAATGATATTTGCAAAGGTTTGCAAAAAAAATTTCTTAAAACCTCACTAAGTCTGTAAACTTACATTTTTAAATCTCATCTTTCAGGAATCTAGTGTTAAGGCCAAGTAAGAGGAGGTTGAAGGGCTTGCTAGGCAAGAAGGCTGTCAAGGTGTTTTACCTTTAAAGTTCTAAGAGTTGTGTTTATGTATTGTTCTAAAGTTATTGTAAAATGCTTAATGAAGTGTAATAAAGATTTAGTTGGTTTACTTCTTTGTGTTTAGTATGTATATCTCCTAAAAGTACTTGTAAGTAATAAGTTAAGACAAAGAAAGTCATTGAGCGTTTGAGCAAAGCTTGAGGTCTTCAAGACTGAGTGTCTTTGGCATTTAGACATTTCAGAGATAATCAAGTTACACTGTGTCTCACATGATAAGCAAGCATGTTTGTGGGGTAGGGTGTGAAAATCGTTATACTTTGACAATACTCACCAACCTTCTAACTTATCTAACTCAACTAGCAGTCACAACATATATGCATGCTTACGATAAAACAAACAATGCAAGCTAAATATTTTTGCTAACAACTTGAACCACTAGTTGTAACCTTTAAGGTACATCAATGAAAACATAGGCTTGGTTACGACTCAGTGCTTAGGCCTGTAACTTGAAACCATTCTAAAACACACCAAACTGAATATGAAAATATAATGACCTCCACTCACAATTAGCAACTTGCAGCTGTAGGGCAGTGATAACTTGTAGAAATACAAGTTATTGTGGCTTTTTAAACAAAACAATGGAGTCAAAACGTGAAGTAAAGGACTAAAACCCGTAGCTTTTAGTGCAAATTCATAAAGATAAAAGAAAACACCTTACCTAAGTCACCACGCCTGATTAACTATGCTTTTAAGTGTTTTTACACATGGGATGACGAAAAGAAGAAATGAAACGAACCGCAAGAAGAGCGCATGCAAGAACTTAGCAAGAAAAAGTTGTCTGATGATTTATATCATGAGAGGAGATACCAGCACATCAAGCGAGATGATTCGCTAAAAGATAAGAGTGGTAGTTGGAGTTGATGTGATGTGAAATGTCACACCCCACCCCGAAGCACCTCCTTACCAGGCCCAAGATGTGGCGTGAAGTCAATCAATATTGCCTCCCTTCTAGATGACATCAGTCGACCCTTAACCTTTAAACTTTAAATGAAAAGGACATGCGAACGAAAGCTAAAAGACATAAACTTTAAACACAATCGAGCAAAAACCTTTTTTATTAAACAAACTTCATATAAGTTTTATACATATGTAACTTAACTTATATTTACATGAATAAACTCACTACAGCCAACCTTAACCTAAGTTTGACTTATTTTAAAAGACCAACTAAACATTATTTCAAATAAGAGGACACATACGATAGTAAAACAAAATTCTTCAGTAGACAAATAACAAAGATTCAGGCTCCAAGGACACGGTCTCTACCTGGAAAGTGGAAAAACATTTTGAAGAGCGTGAGCTAAACGATCCTAGTGAATGATAGGTTTTCTAAATAACTTTTCATAAATCTTGTTAAACAACTTTTCATAAACAATAACATTAATACTTTAAACTTGATAAGACATTTAGGAAATGGTAATTTAAATCATTGTTTTTTTTTTTCATCGTAACCAAGGATCTACTCCTAGGAGGTGGTAGAGTAATTTCAATACCAACTCCAAACCTCAGAGATAGGCATCTCCAATCTCTATTCCTGGGAGATAGGCGTCTCTACCTCCGGTCCTGGAGATAAGTGTCCTTACCTCAATTCCTTTACGCCCCTTAACCTACCCCGAATGGCTATTTGAGATATCTTGGATATGACAAAACATTTATAAAACCATGAGCTTCAAACCATTCAATAATCCTTTACATGAAGCAAACCTTTAAACATAACCATGCCTTGTTAAACTTATTTTCCTTATAAACCTTAAACATTTCTAGTAAACAAACATACTTGGATAAATGTCTTAATGAAATCACATGCTTTGGAAATTATTTATAATTCAAATAGGCCAAACATTTAACTTAAAATCATACTTAAAACAGTAGCTTAAATAACATGCTTTGAAATCATAAATTCATTTCACACTCATAGATACAAGTGTTAGATCCTTCTTTTATAAGTTTGTTCGATCTCCTTTTAATCTGTAATAATTAAAAATAATTCCCTTTAATTTCATAGAATATCAATCTATACTCAAAATTCTTAAAGACATCAAAACCGTCCATCTTGCTTTGCAAACCCTTAAATTCGACCAACCTTCAAAATTGCCTATCTCTTAAATTTCGTCCAAAAACTTGACTCCTCTTTGAAAAATTAGAACTAAAAATCCATAACTCATTTGACAAAATGTTCTTCTAAAAGGTTGCTTATCATTATCTTAGCCTTCTTACCTCAAAATCTCAGACAAAAACTCAATGCAACGAAGTATGTAGCCCTCTTGGAATCAAGATTGTTCAAGTTCCTCTTGAATACGATCCTTCTCTCTTCTTTCAACTCAAAGTCAACTTTACTTTTCTCAACTTAAATCAGTAGCCTCAAACTAAAAATTAAACTTACTACGAACTTTTGGGAGTAATTTTAGCTAAAAACGCATAAGTAAAATGGAAGAAATCCTCCTCTGAAGTTAAGTTTTAAATCAGAACCTTTACATGAAACTTTCTTGACACCTCCTGTTTACCGAAATTTAAGTTTCTGCATGGCTAAATACCTGGAATCCAATTCACCGAACACTTAACCTTTTAATGATCTCGGTCAGAAATGACCCAAGATCACCTTGAGATCCCATTTAAACCTTGTTTTGTCCCCAGTCTCAATTGGCAAAACCCTGAGTTTGCCATGAGATCCTTTAATTTCCTCGTTTACCTTTAATCTCGATCGAACTTGTGTCAAAGATTGCCCGAGATCTCCTTAATTTCCTTTCTCTTCTTCTAATCTTCGCCAAACCAACATCAAGATTGCCTCGGGATTACCCTTTTGTCCTTAATCTTGTCCGAAATTTCACTTAAGTGTTTGAGATCTTGTACCGAAAACCCTTCCATCCTTCATCTCAGTCTGCCACAGCCCTTAGACAAACCTTCTGTTCTAACATGGGCCTCACATGAAATAGCTACTTTCTACACTCGATAGAGTATAAGGACGGCTGTGTAGTAGAGCGTAATTAATTTGCCACCCAAATATGCCTACAAATACCTCCAAATTCACTATGAAGAAGTATCTGAGGAGGCTCTAGCCCAAGGCTGATAGAAGGATGAGTTTTAGAATCCTTCCTCATATGTAGAAGTCATCTTCCTTCACCTCTTCTCCGGTCAACTTCTAAGTGAGAGCTTAGAGAGAGATTAGAGAGAGAAGCTCACAAATCTTTCTTTTAACTTGTAAAAGAGCCAAAGAATGCAAACCAATGCATTCTGCTGCATGACACCTTTTTTTACTTTCCATTTTTGTATATTTTAATTATTGTTTTTTCTGTTATTATTGATGGATAGCAAACGAACGCAGCAGAATAAGGATAAAAAAAATTACTCTATATGCAACTAAACAATTTAATGATTAACATGCTAAAAAACTACCCTAATTACATTAATTAGGGCTAAAAGAAATACGTACCTTTAAAGCTTCCAAACCTCGAAATCTTCTCACGACCACGAACCCAGGACTACCACCAATGTTGACCCGCTATTCTCCAGACTTAAAACCAGGTTGTAGGACCCATTAAGTGAAGGAAAAAAAATAGAGAGATGAATTTGGAGTTGGAAAATTAGGTTGAGTTTTGCGAGAAAAAAGGTTAATCTTGTAATTCAAAATTACAAAAAAATGGAAAAAAAATTTCTAGAATTTGAAAACTACCATTTAAATAGACTAATTACATGCAAAAATGCATGTAATTACTTTCTTAAATCTCAACACTTAATAATCCACTAACAATTAGTGGAACTTAGTGGGCTAAGTTTTTACATCTCATGTAATTACTTTCTTAATTCCGTATGAGCTAGTAGAGGAACCTAAAGGACCTATAGATCATGGGTTCCAACAATTTGAGATTAATTGGTAAACCCTTTTAGGCCGAGCTAATCAACATTCGTTAACTAATGGGTTATTCCACTAAAATCTCATAATTGCACTCCCCTTACTAACCATGATATAACCATGATTAGTAAGTTAATCCTTCACAAGTTGTTTGTAACCTCGGCTAGATCAAAATATCGTTTTATCTTCGAGACTACATCTTGTTCTTTAAGTCCCACTGATCCACTATTGAACATTTGGTTTAAGGTCCAACCTATAAACCGAGTCACTTTCGGACTAATGAGAGGGCGGGATCCCTTATTCAAGACTTGCATTTAGTCCTTAAGGGAACAACTTATCTACTAACCCTAAAACGGGTAGGAGTGAATTCCATCTTGCATTCTATGTCCTCAGCCATTCATTCAGTCTTACCCTTGAAACGAGAGGTTTATTGGGCCAGCGCCATTGAGTTGCACTCACCTATGTAGATCAAAGGATAATACTGTTTGAACAGAAGTTCATAGTTAGCTTAGGATTAAGATTAAGTTGCTTAGGTCATCATAATCAAAATAGTCAGTTTATATAGTCAACGGTGTTATAACTTAAAAATGACTATTTCATGGTTCAAATCTTATGTAAACTCTTTACATAGAATGTCCACACTCCCATGTCTCTGCATGAACGATTCAGGATCACATCGTTTGTACTAACTACAGAGCGAGCCGCATCCATAGAGTTTTCAGAATAAAGAGCCCAACCTTATTCATACACTATAGACCGTTTGGGCTATAAACTCAAACATGATCCATATTTATGTCTCTACATAAAGTTCAAGTTTACACGAGATAGCCTTGGGACCTTAGTTAATTGGATTCAAGACTATAGTATTATATTTTCATTAATAAGTCCTCAATAACCACTTTATTGAATAGAATATAATTTTAAACTACAAACTACAAATTTTAAGACATAAATTTCAACAATTGTTCTCATGATCGAGAGGCCTACAATTATTAAGACAATGCATATTTATCCACTGTTATTCTCTCATCTCTTTATTGTTCATCATCTTCTTAAAGTGTTAAAAGTAGTTTAAGTATGTGTTATGTACCTGATAAGGGTTCTTTAATTAGAAGACTCATCGTGTTTAGACTGAGCTTAATCCAATTGCCTGATTCTCTTCGAGAGAAGAAATCAGGCACTCATTGCCAGCTACTTGAGAGAGTAAGTAGCAAAAATTGGAAACTGACGGATGAAAATGTATAGCAAAAATTAATGCTCGGTAAGGTCGTTTTATGACAAGAATTGTAACTAAATGCAGTTATTAGTAACAAGAGTTAGTTAGTGTTGCAAACAAAGAAGACTGAAAGAGTAGGAATCTTACCGTTTTCGCCTAAAAAGTATTTCAATTGTGCATAAAATTAAGCAATTTTAACAAAAACTCAAATCACACTATGTTCAAGAATTGTTATTAAAATTCTAATAAGAATTGTTAAAGCATTTCAACAAACCTCCAACATTAATTTCTTAAAAGGAATGTATATTGCATACAAAAAGCACAAGATGCTTCAGGAATTCAACAAGCAAACTTAAATAATTAATTTGGAAACAAAATTCAGAAAAAATAAATTAATGTTCTGGAAAGAAATTAGAGGAATTCTACAACAATCTTGACAAAATTAATGAAAACCCTCAAAAGATTAGCAAATCCCAATTCCCTTTACCTCACAAAGAACTTTGGATCAAGCAATGCTGCTGGAAAAATGATTTGAGCAAAGAGATCAGAAAGAAAAATTGGCTGAAATTTAATTCTTGAGAGAAAAGTTGAACAAAATTGAGATTGAAATTATAATGAATTGATTACGAAGAATTAGGGGAAAAAAGGGGTATATAAAGAAAAATATGGAAATAATCATCACAGGGATCAAACTACGGACCTTAAGATGCGTGGACACAAAAAATAAGTGGGAATGATGGAAAAATTTTGGAAAATTGCAAAAACAATTACAAGATTGCGATTGAAAATAAATGAGGAAAACAAAATGCAATTGCTGGGGTTAGAACAGATGATGTTGAAGGCACATGCGACATTGATAAGGGACACGTGGCGGAGAATCAATGGGGGCGCACAAGAAAGTTTTTCGGATTGAAAATTCGAAATTAATTCTGCAGGCGTTAATTTTCACAGTTGCGACCTTGAGGTGGCACGTGCCCGCGAAAGGTGATGCGTGTCATGGTAACTTCATAATATTTACGAAAATGGCATTTAGGAAAATGTTAAGGAATTCATTTTGCAGCCGTTAAGATTCAAACCTGCGTCATGGGACGACCTTGAGATTGTTTGAGTGTGCGAAAATTTGAAATCTTTCAGATTATTTACAATTTTGCCATTGATCTTCAATTTGCTCGTTTTCATTTGTTCAGACTCTATTTTAGCTTGTTTTTGTTGCATTGTTCTTGTTTTGAAGCACAGTTTCATAATCTGCATAAAAGGGTAAGGAAAATGAATATATGCATGCTATGGTTAAGAAATAAGCTATATAAAATTGGGTTAATTTTTACCCAATGCAAACAAACTTTATTCTGTCGTTTTGCCTCCATCATTTATGTCCCAAAAGGAGAATAAGTGTGATGTTTAACCGTCGAGTGGTTGCTCACTTTAAATAGAGAGAAAATGTGATGCTTATAAGTAAGAAAACCTAGATATAAATTGCTTTATTAATCCTCATCATTTGTGTCTCGAAAAGAGAACAAGTGTGGTGTTTAGGCATTGAGAGGTTGCTCGCCTTAATTAGAAGATGGTTAAACGATCTATATCGCATCAAGGGAGCATCTCGCATGGCTTAAATTGCCTACAATGCGAAGACTTTCCTATACCTTTCTTAATGTCAGTTAGTTCATAGTCCATAATCATTCCATTCCATTCCACCTTCTATAGAATCCTTAGTGTATTAGGGTTAGTATACTTTTACTTTTATACTATATAGATTTAAATCACTTGAAGTTGAAGTAGTAATTATAACTAAGCTGGATAAAAATTCCCTGTGCTCGATCTTGGCTTACCCAGGATAAACCTCTTGTTTCGCTTATACTTGGACAAGTGAGAGGAGAACTTGTACTCAACGTAAAGTTAGAAGAACTAGTGACGCATGACGAGGAAGTGTACCTTTTATAGCACTTTCCTAAAGGCAAAGTTAGCACATTTTTATCGTATAACCTTGTCTCCTCGCGTTACAAGTCGCAAAAATAGAACCTTAAATGATAAACAAACAAAACTATTATTAAGCGGATGAGAGGCATGGAATCAATTCGCGTACTCCATCTCGCGTGCGATTTATGAAGAGAATGAATGCATAAATAAATATCTAACGCAGGCAGGCTCGTCATGATATTCACTACCTGGAAAGTGAGAAAACATTTGAAAAAATAAGTCGAAGGACTTAGTGACTAACAGTTTTATAACACATGCTTTTCTTAAATAGTTATGCATAAATCCTTGACTTATAGAAACATTCAAACAGTTGTAAATTGTTTCGCAAAGATGATCTTTGAGCTTATAAAAATTTGAAAAATATTCATAAACTTTATTTGATCATAAATCCATAATCCATTCTTAACACGAGACATGGGTGTTGGTACACCACGCTGTCAAAAGACGCACTTCTCTTAACATAGGTACAATTTTAACTGTATCCTTTTCAACATAGGCACAATGAATTGCACCTTCACTGATGTACAAGGAACATAAACTCGTCAGCCTTCACATCAGTAACGGAAAACCACTATGTGCACATAAGGTCATAGAGAGTAACATAAAACATACATGCATAGATTCATAAAAACATGTTTGAGAACTTAGGTTGAAACACATGCTTGCTTAAAAGGTTTTTTTAGATCCCATAGTCATAAACATGATTTTAACATATATTTTAGAAATTAAGCTTAAATTCATGCTTTTCAAATCATTTTCTAAATCATTAAGGAAATGCATGGAAACATTTAGCTCTGGATTCATGTTTATAAATAAATATTGGAAATCATTTTGTCACTCACAGACTTGTGGCTCAACTCCCTACTTGAAAATTCTTCAAATTTTCTTGTTTTGAAAATTTCACATTTAAGCCTTAATTAACCTCTTGACCTTAGAAAATATCAAATCTTTACTTAAAACTGGCGAAAATATCACAAACAACTCAAAATTGCCCATTTGACATGGTTGGCGCACAGAGCATTGACGGTAGGGGTTGGCCCATATGTAGGGCTCAGGAAAGCCTTGCTGCTTGTTAATTTCACACCTGGCATGTCGCACGCCCAATGGCCACGTGCCTTGTGCATTGCATGCGTCCTTGTGTAGGGCAAGCCACATGGCATAGGCGCACGCCTCACACCGTCTGCCTATGCGTTTCCCGTGTCACTTGCGTGCTTAAATGCCCAACTAACCTCTTTTCACCTAACTTGCACACACATCTTGCCTCGCCTTCCTTGTCACTCAACCAAGCCTCAACTCAGCCTAGAATTTTCTTTCTCGTCTAAAACCCAAGTCTAACTTTAGAGATCAATATTTCAAAATCCATAGCTCAAATAAGAAAATGTCCTTCTACAAAGCTATTTAGAATTGTCTTACATATCCTACCTCCAAATTTTAGCTTAAAAATTCAAGGGATGCATTATGTAGCCCTTCAAAACTTAAAACTACTCCGATAAATGACCTTTAAGACTTTTCTACAATGGTTGAAGGTTTTCCTTGCGTCCCCTTTATCCAGAAGCTTAACCTCTCAAACTACATTCAGAAAAGGAGCATTTGCAATTGGAATTAAATAAAATGCATGAGTGAATTATGAGAATTTTTTTCACAAAGTTCCCTTAAATACTTACTCTTGAATGAAAGTCTTTTGCCACCTCCCACTTCTCGTTTCTCTAAACTACTGCATGCCTAAACACTTGTAATCTACCTTAAAGAGCACTACTAGAACACTTAACACTCACTTGGTTGCATGACATCTACTACAATTTTAATAAACTCTGAGGGTAGCCCATTTTATATGGTAAATTTTCATAAATATAACAAACTACTAAAATATTATATTTACGGTCCGTGTAACAAAGCCCATAAACTTAGCTATTTTTTTTATTTTTTTTACCTGATAGTTTATATCGATCTTTTAGATTTTGCTATTTTTTTGTACACAATCATTTAGATTTGGTTAACCAAATATAAACGATGTAAAAAAGGGGAAAAAGAAGAAAGACGAAAAGAAATCGCAGGAAGAAAAAAGAAGAGGAAAAGTAGTAAGACGATGGAAGGAAATTGAAAAAAGAAAAAAGAAAGACGATGAAAAAGAAATGGTAGAATAGAAAAGAAGAAATACGATAAAAGAAATCGTAGGAAACTTTGTTATTTGTTACATTTATAAAAAGTTTTCCTATTTAATATCAGTTATTCAGCGAAAATAATTCCCAAAATCTCGTTTGGAGCCCATTTGTCACGTAAGGTTCGACTCCTCCTCTACCCATTTCCCATTTTTCATGTTCCTTTGCTTACCAGAGACCACGCGAAGAAGACTGCAACGTTCGACGACCGCCGCCTCTGCTTCAAACGTTCGACGATCGTCGCTTCTGCCTCAAACGTTCGACGATCGTCGCTTCTGCCTCAAACGATGGACAATCGCCACTTCTGCCTCAAACGATGGACAATCGCCACTTCTGCCTCAAACGATCGACGACTGCACGCCTCATATGATCCTTCAACGATGAAACGATCCTTCGACGACGAAAATGATCCTTCGACGAAAACGACCCTAAACGATCCTTCGACGACGAAACCACTGCCTCAAACGAGCGACGGCCAAGCCCACCCTCAAAGGACGCTGCTACTGCTTCTCTCTCCGTTGTCTCTCTATCACGAAACCCACCCTCAAACGACGACTCTACTGCCTCAAATGACCACTCTCTATCCATCGTAAGTTTTCATTCTACTTCGAAATGTTGTGTGTTAATGTGAAAAACTTCAGTCTATTCTTTTGTATGTTGTAAAATTGGATGTCTAGATTTCATTATCCGGATCTTTTGTAATTGCAAGGACTTCTATTAGGGTTTGTGAATAGGTCAGTAGCATACTTAGCTTGTGAAAGATGCAAAGTTTCACCATTACGAGTAACCTCGATCCCTAAGAAAAAGGAAAGATCTCCTTAGGATTGTTGAATGTGTCTGCATTTCTCGCGGTTTTTCGTTCTCAAATGTTGTGGAATTTCAGTGTGAGATTGTGTTGCTTTGAGCTTTTTGGGTTTAGGTTCTGTTTTGTCTCTTCTGGTTTTGAATTGTTACGTGTGGTGAGTGGTTGTAGTTCTCCTACGCTACTGAACCTGTTGAATACTATGATATTTTAAGTTTTTCTTGGGTGAGGTTGTTACATGGTTTGAGGTTCTAGTTAGTTTGTAATGAAGTATTAATTTGTTGATTTTAACACTTATGCTTTTCTTATTGTTTTCCATGATGAAGATTTTGAGAAACGATGATGATGGAATTAAATTCTTGTATTTATGAGGAAAAGCCACTCGATTTTTTCCTATTTTCTTTTATGAAGTCCATCAATATCATTGTTTGTGTTTTCTCTCCATCAAATTAAAGGAAAACCATCTCTTTGACAATTCACAGTCTAAAGTTGATCTTATGAATCTTTCCATTTAGCCACTATTGTGTTCCCCTGTTGGAAGTGGTTCTGTTTTCTGACCTATTGCTTGTCAGGCATTTGTGAAATGAGCCATGACATGAATTAGCATTAGTCATAGTGGGGAAGAATGAATATTTTTCTTTAGTTACTAATGTAGGTGTTCTATTATTTTTAACTTGATCAGAAATTAGAGTAAGAATATCTCGCTTTAGTCACTGATATTTATTCCTTAATAATTTGTTATATGGTTTTGCCTTCTGCGTCTGCCTTGTTTGTTCTGGTTTTTGCTATTTGTTTATCTCTCTAGCATTCTACATACTCCTATTTTGAGCTAATTTTCTGAAGTTTCAAGAAATATGTAGGTGTAGTACTCATAGAATATTGAGAGAGCTTTTTGCATTTGAAAGTTTCAAAACTGGTCCTGTGGAACATGTAAATGGAAGTTAGCTCTAAAAGTGATATTTTAAATTTGTAATCTAATTATCACCACTCTGTACAAATAAGACTCCTCCACACCAAAGCTCTTATTGATTGGTCATCTTGGTCTATATGCCCATCAGTTGTCCATGTTCGATGAAATGGTAATATTATGAGGGATGCTGTTTTTTCAAGTCCCAATTTGCAAATATCACTTAACATGAACTTGTTTGGTGTGATTGTGGTGAAACATTCAACATCTACTGTTCCATGGTTGTCTCTCTCAAAGTTGTTAAAACAAAATATGAATATTAATATCTATATATTTCTAGTGCCCATTCTGAAAGGTCTTTGTGACTATTCTTTTTTTTTTTTTTTTTTTTTTTGGGGGAGGTAAAGGTGTTGTAAAAATTAATGATAAGGAAAGGGTGATTAATAATGAAGCAAATGTAAGTATATTACTATATATTTTCCTGTAATATTTGTTGGGTCTGTCCGAAAATTATCCTTTTTCCTGATGTTGTAGGGAGAGGCTCTTTCTTGGCAACTTGTAGAAATCATTGTTAGAATAAAGAGCTTGCTAACGAATTTTGTTTCAACTTCCATCGCTCTTCTTTTGTTCCACTTTTTTTATTTGCCCATTCTCAATTGTCTTTTGATATATCATTCCATATGCTTATTTATTTTTATCTATGATCATTGTTTTTCCCAGATTTCTCACGAAAAGTTGAGATATGATTCTATTTATCAGATTGTTCCCTCTATAAATAAGCTTTGATCTTTATCTATTTTGATTGGTTTTGAGGAATTTGTTTTGGAAATCCAAGATTCTATTTATCAGATTCCCTATGCTTATTTTTTGTAATTTCCTTGGATTGCATGCCTATCATCAAGTGCAATTTCATGGTTTCTATTTGTGTATTCGAACTTTCTGCTGTGTGTTAATTAAGTCTGCATTTTCTTGTTGTCATGAGTATTCAAATGGTGAAGAAAAGAATCCATAGGCTCATTTTTAAGTCACTACTGTTTGTGCTCTCTACCAGAAAAATTCAACTATTTAGTTACTTATGTACTCTATTATTTATGATTGCCTTTGTATGTTGGTAAAATTTTATTTTTACTTTTAGTCCAGATTTTGTGAAAATTAAATATCTTGCTGATGTAGTTGGTTTGCTCTTAGCTTACTATTTAATATTTTGCTCTGAGCAAAATCACCAACGACTTCACATGTCAAGTTAAGTTATAGTTGATTGATTTTGAAGTTGATACTGGATTGTTGTAGGAATTTAACTGCTAGGCCCCCAATTTTATTCACCTATAATAGAAGAAACAAGAAAAACAATGGGAGAAGAGGAAGCTACACGTGGAGGTGGGGAGGAAAGCAAGGAAGTTGGGGATCATTCTAGTGGGGACCACGAGTTAGGTAGTAGTGGTAATTAAAAGGGGGAGAGAAGAGGAGCAAGGGGGTCATTTTTTGAGTGGAGCAAGGTGGCTGGTTTCCTCCTTGCGGGGTAGGAAGATAGAGGGTCCAGGTCTTGCACTCCTTTTGTTTTTTTATTTTGTGTACTCTTATGCTGGTTTTATGTTCTTTTTAAGAGAATTGTGGCCTAAGGAATTAGTGTGTTTTTTGTCATTCCTCTGTTTTCTTTTGAAGTTTGAATGATCGTAGATCACTGGTATTAAGGCTGGTCTATAAGTTGTTATTTTTTTCTTACGAACTCTTAATAGAAAGTCAGGTACTAGTTAGTACCTTAACATTTTGCTATCAAAGAACATCACCTGGGCTAGAGATCGAACATGGCTAAGGTGGAAGAGAGACTGGACATGGTAGAATAGGGGATTCTGAAGCTCCCACTGATGGAGAACATAGCACTGCTGTCGAAAAACATAGCCGAGATGAATGTGCAGATCGACAAGCAGTATCAGCAGCAGCAGGTAATCCTGAAATACATAGAAGGGATCATACGAGATGATTCATCGGGGAAGAAAGTGGTGGAAATGAAGGGAGCTCAACTGACCGTAGTAAGTTCAAGAAAGTGGAAATGCCCGTGTTCAATGGAACTGACCCTGATTCGTGGTTATTTCTGGTCGATCGATACTTCAAGATACATAACTTGTCCGACCTAGAAATAATAACAGTAGCGGTCATTAGTTTTAACGGGCCGGCGTTGGATTGATATAGGTCCCAAGAGGAGTGGGAAGCGTTCAAGGAATGGGGCGACTTGAAACAAAAGTTGCTGATGAGATTTCGGTCCATCCGAGACGGCACATTAGTGGGAAGATTCCTCACCATCAAGCAGGAGTCGACGGTGGAGGAATGCAAAAACCGATTCAATAAGCTGTTGGTGCCAGTAGCCTTCCTACAGACCGTGGTGTTGGAAGAGACTTTCATGAATGGGCTGAGCCTATGGCTGAAGTCGGAGGTGGAAGCATTGGAGTCCGTTGGGCTGGTCCAAATGATGAAGCTAGCATTGAAAATAGAAATTTGGGAAATGGTTCAGAGGG
Organism: Cucumis melo; assembly: GCF_025177605.1. Taxonomy (NCBI): domain Eukaryota; kingdom Viridiplantae; phylum Streptophyta; class Magnoliopsida; order Cucurbitales; family Cucurbitaceae; genus Cucumis; species Cucumis melo. Next base: position 16,568,988 of record NC_066863.1, read on the forward strand.
AGTGTGGGCTGAGCAGTGCGTATGAAAGTAAACTTGCCCATAAAGCAACCAATACATGCAGCGCCAATGTGGTAAGTGCGAGTGATAGCACGGTGACGAACGGGTGGCAAGTGCGAGTGATACCACCGGGAAGGTCCCACCAAACGACTAACGGACGCTGAGTTATGGGCAAGAAGGGAAAAGGGACTGTGTTTTAGATGTGGGGAGAAGTATCAAGCGGGACACAAATGTAAGACCAAGGAGAACAAGAAATTGCATATGTTGCTGGCGAAGGAGAACGGGGAAGAACCGAAAATTTTAGAGGAGTATTTTGATGCTGAAGCAGAGATCAAACCAATCGAAGTGCAGAATATAGAAAACATGAACATCAAATTATCAATCAATTCAATAGTAGGCTTAACGAACTCGGGAACTATGAAGGTTAAAGGAAAGATAGGGGAGGCAGAGGTAGTTATCTTGATAGATTGTCGGGCTACCCACAACTTCATTGCTGAGAAGTTAGTAAAGAAACTCAGTTTACCGCTGAATGAAACGGCAAATTATGGGGTGATATTGGGTTCGGGCACGACGATAAAAGAAAAGGGGTGTGTGGAGATGTCGAGGTGTGGCTTGGGGAATAGAAAGTGATTGATAACTTCCTACCCTTGGAACTAGGAGGGGTGGATGTGATCTTAGGAATGCAGTGGCTAAATTTAGGAGTCACTGAAGTTGATTGGACGAACTTGGTTTTGACATTCTACAACCAGGGGAAGAAGGTGACAATCAAAGGGGACTTGAGCCTTACAAAGACACGAGTCAGCCTAAAAGGCATGATGAAGGCTTAGGAAGCTAATGATCAGGGGTATCTGGTGGAATGTCGAGCTATGGAAGGAGGATAACCATGGAAACCGAGGAGGTGAAAGAGCTGGTGTTGGCAGCAGAAGGCCTGATAACCACTTTGATTGACAGGTACACCGACGCGTTTGAGTGGTCGGGGAAACTACCACCACAAAGAGGAATCGACCATCATATCTATCTAAAGAAAGGGATGAACCCGGTTAATGTGCGCCCATACAGATACGCACACCACCAAAAGGAAGAAATGGAGAGATTGGTGGATGAAATGCTTGCCTCTGGGGTTATCAGACTGAGCACAAGTCCATATTCCAGCCCAGTTTTGTTAGTGAAAAAGAAAGACGGGAGTTGGAGGTTTTGTGTCGACTATAGAGTCCTAATCAACGTAACCATCTCGGATATGTTCCCAATATCGATGATTGAAGAACTTTTCAATGAACTAAATGGGGCAAATGTGTTCTCGAAGATAGACCTCAAAGCTGGATATCATCATATTAGGATGTGCCCTGATGACATAGGGAAAACTGCTTTCTGCACTCATGAGGGCCACTATGAATTTCTGGTGATGTTGTTCGGTTTGACCAATGCACCCTCAACCTATCAATCCTTGATGAACCAGGTATTTAAGTCATACATGAAAAGGTTCTACTTGTTTTCTTTGATGATATCTTAGTCTATAGCAAAGGGGTGGAAGAACATGTGCAACGCCTAGAAGGAGTACTGGAATTATTAAGGGAAAGTGAATTATATGCTAATTTATATGCTAATCTAGATAAGTGCAACTTTGCCAAGCCGAGGATTAGCTACTTAGGCCACTTCATTTCAGAGAAAGGGATTGAGGTGGATCTTGAGAAGATAAAATCAATAAAGGAGTGACCAATTCCCACGAATGTTCGAGAGGTTAGAGGATTTTTGGGACTCACTGGATACTACCGTCGATTCGTGCAAAACTATGGTAGTACGACAGCTCCTCTCACTCAGTTGTTGAAAATAGGGGCGTACAAGTGGGATGAAAAGGCTAACACAGCTTTTGAGAAGCTCAAGATGGCGATGATGACTTTACCCGTTTTGGTTGTTAGATTTTAATCTACTGTTTGAAATATAATCGGACGCGTTTAGGTTTGGAGTGGGGGCAGTGCTAATTCAAGCTAAGAGGCCAATCGCCTACTTCAGTAAAACCCTGAGTATGAGAGATAGATCACGGACGATGTACGAGCGAGAATTAATTGTTGTAGTCTTTGCAGTCTAGAGGTGGAGACTATATCTGTTGGGGAGGAAATTCATGGTGAAAACCGATTAAAGATCCTTCAAATTTTTACTGGAACATAGAGTCATAAAACACAGTACCAAAAGTGGATAGTTAAGCTACTAGCTATTCGTTTGAAGTAATTTATAAGCTAGGTTTGGAGAACAAGGCCGTGGATGCACTGTCCAAGATTCCCCCTACAGTACACTTGAACCAATTGACTGCCTTAGCTCTGATAGATGTGGCGGTTATTCAGGAAGAGGTGGCAAAAGAACCTACCCTACACGAGATTATCAAATTGATAGAGGAGCAAAAAGTAGAAGTTCCAGACTACACTATGCAGTGGGGGTGGGGGGGGGGGGGGGGAAATCATCCTCCTTAATTCCAACTATTATGCATATGTACCAAACTCAGTTTTTGGGGGACACTCGGGCTTCCTTAGAACTTAGAAGAGAATATCTAACGAGCTATATTGGAAGGGGATAAAAAAGGATGTCAAGAAAAATTGTGAAGAATGTGTGATATGCCAGAAGAATAAAACGTCTGCCTTGTCACCAACCAGGCTATTGATACCATTAGAAATTTCGGATGCCATCTGGAATGACATCTCCATGGATTTCATTGAAGGGCTACCAAAGTCAGGAGGATGGGAGGTAATTTTGGTGGTAGTTGATCGGTTAAGCAAGTATGCTCATTTCCTTACATTGAAGCATCCATATACTGCTAAGATCGTGGTAGAAGTGTTTGTTAAAGAAGTGGTAAAGCTGCACGGGTATCCTAAATCGATAGAGTTTCAGACAGAGACAAATATTCCGTAGCCACTTCTAGAAAGAATGTTTAGACTAGTCGAGACCAAGCTGAATTGAAGTTCTTCCTATCATCCCCAATCTGATGGACAGACAGAGGTGGTGAATAAAAGTGTGGAAGCATACTTAAAGTGTTTCTGTGGAGAGAGGCTGAAAGAATGGAGTAAGTGGCTGCACTTGGCGGAATACTGGTACAACACCACATACCATAGCTCAATCGGGATCACCCCATTTCAGGCTGTATATGGAAGACTACCTCTGCCCTTAATCCAATATGGGGACATGGAGACATCGAATTCAACGTTAGATCAGCAACTGAGGGACGAGATATGGTGTTGGGAGTGTTAAAAGATCACCTGAGAGTGGCTCAAGAAAGAATGAAGCAATTCGCAGATTTGAAAAGAAGGGATGTGGAATTTCAGATTGGGGATCACGTGTTCTTGAAGATAATGCCCTATAGACAAGTATCATTGAGGAAAAAACGTAATGACAAACTATCACCAAAGTATTTCGGGCCCTATAAAATCCTAGCGAAAATTGGAGTAGTGGCTTATAGGTTGGAATTGCCTAGCTCGGCAGTCATTCACCCGATGTTCCATGTATCCCTGCTCAAAAAGTCGGTAAGGAACTTTAAAGATGTGCAACCACTTGATTCTTATGTGAATGAAAACCATGAGTAGATTACATAACCAGAGGAAGTGTATGCTTATCGCAAGAATCAAGCTACCAAAGAGTGGGAAGTGTTGGTTAGCTAGAAAGGTCTACCCCTCATGAAGCAATGTGGAAAGATTGTGCAGACCTTAATGTACAATTCCCTGTATTCCACCTTGAGGACAAGGTGGATTTGGAGGAGGAGGAGAGTGAGCTAGGCCCCTAATTTTATACACCTCTAATAGAAGAAACAAGAAAAACAATGGGAGGAAGGAGGAAGTTACACGTAGAGGTGGGGATGAAAGCAAGGAAGTTGGGGACCACGAGTTAGTTAGTAGTGGTAATTAAAAGGAGGAGAGCAGAGGAGCGGGGGGGTCATTTTTTGAGTGGAGCAGGGTGGTTGGTTTCCTCCTCACGGGGTAGGAAGACAGAGGGTTCAGGTCTTACGTTCCTTTTGTGTACTCTTATGCTGTTTTTGTATTCTTTTTAAGAAAATTATGGCATGAGGAATTAGTGTGTTTTTTCGTTATTCCTCTGTTTTCTTTTGAAGTTTGAATGATCGTAGATCACTGGTATTAAGGCTGGTCTGTAAGTTATTTTTTTCTTACGAACTCTTAATAGAAAGTTTGGTACTAGTTAGTACCTTAACAGTAAATTCTTGATGTAACTTCATACCTATAACTTTGGAACTAACTTTGGACGTCCATTTATTACTTGATTGGTAGAGAATGGTTATTTTTTAGTGTACAGTTTTACTGGATCTTTTTCTCAAGTTGTGGCAATTTGCTATCTCAAAATTGTGTATGATTGATGATGGTGGTCAGGAATTTTAGGATAATTGTAGGATCATATCCATTTCAAATGTTGGTTTTGCATTGAAAATTATAGCTTATTTATTGCTTTAAGTTGGCAATTTTTGTTTTGATATCGTATATTTTGGCTTTGTTAAACTTGGAATCTCGTTACTACATTCCAGTCAAGTTCCCTTCCTCTCTCCGAAGATTTTGATAAGCTTTTTTGCTAGCGAATAAGTTCCCAATTGTATTGTAATTTGTCTCTGAGATAAATTATTACAGATTTATTCGACTTCTCAAATGTCAGGTATTCTCTTATATCTATAGGCAGAGCTGGAGACAGTATCTGAAATCACACATGAGAAGGGCAAGAAAAAAGATAGTCAAAAGATAAAGTATGGAACTATAAAGTTGCTTTTGTCCTCAGTACTGAATTGCTTTATCATAGTTGGGTGAGAACATATTCGTTGGAGTTATTATTACATCTTCCTCAGTTGCTCTCTTCTGTTATTGGACAATGGGACAAGAGCACTCCAGTTACAGTATGTCTTTTCTCTGGAAAATGAAGAATCCGATGACATTACAACCTTGATTGATAAAAAAGTAAGTTTGAAATGAGTTTTAGTATTTGATAATGAATGGATACTACGGCTAACATTCATTCTATGTATGATTTCCCTGTCACTAGTTTGGTTGCTTTGGTTGTTGAATTAGAGAGTTGAGACGCATGGCCATTGCTATAAGAGTTACATAAAATGAGTAAGTATTAAGTATTCAATAAAGGGCTGATGCCTGGGAAATTTCATGACTACAGGGTGACTTTATGAAAATTTTGTTTGATGATAAAACATTTGATGCAAGGCACTCATCACGCTCCAGACTCGGTACATTCTAATGACATTTTTGAAGTATGGGTTTAGAGCAATCATTCTTTTGAATTAACTGCTGCTTCCCCTATGGCAGTATGATTGCTTCAAGGAGATCTACAGAGTATTAAAGCCGGGCTAAATAACCAAGATCACCAAAAAAATAAAGGTTATCTTACTGATTTTGTCCCCCATTTCCTTTGATCTTATACACTTATATCGACAATGTCCATATCCATAGGCTGAAATTGAGATTGACAGTGGGCTTCCAGATATCAGGACAATAGGAAAGTGTCTTGAAGCTTTATGTAGATGAATGAAATGGTTTCTTAATGAGAGGACTAGAGAACTAACGATGACAGTTAGCATATCTATTATATTTGATCACTTATGGTGAACTTTGTATTTTGAAGGTTAATTTGTGTTGTTGGTACATTTACTAAACTTTGTATTTACCTTCATATTATTTAGATCTCAACTTTAATTAAATAAATTATTGAATACTTTATTTAGCTTAATATTACCGTTATAAATACTATATTATAGCTTAATATTACAACTATAAATATTATATTATAGCGTTGAGTAAAAGCTATTATATGATAAAGATAGCACATTATTTAAGCTATGTAAACTTATTATAGCTCTTATGAAAAACGCTATCAGATGTTTCTATAGCAATGTATATAAGCTATATCTTCATACTCTACAATATCGCTCATTATAGCTCGGGAAAACGTTATAAAAAGTCCTCGACTTTTAATAACATGGGCTGTTAGGAAGCCTAGGCCGCCCATTCTTGTGTCTCACCTAGCAATTACAATAGACACTTAACCTTGTCCTTTTAGAGGTTAGTCTTGACATCTCTGGATCACACAACTCATACTTTTTAATTTCTTATTCTTTGAAGTTGCCATGCCTCTCTTGGCTGCCTAGGAGTATGCCAACGCCTTGGGCCACATTTTGAACTTTGATTACAACCTTGGTTATAATGACACTCAACTATGTCACTTGACTACTCAACAACCTTCCATAGAATTTCCTTTTATCATCTTCACTAACTCATCTTCTTCTTCTTTCATCAAGTTCTTGCAAGTCTTAGGTCCTTAGATCTAGGGTTTACAATAGCCATTTCTTTAGTTTAAGGCTATTATGAAATGTGTAAAGTGCAATGATTTGCATTACTTGTGATTACTTGGGAATGCTTACTATGAAAAGTATGATGATTGTTTGCATGCTTATCATGGATTACTATTTGGGCATAATCTAAAATTTTATTAAGTAAAATTATTAATTATTTTTCTTATATTTTGGATAACCTCTAAATAATATGTTTTAGGCGTCCAAATGTTAATGCGATTCTTTAAGGATAGGCAAGAGAGACAAGTTTGGGAGGCCATATAAGAAAGAATAACCTCTATAGAAAGGTGATATGCGTTGAGATTGGTAGGCGAGCAAGGGTTGCTAGGCTTGTTATGGCTACACAAGGAGATTCGTGTTGGATATGCATAAAAGATTGGTCATATGCTACTCAAGATGAGACACGAAGAGGTTAGTAAGCGTGGAAAATAGGTGACCAAGAGCTAGGCGAGGAAGCTTGCACGTGAGGGAGGTTAACTGCCTTAGATGTTAGTAAGGTGCGTAAGTAAGCAATATGGCTGATTAAGGGCAATCAGTTTCATGAAAATCCAGGTGTCTTAAGTATGTTTCATGCATTTTGCGACCAAGTAGGAGGTGGATTACGAAGCAGGAGGTGGATTAAGGAAATTAAAAGGCAAATTAAGAGAGTTGGAGGTTGCAATTCAGTTTGATGCAAGGATTCATTATAAACAGGCAACTTCAGACAAGTTTTTCTCATAATCCACTCATGTGATTATTAAATTAATTTCAAAAGATTAGAAATTGAGCCCAGCAAGATTGCTTTTCAACAAAGGACAAGTAAGATGGTCAAATTTAGGGAGAATATGAGTAAGGTGCACATTTTGGAAGCCACATTACACGTTTTTTGGAGTTTGGATTTGGAACTTTGAGGTAAGAAAGTTAAGACATTTTTAAGTAAATTTGTAGCAGAAATTTTCTTAAAAGAGTTATGGAAGTTTTAGTTATGATTTTTCAAAATGAAGCTAAGTTTTTAGATGAAAATCTGTTTTTGGGTAGTGGTTGAGTGTCAAGCAAAACAAGGTGAGTTGGGTGTGAGTTTTGAGTTTGTAGAGATTATTTTGCTTAAGTTAAGGCATGTGGCACAACCATGGGATGGCCGGGCGACAAGGATGCACTCAGGCTGTACGGATGACCGGGCGACAAGGATGCACTTAGGTTATACGGATGACCATGTGTTGGTGTGAGCATGACACGACACGCGTTAGGGTCATGGGCGTGATGCATTCAAGGCGCACGACTAAGGCGCGCGTGGTCCCTCATTTTGGGGTTAGAACACAACGCCTAACACCTCATTGTTGAGGTTAGCACACGGCAAGGCTCGCCTAGGCACGGTTCAGAGGATATAGAAATGGCTATAGAAGCCTTTTGAGTTCTGAATTAGGGGAATTCAGTATATGAAAAGCAAGAGAAGAAAGGCAAGCTAGCTTGCTTCAGAAGTTTCGGCACTCCTGCTCTACCTCCTTCCCCGTGCCTTTTTCCTAAAGCGCCAATCTCACCATTGAAATAGGGGAGGAGTGATGTAGTATGAATGGTAATTGAAATGGATAGGCAAAGCTAGAATCCAAGAGAGTGGGACGGAGAGTCTCAGACCGGCTGTACGCGCACGCCAAGCCTTGCCACCGTACCATTGGGCACAAGCATGCCTGGGTTATTTTTTGGGTTGTCTTACTAATTTGAACAATTTTAAGCAAATCTTGGTTATTTTCCTTACTAAGGAATTAACTAGGACTCAAATATACATTTTTCAAATCAAGGAGATTTTTGTAGGAAATTCCAAACCAAGAGCTAACACCAGTGTTGTGAGTGACAGTATGATTCCTATGAAGTTTCTTAAAAGCATGATTTATATGGTTATTTTAAGAAGGTTACGTTTACTGATTTCTAATGAGTTTGTAAAAGCTTAAATATTTTATAAGTTGATTTCTAAAAGACTGTTATTTTCAATTGAATGCTATAGCTATGTGATAAAAAGTATGTTTCAAGGTTTCAACTATGTTTTATCCTAGCCTAAATCTACCATGAGACCTATTGTGCATATGTGGTTAACTCCTTATTGATGGTAGGGTTGACGAGCCTATTTTAACTATGGGCCATTAGGAAGGGTATAAACTATGATGGCTTAAAGAAGGAGGATAACAATGAAAATTGTTTTCTATCGACTGTTCCGTATTAGGACAAAGAGGTTTAGTACCGCATATATCTATGGATCATGTCTTCCAAAAGCTCTATGCAATGTTATTAAAAGTTCAATGTTTCCAGGTACCATGCTATGAAATGAATTTCTATTGCTAAATGTTTCTTAAGCCAAGCTTTTATGCTAAAGTGTTTATGAAAACATGTTTTATAAAACCATCATTCACTAAGTCTTTTGACTTATCCTTTCAAAATGTTTTCTCACTTTTGAGGTACAGTTAAAACAGGTTTGCAGCAGAAAATTCATACTTCAGTAACGGTAACATCTAAATTGGTGGACTTTGCACAGTTTGTGGAAACTACATTAAGAGTCAAGAAAGTTTAGTATCAAATAAACTTGATGGTAAAAGACCACAAGATGTTTTGAAATCAAGTATTGGTGTAAAAGACCACAAGTTGTTTTGAAATCAAGTATTGGTGAAGGAAGACGAGAGCAAAGAAAAAGTTTTACCCTAGGAGTGTCCAGGAAAAAAAGTTTTAAGGACAAGTCCAAGGGAAACTCATTTCAAAGAACGGAGTTTAGGGGGCGGTTATCAAAGGTCGGTATTAGCAATAACAAACCACTTTGAAATGAATGCCACAAGTACTATCTAGGGCAATGTTTTAGAGGAGGAGATATTTTCTTTCAATGTATGAAGTCAGGACACTTTGCAAGAGACTGTCCACAATTTAGTGCAAGACAATAAGGAAAAATAAAGGGCAGTTTCTCAATCAATAAATCAACTGATAATAACTCCGTCAAGGGGAGAAGGACCTAGTAATGCAAAGAAAAAGAGAATCTTACGAAAATAAGTATGTTTGCATTATGCAGATATTGTAAGATACAAGTAAATTTATGTAAAAAACTTTGGAATAAAAGAACCATTGATAAATTTCGAGGACGAAATTTCTTAAGAGAGTGAGGATTGTAAAGCCCCAAAATTTATAGGAATCGTTGAGAAAAAATTTGGTGAAGGAAGAGAAAACAAATTAATAGACAACGAAGGAGAATTTCTTCGAAATGTTAAAGGTTAAATATTGAGGTTTGGATATTTAGCTAAGAAGGGAAAAATGGCTAAGTGTTAAAAAGGAAATGCTATGCCAGAGGTCAGGTGGGTAGCCAAAAGAAGATCAAATAACCTTTAAGGCACACGAGGTTAGACGTTTTGATCATATGCTAGGTGGTCAATTGACTTTAGATAACCTCTAAATGATATGTTTTAAAAGGAAAAATGTTAATGAGAACCTCTAAGGATAGGCAATAAAGGCAAGTTTGGGCACCTGCATAAGAAGGAATAACCTCTAAAGAAAGATCATAGACGTTAATGTTGCTAGGCGAGTAAGGGTTGCTAGGCGTGATGATTGACTAAGAGGTTAACAAGGCTTGCTATTCTAGCTACACGAGGATATTGATGTCGGCTATGCATAGAAGATTTGACCATATGCTAGGCGAGATTACACATGAAGAGGTTAGTAGGCGTGGAAAGTAGACGACCAAGAGCTAGGTGAGGAAAGCTTGCACACGAGGGAGGTTGGCAGTCATAGAGGTTAGCAAGGCGTGTAAGTAAGCAACGTGGCTGATTAGGGGCAATTAGTTTATTGAAAATCCAGGTGTTTTTAGCATGTTTTATGTATTTTGCGGTCAAGTAGGAAGTAGATTAGGAAGCAGGAGGTGGATTAAGGAAATTAAAAGGCAAATTAAGGTAGTTGGAGGTGTTAATTCAATTTCATGCAAGGGTTCACTATAAATAGGCGACTTTTAGACAATGTTTTCTCATAATACACTCATGTTATTTACCTCAAATTAATTTTAAAATATCAGAATTTAAGTCTAATTTCTAGACAACGATTGCCGGTTAATTTAGAGGCGAGAAAGATTGCCTTCAAACAAAGGAAAGGCAAGAATGTTCAAATTTAGGGAGAATTTAAGTAAGGTGCATATTTTGAAAGCTTAAATATTTTAAATATTTCGAGTAAGTTTCTTAAAAGCAAGATTTATATTGTTATTTCAAGAAGGTTACGTTTACTGATTTCTAATGAATTTGTAAAAGCTTAAATATTTTATAAGCTGATTTCCAAAAGACTATGTTATGTTCAACTGAATGCTACAGCTATGTGATCAAAAGTATGTTTCAAGGTTTCAACTATGATTTATCTTAGCCCGAATCTTCCATAAGACCTATTATGCACATGTGGTTAACTCCATACTGATGGCAAGATTGATGAGTCTATTTTAACTATGGGCCATTAGGAAGGGTATAAACTATTATGCCTTAAAGAAGGAGGATAACAGTGAAAGCTGTTTACTATCGACTGTCCGTATTAGGATGAAGAGGTTTAATACTACCTGTATCTATGGATCATGTCTTTTAAAAGCTCTATGCAATGTTACTAAAAGTTCAACGTTTCGAAGTACCATGTTATGAAATGAATTTCTATTGCTAAATGTTTCTTAAGCCAATGTTTTATGCTAAACTATTTATGAAAACATGTTTTATAAAACCATCACTCACTAAGCCTTTTGACTTATCCTTTCAAAATGTTTTCTCATTTTTAGGTACAGATCGTGCATCTCTGGATGTTGGACTTACTACTGCTAGGCCAATTAGAAATTGATTATGAAAAAGAATTATTATGATAAAAAGAGTCTTCTTGCTAGAGTTAGAAAGAATTTATGAAAACTTTATGATTTTCATGTCCGTATGCGCTTTCTATTAAAACATTGCCATTAAATATTTGTTTTGTTAAATGGTTTACATCACAATTATTTTTTCCATGACAATTAAAGACTTCTACTTGCAAATTGTTTAAAAGTAAAAGGTTAAGGGTCGGTTGGTGTTGTTCAGAGGGGAAATGAAATCAATTGACATCACACCAACTCTCGAGTCTAGAATATGTGATTTGGAAGAAGGTGTGACACATGGCATCTCGCGTGCCCCCTTATGCACAGGACTTGCCATGTGCCTCTTTGCTCGTTGTTTGCAGGCTATGAATCCAACACAAGCCTAAACATGTCACTAACCTCTTTTAACCTCAACACACATGTCCATCTCGTCTAACAAAGCTTGTCACTCAGCCAACCTCTAACTTGCTCCAAAACTGATTTTTCGTAACTAAAAATCCACAACTCTTTTAGGTACACTCTTCTACAAAGTTACTTGAAATTGTCTTAACTTTCTTATCTTAAACTTTTAGCTCCAAATTCCAAGAGATGTGCTATGTAGCCTTCTAGAAATGCACCTCGCTCAAATTCTCTTTAGGAAAGACTTTTCTCTCTTTCTTTAGCTCAAACTTAATCCTCCTTGCCTCAAATTTGATTTGCAGCGACAAATTATAAACTAGACTCAATTTAGAATCTTTTGAAAGTAACTTCAGCCAAAATGCATGAGTAAAATGAGAGAAATCCTCCTCTAAAGTTACCTATATATAGTGAACCTTGCATGAACATTTATTAACACCACCTACTTGCTAAAATTTAGCTTAAGTATGCTGAGGACACCTGTAAAGCACTCATCGACTTCACCTCTTAAATATCTCACCCAACAAAAATGCCTAAGTGTCCCACATCAAGCTTAAATGCCTAACATAAAGCAAAAAACCTCTTTTTACATGGCCGCAACCCTCTTGCTCGTAGCACAAGCTTTCTTGCCCACCACCAAGTAGCCTAGCCATCTCACTTAGGCCTCTTAACGCCCAACTAACCTCTAAATGACAAGCTCTTCTCACCTAGGTGAACCACGGTCACCCCATGATACTTCTTTGGAGGTTCTTCATGCCCAAAGCCACCCACACAAGCCTTGGCCGCCTACTTAAGTTAAAAAAGCCTAATAACCTCTTTAGATATTATTTTCACTTCTTTTGGTTGCCTAACACACAACCAAAAATCTCTTATTGCCTAGTCTTCAAGTCCTTGACACTTAGCCAAAATTTCCTCTCTGTTCAATAACCATGACATACTTTTAATGACACTTTTGAGTCTCTTTTTATTTTCAATTCCAAACAACATTTATCCTTCTAAGCTCTTCAGAAGAATGAAGTTTTCCTAAGATTCGGGGTTTACAGAAAGTATGTAACAATAATTGTAAACATGACATGAAATATAAGTCATAATAGTCTATAATTATGCACTTTATGTTTAAAGGTCTAGTAGTAGATTCTCTTACTTGAGATTAGCTAAAACAAATTATTACCCCAGCTTTTGACTTTTTACAACTTTGACCATTTCCATCAATTTCGAGCTTCTAAATATGAATTTATATTTATATTTTTAATATTTAAATCACATTTAAACTTAAAGCTCTATAACTGACAACTTTATCACATAAATTCGTCGGTTTATCTCTCTACCTACTTCGAACAATAATTCGAATTGTTTCAACATATTGTTCTAAGTTAATTCCGTATGCACTAGTAGGAAAACTTAATGGACCTATAGTAATGCACTCCAATGATCTGAGATTAACTGCTTAAACCCTTTTAGACCTAGCTAATTAACATTCGTTAACTAACGGCTCATTCTACTAAAGTCTTGTAGTTGCACTCCCCTCACTATAGATATATTTCTGTCCATCTGATATTACCATGATCAGTAAGTTAATCCTTCACAGGTTGTTTGTAACCTCGACTAGGTCAAAATATTGTTTTACCCCCAAGACTACATCTTGTTCTTTAAGTCCCATTGGTCCACTATTGAACATTTGGTTTAAGGTCTAACCTATAAACCGAGTCCCTCTCGGGCTAATTTCCATACTACCTTCACAATGACACCATCTGAACGACAAGGCTATTACAGTGTAGCCAAAGGAATTAACCAAAAAGAAAAAACAGAACAAAACTCTTTAGCAGATTGTACACCTTTCATTTGTAAGAAAATTATACACAAGCTAAGCAAACACAATATTTGGTTGCATCAAAGTAACCAAAGTTATCAGATTAGGAAAAAGAAGGCTAAATGTAAGCAAACACGATATTTGGTTGAATATCAAAAATCATTAGAAAAGCTAAAGATTCCTGCACACAGAAAGACCCAACAACATATATAATTAAGATACCACAAGATTCAACAACGATAATCAAGTCTAAGAATATGAACACAAATTGCAAAGAAGACATACAAGTGTCTCGGCAACTTGTGAATTCACCGGTTGTCCATCCTTCCTTTTGTGTGCTTTAGTCCATAATGCAACCCTTGTGACCGAAGATGGATCCGAACTACTTTTTCTCTACAAAATGAGATTTATACAATGAAACCACATATACGATACGAAAGCAAAATTGAAATATAGTAACAAACTTTACCATCTCTTCGGCCAAACGAGCATACCCTTTTCTACTACATGTATGTGGGAGTTGTTTTTTCTTCATGGCTTTGTACTTTTCACTTTTTAACTACTCAAATAAAAGACATTCAAACTTCACACAAATTAATAATAATAAAATGTAAGTGTATATGTTTTGAAGTAGAGATTTACGTACCTTGAAGGTTGCACTAGTCTTTTCACTCACAAAATCCATCCAATCATCTACAGATTGTAAATTATCAGGCATTAGCTTCAAAATTGCATCTTTTGTTGGGGCATCTCGAATTTGTTTTACTAAACGAGATTTTCCAGCCCTCCATAATCTACCCATCTTTTGGAAGAAAAACTATTTTTTGCCAATCTTCCACATTGTACCTTGACTGAAGTATAAAAGAGTTAGAAATGAAAAATAATGTAACTTAATAAAGTAATGAACTTATTAGAGAAAAATAAAGTAACTTAATACCTGAATAGATTTCCATAACACTACTTTCAATCTTGTTGGTAGTTTTAGCCAATTCTCAAGATTCACTGGTACAACCTCCCTCACTAGTTCGTTCAAGAAAAGAAGCCAATCCTACCGATTCATTACCAATGGGTTGTCCATATTCATTGAAAACAATGTCCACTCTTGATTGTTTTTCAACGACTATTGTCTTCATTTTTGTAGGTCCTCGTCTTTTTTCGCAAAGTCATCGTTTCAAATGGAGGTTCTTCATCGATAACATGATCTTCAACTACCTTCTCATTAGGCAAAGTTGTCGTTTCCAATGGAGGTTCTTCAAATCCATTCACGTTAGAAGTTGTTGCTTGCCTACGAATTGCTAATCTTGTTCGAGCAGCTGGTGAGTCTAATATAGGATTACCTTCAACTATCTTGTCACTAGGCTTGGGTGATAAAGTATTGGGGTGGACATCAATGGGAGAACTTTCCATGTTTTCCTCATTTGGAAGAAGCAAACTATCGGCAATAAGCTTCCTTTGTGTATACCTTCTCTTACCTTTTACTTTTAGGGCCATGGTATCTTGAAAGATAAAGAACAAAGAGCCATTGTTAAGCACATTCGTTTAAGTGAGATGAGAATACATAAAAAGAAAAAACAGAAAAGGAGTACAACTGGATATAAAACAAAATATAATACTTGTTACTGATGATTCACATTTCACAAAAACAAATAGTCTAATGCTATAATGAAAGAAAAAAAAAGAAGAGGATATATAGAGAAAAGTCTAATTCACAATATCTCTATTGAGATGGGCACGCCAAAAAGTTATAAGAACACTTTGGTTCTTCAAAGATCTATTTCTGGACCCTGCTTCCTTTCTATTATCTTCCTGCTTGCAAAGGAGAAGAGATGACCAGCTTTTCTCAAACTACTTCTCAAACAACTTCTGAAATGAAAACACTTTTACAATCTTGTCTTGCATAAGTAAGCTCGTCACTTTCATCAACATCTTCAACTGCATTACTTATGTTTTCATTACTAACCAAAGCATCATCATAATTCTCATCGTACATTTCCAAGTCGTGAAACCCTCTCGGTGGTGCTTTTAATACGACATACCAATTTGAATTGTCATTTTCTCTAGCGTAAAACACTTGTTTGGCTTGGGAGGCTAGTATGAAAGGCTCTCGTACAAACTTGCTTTGACTTTGATGTAAGTTAACAAGAGTGAATCCTTCCTCAACTTTTACTCAATTGCGAACATTTGCCCAATCACATTTGAAGATTGGAAGCTGGTAGACATAATAGTCTAACAAGATGATTTCTTGTAACACTCCGTAATAAGCAACTACATCCATAACTTGAGATTTATCTTTGGCACTAGATCTACATAATGTTGTAGCATCTACAGCAACACCATTGTCTTGAGTTGATTTTTCAACACTCTTTGTGTGAAATCTTTTCCCATTTATGATGTATCTAGTGTAAGACATTGCATTCTTTCGTGGTCCATTCGCAAGCCATTTTAACAACTCAGAGTAACCTTCAACGGATGAATCTAATTCAATTTGATAAGAATAAACATATTTATCTGTTAGTTAAAGTATCTTACAGTTTCATATATTCAGTGTTTGATAGGATGTTTACAAAATTAGTTAGTATCACCTTAGACTTCAACCACAATGGAAATTGTTCTGTATGAATCTTCCAAAGTAGATTGGAATCTTTTTCTAGTCTCTTGTCTAAAACCATGAGTTCATTCATATGCATCCTGTCCAAATAAACTATCATTCATAGACTCAAATTACAGTATTAATAATATTGTTTAGGGTCATATCTCACTCTATAAATGGTTCCACCTCCGATGTGTTGAATAAGACATATCGATGTGCATTTTCAAGTACATCATTGAATAGTTCAACTGAAGTTCCAGAAGATATAGGACGACCCTCTAAGATGACATCGTTTTGGTATTCTTCATTACGTTGTTGACTATTCACTACCTCAACTGATTGTTTAAAATACTTGTTTGAAAAGTCAACACATTCATCAGCTAAGTAACATGCTGCAATGCACCCTTCTGGTTGTGCTTTGTTTTCGTATATAACCTTTCAATACGTTCATGTATCTAAAATAAATGTTATTAATACATGAAAAATCATAATTATGAATGGACCAAAGGCATGTACTTTTCAAATGGGTACATCCAACGAAATTGAACCGGTCCACATATGCAGGCTTCATGACCCAAATGAATTACCAAATGTGTCATTATGTCAAAAAATGACGGAGGAAAGTACCTTTCAAGAAGACATAAAATGTCCACCACTTCTTTTTCAAGATCCAACATAACCTCTCTATCAATTATACGTTGGCAAAGTCTATTAAAATATGAGCATAGCCTGTATATTGCATGTCTTGGACCTTTTGGGAGCAAGCCTCTAAGCACCACTGATAAAAGTTGTTGCATCAACACATGATAATCATGAGACTTCAACCCCATCACTTTGCATTCATCTAATGATACACACTTTGAAATGTTTGAACTGTATCCGTCAGGCAACTTCAGTTTGTACAACCTTGAACAAAATAATTTTTTCTCAGACTTCGACAATGTATGTGGAGTCAGAGGTAGATAAGTTCTTCCTCCACAATCTTGAAAATACAAGTCAGGACGAATTTTCAAAAGTTGTAAGTCTTTTCTTGCATTAACCCCATCTTTTGACTTTCCATTTATATCTAATAATGTACCTATAATACTCTCACATACATTCTTCTCCACGTGCATGACATCCAAGTTGTGTCGTATTGGTAATTCCTAGACAATCAAATTTTCAAATAGTTTATGACATAGTTCGAACCATACTAATTTGAAATGTAATAAGATATATCATAAACTTCAAGTTGGTTTACCTTCCAATATGGTAAATCAAAGAAAATCGATCGCTTCTTCCACCTTTGGTTTGACAAATCTTTATGACTTTTGCTCTTTTTCTTTTCACGTTTTCCCCAACAATTATCAAAATTTTGAAGTTGGGCATAAATTGCACTACCTGTAGCTATTTTGGGGGGTAACTGTTCTTCTATTCTATCGTCAAACCATGCTTTTTTTCTTCGATATGGATGAGCCCTTGACAAGAATCGTCTATGACCCATATATGCAAATTTTTTACTATGTTTCAACCAATAAGAACGAGTACTATCTCCACATGTTGGGCATGCATATTTACCTTTTGTAGTGCATCCCGCAAGATTTCCATATGCTGAAAAATCATTTATAGTCCACATAAGAATTGATCTCAAATTAAAATGTGTGTTGCCTACAATATCATAAACTTGTATTCCTTTCCATAGTTGTTGTAAATCTTCCACAAGGGGTTGTAGATATACATCAATATCATTTCCGGGTTGTCTGGGACCAGAACTCAACAGTGTCAACATTATGTTTTCTTTTTTCATGCATAACAAAGGAGGAAGATTGTAAGTAACAAGCATGACAGACCAACAACTATATCGACTACTTAAATTGGAGAAGGGTTTAAACCCGTCTGTAGCAAGGCCCAACCTAAGATTACGTGGATCCATTGAAAACTCAGGCCATTTTTTTTTATCAATTGTTTCCCATGCAACAGAGTCAACGGGATGTCTGATCTTTCCATCAGTACTTTTATGGCTCCAATGCCAACGTAAACTTTCACTAACTTCATTTATTTTAAACATCCGTTTAAGTCGTGGAATG
Source organism: Cucumis melo (assembly GCF_025177605.1). Classification (NCBI taxonomy): domain Eukaryota; kingdom Viridiplantae; phylum Streptophyta; class Magnoliopsida; order Cucurbitales; family Cucurbitaceae; genus Cucumis; species Cucumis melo. The sequence continues at coordinate 16,587,003 of NC_066863.1, forward strand.
ATAGGAAAGTATCTCAATACCTTGGCTGGCACACCTTGTTTGATTTGGTTTGTTCGTTCATCAATCTTCCATCTTGAACTCGCATAATGAGGACAACTTTCTAACTTTTCATTCTCATTTCTAAATAGGCAACAGTCTTTAACACATGCATGAATTTTTTGGTAACCTAAATCAAATTCCTTAAATAATTTTCTAACTTCATAAATGGATCTTGAAATAACATTGTCCATTGGGAGCATGTCATACAAAAGCCCCCAAATGCTAGTGAAGCTTGTATCTGACCAACCATTAAAAGTTTTCAGTTTGTACAATGCTACAACTGCTGACATCTTTGTATACTTTGTACAACCATCATAAAATGGCGTATTTGCCTCTTCCACCTTTTGAGAAAATTTGTTTTCCTTGATGTAGAATTGTCATGAATGATGTCCTCTTTTCCCATATATGTGCTCTCATAGAAGTTTGTTGCTTCACACATAAAACTATCATCAACTTCATTCTCCATTTCATCTCCTTCACATACTTTCCCATGATGGTACCAAAAGTTATATGTAGGGTCCATTCCCTTAATGACCAAGTGCTCATATATGATTTGAAAATCACAATGTGCCATGTTTCTACAATCTTTACATGGACATAAAAATTTGTTGGCATTTGGTTTCCTTTTCTTCACTTCTTGCAGAAAATTCCATGCTCCTTCCATATACTCATTAGTAGCACTATTAAATAAAGTTAATTTAGTTAAATATGCATTAAAGGTTAGCTCAATATTAAAAGTTGGTTAATTTCATACCGATTTAAATGTACCCAATCTTTGTTGAACATTTTTTAGATGTTGGTGCACTTAATTGAATGACCAATTCAATCGTCAATGACTTGGTCAACAAGCACTACTTGAGAAAAGAGAATATGAAAAGAAGTCAAGGAAGAAATGAAAAGGAACATAGATAATACTCTTATTAATTAATCGTCACAACATAAATACTTTGATTATTTTGAGACAAGGTAATCCCATTTGCATGGGAAGCAAAAGGCAAGACAAGGTCCTGTTAAGAAACTACTTGACCAATTTTATAACTTGATCCAACACAAATTTTAACCTAATCAAACTCTAATTTTTGTTAACTGGGTTGGGTCATCAAGGTTGGTCGGGATATCAATTTATTTAAACACTCCCTAATTTTAATACATCTCTAATTAAATTATACCAACAAGAGATACATTAAATTTTGTGTATGGTACATTGCATATATCTTACTAAAGATGATATGTTAGAATTGGTACATTTCTTACGGATTTAATTACATTGTATATTTCTTTACCAATTTTACCATATTATTATTGTAATTTATAAAGTACAACTTTGGATCTCAAAGTCAAAAGTAAGAGTTAAGTTAAAACAAAACTTAAAAATAACAGGAATCAAACAATTTCCCATCCTTATCCCCAATAAAGAAAACATCGCAATAACAACATGATCCTTGAGGGGTGGGAAATTAAATAACTCTAATAAAACATAAGGAGACCATTTTGTTAAATAATTTCAATACATACTCTTTCCAAGAGGACTCGAACTTTGAAGGGTAAAAAAAACGATAAAACGTGTTTCCATAGAAAGTTATAAACGTTGAACATTATTTACAGAGTTGTAAAAGTACTTTAAATTAATAAACAAACAATTTTAGACTTTGTGAAATAAATTTAAAATGCTGATATTGGATGTTTATACTCTATTCAAATTTCTACAAGCAATATCACTGATATAAATCATACACATGTTGCTTTGTTTAGCATCATTAAATGTTTAATTTCTAATTTAAATTAAAAATGATTTTGCAAATTAAATTTCTAATTTAATTTCTAACTTTAATTTTAAAGAGGGGAAAACAGCCATGGGAGCATCGGTCAAGTTTCTAACCTAGAAAGAAGAAGAAGGCTAACCTCGAATCATTAGGCTTCAAGTGTAATATCGAAGGTGAGAGTTTCCTTGCACGAATAGAGAGACGACTGGCTATCGACTGACGATGAATAGAAGGACGAAAGACAGAGATAGAAGTGATGTCGTTGTCGTTTGAATGGAAGCGTCAGAGTTCGGCCGATGAAGAGATGAGATGAAGAAATCAATTGAATAATCTGAGAGATGAAGCCGATTGAACTGTGAGGGTCGATCGAAGAAGAAAAGAGATGAACAATTGAATATCGCGTGCGGGTAGTGAAACATAGAGAAGAAAAGGGAAGTGACGAAAATAATTAGGGCTAGCGTGCGATATTCTTTAATTAATTATTAATTTTTTTCTTTTTAATAGCTCAATTTAAAATGGGCTATGTTGGAGGGCTATTAAAAGCCCAATATGTTGTAGTGGTAGATAGTAGATTCAGTACATACATATACTTTTACTTTATATTGTATATAGTTTGTATACTGCCTAAATGAGAAGTAAGCTTTATAACTAAGGTTTGATAGAAATTCCTTACGTTCGACACTGGACTGTCTAGGAAACCTATCATTTTGCTTACACTTGGGTAAGCGGTAGGAAAACTTGTATTACATGTTTATTGTCTAGAAACCAGCAACGCATAGGTAGGAATTACATCTTTTACCATATAAGCATATTCTAATAGCTTGATAAGTCGCTCAATTATAGCTTTAGCATGACATATCCATGCACGTTAATGAACAAATACAAGAATAACAAGCAGCACAAATGACCATGCGCGCAGAGGTTAACGTGTAAGGATGGGATGTGCACGGCATAACGCGTGCGAGGCACGCGATCGTCATGTGTGTAATGTGAGTGGCCAAGACACGTCAACACCTTATTGCAAGTTTAGCAGGTGATGCACGACACCTCTTAGCAAGGTTAGCACACGACAAGGCGTACCCAGGCCATGCACACATGACAAGCACAAACAGCATGCCACTAGGTGCCAGCATGCCATTTTTGGGTTATTTTGCTAATTTTTGAAAATTTAAGAAATTCTTGGATATTTTCTGGATTGAAGGATTAATTATTTAAACATGAAATTTTTAGGTCAAGGAGGCTTTGAAAGAATTCTCAAATTAAAGAGCTAAAATATCAAGTGTAGTGACTGATTTAATGATTTCTATAATTGTTTCTTAATGTATGATTTATAAGCCATTGCTTGAAACATGTTTCAAGAAAAGTTTAAATTTTTTTATTACTATTGAATTGCCTAAATGATCAATATTTATAAGTTGATTTTCAAAAGACTATGTTATGTGCAGTGAATGCTATAGTTACATGTAATGGAAGTTAAAGAAACAATTCAATGTTTTCAAATATATTTTATCCTAGCCCGAATATCACATGAGACCTATTGTGTATATGTGGTTAACTCCATATTGATGGTAGGGTTAACAGATCTATTTTTAATTATGGGCCATCAGAAAGGTTATATTTTGGTGACGCCTTAAAGGAGGAGGACTACAGTGAAAGTTGTTTCCTATTGACTATTTCGTCTTAGGATGAAGAGGTTTAACACCGCCTGTGGCTATGGATCATATCTTCCAAAAGCTCTATGCAATGCTACTAAAAAGTTTAATGTTTCCAAGTACCATGTTATGAAAGTTCTATTGCTATATATTTCTCAACCAAGGTTTTATATAAAATTGTTCATAAAAGCACGTTTTATAAAACAGTCACTCACTAAGTCTTTTGACTTACTCTTTCAAACCATTTTCTCTCTTTCCAGGTATTGATTATGTATCTCGAGTGTTGGACTTACTGCTGTCGAGCCAATCAATTTTAGTTATAAAAAGGAAATTGTTAGGTTAAAATGAATTATCTTGCTAAGATTAGAAAGATTGTGAAAACTTTATGATTCATATACTTTACATTCATTTTTCGTTAAAAAGGGTCTTTTTAAAAGTCATTTTATTAAATGGGTTACATCTCAAATTTTTTTTTTCATGATTATTAAAGACTTTCGCTTGCAAATTGTTTTGAGGAATAAAGTTTTATCTTCCAGGTTCAAAGCCAGTGATCTTGGAGGGGGTGTGGCACTTAATGAATGACGGTTTTATAAAACATGATTTCAGTAATAGTTTAGTATAAAACCTTGGCTTTAAGAGACATTTAGCAATAGAAATCATTTCATAACATGGCACTTGAACATTTAAACTATTGGTAATATTTCATAGATCTTTTCTTAAATCATGGATCTATAGCCTCAGGTAGTATTTTGGACCTCTTCGTTATAAGATGGAACTTGAATTAACTTTTATACTAATCCTTCTCCTTTAAGGCATAACTAAGTATAAAACATAAAACCTTGGCTCACCAACTGTACCAGTACTGGAGTTAACCACATGTTCACAATAGGTCTCATGAAATATTCGGCCTAGGATAAAACATATTTGAAAAACCTTGAAACATACTTTTGTATTCATAACACATAGTCATAAACATACTTTTAAACATAATCTAGATTTTGAAAACCAACTTGCAAATACGTAAACATCCCTTCTTTGCAAGTTCAACTCAAATCAATAAGTTCAATATACTTTTCAGAATGTGCATTAAACATTAACTTGTAAATCATGCTTTAATAAACATTATAGAAATGAATATTGTCACTCACAACCCTTGGTTTTAACTCTTGGTTCAGAATTTGCTCCAAATTCCCTTGACTTGAAATATTCATATTTAAGTCCTAATTAGTCCATTGACCAAGGAAAATATTCAAAAATTGCTCAAAACTCCAAAGTTAGCAAAACAACCCAAAAATGACTCATTTTGGCATGTTGGTGTGCAGTGGCACAAGGGAAGGGGGTTGACCCAAAAATGTTGTTTCAAGTTTACAAAAATACATCAAAATTAGCATAACTCCATTAGTATAGCGCTAGTCGGTATCAACATTAAAATTAGAAGCTTGATTTTCTTACTCCACTTATTGTCAATTTTCTTATATAAATTTTAATGAAAATATCGATGTCGATGGATTTTTTTGGAAAAAAACTAAACTAAAAAAATCATAAAAATATTTAAATTAGTAAACAAATATTATTTTTTACATAAGTAAAAATATTTTTAAATATAGAAACTGATGGAAAAACGAGACATGCACAATGGAAAAACGGATCAAAAAATTTACTCTATATGCAACTAAACACTTTCGTGATTAACATACTAAAAAAAAGACCTAATTCGAACTAAATTAGGGTTAAGATAAATACTTACCTTTGAAGCTCTCGATCCTCCAAATCTCCTCACGATCACGAACCTGGGACCACTACTAGTATTGACCCGCTATTCTTCGAACTTAGAACTGGGCTGTGGGACCCGTTAAGTGAAGGAAATATTAGAGAGAGATGGAATTTGGAAGTGAAAAAATAGGTTGAGATTTGATAGAATCTTAGGTTTATTTTGTAATTCAAAATTACAAAAATGGCAAAAAAATTCTTCAATTAGAAAAACAACCTTTAAATAGATAAATTACATGCAAAATTGCATGGAATTACTTTCTTAAATCCCAACACCTAATAATCCACTAACAATTAGTGGAACTTAGTGGGCTAGGTATTTACATCTTATGTAACCACCTATCCAACTAAGTGTTAGTGAGATTATCCAATAAAATGTTGGATTTTTTCATTAACTACCAAGGGCAATATGGTCTTTTTGACCATTCAAGTCAAAGTCAAACTTTGACTTTTTACAATTTTGTCTGTCTTAACTAATTCCAACCTCTTGAGCATGAATCTACATTCCCTTTTTTGAAATTCAAATCACATTTGAATATAAAGCCAATCAAAGTTTGACTTTTCAAAGTCAAAAGTCAACATTTTGACTTTTTACCACTTTGACCATTTCCATTAATTTCGAGCTTCCAAATATGAATCCGTATTCATATTTTTAATATTTAAATCACAGTTAAACATAAAGCTCTATAATCGATGACTATATCATACATATTCGTCAATTTCTCTCTCTACCTAATTCGATCAATTTGAATTATTCAAACAAAAATTTCATATGAGCTAGCAGGAGAACCTAATGGACCTATAGATCATTGACTCTAATGATCCGAGATTAACTGGTTAAATCCTTTTAGACTGAGCTAATCAACATTCGTTAACTAACAACTTATTCCACTAAAGTCTTGTAGTTGCACTCCCCTCACGTACTATAGATATATTTGTGTCCATTTGATATAACCATGATCAGTAGGTTAATCCTTCATAGGTTGTTCATAACCTTGGCTGGGTCAAAATATCGTTTTACCTCTAAGACTACATCTTGCTCCTTAAGTCTCACTAATCCACTATTGAACATTGATTTAATGTTCAAGCTATATACCGAATCCTTCTCAGGCCAATGAGAGGGTGAGATCCCTTGTTCAAGACTTGGATTCAGTCTTTAAGGGAACAACCTATCTATTAACCCTAAAACGACTAGGAGCGAATTTTGTCTTGTACCCTATGTTCCTAGCCATCCATCCGATCTTATCCCTGAAATGGGAGGCTTATTGGGTCAATGTTGTTGAGCTGCTCTTACCTATGCAGATCTAAAGATATTACCGTTTGAATAGAAGTCCATAGTTAACTCAAGATTAAGATTAAGTTACTTAGTGAATGGATGATAACCCTTTATAGCGGAAGAATTACAGAAATCCAGTTTTAATTGGAACCTTAAAAATACCAATACATTGGCAAAAATTAGAAAAACAATTTTTATGGTTAAACATGCTTTAAAGAAAAATACAGAGAAGAAAACTTACGCTCGTTGACGACTCTGAATCTACCAATCACCAATTTGGACACCACCACTTGGAAACCTTCCTATTCTCTGATTGAGATGGTTTGTGGGAACCAAATTGGAATAAGGAAATTTTTGTTTAGAGAGAAAATTTGTTGAGAGAGAAATGGGAGAACTCATCACTCTGATATTTGTTATGCAAAAAATTCCCTCTTCTGAAGAAGAGGGAAGTTAGAGAGAATAAATGGGAACGTGGGAAAACCACCCATGTTCCTTATTAATTTAACAAATAGATATTAAATAAATATATATTAAATTAATTAATTAATTAAATAATTAAATTATATTTAATTAATATTTCATTTAAATCATATTTAAATGAATATCTCTCACATAACCTATAGTTTTAATTTAATAAATTTAATTAAACAAAATTAAACTAAACTATTAATTAATTCTCCAATTAATTAATTTCTAAATTAAATATCTTATATTTAATTTAATCCAAAATTTGAATCATATTCAAATATAAATTTCTCTCATAATCTATAGTTTTGATATGTATCACATACACATTAAATTTTAACCTATAGGTTTAATATGAATCTAATTCACATTAAACTAATATTTGAACTAATTCAAATATTTTATTTTCTCGTAATTTATTTTTAAATCATATCCAAAATTAAATTTATATAATAAAAGTCTAATTAAAATATAAACTTTATATTATAATGTATCAATATACATTATATTAATTTCCAAAGTAATTTTGAACATTTCAAATTACAACCAATATAAATAAATCTCATTACTCTTTATGAGCTAAGAAGAGACCTAATGGACCTACAGATCAGAAGCTATAACGATATGAGATTAATTAGCTAAACTCATTAACCACATTAATCAATATTCGTTAACTGTGTGTACACTCCACTAAAGACTCACAACTGAGCTCTTCTCACTGTAGATATATTTCTGTGTCCACGGATATAGACCAATACTAGTAAGTTAGTCCTTCACAAGTGTTCGTAACACCAGCTGGGTCAAATTACTGATTTACCCCTGGGTTACTTCTAGTCCTTAAATACCAGTGCTCCTCTAATGAACAACTTGTTTATGGTCCAACTACTAAACAGAAACCCCTCTCGTGCCATAGAAAGAGTAGGGCCCTTTGTTCAAGTCCCGAAGACACCATTTAAGAGAACACTTATCTACTTACCCTAAAGGTGGGAAGGAGTGAATTCCATCTTGTGTGATTATGTTCCCAGCTCCCCACTCGGTCTTGTCCCTAAAATGATAAACATCATATTCAGTCAACAATTTGACCACTTTCACCCGTACAAATCAAAGGACAATCCCTTGCAAACAGGAGTTCATAATACACTCAGGATTAAGACTAAGTCACCTAGGTCATCCTAGTGAAATAGAAATCCAACTAGTTAACGGAGTTACATCTAGTGATTACTATTTCGTGGTCCAGTCTTATGCAAACTCATTGCATAGAATACCCTCACTCGCATGTCACATACATGAACGCATTAGATCAATGTGTTTGTATCAAATACAAAGTGAACCGTATCCATAGTGTTAACAGGATAAGGTACCCAACCTTAACCCCATACTATAGACCCTTTAAGCTGATCTTGAACATTAATCCCCATATGTCTCTACATACTGTTCAAGACTCATCAAACAACTTAGGATGTTAGTTTATTGAATTTAGGTTATTAAGAAAAAACTAATAATATAATCAATAACACTTATTGAAATTATAATAATAAAACACTTTATTAATGACGGTCAATTGATTATATTTACTATCTACGAGTTTAAGGACATAAAACCCAACACTTAGGTCATCATAATCGAAATAGTCAGTTCATATAGTTAATAGTGTTATAACTTAAGAGTGACTATTTCATGGTTCCAATCTTATGCAAACTATTTACGTAGGATGTCCCAACTCCCATGTCTCTACATGAACGATTCAGGATGACAGTGTTTGTACTAACTACAAGCGGGCCGCATCAGTAGTGTTCCTGGAATAAGGCGCCCAACCTTATTCATACACTATCAACTGTTTGAGCTATAAACTCAAACTTGATCGACGGTTATATCTCTACATAAAGTTTAAGTCTACACTCGATAACCTCGGGACCTCAGTTAATTGGATTCAAGAGTATAGTATTATATTTTCACTAATAAGTCCTTAATAACCACTTTATTGAATAGAATATACTTTTAACTACAACCTATGAGTTTTATGACATAAATTCCAACAGTAAAATGTCAGTGTCTATAAACGATAGACAATGATTCTATAAGTCTCAGTGATAGACACTAATAAATATTTATTAATGTCTATCATTATCTTACTGATAGACAATGATATTTTGTTACATTTGTAAATAAGTTGTTCTTTAACTTTTCTATATATTTGAAACAACCTTAATATATTTTCTCAAACCAATTAAATATTTATTGTAATCCAATATTATATTCACATTAGTAGTATTTTATTGCTTAGTTCTTTTTGTATTTCATCTAAGTTGTATGATAATTCACTTTTCACATCAATACCGAACTCACAGGAAAGATACAAAAATATCAATGAAAATAACGAAACTTTGCTAGTAGTAAAAAATGACTATTATTTTGCCATTTCCAAAAATGGATTTTTTTTTTATTTTTTAGTATTTTGGCATAAAGGAAGTGGAAATGAAATGAAATCTATTGAATTGATAGCACATCCCACCTTTTTTATGAATAGAAAAGTTGATTCCTTATATTAATGAAAGAAGCCATTACAATCTCTAATATCTAATACAAGCGGTATGAACAATGTGTGTAAATGTAAGCAAGACGAAGAAGGACGACTACAACTTTCAATTTCTTGGTTTACAAAATTGATCTCTCGTTGATAAATTTCTTGACTTAGAGACAAATGGAAATTTGGATGTCTGAAAGATTTTGGATAACGTTTTTTTTTCTCAATCCTCATTCTCTTTCTTTCTTTCTTAAATGTATTTATAGGCTTTCGACACTTGGCGCCCACTATGCATGTTTCATGTTTTTCAATACCTAACTTGGTCTCTCCATGTTCCAGAAGTTATGCAACGCCTCAGGCTTCAATGCTTCAAAATTACATAGTGTTTAGCAAGATACTCTAAATGATTTTTGGTTCCTTACTATAAGCTAAACTAGCTCAAAATCTCTTCATCACACTCCTTCAAACCATGTGTCAACAAATCCTTACTTTGGTGTTGAACTGAATGTTCCTTGTTTTAATCTAATCTTGCAGAGAAGAATATTTCGAAGTCTTAATATCTAGAAATCAACACATTACAAACACGTAAATGCATTGTAGGCAAATTATAGAATTTATAAGTGTTTTTTATGCATTTGCTAATCATTTTTTACTCTTAATCTTGAATAAAGAAGCCTCTAGCTTGTATATCTACAAGTTATCACAAAGCAATAAAATCCATCTGATTAACCGCTGCTTGGTGTCTCTCTTGGCCATAAAATATCTGATCGTAGAATGATTAGCGTGTTGTTGAATTCATTTTATGTGTAAAGATGCAATGCTATGCACTGAGTGAATAAGGTAATATGTATTGGTGGTGCTTATCCAATACAGGTTTTTCTAATTCATTCCAAGTGTAAACTAGACTAGGTCCTGGAGAGTCCAAGGTCAAACATAGGGAAATTTTGCTATTGAAATATGAATTAACACTCTCTTGCTAAGTATTCGGTGTTGACAAAAATAATGATGATGTTGATGAAGACGAGAGCCATGTTATGTCACTCAAATTGGGATGCAATGGATGGATTAAAGGTGACATAGAACTTTATATGCTTGATTTTAAGTATACGATGAGACAAGCTCAAGAGGTTTTCTACAATACCCGCATCTCGTACACGAGGTGAAGCTAGGAATTTTGCTAAGTTGGGATAACATGATAAAAGTTGTTTAATAAGTGTTTTCAGTTAGCGCGAGGATAAGCCAGACGTGGAAGAAAGATGATTCATTAAATCAGAATTAGTCAACTTCTAATGTGTTAAAGTAGGAGCTTGCAAGCTAAAAAGGTAATTTAAGGATGACTAATCTAGTTTAGGATTAGTATAAATAGGCACTAAGAGTTAAAAGGAAACAAAAAGGAAAATTTTAAGTGTTGAAGTTCTGCCAAAAAGATACTAGGCGAGAAGAAGAAGAAGGGGTGTTAAAGGAGGGGTTTAGGGGAAACATATAGTTTTTGTGATGACCCTTCAAAGAGAAAGAAAAAAGATTTTTAAAGCTTTATTTTCGAATTCATGTTATGTTTAGTTGAATGCATGTGTAAACCCGATATTTTTTTGGATTTAAAAAAAAATATGAAAGGAATAAAAGAAATTGGAAATTAAGTATATAATTTTTTTTATATATTTAATGGTTTTTATAAAAAGAAAAAAAAAAGAGAAAAGAAAGGTTATAAAAGAAGAAAAAAGAGTAGAGAAGAGAGAAATTCTATTTCTCTTTTTCTTCTTCTCTGTCGAGCTTCCCTCATTCCATTCTTCACCATTTTTTTCACCATTCTTCACCAAATTTCAGAGAAGTTTCAAAGGGTAGAAGGATGCGAAGGAAGAAGAAGAAGTTCAAAAGATGTATATTGAAAAAGACAAGGAGTTTACAAGACAAACTTCTCTATAGTTCATTAAGCACATCTCTAGTGTTTTTTTGATTTTGAGCTATACAAAAAGAATTAAGAGGTGATGTTTAAATTTACTGAAAGGTAATTGATTTTGAAACAAATTTTATGAAGAAAGCTTGGACAAATTCTGATGTTCATTGGGTGAATTTTGATAGAGAAGACAGAGCAGATTGTTTTCACGCGAAATCAGAAGATCTTTGGTTTTTTAGTATTTCAGGGTGTACTGGTGGAGTTAGGATCTCTATTCAATACGGTGGGAAATCTTATTTAATTTACTACAACTTTCATGAAGAAATTGTAAACCAAAAATGACTGAAAATAAGTTAAATTGTAGGGACAACAAGTTAAAGGGGTCGTGGTGTACATAATTGTTGGAGCGGTTCTGTTTCAAGGGACGTCTGAGATTATACACAGAGAATTAGATTTACATGTCTTGAGGTACGTTATAGAAAACCACAAAATGAAGATTTTGACATAAAGAACTCTCACTTTGGTTAAGTATTGGAAGAGTTATGATCATTTGAATGTCATGCTGCGAATTTGGAAAATTTTGAGAAATGTGTGGAATATGGTTTTATTTCTTAAAGTTAGACTTCTTAAGCATCATCCTTAGGTCATATCAAGCGTACATTTGAAGATCATAATATTTAGGTTTCTAATACTTGGTTTTGGTTATTTGACAGGTCAAGAGGAAATAGGTCATGTTTACACACCGAGAAACTAGTATAAGACTGTGAGTGACAAAAACAAGTTTTGAAAATGATTTTTTTAAAAAAACCTGTTTCTATTAACTAAATGTTTGATGTGCTTGACTACGAGTTTATAAGTGATATATGATTTTTATGTTTAGTTTTCGAGTATGAGTTTCGAGCTTAGATTTCATAATTGAATCCACATGTTAGCACGTAATTAATAAGTTCTGAAAAGAAGTTAAAATGGTATTTATTTAAGCAAAGCATAGTTTAAGCAAGAATTATTTTAAGATTTTCAATTTTTCCACAAACAAGCTGAGTAAGTTTGAGTTTATGCAAGATTAAAATAATCATACATGTTTTAATGTTTTCATATGCTTTATGATATTTTCATTGACTACATGACTGATATCTTGAGCCTGAGGCTAGAGGATACCATATGCACACAGGTTATGTTCAGTTGTTGACATTGAGTGTACTCGTGACAACGATGCTGTCGTGGGTGTTGGGCGAGCTCTACTACGACAAAGACGATGAGAGTGTTGGGTGGGTCCCACTACATCATAGAACTAGTAAATGTTAGTTGTACAGGGCGTGTCCTACACAACATAATGAAGTCATGTTAGTTAAATAGTTTATAAACAGGAAATGTCTTGCTAGATTTTATAGAGATACGTATTGAATGTTTGAAGGAGATGTTTTCTGAAAGTATTTATAGTTAACGCTTTTCTTGTTAGATTTATAAGTTTTCAATGATTATCATGGTAATGAATTATAGTTTTAAAGTATTGTCACTCACTGGGCTTCATAGCTTACCCTTCCAAAATGTTTTACCCACTTTCTAGGTAGAGATTGAGTTCCTGGTGCCTAAAAGATTTCCTGAGTCTGTTGAAGCTCCGATATCGATCGTCAATACGTGGTTAGAGTTGTGCATAGAGCCTATTGTGTTATAATGTATATATTTGTATATGATATAGATACTCTACAGTTTGTATAAGCTTTAGGAGCTGCGGTTGTGTAAACCTTTGTTGGTTATATTTTGGTTAAGGTGTCTCTAAGTTTACTTGCGAAATCAGTTATTTTCGGGCTACACTTTATGTATGTATATGATTAGTCTAGGTTCCACTGTGTTGTGTTGCATGTATTATAGTTTATATACTAGATTAGCAAGTTTATCACGTTAATGAATTTAGCAGAGTCGACAGATATCGATAGAGAAAAGCGTTGTCAGTCGGCTTCACATCGTCTTTTGGTCTAGGTTAGCAGGTAGTCAGGGAAGAGGTGCGACAACATGTATGAACTTGTTTATGTTACAAATAAAGCATGACTCTTTGAAAGAGTGTTTCCAAGCAAAGTGTTTTATTTTATAATGCTTGTATGAGTTGTTTGTATGTAATCAAACCATTAGCTTTATACCTATCATAAAATAGCTACTATATTCACATAATAGTCAAGGAAACCATGCGTTAAAAGGTCCACATAGAAACGAGAAGGTGGCTGGATGCGATGAGATGTCCGCATTCGAGCTGACTGCTTGAGCAACTGAAATTGAACCTATACATCTCCAAGAGATGTTGATGATGATATGTGCCGTCACAGTAGTCTATGTGTGGGAATGGTTCAATTTTTTGGTGAAAGAAATAAGTAGAATCTAATAAGGTGTTTATGTTTTTAGCACATGATAAGACGTTGTGAAATTGATCTTGCAAAGTGAATTTATGGATATACTTGTATTCCCTAAAGGTTTTCCTAAAATGTCAATCACTAAGCATTATACGTATGTTTTAAGTTCCTCTTCCTAGGTAAGAGAAGTAAAGAGGTTGTGGAGAGAAGGCGAGACACTGCGTTTGGACCAGGCGATAAGCGATATACAAGTTGTTGGAGCTTAAGTTTTGCAGCTTTAAGTTTTAAAGTATTTGCCTTATAATTGTATTAAGTTTGTTACTATTGAAAGCAATAGAAACGAAAGACCGACTGACTTGGAAACTCGAGTATCGATAGAAAAACCATGATATTTTTATCTTATTATTTTTTGATAAAATATAATAGGTACAAAAATCAGAATAAATAGAATGGTACATAGAGATAAAAAAGGAAAAAAATATTTAAGACAAATTAGGGTAAATCTCCCAATGAGCTAACGCACTAACTCTAGCACTCCCCCTAAAGTTAGGACTAAATATCAATGAGGCCCAACTTGCTAACATAAAAGTCAAAGTTTGGTCTGAGAAGCCCCTTGATGAGAACATCAACAACCAGTTGGCTAGAAGAAATGAATGGAGTGCATATGGACCCACTATCAAGTCTTTCTTCGATGAAATTCTGATCAATCTCAACTTACTTGGTTCTATCATGGTGAATTAGGTTGTTATTAATGCTAATAGCGACTTTATTATCACATAATAGCGTCATTGGTGGTGTCTTACACTCCTGAGGAATATCAGAAAGGACTTTCTGAAGCAAAAATTCCTCACATATTCCCAAACTCATAGCTCGATATTTGACCTCAACGCAGCTCTTGGCCGCAACACTTTGCTTATTACTTCTCAAATTTACAAGGTTTCCGTATATAATGGTATAATAACTAGAGGTAGATTTCCTGTCAACAATAAATCCTGTCCAGTCTGAGTCGGTATAAGCCTCAATAGTTTTTCTGTCTGTCTTTCTGAACATCAATCCTTTACCAGGTGTCATTTTCAAGTACCTTAAGATTTTTTTGATAGCTTCCATGTGTTCCTCATAGGGAGCTGTATAAACTAGATGACAACATTCACCACAAAGGAAATATAAAGACGAGTATGGGATAAGTAAATCAATTTACCTGTAAGGCGCTGATATTGTTCTTTATCAACTGTAACTTGATCATCAAGCTTTCTCAGTTTACAGTTGAATTCAATAGGAGTGTCTGGATGACTTCCCAACATACCTATCCCAGTTAACATATCAATGATGTATTTTCTCTAGGACATGTAGACGCCTTCTTTAGATGTTGCCACCTACATTTGAATGAAATATTTCAAATTTCCTAAATCCTTGATTTCAAATTCAACATACATTCTCTGCTTTAGTTGACTGGTTTCTATTTGATCGTCTACAGATAAAACAATATCATAAACATACACTTTTAGAACTGCAATCTTTCCAATCTTGGAAACCTTTGTAAATAAAGTATGATCAGAGTGTCCCTGACTATACCCCTGGGACTTGACAAAGGTGGTGAACCTGTCAAACTACGCTTTGAGTGAGTGTTTTAGACCGTATAAGGATTTTTTAAGTTTACAAACTTGTTGAGTAAACTAGGCTTCAAATCCAAGTGCGGGCTCATATAGACTTTCTCCACTATGTCTCCATTTAGAAAAGCATTCTTAACATTCAGCTGGTATAGAGGTCAATCTTTGTTTACAGAAACAGATAGTAGGACTCTAACAATTTTCAACCTAGAAACGGGTGAAAGTGTTTCTTGATAGTCAACACCATAAGTCTAAATAAACCCCATTTGCAACTAATCTTGCTTTGTGTATGTCAAGTGTTCCATATGCTTTATATTTGAGAGTGAACACCCATTTGCATCCCACAATTTTATGTCCTTGGGTAGAGCAGAAATCTCCAAAGTTTTATTCTTTTCAAGAGTCTTCTCTTCCATGGCAGCATTCTTCCATTCAGGACACTTTAGAGTCGTGTGGATAATTTTCAGTATTATTGTAGAATCAAAAGTTGCTGTAAAAGCTCTAATCCATGGAGAGAGATTATCATAGAAAACATAGTTACAAAAGAGATGGTTTATACATGACCTGGTACCACTACAAGAAAATGGAGGTTTTCCAATGCCAATAAAGACGTCGGCATAAAGAACGTTGGGAATAAGTGTATTCTCGACACTATGAACATGGCATCGGGAGAGGCATCAGGAATACACTTTTTCTCGACGCATTAAACACGCGTCAACCACACGACGTCGGGAATATGTCAAATTAATTTAAAAAACACCTTATTCCCGATGCCGTGCAGAGTGCATCGGAAACGACGCCGGGAATAAGGGATTTTTTCGACGCACCGTGGCGCGTTAAGAAAACCTTTTAATGAGCATCAAGAATAGTGGTATTCCCAATGCCTTTTTGGGGATTTTCCGATGCCGCGCGACTGCGTCGGGAAATTCCCTTTATAAACGATTCAGTTCTGTATTTCACAGAATTGAAATTGAAAGGGGAAAGGGAGAAGAGAACTGCGTTGAGGCTTCCGTTTCGTCGTCATTGTCGTCGCCGCCTTCCGTTCCACCGTCGTTGCCGTCCCTCGCCGCTGTTCTACCGCCTTCTGCCACCTTAGGTAAGTTTAAATATAAAGATTGTTTAGTTTAAATTTTTGTTTTAGGGATTTTTAGGAGAATTGTTTTGGACATTTGTTTTAATTTTAAATTTATTGTGAATGCAGCTCCAAGGATGTGATTGTGGGACTTCACAGTGATGGACAAAAGAAAAAAAAATTCTTGAAGAGGTTTTTCCCCTCGACCTCCAACCAACTTCTCCCGACTTGTTTCTCCCGATGTTTATCGTGACGCCGTGATATACGTTGGTATATCCTTTCCCGACGTATTTTTCATTTTCGCCGACGTTTTTGAGCGTCGGGAGTACCCCCGTCTCTTGTAGTGTACCTTTTCTCAATGCAATAGGAATGTCAAGGGAGGGATCATTCTCATTAAGTTTTCTTGTATGGCCATGTTCAATGTCACGTGATCTGAGAGTGCTGCTTGGACTTTCGATGGCAGCGTAATCATTACTAATAAAATAAGATTTTAAAAAGAAATGACCATTTGAGCCTCCCCAAAACCCTAATCATTGATAATTAAAGAACCTTTTATTTAGAACTTTGTGAGAAGATTAAAATGCCCAATGCATTTTGACGCTAACCCTTCTCGCTTGGTGACTTCATCGTGCTAACTCTATTCTATTTGCCTAAATGCTCTACGAGAAAAACTTGTGCTCCCTAACTTGAAAAGAACTTCTAAAAAACTAAACTATAAAATACTTACAAGTATAGAAGCATAATTACAAGCATAATATACAAAAAGTATACAAAAACGAGGATACACATGCTGGAATAGATAAGGGAAATTTATACATTGCAGGTGCATTCTTACCTTCAGGTTCTCTGGCAAGGAAGACTATCTCTCATCGCATTCTACTCCTCATAGTTTCCTAGCATTGTAGTCTTCTCCTAAACTTTGTGAATGATTTGAAATATGGCTCTCTACGTCTTGATTGCTCATCGCAATAGCCTCTGCTCGTAATCATTCATCGCAATGTCCAAATGACCTTTCTTGGTCCTTTTTGCATAGTTAGCGAAATATAGATATCACTAAACTATCAGCGTGGACACCTTCTTTGACGCCTTACTTTGGGTTCTTAAATTTCAACGGATTAAGCATTTAAGATCTTAGGCATTTGAGGATCTCGACATCATGCACAAATTGAATTTAATTTATTCTTACTTTAATTGCTAAATCGCTCACTGTTCGAAATATACACTCAACCTTGGGATGGTTCAAGCGAGCACATATTACTTTGGAACCTTAAATCTCTTCACGCCTTCTTTGGCTGAATGTGTGCTTCACCAAAGTTAGGCGTTTTGTCCAAAATTAAAGTAAAATCCTATTCCTAAGTTTGAAAAATCAATTTCGCAGCAACAACACTAAAAACTTGCTTGTTTATTTCGGACTTGTTGGGGTAAACTATATTTCATTCTTCATAATGTGTCATTGATTCAAGATTATTGCGTACAAAATGCTCCTTATGAATCTCTTCATTATGCGCTCAAACATGATCATTGCATGCAAAATGCTCCCAATGTCTCTACATTTCATTAAAGCTAAGTCATTATCGTGTATAAGTTTTCGTATTACTTGCCCAAGTATAAGCGAAACAATATAGCTTTATCTAGATGATCTAGAGTCGATCAA
This sequence comes from Cucumis melo, assembly GCF_025177605.1. Lineage (NCBI taxonomy): Eukaryota > Viridiplantae > Streptophyta > Magnoliopsida > Cucurbitales > Cucurbitaceae > Cucumis > Cucumis melo. Next base: position 16,605,061 of record NC_066863.1, read on the forward strand.
AGGAAATTGATATCAAAGGTTAGTTCTCAGATTTACTTATCATCCAGGCGATATAAAAAGAACAACGAATAATGAATCAATAAATGTAAGTGGAATTAAAACTACCTACCATTCTTGTTTTCAAGTGAATCATCTCGCGTAATGATGAAGCTTCTCGCCTAGCAATTTTTCTCGCCAAATCGACTCTTCTAGAGTAGCTCTTGCGCGATGTCCTCTGCGATTCACTAATCACTTTTTTTCTTTTATTCTTGCATTAAGACACTGAAACACAGTAAAATAGGCATGGATGCTTACGTCTAGTGTATTTCTAAATACTTATGCTTTTTCAACATAATTATGGCGTTTTGATACACTTCTTCATTTTAGGCTCGTTATTCTATAAAAGAGGCTATCTACGATTTCTGTCAGTGTCTCGCCACATTCAATCATTCTCAAACATGGGAGTCACACTTAACTAGCGTCTCATCACCATCTTGCTTAGACTTTGTACGAGTGCTATAACGCCATACATTGGGTTCATTTCACAACAAGCTCAAGTCTAAGACATGAGATTCTCTCCTCGCCTAGATTTGGGATTCGAACATCAGTATCACACAAGTTATCAGGATTTTTACCAGCATCTAGGCTTACAGATACATCACAACTCATTAACACACGAATACAATAAGGGAGCAATAGCTCACCGCTTACTCTTAGCACAAATTATTACATATTAATAGGGCATTTTATAAACATTATCATAGAGGAGAGAATGCACACAAATCACGTTTACAAAACATCTCTTTCAAAGATAAGAAACATAAACAAAAGTGTAAAGATTACATTCAAAACCTAATTTCTCATTCATAACCGTTTATAAATCACATTTTATCACTTTCAGAAGAATACTCGTACTCATGCTTGGAAAAGATTTAACCGTTCATTGAAGAACATTCATAACTCACATTTAAATATCAAAACATTTAGTCATTCATAAACATTGATTTTGCAAAGACTACACACATAAACCTTGCTTATAAAACTCATTTCACCGATCACAAACAAAACATATAAAACAAACATAGAAACATTTATAAAAAGGATCTTATCCCTCACAATAGATGCTTAGCATTAACTTCTTCCTTCTCGGCTTTCGGCTTTCTCTTCTCGTCCGATGGTTGAATGCACCATTCATTCAGCATCCAAAACTTTCTCCTCTCACTTTCATCAGGAAAAATCTAAAGTATATTAACAAAAAAAAAAAAAAAAAAACGTTTGGCTTTCGACCCTATTTATAGAGGCCTTTCACATTCAAGGGTTGACTTCAATTCTTTGCATGTGTAATCTACTAACACGTCGTGCCATGCTACCAACCTGAGCTCGGCACATAGTCAAACCGTCAGCGGGCAATTTGACTTTTCCTTGAGATGCACACCCTATCACTTCGAGACAGCAAACTCTTAACTGTCCGATTGCCCTTTTCTCCTCTTTGAAAGTCACCGTTGTTTCCTCTCCTATAGCGAGTTTTTAAGTCACCTTGATAAGACATTTACTTCCTTTCCTTATTCTCTTGGACGCAGATACTTCTTTTCCTAACTCTTGGCGCCTAATGCATGCTCTTTTCTCGCCTATGGTTCCTATCGCGTTCACAACTTCATGCGATTGAACATTGGACTTACGGTTTTCTTTTTCCATCACCTACTCCCTTTTCACATTTCTTCTTCTGGAATGTCTCAACACTTACTCGAAACAACCTTCCAACAAGAATCCCTTCGCTACAAGGCTCCCTTTTCCAGATCAGGACCTCACATTCAACTTCATTATCTTTTTGCTATGCCCACAGGCTTAACACCATTGTTTTTTCTTCCACATTTTCAAGAAAACAACATCAAACATGTCATTCTCACTCATTTTATTATCAGTAAAGGGTTTAGTAGGGTTTTATTATCAGTAAAAGGGTTTAGTAAGTTTTCGATACCTTGATCTTGAGGAGATTCAAGGTCATGGACATGCCAATTGACTATTAGGGGACTCAATTTTCTTTACGAAATTCTTTCTATAGTACGTTTTCCAAAGAACTTGGTTTATGGGTAGGATTATGGGTAGGATTATGGGATGGGGATCATAGTTAGACACTATACTAGGAGTAGGTTTGACAAACTCTAAGGTATTGTTAGACTCTTCATTCACACTCTCTCCCTGAAGATGACCAATGGGAAAGAAGTGGACAAGGATTTAAAATTCGAATCCCTGACATTCCCTTGCATCCCCTCCAATCTAGTAAAATCATTCTTACGTGGATTCTAGAAAAATTTCCAGGAGGTCACCCAACATAAGATTGTTTTGAGCTAAGCACACTTAACTTTAGAGTTCTTGTGATCGAGCCACCGAAAAAAAAGGTGCACCTTGTTGGTATAGTTAGTAACTTTTAATTATTTTAAGTCATTCTTAACATTACTTTCATGTCCTCAAGATCCTTTTCATTCAGATTTGATATTGGTTCATTCGTGTTCCTTTCCTAAATTCAGGGCATTGCATGCATACTAGCTTCCACTTAGTTCATCCCCAAACCACATCTTACTGGGAGAGGTTCCTCTCTGATACCATCTGTAACACCCCACACACAAGTTCGGATCAAAATTTGAAACTCGAATCCTCAATCCCCTTCGATCAGACAACATCATCCTTACTTGTCTTTAAGGCTTATTAGAGTGAAAGTCGTCCCCACAAACCAACACGCGTCCTTTTAGCATGCTTTTTCCTCATTCATATGTATCCTAGAAAAATTTCCAAGAGGTCACCCAACATAGGATTGTTCCGAGCTAAGTATGCTTAACTATGGAGTTCTTATGATTAAGCCACTAAAAAGGAAGGTGCATCTTATTTCTATAGACGTAACTTTTAATTCTTTTAAGTCATTTTTACCTCACATTAATGTCCTCAGGATCCCTCTCATTCATATGTGATATTCATTCATGTCTCCCTTTTAAACTCATGACGTTACATATTGTAACAACTCAACTCCTTATACTAAGCTGAGATCATTACTTTAAACTAAATAATGACTTTGCATTTAAAAGAAAAAGAGAAAAAAATATTTAAAGTCAAATATTGAAAATATGAAAGAAAAGCATAAGCAAAGACTGGGCCCTTCTTGTCACTTACCAGCTTTCCTTTATGTTTGCCTTTGCCTGAAGTATTATACATATAAAAGAGTGAGTATAAATATATACTCAGTAAGGGACCCATTACTAGTTTCGCTAGGTGTCTGTTATGATGTGCCAGATGACAACACTAGAAGGTACCAAAAGTTACCATGTGCTCGATGGAACATACGCAATCTAGTGATCTTGTAAGAACACTCTCATCAGTCGATGGACCCGAAGGAACACACATGATATCAGGCTATAAGTGATTATGTTGAACTACTCATGAACATGGCATGACAGAGTGGTGGTCTCATTGAATGCACATAATCACAAATCTGTGAAAGATGGTGATCATGAGGGACACCGTACAAGTAGGACAAATCCTAATGGCCAAAGTTAACAGAGACACCACAATCCAAGCATGTAGCAAACATCATAACATGGCATGAAATATCAATCAAAAGGTCCATAATCATGTAATTAATATATCATGCATAATCATCATATATCAACCATCAACTACAACATACATTATGCATTTTTGATACCTCAATGCATAATAATAAATACATGCAAGTTCTTAAATTCATGTTCGAGGTCTAGTAGTAGAATCTCTTGCTTAAGAGATTACCTCAAAATTTACTCCCTAGCTGACAATCAAGAATTTTCCAATTGCACGGTGTCTAAGTAGTATGAAAATTTAAGTAACTTTAATTAATACAAATTGACAATTGGCTACCATCCAAAAATTCTCCCAAATTACTTACAAAAAAACTAGGGTTGAAACCAACTCAACCTTGATTGAGAAAAATTCGAAGATTAGTCCTTCAAAAATTTTCCAATTGAACCTTCAAGGAAAAATCCAACTTTAATTCAAAATTAATTTATTTTAGAACAATATTTATTATTTGATGGGTATACCTAAATCAAATAAAAAAACTCATGGAAGGTGGCTCGAATCGACTAGAAAAAGTTGAAAAGTGTCTTGATGGCTTGGTTAAGCAAAAGAGAAGAGCAGACGCACTTAGCTAGGAAAAAAGAGGCATGACTAAGTCGGCTAACGTTTGGGAAGGTCGACTCGCAAAAGAAGGGGATACGCCTCGACATGGTTCGGACAAAGGTGGTGGCTCGAGAAAACTTCGAACGACTCATGTATGGAAGCTCCACGTGGAAAAGGCTCAGACATGAATGAAAATAAAAGAGAAACCAAACTCGACACGCAGCTTCGTAGAGGCTACGACTTAGACAAAGAACAACTTGCGATCGACGCTGACACAGAGGAGAAGCTCGAACAAAGGGAAGTCAATGTAGGATGCACGACGCAGATTGATGCTTGATTTCACGATGATTGAGATAGCGACTCGTCTTTGTTTCAGATAATGGCAGACGACAAAGCAACCAAAGGAGACAACTAGACGAACGGCAGTGGTGAGTACAGGTGGCAACTAGGGTTTGGGTTGAGGAGATGGGTCACGCACACAGATCGAGGGTCCCTTTTATAAAAATTATATTTTCTCTCTCTTTCTCTTTTTTCTTTCCTTTTACCTTTTCCTTCAAATAAATAAATTCCAATTTCTCTCCTTCCTCATTATCTCCTATCAAATCAACTTTTTCTCTTTCCAAAAATATAAATATCTTTCACCATAATTATATATTTTTTTTACCAATAATCTAATTATTATCTACCCTTCAACTTAATTAAATTCTCAATAACACCAAAAATTAAATCTTCTAAGTAATTAAATAATCATCGAATAAATATTTAATTTATTCTAACTTCCACACAACCAAACACTTCTCAATCAATTATCTCAAAATAACCCCCAATAAATTCATCATAAATAAATAAAAATTAAGATTACTAAATCCAAAATTACCTTAATTTTTGGGGCATTGTAGTTATCCATAGTGATAAAGTATTTTTTGGAAGGCGGGTGAAAACATTTAAAACCACGCTAATGAAGGGTATACCCAATAAACACACAGGTTTGAGCCCTAGAGGTAAATTTGGTCTGATTAGTGCCGAAATTATGGATATATGTGGTAAACCCAAACACATGAAGGGGAACCTTAGAAATTAAATTTGTAGAAGGGTAGGACTCCTTAAGATAATCTATGACAGTCTGAAGATGGAGTATACGAGAAGGCATTCTATTGATTATATAAGCTGTTTTAAGAATGACATCTTCCCACAGTTATGAAGGAAGGGAAGTAGATAACATAAGAGAACGAAATACTTTCAAAAGATGACGGTTTATTTGCTCGACCACTCCATTTTTTTGTGGTGTGTAGGTACACGAGCTTTGATGAACAATCCTCTTGGAGGCTACGAACTACTAAGGTTATGCTCCGCCCATTATCACTCAAAAGAGTTGCAATTTTTATATTGAATTGTGTTTCAATGGTGTGGTAGAAGTTTTGGAAAACAGAGGAAACCTTAGATTTATCTGTAAGAAAGATTAAGGTAAGACAGGTATGATGATAAATGAAAATTACAAACCACCATTTCCCAAAGGAGGTAGTGACTTTGGATGAACCTCAAACTTCCTTATAGATAAGGGTTAAAAGTTGTGTGGGTTTATATGGTTGTTAGGGAAAGGAAAATAGATGTTGTTTTGCTCGAATACATACATCACAAGTTAAAGTTAGGGGTGTGTTCACACGAGATTTCCGAAGAAATTTGATTCGTGGAGTTGAACTTGTGTTGATGTTGTATTTACGTTGATTTGATGCGATGTGGTTCGATCTCTAGAATTTGATCCTCTGATTCTCTCTCGACTGGATGCTTATGCTTGATTTGAGGAAGCGAAGCACGTGATATTCTTGAAGTTTGAGTCTCAGAAGAAATCTTGTATCTTCAAAGGAGCTTCAACGTTCGAGGGTGTTCTTATAGTTGGAGACTTGGAAGAAAGCTTGTATCTTCAAAGGAGCTTCGATCTTCGAAGGTGTTCTTGAAGTTGGAGACTTGGAAGAAAGCTTGTATCTTCAAAGGAGCTTCAATCTTCGAGGGTGTTCTTGAAGTTGGAGACTTGGAAGAGAGCTTGTATCTTCAAAGGAGCTTCAATCTTCGAAGGTGTTCTTGAAGTTGGAGACTTGGAAGAAATCTTGTATCTTCAAAGGAGCTTCAACGATCGAGGGTGTTTTTATAGTTGGAGACTTGGAAGAAAGCTTGTATCTTCAAAGGAGCTTCGATCTTCGAAGGTGTTCTTGAAGTTGGAGACTTGGAAGAAAGCTTGTATCTTCAAAGGAGCTTCAATCTTCGAGGGTGTTCTTGAAGTTGGAGACTTGGAAGAAAGCTTGTATCTTCAAAGGAGCTTCAATCTTCGAAGGGTGTTCTTAAAGTTGGAGTCTTCAAAGAAAGTTTGGATCTTCAGAGGAGCTTCAATCTTTGAGGGTGTTCTTAAAGTTGAAGTCTTCGAAGAAAGCTTGTATCTTCGAGGGTGGTCGACTTCAAGAGTTGAGGAGGCTTCTATTTTTTGGGAGAATTCTCTAAAGACCTTCTGGAGTCAAAAATTTCCAACCCCTGCAAATGAAGAGAACTCTTCTATTTATAGAGTTCCCTGGTGGGCTTTTATGGACTTGGGTTGGTCTGGTCCATGGACCATACCCATGCACTTAAAATCACATGGATTTGGGTCATATTTAATTTGGGTTAAATTAAGCTTATTTTTGGGCTCAATTGATTTTTAGCCCAACTAAATAATATTTAATTGAACAAAAATAATTAATTTGACCCAATTGTCATAATAAAGACACGTGACATCATTAGAATTGTCAAATTTGTCTTTAAATTTAATTTAGGACACATGCCAATTTTTAGTTAATCCCAAATATAATTAAATTAGAAAATGTTGTGGCAATTTGTGATTGGTTCCAAAATTTCTTATTCAACAAATGCCCCTTTTCGAGATTTATGCACGTGTATGAGTGGGTCAATCTCGAAAAGATAAATTTAAAGTCCAAATATGAGTATTTTTTTTTGCTCAATTTGGCATATCCAATTAATCAAACTATGAATTTAGTACATGAGTTTGATTTAAATTTGAAATAATAGTTGGGATACGACCGATCCTTAATTTAGAAAAATTTAAGGTTTTATCCAGAATTTACTTTAATTTGAGGATAAAAATTTGAGTTTGATGATGGTTTGATTTGATTTTAAGAATTTGGAACGACCAATTTTAAGATAAGATAATTGAATTTTAATTTCATTTTAAAATTTAAAATATTAAAATATGTTTGAATATTTTAAAACTGGAATCCGAGATTTTATTCCAAAATAAAATATCATAAGATAATTGGATTTTAATTGGATTTTAATTTTATTTATTATTAAAAATAAAATTAAAACCTTTCAAAATTCTATTAGGAATTGGACTTGTTAGCCTTATAAATAGACTCATACCATGATCATTCTTTTCTCATCAAGGAGAACAAAGGTATGAAAGAAAAAAGAAAAAAAATTTCTCTTCTCCCTTTTTTTTTTTAATAATAATATTTTTTTAACTCTCCATTTTCTTTAAGAACTAGAGTTATTGTCAAATGGTAAGGATTTTTTTATTTTTATTTTTTATTGTTTTATTGTTTTGTTTTTTTAAATCATTTGTAGAAGTAACTCCATCGTCAGCGATCTAACTTCTACTGGGGGACGATCGGGCTTTTGCCGTCAGATCCACCGCCCTGGTAGGAGCGATCAGACACCTTCGTCCTTTGGAGGGGTGATATTGCCGTCAGCGATCCAACTTTTATGGGGGACGATCGGGCTTTTGTCGTTAGATCCACCGCCCTGGTAGGAGCGATCGGGCACCATCGACGTTTGGAGAGGTGATACTGCAGTCAGCGATCCAACTTCTATTGAGGGACGATCAAGCTTTTGCCGTCGGATCCACCGCCCTAGTAGGAGCGATCAGGCATCTTCGTTGTTTGGAGAGGTGGTACTGCCGTCAGTGATCCAACTTCTATCGAGGGACGATCGGGCTTTTGCCGTCAGACCCACCGCTCTGGTAGGAGCGATCGGGCACCTTTGTCCTTTAGAGGGGTGATATTGCCGTCAACGATCCAACTTCTATCGGGGGACGATCGGGCTTTTGTCGTCAGATCCACCGCCCTGGTAGGAGCGATCGGGCACCATCGTCGTTTGGAGAGGTGATACTGCCGTCAGCGATCCAACTTCTATCGGGAGACGATCGGGCTTTTGCCGTCAGATCCACCGCCCTGGTAGGAGCAATCGGACACCTTCGTCGTTTGGAGAGGTGGTACTGTCGTCAGTGATCCAACTTCTATCGGGGGATGATTGGGCTTTTGCTATCAGATCCAACGCCCTGGTAGGAGCGATCGGACACCGTCGTCATTTAGAGAGGTGGTACTGCCGTCAGCGATCCAACTTCTATCGGGAGACGATCAGGATTTTGTCGTCAGATCCACCGCCCTAGTAAGAGCGATCGGGCACCTTCGTCGTTTAGAGATGTGATACTGCCGTCAACGATCCAACTTCTATCGGGGGACGATCGAGCTTTTGCCATCAGATCCACCGTTCTGGTAGAAGCGATCGGGCACCTTCGTCGTTTGGAGAGGTGGTACTGCCGTCAGCAACCCAACTTCTATCGGGAGACGATCGGGCTTTTGCTATCAGATCCACCGCCCTGGTAGGAGCGATCAGGCACCTTCGTCCTTTAGAGAGGTGGAGGCAAAATTGTACCATCGACGTCTTCTTGGAGAAGCAAAGGTGGAGTTGCACCATTGTCGTCCTCTCAATGCTACAACAGATTAGAATTGAGGTAGAATTTTTTTTTTAATTTTATTTATTATTTTTTTGTGCTGACATTTCTTTTAGAGGAGGCAAAGCCACCTCTACACCAATGAAGCCTATGGTCTTCAAACTTGCTTGAAAAGGCAATGATGAAGTCTTTATTTTATTTTATTTTATTTATTTTTGCTTGAAGAAGACAATACTTTTAAATTTAAATATGAGAAATCATCAATAATCCTTTGAGCTTGAATGTGAGGATACATCGATGAAACCTTTGATCTTGTACATGGAAAAATAACAGTACAATCCTTAAAGTCGGTGGAGCACTGGTGAAGTCTTCAGTCTTACATTTGAATGATCCTTTATGAAATTTTTGAACTCGAATTTAAAGAAATATCAACAAAGCCTCAAAATTTGATTTTGAGGAACTTCTAAACTTGGCGATGGAGTGCTGAACTTCAAAAGAATGATGCCACCTTATAAGTATCAACATCTTGCTCCTTGTGTCACACCTTTTTTTTTTAAATTTTGTTATATTGCCCTCAGTAAGGTATCTTCAACTTTAAGTTGATATTCTTTGATGAGAACGAAAACCATCAATTGCTAGTGCCATGCTTTATGTGATCATGACACTACTCTTGCTTTCCATTCTTCTCAATTGAGTTCTTTTTTTTTTTTACTAGACTGAACTTAAAGTTTCCCTTAAGCTGCCTACGTACCCTTTATAATATAGGGATCAAGTCATAACGTAGTTCAATTTTTTTTTCTACCATTCACCTTTTAAGCTCTTGTGGGCTAGGAGCACCATGCAGTTTAGGCTCCTGCGATAAGGAGATTTGCATATTTAGCAACTTTTATTTTCATCAAGAATTTTCTCATCTCCTTCGTTTATGGGATTGGTGAAGATAATGAATCTTGGTTTCACGGTCAAGGAACCTTCTGTATTTATGTCAACAGACAATTTCCTCTTCATGTGTGATGGGACACAACTGTGAATCTTATCGTCATCATTTTCTTCATGAAATGGTTTTGCCTTCAAAGATTTCATCTCTCTTTGTTGTTGATCGTTTGTCATCTTTAGACGATCAAAAGCAGATGTTGAAGGTCGATGTTTCTTCGATGTGGAGATGCTTAGCCTTTTGAAAGCTGAAGTTCGAGCGTAAGTAGACGTTGGACATTGGTTTTCTTCTTCTTTCGTGGCCATACTCAATCTTTGAAAGACTGAAGATCGAGTAGTTAAAGGCTTGATACGATCAAAGATAGAAGTCCTTTGCTTAATTTCATTTGAATTGTCTACTTCTTCATAAGAATCATAATTGTTGTCGACTTCAACTATGCTGGTAGTATGACATGCAGTGACTTCTAGTACTTCTTCTGGAAGATCCTCAAGGAAACTTCTTAGGAGGAATTCTGTCAAAGTTATCGACCGTCGAGGTTGGAGGAAGTCCTCGTCTTTTCCTTTGATGGGCTTAGGCTTCCACATCTTCTTGTTCCTTCTTCCCTTCTTTTTATGGGAGATGTTTCCTTTTGAATGCTTTTGATGGAAGTGGGACTTCATTTGAACAAAACTTGTTTGTCTCTCTTTTTTATGAGCCACGACTATCCATTCTTCGCCCTCATCCTCAATTGGCTCTTCTTTGTTTTGAGAGTTCAACGTCATGATCTTTTGTTGGAATCGAACAAGTATAGGTTCGAAAGTCCCAAATTGAATCAAACTTTCCCTTTGATCATAAAGCAGTATTGATGGCGAAACACTTGAAGTCATATTGACTGCAACATGATTTGTTTGAGCTACTTCATCAATATCCAGCTCAATCTTATTTTCACGAGCCAATTTTAGAATTAGCTCCTTCGACACGAAGCACTTTTCAACAGGGTGACTAATGATCCGATGATACTTGCAGTAGTTAGGATCATCTACTTTTTCTGCTTGCTCCGGTCGTTTACATTCTGGCAACTGAATAAGTTGCTTCTCTATTAATTGCTCCAACATGTCTGCAACATCAGAGTCAGGAAAGGGATAAACTTTTTTCTGTCTTTCTCTAAGAGTTGGGTGTCGCTTTTCATCGCCATCATGATTTCTTTCATGTTTTGTTTCTTTTCTTTTAGAGAGAGATTTCGATGGAGTCTCCTGAACAAGCATAGACTCGTTTAGAACATTATTTGCAATCTTTTTAGTGTAATTGATTTCATTCTTGTCACTCCTTGTTCTTTGAACCAAGAAATCTTTTGCTCCTCTGTTGGCTATACTCAACTCCATATCATGGGCGCGAGTTGCCAATTCTTTAAATGTGTGAGGTTTTATTCCCTGTAAAATATAGAGAAGTTCCCAATGCATACCTTGGGTGCACATCTCTACTATAGACAGTTCTGTGAGCTTGTCTTTGCAATCCAGGCTTAGAGCTCTCCATCGATTTATATAGTCGATGACTGGCTCTCCCTTCTGCTATTTTGTATTTGTTAACTCCATCATGCTGACGACACACCTAGTGCTATAAAAGCAGTTGAGAAACTCTATTGCCAGCTGCTCCCAACTATCAATTACTTCTGGCTCTAGATCAGTATACCACTCGAAAACATTTTCTTTTAAGCTTCGAACGAACTGCCTGACTAGTTGGTCTCCTCTTAATCCTGCATTTTCTCATGTTTCGACAAAGTGGGCGATATGCTGCTTTGGGTTGCCCTTTCCATCAAATTGCTGGAATTTTGGAGGTTGGTACCCAAGTGGCATTCTCAAGTTGTCGATTCTCTTGGTGTATGACTTAGAGTACATGAAAGAAGTATGTGGCGGTCCTCCATACTGAGCTCTAATGGAATTCGCGATCATATTCTGTAGCTGCTGAACTGAGAGAGAAGCAATAGAGACTGATTGTTGTTGTGGTAGGTTTTCCTGCACCACATTTTTCCATTTATCAGTAGGTTTGACAACAAAAGTTTGACTTGACTCAGCAGTTTCACAAGCCTTCATTTGATCTTTCAAGGCAGCGATTCATGATCTCGCTCCTCAACAACTTTCATTAGAAAATTTATTTTTCTCTCTATCTCTGCCATGGTTGCCTCAGCTGTCACATCTACCATCATGACAGACACTACTTCAAGGTGTGATTCTTTGTATGATAGATTAGAAGCAGGCGTAGAGTTGTTGAATAAAGGATTATCTCTGATGATGATCCCGCCTTTAGGAGATTCTATCAGTTGTTCCAAACTCTTCTTCTTGAGGACAAAACCTTGTTCTTGTTCTTGTATGCTTCTCTTTAAGTGACTTTGGGTGACAAGTCCAATGTAAGAGTCACTTGCAGCAGAAGATTTGGATGCAACCTTATTTGTTCTATTGATTTTCTTGTAATTGGATGATGAGAGAGAGATGAGAGGTTGAGAGGTCCTATTGGGCATGCCAATTTGTTCACACAAGATTTCCGAAGAAATTTGATTCGTGGAGTTGAACTTGTGTTGATGTTGTATTTACGTTGATTTGATGCGATGTGGTTTGATGTCTAGAATTTGATCCTCTGATTCTCTCTCGACTGGATGCTTATGCTTGATTTGAGGAAGCAAAGCACGTGATGTTCTTGAAGTTCGAGTCTTGGAAGAAATCTTGTATCTTCAAAGGAGCTTCAACCTTCGAAGGTGTTCTTGAAGTTGGAGACTTGGAAGAAAGCTTGTATCTTCAAAGGAGCTTCAATCTTCGAAGGTGTTCTTGAAGTTGGAGACTTGGAAGAAAGTTTGTATCTTCAAAGGAGCTTCAATCTTCGAGGGTGTTCTTGAAGTTGAAGACTTGGAAGAAAGCTTGGATCTTCAAAGGAGCTTCAATCTTCAAAGATTTTCTTGAAATTGGAGACTTGGAAGAAATCTTGTATCTTCAAAGGAGCATCAATCTTCAAAGGTGTTCTTGAAGTTGGAGATTTGGAAGAAAGCTTGTATCTTCAAAGGAGCTTCAACCTTTGGGGGTGTTCTTGAAGTTGGAGACTTGGAAGAAAGCTTGTATCTTCAAAGGAGCTTCAATCTTTGAGGGTGTTCTTAAAGTTGGAGTCTTTGAAGAAAGCTTGGATCTTCAAAGGAGCTTCAAACTTTGAGGGTGTTCTTAAAGTTGGAGTCTTCGAAGAAAGCTTGGATCTTCAAATGAGCTTCAATCTTTGATGGTGTTCTTAAAGTTGGAGTCTTCGAAGAAAGCTTGGATCTTCAAAGGAGCTTAAATCTTGAGGGTGTTCTTAAAGTTGGAGTCTTCGAAGAAACCTTGTATCTTCGAGGGTGGTCGACTTCAGAAGTTGAGGAGGCTTCTATTTCTTGGGAGAATTCTCTTTAGACCTTCTAGAGTCAAATTTCCAACCCCTGCAAATGAAGAGAACTCCTCTATTTATAGAGTTCCCTTGTAGGCTTTTATGGACTTGGGTTGGTCTGGTCCATGGACCATACCTATGCACTTAAAATAACATGGATTTGGGTCATATTTAATTTTGGGCTAAATTAAGCTTATTTTTGGGCTCAATTGATTTTTAGCCCAACTAAATAATATTTAATTGAACTAAAATAATTAATTTGACCCAATTGTCATAATAAAGACACGTGACATCATTAGAATTGTCCAATTTGTCTTTAAATTTAATTTGGGACACATGCCAATTTTTAGTTAATCCCAAATATAATTATTTTAGTAAATGATGTGGCAATTTGTGATTGGTTCCAAAATTTCTTATTCAACAGGGTGTTCAAAAAACCTGGTAACCGACCAACCTGGATTACCCATGTAAACCCGATATTTTCTTGGTTTAATTTCTTTAAATGTGGAAAGAAAAAAAAAAGAAAAAGAAAATGGAAATTAAGTGTAAATATATATATATATATATATATATATATATATATATATTAAATAGTTTTATTAAATAAAGTAAAGAAAAGAAAGAAAAGAAAGGATAAAAAGAAGAAAAGGAGAAGAAAATTTCATTTTTTCTTTTCTTTTTTTTCTTCTCTTCCCTTCACCGCCAAGATTTTGAAGACATCCAAGTTCCATTTTTTTTTTCTTTTTCCTTCTTCAATTTGCAGAGAACTTCTAAGAGAGAGTTTGGAAGAAGAAGAGAAATTTTACTAGAATTTTTAGGTTGAAGAAGAGGAGGAGAACTCAAGCAAAGTCTGGAGACACTATTTGTTCGGGGAAAAGTGCCATATTTTCACAGATCATAAAAGTCTGAAGTATATTTTTGATCAAAAAGAGCTAAATCTGAGACAAAGGCGATGGCTAGAACTGATTAAAGATTATGATTGTACTATAGAGTATCATCCAGGTAAGGCCAACGTAGTAGCAGATGCATTAAGTAGGAAGTTAAGACTTCCGAAGAGTGCCTTGTGTGGTATTCGAGTAGCTTTGTTGAATGAGTTAAGAGGTTCCAAGGCAGTAGTAACTACAGAGGATTCAGGAAGTCTCTTAGCTCAATTTCAGGTTCGGTCTTCTCTAGTAACTGAGATTGTAAGAAGACAGTCAGAAGACAGTAATTTACAGAAGAAGTTTGAGAAATCCAAGAAAGGCTTAGAGGTGGAGTTTGAGCTGAGAACAGATGGAGCCATTGTTAAACAAGGAAGATTATGTGTTCCGAATATCAGTGAGCTTAAGAATGCTATTCTAGAAGAAGCTCACAGTTCAGCTTACGCTATGCATCCAGGTAGCACCAAGATGTACAGAACTTTAAAGAAGACTTATTGGTGGTCTGGAATGAAGCAAGAGATAGCTGAATATGTTGATTGATGTTTGATTTGTCAACAGGTTAAACCAGTAAGACAGAGGCCAGGAGGATTTCTTAATCCTTTGCCAGTGCCAGAGTGGAAATGGGAGCATAATACTATGGATTTTCTATTTGGATTACCTCGTACATCCAGTGGACATGATGGTATATGGGTAATAGTAGACAGACTCACCAAGACGACACGATTTATACCGATTAAAATGACATCTACGTTTGACCAGCTAGCGAGATTTTTTTCTTCCCCTTTAAGGAAGATTGTGAGTCAGTATGGAGTACCAGTGTCCATAGTTTCAGATAGGGATCCGAGGTTTACTTCTAAATTTTGGCCTAGTTTACAGAAAGCAATGGGAACAGGGCTAAAGTTTAGTACATCATTTCATCCCCAAACAGATGGTCAGTCTGAGAGGACCATCCAAACTTTAGAGGACATGTTGAGAGCATGTGTCCTACAACTTAAAGGAAGTTGGGATACCCACTTGCCACTTATGGAGTTTGCTTATAATAATATCTATCAGTCTAGTATCGGCATGACACCATATGAAGCCTTATACGGGAGACCATGCAGAACTCCTGTGTGCTGGAATGAAGTGGGAGAGCGGAAGTTAGTAGGTCCTGAGTTGGTTCAGATTACGACAAACAATATTAAGTTGATCAGAGAAAATCTGAGGAAAGCCTAAGATCGACAAAAAAGTTATGCGGATAAGCGACGAAGAAACCTAGAATTCCAAGTTGGAGATCAAGTTTTCTTGAAATTATCTCCATGGCGAGGTGTTATTCGTTTCGGAAGAAAAGGTAAGTTAAGTCCTAGATATATTGGGCCATATCAGATAACGGAACGAGTGGGACCAGCAGCGTATAGACTTGAGTTGCCAATAGAACTTGCACGAATACATGATGTTTTCCATGTATCCATGTTAAGAAAATATATACCAAATCCATCACATGTGTTGCAAGAGCAACCCGTTGAATTAAAAGAAGATTTGAGTTATGTTGAAGAACCAGTTCAGATTCTTGACAGAAAGGAACAAGTTTTGAGAAACAAAACGATTCCACTCATAAAGGTTTTGTGGAGACATCATGGAGCGGAGGAGACAACTTGGGAACCAGAATATCAGATGAAGAAGAGATATCCGATACTTTTCAATTAAGGACATTCTAAATTTCGAGGACGAAATTTTCTAAAGGGAAGGTAAGTTGTAAACCCGATATTTTCTTGGTTTAATTTCTTTAAATGTGGAAAGAAAAAAAAAAGAAAAAGAAAATGTAAATTAAGTGTAAATATATATATATATATATATATATATAAAATAATTTTATTAAATAAAGTAAAGAAAAGAAAGAAAAGAAAGGATAAAAAGAAGAAAAGGAGAAGAAAATTTCATTTTTTCTTTTCTTCTTTTTCTTCTCTTCCCTTCACCGCCAAGATTTTGAAGACATCCAAGTTCCATTTTTTTTTCCTTTTTCCTTCTTCAATTTGCAGAGAACTTCTAAGAGAGAGTTTGGAAGAAGAAGAGAAATTTTACTAGAATTTTTAGGTTGAAGAAGAGGAGGAGAACTCAAGCAAAGTGTATCAATGGCTGAATTTTAGTTCATTCTGCACATCACTGGTATTTAATTCGGTTTGAACTCTTCAAAAGGAATTAAGAGGTGAGATTTACATTTACTGAAAGTTACTCATTTTTAAACAAACTTTATGAAGAACGTTGGAGCAAATTCGGATATTCATTTGGTGCTTTTTGATGAAGAAAACAGGGCAGTTGGTCTTCACTCGAAATCAGGAGGTCTCTGGTTTTTCTTGTATTTCAGAGTGTATCGGTGGAGTTAGAATCTCTATTTGGTATGGTTGGAAAGCTTATTCAATTTACTACAACTTTCATGAAGAAATTGTAAACCAAAAACGACTAAAAATCAGTTAAATTGTAGGGACAAGTTAAAGAGGTCGTGTGCGCGCGTTTCTGGAAGTGGTTCTGTTTTGAGGGTTATATGTGTTTATGCACGGGGAATCAGATTTATATGTCTTCAGGTAAGTTTTAGAGGATCTCAAAATGAAGATTTTGATATAAAGAACACTCATTTTGGTTAAGTATTCAGAAAGTTATAGTCCTTTGAAGTTTATGTTAGAAATCTGTAAATTTTAGAGAATTGTTGAAATAGGACTTTATTTCTTAAGCTTTGTTTTCGTGAGCGTCATCTTTGGTGCAACATGTTATGTATATCTTTAGGAAACCAGAATTTGTAGAGTTTTAATACTCGGTTGGGTTGTTGGCAGGCCGAGAAGAATTAAACCGAGCTTATAGACCAAGGATCTAGCCCAAGACTGTAAGTGACAAAACCAACTTTGAAATATTTTCCATAATTGTTATTATGATTGAATGCGATAAATGTTTATTTACGAAGCCATGAAAAGTATTTGAATTTCATGACTATTTTCAAGTATACATTTGGAGACTAGATTTCTTAAAGAAATTTATGCTAGCACGTAGATATTAAATGTTTGGAAAGTATTTAAACCACAATATTTTAAGCAAAGCATGAATTAGTATGAAGTTTTGTTTTAAGAACTACAATTTTCCACGAAAGAGCTGAGTAAAGTTCGAGCTTTGTGTAAAATTTATAAGCAGGCATGTTTTAATATTTAAAGATGATTTATGAAATTTTCATTAACTACATGACTGAGATCTTGAGCCTGAGGCTAGAGATTACCGTGTGCACACTGGTTAGATTCCGTTGTTGACATTGAGTGTACTCCGTAACAACGATGCTGTCGTGAGTGCTGGGCGGGTCCCACTACGACAAAGATGATGGGAGTGCTGGGCGGGCCCCACTACATCGTAGTGCTTGTAAAACGTTGTTGTACTAGGTGTACCCTACACAACGTAGATTCGTCATGTTAGTTAAAATGCTTCGATATACTTGATATGCCTTGCTAGATTTCAATGATGAACATGTTGAGTATTTAAGGAAGCTATTCTTACTACTACACCTTTACATTTGCGACTTGTATAAACAGATTTATATGTGTAAAGTTTTCACGTGCTCTTATCTTTAAATTCATAGTTTTAAACTGAGTCACTCACTGAGCTTCATAGCTCACCCTTTCCAAAATTTTTTACCCATTTTCCAGGTAAAGATCGACTTCCCGGTGCCTGATAGACTGCCTTAGTCTGCGGAAGCTTCATTATCGATTGCCAGTACGTGTTTTGAGTTGGGCATAGAGTCTGTTGTGTTGTGGTGTATATACACCCTTGTATGTTATAGATACTCCACAGTTTGTATAAGCTTTAGGAGCTGTAGTTGTGTAAATTTTGTTGGTTATATTTTGATTAAGGTGTCTTTAGGTTTACTCGTGAAATCGGTAAATTTTGAGGTACACTTCATGTATGTGTTTGACTAGCCGTGTTTGACTAGCCTAGGATCCACTGTGTTTTGTGGCATGTACAATAGTTTATATACTAGATTGGCAAGTTCATCACATGAAAGTTTTAAGCAGAGTCGACAGATACAGGTACAGAAAAGCGTTGTTCGTCGGCTTCACGCCATCTTTCGGTCTAAGGTAGCAGGTAGTCCGGGAGGGGGTGTGACAACCCAACCATGGTTAAATTTTGTGTTGTGCAGGTAGTCGAGTTGTGCAAGTAAGGGATCTCAATATATATATATATAAGCCTAAAACCTAAAAGTAAACCTCCTTTCGAATAGACGTCAGTTTTATATATTTAGAGAGGAGACGTCAGTTTTAGAAAATAGATGGGGAATCAAATATTTCATATAATTAATGTTTGGGTAGTCCAACTACAAAAGCCACAACATATAATCATGTCCAGAAGTGCGAAAATAGGAAGACAGTAAACTGGCCCTTGAGATACTAAAACCAGATGTATCATCATCAAGGATGTAAAGTTTCCAACTATGTCGGGCAGTGCCAATCGTCCTCCGTAACCTCATGTCCTAAAAACAAGTAGAGTCAGGTAAGAAGATAGCTTTACACTACAGCTTACAAGTGATCTTGCTGATAGATAGAAAATTGTAAACAAGTTTAGGCACAGGCAAAACATTCTATAAAGCAAGTCTGTCGAAGGGAACTATTTGTACTTTGCAAGGAATCGGGGCTAAGGAGACATCGACTATTTAAATTTTCTCATTATCAGCACATGGGGTATAAGAGATAAAATGCTCCAAAGAATCTGTCAAGTGATCTATGGCCCCAGAGTCTAAAATCTAGAGATTCTTTTCGTCAATACTAATAAGACCAAGAGACTGAGACATACCTGACTGAGTAAGGGCACACAGAGTAGGAGTCTTGGTCTGGCTTGCAGTGGAGCTAGTTGACTAAGAGGTACTAGCAGTGGTAGTCTCACTAATGTGGGAACACTCTAAGTTATGTTTCTCATTGGAGGATCGTTTCTTACCTCTTGGAGACATCCAGGGAGTTTCCAACACTGGTTCTTGGTGTGCCATTGTTTCTTATAGTGCTCACAAACAGATATTGGTTTCACACTATTCTTGTCATTATCATTGGTTAAGAATCGAACAGTAAAGGCGGCGGAGCCAGTGGCAAGGGTAGTCAGTACACCCAAGGCATTTTTACAGTCTTCTTCAGGACGAACTTCAAAACTTACTTCCATTAGAGAGGAAAGAGGTATTTTTTCAAGTATGTGGCCAAAAACAGTATCAAATTTGAGATTAGCATATTGTAAATCGTCATTTGGTGTGTCCCAAACTATTTCCCTACACAAACCAATCTCTTTCCAGAGAAGGGAGAGCTTATTGAAATAGGAAGTCACGTCCAAGGTCCCTTGTTTAAAATCGTGGACCTATTTTCTCAATGTATACAATCCATAGGCATTCTGACGCTTCGAGTAAAGGGTCTAAGTTGTATCCTA
Source organism: Cucumis melo (assembly GCF_025177605.1). Taxonomy (NCBI): domain Eukaryota; kingdom Viridiplantae; phylum Streptophyta; class Magnoliopsida; order Cucurbitales; family Cucurbitaceae; genus Cucumis; species Cucumis melo. Next base: position 16,624,553 of record NC_066863.1, read on the forward strand.
CAAATCTTTTGCAGTGGTTGTGTATTGTAGAGGTTTACTGATTTGTTGTTTCATACCATTTATCAGCATGAACCGAAGGAGTGAGTCCTCATCTTTTCAGAGTCATTCCATGTAAGTTCAAGTTTTTCTTATTTGTTTAAGAAGCCTAAGAGCAAAGTTTTCTAGTTAGGGCTTTTGATTTAAACTCTAAATCTTGTACAGGAACTTGATTTTGAGCTAAGGCAAGCCTTATAAAAGTGTTTGGGGGCAAGCCGTAGTGAGCAAGACTCTAAAGAGATTAAGGTGAGCTGCAAAGGATTCCCTTGGTTAGAAACCCAAGTTTGTCTCAAGTTTTCTTGTTGTTTTCAAGTAAGAGGAGATAGGGCAAATCTATAGATCAAGGAACTAGTTGAAAGTTTGAGAATGACAAAAATTAGTTTCAAATAAATTTCTAAACTTGTTTTATTAAGTTATATTTATAGTATGCTTATTGAGTTAAAGCATTCGAGTTGAATATGTTCTTTTGAGCATGAGATTTCTGATCAAAATATTTTAATACCGAGTTTATGAAAATATCTAAGTTAAAGATATGTTTAAGCAAGCATGATGCAAGAGTGGCATCGAGTTAAAGAGCTTTAGTAGCTAAGTACAAGTTAAGTTAAGTTGAGATTTAAGCAAGTATACTTAAAAGAAAAGCATGATTAAATGTTCTCATATTTCTAAAATTGATACTAGATGCATGACAGAGATTTGAGACTGAACTATGATGATATTATGTGCACAGAGAAGATTATTCTGTTATCAATGTTGAGTGTATTCCATGACAACGATGTTGTCGTAAGTGTTGTGCGTGCCCCTCTACGACAAGGAGGATGGGAGTACTAGGTGTGTCCTGCTATATCATAGAGTTAAAGTTAAAAAGGAGACATTAGGGGTACTAGGCTGATAGATACGAAACATGTGCAACGGATAAAGGATCGAGATTTTACCCTAAATGCAAATAACTAATTAGAGATTATACAACCCTAATTACACTAAATTAGGGTTAAAAGAAACACTTACTTTTGAAGCACCCGATGCTTCAAATATTCTCACGATCTCAAATCCGGGCCACCATTAGAATTGGCCCGCTATACTCCTGATTTAGAACCGGGTTGTGGGACCCGCTCAATGAAGAAAATAAAGAAAGATGGATGGAAATTAGAGAAGGAATTTTTTAAGGTTTGAGATTTGGTAGAGAAAAACTTTAGGTTAATTTGTAATTCAAAGTTACAAAATGGCAAAAATCTTCTTCAATTTGAAAATTGCCCCTTAAATAGATTAATTACATGCAAAATTTGCACGTAATTGAATCACCAAAGCCCAACACCTCACAATCCACTAACCATTAGTGGATTTATTCACCATTCCATTTTCTCTTAGTAGGCATGGTGTCATCACCATGAGTTTCCACTTAGCCCATTAAGAGTTAGTGGAATTATCCAACAAAATGTTGGATTTTCCCACTAACTTTGGTCAAGGGGCAAAATAGTCATTTGACCATTCTAGTCAAAGTCAAAAGTCAACATTTTGACGTTTTACCATTTTGTCCCTCTTGACTAATTCCAGTCTCCCGAGCATGAATCTGCATTCATTTTCCTAAAATTCAAATTACATTTGAATATAAAGCCAGTCAAAGTTTGACTTTTCAAAGTAAAAAGTCAACATTTTGACTTTACACAACTTTGACCATTTCCATCAATTTTGAGCTTCCAAATATGAATCCATATTCATATTTTTAACATTTAAATCACATTTAAACATAAAATCTTATAACCGACGGCTATATCACATGTCAGTTTCTCTCTCTCTACCTTATTCGAACAATTCGAATTATTCCAACATGTTGTTCTAAGTTAATTTCGTATGAGCTAGCAAGGGAACCTAATGGAGCTATAGATCATGAGCTCCAACGATCCAAGATTAACTAGCTAAACCCTTTTAGATCGAGCTAATTAACATTCGTCAACTAACGGGTCATTCCACTAAAGTCCCATAGTTGCACTCCCCTCACTATAGATATATTTGTGTCCATTTGATATAACCATGATCAGTAAGTTAATCCTTCACAGGTTGTTCGTAACCTCGATTGGGTCAAAATATCGTTTTACCCCCGGTACTACATTTTGTTCCTTAAGTCTCACTGATCCACTATTGAACATTTGGTTGAAGGTCCAACCTATAAACCGAATCCCTCTCGGGCCAATGAGAGGGCGAGATCCCTTGTTCAAGACTTGGATTCAGTCCTTAAGGGAACAACCTATCTACAAGCTTTAAAGCGGATAGGAGTGAGATCCATTTTACACCCTATGTCCCTAGCCATCTATCTGGTCTTACCCTTGAAATTGGAGGCTTATTGGGCTAGCGCCATTGAGCTGCCCTCACCTATGCAGATTTAAGAATAATACCGATTGAACAAAAGTTCATACTTAGCTCAAGATTAAGATTAAGTTACCTAGGTCATCATAAACGAAATAGTCAGTTTATATAGTCAACGGTGTTATAACTTAAAAGTAACTATTTCATGGTTCCAGTCTGATGCAAAGTCTTTACATAGGATGCCCCCCTCATGTCTCAACATGAACGATTTAGGATCACATCGTTTGTACTAACTATAGAGCAGACAACATCCATATTGTTCCCAGAATAATGCGCCCAACCTTATTCATACACTATAGACCGTTTGGGCTATAAACTCGAACTTGATCCACATTTATGTCTCTACATAAAATTCAAGTTTCCACTAGATAGCCTCGGGACCTTAGTTAATTGATTCAAGATTAAGTATTCTGTTTTCACTAATAAGTCCTCAATAACCACTTTATTGAATAGAATATTATTTTAACTACAAACTACGAGTTTTAGGACATAAATTCCAACATGGGCATGCCCTACCATAATGTAGTAATGTCAGGCTAGTTGATTCTAAGCCATGAGTAATTGCTTTGCTAAAAATAACTTCCTAAAGAAAGTGTTACGTAAAGTTTTCTTTCTAAGTGTTTGCATACTTGTCTTAGTAAGCATGTTTTTTTTTTTAAAAAAAGTTATCACTCATGGGGCTTTATATGTAAGGCCCAGATTCGAAATAGAAGGGTCATGTTGAGGATAAAGTTTCGATGAAAAGGATTATTTTCGCTAGGTGTAAAGAAGAAGCATTTTGAGTAGTAGTTGGCTTTGAAGCCAACGTGGTGAAAAGAAGTACGCGTTCAACGATAAGAATTAGGCATTCTAATGTTGTATCGCGAGTTGATGACTAGGCAAGGAAGAGTTTAGTATTTTAAGAAGATAAGTTAAGCATTTCAAAGAAATGTCTAATCTTGAGTTGACAGTTGGCTACATGTTGAGCTTAAGATGGTAGCATGGTCTGATGAGTTATAAGCCAACACGTGTAAAATGTTATGTAGGAGGTGGCAAGCTAAGAGAGGCTTGGTGATGACTAATCAGATTGAAGGACTAGTATAAATAAGAGTGAAAAGATTAAAGAAGGTGTTCTTATTCTAAGAATTTCCTGAGTACTGAGCTGCTAAGGGAAGTACTATGCGAGAAGACAAAGTTGAAGTTAGGTGTTTTAAAAGGAAGAAAACCAAAGTATTTCGTGAGTGATTTTCTAAAAGAAAGAAGTATTTTGAAAGCTTTCTTTCTAAGTCTTGTGTTGTACGCGTACATTATTATATGTTATTGTTATGGATGATTTATGAGTTATTATATGTTATTTGAAAAGAAAGTTTCTAAGCTTATATTTCTTGATTGATGAATGTGTTGCTTGTATGTGAGTATACCATTAGCCTTATTCCAATAAATGAGTTAACTATTATGTGGTGTGCATACAATGAGTAAAGTCATTGAGTGAACGACCTGAACAACAAGAAATGAACAAGTAAAATTCTCCAAAGGATTCTGGTGAAAGGAATCCTAGGTCTAAGCATTAGATGCTGGTGAAGTGAATCCCGAGTCTAATCAGTGTCTATGCGGATTGATGCTGGTGAAATGAATCCTAGGTCTATGAAGGAATGGTTCATGTTCTTGGTGGAAATGAATAAGTAGAAGCTAATGTGTGATTTATATGTTTTATTGAAATGAGGCATTGAGAGCTTGTTTATGAAAATGAAAATGAATTTATTAAATGAATTGTATTCCCCAAAAGGATTTCTAAAAGCATCACTCACTAAGTATTTGACTTACGTGTTAAAGTTTCCATTCCCTAGGTCCAAGGCGTTAAGACCAAGATAAGAAGGGTAAAGCGAGTTGCTACACGTTAAGGTGAGCAAGCTAGGCGTTAGAAGTCGTGCTCGACATGGAAGGCCTAATATTTATGTTTTAAGCTTTGTTGTAAAGAGAGCACGTTCATTATATTATAGAACGCTTGTTGTTAAGTAAATAAAGAGAAGTTTATTGTTATATTCCACTGTATTTTGTTTATCAAAGTTAAGTTGGACTAAGCATTAAAGATAAGTTTCAAGTGGAGTTAAGATTGGTTGTTAAAGTAATTTCTTACTAAGGCGTTCAGCATGCTATCTCGCAGGGAGATACGCGTTGAGTGTCTAGACAGCAAGTCTCCACTGAGTCGTGTAGAATGACTTTGGGGCTGGGTGTGACATTATAGCTCACCCTTAAACACTTCATTTCCCTTACAGGTACATATCGTAGTTCTGGTGCCTGACGAAAATTTGCGTACTCTACTAGAAATTGGATTTAAGATTTTTTAGTACTACTCATTTTGTTTTGTACATGATGGTCTGTAATTAAAATTAGTATTGAACTTAGTTGTTGTGTCAATACTAAACTAGTAAGAAATACTTGCGTTGAGTTTGCAAAGCTATAGTTTTGTGTTATGTTGTTGAGACTCTTATTTCATTTATGTCTATATAAGACTTGTTTAAACAAGTCGTCCATTAGTTGGATGCCTTAACGATGTTATAAAGTTCTATATTTTCAAGTTTTAGATGTTTTTCGTAATGTGTAATTTACAAAGAATAATTTTAAGTGAGGTTATGTAGGGTTGACAAATATCATTAGAAGTAAAACAATGTAAGTTGGCTTCATGCCGTTTCTCGAGCCTAATGAGGAGGTGCTTCAAGATGGGGTGTGACAACTTGGTGTCGGAGCATTAAGCTCCATAGGAACTAGAAAGAGTGTAGTTCATAGTAGTTAACTCCAAGGAAACTTGGGAGTAGTAATTTAAAGTTGAGTTAGTTCATGGGTAACTAACTAAGAGTTAACTTTCAGTAGCACTAGTAAAGTAGAGTTCTAGCATGAGTCTTAGGTTTCACCCAGGGGAGTTAAGGGAATGAACTAAGAATAAGAAAAGTCAGCCAAGTTAAAGTTATAGTTTGATAAGTAAAACATCATACATTGAGTTTGAAGCATGTATAAGATGCCTAATAGTTTGATATGTTATAGGAGTCAAGCCTCCGCATGTTAGCAGATGACCTAGGCAGAAGCAAGATGAAACGCAAGATCCTACCCAAGGGTTGTTTAAGGGAAAAACCATGATCCTTAAGGCTCAAGCTGAGTCGAAAAAGGATCAGTTCACTAGATTCGCTCGATAATTATTTTAGTTTGTAGGATATGTGCCTAAGGATCTAGAAAAGAAATATGACGTAGAGCAGCTTAAGACTCTAAGTGCCCAAGTTTTTGAGGGTTTGATAGATCCGACAGATGTCGAGGCATGGTTGAGCATCCTAGAGAAGTGCTTTGATGTAATGGATTGTCTTGAAGAGATGAAGGTTAGGTTAACCACTTCTCTACTTTAGAAATAGGTAGAGGAATGGTGGAAGTCCATCCTAGTTAGATGTAGTGACGCTAAGTCACTAGTTTAGCAGACCTTTCGAGGCATATTCAAGGACAAGTACTATATGCGTACCTATTGTAAGGCTAAAAGAGATGAGTTTTTTATACTAGAACATGGATCTCTTTCAGCGACCATGTATGAGAGAAAGTATACCGAGCTCTCTTGGTATGCTAACGTTATAGTGGCATTTGAGAGCAACAGATGTAGGAGATTTGCGAGGGGTTTACGGCAGAAGATCCATACCCAATGACGACAATAACAAAAGGGACCAACCTCTCTCAGTTGGTGGAGATAACTTTGCACGTAGAGTAGAGCTTAGAGGGATCAAGGCAGATGAGAGAGCCAAGAATAGAGATTCCTTCAGCGAGCCGCTTCAGAGGCCAAGATTAGAAAAGGTACACACTTGGTGTATTTGGTAAGCAAAATTTTAAGGGCAATTCTAGTGGTCCATCTTCAAGGCAGTACACTACAGGGAGTGCCTTTCAGAGGCCATGTTAGAGGACTTATAGTCAGTAGGCCAAGTCGACGGTTGTGTCCCTAGTGAGATAAGGGTCCATGACTAGCACAACGAGACAGACGACATGTGCTAGCTATAGCCGGATCCATCGAGGGCACTGTCTTATTGGAATAGATGTATGCTACCTTGTAAATAGATAGGCTAGTTTAAGAGAGCTTGCCCGCAGCTGGGGGTAAAGTTACAGAGTCATGAGAGGGTTGAGTCCCAGGCAGTTGAGTAGAAGAGAGCTACAGCGGCTGGAGGCGAGTGGACTAGCGGCACAAAGAAAAGGGGTTGTTGGGAGACATTGCCAATAAGGCAAAGTGTATGGCCTGACTAAACAGGAGGTAGAGGATGCACCAAATGTCATAATGGTGGATTTAATACACGCACCACGGAAATTGGATCAAAATTCTACCCTAATCGCACTTAATTAACATGTAATAACCATGAATAATAAATTAGGATTTTTGGGAAGGTTACGTTTATAGCTCTAACTTCCTAAAATTCTTATGCGTACTCGACCCAAACCACCACTAGAGTTGGTCTATGATCCTCAGGACTTAAAACTAGGTTGTAGGACCCCATGAATGAAGAAAGCAAAAGAGAGAAAAATAAGGAAAATAAGAAAGGTGGATTTTCTTGTCAGATTAGGTTTTAGGGCTTTTGAGAAATTCTTTTAGGTATAAATTCAGCAGTCCAAAATTCATTCACAAAATCAAAAACTCTTTTCATGTAAATGAAAGCCCATGTTTATAATGAAAATCGATGCAAAATTGTATGTTCATGTAATGCCTTGATCCAACAACTCATAATCCACTTTCTCAAGTAGGCTTTTTGTCTTCATCAAATGGTAACATCTAGCCCACTAGAGTTAAACTTTGGTCAAAAGGCAAAATGATCATTTGGTTAAAGTCAAAATTTGACTTTTCAAACCAAAAGTAAACATTTTGATTCTTTACAATTGTGTTCGTCTTGACTAATGTCAACCAAAGTTTAACTTTTTAAAGTTAAAAGTCAACCTTTTAACTTTTTTCAACTTTGACCATTTTATTCATTTCCAAACTTTCAAGTATGAATCCACATTCATATTTTTTTTTATATTTATATCATATTTAAACATAAATCTTTATCTCTATACTGATAACCAACGATTATATCACATATAATTGTTGGTTTCTCTCTCCTTACCTAATTCAAACAATTTGAAACGTTTTATCATACTATTCTAAGTTTATTCCATCTGAGCTAGTAGAGGAACCTAATGGACCTATAGGTCATGGGCTCCAAGGATTCGAGATTAACTAATTAAACTCTTTTAGATAGAGCTAATCAACATTCGTTAACTAACGGATCATTCCACTAAAGTCTCGTAGTTGTGCTCCCTTCACCATAGATATATTTATGTCCATTTTAAATAACCATGATTAGTAAGTTAATCATTCACAACTTGTTAGTAACCCTGACTAGGTTAAAATACCGTTTTTCCTTTCAGATTACATCTTGCTTCTTAAGTCCCACTAATCCACTATTGAACAATTGGTTTAAGGTCCAACTTAAAAACTAAATCACTCTTTGACTAATGAGAGGGTAGGGCCCCTAACTCAAGACTTGGATTCATATCTTAAGGGAACAACCAATCTACTAACCCTAAAGCGAGTAGGAGTGAATTTCGTCCTATATCTAATGTCCCCAACTATCCATTCGATCTTACCTCTGAAATGGGAGGCTTATTTGGCCAATGCCGATAAGTTGCCCTCACCTATGTTGATCTACGTATAATTTCGTGTAAACAGAAGTTCATAGTTAGCTTAGGATTAAGAGTAAGTTACCGCCATAAATAAATGAAAATAATGAATTTTATACATTAAACAGTTTTATAAAGTCAAAATAACTATTTAATGGTCCAATCTCATGTAAACTTTATAAATCAGATGCCCCCATTTTCATGTCTCCACATGAACGATTAAGGATCACATCGTTTTTTCTAACTACAAAGCAGGCTGCTGGTACTTGTGGATTCTGCATGCAAAATTGAATACAAATAGTGCCAAAAACTTCTTGGTTGGTTTTGGTTTTGTCTTATGCAAAACTTAATCGTAAATAAATCATGTTGGGTTCTAACTATGCAACTAAACAAGCAACTACGTTAGGATTACGCGATAAAAGGTACACTTGTACCTATCAGTGGCTTCATGCATGACTAACAAGTATAAGTTTTCTTAACGTTTTCCCAAGTGTATGCAAAATGAGAGGTTTCCTGGGTAAGCTGTAAGGCCCTGATTCGAAAAAGACATCATGTTGGGAAAAATGTTATTGGAAAGTTGTTTGAGTAAGTGTTTAGACATCCAGCAGGGAAGGATGTGAAAAAAAAGCAGGTGATGTGAAGAGAAAAGCGTTAGCCAAAGGACTCTATAGCATGAAGGTGAGTAACGTGATAGGAATAGATGGCGAGAAAGGCAATGCGCTGAGCAAGGCATTGGCAGAATACCATGAAAAGTATCGATACCCTAGAGGTTGAGGCATGGAAGTAAACTTCTTGTCAAGCGACATGAAAACTTTTTGTGGGAAAAGAAATAATGGTAGCTTCTTCGGAAAGAGAACAAGAACAGTTGGACAATTAAGAGTTTCGCTTCCCAATGAGATAAGGTGTGTGTCTCAAGGGAAAGTCAAATCACCACTGACGGACGAGCAATGCGTCAAGTTCGAATTGGTAGCATAACGCGGTGTGTGCTAAGACGACACGTGTAAAGCATAGTAGGGACCCTTGGATTTGCAAGGTCTTTATAAATAAGGCTGATAAGCCAAAGAAAAGGGCATCTTTTCAAAAAAGAAAAGGTGTAGATTTTTCAGGTGAGGGAAAAAGGAGAAACTTTTGAATGCTGAACGAACGAACCCTCCAGCCGTTGAACGAAAAGAGAAAGCTGGAAGCCGAGAAGGGAGAAGTCAAGACTAAGTATTTTTTGTGAGTGACACCTTGTTTTAAAAACTGTTATTTAAGCATAGTTTTCAGTTACTCAAGCAATAGCTTGTGAGTGAAAAAAATGATTTACATATGTATTGTCAATAACGTTACGATGTTTTGTTTTACGAGCATTATTCGAAAGAAATGAATGTCGTTTTATTACCTTTCTTTGAGTGATCAAGTATATTTTATGGATCCTATTTCTATGACTGTTAAGATCCATATTTGTGAACGTTTTCTAAAAGTAAAGTGAAAGAGGTAAATGTTTCCACAAACTTGAGTATTCTTTGAAAGATGAAAAACATGTTTTATAAGTAGTGGTAAAAGGTTTCGAATATGATTTCTAAACCACTGATTGATTTTTGTTTTGAGAAGTAGTGTTTATACATGATGCATGTTGAGTATTCTTTCTTCGTATTGATGATTACGAAATACATTATTGACTATGTGATATGTGCTATGAGTAGGTAGTGAGTGTTGTATGGTTGTGGCTCGATATATCACACGATGTTGAACGGGATCCCAGCTAACTCACATGATGCTGGCAAGAGCGAATCCCAAGTCAACAAGAGAAGAATATGTAGGTCAGGCTATAATGACCCAACTCTATATACTAAGTTGAGGTCATTACTTAGAAAACCAATAACAAAAGACACTTTCTTGAAAAGAGGAAGACTAAATTTTCATTAAAAACAGAATACTAAAACACTTATACATTGACGCAGAAGTAGAACTAAGTCCCCATATGGCATGTCACAAGATCCTTCTCTATCGCTCGCCAGCTTTCCTTCACCTTTATCTTTGTCTGAAATATTAAACATAGAAAAGGGTGAGTATAAACATATACTCAGTAAGGGGCACACTACTAGTCCCGCTAGGTGTCTATTAACTTCCCATTAGGGTCTTGTAAAGAAGTATCCCTAAATTGGTGTATTTTCGAACACACGCAATCTAATAATCCTGTAGGAAACATCTAGTCTTCGATGAACCCAAAGGAACACCTAGGACAGAACTAGTCTTCGGTGACCTGAAGGAACACCTAAGACAATGAGGGCTGTAAGTAACCCCGTCGGACCACTCATAAACATAACATATCATGACAGATTTGTAATCCGTCAAATCACATAGTCATAAAAAGGTGGTGATCTCGAGGGACACCCACATAGGTACAACTCTAATAGACAAAGTTAACAGAATACCCATCCATAGCATGTAGCATATCATAACATCATAAACATGGCATGAATATTAATCTTAACTTCCTTAATCATGATTAATATACCATGCACCATCATCAACGTAAATCAATTATCAACATAATATTAGTCATCATCATCTGTCATCAATATCAACACATTATGCATCTTAGTTACATTAATGCATAATAGAAAATTGCATGCAAGCTGTAAACCCGATATTTTCTTGGTTTATTTTCTTTAAATGTGAAAAGAATAAAAGAAAAATGGAAATTATATATATGTATATTATATGTATTTAATGCTTTTTTATTAAATAAGATAAAGGGAAGGAAGGAAAAGAGAAAGTAATAAGAAAAGAAGAGAAAAAGGAAGGTGTGAGTTTTGTTTTTGGTGTTTTAAAACCCACCACCGCTACATCATTTTCTTCATCATTTTGTTCAATTTCTGCATCAAAATTTCAGAGGGCTTCCAGGGAAGAAGGTTGAGAAAATAAGAAGAAGAAGTTCAAGAATTTTTGTTGAAGAAAGACAAGGGAATTGCAAGCAAAGCTTCATCCTTGGAAGAAATTGATTCACACACCACACCTCTAATGTTCTGTTGTTTCTGAGGTTCAAAAAAAGAGTTAAGAGGTGAGGTTTATATTTACTGAAAGCTAATTCATTTTCAAACAAAGTTTAAGAAGAAAGCTTGAGCAAATTCTGATGTTCATTTGGTGAATTTGGACGAAGAAAACAGGGCAGCTGGTTTTCATGTGACTTTAGGAGGTCTCTTGTTTTTCTTGTATTGCTGAGAGTACCTGTGGAGTTAGGATCTCTATTTGGTATGGTTGGAAAGCTTATTCAATTGACTACAACTTTAATGAAGAAAGCGTGAACCAAAAACGACTAAAAATAAGCTAAATTGTAGGGACAAGATAATGGGGTTGTGTGCATGCGATTATTGAAGTCGTTCTGTTTCGAAGGATATATGAAATTATTCACAGAAAATCAGATTTACATGTTCTGAGATAAGTTTCAAAGGACCTCAAAATGAATATTTGGATATAAAGAAATTTCATATTGGTTAAGTATTGGAAGAGTTGTGATCATTTGAATTTCATGCTGCGAATGTGGAAAATTCTGAGAAGTGTGTGGAGTGTGGTTTATTGTTTTAAAGATGGACTTCTTTAGCATTATCCTTAGTGAGCCATGTTAAGCATAAAATTTGAAGATCGTAATATTTAGGTTTTTAATACTCGGTTCTGGTTGTTTGACAGGCCAAGAGGAAATAGGTCGAATATACACATTGGAAAACTGTGTTTCAAACAAAGTATGAGTTACCAAGTTTTGTTTTAAGAACTACAGCTTTTCACGAATAATCTAAGTAAGTTTAAGCTTTACGAAAGAAAAGGATCGCAGGCATGCTTTAATCTTTTCATACGATTTTTCTGATGTTTCTATTAACTACATGACTGAGGTGTTGAACCCGAGGCTATATGGTACCGTGTGCACACAGGTTAGATTCCATTGTTGAAGTTGAGTGTACTTCGTAACAACGATGCTGTCGTGAGTGCTGGACAGGCCCCACTACGACAAAGACGATGAGAGTGCTGGACAGGCCCCACTACATCATAGAGCTTGTAAACGTTGTTGTATTGGGTGTATCCTACACAATGTAGATTTGTCATGTTAGTTAAAATATTTTGATATACTTGATAGGCCTTGTTTGATTTCAATGACGTATACACTGAGTATTTAAGAAATCTATTCTTACTATTATACGTCTATGTTTATGACTTGTATAAACAGACTTATAAGTGTAAGCTTCCACGTGCTCCTACTTTTAAATTTCTAGTTTTAAACTGAGTCACTCACTGAGCTTTATAGTTTACCCATCCAATATGTTTTACACACTTTCCAGGTAAAGATCGAGTTTCCGGTGCCTGATAGACTGCCTTAGTCTGCTGAAGCTCCATTATCGATTACCAGTACATGTTTAGAGTTGGGCATAAAGTCTGTTGTGTTATAATGTATATACATCCTTGTATGTTATATATACTCCACAATTTGCATAAGCTTTAGGAGCTGCGGTTGCGTAAACCTTTGTTGGTTATGTTTTGGTTAAGGTGTCTCTAGGTTTACTTGTGAAATTAGTTATTTCCGAGATACATTTCATGCATGTATATGATTAGTCTAGGATTCACTGCGTTGTATGCATGTATAATAGTTTATATACTAGGTTGGCAAGTTCATCACATTAAAGTTTTAAGCAGAGTGGACAGATACAGGTAAAGAAAAGCGTTGTCCGTCGGCTTCACGCCATCTTTCGGTCTAAGCTAGCAGGTAGTCCGGGAGGAGGTGTGACACAAGCTCTTTACTTCAGTTTGAAGGTCTAGTAAGAGAATCTCTTACTTTGAGATTTTAGCCAAACAAAATACTCCCTATCTGACAGTAAAAATTCTCAAATTAATTTGATCCTAATAAAAAAGGAACTATTAGTATCTTAATTAATAAAATTAGCAATTGGCTATCATCCAAAAATTCTTCCAAATTAATTAACTTTCTAAAAATTGGGGTTGAAACCAATTCAATCATAATTGTGAAAAATCCAAGATTAAATCTTAAAAAATTAGCCAATTGAACTTTTAAAGAAACCCCAATTAAATCCAAAATTAAATTAACAAATTATTAATTTAATTACCTTAGCTTACCAAAGTTACTCAAATGGAGGTTGAAAAATTCACTTAACCTTGATGGGAAAATTCATGACTTAAATCTTCAAGCTTTGCCAAATGAACCAATCATAACTAAAACTGGTGACGCAGCATTGGTAGAGGGTTATCTTAGTGAAAAAGATAAAGAACCTTTTTCTTTGGGATCTTTTCAAAAATATAAAAAAACGGCCAAATATTTACACTCTAATATTAATACCCAATACTAATAATATAATTAATATTATTTGCGATCGTTTAGATTTGGTTATTGTTTGATATGTGATCATTTAGATATCGCTACAATTTATACGCGATCGTTCAGATATGGCTACAATTTATGCATGATCGTTTAGATATGGTTCAATTTATACGCGATCGTTTAAATATGGCTACAATTTATACGTGATCGTTTAGATATGGCTACAATTTACCTTTTCAATTCCATTGTTTAATTTGGTTACACGATCATTTAATTTGGTTACGCTCAAATTTGGTTACACAATCGTTTATATTTGGGGACCTAAATCTAAATGATTCTTTTTCGAAATTTTGTACACGATGTTTTTAATTCTTTTGGTACACGATTGTTTAGATTTCTTTACACGATCGTTTACTTATTTTACACGATCGTCTACATTTGGCTACTCTAATCCAAATGATTTTTTTTCAAGATTCTTTATACACGATCTTTTTTTTTACACGATCGTTTACTTTTATTTTTAAAATGATTGTTTACATTTGGCTACTCCAATCTAAATGATTTTTTTCAAGATTCTTTATACACAATCTTTTAATTTTTTAAAACAATCGTTTATATTTGGCTACTCCAATCTAAATGAATTTTTTTTCAAGATTCTTTATAAATGTTCTTTTATTTTTTTACACGATTGTTTATTTTTTTACACGATAGTTTACATTTGGCTACTCCAATCTAAATGATTTTTTTCAAGATTCTTTAGACAAGATTTTTGAGATTTTGCTATTTTTTCTACACGACGTAAAAAAAAGGAAAAGAAGAAAGGCGATGGAAAGAAGTCGCAACAAAAAGAAGAGTAGAAAGACGATGGAAAAGTGAAAAAAAAGAGAGAAGAAAAACGAAGAAAGATTAAATGACGTAAATAAAGAATTAAAAAATAAGAAAGATGATGGAAAGAAATTGCAGAAAAAAATAGGAAAGAAGAAAGACGAAATCGCAGGAGGAAGACGATGAAAGAAATAGCGGAGGAAGACGAATCGCAAAAGAAAGATGGAAGAGCAAACCTGGAATATTTAAAAAATGACTAACTTTATGGGCTTTGTTATACGGGCTATAAATAGTTTGGTGTTTTGTTACATTTATGTAAGTTTGCCTTTTTCTTTTTTCTTTTCTTTCCAACTTAAGCATTCCAATGCTATTTATAAACCCAAATAATAACAATAATATTTATTATTGTTATTTTCTTTTCCTTTTAGGATATATATATATATATATATATATATATATATATATGTAATACCAAAATACATATATTTTTTTACTCCCATTATCTTTCGCCAATAAATTCTTTAAATGCACAAAATCTTATACATTTATAACCATTAATAATAATAATAATACTTCTTTATTATTATTATTATTCTGTCACCAAAATATATATTAAACATATATATTTATTTAAACCATCATTCTCTCTTCTAATTAAATATATCATCTTTCCTCGTCCAATCAAATCAACAATCTCTCTCCTCATGGGTTATCTTATTTTCTAAACAATTATAATTATATTTCGTCATATAATTAACTTTACATTTCCATATTAATTATTTATACAAAACAAAATAATTAATATCATATACCACCAAATATCATATAATTAACTTCTTGGTGGTTACGCGATATGTATTAACTATTCGCTACGACGAACTTCATGTATTAAGACTTAATGCTTATTTTATTGTGGATTCCTTGTGATTTCCCCAAAAAGATTTTCTTAAAACATGTTGCTCACTAAGTTCGTTTGACTTACGTTTTAAGTATTTCTCCTCCCCAAGTTGTTAGGTGTTAAGGTCATGCAAAGGTTAGTTCTGAGGCTGTGTAGCCAAGCTAAGGATGAAAGATAGAGTGTCTCTGTAGTCTTACATAGCGTGCTAATCATGGCATCTCGTCGTGCGTTCAAGGAGTCGATTGGTAAGGTTGTCACTCCTTAATGCCCGAACCTCAACTATATATGTAAGGGAGGCGTGAGTATACTGAAAAGCTAAGGAAGGGTAAGGAAGCACTGACGATTGTCATCCAGCTCGAGGTTGCAGGGCAAACGAGGTAAGGAAGAGAAAAAGAAGCTTCACACCTCTAAGCACCTGCCTCGGGGAGGCAATTGAAGAGGTAAAGAAGGAAAAGGAGCAGTAATTAAAGCGAATGTCGAGTATTAGGGCCAAGAGAGTTCCACCAAGTCTCTTCCACCACATCACGAAAGACTGCACCTTGGTGGAAGAAGGACGCTAGAAGACCAGAGGGTTTAGTTTGTACAAAGTAAAGTGTAGTTTGTAATCTATAAATTGTAAGCCTTAAGTTAATAAAGGAAGGAGTTCAAGTTTTCCACTATGTTATGTTCTTAAGTTGTTTCCGCTCTAAAAGAAGGGAAAGTCTCAAGGCTCAAGTGGAAGAGCTTCGCTAAGAGACAAGAGAAAAGAGTTGTTACGCTTACTAGGCATTTAGCGCATTACTCGCGAGAAGTACAAATGGTAAAGATAAATCAAGCGATATACATCTAGGCTTCTTTACTTATAGATATCATATTGACTCTCTATTTAAGGTGAGCAACATCTTGACACCTAAACACCACACTTGTTTTCCTTTCGGGACACAAATGATTAGAGTCAAAACGCCAGAATGGAGCGTGTTTCCTCATTGCCTTCTATGCATGTTTACCTATGTCCTTGCTACTTATTATCTCGCGTAGTTGACAACGAACGCTAGCCAAGTGATGGAGTCATGCTCAGTTAAACACGATGAGACTAATAAACAAAGAATTCTTACCAAGTACATAACATACACTTAAACTACATAAAACATGTCAACAAAGTGGAAAGTAAAAAAATGGAAAGAAAGAAAATATGCCGAGCTGCAGAATGCTTTTGCATTCTTTGACTCTTGTAAAAGTTAGGGGAAATGTTGGAAGAAGCTTTTCTCTCTTTAAGCTCTCACTCATATATTGGCTGAGGAAGATGATGGAGAAAGAGCAATGTTATAAATGGTGAAGGACTCTAAAATTCATCTTTCACCAACCTCCTTAAGCGAGGGCCTCCTCTATATCTTTCTTCAAGGTGGAGTTGGACTTCTTTTATAAGCACACTTTTTGTGGAAAATTAAATGTTCAAGCTGCATATTCATCCTTGCCTACACTGGCAATTGTCCTTGCCTACAAATGTTAGTATAGAAAGTAGTTGTTTCTTGTCACATCATTCGTAACTACCATCCTTGTCTTCTAGCGAATCATCTCACAGAAAGTTGTACTGGCATCTCACCTTGTGACTCGTGAATCGTCGGTTTTCTTCTTCTTACTGAGTTAACATGTGTGATCCTCGCTTCATTTCTTCTTTTTCGCCAAACCTACATGAAAAATTACTTGAAAGCACAATTAATCAGGCGTGATGACTTATGTAAGGTGCATTCTCTTGATATTACAATTTTGTATTAAAAGCTACATGTTTTGATCATTTATCTCGCGTTTTGACTTCAGTGTTTACCTAAAAGGCCATAATAACTTGTATTCCTACAAGTTATCAGTTGCATCCATAGTGTCTCTAGAATAAGGCGCCCAACCTTATTTATATACTATAGACCATTTAGGTTAGATACTCGAACTTGATCATATTTATGTCTCTACATAAAGTTCATGTTTAGTTAAGATAGCCTTGGGACCATAGTTTATTGGATTCAAGATTCAAGTATTCAATTTCACTAATAATTTATCAATATCAACTTTAATGAATAGATTATGATTTTCAGTTATAAACTACGAGTCTTAGGACATAAATTCTAACAAACACACACTTAGACTAAAACTCCTAGTGGGATAAAACAACGTTGAATTTAAGTGAGAAAAATACATATGAATACAATAAATTAGGGCATATATCCAATAAGCCTCTCACTTGTCCTAGTTTACAAATATCATAGACCTAATTAAACTCTGTAGGTGACCCTCAAACACTTTAGTCATGAGGGCTTTTGTAAAAGGATCAACAATGTTTTTCTCAGAAGATATTTGAGTCAACACAACGTCACCAAGATATACAATTTCACTGTATATAAGATGGTACTTATGTTCGATATACTTTCCCTTTTTATGGCTTCTACATTCTCTTGAATTTGCAACTGCACCACTCTATTCATAATATAAAGTGATTGGTAAATGCATATTTTAAACAACTTTCAAGTCTGTCAAGAATTTCCTCAGCCATATGGCTTCCTTTCATGCATCGCAAGCAGTTACATATTCAACTTTCATTGGAGTCAACTATACAAGTTTTCTAATTTATGCTTCTTCACACTACTGCTCCTCCATTTAAAGTAAATACTGATCCCGATGTAGGACTTTTTAGCATCTTTATCAGTTTAGAAATTAGAATCAGTGTATCTAGTAAAGATCAGATCCTTAGCACCATACACAAACATGTAATCTTTTGTTCTTGTAAGATATTTTAGGATATTATTAACGTTGTCTAGTGATCATGTCTAGGATTGGACTAATACCTACTGACGATCCCTACTAAGTAGCATATATTAGGTCTAGTACAACTTGTCACGCCTGCTCTAATCCACTCTATGCGATGAAATGAGGATGCGACTACCTAGACATTCTACAAGAGATTCTCCACGAAGTAACCTGTCAGACACCTAGTAAGCTTAATTAAAAGATAATCACAAGGAAATATAACGCAGAATGTGAACAGATGAAATGTGGAAATTTCATTGATACTTTGAATATAAGTACATTTAGTACGTTTTCAACAGTCATCACAAAACTACAAATCATGACCAAAACCATACTTGTAATTCTCTCGCGTAGCTACTATATGTTATGTGAGTTGACAGTGGCCATTACCAAAATGATGTGATTAAGGAGGCATGGTAGGCGATCAAGGTTGCAAATCCAACACTGGATGTCCTTTGCTATCTCGGAGAGGTGGGGGGAATAAACAAAATATTTGAAAGGTTTGACGAAAACGTCTAGTGAGTGGGATCTTTTATTAATCATCATAAATCATTCACATTAGTCTTAAAGCTCCAAATCCGTTTCAATAAATCATAGGGTATGAATAATATACAGTATCATAAATAAAACTTTGAGTTTAAATCAAACTAAATCTTATTTGTTAGGCGATTCACAATATCTCAATATCATCAACTATTTTCATAAAGCACTTTGAAAACTATTCCCTTGTTAAAATCTTTCATCATAATTCATATTGCATAGCTTGTATATAGCATATGACATAATCATCTCGCAGAATCATTCTATATGTTTAATTACATCTTTGTAACCTTTCCTCAGCTCAAGCGTTTACCACTCTTTTACCAAGTTGCAACTATACAGTAATCTCAACGCATTTAGCAAGTTCCATCAATTGCACTACGCATAACATGTCTTCTGATAACTTGTAGAAATACAAGTTATTATAGCCTTTTAGATAGAATAATGAAACAAAAAAACAATAGAAATGTGCCAAAACGCGTAGGGAAATACACTTTACATAAGCACTTATGCTTATTTCACCCTGTTTTTAATGTCTTAATGCAAGATTATGAATAAAAGAATAAGCTAGCGAATCGTAGAGGAACTCGCGTTTTGGTAGTTGGAGTTGATGTGACTTAACACAAAAGCAGCTTTCGGCACGAACATGTTTAGAAGTTTAGATTTCTCGCCTAAATCTACATAAAGATGTCTATCACCAACAAGAAAATAGGCTCGTATAGGCCAGAGAGGAGGTCTGAATGGATCCACGGTCTGTGCTTGAAGGGGCTTGACCCTAGAGAAAGGTGGGAAGGAGTAGCCTTTCCATTTTATATAAAGTTTTTCTTCATCTTCTCCAATCAGTCAACGAGTAAAGCTTGAGGTTTGAGTGAAGAAGATCTTATCCTCATTTACCCCAACTTGTAATGTCATTTCTATTCTTTCCATTTTTGTATATCTCTTTGTTATGTATTTTTTGTTGGTTTTTTTTTATTGTGCTCTATAATAACTTTATGGATAATTGATTTATTTTTTAATTATTTAATAAAGTTATTATTTCCATTATTATTCAATTGCATGTTATTGTGGAATAATATCCATGAATATCTTATTATATTATAAATATCCCTAATCGATTATTATTGTAGGAACAATAATAAATTAAGATTGATATAAGTCATAATTGATAATCATAGGATGATTATATATGCATAGACATAAATTGTAATCATATTTTCTTATTAGTGAATATGAATTAGACCGACCCTTTTTTAGATTATTACATAGACATGTGTCATAAATAATCTCAAATAATCGATTCTTTTGATCCTTAGACCTGAGATTATCGTAGTGTCAAACATACGAATTAATCTATTTTTATGCCATCAAATGTTATCTTTAACCAGATAATTATAAAGGTTGTACTCGAATACATTATGAATTATGTAGTTGACAATGATTAATCAAGATGGAATTTATCCCTCACGTTATGGAGAGATATCTCTGGGTCCCTCGATTAAGCGTCACTATAGAAATGCATGGTTTTGCTATAAATGAATTAATAAGGGTGTTAATATCATTTATTATTTCAATATGCTTATTGGTCGATAAAGCAATTAAATTAGATAAGGTGCCTTTGTACATGCCTTATATTCAATTATAGATAATCGCATGATAAAAGGATTAGATCAATAATTATATTAGGTTATGTTGGATCATCGACTTAATTTAATATGAGTAGCCATAATGTCTTGCTAGAGACCAATTATGACTTATGAGCCATAAAACGAGTTAGGGGCCCATTGCCATATTAAATTGTCCTAATGGGTCGCACATGAAAGAACTGGGTCGAATTTTTCTTTAGGCTGGCTAATTAATAAGCCCAATTGGAGAATTTGAAACTTATTAGAAATCCTAAGCTTATTAGGAAACCGTAGGAAGCCTATAAATAAGACCTTAGGGGTCTTATTTTACATACAAGCAAAGATAGTTGAAATTCTCACTTTATGAGGTTCTAGTAGACCCAAATTCAAGGAGCCAAATTTTCAATTCATGTATGGATACTGTCACAGAACACTAGTGATTTCACATCATTTTGGTGAATAATTTCGGAGGATCATCCTTATCAGTATAGTGGTAATTCAAACTTGTAGAGTTACTAACATCGGTGCAAAGGTATGTCTATTCATGATTTAATTGTTTATGCACAATCTGTTGATGTTCTAAGGGTTATAGAAAAACATTATCTTAATTTTGCTGCATCAAGCGCTAGTTCGTTTTTCAACATTTGTCCATATTGTACAATGACCGAAGGCTTATATTCTTTAATACATTGCATATTTATATCAGTTTCAATCTTTCATCTCTTTACTGTTCATCCATCTATGTGTTATTTGTAGTTTAAGATCTATGATAAGTATTTGATAAGAAGGTTAGCTTATATTTCTTATCGTATTAGCAGAGCTATTTTCATCACCTGGACAGTGTACATCACCAACTACTCAAGAGGGTAAGTAGCAATGATATGGCTAACGGGAAAAAAGTGTGGGTATTAGGCGCCAAGTGGTTGTCACCCTTAAACGAAAAGCTTTATAAGTCTTGTAAGTAAAGTGCTATAGATATAGCTTGCTTAATGCAGCTTGATCATTTGATCCCGAGAGGTGAGCAACTGTGGCGTTTAAAGACACCGAGAGGTACTCGCCTTAATCATATGCTCGTTAACAAAGTTATATCGCATAAGGGATATTTTATTGCTTAATCATATGGTAATGCACAGACTTTCCATCACTCTTTCTTTTAGGCAAGTTAGTCCACAACTCCATCTCGCATGCATCTTAATTCCCCTTACACTCTTTCTTTTGTGCAAGCTTCCCTATTGCTTACCCAAGCCTAAGTAAAACAATAGGTTTATCCGGGTCACAATAGGTTTATCTGGGTTATCCAGAGTTGAACATAGGGAATTGATATCAAAACATAGTTCTAAAGTTCGCTATGCTTTTAGGCAGTATAAAAGAATATACAATGTAATTAGTGTAGGTTTAAACTATATCTACTTATCTACACTGGAGTGTTTGTAAATGGGGATAAGATGGATGCGAGATGAATAGTGAACTAATTTTCATAAAAGAAAGGGTGAAGGAAATCTATGCATTACTAGGTGATTATACAATAAACAATCCTTAATGCGATATAACTTAATTAACGTGCTTACCATTAAGACGCGCTCCTCTCAGAGTCTTTAAACGCCACACGTGGTCACTTTTTGGAATCCAAATGACCAAAATGCATTAATTAAGCAAGTGATATTTAGAATATTTCACTTATAAGACTTATAGAGCTTCACATTTAAGGGTGGCAACCTCTCGTTGCCTAATACCTACACTTTTTCTCCTTTCGAAAAACAAATTATGGAAGTTATCTCACTAAGGTGGAGTTTGTTTCCAAATTCCTTCTTGCACGCATTAGTTATATTCTTGCTACTTACCCTTTTGGGTAGTTGGCGATATACACTGGCCAAGTGATGAAATTAGCTCAGCTAACACGATAAGAAATATATGCTAACTTTCTTATCAATAACTTATCATAAGACTTAAACTACAAACAACATAAAAATGGGTGGACAATAAGAAGATGAATGGATTGAAGAGGTATAAATGTACATTGTATTAAAGAATATAGGCCTTCGACCACTGTACAGTATAAAAAAATATAATGTAAAGAAATACAAAAATGGAAAGAATAGGAATGCTATTATAAGTTAGGAGGAAGATGGGAATGAGATCTTCTTCACTCAACCTCAAGCTCTCAATCATAAACTGGCCGAAAAAGAGGAAGAAAGACTTTACAGACAGTGGAAAGCCTACTCCTTCCCATAACTCTTTAGGGTCGGGCCCTTGTAGGCACGAACACTTTTCTTGATGGTGATGGAGTCTAAAATATAGGCAGAATGAGACAAGAAATCTAATCTTCTTAGCATGTCAGGGCTGAAAGCTGCTTTTATGTTGAGCCACATCAACTCTATCTGCCACTTTAGTCTTCTAGTGAACCTCTTCTCGCCTACTAATATAGCCTTCTCGCCTAATCTTCATGCGAGTTCCTCTACAATTCGCTAGCTTCTTCTTTTATTCATAATTCTGTGTTTAGACACTAAAAACAGGGTTAAACATAAATAAAAGCTTATGTAAAGTGTATTTCCAAATATTTATGAATTTACAACATAAGCTATGAGTTTTGACACATTTCTTATGCATTTTGGTCACATTATTCTAACTAAAAGGCTACAATAACTTGTATTTTTACAAGTTATTACACCCCCAAATTTAGAATAATGCATGTCCTCAAGCATATCTCCATATTATGCATGTTCTCAAGCACAATTCTTCCTAAAAGACTCACCTTCCTCCTTGCATTTCTAAACTTCTCAAAATGCGATTAAGTTTTATTCGCTATTTAGAGTTTACTCTCTTTGCATACTTCTTGCTATGAAAACACTTCTAGGTTCAAAACACAGTAAGCTTAATACTCAAAATACCCTTGTTCATTCCCCACAAAAAAAATTATTTTCTAACTTTTAGAAATGTCTAAAAGTTTCAAAAAGTTTTCAATCCTTTTGCTTGGTGAAAGAATTCTTTTTATTCACTTATATACTTGCAATTTGGCATTAAGTGGGAAGTCATAGGCACTCTATAAGTCTATTCCTCTCCTCAACTATAACTCTTATCGCCTCTTATTACTCAACTCTTTACTTTTTTTTTACTTTTGAAGCTTTGCTTCTTATTTTTGGCAAGAGGAGGCAACATAGGAGTTGTTATTTTTAATTGAATGAAAGAATGACAAAAACTTTAAAACTTTAAAACTTTTACACTTTTTCGCTTTTTTGCTTTAACTTTTGTTAAAATGCTTTATTTTAAAACGCCTTGAAAGGATATTCAAAAAGTTTCAAAAGCTTTAGCTCAGACGTCTCACACCTCTAAATTTAGAAGTTAGCGATGTCCTCATTGCAAAAAATGAATGTTAAGATTATTCGCAGAAAAATCTTTAAAAAGAGGTTTGAAGTAAAGCTTGCTCGCCTAGTAAACTTTAAAATTGTTTCATAAGTAAGTTTCCTTAACAAGTTAAACGCCTAAATAACAAATGAAGCTTTATTTCGCATGGTTTATTTCACTGAACTTATAATTGAGATGCAAGGAAATCTTGAACTACTAAACAGGCGATAAACTAAGCTTGCGATAGGAAAAACTAAATGCATAATAATTGTGTCAGTGTATGTACTTGTATTGGAAATGTCATAAATATAAAAAAAATATAATTTATATAAGTCAAAATTAAAAATTTACAAAAAGAAAAGATAACAAAAATACAGAACATCCCATTTTAAGGTTCTGGTGGTGGAGGTGGTTGTTGTGGTTCTTCTGGTGGTGGTGGAGACTGTTGATTCCTCCTAGCTCCAATCGTCGAATCAAAAACACGTCAAGGGTCTAGCTATGTTCTGCAAAACCTAAGGCACTGGAATGTTACTACAAAACAAAAGGTGTTAATATTGTAACAATGCATTGAATTGTGTATCGCACCTCTCAGACAGTTGCTCTATCAAACCAAACAGCGTTTCAGTTTGCTCCCTCATTGCCTAACTTTGCTCCCTCATTGCAAGAAGTTACTTTTGGAACTCCTGATTCTACGTTTTGAGTTCCATCATTTTCTCTTTAAATTGATGTAATTTTGTCTCATTGTTTACATTTGCGTTGTCCATCTTCAACTTTAAATTGCTTAATTTTCATTGACTTCACAAATGTATCTCTTGTAGGTTGCTTTAGCAGTAGATTATATCTTCAATTCCATTCTCCAAAGGCTTGCATATGAAATTTTCCATGAACTTGAAGAGATAATCCTCATCAACTTCGTCTTCTCTCCCTCTCATTGCTTCCTTCCTTTGTTCTACTTGTGTTGAGGCTTCTTAAGCTGACTTTGGTGAAGAAGGGAGGTGTGTCTTGCCATTAACGTCATCCTCTACAATTTCTTTTCTTGTAATGGATAAAATTGGACTTCCCACCCCATCTTCTTGCTTCTCGTTGAACGCATCATCACTAAACGTCGAGGGGTCTACAATAGAATCCAGGAAAACTTCCTGATTTGAGTCTTCTGGGCTCAAGGGTTTATTTTAGTTGGTTTGGTTGGCGACAAGAAGCAGATGAATTTTCTTTTGTCATGGGATTAAGGTTCCTTCTTTGTCCTATACAACCAGGACAAGGTTTTCATTCAACTCTTGTCCAAAGAGGAGAGAGTTTGAGAACTGGTGGCCTTGGAGGATTTGGATTTATGGGGTAAGAAGGATTCTGTGAGCTTCTTTTTCTTCAAACTTTTGATGGACGCAAGTGGCAAGGTTTTCATAGATTCCTTGGCCTTGAGGATTTTGCTCTCTTTGATCTAGAGGTCTCCTCTTCGCCTTGCCATTTTCGTTTTAGTGGGACTTCTTCTTCCTCTTTCTCTTCATCAACTTCCTCATCAACTTTTTCAACCTCAGATTTACCATCTTGTTTGATTTTGAGGCGTTTCAACTTTGTCTTGTTCTTATGGATGACAACTATGCAGTGAACGGTTGCTGCAGTCCGAACCTCATCCTTCACCTCCATTTAAGAAAGTTGCTTTAACGTCGGGCATGCCTTCAAGCTTAATCTTTCAATTAAGTACGAGAAGGGTCTTGATCCACATGGATGATTGAACTAGGATATTATGTGCTTGCTTATTATCTCATCTATGTTCACTGGAAGATGCTTCATTATGCAATAAACCAACATAATTCGCTCCATGGAGATGGTGTTGTCATGGCGAGTAGACATCATTTCTTCTTTACAGAAACCAACCAAATCTTGCTTCTATATTGAGGTTATGTGGGAAGAGCTGATACTTCCCAGTTGCTTTATGTCCCATATTGTTTTAGATCATGCTACTCTCTTCAGCGCGTCTTCTAAATCTCACTCTTTTGTGTCTTTAAAAATGGCATGTTCCATCTCATTCACTTCTAAGCGAAAGAGTTCATTGAATGTGTTTGACCCAAAATAAACTTTCTACCTTTTGACCATGGCGTAGCGTTCTTCTTCATTGATGTATCATTTGTAGAACATCTTCACTATGTGAAGTCTTATTGCGGTCACCCTTGAAAAAATTGTTTCCATCTGAACGCTTGAATGGGTGCTGCAAGGAACCCTGACATGGCTCCTTGATATGGATAGAGCCCCTTCTTTATCATGAATCTTTACTAACTTCGGCATAGGAGAGTGGTCCTTCTGAGTCATTTTCCTCGCCCTCTTCCCCTTCATTATTTTGAGGCTTTCTTTTCGTCTTCTCAACTCGCCTCTTTTCAAATTGCACCTTGAAGGTCTTCTTTTCATTGTGACCTTTCTCTTTTTCTTTCATCTTGGTGCTTCCTCCTCCAAAGGACTTAGATTTTCTATCTCCTTCTCAAACTTCTCGCAATGCTCTTTATGTGACTTTTCCTTGCCCTTGTCATTTTTCACAAACTGGGCCACCTTCTCCACCTCGTTTAGGAGTTCTTCTTGCCCCTTTTCTTTGATTCTTTATTTTATTCCACCAAGGCCTTAATGCCTTGTGCTTTTATTTTTATTTTTATTTTTATTTTTAAAAGCCCAGACTTTACCTTCTTAGTCTTCTCCTGGGTCTTTTTTGCCAACCTCTCAAACTCGATTTTAGTAATACGCGAGGAGGTGCTTTATATTGCGTTTTGTGTCTGTCTCATCACCTCGCCTTCCTTTCTCGCCTCTTCTTCTCTCTTTTTATTTTCTTCTTCTTTCGTCTTTTTCTCAGCTTCTTTCTTCTTCTTCTCATCCTCTTCCTTCTTCTTTTCTTCCTTCTCCTTTTCTACACTTTCTCTCTCAGCTTTTTCCTCTCTTTCTTTTTTTCCCTCTCTTATTTTTCCTTCTGTTCTTTCTCAGCCCTCTCTTTTCTGACTTTTTCAAATCTCTCTCGCTCATCTTGCTCTTTTCACTCTTCTTCTTTTCTTGAAGTCTCCCCGAAGACGATGACGAGTAGTTCTCCTAATTTATCCTCTGGTAGTCAAACTTTCACTCTATTGATCACAATTGTTTTAAGTTCTGTTTCTCCTTTTCCTTGTTCCAACACAGGGCCCTCGAATAGAGAATGCTCAGCTGCTGCATTGGACGGGCTTGCTTTTTCAACATAGGCTTGGTATCTTTTTAGGGCTTCGGTAAGGGATTGTTCTCCAGACATGATTAGTAAGAGATAAAAGAAATATGATCTTAAGGTTTGAAATGGGAGAAGAGAAGGAAAAATACAACGTAAAACGATGATGGTCGAAAAAGAAGGATGCTTGCAACTCAGTGAAGAACTTGCTTGAAGCTTGAGTAAAGAAAGCATTGGGCTAAAAATTTTGAAATTAGGGTTTTTGGTGGGTTTAAATAGGTGTTATTAACCGTAATTAGGGCTTAGGTTACCGATTGTCACGCATCAATAAATGCGAAGTGACTGCCTGACACGGACGGTTCGTTTCTTAATGACCGTGTAATCATTACTTTTAAATTTTGAATTTTAAAAGCGATGAGATGGTTGAAATTCCCTAGAAACCCTATTTATTTCAAATGAAATCCTAAGCTCAACCATCTCGTGAGAAGATTGTAAAGCTAATGCATTTTGACACGAGCCTCCTTGCGGGATGGTTTCATCACGCAAAAACCAAAATCTTAGTAGCCTAATGGTTCCACGAGATGACTCCTCTCTAACTTGAAAATAATAGAAAAGTAAAACTAAAAAATAAAAAATACAATATAATTTCCAAGTATAAAGAATAATCACAAGTATAAATGCACATGAAAGAATACAAAAATGTTTAAGATGCAAATGTCAAGTAAAAAGATGAAAATCTCAAGGTCTTTTAGCGAGAAAGAGTTGTGTCTCATCGTGTGTTGCTCCTCATAGGTTTCCTTGTCACATTACCCTCTCATAAACTTCCTTTGATCATTTGCTATATGGCTTTTTGCGTTGTGATTGCTCATCGCAATAAGCCTCTGCTTCCAATCAATCATCGGAATGTTCAAATGATCTTTCTTGGTTATCGCATAGTTAGTAAAGACACAAATCTTACTAATCTAATTGCGTACACTTTCTTTGGTGCCTTCCTTTGGGTTCTTAAATTTCAACAGATTAAGCATTTGATCTCAGGCATTGAGGATTTCAGTAGTATGCATGAATTTAATTTATTTTGACTTTTATGTTTGCTAAATCGCTCATTGTTCGAAAGATACACTTAACCTTAGGGTCGATTCAAGCAATCACAGATTACTCTAGTACCTTAAACCTCTTCACGTGTTCTTCGGTTGAATGCGTGATTCATGAATGTTAAGTGTTTTTCCTAAAATCAAAGTCAAACCCTACCCTAGTATTTGAAAAATCAATTTCCTTGGTAATAGCACCAAAATCTTGTTTGTTGAACTGTGTTTGTTCCGGACTTAGTTGGGTGTAAACTCTATATTTCACTCTTCATAATGTGTCATTGATACAAGATCATTGCATGCAAAATGCTCCGTATCAATCTCTTCATTACATATATCTGAGCCCTTATCGTGTGCAAGCTCTCTTATTTCTTAGCCAAGTGTAAGTGAAACAATAGGTTTATCTAGGTCATCTAAAGTCGAACACAGGAATTGATAACAAAACATAGTTCTAAGGTTCACTACGCTTTTAGACAATATAAAAGAATAGCTACACAGTGTAATGAGTGTAAGTTTAAACTATATCTACTTATCTACACTGGAGAGTCTGTAAAGGGGGTTAAGATGGATGCGAGATGGAATAGTGAACTAACTTGCATAAAAGAAGAGGTGAAGGAAAACTATGCATTACCAAGCAATTAAGCAATAAACGACCCTTAATGCGATATAACTTAATTAACGTGCTTTTGATTAAAACGCACTCCTCTCGGAGTTGTTAAATGCTACACATTGTCACCTTTCGGAATCCTAATGACCAAATTGCGTTAAGCAAGTGATATCTAGAGTGTTTTACTTATAAGACTTGTAGAGCTTCATGTTTAAGGGTGGCAACCTCTCAGCGCCTAATACCCACACTTATTCTCCTTTTGGAATATAAATGATGGAAGTTATCTTGCTAAGGTGGAATTTTTTTCCAAACTCCTCCTTACACGCGTTAGCTATATCCTTACTACTTGCCTTCTCAGGTAGTTGGCGATATACACTAGTCAAGTGATGAAAATAGTTCAACTAACGTGATAAGAAATATATGCTAACTTTCTTATCAATAACTTATCATTAGACTTAAACTACAACTAACACAAAAATGGGTGAACAATAAGGAGATGAAAGGATTGAAGAGATATAAATGTACATTGTATTAAAGAATATAGGCATGCGGCCACTGTGCAATATAAATAAATACAATGTAAAGAAATACAAAAATGAAAAGAATAGGAATGCAAGATCTTCTTCACTCAGCCTCAAGATTTCACTCATAGATTGACCGGAAAAGAGGAAGAAAGACTTTACAGATGGTAGGCTACTCCTTTCCACCACTCGTTAGGGTCGGGCCCTTATACGCACGAACACTATTCTTGATGGTGATGGAGTTCTTTATATATGCAGATTTAGGCGGAAAATCTAATCTTCTGAGCATGTCAGTGCTAAAAGCTACTTTTATGTAGTCACATCAACTCCATCTGTCACTTTTATCTTCTAACGAACCTCTTCTCGCCTACTTATATAGTCTTCTCGCCTAATCTTGTCGCGAGTTACTCTGTGTTTAGACATTAAATATAGGGTGAAATAGGCATGAAAGCTTATGTAAAGTGTATTTACAAATATTTATGAATTTACAACATAAGCTACGCGTTTTAACACATTTCTTATGCATTTTGGTCACACTATTCTACCTAAAAGTACAATAACTTGTATTTTTATAAGTTATTAGAAACACTTTTATAAGAATGAGAACCACTCACAGTTTACAATCAACTAGCTCTTTCGCCTAGCCTTCTCGACCAAGAGTTTCCTTGCACTTACTTGCAATCCTCATCGAGATCAAGCTCGTTTTAAGTCACTGAAAGTCTTAGATGTTTCCTTAGTTCTTTCTTAAGGAATCTCAGGTATAAGCAACTTCAAAATGGCCGCAATTTCTCTATTTATAGGTTTCTCCGATGAATTTTCCCATGTTGGAATATTGCCTTTGTTGATACTGAGAAGTGGTCCAATCTTAGAGTGTCATGTGTTTCTTTCCATTCCTTATCCTTACTTTGCATTGGGTGACAAGGTAATAGCAGTCATCTACTTTCTAACATAAGAGTCACGTCATTGCCTCTAGGTGAGGTAGCTCAAATTGCCCAATTGTTTGCCACGTAACCCCTTCGCATAAAGACTTTCCATCGCATAACCCTTATACGTATCTGCCAAATCTTGTCTTGACATCCATCTACCAAATCTCATAGTCATAAAAAGTGGCAATGGATTTATTCTGATCGACTTAAGTATGGCAACAGGAGAGAGTTTCTTTATAGTCTATTTCCTCTGTTTGGGTATAACCCTTTGCATAAGTCGAACTTTAAAAGTCCGTACTTTACCTACTTGATCTCATTTTCTCTTGTAGATCCATTTCAACCAATTGATTTTACATCACTTTGTTGATCTACAAGATTCTAGATAAAATTGAAGTACATAGACTCCATTTCGAGGTTGACGGCTTTGATCCATTAATCACGGTCTACATCATTTATTGTTTGTTTATAGGTTAATGGATGCTCTACGCCATCATCGGGTATGATGACTCCAGTTTCAGTTAAATTCAAGTAGCTAGTAGATTGATGAACAAACCTCCCACTAGTCGAGGCACTCTCAACTCTTGAGAAGCATGTGATTGAGCAGATTTTCTAGTTTTATCAACTACTTTAGTAGATGAACTAGGTTTATCTTAAGGGTCTTTGGAAATCTCATTTAATACTAGTTTACTGAAAGGTTGATGATCCATGTTGTGGTCTTCCTCTAAGAATGTGGCATTTATCGATACAAATACTTTATTTTCTTGAGGATCGTAAAATAGACCATCTCTTGTTTCCTTTTGATAACTTGTGAATAGGCATAATTTTGAACAGCGTTCCAATTTATTAGGATTTTGCACCAAATCATGTGTTGGGCATCCTCAAATCCCAAAGTGATGTAAACTTCCTTTACACCGTTTCCATTGCTCATAAGGTGACTTTGAAACACTTTTGGAGGGAACGTTATTCAAAATATAGATAGTAATTGTCACTACAACATATCCCCAAAAGGAATCTGGCAACTAAACAAAGCTCATCATAGAATGAATCATGCCCAACAAGGTTCGATTTCTTCTTTTCGGCACATTGTTCTGTTAAGGCATACTAGGTGCATAGGTTTGTGACTGGATTCCATGTCCTATCAAATAGTCTTAGAATTGTAAGTCCATATACTCTCCACCTCAATCTGATCGAAGTATCTTTATTGTTTTACCTAATTAATTTTCAACTTAAGCCTTATATTCTTTGAACTTTTCAAGTTTATTAGACTTGTGATGCATTAGGTAAACATGACCAATTCTTGAATAATCATCAATGAAATTGATGAAACATTCAAACCCTCCTCGAGCTTTGACATTCATTGGTCTATAGAGGCTGGAGTGTACGAGCTCTAAAGGTACTTTGGCTTTAAGACCTTTTCCAGTAAAAGATCTTTTGGTCATTTTTTCTTCAAGATAAGATTCACATGTGATGAAAAAACGAGACATGTACAGAGGAAGTACGAATCAAAAATTACTCTAGATGCATCTAAACTAATTTAGAAGTTAACATGCATAATAATCTGTAGTTAAAATAAATTAGGATTAAGAGAAATACATACCTTTGAAGCATCTCAATCCTTGATATCTCCTCACAAACACAAACTAGGACCACCATTAGTGTTAGCCTGCTATTCTTCAGACTTAGAACCGAGTCGTGTGACACATTAAGTGAAGAAAAACATGAGTGAGATGGAAAATGGAGGATGAAACCAACAACTTGGTTAAGTGAGAGAGGAGAGAAAATTTAAATAATTTCTCAAAATTATCAAAAGTCTCAAAACAAATTTTATATAAAATTTACATGCAAAATGCATTAAAATATTTCATAAAAAAACAGCACCTCATTCTCCACTTAAACTTAATGGGCAATATGTTTACATCTTATGTAAACACTTGTTCCACTAAGTGTTAGTGGGATTATCCAACAAAATATTGAATTTTCCCACTAACTTTAGTCCAAGGGCAATATGGTCATTTGACAAATTAAGTCAAAGTCAAAAGTCAACATTTTGACCTTTTACCATTTTATCGATCTTAAATAATTTTGACCTCCCGAGCAAGAATCCACATTCTTTTTTCAAAAAAATTCAAATCACATTTGAATATAATGTCAGTCAATGTTTGACTTTTCAAACTCAAAAGTCAACCTTTTGATTTTTCACAACTTTGACCATTTCCATCAATTTCGAGCTTCCGAATATGAATCCATATTCATATTTTTAATATTTAAATCATATTTAAACATAAAGCTCTATAATTGGTGGCTATATCACATATATTCATTAGTTTCTCTCTTTACCTAATTCGAACAATTCGAATTGTTCCAACATATTGTTATAAGTTAATTCCATATGAGCTAGTAAGGAAACCTAATAGACCTATTGATCACGGACTCCAACGATCCGTGTCACACCCCCTTTCGGACTACCTGCTACCTTAGACTGAAAGATGGCGTAAAGTCGACGAACAATACTTTTCTGTACCTGTATCTGTCGACTCTGTTTAAAACTTTCATGTGATGAACTTGCCAATCTAGTATATAAACTATTATACATGCAACAAAACACAGCGGATCCTAGGGTAGTCAAACACACACATGAAGTGTACCTCGAAATTTACTGATTTCACGAGTAAACCTAAAGACACCTTAATCAAAATATAACCAACAAAAATTTACACAACTGCAGCTCCTAAAGCTTATACAAACTGTGGAGTATCTATAACATACAAGGATGATATACATCATAACACAACATACTCTATGCCCAACTCAAAACACATACTGGCAATCGATGACAGAGCTTCAATAGACTAAGGCAGTCTATCAGGTACCGGGAACTCGATCTCTACCTGGAAAATGGGTAAAACGTTTTGAAAAGGGTGAGCTATGAAGCTCAGTGAGTGACTCAGTTTAAAACTATGCATTTAAAGATAAGAGCACGTGAAAACTTTACACATATAAATCTGTTTATACAAGTCGTAAATGTAAACGTGTAGTAGTAAGAATAGCTTCCTCAAATACTCAGCATGTTCCTCATTGAAATCTAGCAAGGCATATCAAGTATATCGAAGCATTTTAACTAACATGAAAAATCTACGTTGTGTAGGGTACACCCAGTACAACAATGTTTACAAGCTCTACGATGTAATGGGGCCCGCCTAGCACTCCCATTGTCTTTGTCGTAGTGAGGCCCGCTCAGCACTCACGACAACATCGTTGTTACGGAGTACACTCAACGTCAACAAGGGAATCTAACCAGTGTGCACACGGTAATCTCTAGCCTCAGGCTCAAGATCTCAGTCATGTAGTTAATGAAAATTTCATAAATCATCTAAAAATATTAAAACATGCCTGCTTATAAATTTTACACAAAGCTCGAACTTTACTCATCTCTTTCGTGGAAAACTATAGTTGTTTTACATTTAATATCTACGTGCTAGCATAAATTTCTTTAAGAAATCTAGTCTCCAAATGTATACTTGAAAATAGTCATGAAATTCAAATACCTTTCATGGCTTCGTAAATAAACATTTATCGCATTCAATAATAATAACAGTTATGGAAATATTTCAAAGTTGGTTTTCTCAATCACCGTCCTGGGCTAGATCCTTGGTCTATAAGCTCGGTTTAATTCTTCTTAGCCTACCAACAACTCAACCGAGTATTAGAACTCAAAAAATTCTGGTTTTCTAAAGAAATACATAACATGTCGCACTAAAGATGACGCTCATGAAAATAAAACTTAAGAAATAAAATCCTATTTCAACAACTCTCTGAAATTTCAAAATTTCTAACATAAACTTCAAATGACTATAACTTCCTCAATACTTAACCAAAATGAGTGTTCTTTATATCAAAATCTTCATTTTGAGATCCTTTAAAACTTACTTAAAGATATGTACATCTGATTCTCTGTGAATAAACTCAGATAACCCTCGAAACAAAACAACTTCAAGAATCATGCGCACACGACCTCTTTAACTTGTCCCTACAATTTAACTGATTTTTAGTCGTTTTTGGTTTACGATTTCTGCATGAAAGTTGTAGTAAATTGAATAAGATTTCCAACCATATCAAATAGAGATCCTAACTCCATCGGTACACTCTAAAATAAAGGAAAAACCAAAGACCTCCTGATTTTGGGTGAAAACCAACTTCCCTATTTTCTTCATCAAAAAGCACCCAATGAATATCCGAATTTGCTCCAACTTTCTTCATAAAATTTGTTTGAAAATGAGTTAAATTTCAGTAAATGTAAACTTCACCTCTTAATTCCTTTTGAAGAGTTCAAACCAAATTAAAAACTAGTGATGTGCAGAATGAACCAAGATTCAGCCATGGATACACTTTGCTTGAGTTCTCCTTCTCTTCTTCAACCTCAAAATTCTAGTAAAATTTCTCTTCTTCTTTCTTTCAAACTCTCTCTTAAATGTTCTCTGTAAATTGAAGAAGGAAAAAAATGGATGTTGGATGAGAATTTTTCTTCAAAATGTTCGGCAGTGAAGGGAAGAGAAGAAGAAGAAAAGAAAAAATGAAATTTTCTTCTCTTTTTTTTTTGTTTTATCCTTTCTTTTCTTTCTTCTCTTTAATTTAATCAATAAAACCATTTAATATAAATATATATATATATATATTTACACTTAATTTCCATTTTCTTTTCTTTTCTTTTTCCACATTTAAAGAAATTAAACCAAGAAAATATCGGCTTTACAATCCGAGATTAACTGGCTAAATCCTTTTAGATCGAGTTAATCAACATTCGTTAACTAACCGATCATTCCATTATATTTTCACAGTTGCACTCCCACACTATAGATATATTTCTATCTATCTGATATAACCATGATCAGTAAGTTAATTCTTCACAAGTTGTTCGTAACCTCGGTTGGGTCAAAAATACAGTTTTACCCCCGAGACTACATCTTTTCCTTAAGTCTCACCGATCCACTATTGAACAATTGATTTAAGGTCCAACCTATAAACCGAGTTCCACTCGGGCCAATGAGAGGGTGGGATCCATTGTTGAAGACTTGAAGTTAGTCCTTAAGGGAACTACCCATCAACTACCCCTAAAATGGGTAGGAGTGATTTTCGTCTTGTATCCTATGTCCCTAGTCATCCACCCGGTCATACCCCAGAGGCTTATTGGGCCAGTGTCGTTGAGCTATCCTCATCTATGCAGATCTAAGGATAATACCATTTGAACAGAAGTTCATGTTGGCTCAGAATTAAGATTAAGTTACCTAGATCATCATAATCGAAATAGTCAGTCTATATAGTCAACAGTGTTATAACTTAAAAGTGACTATTTCATGGTTCTAGTCTTATGTAAACTCTTTACATAGGATGCCCTCACTCCCATGTCTCTACATGAACGATTCAGGATCACATCGTTTGTACTAACTACAGAGCGAGTCGTATCCATAGTGTTCCCGAAATAAGGCGCCCAACCTTATTCATACACTATAGACCTTTTGGGCTATATATTCGAACTTAATCCACATTTATGTCTCTACATAAAGTTCAAGTCTACACTAGATAGCCTTGGGACCTTAGTTTATTGGATTGAAAATTATAGTATTCTATTTTCACTAATAAGTCTTAATAACCATTTTATTGAATATGATATAATTTTGAACAACAAACTACGAGTTTTAAGACATAAATTCCAACAACATGGAGGTAAAGAGTGATCTTCTAACTGATTTAGAAGTCCACTCTTAACCAATCTTCGAATCCCATTGAAAATTATGTGAACAAGTCTTAAGTGCCATAAATAAGCATTAGAAGAAACTTTTCATCTTCTATTCTGAGTTACAACTATTTTAAACATTTAAGTATTAAATACAGAGTTTGTGCTAGTTGATCTTCACTTATATAAGTTGTTTTCAAGTATTACAGAACAAATTTGAATACCGTTACTGAAAATGATCACTTTATTAATTTCAAAAGATACTTTATACATTTATTTCAAAATACAAGAGATAGATATTAAATTTCTTTTCATTTGAGGTACATACAAAGCCTTCTTAAGTATGATATATCTTTCTCCAAAATACAACTTTAAGACCACTACTACTTCTGCTAAGACCACCTCTTTTGCTCAAACCATTAGAGTGATCTCACCTTCTGAAAGCCTTTTCCAAGAACTATTCTCCTGAAATGAGAAGCAAATATGGATAGTGGCTATTAAATCTAGTATTTAGGTTGAACTTTCATATTCCACTAAACATGTTTCAACAACTAGTAAATCATATTTACCTTGTGCTTCCTTCTCCGTTTTTTCCTTAGCAAGGTATTTTGTACAGTTCCTTTTCTAGTGCATGTTTAGGCCACAGTGGTAACATTTACCTTTTACTGCAGCTTTCTTCTCCTTTCTCGTCTTGGGAGTCTTCCTCTTACCCTTCTTCAATTAAGTGTTTGGTTTTGATGGTCTAGCTTTAGCTTTAAAAGACGATCCTCTTATAAACGTTTTTTTAGTGGTTGC
This sequence comes from Cucumis melo, assembly GCF_025177605.1. Lineage (NCBI taxonomy): Eukaryota > Viridiplantae > Streptophyta > Magnoliopsida > Cucurbitales > Cucurbitaceae > Cucumis > Cucumis melo. The sequence continues at coordinate 16,660,752 of NC_066863.1, forward strand.
AACATTTGCTTCCACTTCTTTTCCCTTACTCAAGTGAGAGTTTGGAACCATTGAAGCTCATTTAGAAGGATAGTCATATTGAACTCTATCTTGTCTAAAGATGCATTTGTCTAAAACGCTACAATACTCTTCAAAAGAGATTGTAATATAAAGCTAACCTGACTAGCCTCATCAATGGGTCCACCATTTAATTATTTTAACGATGTTGAAGTGTATCATCATGTCCAGCACATGTTCTCTAATAGAGATCTCTTCCTTCATTAGCTTTGTGTAAATGTGTTTAATTGCTTCATGTCTTAAGGAGTATGACGACTACCCGAGCATCTCCCTTAATGAATCCATAATCAATTTAGTCGTGGTTAAGGATTCATGTTTCTTTGCTAAAACATTAGTCATGCTGACAAGAATCTAGACATGAGCTAAAAGTTAAGACTAGTATTATGCTTGTGTTTGATTTCCATGTCGTATAATAGTTGTCATTTAGTTTCCCAAAAGCCAAAAGTTAAACTATTGAGTTATTCATGCTAAAAAGATAAACATAATCCTTTTTAGGTATAAAACGATAATCATATAGAAACCAATCTATTTTAGCAATTACTGATAATGTACCCTTCATTATTTGTATTTTGCAACGATATTTCATAGTTTTTAAAATAACCTCCATTGTACGATAGTCAATTACTCCTTCTTTGAACCAAGACAATTTTTACTACATGCTAACTCTACAATAACTTTTTATTCCTTATAGCACTTAGTTATCGTTAATTTCGTCGAGAATGTACTAATTAACAACTTAGTAATTCTTGTAAGTGTAACCTGTCATTTTCAGATCTTTGGGATCGAAATCAATATGCTCCTAAAAGTAGAAAGTCAATATGAAAATCGATCTAAGAAAGTCTATCTATATTTTGGAGTTTGTTGTGCTTCGATTCCTATAATACAACCCTCTGAAGGAAAGGTTGCTCCAGGGCAGACAAGCAAGCGTATTATAGGAATCTCAAAGTGTAACCTAATGAAAGAGACCGTGGGATGTGTTGTCACATATCCCTCACCTACTCACTATGAACTACTTCCCCTATTCACCTTGATGGACTTGGTTGATTCTTTTACTTTAGTGTTGGGCTTAGGTTTAAGTGCTGCTTTGAATTGCATCTTCGTTGAGTACAAGTTTTCCTATCGCTTGCCCAAAGTGTAAGCGAAACGATAGGTTTCCTAGGTAAGCCAGGATCAAACATAGGGAATTGATATCAAATCTTAGTTATAAAGCTCACTTCTTCATCTAAGCAGTATAAAGCCTAAACTATATAGTATAAAGTAAATGTATGTCTACCTATCTTAATGTTTACACTAGAGATTCTGTAAAAGTTGATACCAATAATGGAGAGATAGGGATGACTAACTTGTATTTAAGGAAAGATGAAGGGATATATCTGCACTACTAGGCGGTTAAGCTCGACAGCAATCCTTAATGCAATGGAAACCAATTAACTATCTTCCAACTAATTAGGCGAGCACCTCTCAGTGCCTTAAACGTCATAGTTGCTTGCCTCTCAGGATGTAAATGATAAAGCCTAGTTAATTGACATCTATCTAGAAGTTGTCACTTATAAATTCATATTGCATCTCTTTTAAGGGTGACAACTTCTCAATGCCAAGCCACCACACTTGTTCTCCTTTCGAGATACAAATGATGGAGGTTTAATCGCCAAGGTGGGGGCTTGTCTCCAAACTCCGTCTTGCGTGTGTTAGCTATGTCCTTCCTACTTACTCTCTCGAGTATTTGGCAACAACGAAATACAAAAATGGAAAGTAAAAAGAGTGAAGGATGCTACAAGTTAGGGGAAAGAAATGGTGGACTCTTTCTCTATTCTCTCTCTAAGCTCTCACTTACAAGATTGGCTGTAGAAGAGGATGAACTCCTACTTACTCTCTCGAGTATTTCATTTTTTCTTTTCTTCTTCTTCTTCTCTTCCTTTCACCGCCAAGATTTTTGAAGACATCCAAGTTCCATTTTTTTTCTTTTTCCTTCTTCAATTTGTAGAGAACTTCTAAGAGAGAGTTTGGAAGAAGAAGAGAAATTTTACTAGAATTTTTAGGTTGAAGAAGAGGTGGAGAACTCAAGCAAAGTGTATCCATGGCTGAATTTAAGTTCATTCTGCACATCACTGGTTTTTAATTCGGTTTGAACTCTTCAAAAGGAATTAAGAGGTGAGATTTACATTTACTGAAATTTAACTCATTTTTAAACAAACTTTATGCAGAATGTGGGAGCAAATTCGGATATTCATTTGGTGCTTTTTGATGAAGAAAACAGGGCAGTTGGTTTTCAATCGAAATCAGGAGGTCTCTGGTTTTTCTTGTATTTCAGAGTGTATCGGCGAAGTTAGAATCTCTATTTGGTATGGTTGGAAAGCTTATTCAATTTACTACAACTTTCATGAAGAAATTGTAAACCAAAAACGACTAACAATCAGTTAAATAGTAGGGACAAGTTAAAGAGGTCGCGTGCGCGCGATTCTGGAAGTGGTTCTGTTTTGAGGGTTATATGTGTTTATGCACGGGGAATCAGATTTATATGTCTTCAGGTAAGTTTTAGAGGATCTCAAAATGAAGATTTTGATATAAATAACACTCATTTTGGTTAAGTATTGAGAAAGTTATAGTCCTTTGAAGTTTATGTTAGAAATCTGGAAATTTTAGAGAATTGTTGAAATAGGATTTTATTTCTTAAGCTTTGTTTTCGTGAGCGTCATCTTTGGTGCGACATGTTATGTATATCTTTAGGAAACCAGAATGTTTAGAGTTTTAATACTCGGTTGGGTTGTTGGCAGGCCGAGAAGAATTAAACTGAGCTTATAGACCAAGGATCTAGCCCAAGATTGTGAGTGACAAAACCAACTTTGAAATATTTTCCATAATTGTTATTATGATTGAATGCGATAAATGTTTATTTACGAAGCCATGAAAGGTATTTCAATTTCATGACTATTTTCAAGTATACATTTGGAGACTAGATTTCTTAAGGAAATTTATGCTAGCACGTAGATATTAAATGTTTGGAAAGTATTTAAACCACAATATTTTAAGCAAAGCATGAATTAGTATGAAGTTTTGTTTTAAGAACTACAATTTTCCACGGAAGAGCTGAGTAAAGTTCGAGCTTTGTGTAAAATTTATAAGCAGACATGTTTTAATATTTAAAGATGATTTATGAAATTTTCATTAACTACATGACTGAGATCTTGAGCCTGAGGCTAGAGATTACCGTGTGCACACTGGTTAGATTCCGTTGTTGACGTTGAGTGTACTCCGTAACAACGATGTTGTCGTGAGTGCTGGACGGGTCCCACTACGACAAAGATGATGGGAGTGCTGGGCAGGCCCCACTACATCGTAGTGCTTGTAAACGTTGTTGTACTAGGTGTACCCTACACAACGTAGATTCGTCATGTTAGTTAAAATGCTTCGATATACTTGATATGCCTTGCTAGATTTCAATGATGAACATGCTGAGTATTTAAGGAAGCTATTCTTACTACTACACATTTACATTTACGACTTGTATAAACAGATTTATATGTGTAAAGTTTTCACGTGCTCTTATCTTTAAATTCATAGTTTTAAACCGAGTCACTCACTGAGCTTCATAGCTCACCCTTTCCAAAATGTTTTACCCATTTTCCAGGTAGAGATCGAGTTCCCGGTGCCTGATAGACTGCCTTAGTCTGCAGAAGCTTCATTATCGATTGCCAGTACGTGTTTTGAGTTGGGCATAGAGTCTGTTGGGTTGTGATGTATATACACCCTTGTATGTTATAGATACTCCACAGTTTGTATAAGCTTTAGGAGCTGTAGTTGTGTAAATTTTGTTGGTTATATTTTGATTAAGGTGTCTTTAGGTTTACTCGTGAAATTGGTAAATTTTGAGGTACACTTCATGTATGTGTTTGACTAGCTGTGTTTGACTAGCCTAGGATCCGCTGTGTTTTGTGGCATGTACAATAGTTTATATACTAGATTGGCAAGTTCATCACATGAAAGTTTTAAGCAGAGTCGACAGATACAGGTACAGAAAAGCATTGTTCGTCGGCTTCACGCCATCTTTCGGTCTAAGGTAGCAGGTAGTCCGGGAGGGGGTGCGACAACTTGGTATCAGAGCAGTTTGCTCCATGGGAATTAAGGTAGAGCGGTTAGCTCTCATAAGAAACTGGAAAGTAAATAATTGAAAGTCAAGTTAGCTTAAAGGGAACTAGTGGAGTATTGTCTAGGTAAGGGTAGAAGTGAGTCCAATTATTATTAATATGTGAGTAGACATTTAGTATCATGCATTTGAGTTAAGTATTTATAGTATGTCTAATGTGTTGACATATTATAGGAGTCATGCCACCACGTACTGGTAGACGACGCCGGCAGAATCAGGACGGGATGCAAGGTCCTACCCAAGGTCCATCTGTAGGGGAATCTAGTACCCTAAGAGTTCGAGGTGGGGCAGGAAACGAGCAGTTTGCGAGAACTACACAGGAAATAGGAAGGCCAGATAGAGTAGAGCCTAGTGATCCAGAAAAGGCATATGGAATTGAACGGCTGAAGAAGTTAGGGGCTACAGTGTTTGAGGGTTCCACAGATCCAGCTGATGCAGAGAACTGGTTGAATATGCTTGAAAAGTGTTTTGATGTGATGAATTGTCCTGAGGAGCGAAAGGTTAGATTGGCCACATTTTTGTTGCAAAAAGAGGCTGAAGGATGGTGGAAATCTATATTAGCAAGGTGCAATGATGCACGTGCTTTAGACTGTCAGACTTTTAGAGGCATATTCGAAGATAAGTATTATCCCAGCACATACTGCGAAGCCAAGAGGGATGAATTTTTGGGGTTGAAACAAGGATCACTTTCAGTGGCTGAGTATGAGAGGAAGTATACCGAGCTTTCACGGTATGCTGACGTTATTGTAGCTTCTGAGAGTGACAGGTGCCGAAGGTTTGAAAAAGGGTTGCGTTTTGAAATACGTACCCCAGTTACAGCCATTGCTAAGTGGACGAATTTCTCTCAGTTAGTGGAGACTGCCCTTTGTGTGGAGCAGAGTATAACAGAAGAGAAATCGACAGTGGAGCTTAGTCGTGGGACTTCAACAGCTAGTGGATTTAGAGGCCGTGAGCAGCGGAGGTTCACGCCTGGGATAAATATTTCAAGCCGTCAAGATTTTAAGAATCGCTCTGGAGGCCAAGCATCGAGAAACGTGAGTTATGGTAGTGTTTTTCAGAGATAGAGTTAGAGAACACCTAGTCAACCCATTAGATCAACAGTAAGATCGCAACCAGGTCAGGAGTCCATTGCTAGTACCGTCAGGCGAACACCGTGCACGAGTTGTGGCAGGAACCATCAGGTTCAGTGTTTGGTAGGTGCCGGTGTATGTTACCAGTGCGAACAGCCAGGACATTTCAAGAAAGATTGTCCGCGGTTGAACATGACAGTTCAGAGAGATCAGGGAGTTGGGTCCTAGATAGTTGAGCAAGCGAGAGTTTCAGTGGTTCCAACAGAGGGCACCAGTGGTGCAAGGAAAAAGGGAGTTGTTGGAAGACCGAGGCAACAGGGAAAAGTCTATGCTATGACTCAACAAGAAGCGGAGGACGCACGAGACGTTATTACTAGTACAATTCTTATTTGTAATGTACCTGCAGATGTTTTATTTGATCCAGGTGCTACGCATTCCTTTGTTTCTAGTATATTTCTGACTAAGTTGAATAGGATGCTAGAGCCTTTATCTGAGGGGTTAGCTATATACACTCCAGTTGGTGACGTTTTACTTGTTAATGAGGTGTTACGTAATTATGAAGTTTTAGTAGAAGGTATCAGTTTGCTAGTGGACTTGCTACCACTAAAGTTGCAGAGGTTAGATGTAATTTTGGGAATGGATTTCTTATTTGCTCACTATGCATCTATGGATTTCCATAGGAAGGAAGTGGTTTTCAGAAAACCAGGCTTTGCTGAAGTGGTTTTTAGAGGTATGAGGAAGGCCGTTTCTAGAAGTTTAATCTCAGTTTTGAAAGCTGAGAAATTACTGAGGAAGGGTTGCACAGCGTTTCTTGCACACATCGTAGTAGTGCAGAGAGAAAAGCTAAAGCCAGAAGATGTTCCTGTGGTGAAAGAGTTTCTTGATGTATTTCCATATGATCTGTCAGGTTTGCCACCTGATAGAGAGATTGAGTTCACCATTGAACTATTACCAGGAACAGCACCTCTTTCACAGGCCCCGTATAGAATGGCTCCAAGCGAGCTAAAAGAATTGAAGATGCAGTAACAAGAACTAGTTGACAAGGGATACATCAGGCTTAGTGTTTCGCCGTAGGGAGCACCAGTGCTTTTTGTGAAAAAGAAAGATGGTACCCTCAGATTATGTATTGACTATAGACAGTTAAACAAGGTTACAATACGTAACAAGTATCCTTTACCACGCATCGATGACTTATTTGATCAACTAAGGGGAGCAGCGTTGTTCTCTAAGATTGACTTAAGGTCAGGATACCACCAGTTGAAGGTTAGAGAATCAGATATTGCTAAGACAGCATTTAGAACGAGGTATGGGCATTATGAGTTTCGAGTTATGCCATTCGGTTTAACGAATGCGCCAGCGGTTTTCATGGATCTTATGAACAGGATCTTCCATCGGTATTTAGATCAGTTTGTGATTTTGTTCATTGATGATATATTAGTTTACTCGGTTGACAGAGAATCTCATGAGGAACATCTGAGGATTGTTCTACAGACTCTACGTGAAAAATAGTTATACGCTAAGTTCAGCAAATGTGAGTTCTGGTTGGAACAAGTAGTATTTTTGGGGCATGTAGTTTCAGCAAAAGGAGTTAGTGTCGATCCACAAAAAGTAGAAGCAATTGTCAATTGGGAAAGACCAATTAGTGCCACAGAAGTACGTAGTTTCCTGGGTTTGGCATGATACTATAGGCGTTTTATTGAGGATTTCTCTCAATTGGCATTGCCTTTGACCGCTTTGACAAGGAAGAATGTTAAGTTTGAGCGGTCAGATAAATGCGACCAAAGTTTTCAGGAATTGAAGAAAAGCCTAGTTACAGCACCTATTTTGGCACTTCCTGTAACAGGGAAGGACTATGTGATTTATTGTAATGCTTCAAGGCTAGGATTAGGTTGTGTGCTTATGCAAGATGGGAATGTAATAGCTTATGCTTCAAGGCAGTTGAAGGAGCATGAGTGCAATTACCCTACCCATGATCTTGAGCTAGCAGCAGTTGTTTTAGCACTAAAAATTTGGAGACACTATTTGTTCGGGGAAAAGTGCCATATTTTCACAGATCATAAAAGTCTGAAGTATATTTTTGATCAAAAAGAGCTAAATCTGAGACAAAGGCGATGGCTAGAACTGATTAAAGATTATGATTGTACTATAGAGTATCATCCAGGTAAAGCCAACGTAGTAGCAGATGCATTAAGTAGGAAGTCAAGACTTCCGAAGAGTGCCTTGTGTGGTATTCGAGTAGCTTTGTTGAATGAGTTAAGAGGTTCCAAAGCAGTAGTAACTACAGAGGATTCAGGAAGTCTCTTAGCTCAATTTCAGGTTCGGTCTTCTCTAGTAACTGAGATTGTAAGAAGACAGTCAGAAGACAGTAATTTACAGAAGAAGTTTGAGAAATCCAAGAAAGGCTTAGAGGTGGAGTTTGAGCTGAGAACAGATGAAGCCATTGTTAAACAAGGAAGATTATGTGTTCCGAATATCAGTGAGCTTAAGAATGCTATTCTAGAAGAAGCTCACAGTTCAGCTTACGCTATGCATCCAGGTAGCACCAAGATGTACAGAACTTTAAAGAAGACTTATTGGTGGTCTGGAATGAAGCAAGAGATAGCTGAATATGTTGATAAATGTTTGATTTGTCAACAGGTTAAACCAGTAAGACAGAGGCCAGGAGGATTTCTTAATCCTTTGCCAGTGCCAGAGTGGAAATGGGAGCATATTACTATGGATTTTCTATTTGGATTACCTCGTACATCCAGTGGACATGATGGTCTATGGGTAATAGTAGACAGACTTACCAAGACGACACGATTTATACCGATTAAAATGACATCTACGTTAGACCAACTAGCGAGATTATATGTTGATAAGATTGTGAGTCAGTATGGAGTACCAGTGTCCATAGTTTCAGATAGGGATCCGAGGTTTACTTCTAAATTTTGGCCTAGTTTACAGAAAGCAATGGGAATAGGGCTAAAGTTTAGTACATCATTTCATCCCCAAACAGATGGTCAGTCCGAGAGGACCATCCAAACTTTAGAGGACATGTTGAGAGCATGTGTCCTACAACTTAAAGGAAGTTGGGATACCCACTTGCCACTTATGGAGTTTGCTTATAATAATAACTATCAATCTAGTATCGGTATGGCACCATATGAAGCCTTATACGGAAGACCATGCAGAACTCCTGTGTGCTGGAATGAAGTGGGAGAGCGGAAGTTAGTAGGTCCTGAGTTGGTTTAGATTACGACAAACAATATTAAGTTGATCAGAGAAAATCTGAGGAAAGCCCAAGATCGACAGAAAAGTTATGCGGATAAGCGACGAAGAAACCTAGAATTCCAAGTTAGAGATCAAGTTTTTTTGAAATTATCTCCATGGCGAGGTGTTATTCGTTTCGGAAGAAAAGGTAAGTTAAGTCCTAGATATATTGGGCCATATCAGATAACGGGAACGAGTGGGACCAGCAGCATATAGACTTGAGTTGCCAATAGAACTTGCACGAATACATGATGTTTTCCATGTATCCATGTTAAGAAAATATATACCAGATCCATCACATGTGTTCCAAGAGCAACCCGTTGAATTAAAAGAAGATTTGAGTTATGTTGAAGAACCAGTTCACATTCTTGACAGAAAGGAACAAGTTTTGAGAAACAAAACGATTCCACTCATAAAGGTTTTGTGGAGACATCATGGAGCGGAGGATGCAACTTGGGAACCAGAATATCAGATGAAGAAGAGATATCTGATACTTTTCAGTTAAGGACATTCTAAATTTCGAGGACGAAATTTTCTAAAGGGAAGGTAAGTTGTAAACCCGATATTTTCTTGGTTTAATTTCTTTAAATGTGGAAAGAAAAAAAAAGAAAAAGAAAATGGAAATTAAGTGTAAATATATATATATATATATATATATATATATATATATATATATATATTAAATAGTTTTATTAAATAAAGTAAAGAAAAGAAAGAAAAGAAAGGATAAAAAGAAGAAAAGGAGAAGAAAATTTCATTTTTTCTTTTCTTCTTCTTCTTCTCTTCCCTTCACCGCCAAGATTTTTGAAGACATCCAAGTTCCATTTTTTTTTCTTTTTCCTTCTTCAATTTGCAGAGAACTTCTAAGAGAGAGTTTGGAAGAAGAAGAGAAATTTTACTAGAATTTTTAGGTTGAAGAAGAGGAGGAGAACTCAAGCAAAGTGTATCCATGGCTGAATTTTAGTTCATTCTGCACATCACTGGTTTTTAATTCGGTTTGAACTCTTCAAAAGGAATTAAGAGGTGAGATTTACATTTACTGAAAGTTAACTCATTTTTAAACAAACTTTATGAAGAACGTTGGAGCAAATTCGGATATTCATTTGGTGCTTTTTGATGAAGAAAACAGGGCAGTTGGTTTTCAATCGAAATCAGGAGGTCTCTGGTTTTTCTTGTAATTCAGAGTGTATCGGTGGAGTTAGAATCTCTATTTGGTATGGTTGGAAAGCTTATTCAATTTACTACAACTTTCATGAAGAAATTGTAAACCAAAAACGACTATAAATCAGTTAAATTGTAGGGACAAGTTAAAGAGGTCGTGTGCGCGCGATTCTGGAAGTGGTTCTATTTTGAGGGTTATATGTGTTTATGCACGGGGAATCAGATTTATACGTCTTCAGATAAGTTTTAGAGGATCTCAAAATGAAGATTTTGATATAAAGAACACTCATTTTGGTTAAGTATTGAGAAAGTTATAGTCCTTTGAAGTTTATGTTAGAAATCTGGAAATTTTAGAGAATTGTTGAAATACGATTTTATTTCTTAAGCTTTGTTTTCGTGAGCGTCATCTTTGGTGCGACATGTTATGTATATCTTTTAGGAAACCAGAATGTTTAGAGTTTTAATACTCGGTTGGGTTGTTGGCAGGCCGAGAAGAATTAAACCGAGCTTATAGACCAAGGATCTAGCCCAAGACTGTGAGTGACAAAACCAACTTTGAAATATTTTCCATAATTGTTATTATGATTGAATGCGATAAATGTTTATTTACGAAGCCATGAAAGGTATTTGAATTTCATGACTATTTTCAAGTATACATTTGGAGACTAGATTTCTTAAAGAAATTTATGCTAGCACGTAGATATTAAATGTTTGGAAAGTATTTAAACCACAATATTTTAAGCAAAGCATGAATTAGTATGAAGTTTTGTTTTAAGAACTACAATTTTCCACGAAAGAGCTGAGTAAAGTTCGAGCTTTGTGTAAAATTTATAAGCAGGCATGTTTTAATATTTAAAGATGATTTATGAAATTTTCATTAACTACATGACTGAGATCTTGAGCCTGAGGCTAGAGATTATCGTGTGCACACTGGTTAGATTCCGTTGTTGACGTTGAGTGTACTCCGTAACAACGATGCTGTCGTGAGTGCTGGGCGGGCCCCACTACGACAAAGATGATGGGAGTGCTGGGCGGGCCCCACTACATCGTAGTGCTTGTAAATGTTGTTGTACTAGGTGTACCCTACACAACGTAGATTCGTCATGTTAGTTAAAATGCTTCGATATACTTGATATGCCTTGCTAGATTTCAATGATGAACATGCTGAGTATTTAAGGAAGCTATTCTTACTACTACACATTTACATTTACAACTTGTATAAACAGATTTATATGTGTAAAGTTTTCACGTGCTCTTATCTTTAAATTCATAGTTTTAAACCGAGTCACTCACTGAGCTTCATAGCTTACCCTTTCCAAAATGTTTTACCCATTTTCCAGGTAGAGATCGAGTTCCCGGTGCCTGATAGACTGCCTTAGTCTGCGGAAGCTTCATTATCGATTGCCAGTACGTGTTTTGAGTTGGGCATAGAGTCTGTTGTGTTGTGATGTATATACACCCTTGTATGTTATAGATACTCCACAGTTTGTATAAGCTTTAGGAGCTGTAGTTGTGTAAATTTTGTTGGTTATATTTTGATTAAGGTGTCTTTAGGTTTACTCGTGAAATCGATAAATTTTGAGGTACACTTCATGTATGTGTTTGACTAGCTGTGTTTGACTAGCCTAGGATCCGCTGTGTTTTGTGGCATGTACAATAGTTTATATACTAGATTGGCAAGTTCATCACATGAAAGTTTTAAGCAGAGTCGACAGATACAGGTACAGAAAAGCGTTGTTCGTCGGCTTCACGCCATCTTTCGGTCTAAGGTAGCAGGTAGTCCGGGAGGGGGTGTGACAAAGTGACACTTTGCTTAGTGTAGAAGGAGGCTTTATATAGGCAACTTCTGGCGAGAAACTTCTATTCTTTCTGTGCATGTCGGCATCGGCTGCAGTTTTCTCATCATTCCTCTGATTTAGTCAGCGTCGATTGTCAGTGCCGCTTGTAGCCTTGTCAAGTCAGATTAGTTCCAACTACCATTCTTGTCTGCGAGTGAATCTTCATCGTGTGATGATATGGTTCCTCCCCTAGGGATTTTAATTTCCAAACAAGATTTCTATGGCATAGCCTTTGCACACGCTCCTCTACGATTCACTGTCTCTTCTTTTCTTCATAATCCTGCAATAAAACACTGGGAAACAAGGTAAAACAGGCATTGAGACTTATATAACTTATACTCTTTTATTTTTATGAATTTGAGATAGAAGTTATGAGTTTTGACACATTACCATGTGTTTTGGTTCCATTGTTTTATCTAAAAAACCACCATAACTTGTATTTCCACAAGTTATCAATTGATCCATGCAAAAACTCTCCAAAAGGAGTTCGCTCCTATGCTAGGCCTAAAGCTCTGCATGGACCTTGTGGTATGAACTCTTAAAGATGCTAGAGCTAAAAGTACACTACTTTTCTCTAGCTGAAGTGTTCTATAACGGTTTTAAGGATATTCGTTTACTTCAGGATTATACTTAGGTTAACACAAACAAATCCTATGTCTAGGTGAAACATCCAAGAGCATAACCTTTATACCAGATTTTAACCTATGGTGTCTAACTGATAAATCAATTTTATTACCTCACAGCTCTCGTGTATGCTCATAAAACTGTGTTTACTAGGCTCAAGAACTAATTACTGTCTCCAAATAGTAGGTGTTCTATAAATTGTCAACATAAGAACCTCCAACCTTAGTCATCTTATCTTACTTGTTGAAAAGATCGAACCACGTGAGCCTTTTGTAAACAGTTTTACAAGATTTAAACTTATTTCTATGAAAAAATTCGGTTGGTACTATTTAACCTAGGTGAGCATGTAACTTATCTTTGTTAAAGATTTTAAATGTTTAATTTATTTTATAACTTTTATAAAATTATAGACAATCCTATAACATTTATCTAAACATTTCATTATATAACAATTATATAAAGAAATAATTAATATGGATTTTAATTTATTTAATATTTAATTAAATCATATTTTATTAAATTAAATAAAAGGTTTTTTTTTCTTAAATAGAACAATTTACTAAAATAGTTACATTCTATATAACATTTTAGAAGCCTAACAAAAGTTGAGGCCCAATCACGTATAATTATAAAAATTCCCTTGCAATTCCATGCTATTAACCTTCACACTTTTCATTTTTATCTGTGCTCCTTCTTTCCTCTTGGATGGTCAAAGATAGTTATCACTATCTATCTGATTCCATTCTAACAAAGATTCCATTCTAACAAATAATTTCAAACAATACAATAGAAGTTTAACACGTACATTTGTATGTCTATCCCAAATAGACAGTGATAGACCACTATCTCTGTGGAAACCTGAGATTCTCTTTTGATTCTTTGTTATTGTCATATAATATAAGAAGTTGAATTTGAGTTGTTGAAAAAAAAATGCCAAAACTTTTGGTTCAAGTTATGCTAATCAATTTGGAATGAAAAAAAATGAAAAGAAAGAAAAGGAAAAAGAAAACAAAGATGAAATTATATAATTTTTTTTAAAAAAAAGAGAATAAATAATAGAAAGAAGGAAAGTGGGAAAATATCATTTGGTATTTTGTTTTCTCATTCATCTTCTCCACCACCAAGCTCTCTTCCCCCATTTCTCTTCACTTTTGATTCTTGAACTTCAGCTCTATGTTGAGAGAACATTTGTCAAGATTGAAAGCAAATATTCTGCAATTTGAAGGTTGAAGAGGATGGGGAACATCAAGCTCAATTCAATTTCTGGACAAATTAAATTCACAAAGACATCTTCCAGTTTTTGCATCGGTTTGAACTCCTCAGAAAGAATTAGAAGTTAAGGTTTATTGTTTTGGAAAGTTCATTTAATTTATAACAAGTTTTGTGAAGGAAGTATGAATAAATTCTGATTTTAGATTGGTGTTTTTCGAAGAGGTATTCAGGTCTTAAATTTATGTGCGAATTCGTGAATGCTTTGGTTTTTCAATTTTTTCAGATCTTACAGAGAGAGTTAGAAGCTATATTAGGTATGGTTGAAAAGCTTTAGAAATTTCCTACAACGTTTATGAAGAAAGTGTGAGCTAGAAATGACTGAAAATAAGCTTAATTTCAAGAGCAACTTGGAGGATAACAGAAGACTCGATTTTTCTCTCTCTCTGTTTCGAGCCATTTCTGTAGCACTCTATTGGGAATCTCATTTTCCTTCCTTCACATAAGTTGTAGAGGAGTTAAAAACGAAGAGTTTGATATAAAGTATATACTGAAGTATTGAAAAAGTTATGAATGTTTGAAGTTAAGCTATTAAATCTGGAAGATTATGGGGAAATAGAAGAAATACTCTTTATGCCTAAGGTTAGAATAGTTGAATGTCATCGTTTGTGCATCATCAAAAGTTAGTACAAAATACTAGACTATATAAGGTTTTGACGCTTAGTTTTGGTTTGTTTGACAGACAAAGAGGAAATAAGTCAATCTACACCCCATGGAACTAACCTAAGGCTGTAAGTGACAAAACAGATTTATAAATTGTTATATATGATTATATTCTATGAATAGTACATGATTTTGATGAACGGTTTCTAAACTATTATCTATGATTATATTTCTATGAATAGTACATGATTTCTATGAATGGTTTCTAACATAGTACAAGCGAAAAGTTTTGTGATGAAATTTATATATGAGCATGTTATCATCGACTTTCTGAAAAGTAGTTGAAACCTTATCATTTTAAGCAATTATTTTTTCTTTTAGATTTTCAATTTTCCACGAACAATCTAAGTAAGCTTGAGCTTTACAATAGATAAAGATAGTAGGCATGTTTTAATGTTTTCGTATGATTTTTTGATGTTTCTGTTAACTACATGACTGAGATGTTGAGCCTGGGGTTATATGGTACCGTGTGCACACAGGTTAGATTTCATTGTTGACATTGAGTGTACTCCATAACAATGATGCTATCATGAGTGTTGGACGGGCCCCACTACGACAACGACGATGGGAATGTTAGGTGGACCCCAGTACATCGGAGAGCTTGTAAACGTTTGTTATACTGGGCGTGCCTTACACAATATAGAATTGTCATGTTAGTTAAAATGTTTTGATAAACTTAATATGTCTTGCTAGATTTCAATGACGTGCCCTACCCAAGGGAGTTATTCTACGTGGGAAAGAGGGAGGAAGTTATTTTGATAACTTCCCCCTCCATATCAATATCAATGGTTAAGATTTGATATAAAAGATAAAGAGAAAGATTATTTTGAGTGCTCTCTTATTGATCTCTCTGTATTCCAAAAAGAAACAGAATTCTCTCAAAAAAATTTCTCTCACCAACATTACAGAAACCCACAACTCTCTGTGATTCTTTACCTGGATAAAAACAAGGAAGACTTTGTGGTGCTCTTGAAAGCTTGGAAGAAGAGTTCTTTAAGGTTCTACAAAGGTTATTTTCTTCACATTTTCCTCCATAAGAAGCATACTTAAGGTTTTTTTTTGTTTGTTTTTCTTTGAATTTATTGGTTTTACAAATTGAATTTCACTTTGAGGGCGTTCATACGCTTCTGCTTTGGGAATTCTATTCGAGTTTTAGATCGTGTAGATTTCCGTTTTTCTTTTTTTGTTTTATTAATTAAATTAATATAACTTGATTATATTAAGTTGATTATTTTCTGTAAGGGTGCCAAATTCGATCTATTTTGCTATTTAATCTTTTATTGCATGTGATGTTTGATTAAACCAATTATATGCATAATGTATGTCATATAGTTTAAAATCACACCTTAGGATTATAATTATCATGCATCATTGTTAAATATAAGTGTTATATTTTAGTTGCATGATTTTCTATGCATGCTCATGCATCAAATATAATTGTTATATTATATGATAGCATGTATAACTAATATATCAATGGATCATCCTATATTTTAAAATGTTGTATTATATAGTTTGATTGATGGATGTGTTTAGTTTCATTGCATTATTATAATTGTTGTATTGTGTGATGAAAATGAAAATGCATTGAGCATGTCATTACTTAGTGAATATAATCGTTATATTTATTAAATGACATTAGAAATGCATGTTTATAGGTTTTAATTATTTTATTTTCTTATAAGTGTTATAAGTTTATGGATTTAGAATTAAAATCTATAATAAAGAGTTGCATGCTAATATAAGGTCACACTTAGTTTTAAATAGTTTAAAATTAATTCACCTAGACTTTAATGAATAATATTTCTAATGAGATTAGAAATAGGATTAATCTTTTCTCGTTTTAATAGGATTAAAATGATATCAATAAAAGATTAAATTTATTAAATATTTGTCTATAAGAGACCCTTGTCTAAGGAAGGTTCTATCTAAGCTTGGGTACTTAAGTTGACAGTAACGGAATACCCCTACTTGGGAACTAACCTAGAAGGTGAATTAGTCAAACATTTTATAAGCATGCAATACATGATTATATTTATCAAAGTGTTTGATGAACATTAATCATATATTGTTAGACTATCCAATATAAGATTTATATTAGGCCAATTTAACAATGGACTTAGATAAATAATTAGTCGTATTTTCTAAGTTAATTAATTTTTAAGTAAAACACTAAGTGGGAGGAAATGAGGTATGTGATACTTCATTTTTCTTTTCATGTTTCTCCTTAAACATTCATACCGTGAGACTTATCCTCAGCCTCGAGCACCTTTGCTTGTGTCCCCCTACGAGTGGTGTGTTTGTGTAAGTCAATAAAAAGGTGAATAGAGATAATGTTTATAGTAAGTGGGAGAGGGATGTGTGTCAACACATCCTGCGGTTTCTTTCATTAGTTTCTAGTAAACTCTCATGGTCGGCCTCGAGGCACCATTGCTTGTGTCCCCCTACGGAAGGTGTTTGCATTAGATTTTACTCAAACTCTAGAAATGAATAAGATTTCTTTAGTTTTTGCTCCAATCGGTTTTTTTCCTACGGATTACTTATTGGGGCAGAACTCTAGAATCTAAAATGAAGGGTTACACTTACAAGAAATTTTTAAGTAAGTTAATCATTTCTTGACTAAACAATCATGACTAACTATTATAGGAATAAGAGTTATTCTTGTGTAATATTTAGTTGAGATTGTCTCAATTTAGAGAAGGGATAATTAATCACCCTATGGAGTTTTTTATCCTACCTCACTGAAGAATCATTGCAAAATAGATATCACTTAGGATATATTAAAATTTTGTTAAATTGATTGGTTTTATATATGGAAAATGCTAGTATAACTAATATAAATAAATTGTATGTTTTCAGCAATTTGATAATGACGAGTGCTACTTTGAATATGCTAGCTGCTGATAACTTAATGGCAATAATTATAAATCTTGGAAAAATACTATCAACTCGAACTATTCGAGAAGCATATGAGCACTGGGCCAAGGCAAGTGAAAAAGTCTGAGCATACATCTTGGCAAACTTATCTGAAGTATTGGCCAAGAAACATGAATCAATGCTCACTACTCGTGAGATTATGGACTCCTTGCAAGAGATGTTTGGTCAGGCCTCTTATCAAATCAAGCATGATGCTCTAAAATACATTTATAATGCCTGTATGAATGAGGGAGCCTCAATGCGAGAACATATTCTCAATATGATTGTTCATTTTAATGTGGGATAAATGAATGAGTTTGTCATCAATAAAGTCAGTCAGGTTAGCTTTATTTTGGAATCTCTGCCAGAGAGTTTCCTATAATTTAGAAGCAATGTTGTTATGAATAAGATTGTTATGAATACCCTTACCACTCTTCTCAACGAGCTATAGACTTTCGAGTCTCTGATGAAAATCAAGGGACAGAAAGGAGAGGCAAATGTTACTACTTCCACAAGAAAGTTCCATAGAGGTTTGACCTCTGGAACTAAGTATGTGCCTTCTTCATCTGGAACTAAGAAGTGGAAGAAGAAGAAGGGTGGTCAAGTAAATAAAGCTAACCCCGTTGCTGCTAAAACGAGCAAGAAAGTCAAGGCTGCAAAGAGAATATATTTCCATTGCAACCAAGAGGGACATTGGAAGAGAAACTGTCCCAAGTACTTGGCAGAAAAGAAGGCCAAACAAGGTAAATATGATTTACTAGTGCTAGATACTTGTTTAGTGGAAAATAATGATTCAGCCTTGATAATAGATTCAGGTGCCACTAATCATGTTTGTTCTTCATTTTAGGGACTTAGTTCCTGGTGAAAGTTGGAGACTGAGAGATGACGATGCGGGTTGCAACTGGACATGTCGTCTCAGCGATTGCAATGGGAGGGCTTCGACTTTGTTTACAGAAATCTTTTCTTTTATTAGAAAATGTATATGTTGTTCCTGATTTAAAAAGGAACTTGATTTCTGTAAAGTGCTTACTATAACAATCTTACTCGTTAACTTTTAATATAAATAAAGTGTTTATTTATAAAAATGGTGTTGAGATGTGTTCTGCAAAGTTAGAAAGTAATCTTTATGTGTTAAGATCATTAACATCTAAAGCCCTCCTTAATACTGAAATGTTCAAAATTGCAATGACTCAAAATAAAAGACTTAAAATTTCTCCAAAAGAAAATGCTCATCTTTGGCACCTAAGATTAGGGCACATAAATCTCAATAGGATTGAGAGATTAGTAAAGAATGGACTTCTAAGTGAGTTAGAAGAAAATTCTTTACCTGTATGTGAGTATGCCTTGAAGGTAAGATGACCAAAAGACCTTTTACTTGAAAAGGTCATAGGGCTAAAGAACTCCTAGAACTTGTACATTCAGATCTATGTGGTCCTATGAATGTTAAAGCAAGAGGAGGATTTGAATATTTCATCACTTTTACTAATGATTGTTCAAGATATGGG
This sequence comes from Cucumis melo, assembly GCF_025177605.1. NCBI lineage: Eukaryota > Viridiplantae > Streptophyta > Magnoliopsida > Cucurbitales > Cucurbitaceae > Cucumis > Cucumis melo. The sequence goes on from NC_066863.1 coordinate 16,679,251, forward strand.
TATGTTTATTTAATGCAACATAAGTCTGAAGCCCTTGAAAAGTTCAAGTAATACAAGGCTGAAGTTGAAAACGAATTAAGTAAAACTATTAAAACATTTCGATCGGATCGAGGTGGAGAGTATACGGATTTGAAATTCTAAAACTATTTGATGGAATATGGAATTGTATCCCAACTCTCAGCACCTGGTACACCTTAACAGAATGGTGTATCAGAAAGGAGAAATTGAACCTTGTTGGACATGGTTCGATCTATGATGAGTTATGCTCACTTACCTAATTCGTTTTGGGGTTATGCAGTACAAACTGCGGTCTATATTTTAAATTGTGTTCCATCTAAAAGTGTTTCTAAAACTTGAAACTATGAAATGGTCGTAAAGGTAATTTACGTCATTTCAGAATCTGGGGTTGTCCAGCACACGTGCTTGAGACTAATCCTAAGAAATTAGAACCTCGTTCAAAATTATGTTTATTTGTAGGCTACCCCAAAGAAACTAGAGGTTGTTACTTCTATGATCCTAAAGATAAGAAAGTGTTTGTATCGAGAAATGCTACATTTTTAGAAGAGAACCACATAAGGCAGTACAAACTGCGTAGTAAGATAGTATTAAATGAACTTTCCAATGAAACTACTGAACCTTCAATAAAGTTGTTGAAGAGCCTAGTACATTAACAAAAGTTGTTCATGTCAGTTCATCTACTAGGACACATCAACCTCAATCGTTGAGGGAACCTCGACGAAGTGGGAGGGTTACAAACTTACCCATTCGTTATATGAGTTTAACCGAAACCTTAACTGTCATGTCTAATGGCAACATTGAGGATCCATTGACTTTTAAGAAGGCAATGGAGGATGTGGATAAAGATGAATGGATCAAAGCTATGAATATTGAATTTGAGTCTATGTACTTCAATTCAATTTGGGATCTTGTAGATCAATTTGATGGGGTAAAACCTATAGATTGTAAATGGATCTACAAGAGAAAAAGAGGTTGTAACGCCCCAAAATTTTCGAGGTAAATTTTATCTTTTTATGTAAATTTTTGGGAATTTAAAAACTTTGGTGTTAATTTTTTTGGCTGGTTTTGAAGAGGTAAGAAAAAGAAATCGAAGGGTATAATTTTTTTTTTATATAATATAGTATATTATAATAATATAATATAAATTATATTATTATTATTATTACTTATATTATTATTAATATTCTAATTTAATTTAAATATATATATATATATAATATTTTTAAAAACAATGAAAAACCCTAAACCCAACCCTCACCCGCGCGCCGCCCCCTCCCCCCCCCCCGGTCCTCCTTCTTCCTCTTCCCGTGCGTCTTCTCCTTTTTTCATTCTCCTTCTTCAGTCGACGCAACTCTTGTCTCTTCTTCTCCTTCTTTTTTGATCAACACGGACCTGCAGCCGCCGTAAGTTGAAGCTTCTCATCGTCGTCGCCTCGCCGCCAGTCCCTTCGCTTCCGTTCGGTTTCACCGTCGGCCCTCCCAATCTCTACTTCGTATCCAGCCAACGCCACCGCCGTCACTGCCCGTTCATTTTCACCTTCGTGCGTCCCCTCCGTTGGTCGTCCACCGCATTGAAGTAGAGTCGATCGTTGAACTTCTGCAAGCCGCGAAATGCCACTATCGTCGAGCGCCCGAAGACCTGTCACTCGTGGTTGCCCCGGCTTCAAGCTGACCCGACCCGAGCCACCCTCTTCCAATCTGACCTGCAACTCAAGCCGCGAATCCAAGTCGTGCCCGCGCTGCAAGCCGAAGACTGAGTCGAGCCGCGAGCCGAGTCAAGCTGAGGACTGAGCCGAGAGTCAAGCTGAGCTGAGCTGTGAGTCGCGAGCCGCGAGCTGAGAGTTAAGCCAAGCCGAGCCTGGCCACCTAAGCCATTTTCTTTCAATTTCGGGTCACGGTGAGCCTTCGGTAAGAATGATTTAGTGAGTTTCCTAATGTTGCGATAACCGATTCGAGTTTAGATTTTGGGTTAAGACATGGTCCTACCTTTCGTTCCTTGAAGGTATTAGGGAGTTGACGTTCAAGTTCTTGGGTTCCACGACAGGCTTATTTGGAGATAGCTCTCTTTACTCGGGTAAGCCGACGAATGTTGTTTGAACGATTTAAAAAGTGACTTTTACTAGTGTCATCGTTTAAACCCTTATGATTTTCATTTAGGTTGATTCGTTGGGCGTGGACTCAATCAAGAGGCATAACCAAGTTTCAGGTAAGGGATTTCTTACTACTGGACCTCGGATCAAGGCTGGAAACATAGTAATCCACAGGGGATTATACATTAGTAATTGTACTGAATGAATTGACACATGTTTGACTAATACATATCACATATATGCTCTTGTCTGATTAAAGGTAGCGTGACCGCTAGTTGTAGCTTGTGTGCCATCGTGTGTAATGAGTTGTTTACGGATAGACACCGATGCCCGGATGTTCTGTGTATTGTAGTTGTGTTGGTGGGCTACGTTGTGAACTGGAATTGTATGTCGGTGGACTTTAAAGTCTTAATGTTAGGTATGTGGTAGTCTATTGTTCGGATATTGGTTATGGAGTTGTGTCGTGGAAGGACTAAGAGTCCGATTCTGATTTGACTAGTTGACTGGATCTAAAGAATGTCACAATGATGTGTGAATTGGATATGCATATAGCAACTGAGGATATAGTTGTTTAAACCTATACTGTCTGACTGGCGACGCCTATGACGAAATTGTTAGCATGAACGTTGTCGGAGTGTGACTGTTGTAGACGGTTTAGTATGGACTGAGGGGTAACGGTTAGCTTCATCTATGGGGTAGTGTACCTTACTAATATGTGCATCCTTCGGGGTCATTAGACTGATATGTGCATCCTTCGGGATCACTAAGACTGATATGAGCATCCTTCGGGATCACTAGACTGATACGTGTATCCTTCGGGATCACTAGACTGATACGTGTATCCTTCGGGATCACCAGACTAATACGTGCATCCTTCGGGATCACGAGACTGATGTGTGCGTTCTACGGAACTACTAGACTGTTTATGTAGGGTACCCCTGAATAGGAAGTTCTACGGAACCACTAGACTGTTTATGCGGGAGCAGCAGCAGCCTGCCCCGCCAGCTCCTGCTCCAGTTTCAGCTGTGCCCCAGATCGTGCCGGATCAGTTGTCGACAGAGGCCAAGCACTTGAAGGATTTCAGGAAGTATAACCCTACGACATTCGATGGGTCTTTGGAGGATCTCACCAGGGCTCAGCAGTGGTTATCTTCTTTGGAGACCATATTTCGGTATATGAAGTGCCCTGAGGATCAGAAAGTTCAGTGCCCCGTTTTCATGTTGACAGGCAGAGGTACTACCTGGTGGGAGACGACAGAGAGAATGCTAGGGGGTGACGTGGGTCAGATCACTTGGCAACAGTTCAACGAGAGTTTCTATGTGAAATTCTTCTCCGCTAGTTTGAGAGATGCCAAGCGGCAGGAGTTCCTGAACTTAGAGCAGGGCGACATGACAGTAGAGCAGTATGATGCGGAGTTTAACATGTTATCCCGCTTCGCTCCCGAGATGATAGCGACTGAGGCGGCCAGAGCTGATAAGTTTGTTAGAGGCCTCAGGCTAGACATCCAGGGTTTGGTTCGAGTCTTCCGACCTGCCACTCATGCCGATGCACTGCGCCTGGCAGTGGATCTAAGTTTACAGGAGAGGGCTAACTCGTCCAAGGTTGCAGGTAGAGGTTCGACCTCAGGACAGAAAAGGAAGGCTGAGCAGCAGCCTATTAAAGTGCCACAGCGGAACTTCAGATCAGGTGGTGAGTCTCGCCGCTTCCAGCAGAAACCTTTTGAGTCAGGGGAAGCTACTAGAGGGAAGCCGTTGTGTACCACTTGCGGGAAGCACCATCCGGGTCTTTGTTTATTTGGGACCAGGATTTGCTTCAAGTGTAGGCAATAGGGGCATATAGCTTATAGATGCCCAATAAGACTTACCGGGAATGCACAGAATCAGGGAGCAAGTGCTCCACAACAGGGTAAAGTCTTTGCTACCAATAAGATAGAGGCTGAGAGAGCAGGCACGGTTGTGACAGGTACTCTTCCAGTGTTGGGGCATTATGCCCTAGTTTTGTTTGATTTCGGTTCGTCACATTCCTTTATCTCTTCTGCATTTGTGTTGCATGCCCGCTTAGAGGTAGAGCTTCTACACCACGTGTTATCAGTATGTACTCCTTCTGGGGAGTGTATGTTGTCGAAAGAAAAGGTGAAAGGATGTCAGATTGAGATAACAGGTCATGTGATTGAAGTAACGTCGTTAGTCCTAGACATGCTCGACTTCGATGTAATTTTGGGTATGGATTGGCTAGCTGCTAACCATGCTAGCATAGATTGTTCTCGTAAGGAGGTATCATTTAACCCTCCCTCGATAGCCAGTTTTAAATTTAAGGGAGAAGGATCAAGGTCGTTACCTAAGATAATCTCAGCCATGAGGGCCAGCAAACTACTTAGTCAGGGTAGAGTATCTTAGCGAGCATGATGGATACTAGAGAGGTTGATGTATCCCTGTCATCAGAACCAGTGGTAAGGGACTATCCGGATGTCTTTCTTGAAGAACTTTCAGAGTTACCTCCTCACAGAGAGATTGAGTTTGCCATAGAGCTGGAGCCGGGCACGGTTCCTATATCCAGAGCCCCATACAGAATGGCCCCAGCGGAATTGAAAGAACTGAAAGTGCAGTTACAGGAGTTGCTTGATAAGGGCTTCATTCGACCGAGTGTGTCACCTTGGGGTGCGCCAGTTTTATTTGTTAAGAAGAAGGATGGATCGATGCGCCTATGCATTGACTATAGGGAGTTGAATAAGGTAACCGTTAATAACAGATATCCCTTGCCCAGGATCGATGACCTGTTTGACCAGTTACAGGGAGCTACAGTGTTCTCTAAGATTGATCTTCGGTCGGGATATCATCAGCTGAGGATTAAGGATGGTGATGTACCGAAGACGGCCTTTCGTTCCAGATACGGACACTATGAGTTTATTGTGATGTCTTTTGGTTTGACGAATGCTCCGGCGGTGTTTATGGACTTAATGAACAGAGTGTTTAGGGAGTTCCTAGACACTTTTATGATCGTGTTTATTGATGATATCTTGATATATTCTAAGACAGAGGCCGAGCATGAGGAGCATTTATGTATGGTTCTGCACACCCTTCGGGATAATAAATTGTATGCAAAGTTCTCGAAATGTGAGTTTTGGTTGCAGCAGGTGTCCTTTCTAGGCCATGTGGTTTCTAAGACTTGAGTTTATGTGGATCTAGCTAAGATAGAGGCAGTCACCAGTTGGCCCCGACCTTCCACAGTTAGTGAGGTTCGTAGCTTTCTAGGTTTAGCAGGTTATTATCGACGGTTTGTGGAGAACTTTTTCCGTATAGCTACTCCTCTTACTCAGTTGACCAGGAAGGGAGCTCCTTTTGTTTGGAGCAAGCCATGTGAGGATAGTTTCCAAAACCTTAAACAGAAGCTAGCTACTGCACCGGTTCTTACTGTACCTCATAGTTAAGGGAGTTTTGTGATTTACAGTGATGCTTCTAAGAAGGGTTTGGGTTGTGGATTGATGCAGCAAGGTAAGGTAGTCGCTTATGCTTCTCGTCAGTTGAAGAGTCATGAGCAGAATTACCCTACACACGATTTAGAGTTGGCAGCAAAGGTTTTTACACTGAAGATATGGAGGCATTACTTGTATGGTGAAAAGATACAGATCTTCACGGATCATAAGAGCTTGAAATACTTCTTTACTCAGAAGGAATTGAATATGAGACGGCGAAGATGGCGTTAGTGAAGGATTACGATTGTGAGATACTGTATCATACAGGCAAGGCAAATGTGGTAGCTGATGCTCTTAGTAGAAAGGTATCACATTCAGCAGCACTTATTACCCGACAGGCCCCATTGCATCGAGATCTTGAGAGGGCTAAGATTGCAGTGTCAGTAGAGGCAGTCACTATGCAGTTAGCCCAGTTGACGGTACAGCCGACTTTGAGGCAAAAGATCATTGATGCTCAGAGTAACGATCCTTATTTGGTTGAGAAGCGTGGCCTAGCAGAGGCAGGGTAAGCTGTTGAGTTCTCCATATCCTCTGATGGTGGACTTTTGTTTGAAAGGCGCCTCTGTGTGCCATCAGATAGTGCGGTTAAAACAAAATTATTATCTGAGGCTCACAGTTCCCCATTTTTCATGCACCCGGGTAGTACGAAGATGTATCAGGACCTGAAGCGGGTTTATTAGTGGCGTAATATAAAGAGAGAGGTGGCAGAATTTGTTAGTATATGCTTGGTGTGTCAGTAGGTTAAGGCACCAAGGCAGAAACCAACGGGTTTATTACAACCCTTGAGAGTATCGGAATGAAAGTGGGAAAACGTGTCCATTGATTTCATTACAGGACTGCCAAGAACTCTGAGGGGTTTTACAGTGATTTGGGTTGTGGTTGATAGGCTTACCAAATCAGCGCACTTCGTTCCGGGTAAATCCACCTATACCGCTAATTAGTGGGCACAGCTGTACATGTCTGAGATAGTGAGACTACATGGAGTGCCAGTGTCGATTGTTTCTGATAGAGATGTCCGTTTCACTTCCAAATTATGGAAGGGTTTGCAGACTGCTATGGGCATGAGGTTAGACTTTAGTACAGCTTTCCATCCACAGACTGACGGTCAGACTGAGCGTCTGAACCAAGTTTTAGAAGATATGTTGCGAGCGTGTGCATTAGAATTTCCAGGTAGCTGGGACTCCCACTTGTATTTGATGGAATTTGCTTATAATAACAGTTTTCAGGCTACTATTGACATGACACCATTTGAGGCCTTGTACGGCAAATGTTGTAGATCCCCTGTATGTTGGGGTGAGGTGGGTGAGCAGAGATTGATGGATCCTGAGTTAGTTCAGTCTACTAACGAAGCGATACAGAAAATTAGATCACGTATGCATACCGCATAGAGTAGGCAGAAGAGTTATGCGGATGTGAGACGGAAGGATCTTGAGTTTGATGTGGGGGGACAAAGTGTTCTTGAATGTAGCACCCATGAAAGGTGTCTTACGATTTGAAAGGAGAGGAAAGCTGAGTCCTCGTTTTGTTGGGCCGTTTGAGATTCTGGAGCGGATTGGCCCTATAGCGTATCGCTTGGCGTTGCCACCATCACTCTCGGCAGTTCATAATGTGTTCCATGTTTCTATGTTGAGGAAGTACGTGCCAGATCCATCCCATGTAGTGGATTACGAGCCACTAGAGATTGATGAAAACTTGAGCTATACAGAACAACCTGTTGAGGTGTTGGCTAGGGAGATGAAGATGTTGAGGAATAGAGAGATTCCTTTGGTTAAGGTCTTATGGCGGAATCACAGGGTTGAAGAGGCTATATGGGAGAGAGAAGATGACATGAGAGCTCGTTATCTTGAATTGTTCAGGAATAAAACTTTCGAGGATGAAAGTTCCTTAAGGAGGGAAGAATATAACGCCCCAAAATTTTTGAGGTAAATTGTATCTTTTTATGTAAATTTTTGGGAATATAAAAACTTTGGTGTTAATTTTTTTGGCTGGTTTTGAAGAGGGAAGAAAAAGAAATCGAAGGGTATGAATTTTTTTTTATATATAATATAGTATAAAATAATAATATAATAATATAATATAAATTATATTATTATTATTATTATTACTTATATTATTATTAATATTCTTATTTAATTTAAATATATATATATATATATAATATTTTTTTTTAAATAAAAACCCTAAACCCTCCCCTCGCCCGCGTGTCGCCCCCCGCGCGTCCTCCTTCTTCCTCTTCCCGTGCGTCTTCTCCTTTTTCATTCTCCTTCTTCAGCCGACGCAACGGCCGTCTCTTCTTCTTCTTCTTTTTCGATCAACACGGACCTGTAGCCGCCGTACGTTGAATCTTCTCATCGTCGTCGCCTCGCTGCCAGTCCCTTCGCTACCGTTCGATTTCACCGTCGGCCCTCCCAATCTCTACTTCGTATCCAGCCAACGCCACCGCCGTCACTGTCCGTTCGTTTCGTCCGCCGCGTTGAAGCAGAGTCGATCGTTGAACTTCTCCAAGCCGCGAAACGCCACTGCCGTCGAGCGCCCGAAGACCCGTCGCTCGTGGTTGCCCCGACTTCAAGCTGACCCGACCTGAGCCACCCTCTTCCAATCTGATCCGAAACTCAAGTCGCGAATCCAAGTCGTGCCCACGCTGCGAGTCGAGCCGCGAGCTGTAGATTGAGTCAAGCCGCAAGTCGAGTCAAGCCGAGGATTGAGTCGAGCTGCGCCGCGAGGCGAAGACTGAATCGAGCTGCGAGCTGAGAGTCAAGCTGAGCTGAGCCGCGAGTCGATAGTTGAGCTGAGCCGAGTCGAGCCACCTAAGCCATTTTCTTTCCACTTCGGGTCACGGTGAGCCTTCAGTAAGAATCATTTAGTGAGTTTCCTAATGTTGCGATAACCGATTCGAGTTTAGATTTTGGGTTAAGACATGGTCCTACCTTTCGTTCCATGAAGGTATTAGGGAGTTGACGTTCAAGTTCTCGGGTTCCACTACAGGCTTATTTGGAGATAGCTTTCTTTACTCGGGTAAGCCGATGAATGTTGTTTGAACGATTTAAAAAGTGACTTTTACTAGTGTCATCGTTTAAACCCTTATGATTTTCGTTTAGGTGGATTCGTTGGGCATGGACTCGATTAAGGGGCATAACCAAGTTTCAGGTAAGGGATTTCTTACTACTGGACCTCGGATCAAGGCTGGAAACGTAGTAATCCACAGGGGATTATACGTTAGTAACTGTACTGAATGAATTAACGCATGTTTACTAATACATATCACTTATATGCTCTTGTCTAGTTAAAGGTAACGTGACCGCTAGTTGTAGCTTGTATACCATCATGTGTAATGAGTTGTTTACGGATAGACACCGATGCCCGGATGTTCTGTGTATTGTAGTTGTATTGGTGGGCTACGTTGTGAACTGGAATTGTATGTCGGTGGACTTTAAAGTCTTAATGTTAGGTATGTGGTAGTTTATTGTTCGGATATTGGTGATGGAGTTGTGTCGTGAAAGACTAAGAGTCCGATTCTGATTTGACTAGTTGACTGGATCTAAAGAATGTCACAATGATGTGTGAATTGGATATGAATATAGCAACTGAGGATATAATTGTTTAAACCTATACTGTCTGACTGGCGAAGCCTATGACGAAATTGTTAGTATGAATGTTGTCAGAGTGTGACTGTTGTAGACGGTTTAGTATGGACTGAGGGGTAACGATTAGCTTCATCTATGAGGTAGTGTACCTTACTGATATGTGCATCCTTCGGGGTCACTAGACTGATATGTGCAACCTTCGGGATCACTAGACTGATATGTGCATCCTTCGGGATCACTAGACTGATAGGTGTATCCTTCGGGATCACTAGACTAATACGTGTATCCTTCGGGATCACCAGACTGATACGTGCATCCTTTGGGATCACGAGATTGATGTGTGCGTTCTACGGAACCACTAGACTGTTTATGTAGGGTACCTCTGAATAGGAAGTTAACTGTTATTCCCTAACAGACCAAGTAGTGGGTCTCTTACTGGGTATATCTTATACTCACCCTTTTTCCTCTTTAGCTTTTCAGGTAAGGGTACAGCGAGGGGCAGACCGACGAGGGGCAAGAAGGATGCGTGAAGGCCATATGGACGCGTCTGGTTTTCTTTATGCTTCCGCTGATGTATTTTTGTTACTCGTTATTTTCATTGTCAGATCGAGTCACGGTTAGAATATTTGGTTTGTGATTTTGTGTTTGATTATTTGAGCACTGTATTTTGAAACTCTCGTGAATGTGATTTAAAATAGGGTCCAAAACTACTTTTGTAATATTTTAAAATGTTTTTAATGAATCATAACCGGTCCTTTATGAGTTTGTGTGTTTTATGGTCGAGTCTTAGTACTGAGTAGTGACCTCAGCTTAGTCTAGAAAGTTGGGTCGTTACAGAGGTGCAATGGTAAGGGCAAACTTTTAAAGTTAGACTAGTGGCAAAGGGTTATACCCAAGTTGAGGGAGTTGACTATGAGGAGACTTTCTCACCTGTTGCCATGTTAAAGTCTATTCGATTACTTTTGTCCATTTTTGCAAATTTTGACTATGAGATTTGGAAAATGGATGTTAAGACTGCCTTTTTGAATGACAATCTTGAGGAGACCATCTATATGCAATAACCAGAAGGATTCATAATTCTAGGTCAAGAGCAAAAGGTTTGCAAGCTTAATCGTTCTATTTATGGATTGAAACAAGCTTCTCGATTTTGGATCATAAGATTTGATATCGCAATAAAATTTTATGGATTTGATGAAATTGTTGATGAACCTTGTGTCTACAAAAGAATCATCAAAAATTATATACGTAGATGATATACGTAGATGATATCCTACTCATTAGAAATGGTGTAGGTTTACTAACTGACATCAAACAATGGCTAGCAGCCCAATTTCAAATGAAAGATTTGGGAGAGACACAGTTTGTTTTGGGTATTCAGATCTTTAGAGATCGTAAGAACAAAACGCTAGCTTTGTCTCAAGCATCGTATATTAACAAGGTAGTTGTTAAATATTCAATGCAAAACTCCAAGAAAGGCTTACTGCATTTCAGGCATGGAGTTACTTTGTCTAAGGAACGGTGTCCTCAGACACCTGAAGAGGTTGAGGAAATGAGATATATCCCCTATGCATCAGCTGTTGGCAGCTCGATATATGCGATGTTATGTACTAGACCTAACATCTGTTATGTGGTGGGGATAGCCAGTAGCTATCAATCTAATCCAGGATTAGCTCATTAGACTACCGTTAAAACTATCCTCAAGTATCTTAGGAGAACGAGGGACTACATGCTTGTGTATGGTTCTAAGGATTTGATTCTTACAGGATACACAAACTCTGATTTTCAGATTGATAGAGATTCTAGGAAATCTACTTCATGTTCAGTGTTCACTTTTAACGGAGGAGCTGTAGTTTAGAGAAGTATCAAGCAAGGATGTATTGTTGACTCTACCATGAAGGCAGAGTATGTTGCAACTTGTGAAGCTGCCAAGGAGGCTGTTTGGCTTAGAAAATTCTTGATCGATTTGGAAGTAGTTCCAAACATGTCAAAGCAAATTACTTTTTACTGTGATAACAGTGGGGCTGTGACTAATTCTTGGGAGCCCAAAAGCCAATTAGCCACAAGCGTGGAAAGCATATTAAACGCAAGTATCACTTAATTCGACAGATCAGAGGAGACGTGATCGTCACACAGATAGCTTTGACGCACAATGTTGCTGATCCATTTACAAAGCCCCTCATGGCTAAGGTGTTTGAGGGTCACTTAGAGAGTCTGGGTCTACATGACATGCCACATTTAATCTAGGGTAAGTGGGAGATTTACTAGGTGCGTATTGTATGCCTTAGTTTCTTGTTTTCTGTACTATTATAGTATTTTAATTTTTATGTTGAACACCCCACTAGCTTTAGGACAAGTGGGAGATTGTTGGGATTAATGCCCTAAATCTCGTGGTCTTGTAGTTTGTAATTGTATATATTATACAAACTTTTTATTTATCTAATAAAAGAAAGTGTTTTATTTTATTTGACATTTAGTTGCATTAACCCACAAAAGCAATAAGCTAACATCTAAGGTTATCTTCTGTAACCTAAACATGTATGTGGAGACATACAAGTGGATCATGTTTAAGTGATAACCTAAATGATCTGTAGTAAATGGATAAGGTTGGATACCTTATCCTGGTGACACTACGAAAATGACCTGCTTTGTAGTTGTTACAATTACAATTATAATGTAAAGTTTTTATGAGAGAAGTTAATATTTGAATATGATTCAAATAATAATAATAATATGAATAAGATTCATAAATAAACTATAGGTTAAAATTAGTATGGATTCGATTCATATTAGAACTATAGATTATATGAGAGATCTAAACCATTGGTTATGTTATATATGATATAATATAAAATTTATATTATATGAGATATAAAATAGATTAATTAAATTTATATTAATTTTATTATTATTATTATTTCTTTTTAATTATTTTTTTTTAAATAAGGAGTTATTCTACATGGGAAAGAGGGATGAAGTTATTTTGATAACTTCCCCCTCCATATCAATATCAATGGTTAAGATTTGATATAAAAGATAAAGAAAAAGATTATTTTGAGTGCTCTCTCTTATCGATCTCTCTGTATTCCAAAAAGAAACAAAATTCTTTCAAAAAAATTTCCTCACCAAAATTACAAAAGCCCACAACTCTCTGTGATTCTTTACCTGGAGAATAACAAGCAAGACTTTGTGGTGCTCTTAAAAGCTTGGAAGAATAGTTTTTTAAGGTTCTACAGAGGTTAGTTTCTTTAGACCTTTTCCTCCATAAGAAGCATGCTTAAGTTTTTTTTTTCCTTTGAATTTATTGGTTTTACAAATTGAATTTAACTTGCACGGCGTTCATACGCTTCCGCTTTGGAAATTCCATTCCTTCAGCACCACACCCTCTCTTGGCCTAAGAGGAATTCAATTATAGTAGGACTATAATTATTGTTCATTAGAGGAACCAGTGGTACTTAAGGAGTTAGATGTAATTATAGAGGCAAAACGATAATTTTTGGCTTAGCTGTACTTACGAGCAATTTATGAAGGGTCATCGCACTGTTGATTGGTTATATCTAATGGACACAAAAATATATCTACAGTAAGAAGAGTGCAACTATTAGTCTTTAGTGGAATGACTAATAGTTAATGAATAGAGATTAATTTAATTAAAGAGCTTAATTAATTAATCTCATATCATTGGAGCTTCAACTTGTAGGTCCATAAGGTTCCCTTGTTAGCTCAATAAGGATAAATGAGAATCAAATTTATTTTTGTTTAATTTGAATTGTTCAAATTGATTATGGAGAATAAATTGTATATGATACAATTAATATAATATATTTGATACATTATAATATAAAGTTTTTATGAGAGAAGTTAATATTCGAATATGATTCAAATAATAATAATAATAATATGAATAAGATTCATAAATAAACTATAGGTTAAAATCAATATGGATTTGATTCATATTAGAACTATAGATCATATGAGAGATCTAAACCATTCGTTATATTAGATATGATATAATATAAAGTTTATATTATATGATATTAATATAGATTAAATTTATGTTTATTTTATTTTATTTTAATTAATATAGTTTTTTAAATAAATAGAATAACTCCCCCTTCATATCAAGGGAGTTATTCTACGTGGGAAAGAGGGAGGTGTTATTTTGATAACTTCCCTCTCCATATCAATGGTTAAGATATATCTTAAATAGAAAATGAAGATTTATTTAAAATGCTCCCTCTGTTTTTTTTTTTTATTATTATTAATCAATTTCTCTACGCTCCAAAAGAAGGTGAATTTTCTCTCAAAAAAATTCCCTCACCAAAATTACAGAAACCCACAATTCTATGTGATTCTTTACCTAGAGAATAACAAGGATGACTTCGTGGTGTTCTTGAAAGCTTAGAAGAAGAGTTTTTTTAAGGTTCTAGAAAGGTGTTCTTACATAGATGCATGCTTAGGCTTTAGTTTTTGTTTTTCTTTGAATTTGTTGGTTTTACAAATTGAATTTCACTTGCACAGCGTTAATACGCTCTGCTTTGGGAATTCAATTCCTTCAATACTGCCTTAGTTACTTAAGCTCCCATATCGATTGCCAGTACGTGGTTGGAGTTGTACATAGAGTCTGTTTTGTTATGTTTTATATGCCTTTGTAAGATATAGATACTCTACAGTTTCTGTAAGCTCTAAGTGTTGCAGTTGTATAAATCTTTGTTGGTTATGTTTTTGGTTATGGTGTCTCCATCAGGTTTACTTGCTAAATTAGTTATTTTAGGGTTGCACTTCATGTATGTCTATGATCGGTCTAGGTTTCGTTGTGCTGTGTTTCTTGTAAGATATTTTATAAGTAAGATTAGTATGTTTATCAGGCTCAAGAGTTTAATAGAGTCGATAGATATCGTTAGAGGAGAGTGATGTCAGTCGACTTCACGCATCTTTCTGGCTAAGCTAGCAGGTAGTCGGGAGGGGGTGTTGACACTGTCTATCTAATTCCATTCTAACAAATAATCTCCACTGAATACAACTATGAGAATAACATTATATTGTCTTCTATAAAATGATAACAAGATTATGTAAGAAAGTAAATTAGCTATTCAATAGTGATAGAAAAAAATAGACTATCTTCGTTTATTTCTATACACAATTTATTATAAAAGACAAATAAAAAGATATAGACATCTAGAGTTCTATTTCTGTCTATCTTTATCCATGATTCATTATAAAAAACAAATAACAAGAGATAGATAGAGATACACATCTACAGATAAATAGAGATATATGTCTATCTCTATTTATCTCTATTCATGTTTCATTATAAAAGACGAAAAAATAGGTGATAATCCTAATCGTAATATAAGGATATAGTTAGAATGTTTATCTATCACAGATAGACAAAAGTAGATGTTTATCTTTGTCTACGATTCCCTAATGATAAATAATATAATTTTTTAGAAAAGATAAGAGAAAAATAATAAGTATAAATAAATACGTTTGAGATCGACGTAGATGAATTAATATGATGAACTAATATTTGTGTCTATTTGAGATAGACATAAGTAGAAATTTTGGAAGGGAAAATTTAGAATTTATAAAAAAAAAATTTAACTCAAGTTATACAAACTTCATGAGCTTTTTTATTTTGTTATACGGGCCATAAATATTTTCGGCATTATTCGACATACATATATAAGTTACGCTTTAAGTTATATATGTATATGTGTGTGTGTATATACATATATATATTATAGGGAAATTTTCGTCCATATTACAAACCGAAAAAATATTTACAGCCCATGTAACAAAATGAAAAAAACCTATGAAGGTGGTCATTTTTCAAAAATATTCCAGATTTGCCCTTCTTTTTATCGTCTTTCTTCTCTTCCTCTTCTTCTTTTTACTAAACTTTTATTTGGTTCAAGATTGTGTATAGCAAATATAAAATATCTATTTTCTTTTATTTTTTTTAAACAGTTATTTGGTTGTTCAAAATCGTGTACTAAATATAAAAGATCTTGAAAAAATCGTCATTTAGATTTGGGCAGCCAAATCTAAACAACTGCCCAAATCTAAACAATCGTGTACAAAAATAACCAAATCTAAACGATCGTATACCAAAACTAAACGATCGTGTAATCAAACTAAACGTGTACAAAGAATCTTGAAAAAAAATTGTTTAAATTTGGAACGATCAAATTTAAACGATCGTGTACCAAACAATAGCAAAATCTGAACGATTGTGGGTCAAATATATTACACACGTTGTTAACAGCATGATTGACGAAGTATTTTTGTATTTTTCATTAAGGACTTGTGGACTTTTTCCATTTTCGAAATTGTTTTATATAGTGTTAATATTTTACCGCTTTGTTATATTTTTTAAAAGAACATTATATATATATATATATATATATATATTGTCGTTTTAGAAAAGACTTCAACGTTATGCACAGCCCCTCTCCCATATTTTTCTTAAAAATGGGGAAAATGCACATGTTTACACAATTGAAGCTTAACTACTCAAATGCACATGTTTAAGCTTTGACCCACTTAAGTATCTTTCGTATTTACTAGGGGTGACAAAAAGAATAGCAAAATCTAACGTTTACATTGGATAAATGGTAAAAAATTAAATTAAATTGTCAAAATAGCAAAACAGTTAATTTCCACATAATAAATGGGACAACTATGCCTTAAATGCCCCTACCTAATTTACAGTATAGACTCTTAAATACAATAGTAAGAAGAATCGAAAATACCCTGTACTTAATACACACTACCTTCAATTTTCTATTTTCCCTCCCAAAAAAATAAACCATCTTCTGTAAAACATAACATCTTCTGCATGCAACCACTCCACATCTCCAATAAAACCCTAGTTTTTCTTTCCCTTTTACTTCTTAAAAGCTTACCAGGAACTTCCGTTTTTTAAAGACTTCCCGACGCAATTCCACACTCGCGTCCTCTTCCGTTTTTCCACTGTAGCTTCCTCTTTTATTTTTCCACAGTCGCTTTCTCTTCTGTCGGTTATCCACAGTCGATTTGTCTTCCACCGTCGCTTTTCCACCGTCGCTTTTCCGCTGTCTGCACGCCCTTCGTTTTTTAATCGGTTTGCACCACCCATTGTGCAAAGTATCAGTGAGTTGTTCCTTTTTCAACATTTGGATTCTTTCTCTGTTTTCTGCATGTATCGGTAAAAAATACCAAGTTTTCAAACTTTTCTTCAAGTTTTCTCCAGTTCTAAGATTTTTTAAACTTCCAAATGGCTTTCCACCCGCACCGTCACTTTGCACCTTACAAATTTTCAAATTGCTTTCAAATGGCATAGAAAGTCATGTTTATATTTTAATTCCTTAATTTTTGTTTCCTAAAATAAAGGGCATAAAATATGAACAGATACGCCCTTTATTTTAGGAGTGTTACTTAAGATTTGTTTTGAAGTTATATATAAATATATATTGCCTTTTGAGCTTTTTCAAATTGTATAGAATATAAAGATGAAAAACGGGAAGGGAGAT
The DNA here is from genome assembly GCF_025177605.1 of Cucumis melo. Lineage (NCBI taxonomy): Eukaryota > Viridiplantae > Streptophyta > Magnoliopsida > Cucurbitales > Cucurbitaceae > Cucumis > Cucumis melo. Next base: position 16,695,925 of record NC_066863.1, read on the forward strand.
GTCAAAACAAGAACAAGTGATCGGTTAAGAGCCGCAGGGATCACTGGTTCTAGAAAATCATTGGCAACTGGAATTCAAAATCTATCGAGTTCTTCTGAGGAGGTACAAATGCATGTTTTCTGTAATTATAAACAAGTTATAGATGTTTATATGTTTTTCTATAAATGTCAAATAACATAAAATATCATGGCAGAAGGCTTCGAGGGCAAGAGGGAGAGTCCAGGAACTTCAAAAAAGAGGGTGAGGACTGAAACGAAAAAAGAGGAGGCCACTGTCCAGAAGAAACAACGGATTAAAAGTTTGGTAAAGTGTAGATCTATTCTCCAATGACTTGTGATCTGTTAGGTTTCAAATAAGCTTTTATTTATATTGTTCCCTGTTTAGGTTTCGAGGAGGCGAGTTTATAGGGGGAAAGGTGAAGAAAAAAACAAAAAGAGGTTGAAGGAAAGGTATAACAGTCAAACATTTGTTATGGATGAATTATGTACTTATAAATTCATTATAAATTTAACAAACAGGAGGATATGGAAAGTGAAAGCGAAAAGGAGGACAAAGTACATGAAGATGAAGAAGTGGAAGAAGATGAACAAGCTGAAGATCAAGAAAATGAAGAAAAACAATATGAAGAAGAACAGGATGAAGAAGAGGAAGGCGAGACCGTCGTGGGTGAAGATTCGATTTCATCGACGAGTGAAATACCACCAGATACTAAGAAAAGGAAGAAGGCTGGAGAAAAGGAAAAGAAAGTAAGCAAGTAATTTCAATTTGGTGTATGTTATTTTACGTACATACCTCAAATTTTTGTTTTATAAACTAGGTGAAGGCTATTAAAAAGGAAGAAAAGGCAAGAGAAGATAGAAGGAGAAAGGGAAAAGCCCCGATGAATCCGGAAAAATCTGAGGTATCTATTTCTGTTGTATGTGAGTAATTTAGATACTCTGTATTTGTAGTGTTGCAGATGTATTGTATGGTACTTCTGTTGTATGTGTTTTGAATTTGTGGCTTTTGTCTTTTGTATGTTAGGGTACTTGATTGTATGGGATGTAGTTAATTATAGTGTATGTGTAAATTGGTAATGAAAAGTGTGAATGTGTTGTATGTTATCTTATATTGATAGTGTATTTAATTATATATGTTGACTATCTTTTATGTTGACAGTGTATTTATCGGTTTAGTGCATATGAGATATGTGTATATGGTGCATTCAATCAATCAATATTTTTTTATTACGAATGTAAACCATGTTCTGTTACATTGTTACATTGAATGTATTCATGGTCTGAGTTTAATTTGTGCTAGTTACAATATATCTTTAGTGTTAATCAATTAAATGTGATAGATATATGTGTGGTTACTGATGATTTTTTCAAATCAATGTTAGGACTCGGTCTACTTAATGTGTTCGGTCTACTTAATGTGTTCTGAAAGAAGAAACGAGCCTTTAAAAATCAATCTACACATTAAGAGCACAGTAGTAGACAAAATTAAGGAAAATCTTGGAGATAGGCTGATTAATAGGTTTAGGGAGGCATATTTGAGCACTTTCTTAACCTCTCCATAACAAACCAATCCTCCCAATTGTTGTTACACCTTATTCAGCGAATGTGCAAACCCAAATCGACTAGTCAACTTCAATTTCTAATAGGAGGAAGAGTTCTGAGGTTTGGATTGAGAGAATTTGTGCTTATAACCGGCCTAAAATGCCATGAGATTCCTTATATTAACCATGAGGATATAAAGGGTGGTGACTAGCTAAAAAGGGTATATTTTGAAAATCTTAAAACTGTGATGAGGCAGTACTTGAATGTTATGTTCAATATAAGTACTGCTGGAACTGATGATGATAGGATAAAAATGACCAAACACTTTCTAGAGAGTTTTTTGATCCCTAAGCAAGAATGTCTAAGTGTAGATTGGGATCATATCATTATGGTAGATGATGATAAAGTATTTGATGGGTACCCGTGGGTAGAGTTGCTTTTGAACTCAGTGGACTTCATGAATAGGGTCGTTTGTAGCAAGGGGCAAACGGGTATTTCAATGGGGGTTTATTTTCTCCATTCTCGCTTGGGCTTACGAGGTAATCCCAACATTAAGTACTCCGCCCAACTTCTTTGCAACTAGGATTTCCAATGAAGTCCCTAGGATTATAAATTGGACAGCTGACACACAACCCAAATGGAAGGACTTAAAACAGAAAGTGTTCGATTCGCCAACGGTATGTAAATCTCGTAATTTGTAGTAGTTCATATATTCATAATAGTTTTGTTTATAGAGTATTTTGTTCATTTTTGAAATAGCTTGAAGTGTCTCCAATGCTCGCAACCCCACCTAAAGTGGGAATGCCATTCTTTGCACCATTCATCGAAGACAAAAAAAGATATACTCAAAGAAGCAAAAGATGAGCTTTGAAAGACCAAGAATTCTAACCACATAGCCCATGTTTCGCTGAATAGAGGCATGCCGTCTATAAGTGAGATTAATGTCCTGAAGAAAATGGTAGAGAAGATTGAGAATAGCCAACAGAGGATGGAGACAAGTGTGGAAGGTATTCTTGAGTTTCTTAAATGTGTGGAGTTGAAAATGAATAATCGGTTTGAAGAACTAGGGCATAAGATGAATGGAATAATGGAAGCAATAAGGAGCCAACAATGTAGTTTTTCGGGTGGCCAATACACCCCTGAATCTATGGTAAGCATGTTATGTAGACTTCGATAATCTATGTGCGTGTAACAGAATCTTAACAAATACAGTGTATTTGGTTTGTATTTGTTGTGTAGGGAGCAAGGGCGTTTGAAGAGCACCTTGACAAGGTGGAGGAAGACCAAGAAGAAGATGATGTTGAAGATTTGAACTTGGATTCAAGCAATCGAACGATGCTTGGAAAAAGGGATGACGATTAAGACAAAGACGGAAAAGAGCTTATGGATGAAAGTCGAGCAGAAAGTTCGAGAGGGCAAGGTGATGGTCAATCTAAAGTGGCAAAATCAGAGACACCACCAACAGCTGGAGATAAAGATTCTTCGCAATATAAGGTAAAGAAAAAAATCAAATTGTTGCAGATGTGTATAATACATATTATAGACTAATATGTACATACTTGTAATAGGCCACGAAGGAAACAGATGAGGTGATAAACAGACTGATACGATCAATCGATGAAAGTGTTATATATGACGAGATCAAGAAAAAAGAACAGAGGAGAAGAACGGTATAGTTGTGGATCTGTGTATGTTTATTATACCAAATGACTGTTAGTTTAATGACTATAATATAAACTACATTGAATTTGTACCTTTAACTGCGGTAGTAGGCTGACTGTTAGTTTAAGTGTGTGGCAATCGATGACATGAATGTTTTTTTTTTTGGGTTATCTACAAGTTGCCACTCGTAATTACTATGTATATGTTGATTACGGTGTTATTCTGAGTAATTATCATTATGGATATCATTGAATATCATTTATCATTATGAATATCATTAAATGGCTTGCTGTGAAACATTTAACATTATGAAGATCAGTTAATGGATGGACAGGTATAATATTGAATGAGTGTATGGTTATTGTATTTAGGCAATTGAGATAACAATTAGGCTGTGTCTAAAATGTGGCCTATAAGGATGTGAATGGTTGTAAGTGTGGTTTGACTACCTATTCCTTAGAAACGTTGTGAATTATTGTATATGAATGGTATCTTTAACTAATACCTGGGAAATATTAAAGAATGCACAGGGTCAATGTTCATTGAATTCAACCCCAAGAATGTTGAGGAACGTGCAACCAGCATTTGGCAAAATTAAACATAAACCACAGATGACCAATGTGATAACATATCTAGTATAAATGTCGGCTCAACATTTCGAAATTGGTAATAACATACTTAATATAGAGTCTTGTTTGCCAATAACTTGTAGATTATAGGCAAAATGTCGAGTAATGATAGGCTTTCAAATATGGTGGAAAATAGAGCAGTAGCGAGGGTTGTTCTAAAACATGTAAGCATATGATCTAGTTATACGTAATTTATAACTTGTTATCCTATTCAGGGACTTTCCTCTTTTTTTTTTAGCTGAACAACACAAAGGAAGGGTTGGGAATGAAAAGATCAAATGCTAAAGAGTATAGAGAGGTTACACCAGTTTCAACGGGAATATGGATAGATGCTTTAAGAGGAAAAGTAGTTGCACCAAGGAAGGATAAAGAGAATGATCCTCAGAATGACCATCGTTTGATCTGCATCTAAGTCAAGCTTGATATATTCATTTTATGCTTTTTTGTTAGGGGTCTAAAATATATTGGAATATTCATTGTTTTTGTTGAACTAAAATATTTGTTTTTACAAAACTTATAAATTCATGTTTATTTGATAATTGTTAAGTAAGTTGAAATACATTGGATTTTGAACATAACTGTAGTTGAATTTAAAACAGGTCAATACAATGTAATATATTTAGTCAACATACCTAAGAAATACTTTGTATTTAAATGAACAAAAGACCAATCTTATTTGAACGAATCATTCAACCCACTTGATAAGAAGATACAACTATGAATATAGACAATTAGAAAGGAAATATAAACTAATAATCCATTTTACTTCTTAAACATGGCAATTACTAAATGAGTTCTTTACAAGACCTGCAATTGTAACCTTTTTTACCACACATACTGAAACGAACAGTGGCTTTCTTCTTTAAAAATGAAGTAAACCTCTTCTTTTTTGGTCTTCCGACTGAATGTTTAACTTGCGGTGGAAGTATTCCATCATTGCTACCTTAGTGCATATTCCTAATTTGGTTTACACTACCAATAGGACATAGTAGAACTTATCAGTGTACAGGTTTATCAAATTTGAGACATAGTAGAACTTATCAGTGTACAAATGGAGATTAAGATTCCTTGTGGACAATGCTATACATGCATGTGAACAAGGGATCAAATCAAGGTCCCACTGACGACATGAACATGTTCGATTTAAAATGTTGACGACAAATTGTTTCTTACGATGGTGGACTTCAAATTCATGTTGGTCTACAGGATATATCTGTCAAAATAGTACAACAAATATCATTTACAAAAAAGGTAATTCTCTACACATTTATTGCATTTATTGCATTTATTGAATATTAAATAACTTACATTCATTGAGCGGCTTTCCCTTAAGGATTCTCGAATCATATCTTCTGCATATATTGAAAGTTGTGTGCGTTGGAAACTCCATTTGGTACGACGTTCATAGAACCATTTCTGAACCAAACTACGAATTGATTCTAAAAGTCCAATTACAGACAATTCTCGTTGTTCTTTCAAGGTAGAGTTCATACTTTCAGAGATGTTGGTTATAATAACCTGGTATCTTTTTCTCCTAAAAAATGTCCTAGCCCACCTATGTCTTCCCACTACTTCCAACTCATGCCTCATTGATGGAGATAGTTGTTCGAGTTGCCTCATGTAGTACTCAAATTCCAGTGGTGTATAAGCTCTGGCACATTTATTGAATGAGTCCTCCATGGGAAGTGATTTATGGTTCTTTTTCAAGTTCTTCAACAAATGGAATGCACATAATCCATGTTCAGCTATTTCATACATGGCATTAAACCCATTTTCTATACTTTTGTGAGCATCAGACACAATTACCGTTTCATTATGTTCCCTAAAAACGGCCTTAAGGTTTCGAAAAAACCATGACCATGAAGAATAATTCTCTGAATCAACGACAGCAAAAGCTAGTGGCACAATTTGAGAGTTCGCATCAATAGTACAAGTAGAGATAAGGGTACCAAGATATTTGTTCTCCATAGTTGCACCATCAACAGAAATAACTTGTATGCAGTAGTTCCATGCATCAATTGAAGCAGCTAGTGCCATGAAATAGAATTTAAACCGACCTTCATCATCTGCTTCTTCAGCCGTGTATGTACCTAAAAACAATAAAAAAAAAGTAATTAAGAATTACATTGTATTTCTAGATTGATCGTGTGGTATTTGTTAAAATACAGGGTATTTGTAATTTTTTATACCTAGGTTGTTTCGGATCAATGCATCCGAAAAGACAGACAACATGGCATACGAGTCCTCCGGAGTACCTGTTAGGGTTATTTTAGACCTAACATTATTAGATTAATTTTTCCTAACCTCTATCAATTTACTCACTAAAATGTTATTTTTATGCAAAATATGAAACGTCACCCCGATACGAGTCTAACGCCACTAAAATCACTTATATTGGAGTTATAACGAAGAAGAACGGTCAAAAACAAGTTCAAGGGCAAAACCGAGAAATTAGACGAACCATATCGCGCCACGTGGCATCACCAGATCACGCCACGCGTCCGCCGCGAAGTCACGAGTTCGAACCCCAGGCACGCCTCTATTTTTCCTTTCATTTTCCGTGCGACTCGAAATCCGACCCGGCAACCCGATCCGCAAACCGATTCGCGACCAACGCGCCCGCCACGTGTCGCTCCCTCGTCCGCGCGCGCCTCTCCCCCGTCGTGAGTTCGAACCTCAGCAGCTAGAATTCGTTTTTTATTTTTTTTTCAATTAGGCCAACCCAAGACTCGATCCAAACCCATTTGTGACCCAGTTTATCATTTTCCCCAAAATTAACTGTAAAATGGAAGTTTTTAAAATTAATTCCACTTTTTTCTCCCATTTTCTCTTCAATAGAATCCCTCGTATTTTTTTAGGAAAGAGATAAGAAATTCCAAGTAAAAAAAACTCTCTTTCTCATTCAACTCTTGTAGCAAATTCTTGGAACTCTATCAATAAAGATTACTTTTGTTAAATAAATGGATTCTTTCCTCAACATTTTTTCAAGAATTTCATTAATCTTCATGGTTTAAGGTAATCTTTTGAGACTTTTTCTTGGGTTAAATTACCATGTTTTCTTTGAGAATTAAATTCCTTTCTATATCTTTTCAATTTTTTATTTGATTGCTTGTTTCCCTTTGCAATTTCTTTTGAAATTTCAATAAAACAAATAAGTTTTCCCCATCAATTTTTCATTGAAATTTCTTTACAAATTCTTAAAGTGCTGAACTTAAATTTTGATTTGCAATGGTTTGTTACGTTGAATTAATTGTTGAGATTGTCTTTAATTTTCTACTAATTGATTCTTGCATAACAAGTTTGAAATGGGCATTAATTTTGCTAAGGGTAGTGGCTATCCCCTCCTTAGCAAATCTTAAATAGGATAAATTTTGCCTCAGTTTGAACATGCTTTGGTCGCTTAGATTAATCATGTTTTAATAGAGATTTGGTTACTTTCTTTTTGTAAAAATTTCATTCTTGTAAATTCAAGAAAAGATTAATTAATCTTCTTTCTTTTTTAATGATAAGAAACATGGTAATTACCCAAGAAAAAGTCCCTCTACTAAACTTGAAAGAAAAACTTTTCTTGAATTGCTTGTTGTCACTAATCATTCCTTAATAGCCGTTCTTTACTATACTTCAAAAATTACTTCCACAAACCCCCTTACTTTGTGTTTCTAATTTTCTTTTAAATCTTGAAGTTACTAATCGACCTTGTTTGTGAATCTTGAAATCTTGAAGTGCTCTCTAGGGTTCGACACTCTTCTTCCCCATACTACTTTCAATTTCCACAAAGGTAAGAAAGGTTAAAAAGATAACTTTGAAAGGTAATTGAGGTAATCCCTAACCCTCATATTTCATCTAGTCTTTCTCTATTCTTGTATTCTTTTATTTTAGACTAGGAAGAAATTCTTGTTTTGCACACTTACATCTATAACAACCTATCATTTTGATAACGACTTACCTCAAATAACATCCTTCTAGTACCCCTAATGGAATTCAAAGCAATTTCACGTCCTCTCCAAGCTTTATCGTAACTTACGTTCACTCCGTGGTGAATTTTCATATAATTTATAACATCTGAAGGACGACATGGAGCCTTGTCATTCATTTTAAATATTAATTTCGTACACTCAGATACAATCCAGGATGTTGCTTGTTTGTGGTCATTCTTCATGACGTCAACAGAACACTGATGTGTATCCGTGAATTTACGAACTATCCACATATCACTTTTTTTAATACCGAAGCACGTAGATACCAGAGGCAAGATGGATCCTTACATCTTATGTCGAAAATAGCTTTTTTCAAAACTGATTTTTGCCTAAACATTGATCCAACTCTAATGGGTATATCAGTATGTGATGATTCAAATGCATTAAGATCAATAATTACATTTTCACTACGCGAGTCTTCGGTTCTAGGTAGTTCGCTGCTCAAATACGGGGTATTTCCAATATCCTTAGCAGGTGCAGTGCCAACGACAACGAGTAGATCATTGTCGGGGAATTTCGATATGACTAACATAATCCAAGACACATCTTTATCATCAACAATCCGAATGAGGTTTGAATTGTTGCAATCTTTCCAGTAAACAGTCAACCTAGAGACAGAAACTTCTAAATTTGGAAAAAAGTCTACATTGGATATAATTTGCAAATTATTGAAACGACGATGAAACTGGAACATATACATCAAGGAGGCGATAGTCAATATATCGGCAGGACTCAATCCATCTACCATCGAATACGGTCTTCACTCGTTGTAAACCCATGGAAAAAATTCAAAGGGAACACGTTTATCGAATACAATATTCACCGTAAGATTGTATATAGGAGAGATGAATATTAAATTAAATTATTGTTTCATATATTATACGGGTACCTGTTTCATTTGTAGCGATCACGTTTTAATTTGATGTAGTGGTCGGATATTACGAAAATATGGTAGACTAGGGCGAAGAAATAAAATGTATATAGCATAATCTTATGAATATAATGTTGGAAAGGCAATATTAGTTATTTTTCTAAAGTAATTTAGACAATAAAGATGTTAAAATTTCAAAAAGAATATCTTTGCTCCGTTCTTCATTGAAATTTATGTTTTAATGGCCATGAACGTTTCAATGAATTTTGTATTTTCGTAATATTCAAATTTGAGATTGTCTTTCAGTGAATCTTGTGTTTTGGTTTCCGTTAATTCCGGTTTGTTGGCAACATTAAAGATAGATCACATTTTATTTGGCATGATTTTAGGGATAGTTGGGATTTGAATCTAAACTTAAGTATTTCCATTATATTTGCCATAATTTTAGGGAATGGTTAGAATTTGAATTTGAATTTTAGAGATTTGAATTTTGAATCTTTTAAATGTTTTTCCCTTACTTTTTTAATGATTTTGTTAATAGTTAATTATTGTATCATGTTTATCATTATTTTAGGAAGGAAGCATTCATTACATTAAAATTTTAGAACATATTCATCGCGTTAATAGCTAAAGTTTACATATATTATTATTGAAGGGAAAAATCGGTAGCTAAAGTTTGAAAATATAATTATTGAAGGGAAAAATCAGAATAATTAGAGGATATTAAAACCAATTGAATATGTTTAGGGATCTTTGAAAGAATATAATAATTTTTTTATTTGGTTAATAATTATCATAAGTGGGTGTGTTTACCGATACTCTGTAATCGGATACGTGATGTTTTATTTGATTTCCTGATTTCTTTAAATATACTGTATTTGATTATGGACAGTTCTCATCCGTTGAGAGACATTTTCGGATGAAAAAAAGTGGAAAATTATTCCAGACAGTTAGTTTTGTCATAAAAAAAAATAACAGTTTTCTATTTTTCTAATTTCTATTACTATATTTGCCATTTCCACATCCCCTATTTATTACATCAATCTTTTGTTTGCAAAATTTAAAAATGATATAGGGTTGCCAAAGCCTATATTTTAAAGCTCTGTAATTCTTATAACTGAGATCAAATTCTACCCTGACAACTTTTTTTTTTCTTTTTACTTCATTTTTCCAACTTTTATAGGTTATTTTATATTTTTAAATATAATACAATAAAAAAAATTTTACTAACGTATACCAAAATTTTATCAGATAAGAAATAGAAACATATCAATTTCTATCGATATCTATCATTAACAGAATATAAATTTCTATCGATATCTATCATTAACAGAATATAAAATTTGCTATATATTTTAGATATTTTGTCAAATTTTTTATTTTCCACGATTTGACTTCTTTTATATTATTTTTAATTTTATTCTTCTTTATTAGTTTTTTATATTCATATGCTAATTTAATTTTGAATTTCAATTTCCAATAGTTACATTTATATATTTGATCGGAAGGGATATGAGATGAGAGAGTCTTTATTTTAATTTTTTTAATTTTAAAATACCCTGTCATAATTATTCATTAAAAAACAAGTTAATTACGACCATGAACAAACTACAAGGATATAATTACTCCAATTAAAAGTTGAATGTATTATAACCAAACCAACTTGTTCAAGTTTGTCTACAGAATATTTATTACAGTGACTGATATGTCTACATATTTTTACTGATTTTAAAATTAGTCTTTATATGAGTCAACAAAATTTAGGAACCACTTAGAATATTTCTTATAACATAAAATGTGTAATATATATATATATATTATGCGTGTGTCTAATTGGATGTTTTAGACGTGTAAAGAATTTCTAGCAGCAATCATGTAACACAAAATGTGTAATAAGCTTTGAAACAGAAGCAGGACTGTCAACATGGGGAAGATGGCCACTATCAGTAATTACTCGCATTACTGCATTTGGTAGCTCACAATGAAGCCTCTGCAAAATCAATAAAAACAAATATCACTCACAGATTCTCATTACTCCTGGGAAATGAAAAATGACGCCAAAAAAGCCAAGCCCACGAAACAAAACTCGATGAAAGAAACAAGTTCCAATCAGCTACAATAATCATTTTAAAAAAAGAAGATAAGCCTGTATAAAAGTTTGAATTCCAAACAACTACGTGGCTTCAAATACTCATTTATGTAGCCATCTATTCATTAGATAATAAGAAGTTCCATCCCTATATCAAGTTTAATCACAACAATGATTCAACTGAATTTTCATGCAAATTTTAGGACAAAAAGTCTAAAACTAAAGAACCATGAAATAAGAATGGAAGTTCGATAGGATTCCTTTCCTGAAACTAGGTAAAATCCCAACAAAAATAGAGAAATAGACATTGATGATAAATTCCATGAGTTCACAAAATATCCACATAATACACTAAAGGACAGCACATTAAAATAAGAAAGAAAAGACAGAAATAAATGGCAAGGTTATTCTCCAGTTCTTTCGAGCAAGCTGAAATCTTCTCCTCAAAAGCCTCAGCAGCCTTTATCCAAAATATGACCTAATTTGCTAATCCCCAAAACATTCCTTATATACCTCTTCACCTCTTCAGGGGTGGATCCCCCCAAGAACCTCCCCCCACCCTAGGTTAGGTGTAAATGATTAGAGCGCTAACAATACCGCTCAGCTCGAACTGCACCTTTTGATTCATCAAATAAGTCGATTCCCACGTAGCCTCACTTTCTAGACATCCTTTCCGCTTAACCAGCCACTCATAGGCCTCCAATTCACTACTCCATCGAACTCCCAAGACTGTCTCGGGTATCATTTGCAGCTCAAGTTCTTCGGTTAAGGCCGGTGGTAGGTGCTGCACTTTATGGGTCTGTCCCAACTTAAGTTTTAGTTGAGAAATGTGGAAAACATTGTGAATTGAAGCGTTGGAAGGGAGGTCCAATCTATATGCCACTTTCCCAATGGATTCAGTCATTTTGTGAGACCCATAAAACTTAGGTGCTAATTTTTTGTTCTTCCATGGTAAAGAACGTTGGCCATATGGCCTTAACATTAAATATACTTTATCTCCTACCTTAAATTTCAACTCTCTTCAATGTAAATTAGCCTGTTTCTTCATTTTATTTTGGGCTATCACCTAATTTTCCTCTAGAGCATTAATCACCAAGTCCCTTTCCATCAGCAGCTGTTTTGCGCTATTATTGGCCATCTTCTTATGTCCATAAGACACTAATGGGGGTGGAGTTCTCCCAAAGACCATTTGGAACAGGGTGGTCTTTGCCAATGCATGAAGCATGATGTTGTACCATAGTTTTGCCCAAGGAATACACTTATTCCACTTGGTTGGTTGCTCCTTGCAAAAACAACGGAGGTAAGTTTCCAAACAATGATTGACCCTCTTCGTTTGTCCGTCTGTTTGAGTGTGAAAAGTTGTAAAGTTTCCAAACAATGATTGACCCTCTTCATTTGTCCCTCTGTTTGAGTGTGAAAAGTTGTACTTCTCTGAAGGACTGTATCCATGACTAAGAACTTTTTCCAAAAACTACATAGAAATATTTTTTAACGGTCAGTGATGATTGATTTCATAATCCCGTGTTCACCCACTACTCGCTCAATGAAAACTTCTGCCACTTGCTTTGCAGTAAACGGGTGTTTGAGGGTGATGAAGTGAGCAAACTTGCTCAATCTGTCAACTATAACCATAATGGAGTCAAAGCCCCCTGCCTTCGATAACCCCTCTATAAAATCCATCGTCCAGTCTTCCAATATCAACTCAGGTAATGGCAACAGCTGTAGGAGACTTGCGGTTATCGTGGCCTCTGTTTTGTTTCTTCGACAATCTCACATTGCTCCACATACTTCTTGACATCATTTTACATCCCTACCCAATATGATTCACAACTCATTCTTTTGTAAGTTTTAAAAAAACCATAATGCCCTCCCAAAACATAATTGTGGAAAGTGTGCAATAGGGATTATATCTTCCCTTGTATAGCAACCTCTGGTTAACCCATTGTTAATTAGGTTTCCCTAAGGGATCCTCTATCAACATTTCTGTTATCTTCTGTAACTCCTCATCTTTCCACAGTTCTTCCAGCATAATCTCCACCTCAACTATTCTTGGTGTAATTATCATAGTCAATTCAACCGAGTGGGACACTCGTGACAGGACATTCGCTGCTTTGTTTTGAAGTCTAGGCTGATATAAAATCTCAAAGTCGTACCACAATAACTTGGTTAACCACCTTTGGAATTGTGGTTGAACCTCCCTTTGCTCAAAGAGAAACTTAAAGGCTTTCTGGTCCGAGATCACGGTGAATTTCCTCTCCAACAAGTAGTGGCACCACTTCTGCACTACCAAAACTACTGCCATTAACTCCTCTCGTATATGGATTTCATTTGCGCCTGAGCTGACAATTTATGGCTGTAATAAGCGACGGGCCTCACGGTTTGACTCAAAACTGCACCTAACCCCACTCCATAAGCATTTGTTTCAATGGTAAACGGCAGGGCGAAATCAGGTAGAGCCAAAACCGGAACCGTTACCATGGCTTGTTTCAATCTTTCAAACGCTTCCGCTGCTACCTCATTCAATCTGAAAGCTTTCTTTTGCAAGAGTTTAGTCACAATAGGGCTGCAATATCACCATACCCTTTTACAGATCTCCTATAGTACCCAGTTAAGCCCAAGAACCCCCCAACTCCATCACATCTTTCGACTATGGCCAATTTTTCATTGCTATTGAGTTCGTGTATGTCCAAAAACACACTTTTTTCGGTTGGCGCTCAGCTGGTTGTCTAAGAATATTAAAAACCACTCCAAGATGCTTCTCGTGTTTTGTAATGTCTGTACTATAGACCAATATATCATTTAAAAAAGACCAGCACAAAGTGCCTTAGAAAGAGGCAAAATACCTTATTCATAAGCAATTGGAACGTGGCTGGTGCATTGGTTAACCCGAACAACATAACTAGAAAGTCATAATGGCCCTCATGGTTCGGAAAGTCGTCTTCTCAATGTCGCTCTCGTTCAACTGAATTTGATGGTACCCAGACCATAGATCATCGAAAAGACTGCTGCTCCATGTAATTAAACTCGTAGTTTCTTAATGCCCGGTATGGGAAACTTGTCCGCTGTTGTTAGTTACTTGGTTAAGCTTGCGATAGTCAACACAAAATCTCCATCCCCATCCTCTTTCTTTACTAAAAGCATGGGACTCGAATCTGGACTACGACTTGGACGTATGATCCCAACTTGAAGCATCTCCATCACTAGCCTCTCAATTTTGACCTTTTGCACATATTCATATTTATTGAAAGCAATTAACAACCCGAGACTTACGTGGAAACCCGAGAACCGGGAGAAAAACCACGATACTTTAGTTTTTATTATTTTTCTTGTGAACTGAATACAATAGGTACAAAGGGAGAATAAATAGAGTACAATAGAAATAAAAAAGGAAAAGATCTAGGAAATATTTAGGAAATAAAATCTTATATATTATTCTTTCCAAAAGTACTCTAGGGCAAAACCCTACTAATTCTAACACTCCCCCTCAAGTTGGGACGTAAATATCAATGAGTCCCAACTTGCTAACGCAAAGGTCGAAGTGTGGTCTGAGAAGCCCCTTGGTAAAAACATCAGCAATCTGTTGGCTTGAAGGAATGTACAGAATGCATATGCTTCCACTGTCAAGTCTTTCTTTGATGAAATGCCGATCAATTTCAACATGTTTAGTTCTATCATGTTGAATTGGATTGTTAGCAATACTAGTAGCGGCTTTATTATCACAAAAAAGCTTCAATGGTGTCTCACATTCCTGATGAAGATCTGACAAGACTTTCTGGAGCCAAATTTCCTCACATATTCCCAGACTCATAGCTCTGTATTCAGCCTCAGCACTGCTTCTGGCCACAACTGCTTCTTACTCCACCAAGTTACAAGATTGCCCCAAACAAAGGTACAATAACCGGACGTACACTTTCTGTCAATAACAGATCCTGCCCAATCTAAGTCAGTATATGCCTCAATGGTCTTTCTATTTGTTTTTCTAAACATCAACCCTTTACCAGGTGTATTTTTCAAGTATCTCAGGATTCTGTTAACAGCTTCCATATGTTTCTTATAGGGAGCTTGCATAAACTGGCTGACAACACTCACAGCAAAGGAAATATCAGGACGAGTATGGGATAAGTAAATTAATTTACCTACAAGGCGCTGATATTGTTCTTAATCAACTGGAACTTGATCATCAGAGTTTCCTAGTTTACAATTGAATTCAATAGAAGTATCAGCAGGACGACATCCCAACATACCTATCTCGGTTAGCAAATCAAGGGTGTATTTTCTCTGAGACACGGGAATACCTTCTTTAGATCTGGCCACCTCCATTCCAAGGAAATATTTCAGATTTCCCAAATCTTTGATTTCAAATTCATCACCCATTCTCTGCTTTAGTTGACTGATTTCTGTTTGATCATCTTCAGTCAAAACAATGTCATCCACATAAACTATTAGAATAACAATCTTCCCTGTCTTGGAAGCCTTTGTAAATAAAGTATGGTCAGAGTGCCCTTGACTGTATCCTTGGGACTTGACAAAGGTAGTGAATCTGTCAAACCATGCTCTTGGAGACTGTTTCAGACCATATAGGGATTTTTGAAGTTTACACACATGCTGACCAAATTGAGCTTCAAATCCTGGCGGGGGCTCATGTAGACTTCCTCCACAAGGTCTCCATTCAAAAAACCATTCTTAACATCCAACTGGTATAGAGGCCAATCTTTGTTCACAGCAACAGATAGCAGGACTCTAACAGTATTCAATTTAGCAACTGGAGAAAAAGTTTCTGAATAGTCAATACCATAGGTTTGAGTGAATCCCTTTGCAACTAACCTTGCCTTGTGTCTATCAAGCGTACCATCTGCTTTGTATTTGAGAGAGAATACCCATTTGCATCCTACGGTAGAACACAGATCTCCCAAGTTTTATTCTTTTCAAGAGCCTTCATCTCTTCCATAACAGCATTCTTCCATTCAGGACACTCTAGAGCAGTGTAGATATTTTTCGGCATCATGGTAGAGTCAAGGCTTGCTGTAAACGCTCTAAACTGTGGAGAGAGATTATCATAGGAAACTTAGTTGCAAATGGGATGTTTAGTGCATGATCTGGTACCTTTTCTCAATGCAATTGGAATGTCAAGAGAGGGATCATACTCATCAAGTTTCCTTGTATGACTCTGTTCAGCTTCATCGTTACTGGTTTCTATTCTAACCTCAGTCTCATCATCACGGTTCTTTTCTTCCATATTTTCAAGAACAGCAACATCAGACTTGTCATTCTCACTCATCGTATTATTAGTACAAGGTTTTGTAGGGTTTTCCATACCTTGGTCTCGAGGAGGTTCGAAATCTTGGACTGGAGCCGGCGGTTGACTAGTAGGGGACCCAACTTTCTTTCTGAGATTCCTCCTGTAATATGTTTTCCAAGGAACTTGGTTTGTGGGTAAGATTATGGGATGAGGATCAATGTCAGACACGGTAATAGGAGTAGATTCAACAAATTCAAAGGTGCTGTTAGACTCTTCACTCACACTCTCCCCCTGAAGATGGCTAACGGGAAAGTAGGGTCGGTTTTCACAGAAAGTAACGTCCATAGTGACAAAGTATTTCCTAGACGGCGGGTGAAAACATTTATAACCGCGTTGGTGAAGGGGATACCCAACAAACACACAGGCCTGAGCCCGAGGGGTAAATTTGGTTTGATTAGGGCCGAAATTATGGACATAAGCGGTGCACCCAAACACACGAAGAGGAACCTCAGAAACAAAATGAGTAGAGGGGTAAGACTCCTTAAGACAATCTAAGGGAGTCTGAAGGTGGAGGATACGAGAAGGCATTCTATTGATTAAGTGAGCAGCTGTAAGAATAGCATCTCCCCACAGGTATGATGGAAGGGAAGTGGAAAGCATAAGTGAACGGGCTACTTCCACAAGGTGACGGTTTTTTCGTTCGGCCACGCCATTTTGTTGAAGAGTGTAGGCACACGAGGTTTGGTGAACAATCCCCTTGGAGGCTAGAAATTCACTAAGGTTATGATTTTGGAATTCCCGACCATTATCACTTCGAAGAATTGCAATTTTTGTATGAAATTGTGTTTTGATAGTATGATAGAAGTTTTGGAAAATGGATGGAACCTCGGATTTATTTGTGATAAGGTAGACCCAGGTAAGACGGGTATGGTCATCAATGAAAGTTACAAACCACCGCTTTCCCGAGGAGGTGGTGACCTTGGAAGGACCCCAAACGTCACTATGGATGAGGGTAAACGGTTGTGTAGGTTTATATGGTTGTGAGGGAAAAGAGACTCGATGTTGTTTAGCCCGGATACACACATCACAAGATAAAGAAGAGACATCAAGTTTAGAAAAAAGGTGGGGAAATAAATATTGCATATATGTAAAGTTTGGGTGGCCCAGTCGAAAATGCCACAACATACAGTCTTGTTCAGAAGTGCTAAAGTAGAATGACAGTAAACTAACCCTAGACAAACTACTACATGAGGTATCATCATCAAGGATGTAAAGTCCCCTGCTATGCCGGGCAGTGCCAATCGTCCTCCCCGAGCTCATGTCTTGAAAATAAACTGATTCAGGTAAGAAGATAGCTTTACAATGCAACTCACGAGTGATCTTGCTTATAGATAACAAATTGTAAAACAGTTTAGGGACATGCAAAACATTCTGGAGAGCAAAACCGTCAAAGGGAACTATTTATCCTTTGCCAGCGATCGAAGTTAGAGAGCCATCGGCTATTCGAATTTTTTCATTATCGACACATGGGGCATATGATATAAAGTGTTCCGAAGTTTCCAACACTGATCCTTGGTGTGCCATTGTTTCTTACGGTGCTCACACACAGGAATTGACTTCCCATTATTCTTGTCACTGTCATGATTTGAGGACCGAGCGCTAAAGGCAGCGAAGTCAATGGTAGGGGTAGTCAATACACCCATGGCATTAGTGCGATTCTCTTCCAGGCGAACTTCAAAACAAACTTCCATTAGGGAGGGAAGAGGTCTTTGTCCGAGTATACGACCACAAACATTATCAAATTTAGGATTAAGTCCTGCAAGGAAGTCATAAACACGGTCAGCCTCTTCAAGTTTAGCATATTGTGTACTGTCATTTGGTGTGTCCCAAACTGTCTCTCTACACAAATCCATCTCTTGCCATAGAAGAGAGAGCTTGTTAAAATAGGTAGTTACGTCTAGGGTCCCTTGTTTGCAATTATGGACCTGTTTTCGCAGTGTATATAACCGAGAGGTATTCTGTCGTTTCGAGTAAAGGGTCTGAGTTGTATCTCACAAAACTTTTGCTGTGGCTGCATATAGTAGAGGCTTGCCGATCTGTGGTTCCATACTATTAATCAGCATGGACCGAATAAGTGAGTCCTCTCATTTCCAGAGTCGTTCCAAGGCGTCTCCTCGTGAAGGACGTACAGTCTCTCCAGTTAAGAAGTCGAACTGGTGTCGACCTTCGAGGAACATCTTTATTGATTGGGACCAAGAAAAATAATTTTGACCATTTAATTTTTCTCCTAAAAAATTCCCTGTAAACGAACCCAAAGAGCCAGTTATATAATTTGACGGTAAATTAGGGAACGAAGTTACCGGGTTCTTGGAATACATCGGCAACTCGGTTGGTCTGGAATGCGTCGAAGATTCGCTCGCTTCAATGTCCGATCAGTTCTGGGGTTGATCAATTCCGTTACCAAAAAACAGCGGTTGCTGTAAAGAGTCAACGTACAGCGGATGCTTACTGTACAAATTTGATAGATTTACGGTTAAAGGTTGTTGTCCGGAGCTCATAGGCGACGCGTGAGGATGCGGATGGCCGGAGGGGTTTGACGGTTGGACATCTGACGGCGCGTAGAGGGGAACGGGCTGGGCGGTGACGTGAAACGGCGGCGGCACGTGCGGCTGCAGAACCACTCCCATTGGGTAGATCGGCGGTTTCTGTAGGTTCTGGAGCAGTTCCTCCATGGCGGCGGCGATCCCCGCGGCAGCAGTGACGAGTTCAATTTCGATCTGGGTTTCTCCTAGGTTATTTTCTAGGGTTTCGTTATTGCCTTGCTCTGATACCATATTGAAAGCAATTAACAACAACCCGAGACTTACGTGAAAACCCGAGAACCGGGAGAAAAACCACGATACTTTAGTTTTTATTATTTTTCTTATGAACTGAATACAATAGGTACAAAGGGAGAATAAATAGAGTACAGTAGGAATAAAAAAGGAAAAGATCTAGGAAATATTTAGGAAATAAAATCTTATATATTATTCTTTCCAAAAGTACTATAGGGCAAAACCCTACTAATTCTAACAATATTATATGGCCTAACATTAACTGATCGCTGGCCTTCGACAGTCAGAATGTGATGGTCAGTGGACCTTTTCGGAGTTAACCCTTGTGGTGCTTCAAAAATTGCTTCGTGCTGTTTCAATAAAAATTGAGAGGCTAGTGTACTGCCATAAACCCCGTCATGAGCAACCACTGCATACGGGATAACATCCATCTTCCCCAGTTTGATTGCTAAGAAATATCAACCACAATTGTCAACTCTGGCAGCACTACTTCCACTCTCTTACAAATGCCTCTACCCTCTCGAGCTGTTCCATTCCCAATAGTCACCCTAAATATCGATTCCTTTAGGATTGGCACATTCAATTCATCCACAAGTCGATGATGGATAAAATTATGGTCGTTGTGCTGTCAATCAAAACTATCACACTTTGCCCCTTTACCTTGTCTCTCAGCTCCATTGTTCCCTTCGCTGAAAATCCTAGAACAGATTAAAGCGTCACCTCAAGCTCCCTCGGTTCCTCTATCGAACTCAACTCCACCACCTAGGTTTCTCCGTCGACGTTCGCTATCTCCTCTCCCAAGTCAGCCAGCAGCTCGTTTTCCTCTTCTTCGTTCATGATGAATAGCATCAGTTCTCGGTTATCCCGCACCTTACACTGGTGACCGTGCGAGTATAGTTTGTTACAGCGGAAACAAAGTCCTTTATTGAGTTGTGCCCTAAATTTGCTATTGATAAATGTTTCATGGGGGGTTCTCGTTTTACGTAATTACCCTTAATGGGTATTGTAATGTGGCATGTTTGAGCCCCATTTCCCTTTGGTCCGGCCCGTTCAGTATTGGTAGTAGTGGGTTTACTTGATTGAGCTACCTTTTTTCCCATCCCAAGGGCTCCGAACTCGCTTAGGGCTAATTTCAGGGCTATTTTATGGTCATTAACCAATTGCGCCTCCTTCCTACATTGCTCTATGGATGTTGGGTGGCAGCTCATCACCTATGCTTTAAATTCTGGCTCCAACCCGATCAAGAACGCATCCATTAAGATAATCCTTGCCATCTCCGGCAACGGGGCAAAGTAGTTCAAAAACTTCTTTAGATAATCCGCGTAGGATCATTCATGTTGAATCCAAATCAAACGAGCTCCTGAGCTCCCGAGCTCCCTTCTCCGATAGGTTGGAAGTGCTCGAACATTCAATTCTTGAGGTCCTTCCAAGAAGTCACTTCCTTACATTATTACTCCAATAGAACCAATTCACCTCATCTTGTGCAAAACTCACGACAGCCACCTTCACCTTCTTAGTTTCGGTTAAATCATTGATCTCAAAAGAGTGTTCAGCTCGATACACCCGGGACTCTGAGTTCTCTCCTACGAAGACGAACATCTCGAGTTTCTTATACTTACTTTTATCTGACATTCCTTGTCCCGAGGCATCGTCCCTTCCATTTCTTTGATTTTCCCCTTCATCTTGAGGATTGATCAATTGGATGTTCCAAACTCACTATTCTCCTTAACCTCTTTGGCCAGCCGTTCGACTCCTTTAGCCAGTCCCATAATGATTTCCTTCAGCTCTCTAATCTCTCTTTCTGTTGTTTCCAACCTCTCCTTCGCTAGTTTTTGCGCCATTGCTTATGTCACCCCCAAGATTGTTGCAATTCTGATACCAATTTGTTAGGATTCCTTTCCTATAACTCAGTAAAATTCCAACAAAAATAGAGAAACAGAGATAGTACTCAGCTATGATTCTATTGATGATAAATTCCAGATGAGTTCACAAAATATCCAGAGTACAGTAATGGACAGCATAGTAAAATAAGAAAGAAAAGATAGAAATAAATCCCAAGGTTATTCTCCAGCTCCTGGAATCTTCTCCTCAAAAAGCCTTTACCCAAAATATGACCAGATTTCCTAATCTGGTCTTCTATGTAATTCACATCATACCCTTCCCCGACTGCTTCCTTTTGTAGGGGTAAATGATTGGAGGTCTAACAAAGTTCAAGTGCAGAACAAGATTTACACAAACAATTGATTTGAAGTAAGATATAAATATAAAAAACAAAAGGTTCTCAGCTAAAGAAATAAAGTGTTTGAATCAACTTATATGCCTCTCTAACAAGTTTAACTTTTAACTTTTTACCTAAATGTATAACATTTGACGTAAAAAAACTTAGGATATTTTACACAATTATGAGTCAATATAGTCGAAGCATAACCTTAAAGAGGGTTTATGTCCTATTCCCTGACCATGTCAGACCCATGATATCTGAACGACCTCCTTATATAAAATTTATTTTTAGAAAACCAAGCCCAATCCAATCAAAAGCGTGGATGACAGATACATTATCACAAATGGCAAAACTAAGTAATTTAACAGAGTAGATAGGTTCTTTCAAAGCCACTTTCTTTCCGTATCTTAAGTTGAATAAAAATAAGAACTCACCACCACATCTTTAAAGCGAATAATTCTGTCATCTTCGCCAGCAATAACAAGTGCTCTGTGCTTGACCTATTGATTCAAGTATAGATAACAATGGACGTGGTTAACATACAACAATACTTGAAATTGCAGCTAAACACCATGGAAAAATTAACCATAAAATCGGTTTTACTATTTCTGTGAACCTACAACTATAGATATTATTTGAAAATGTCTTTAGTGTGTAAACATGCTTTTTCATTTCAACCTAAGAATCCCAAACCACTGGGCTCGGGGGGTTCTGTAAACATTTTTAGTGTTTGAAACTGGTTTCGAAAATCGAAACTAGTGTTTCAATTAACACTTCTTAAAATAATTTTGGGAGGAGAGACTTGCAACTACTTGAAATTGCAGTTAAACACTATTTGATTGTACAAGATTCCATCTCAAAACCAATTGGTAATAAGAGGAGTAGCTCATCTATTTTATAAGAAGTGTGAATCCTCTTGATTTTTCCAACGTGGGATTCTCAACAAACACTATGCAAAAATTTACCCCAAAAAGCAGTTTTATTATTTCTGACTTGACCCTTTATTATTCAAAAACCAAGGTGTTGAATGATATAATATTAAATTTTTCTTTACTTCTTAAACTTTCGAGTCAATGGGTGATTTAAGATGGTACCAAACAACCCTAATTTATAAGAAACTCTAGATTTGTGCTTCCTACCTAATTAAAATTGATTTCTACTTTTTAGGCCTTCTTCATATTTCAAGCCCACAAGTGAGGGAGAATGCTGAATGATATAATATTAAATTCTGCTTCCTACCTAATTAAAATTGATTTCTACTTTTTAGGCCTTCTTCATATTCCAAGCCCACAAGTGAGGGAGAATGCTGAATGATATAATATTAAATTCTCCTTCACCCACTAACTTAAGTTTTTGGGTCAGAAGGTGATTTAAGATAAGGTTAACCGTTAAGGTGTAAGCTCTATCAAGTTTTTGGGTCAGTATGTGACTTTCTTTTGAACAGATGCCCGATCAATTGGTCAGCTCAAGATTTACTTTCCATTGTCATTGGAAAGGTTGAATTTACTGTCCCAGAATATTTCAGCTATGAGAAACTCAAATTTAATGACAGATATACAAAAATGTGTTAAAATGCAGCATCATACTGGCTATTTATGGGCGTACCTGTTTAATCTGGGAAATGACATTATAACCTCCACTGTTCATAAAACTAACAGTTGTGTCTTCCCACCAAGGCAGTAGACAGTGCAAACGGCCAACCTAATCCATAGTATAATAACATCTTAAGATTGTCATGTCATCACGCACCATCTAAACAAGATATGAAATCCACAGCTAAACAAGAAATATCTTACTTTCACATTCATGACAAATACATTTTGAAGGTCAAGAAGTATTTGATGGACCAAATTTCAAACACTTGTCTAAAGGTAACACAAAGTCAAGATTACAAAAAGGATCTTTACCCTTTTTTAATGAAATATAAACTGCAACAGACGAATGGAATTAAAAATGTTTGCGTTGTAAACAAAAAGATTTAAGAAATCAAAGGCAGGGAAAAGAATCATCTCAGACACTTCAATGCTGATGGGATGCTTATTTATTGACATATTCAAAAGCACAGAACAAAAACTTACATTAGTCCATTCTAGATTTCGAGCTAGAGAAAGTCGATTGAAAGTTAACTTATTTGCAATGAGGCGCAATGGGATGCTTTTCAACAAAGAAACCTGACAATTCATTCAAAGATAACTCAGTGCTATACAGGCTTCAGGCTCTGTCATCATGACAGACATTTCCCAAAATCAAGCAGTTAGATGTCATTTGAAGCTAAAGGAAATTCAGATCTGCAAACGTGTTTTGTTATTTTAAATAGATTCTGGGAATATTTCTTCACGGGATAATTAAACAGTTAGAAAACTTTAGTTACTTGAAAATATGATGTCACGTTAGGTGAAAAGTTAAAACAAGTGAGGGATACTTCGACCACCAAGCCATGCTCATGTTGACAAAAACTTTTAAGAAATATTATATAGAAAGAATCTTTCTGTAAGACCTCCTATAATTAATACCTATAAAAGGAGGGGGAAAGGTAATTGGATAATTAGTTATTGAAAAGAAAAGGTGCTGAAAAAGAAGTCTTCAGTGGATCATGCCGTGGGGCCCGCGGGGAGGAATTTGAGGAGTGCTATATATAGGATCATTTAGGTCTTTTGTTGTTAGGTCATATTTTGTTTTCCATTTGGTGTAAAGGCTGTCGTAGCCTCTGGGAAATTCCCAGCTCACTGTGAAGGGCTGGTATGATCTTTATGGTTATTTGTTCTTGTTTTTCTTATCATCTTGCGACTGTTTTATGCTATTTTGGCTATATAAATATATAACTAGCAGAGTATCGTCTCTGTTTCAGCCATTAGTTTGTGTGTAAGGTGTTTTATTGTTAAGTATCTTAACAACTTGGTATCGGAGCTCGAAAACTGGGGGTTACTACTCGTGCCATGGCTCAACGCTTGATGGAATAAAGAATGGAAGGATCAGAGAAGGAAGTCCTGGGACTTAAAGAAATGATGCTGGAAATGAAGAAGTCTATGGATAGATTAGCCGAAGAAATGAGAGAAAACCATAGCTACCAAAAGAGGGAAGATTCTGGTACTTCTGATGACTTCGTGATGAAACTTAAAGGAAAAAAGGAGGTGTTTGATGGTACCAATGAAGGGAACCAAGCGACCATGGACCATAGCAAGTACAAGAAACTAGAAATGCCAATGTTGTTTGGGGAAAATCCTGAATCATGGGTTTACCGAGCTGAGCATTTCTTCGAAACCAAAAACCTACCCAAGACAGAAAAAGTAAAGGTGGCCATGGTGAGCTTTGGACAGGATGAAGTTAATTGGTATAGATGGAGTCACAATAGGAGAAAGATTGAATCCTGGGAAGACCTCAAAGGGAGAATGTTTGAGTTCTTTAAAGATTCCGGGCAAAAGAGTTTAGAGACTAGGCTAATCCGTTTACAACAAGATGGTACATATAATGATTATGTGAAGAAGTTTGTGAACTATTCAGCTCCTCTGCCTCACATGGCTGAAAGTGTCCTAAGAGATGCTTTTGCGACTGGTAGGAACCTGCACTTCAAGCTGAAGTCATTAGTCGACACCCACAAATCTTGGAGGAATGTATGAAAGAAGCACAATTAGTAAACGATCGTAACTTAGCTTTGAAGTTTGCAAGAGAAGAGATGGGATTGCTGGAACCAAAGAGTAGAGAGAGCGTGGGCAATAAGAACAAAGGAGGAAATGAGAAGAGCCTCACAAGAAAACAGAATTTCAAATGAAGCAAGTTACTATTCCAACTAAGGGCAGCTATGAACCACCAATAAAAAGGCTCTCGGATGCTGAATTTCGTGCTAGGCTAGACATAGGGCTATGTTTTAGATGCAATAAAAAATACTCCCACGGTCATAGATGCAACATCAAGGAAAAAAGGGAATTAATGCTTTTCATCGTAAATGAAGAAGAGAGCATTGTTGATGAGGGCACATCAAAGGAAAACAGTGAAGGAACAGTGGTTAAATTCTATTGGTACCATGAAAGTTCATTGGCCATCCTTGACCATGACGTTTTGGGTTGGGGAAAAACAAGTTGTTCTAGAAGAGGATCCCACTCTCATTAAGGCCGAATGTTCCTTGAAAACCTTGGAAAAGGCTTGGGATGAAGAAGACCAAGGGTTTCTCTTAGAACTGCAATACTATGAGATGGAATCCGAAGATGATTATGATGAAGAACCACGAGTCAAGGGTGATGAGGAAGACCTACCTATGATTAAATCATTGCTGAAAAGATATAATGACATATTTGAAGTCCCAAAAGAACTACCTCCTAAGAGAAGTATTGATCACCATATACTTACCTTACCCAAGCAAAACCCCATTAATGTAAGACCCTATAAGTATGGTCATGCCTAGAAGGAAGAAATAGAGAAATTGGTCACTAAGATGCTCCAAGCAAGAATGGTTAGACCTAGCCACAACCCCTATTCCAGTCCAGTTTTACTAGTGAAGAAAGAGGAGGGAGAATGGAGGTTCTGTGTGGGTTACAGGAAACTCAATCAAGTAACCATTTCTAATAAATTTTTCATTCCTATAATTGAAGAATTATTGGATGAGCTACATAGAGCCAAGGTTTTTCCGAAGCTGGACTTAAAATCTGGGTACCACCAAATTAGAATGAAGGAAAAAGACATAGAGAAGACAGCTTTCAAGACTCATGAAGGCTATTATGAGTTCCTTGTCATGCCTTTTAGCCTCACTAATGCACCAACTACCTTCCAATCCCCAAAGAACCAGGTATTTAAACCTTTCTTAAGGCGCTGTGCATTAGTCTTTTTTTATGATATACTTGTTTATAGTGCTGATATTACCGAGCATGAGAAACATTTGGGAATGGTGTTTGCAGTTTTGAGAGAGAACAGGTTGTTTGCCAACAAAAAGAAGTGTGTGATAGCACACTCGAAGATTCAATATTTGGGGCATTAAATTTCCTAGCAAGGAGTAGAAGCCGATGAAGACAAGATCAAAAGCATGGTTAGCTGGCCTCAACCTAAAGACGTGACAAGTTTTTGAGAGGTTTCCTAGGCCTAACTGGCTATTATAGGAGGTTTGTGAAGGGATATGGAGAAATTTCTGCCCCTTCGACTAAGCTCCTACAGAAAAATTCCTTCAAATGGAATGAAGAAGCCACAGTAGCATTTGAACAGTTAAAAGCAGCCATGACAACCATACTAGTGTTAGCATTACCGGATTGGTCTCTACCTTTTATAATTGAAACAGATGCATCAGGATTTGGTCTGTAGGCTGTTCTATCTCAAAAAAGGCATCCAATTGCCTTTTTCAGCCAGAAACTTTCTTCAAGAGCACAAGCCAAGTCAATCTATGAAAGAGAATTGATGGCCGTAGGTCCTTATTGTGCAGAAGTGGAGACATTATATATTGGGTAGGAAGTTCACTATCATTTTTTATCAGAAGGCATTGAAATTTCTACTTGAACAAAGGGAGGTACAACTTTAGTTTCAGAAGTGGTTAACTAAGCTATAGGGATATAATTTCGAGATCCTCTGTCAACCAAGGTTGCAAAACAAGGCTGCTGATGCCTTATCCAAAATAGAACAGCCGCTTGAGTTGAACTCCATGGCCACACAAGGGATAGTTGATATGGAAGTGGTAGGAAAGGAAGTGGAGGAAGACGAGGAATTGCAGAAAATAATAGAGAACTTGAAGGAGAATCCCAAAGAGAAGGGTAGATATCAATGGGAGAATGGGAGGTTATTGTAAAAGGGAAGGGTTGTTATCTAAAAAATTTCCTCCCTCATACCAAACCTACTACATACTTTCCATAATTCCATTTTAGGGGGGTCATTCGGGTTTCCTAAGGACTTACAAAAGGATGAGTAGGGAACTACACTGGCAGGGCATGAAAAAGGATATCGAAAGGTATGTGAAACAATGTGATACTTGTCAAAGGAACAAGTATGAAGCCACAAAACCAGCAGGAGTATTGCAGCCTCTTCTAATTCCAGATAAAATACTAGAGGATTGGACCATGGATTTCATAGAGGGATTGCCCTTACCTGGAGGCGCTAATGTCATCATGGTAGTGGTTGATCGGTTAAGCAAGTATGCCTACTTCATCACTCTCAAACACCTGTTTTCAACTAAACAAGTAGCGAAGGTGTTCATTGATAGAGTCATTGGGAAACATGGCATTTCTAAGTTAATTATTTCATATCGTGATAAGATTTTCCTAAGTAATTTTTAGAGGGAATTGTTTGTTATGATGGGAACTATCTTAAAGACGAGCACTGCTTTCCATCCCCAAACTAATGGACAATTTGAGAGAGTGAATAGATGCTTGGAGGCCTATTTGAGGTGCTTTTGCAATGAACAGCCAAATAGATGGGACAAGTTCATTCCTTGGGCTGAGTTGTGGTACAACACCACTTTTGATGCTTCAACAAAGACTACCACCTTCCAAACTGTTTATGGCAGGCCACCCCCTCCTTTGCTATCCTACGGACATCAACAAACCCCAAATAATAAAGTAGAAACCATGTTGAAAGAGAGAGACCTAGCCATTGAAGGAAAACTTATGCATAGCTCAAAATATAATGAAAAAATGGCTGATCTTAGAAGAAGAGAGCTCAAATTTAAAATGGGAGATGAAGTATAATTGAAGTTGAGACCCTATAGGCAACGTTCCTTAGCTAGGAAAAAGTGTGAGAAACTTGCACCAAGGTACTATGGCCCTAATAAAATCAAAGAGATTGGTGAAGTGGCCTATCATTTGGAATTACCACCCGAAGCTGCCATCCATAACGTGTTTCACATTTCACAGCTACAGCTGAAACTTGGGAAATAGTAAGGAGTGCAGCATCAACACCTAATGCTGACAGAGGATTTTGAATTGCAATTGTGGCCAGAAACAATGCTAGGGATTAGATGGAGCAAAGAACTAGGAGCTAACGAGTGGCAAGTAAAATGGAAAGGGTTGCCCGAGGCTGAATCTACATGGGAATCCATTTTTCAAATGAATCAGTAACTCTCTACATTTCACCTTGAGGACAAGGTGAATTTAGAGCCAAGGGGTATTGTAAGACCTCCTATAATTAATAGGAGGCTAAAAAGGTAATTGGATGGTTGGTTATTGGAAAGAAAAGGTGCTGAAAAAGAAGTCTGTAGGTGGATCGCGCTGTGGGGCCCGCAGGGAGGATTTTAAGGAGTGCTATATATAGGATCATTTAGGTCTTCTGTTGTTAAGTCATATTTTGTTTTCCATTTGGTGTAAAGAAGAGCAAAAAGCTAAAAAGTCGTGGACTCCGTCAAATCAATCTTCCAAAATTAGTTTAAAATTGCTAAATAGTAATTTCAATTTGCAAGAAAATAAACGGTATAATAATTACTGGTATGCACTAAGTTGTATGCCATTGAGGCTTACCCCAGCATATGCAACCACATTCGGCAGTTTTGTAGGGTGTCCGGTGCATTTACTATACACACAAGCATTGATCAAAACCAGCTTCTCCACCTGTCAAACAGAATCATTAAAAAAGTCACAACTGAAAGGTCAAAAAGAAATCATTAAAAAGCGTATAGGACATTACTTATCAACAATATATAGACAACGGAGTTCCATTAGGAGCCCTGAATTATTTAAGATCCAGAATTTCAACGCTCGAAGAAGTTCTTTTCTATCAATTTGATGACTATGTTTCAGAAAAAATATTAATAGTCATTTGCCAAGTATGTATTATCAGGATGAATTAGAAAGCATCCTGATGGATGGTGTTAGTCACTCAATTTCCGATTATAAATCACAATCTGGTATATAAATAATAAAATAGGTATGAAATTGCTGCAATAACACACAAGCATCTGGTTAGAAATATTATGTGAGAAGGCCCTAAATCTATTTTAGGCCTCATTTGGTTAGAAGTTAGATGGTTTTTGCCACCCAAGGAGTTCGATCGCTTTGGAGTTTAAAGAAGGAAAACATGTACGGCACAAAGTATTTGCTAGAACAAATAGATTAAACTCAGGGGATGCCTTTGTTGGAGAAGATCTTTTGTGTTAGGTAACGTAGCTCATTCGTACTTTTGGAACGATCCTTGGGATCAAGGTTTAAAAAATAGCAGCATATCAATGATCAGGTATTCGATAGAGATATTAGGGGTAACTTCTTTCTTCCCGAAAATCGAGAAATATTGCGGATGTATCCAAAATATCACCCATATATTGTTTCATGGATATTATCTAGACAAGTTCCAAAAACGTGAATATATGGAGAAATTTCGGCGAGATTTTCTGGATATATCATCGATATACAGTGGATACTTCACGAATATTTCATGGATATTCTGCTACTTTTCCATTTTCCATCTCGAATTATCATCATCGAGATTATCAATCATTTTTCCATCTCAAATAACCAAATAAATCTTTCCAAAAACAAACATATTCCATACCCTCAATTTCCAAAATTGAAAATCAACATATTCCAAATTCTTCTCTCAATTTCTAATCACGATTTCTGATCACGATGATGCACAGGGAAATCCAGATCCACATGTTGCTAGTGCACAGGAAAATCCAGATCCACATGTTGTGTTGCAGAAGATTTAGGCAGTGATGTTGAACATGTCATACGTGAAGAGGTAATAGTTCAAGTAGTGATAGGTGACTCTTTCGAGCGACTCATGTGTGCCACATACGCACAAGTACTTTAGAGGAGCAGCAGTTAAGTCAAGGTCAGTCAAGGCAATAGCGACGTGTCCTTATGTAAAAGTAGGAAAAAGGTAGGAAAAACGTACGTCTGAAAATGGCAGCCGTAAACCACAGTTTTTCAGATAAGCAGAAGTAGTTTTTCTTGCCACTGTATTTCTCCTTTCTTTTTCCGAAGCGGAAAGGTCAACTAAGCCAAGGTCAAGAAAATGAAGGTAACGATGATGATGATTATGGTGGTAGTTACAGTAGTGCCGGAGGAGATGGAGGCAATCAAGTACAAGACAATACGGAAGGAGGCCAACAATACGAAGAACGTAGCCCATCACCAGAGAATCTCAATTTACGCATGCCATACAAGACTCTAACCATAACCATAGAGCCAATGGACGAAGAATTGGAGCAATAGGAAAACCTCCATTTGTAGAGGATCCGTGCATGATGATGCTCAAATTTATACTGACTAGTTTCAAGAACGGAGAAGATGAGTTTGAACAGTCGATGTGGACATGAATAATATGTCTATAACAATAGTAATTATGGTTATAATTATGTTGGGCTAGTACCTCCTACGCCATCTTTTTACAATTGAAGTGCATTTGACCTTCATTTTTTATGACCTAGACTTAAATAATGAAATAGTCGGTTCATAATCATTTTTGGGTCTAATTATCTATAATTACATTAGCAATCATATTTGGCTTCTAATTAATGATTTATATGCTTAAAGTCATAGATTATTACTTAAATAAACTAGTTTTGAAATTTCACTTAGAAATTCATAATATTTTTATAAATTTCCGTGATCGTTTTTCCCGGAATATCCATCTACGTAGGTTTGATTTATAGGATATCTATACCAATAACGATATTTCGATCTTTGCTTGGGATGACTCTAGACCTCTTTCCTCGGATTTCACATGACTTCTTGTAGGCTTTTTTTTTTTTTTTTTTTTTTTGGTCATATACTCCTAAAGAGAGTCCAATGGTAACTCAAATTGAAACCTTCTATTGTAATTATACACCATTTCAATGAAAATAATTACGGAGAAAAGAAGACGAAAGAAAATGAAATAAGAAAAGGAAAAAAAGAGGAAGTAGTTGAAAGCGGACTTCTTAGGTAGATTATGGGACTATAAGAGAGCTTCGTGACGGTCTGGACTCTGGAAGCTTCTTAAGTTAAAAAAATCCCTCTCAAGACATTTTAACTAACGAGGAGACTTGAATACAGCCTTATCTTCAACGTTCACTTTAGAGGTTTGCAGGCTTCCGATCTTACCAACTGATGACAAAGAACCTTTTAAAATGTCGGTCCCAACGCATTTTTTAATTATTTAAAAAGATGTATGAGAAACCTGTCACCAGAAGAAGGAAATATCCTACCTAACGTGGCATAGTGACCAATTATATGGCCACATATTCATTGTAGGCTGATGAGGCATTATGCATGGCAGCGAAACTCAATAGCTATGACCATCATGGGACATAAGAGCTGTGTTAAAAGAAAAAACCCGTCGTATCTGATACATTATGTATGCATCTCCTTTTGTTACCAAGAGACAAGCTTTATGACTCACATGCGAAACCTCCACAAAAGAGTTCTTCACATCAAGGCATGTCTTTGGACCCACATGTCCAACATCCTCGCATAGATGTCTCACTTTTAAACACTCCAGATCCATAGCTACAATGACTTTTCTGGTTTTCACCTTAATTTCCTAGAATTTATATCCTCCCTTGGATCTATCAACCTAGATCCAATGGTCAGAGTTAACCCAGGACCAGCCAACCTTATTCCAAGTCAATTTTTGTTTGCTCTCTCCTCTTTAGGGAAAAAGAAAAACCATAGGCCTATTCCTCTACTTACTATAATTGCCGCATTATTTTTGTGAGAAATTTGTGTAGTGAGTGATTTGACGTTGATTTTTATGAAGAACTTGTGGATCTGGGTCTGAAGGGTTGTGAAATTCCTTTCTTTTTACTTTGCTCCCTAGAATTTGTGTAATGAGGTGGGGGCACACTTTGTTGTGTGTAAAGAAGATTGATTGGATTGACAACCAGCACGAAAGAGTGCTACTTTTTACCTGAAAAGAACGAAGAAAAGAAAGGTTTTGCCTTTGGTTCTCACGTCCATTACGAATGATATAGTGAGCTTCTCAAGGAAAAGCCTAGTGTATAGGCTTGATTAATCACTCTATGTTAGCTTTTATATGGTATCAAAATCTAAGAAAAGACATCTCAATTTTACAGCACAAATGGAATGTAAACAAACGAGATATAAGCCTACTACATAGAGCCATGAAAATAAAATAATCTATAAGAGTACAATATAGAGCCACGAAAGTAAGGGCCTTCTAACAATTCCTTTACAATAATAACACAGTTTTATTTCGTTTCAGTTAAACGTCCAATGTGAGAGCTCGGACTAAGTCATTTAGATTCTTCATGCACAAATGATCACGATCATTAAATTACTCTAAGTTAGATAGAAAGTTTACACTTACAGCTTCCGGATGATTAACTGCAAAATCAACTGCGATCGCTGCACCAAGGCTTGGTCCAACTAACACCATTGGTCTCTTGATGTAGGTCTTCCAAAACTAAAACCCAATTTAAAATTCAATTATAGCCCAAAACAACTGTTGCAAAATCCAAATCAGTACAACAACGAATAATACTTCATAAAAAATTATAATTCTCCAAATTATAAGCACTGTTAAGAACACGTGAATTTATGGAGACTTTGCAAAACCAAAACCAAAAATCTTTCTTAAACAAAAACGAAGGGGAAAAGGTACAGTGATTTACCTGGTACAGATGAGAACGCTTTGTTTCGACATTGCATGGTGGAAGACTATCTAGTATGTATAAGTATAATCAGGAAACATACAAATGTGAGAAACGTTTTCGGAGTTCATAAAATATAAGTAGCCAAAAGAAAATATAACCAAATGTTACTCTAAATTGAACCCACCCAAGTCAGAAAAGCCCCATCCAAGAACATCAACAGCCCACGTTTCTAGACCAGCCTCTTCAAGCAGAGGAAATGCATAACTCCATTCCAAACAAGAACTGTGTGCATGGACAAAAACAAACAGCATATTATGTCAAATGGAAACAGTACATAGAACCAAGAAGAAAATAACAACAATAATAATAAGTGTTACTTGCATAACGGACCTATCGAAGCAATGGAGTAGAACCACCGGATTCTTCTCACTTCTTTTTGCTGGTTTAACACAGCTACTCATAATGCAAGTTTCAAATAATGTCATCTGCAAAAAAGGACTAGTATCATTTTGCAGGCTAGGGGCTGCCAAGAACTGAAGTGCCAGGCGAAAATGAAGAAAACCAATTGTGTCAGAAACATCGCAGTTTAGTACTCCGTTAAAGATTCAGATGAATGAAATCTAAATATACACTACTACTTCTTTCGCAGCATTCACTTTTTCCTTCCATGAAGAAAACAATTGCACATGAAATGGTCAGCTCCAACAAGTAAAAATCCTTAACCATCTCACAATTTCGAAACTTAAATTTGCAGTTACTCATTCCATTGCTTATGGAAGTTCGCTATCAGAGATTCAGAGTCGCACTCAAGAACAATATACTCAATCAATGCAAAGGATCTTCAATAAACAAGAGAAAAGACACAGGATTGGAAAGGAAATCAACCCACAAGCAAGAGAAAACTCATCTCCAAAATCTAACGTAATTGATTGAATCCCAACAGTACAACGGAAAAGTATCTTGCAGTCCGGTTCAAACGAATCTTAACTTTCTTGTCAAAAGCCGTCCGGAAAAATAAACACGCAGTTCATAGCAGAAATTTATTTCGGAAACTGTGCTTGTCTTTTTTTTTTTTTTTTCGTTGAAAACACTACAGGAAACAGACGTTTGTAAAGTGAATTCCATAGTGCATTACTGTACTACAATTTCATGGTCAAACCACTCGATAAAAAGGCAGATAAAAAAAATTGATTTTACCGGTAGCCTCTCGATTTTACGAGCCATGGTTCTGGCTAAAGGGTCATTGATTTTAGAGACCTCTTTAGGAAGAAATGAGGGGAAGGTAGCGGCGTTTGGATGAGAGAAGAGGCGTCCAAGGCCAAGACCTTCACATTTGGTGGCCATTGGAGTTCTGGTTAGGTGGATATGAGTGAGTGAAGAGAAGCCCCACTTGAGACTCATGATTTAAGGAGTAAGAAGCAGAAAGAGAGAATTCAGCAAGTTTGCTGAAAAAGGGAAGATGGAAGCAGGAGGAAGTTGACAAGGAGGAGATGGTGTAGGAGTTGGGTTGTCCTGGTTCTGAAATGGCAATTCAGAAGTGTTGGTTTAAAGAAAAATGGCAATTGAAAGCAAATGTGGATGGCTTCCATTGGAGCATTTACGAGAAAACGCCATGGTTGCAGTTGTAGCTTTGATTAAGAAGACGGAAATGGCAAATGGCAGTGAACAACTCCATCACTCTGTTCTACTTCTAGACAGTAGGCTTGCTGCCCACATAACCCAAATTTTGTTTTTATTGAAAAATAATTTTTTTATTAATTTTCTCTACATGGAAAAAAAAACGTTTTAAATTCTACCATTGTTTTTCTTTTCTTTTCTTTTTTTTTCTAAAAAAAGAAAAAGAAAACACGACAAAAAAAAAGTTTTAAATATCTAAAATTAATTTACATAAATGAGTCTTTTTAAAAAAATAAAAGAAATGATATTATTTGAGGTAAGTGGTTATCAAAATGATAGGTTGTTATGGATGTAAGTATGCAAAACAAGAATTTATTCCTAGTCTAAAATAAAAGAATTCAAGAATAGAAAAAGACTAGGGATTACCTCACTTACCTTACAAATTATTTTTTAACCCTTCTTACCTTTCAAAGTTATTTTTTAATTCTTCTTACCTTTGTGGAAATTGAGAGTAGTATGGGGAAGAAGGGTGTCGGACCCTAGAGAGCACTTAGGATTCAAAACTTCAAGACTCACAAACAAGGTCGATTAGTAGCTTCAAGATCTAAAAGAAAATTAGAAACACAAAAGAAGGGGGTTTGTGGAAGTAATTTTTGAATTATAGTAAAGAACAAGTATTAAGGAATGATTGGTGACAACAAGTAATTCAAATAAAGTTTTTTTTTTCAAGTTTAGTAAAGGGACAGGGTAATTACCATGTTTCTTATCATTGAAAAAGAAAGAAGATTAATTAATCTTTTCTTGAATTTACAAGAATGGAATTTTTACAAAAAGAAAGTAACAAAATCTTTATTAAAACATGATTAATCTCAGCGACCAAAGCATGTTCAAACCGAGGCAAAATTTATCCTATTCAAGATTTGCTAAGGAGGAGATAGCCACTACCCTTAGCAAAATTAATGTCCATTTCAAACTTGTTATGAAATAATCAATTAGTAGAAAATTAAAGACAATCTCAACAATTAATTCAACATAATAAACCATTGCAAATCAAAATTTAAGTTCAGCACTTTAAGAATTTGTAAAAAAAATCAATGAAAAATTGATGGAGAAAAACTTATTTGTTTTATTGAAATTTCAAAAGAAATTGCAAAGGGAAACAAACAATCAAATAAAAAATTAAAAATATATAGAAAGGAATTTAATTCTCAAAGAAAACATGGTAATTTAACCCAAGAAAAAGTCTCAAAAGATTACCTTAGCCCATGAAGATTGATGAAATTCTTGAAAAATGTTGAGGAAAGAATCCATTTATTTAACAAAAAGTAATCTTTATTGATAGAGTTTCAAGAAATTACTACAAGAATTGAATGAGAAAGAGAGTTTTTTTTTTTTTTTTTTTACTTGGAATTTCCTATCTCCCTCCCAAAAAATATGAGAGATTTTATAGAAGGGAAAATGGGAGAAAAAAGTGGAATTAGTTTTAAAAACTACCAGCCACGTGGCACAATCTGGTTCGTCCAATTTTCCGATTTTGCCCTTGAACTTGTTTTTGATCGTTCTTCTTCGTTATAACTCGGATTTAAGTGATTTCAGTGGCATTGGACTCGTATCGGGGTGAAGTTTTATATTATGCATAAAAATGATATTTTAGTGAGTAAATGGATAAAGGTTGGGAAAAATTAGTCTAATAATGTTAGGTCTAAAATAGCCCTAACAATAACAAACTATCAAAATATTACCCTATATATAACAATTTCGAAAACGAAAAAACCTCACCGATCCACAATGAAAAATACCAAAAATACTCATGCCATCAACGTTGTGTGCCTAATATATATGGTACATGGTTTATCTTTGGCTATTCTTTGGTACATGATCGTTTAGGTTTTTATCATGACTATTTTTTTTGTACATGATTGTTTAGGTTTTATCATTTAGATTTGGCTACCTAAATCTAATTTTTTTTCAAGAGTTTTTGGCATATGATCGTTTAATTTGGAGATGATTGTTTAGATTTGATACACAATTGTTTAGATTTGGGAGTCAATTCTAAACAATTATTTTCAACATTTTTTAGTACACGATGTTTAGATTTGGCTACACGATCATTTAGATTTTGTTACACATTTAGATTTGGTTAAACAATTTTTTTTCAATATTCTTTTGTACAGGATCGTTTATTTTTTGGTACACAATATAAAGACTTTCTTAACAAAATGGGAAAATAACACTAACTTCAATTGAAAACCTCAAATGATCATTAAAATTTTAAATAAAAAAAAGTATGTATAAATAAATCTCTAAAAATAAAATTCTAGTTGGGGTCCTATCTAGTTTTAAAAGAGAAATAATCAAATAATACAAAAAAACTGAAATAAAAAAAACTGAAATCATGATTGTAAAGTAAAAGCAGAAGCAAAAAGTTTCCCTATGTCAAGTCACTTCTTGTCATTCGTCTGCTTTCCTCTACCTCTACCTCTACCTTTGCCTGAAAATTAAATATAAAAAGAGTAAATATAAACATATACTTAGTAAGAAACCTACTACTAGTCTCGCTATGTATCTGTTAACTTCCCATTAGAGTCCTGTAAAGAAGTACCCCTAAACTGACGCATTCTCGAACACACGTAATCTAATGATCCCGTAGGAACATCTCTGGTCTTCGGTGAACCTAAGGAAATACCTAGGACAAAACTGGTCTTCGGTGAACCCAAGCGAACACTGAGGACAAAACTGGTCTTTGGTGAACTCGAAGGAACATCTAGGACAAACTGATCTTTAGTGAACCCGAAGGAAAACTTAAGACAACCAGACTGTAAGTGACCCCATCGGACCACACAATCATAAAAAGGTGGTAATCCCGAGGGACACGCATATGGGTATAACTCTAATAGATAAAGTTAACAAAACACTCAATCCATAACATGTAACACATTATAACATCATAAACATGGCATGAAAATTAATCATAACGCTCTCAATCATGAGACTAATATTTCATGCATCATCATTAACACAAATTAGTCGTCGTCATCAACATAACTCAGTCATATCTAATAGTCATCAATACATTATGCATTTTAGCTACATCAATGCATAATAGAGAAATCACATACAAACTCTTAAACTTTAGTACAAGGGTCTAGTAGGAGAATCTCTTACCTCGATTAGCTTAACCAAATTATCCTAACAGTTACGATCAAGCTTTCCAAACAATCAAATCCTAAACAGCAAGGGAATCCAATAACTAAAAATAATAATTTTAATGGTTGCTTAAAGACCCAAAATTAAATTTAATTTAACTAACCAAAAGTTGAGGTTAAATCCAAATTATCCTTGATTGGGAAATTTGTAACGCAAGCTTCCAATTTAAACTAGCCCAAACCTTGATGAAAATACCCCAACTTGAATCCAAAATTTAATTATTTAGTGTCCAAAAATTAATATTTGTTGCGCATACCAAAAACCCAATCAAAACTTACCAAAATATGTGGGAAAATGACGAAAATTGGATTGGCGACTTGGCTAAAGGAAATCGGCTTGGATGGCTAAAGAAAACGGCTAGGAGGCTTGCATATGGCTCACAGCTTGGGCGTCTCTGCATGTAGCTTGGATGGCTGGAGCGTGCAACTTGCAAAGGATGAAGGGTATGACTTAGCTCGTGGCTAAGTAGGGATGACAGCTCGTACACGTGGCTCGCGATTGGGGCGTTTGAGCGTGTGGCTTATAAAGAGGTAGCGGCTCAGGTGGACTCAGCTATGACGCGAAGAACGACTCGATGACGCACACGACTAGGACGAACAACGGCACTTCGCACGGCGACCGATGGTGGCTTGCGGACCAGTGCGTGAGACAAAGGAGATGCAACCGATGACGTGCAGCGATGTTGATAGAGGAAGACAGAGACGCACGACGACCACTTATGACGACTTTCATGACTGCTAATGAAGGGAAGACAACGGGAATGGTCGGTGGAGAGAATTAAGGCAACGACGAATCTTGATTGGCAACGGCTAGGGTTTTGTTGAAGTTAAAGTTAGGGTTTCTTTGAGGAAGAAGATGAATAGTGATGCACGAGAAACAAGATCCTATTTAATGAAAATATTGTTATTATTATTATTATTTTCCAAAATTACTTTTCCCTTTTTCAATCAATCCAAACAAAAACTCTCTCTCTCTTCATTAACTATCCATCAAATCTTCCTTTTTATTTCTCTCTCTTCTCTCCAAAATAACACATAATCCTTAATTAATTATATTATTAAATAATATAATTATTCTTATTTTCAATAGGGTAATTTTCATAAATGCAACAAAACACCAAACTATTTACGACCTGTGTAACAAATCTCATTAAGTTAGCCGTTTTTCAAATATTCCAGATTTCCCTTTTCATCTCTCTTCTCCTCCTCGCTGCGATTTCTTTCATCGTCTTCCTCTTTCTTCTTCTTTTTCGCTGCGATTTCTTTCCATGTCTTTCTTATTTTCCTCTTCTCTTTTTACGTCATTTAAATTTGAGTAACCAAATCTAAACGATCGTGTACAAAGAATAGCAAAACCTAAAAGATCGTGTATAAAGAATCTTCTTTTCCTCTTCTTTTTTTACATCATTTAAATTTGAGTAACCAAATCTAAACGACTGTGTACAAAAAATAACAAAATCTAAAAGATCGTGTATAAAGAATCTTGAAAAAAATCATTTAGATTGGAGTAGCCAAATGTAAACGATCATGTAAAAAAAGTAAACATTCATGTAAAAAAAAATCATCGTGTAGACAAATCTAAACGATCGTATACCAACAAAATTAAAAAAAAATCGTTTAGCCAAATCTAAATGATCGTGTAACCAAATTTAAATGTAACTAAATTAAACGATTGTCTAACAAAATTAAATGATAGAATTAAAAAAATAAATTGTAACCAAATCTAAACTGCCAAATGTAAACGATCGTGTACCAAACAATAGCCAAAATTTAAACGATTGTGTACCAATATATTATATGCGCGTTGTTGACAGCGTGGTTGACGAGGTATTTTTGTTATTTTCCACAGTGGACCTGTGAGTTGTTTTCATTTTCAAAATTGTTCTATACAGTGTAATATTTTGCCGCTTTGTTATATTTTTAAAAAGATCTATTTTCAATAACTAATTTACTTATATATATAACATATATATAATTACCCAAAATTTTCTAAACTTCACGAATTTAATTGACCAATAACATTCCACTTAAATCAAATATTTCATAACACCAAAAATTTCAAATCTCCAAACTAATGAAATATTCTCCCAAAAATATTTAATTACTCCTAATCTCCACAAAATCCAACAATTCCCACCATTTAACTCAAATAACACCCAAAATAAATTTAATATGATTAAAATTAAACTAAAGGTAATTAAATTTAAAGTTACCTTATTTTGGGGCTTTACAGTAAACCTAGAATATTTTAAGAAAATAGCCGACTTCATGGGCTTTTTGATTTTGTTACACGGGCCGTAAATATTTTGGTGTTTTGTTATATTTATAAAGATTTTCCTTACATAGATGTAACAATACTAAAAAATATTAACGACTCGTGAAACAAAAGACAAAAAACTCATGGAGTCAGTAAAATCTTTTCATAATTTCCAAGTTTACCTATGCATCACTTTTATCTTCTTCTTCTTTCTTTGCGATTTCTTCTCTTCCAGATTTCTTCATCTCCACTTCCAAATTTTCTTTCTTCTATTTTTAAACAATTTTTATTTCTGTTTAAATCTCTTATTTCACCTGCACAACTTTTGACAAGATATCACTTGCACCGAAAGTGGAAAGTCACATGAAAACTGATGAAAGAGACCTTATCCATGTAAGGAGTTTGCGGTGTTTTGATCCTATAATATAACCCTTTGAAAGGAACGTCGCTCTAAGGTAGACAAGCAGGCGCATTATGGAAATCTCACTATGTGATCCAATGGAAGAGACCGTGGGATGTGTTATTGTCACATATCTCTCACCCATTTACTATGAACTACTTCCTCTATTCACCTTGATATTGATCCATGCAAACACTCTTCGAAGGGAGTCTGCTTCTATGCATGGCTCAAAGCCCTACATGGACCTCACGGTGTAAACTCTTAAGAACGTTAGAGCTAAAAGTATGCTACTTTTCTCTAGTTGGAGTGTTCTAAGATGGTTTTAAAGGGTGCTCAGGAAAAATAGGATTATATTTAGGCTAACTTAAACAAATCCTAAGTCTTGGTGAAATATCCAACATAACCATTATACCGGATTTTAACCTACGATGTCTAGGTGATAACTAGTTTTATTACCTCATATCTCTCACGCATGCTCATAAAACTAGGTTAACTAGGCTCAAGAACTGATTACAATATCCATGTAGCAGGTATTTTGTAAACTATCAACTTAAGAACCTCCAACCTTAGTCAACTTATCTGACTTGTTGACAAGATCGAATTAGGTGAGCCTCTTATAACCAGTTTTACAAGATATCGACCTAATTCTGAGTTGATATGTTTTTAACCTAGGTGAGCATGCAACTTATCTTTGTTATAGATTTGAAAAATCTAATTTATTTTATAACTCTTATAAAACTATAGACAATAATATATAAGATACATAAAACATTATATAACCTTTATATAAACAATCAATTAATATGGATTTTAATTTATTTAACTTTTAGTTAAATCCTATTTAATTAAATTAAATCATATTTAATTATGTTCTATAAATTTTTAATTAATTAATTAATTTTATTAAATCATATTTAATCAAAATTAATTTAATTAATTAACCTGTAACGCCCCGAATTTTCGAGGTGTAACGCCACCATCACTCTTGACAGTTCATGATGTGTTTCATGTTTCTATGTTGAGGAAGTACGTGCCAGATCCATCCCATGTAGTGGATTAAGAGCCACTAGAGATTGATGAAAACTTGAGCTATACTGAACAACCCGTTGAGGTGCTTGCTAGAGAGGTGAAAACGTTGAGGAATAAAGAAATCCCTCTGGTTAAAGTCTTATGGCGGAATCACCGGGTGGAAGAGGCTACATGGGAGCGAGAAGACGACATGAGGTCCCGATATCCCGAACTGTTCGAGGAATAAAACTTTCGAGGACGAAAGTTCCCTAAGGAGGGAAGAATGTAACGCCCCGAATTTTCGAGGTAAACTTTTCTTACGTTTTATATAATTGTTCGGAAATGTTAAATTTTGGAGTAAATTCTGAAATACTGAATTAATATTTGTAAATTTATATAATAATAATATAATAGTAATTATATTATTATTATTATTATTATTTATTTTAACCTTTATATATAATTTAACATTAATATTATCTTTTATTATTATTATTAGTATTATTATTATTGTTATTAATTTATTTTTTTTAGAAGTTAATATATATATATATATATAATAATATTTTATATATTATTATTATTATTTATAATTATTAAAAGTTATATATATATATATATATAATAATAATTTTTTTTTATAATTCAAACCCTAAAACGCACGCGAGCCCCCCCATCCATTTTCTTCGTTTCGTCTTCCTCGCGCGTCGCAGCCATCTCTCTCTCCTTTCGTTTCAGCGCCGCCGTCCACCATCTCTTCTCCGTGCACGCCGTCGCCTCCATCCCCGTCAAACCGTCGCGTTCCGTCCCCGTTTCCATCTCTGGCGTCGGCAACGTCTTCGAATTCAACATTTTCGTCCGCGGCGGCGCCCTACCATTTGGGATCC
Source organism: Cucumis melo (assembly GCF_025177605.1). Classification (NCBI taxonomy): domain Eukaryota; kingdom Viridiplantae; phylum Streptophyta; class Magnoliopsida; order Cucurbitales; family Cucurbitaceae; genus Cucumis; species Cucumis melo. The sequence goes on from NC_066863.1 coordinate 16,737,860, forward strand.
CCTCTCGATTTCAAATCGTCCGACCGTGTCCGCCGTCAAGCCGTCGTCCTCCGCCGTCAAGCCGTCGTCCTCCGCCGCGTGAAAACAGAGCAGTCGTCGGACTCCTCCCAGCCGCGACACATCCCCGTCGTCGAACGCCCGAAGTTGTCGTTGAGGTTGCCCGTTTTCAAGCCGACCCGACCCGGAAACCCGAATCAAATCCGACCCGTGTTTCAAGCTGCAAGCCGAGCCGAGCCGAGTTGAGCCGAGCTGAGCCGAGGCCAAGTCGAGCCGAGCCGAGTTGAGCCGAGCTGTGAGCCGAGCTGTGAGCCGAGGCCAAGCCGAGCCGAGCCGAGAGTGAGCCGAGCTGTGAGCCGAGAGTGAGCCAAGCCGAGCCGAGCCACCTAAGTCTTCCTTCCTCCACTCCGGGTCACGGTGAGTTGTCGGTAAGGATTGTTTTGATGAATTCCCTAATGTTGCTTCATCCGATTCGAGTTTGAATATTTGAAATAAGATTTAGTCCTACCTTTTATCCCTTGAAGGTATTAAGGAGTTGACGTTCAAGTTTTCGGGTTCCGCGGCAGGCTTGGTTGGAGATAGCTTTTCTTCCCTCGGGTAAGTCAACGGATGTCGCTTAGGACCATTTAAAATGACTTCTACTAGTGTCATCGATTAAAACCTTCGTGTTTTTCGTTTAGGTGGATCCGTTGAGCGTGGACTCGATCGAGGGGCATAACCGAGTTTCAAGTAAGGGTTCTCCTACTACTGGACCTCGGAGCGAGGCTGGAAACGTAGTAGTCCACAGGGGATTACACGTTAGTAATTGTACCGAATAAATATGTGTGTGTTGACTTTTAAGCATTGTTATTATATTCTTGTCTGATGTAAGAGAAATTCGACCGCTAGTTGTAACTTGTGCGCTATCGGGTATAAGGAGTTTCTTGCTAGTAGACCCCGATGCTAGATGTCCGGTATAGTGTGGTTATGTTAACGGGCTACGTGGTAGGTTGGAATTGCATGTCGATGGACCTTGAAGTTACGGTTACGCGTATGGCAACTGAGGATGTAGTTGTTTAAATCTGTACTATCTGACTGGCAAAGCCTATGGCGAAATTGTAATATGAGTGTTGATAGGGTATGACTGTTGTAGACGGTTTAGTATGGACTGAGGGGTAACGGTTAGCTTCATCTATGGGGTAGTGTGCCTTACTGATATGTGCATCCTTCGGGAGCACTAGACTGATGAGTGCATCCTTCGGGAGCACTAGACTGATGTGTGCATCCTTCGAGAGCACTAGATTGATATGTGTACCCTTCGGGAGCACTAGACTGATATGTGCATCCTTCGGGAGCACTAGACTGATATGTGCGTTCTACGGAACCACTAGCCTGTTATGTAGGGTACCCCTGAATAGGAAGTTAACTGTTGTTCCCTAACGGGCCCAGTAGTGGGTCCCTTACTGGGTATGTTTATACTCACCCTTTCCTCTTCTTAAACTTTTCAGGTAAGGGCACAGCGAGGGGCAGACCGACGAGAGGCAGGAAGGACGCGTGAAGGCCATATGGACGCGTCTGGTTTTCTTATTGCTTCCGCTATGTATTTTTGCCAGAATATTTGGTTTGTGATTTTGAACTGATGACTTGAGTTTTTATTTGAGACCTTTATGACTGATTTAAAATAGGGCCCGAAACTGTTTTTTTTTATGTTTCTAACGTTTTTTTTTATGAATCGTAACCGGTCCGTTTTAAATTTTATGTTGTGTGGTCGAGTTTTGGTATTTAGTAGTGACCTCAGCTTAGTCCGGAAAGTTGGGTCGTTACATAACCAATTAATTAAGGGGTCTTTTCAATAATATAACAAAGCGAAATTATTTACATTCTACAGAACAATTTCAAAAACAGAAAAAGTCCACAAGTCCACAATACGAAATACCAAAAATACTCCAATAAACGCGTGATTAATCATCTGTGTGTGCCCGATTAACGTTATTAAATGATTATTAGACGTCATCATGTAAAATAATATATAATTGATACACGATCTTGTAAATTAACAAATATATAAATGATAAAAAATAAACGCTAAAGGATAACGAAAAACTTTGGATATAAACGATCGTGTAGATTATCTTTAACGATTATCTCATATGTGCTTCTGATCATGTATGAAACTATAAACGATCGAAAACGATCATCATACACGATCTTGTACATTACCATATATATAAACGATAAAGTAATAAACAGTAAAAGATAGCGAAAAAGTTTAGATGTAGACAATCATGTAGAGTAGCTTCAACGATCTTATATGTAAGTATAAACGATCAATTAGAGAAACTACCTCCAATAACTCATAATTACAAAAATACCATTAACATTAAGGGGCTATAAAAAGGTGAAGGAACTTGCTGAGACTTTTCATCTTATTTACAATTCTTTATCTTCTTTACTACTTTTTCGTCCTTCATCTTCTTCATCAATTGTTTATATCCTCGTAACTACTTCAACAAAATTGTCTCGATCTATCATAATTTGTCTTGCATACAAAGAGGTTTGGCTCTATACTCATTGTATATATTTCATTGAATATTTTGTATTAATATTTTTTTTACAAATAGATGGTGAGCAAGAAGCAACAAGCATCATGTATCAAATCAATAAAGTCTAAAGTAAAGACATAGGAAAGAAAAATTAAGAAACAAAAAGAAATAAAGGTAACAAACTAGAATGTGAATATCTATATGTATAACATTTTATATTTGTGTATCTTTTTCTGAATAGCATTTTGTATTTGTAAATTTGTTAAAACTAGCCATTGCTTGAAACATACTATTTATTATGTCTTTCAACAGGTGAAACACTATCCAAATGATATTATTATGGAAGATGAACAAAAATATCTTAGAATTACTATATATAACAATTTAGAAACATTGAATCAAATTAAGTAAAAAATAGACCAAAGAATTCTTTCTTGAGTTTTGATGAACAATCCTTTTGGCCGGTTCCTTAACATTAAAAGGGCCAAAATACCAACACAATTCCTAAATTTTCTATTAAGAAAAAAAAAAAAAACTAATGTCTTTGCTTTCAACTTCAATAGACATATAACAAAATTTGGCTTGAAAGAATTTTGTTTTGTGACTGGACTAAAAGGTCATAAATTCCCAAAGTTAAATCTAGAAGAAAGAAAAGAAAATGGTATGAAAAATGCCATTTTCCGTTATGACAACTTTATAACAAGAAGAGATATAGAAAGAACTTTCAAAGCATTATGCAATGAGGAAGACTCATTGAAAGAAAAACTAGTTAACCTCTATAGCTTAGAAGCGTTTTTAATTCTTAAGCAACAACACAATCACATAAATCTCCAACATCTAGACATATTGGATCATGAAGAAACCTTTAAAGACTATCCATGGGAAAGGTTATCATACATCATAACATATCAATTCTTGAAAAAGGTATCCTACAGTGACAAAGATGTTGTATACCTTCAAGGATTTCTCCTAGCTTTAATCTATTGGGCTTTTGAGACAATGCCAAGACTTTCCAATTTAGATGTTGGGTTTGGAAGAAAGCTTGCAATTGAAGGGCCAACAACTGTGACATGGGATGTTTCGAAACAAGTGACTGGAGAACTCTAAACATCAACATTTTTGAATATGAGAATGTAAGTAAATTTAGAGCATGCTTTATATATGTCTATCTAGATAGACAATGAAAGATTTCTATTCATGTCTATCTAGAATAGATGATGATATAAATTTATCACTGTTTATCAATACATTTGCTATTTTTTCACTAATAATCTAATATCATTTTATTTGTAGTTCTCTATTACACCACTACACTCAACAGAAAAAGAGTCTCAACCAATTTTGAAATATTTCAAAGATATTGAGAAGTAGGATAGAAAAGAAAAGACAGAGCAACAGGAAAAAAAAAGAGAAAGAAATGCAAAAAACATAAAAAAAAAAACAAAATCTAAAATGAAATAAGAAAAATTGAAGAAAAAATAGAGACAAAATAAATATTATAAAGACAAGGAATAAAAGAAATAAAAAGCATATTGACAATGGTTATGAAAAGCTTGAATGTTCCACCACCATCAGCCAAACTTCAACAACAATAGAATGAGAAAGAAAGTGCATATACAAAAGTTGTGGAGAAAAGTAGACCACCTACTTATAGCCTTGGCCTTCTTAATGAAGATGAAGAAGTTAATACAATTGTGAAGTATGCAACAACACATTGCTCTACGGTTAGTGCCTTATTCATATGTACTCATTTGTTTTGTTTAATGTTGCTTAATTTCCAAATATAAGACAATTGTGTTATTTCTTTCTCTATACAGAAAATTGTCGTTTTGGAAACACAAAGTAGTTTAGAAACAATAGCAACTAAAAATTTAAAAACACCCAAAATAGAAATATTGCCGTAGGTTTAATTCTTTTTCAAACAATAAATATAATTTATATCGTATAGACAAAGATAAAAGTCTAACTCTGTCTAGATGTGATAGTAAAAGATAGTTTTCTTCATGATGTCTTCTGAATATTCTTACTTTATGTACTTGCGATAGATGAAGAAGAAGAAGAGAACAACGAAGTCATAAATTTAAAAATACCAAAAACACAAGTGTTCACACAGGTTTTAATTTGTTTAATATACAACTGGTTTCACGATCGTTTATTTATGTTAAATGATCATTTATATATTTTACATGATCGTTTATATATTTCACACCATCGTCCTTTTAATTTAGACACATTTTAATTTCTTTGCTATTTAACTCGTTACACTATCGTGTATTTATTGTATACGATCATTTATATATTTTACATAATCGTGACCTATTTAAACGATATTTATATTGCACAGTGGTTTACATTTTCTTGCACAATCATTTTGATATCACATTCTCTTTTTACTTTCAGACAATTGAAGTCGAAGATGGACAAAAATAAGAAGAAGCCAAAAATAAAAGGCAGAAAGACAAAGACAAAAAAAAGCCAGATTCAAGTGGAAGAAAATAAAAAAGATATATCAAAAGGGAAACAAAAGTTTATTTAAGATGATGATGTTGATAATAAGAAAATTGAAGAAGAAATTGACATTGATAGTAGTGAAGAGCATGCAACACAAGAATTGGAAACAAAAGGAAACAAAAGAAAAATTAAAGAAAAATAATGGTGGTGAGCAAAAAAAGACAAAAGTTTCAAAAATGATATGGAGACAACCAATCTCGCACAAGAAGAAAAAAAAAACAAAAGAAGAATATCAACTCAAGAATACATTGATTCCACTCCATCCTTTGATCTAAAAATTTCTCAATATTTTATAGATGATTTATAGTGTTTGTAAAGCTTCAAATCTTTAAATTTACCTTTTGAAAATTTCTTTGTTTTATACTCAAGTAATTTGTATTCCATTTCACTATTTATATCCTAAACTATCCTGTAAAACGTGTAACAGGGTCAATTACATTTATTACCATGATCGTTTAGATTCAACAACACCATTATTTAAAGATATAACTACACCATACTCTACAATCGTTTAAATAATATGCTTCACGATCGCGTAACTTGTATAGCATCATCATTGGTATGTAAAATGTATAACAACATCGTGTAAATAAATCCTACACGATCGTCTAATTTTACAACATGATTGTTTAACATTATATCCTTTTGCGATCATGTAAACTGTATTACAACATCGTTTACATATAAAATATATAACAACATCGTTTACTTATAACATGTAATTAATGAGTATACAACAATACTTTTGGTTAAAAACCAGTGATCATTTACGTCTATCGTGTAATTAATGAATGTGATTTCAATAATAAAATTAGGGGATTAAGGCCACGTGGTGACCATGTGTAAAATTTATAGTTTGTGGGTGAAAATGGTCAATATAATTGTTGTAAATAATCAATTCGCATTTATTAACCTATCAGCAAGTATAACGAAAAAAACGCTTCCTTTTCCATCCATTTATCTACGTTAGATTTTAGAGATTCTCAACTTTTTGCCTCAAAGTTTTTCTTTCAAACTTTTCCTCATTATGACAAAATAAAGGTCTAAATGCTACGATTCAAGATGCTGCTATTTGGACAAAGAGTGATAAGATCAAGAAAAAAGGAAACGATGTGCAAGATGCTTTAAAAAATGTTTACAAAAGACTATGGTATGCTGTTAACCCCTTCCTAGATTCTGAGGCTTCTTCTGGCCCAAGTTGGAAGATGACGGAATTCATAAAGGAAGATAACGTTGGTGTTTGATGTATGATTTTCATGAAGTTGTCCAACCATTTAAGCTGTACAGGCATCACAAACATCGATGAAGACCTTCTTTTTGAAGCATTTGAGTTTCTTGAGAAGGGAAAGAATGCCAAAATGTTTATTGCAATTAATGAAAAAATTAACATTATTGCTTGGATGTTGTAAACGATCGTTTAAAATAATTAACTTTATCGTTTGGTTGTTATTAATTGATCCTTAGATCAAATTTATAATTTTGAAAATTGATTATGGTTTGAAGATTGTTTAGGTTTATTATCAAATGGTTTAGTCACATAAATGACCGTTGATAGAGTAATACAAGATCGTCTATGTAACGCCCCGAAAATTTAAGGTAAAATTTTCTCGTTTTATGTAAATTATTCGGAATTCTAAAATGTTGGTGTAAGTTGATATAATAATAATATAATATTAATTATATTATTATTATTAATATTTATTTTATTTGTTATAATATTAATATTAGAATTATTATTATTATTTAATATTATAGTAATATTATTATTTTAAAACAATAACATTATTATTACATAATATTAATTTATTATTTATTTAATATTAATATTATTAATATATTATTATTATTACTTTATTATTATTATTATTTTTATTTAATATATATATTATTATTTATTTTAAATTATTTAATATTAATAATTTTAATATTAATTATACTTATTTTGTTTTAATATATATATATATATATATATATATATATATATATATATTTTTTTTTAGAAAAAAAAAAAAAGAAAAGAAACCCTAAGGAGACGCGCGAGCCCCCCCCCTCCAAATTTTTCTCCTTCTTCGGTCGTCTTCCTCAAGCCGCGCCACCGCCACCCGAGCCCCATCCATTTTCTCTTCTTCCTTCATCCCTTCCTTCCTCGTCTCTGCATCGTCGCCAGCGTCGTCGTCTCCGTCTCCGAAAACGAACAGCCGCCGCGACCATCCATTCGGATCTCCTCTCGGCTTCAACTCGCCCGACGCCGCCGCACCTCTCCGGTCTTTTTCTCTCTTCCGCCTTCGTCTCCGCCACCATATATCTCTTCCTCTCCGTCTCCGTCTCCTGTAACGCCTCCCAGTGTCGTTCGCCACGGTCGTCGGACGCCGGAGAACCACCGCTCGTGATTGCCGATTCGCGCTGCAAAAACCCGACCCGGTTCCAAGCTGACCCGACCCATAACCCGCTTCCAGTCCGAGCCGATCGAGCCGAGTGAGCCGAGCCGAGAGCCGCACTGAGCCGAGCCGCGAGCCGAGTGAGCCGAGCCGAGAGCCGCACTGAGCCGAGCCGCGAGCCGAGTTGAGCCGAGCCGAGGCCAAGCCGAGCCGAGCCGAGGTGGAGCCGAGCCGAGCCGAGCCGAACGCCTTCAAGCCGAGCCGAGCTCCTTGTTTCACCAAGCCACCTAAGCCTTCCTTCCTCCGCTCCGGGTCACGGTGAGTCTTCGGTAAGGATTGTCTTCGATGAATTTCCTAATGTTGCTACATCCGATTAGAGTTTGAATATTGGAATAAGATATGGCCCTACTTTTCTCCTTTGAAGGTAGTACAGAGTTGATGCTTGAGTTCTCGGGTCTCGCGGTAGGCTTGTTTGGAGGTAGTTTTCCTTTCCTTGGGTAAGTCAACGGATGACCTTTTAAAACAACTACTACTAAAGTCATCAACTAAAACCTTTGTGTTTTCGTTTAGGTTGATCCGTTGAGCGTGGTTTCGATCGAGGGTCATAACCGAGTATCAGGTAAGGGTTTTCCTACTACTGGACCCAGAATCCAGGCTGAAAACGTAGAAATCCACAGGGGATTACACGTTAGTGACTGTACTGAATAACTGTATGCGTGTTGACTGTTAAGTACTGTTATTGTATTTTGTCTGATGTAAATATACTGTGACTGCTAATTGTGGATTGAGATTTTATGTTGATGGACCTTGAAATAACGGTTCAGTATGTAGTAAAACACTGGTCTGGATGTGGTTCATGGAGTTTGGACGGGGAAGGACAGTGAGTCCGGTTTTTGATTGGTTAGTCGATTGGATCTAGGGTTTTCCCTAATGGTGTGCGAATTGGTGATGCGTATAGCAACTGAGGGTGTAGATGTTTAAGCCTATACTATCTGACTGACAAAGCCTATGGCGGAACTGTAATATGAATGTCGTTGGGAAGTGACTGATGTAGACAGTTTAGTATGGATTGAGGGGTAACGGTTAGCTTCATCTATGGGGTAGTGTGCCTTACGGATATGTGCATCCTTCGGGAGCACTAGACTGATATGTGCATCCTTCGGGAGCACTAGACTGATGTGTGCATCCTTCGGGAGCACTAGACTGATATGTGCATCCTTCGGGAGCACTAGACTGATGTGTGCATCCTTCGAGAGCACTAGACTGATATGTGCATCCCTCGGGAGCACTAGACTGATATGTGCGTTCTACGGAACCACTAGACTGTTATGTAGGGTACCCCCGAATAGGAAGTTAACTGTTGTCCCCTAACGGGCCCAGTAGTGGGTCCCTTACTGGGTATGTTTATACTCACCCTTTCTCTTCTTTAACTTTTCAGGTAGGGGCACAGCGAGGGGCAGACCGACGAGAGGCAGGAAAGATGCGTGAAGGCCATATGGACGCGTCTGGTTTTCTTATCGCTTCCGCTATGTATTTTGTCAGAATATTTTGACTTGTGATTCTGAACTGGTGACTTGATATTTTTATTTTGTGACTTTTTGATTTATTTAAAATAGGGCCCGAAACTGTCTTTTGTAAGGTTTCTAATGTTTTAATGAATCGTAACTGGTCCGTTTTAAATTTTATGTTGAATGGTCGAGTTTTGGTATTTGGTAGTGACCTCAGCTTAGTCCGGAAAGTTGGGTCGTTACAGTCTATGACCAATCATTTATAGTTTATTTGTAATAGCAAGATCGTTTAGATGTAGTAAACGATTGCTTAGCATATTACCATCACGTAAATGTATAACTGGATCATTTAGATAAACTAGCACGATTGTGTAGGTTTAACAAAACATTTGTTTGCATTTCAATCATATATCATTTTGATTATAGAACCGTCTAGATTATTGCAAGATCTTAACCGATCATTTACACCTATCGCGTAATTAAAAAAAATGTGATTTCAATTATAAAATTAGTGTATTTTGGCCACTTTGCGACCATGTGTAGAATTTTAGGGTTTATGGGTAAAAATGGTCAAAACGTGTTTTTGTCAATAATCACTTCGTATTTATTAATCTGTCAGTGAGTACAACGCAAAAAGATGCTTCACTTTTCGTCCTTCATCTTCGTCTTCCTTTGAAACCATTCTCACAAACTATTAGATCTTAAGTTTCTTAACTTTTGGATTCAAATTTTTTGTCTCAAACTTCTCCTGTCAAACTTTTCCTCATCATTAAAAACCATTAGATTCTGCTATTTGAATAAAAATGATAAGATCAAGGAGAAAAAGAAAACAATGTGCAAGGTGCTTCAGAAAGTGCCCGTCAAAGACTATGGTATGCTCTTAACTGCTTCCTACATTTTGAACACTCTTCCGGCCTAATTTAGAAGAGTAGTGGATTCTCAAAGGAAGATATCCTCGGTGTTTGGTGCATGACTCCACCCAAACAAGCTGAAGACGAAAATTTGACCCTGAATATCCTCGGGGTGGAGAGTGAGATTCAACAACTCAAGGAATTGTACACCGTTTGGATATTTCTCTGTATTACACTTGTTAAATAGTAACATGTGGAAACGTATTGTAAAACAATCATTTATAATAAAAAAAGTATAAACAATCTTTTAAAATAATTAACTTTATCTTTTGGTTGTTATTAATTGATCGTCACTACTAGAAAAAGACCCTTTCTTGACGATTGGTTTTTTCTTTTCTTGACGGTTTTTGGTAAAAACGTCAAGAAAGAGGTGGTTTAATAGGAAAACCGTCAAGAATTTTGATGAAAAGGCGGAGGGAAGGCAATTTTTAGAATTCTTGACGATTTTAAACCGTCAAGCAATATGAAAGTTTTTCTTGACTGTTATAAACTGTCAAGGATTATCTTCTAAATTCTTGACGTTTTTAAAACGTCAAGATTTATTATAAATCAACATTCTTGACGTTTTTCAAACATCAAATAATATGTAATTATACTTGACATTTTAAAAACGTCAAGAAATATTGATTAAATTCTTGACGTTTTAAAACGTCAAGAATTTTAATGGAAAGGCGGAGATTGAGAAATTTTAAAATTTCTTGACATTTTTAAAACGTCAAGTAAGAGAATTTTACTTGACGTTTCAGAAACGTCAAGAATTACTAAATTAATTGAAAAAAATAAAAAATAATTTCTTTTTTTTTTTAAAAAAAAATCTAAATTCTTTTAACTTTTTAAATAAAAAACTAACTTCATTTTTTTTAAAAAAATTAAACCCCCAATTTTCCCTTTCTTCCAATCTAAACCCTCAATTTTCTCTTCTCTTTGTCTTCGTTGTTTGCGGTCGCCCTAAATCTCTCACATGAACCTTCTCTTCGTCTTCTCTTGGTCGCCCTCTATCGTTTTCGTCGGTTTGCACCCCACCGTTTACCTAGTCGTCAACATTTAGATTCACCATCGTTCTCCCTTCGTCGGTGTTCGTGCAATCAATGCCTATCGCGCGAGGTCGTTCTATTTCGCGTTTCTTCCAGTTGTCGTTGCGCCCAAACTCGCACCTTTCATTTTTATCAAATTTAGTTTTCGTTCCTCCAAGCCCCACCCACCCTCATTCGATCCTCTCTTCCAATCAATCTCTCCCCACATTCACTCTTCGATGATTTCATTCCGCACAAGGTCAGAAAAATTCCTCCCTTGGTTTTCGTTCAAACTAAAGTCTCCAACCTCTCTTGTTTTTGTTCTCATCTTGCTTGCAGGTTTTCGTTCGTGTCGAAGCCGGTTGCCTATAAATGAAGCGTAATGGTGTGTTTCAAGCGAATGGTACGTTTTTGAAATTTCAGCACTCATAATATCTTCCTCTTTTTTAAAGCTACAACCGAATAACACTGTCGTTTGTCGGGGTATGGATAGTATCGGAGATCACTACTTGAATTCCTTAGGGACCGACATTTTCATTGGAGAAGACCTAGACTGGTCTTTACCATTTCTCTATTTCTCTGTTTCTCTCTCTTTTGAAAATGTTGATGATGTGTGTTATGTAATGAGAGATGTAGAGATTTTTTCTTTTTTTTTCTTTAACTGGAATTTGACGTTGGTGTGCTTTTGTTGAAGACAATTGAGGATTCAAAAAGCCGCTTTCTGGTTATTATGATTCCAGTTCGCCGGATGGATCAGCTGCTTCAAACAATATAATATAGAAAAGGAATAGAAGGAGGAAGGTTAACGATGGGGGAAAGCTCTCTTAATTGATAATTTTTGTTTCTAATTTGATTTAACTCAATTTGCAGAACTACTTACAAAGGGTGATGAGGTAGCAGTAAAGTTTCACTCTTATGATAATTTTTTTTTTGTTTATAAGAAGTAGCGAGGAAGTGTGTTTTAAGAATGAAATGTCTGAAAATGAAGGTTGTTCATCCGTTGTATTTTTTTTGCGCACATGTTTCAACATTTCATCAGTTACTGCTTGGTTATATAATTATGATCTTATTGTTTCAAGGTTATTGTGGAGAAGGCAGAGAGAAGTGACATCCCTAGCATTGATAAGAAGAAGTAAGAATTACCAACATTCATTTTGTAGTTGTCTGTTGTATTTATCTTTTCTTTTTTGTTATATCAAGTCGGAGTAAACTTTAAAGAAGTATCTTTTGGGGAAGTATTCTGTGTTCAACTCGTTTTCATCAAAGGAAACATAGCTACTGGTAGCTGATAATTGAATTTTCTTGCTTCTATGTTAGAATGTATGTTCAATGATTGACTGCTTTTTATTAGTTTCTTTCTTTTTGTCTTTTGATTGATATTCAATGAGCTGAATATGCCAGCGCGCACATACACTGCAGCCTTACTGGAATGCTCTTTTTCATCTCTTTGAAAATGGCCTTATTTAACTTTTAAAATTATTTTCCTGTTTTCTTCACATAGTTCTGTTGTCTATTTGCTTTATGCATACAATTTCCATAGTTCAAGTTATGTACTTTTTCTTGTGTATAAAAGTGAAGGTAGAAAACATGATTATTGAAAATGTTTTTTTTCATCTTGTCTTATGTTCTTCTTTTCCACTTTTGTGGTATGAATTTTTCTTCAAATTAACACAATAATGTTCATTACAGATTAGGTAGATTTTATTTTCTCATCATTGCCACATTCTATTAGTCAAGAATACCACGTTCTATTGCTATGTGGTAATATTTACTTAAGTTGTTAATGGTCATAAGTTGAATATAAAGTTTCATATTGATTTAAAAGAATGTACAGGGGTAAATGCATAGTTATGTTCTGTGTAAGTTTAATATCAACTTCATTTTATTTTAACTTGGAATTGGAAGAAGAACTAGAAGGGCTTTGACATAGATGTGAAGAAGTTGGAATAATTGGATTATTTTGACTTGGAACTGTGTATGATTTCAAAAAAATTTTGAAGGACTGAAACACACTTGAAAGAAGAAGTTCGCCAGGATATTAGACAAGTATGTTTGTACGATGCTCTACTGATTGTTTATTAATAGTATTACATTTTGTAAAGTATATATTGTGATGGGGTTTGATTACTACTTTGCCATGTTTTATCCATCTTTTACTTTATTTTACATGGCAAATAAAGGATGAAATACTAGTCATAAAAGATTTATTTTTAAAATTTTTTATTTAATTTTATGGGGAGAGAGAGAGCCTAGAAGGTGTTTGATAAAACGTGTGAATAGAGAAAAAGGTGAAAAATAGTGAAGAACAAGGCTTGGTTATTGCCGTTGTGCTCCACACTCTTCAATAGTATCAGATGGTACAGTTTACTTATTCCTAGGGAATTATATTGATTAGTATCAGATGGACGCATTTTGCTGTGTCTTGAATTTTCTTTAAGAAACTGCTATAAACAGGGTTGATTTTCATTCTTATGAATCAATTTAATACAAGAGTGCGAATGGAGGTTGCTGGTCATGGATTTATCCCAAATACCATGAACGAGATGAATGAACAAGAGGCTGCTTTGCCATGCGCTCAAACAAAGTAAAAAGCAGAAGCCATAGGTATATAAGGTTATGGAAATGAAGACATTGATTTTACAGCATTTGTAAATTCCCTTTCAGTTTCTCAACGAAAATGCTTCCTTTTTTTGTTTTTGTTTGTCTTTTTTTGGTTCTTTAATATATATGTATGCCCTGTGCCCTCCAAGGTTTCTCTTCTTTAAGCTAATTGATAGAATGAATCTCCTTTTTCAACTAATATTTTATTTTGTATTTTTTTCCTTTATCATTTTGATGGCTAAGAACTGTTCTGATGCTTTGTTTACAAAAGTGGTTCGATCCAATCAAGCTATGCCTTTAGATTCAAATTTTACTTATTTTTGGTGCAACCAATGTGATGCTGAGAATTTTAAAGGCCAAAATTTGATTACTTTTGTTAATAATATTGCTAAAATAGCATTATGAATCGATGAATCTTCGACCTTTAAAAGCATTACTAATTTCTTAATAAGAATGTCCAGTTGAGGTCTATGATTAGCATCTTTTTTATCCTAATTATTCTAAAAGAAACTACACCTGAAAAGAGTACAGAAACTAGTTTATCATCTAAATTAATTTTTGAACTTGGAAATTTATTCCATCTAAGTTTTTAACTTTTCATAGTAGGATACTTTAATGTCCAGAAGGTGTCCATGTCTTGGAGCTATATCCTAAAGAAGTAAAGTATAAAAGTTTTAGAAAAGATGTCAACACTCAACATACCTTAACTTGTGATAAAGCATTCTCGATCCAAAATAAGGTCGTTGATAATGTAAGTACTTTCCATATTGTTAAATTTTTTGTATTACACTTTCTTATGATTATTGAATATATGTGGCCCTATCTTGATAAGGTTTATCTGTTTCATCAGCAATATCCATTCTTAAGTCATTCTATCAACTTTTTTGTTGGTTAACTATGTTAACTCCGCCTGTCATGCTGCATCTGTTCAGAATTTTTTTTTGTTTTTTTCTTGACACAGGCAATATGCAAAACAACAAGAAATATTACCTAACCTATAATTGCAGAGCAAATTCCCAAATTTAAGATTGATTCTGTTGAATTTGAAGCACTCACACTGGGGTCCTTGCCGCCAACATTTCAAGGTACTAATGTGATTCAACTCTTCTTAGTTCAATATAAGGCATGGTTATAGTATAGTAAACCTCTATAAGGCATGTTGAAATCTGGAATCACTTTTTTGTTGTGTCCACTTGAGATTATGTTGAAAATGAATAATTGAAAAACAAGCAAAGTTGATATTAGTTAGATTCCATCTGAATACCATTGAAAATCTCTAGATTACTCTACAAAGTTCATTCACAGAGAGTATAGCCATTGATGTGATTTAAAGGATTTTTTTTTCCCTTTTGATCTTTTGATTATTATGAATTTCAACCTTCGATTCTTAATTATCTTTTTTGTATTTTCAGTTCCTTTGATGTTTATGCTTTGTTGCTTTGGATGTTTCTTTAGCTTGTTTTTCTTTTGATGTTTAATTTGGGCCTCAAGAAATTAGTACGAACTATGTTGTAGAATTGTTCATTTACTTGAGTTGGTGATTTTCTAATGCAGAATTACAAAAGAAATGCATATACAAAAGTAGACTTGCAATGCACGAATGCATATACAAAAGAGTTTGAGAGTTGCTTCCCTTCTGATGCAAATATCAATAATGTTGCGAAGGTATTTTAGATTTTATTTGTCTTTGTCTTGAATTAAGGACTATTTTTGTGGTTAGTTTCTGACGGGCACCGTTTGGTCTATTAAAAAACAATGTAAAGTATTAATGATCAGCTATGTTGATGATTCTGGTGGTTTGGAAGCAACTCTAGGCATTAAATTCATTATGGTTGTTGGAGAATAGAAACTGTGATTTTATTTGTGTAGTATGATTAGCTTACTCTTAATAGTTGTTAGTTGATTTCTTTAACTGAATAAGTTTTGAACATACTTTGTTGTTGTGATGTTATCTACTTCTTGTAGATTGGCTCTACTGTTGGTAGTACTTATTTTAGCTCATGAATTGGAGGTAGTAGAGGATGCAGAATTCAAGTTTATTTGAAGCCAAGTTTCATTCAAGGTCATTGAGTTTGGTTGATAAAAGTAATGTTTTTTATATGAAAATATCGAACAAATATGTAAAGTTTTCGAAATGTTGATACATATATGGTAAAATGTTAATATATGCTAAAGTTTTGGAATTTTTCTAGTGCATATTTATGTTTGAGTTTTAAAACTATATTTGATGTATATTTGTCGTTTATATGTAGTTGAGTTCTTGGACCAATGGGAGCACAATACAGGAACAATAATATAAATAAATTACAATTAAAAAAATGAAAAATTGCTTGACGGTTCTGAAATGTCATGAACAATAAATGTCTTGACGGTTCGCAAATGTCATAAACAACAAATTTATAGCTGGTGGTTTCAAGATGAAGTAGGTAAGAGCCTACCATGGTCTTTTGTAAACATTTTCGGAATCACCATCACAGTATGTTTTGTCAAATCTACCATCCATTTCTTTCCATCTACATCTTGCACATTTTTTTCTTCTTCTTTTCGATCTTATTGTTATTCTTTGAGATAGCAACATCTTGAAGCACAGTTTAAGGGAAACATTCGAGAGGAAAACATTGGAAACCCTAAACCTATTGGTTTGAGAGCTCAGGTTTATAAAGAATACGAATGATCCAAAAATGAAGAGTTTTTCTTCCACTAGCCCTAAACTCTACATATGGCCGCCACGTGGCCTTAATGCCCTTATAACTGAAATCACATTCATTAATTATACGATAAGGGTAAATAATCGATTAAACGATCATGTAGTTATGTCAAAGGATCTTAAATGAGAATTAATTGATTATTTATAGCACGCAAACTCTTCCCATGGTCTCCACGTGGCTTTAAACATTTGTGCTACTGTAAAGGAAAATGAAGATGAAGGGATGAAAAATGAAGCGTCTTTTTGCATTGTACTCACTGACAGGTTAATAAATGCGGGTTTTGACCATTTTTACCCACAAACCCTAAAACTCTACACATAATCGCCACATGGCCAAAATACACTAATTTTATAATTGAAATCACATTTTTAATTACACTATAAGTTTAAACGATTGATTAAGATCACACAATAATGTAGACGGTTCTGTAATCAAAATGACATCTGATTGAAATGCAAACAATCCAGTTATACGTTTTACGTGATGCTAATATATGCTAAACTATTGTGTACTTATTTCAAACGATCGTTGACTATGTCTAAATGATCTTGTTATTACAAATAAACTATAAATGATTAGGTTGTTAGTCATAAACAATCTTGAATAACTCTATAAACGATTGTTTAACAAAGGCCACTGTTCTAGGTTAACATGACTGTACAATTTTTTTGGTGGTCGGTACAAAACCAGAGGAAGTTTTGGTTGCTAAAGATGATGAGGGAGATTGAGAGCAAGAATAAAGAATATGAGTTGCTCCAAAATAAATACGAGTTTCTGAGGCTTGACAATCTTACTCACGATTCCATGGTTGGCGAGGACAAGATTGAGGTTAATCGAGGAGTTGAAGGAGATGGAGAGTGAAATTCAACAACTCAAGGAATTGTACACATTTGAATATTTCTCTATATTATACTTGTTAAAAAGAATCGTTTATGACTAAATATTGTAAAAAAATCGTTTAAAATAAAGAATATACACCTTCATTTAGAACATTTGGATTTAATTATCAGATTGTTTAGTTTCATAAACATTCATTTATAGATTACCACATGACCGTTTATGACTAACAGAACAATCGTTCAAAGGTTATTAAATGATCGTTTAAATTTAATGATAATATCGTTTAGACTTGCTCAAATATCTTTTTGGCATAAACCTGCGATCCTTTTCGATAACGACATAATCGTTTACATGTTGTAAATAACCGTTTACATATAATCGTTTAATTACAATATTGTTTAATATATGTTAATCGATAAGTGTAAACGATGGTTTGTGGGCGAAAAAGGTCATTAACCGTGTTGTTTTGAAGATCGTTTCCATTTTATTGACAAATTGTTTACATGCATAAACCATTATTTATACAACACTAGATGATCGTTTGTAACTAACAACCTAATTGTTTATAGTTTATAAGTAATGACTAGATCGTTTAAACGTACCCAAAGATCGTTTGACATAGCTACACGATCGCGTTTAACATATTACCATGAAGTAAAACGTAGAAAAGGTTAAGGTGAAGTAGGGACCATGTGTAGAGCTTAGGGCTTGTGGGTGAAAAAGGTAAATACGCCTCTTGTAAGTAATCAATTTGCATTTATTAAGTTGTCAGCAAGTACAATGAAAAAAAAAACTTTTCCATATTCGTCCCGTCAACTTCCTTCGGAACACCTTCTATAAAAAGAAGAGTTCATTTGCATGTTGTTTGAAAATCGTTTGGATTTTATTACCGAAATCATTTACTTACATAAACGATCATTTATAGAACACTAGATAATTGTTTATAGTTCATAAGCAATGATAAGATCATTTAGACGTTCCTAAACATCGTTTGACTTGATTACACGATCGTTTAACATATAATACTTGATCGTTTCGATTTACTAGAACGATCGTGTAGATTTGGCAACATGATCGTTTACATTCAGATCAAATATCGCTTAGACTACAGTCAAGTCTTAATTATTTTATAAGGTTGATCGATCGTTTATCCTTATCGTGTAGTTAGTGAGAGTGATTTCAGTTATAAGATTAAAGGAATTAAGGCCGCGTGACATATATGTGTTGAGTTTAGGGTTTGTGGGTGGAAAATGTAAATACGTATTTATTAACCTATCGGCGAGTACAATGCAAAAAAAAAAAAATCTCTTCCTTTTCCATCTCTTCATCTTCCTTTAAAACCCCTTCTCACAAACCATTATATTTTAGGATTTCCAAATTTTTCTTCAAACTTTTCCTCTAAAACTTTTCGTCATTCCCACAAAATGTGATTCAAAATAGTGAGATTCAAAGTGCTGCTATTTGGACAAAGAACAACAAGGTCTAAAAGAAAAAAGAAAAAAACGTGCAAATTGCTTCAGAAAATCTCCATAAATGACTATGGTATACTCTTATTAACTTCCTTTAGGAGAGAATCTACTTCTCCTTTATCTTCGCTTTCTAGAAACTATGATGGTGATTCCAAAGATATTTTTATGAAAAATATGGCAAGCTCTTACATGTTAAGTTTAGCCGACTCTAGAGCTTCCGTACAAAGCAGATAACATTTACATGTAAGCACGTATAGTTTTACATGTTCCGTAACATTGGCGTCCTCTTCTTCACCCAAACTGTGACGGTGATTCCAAAATTGTCTTGGAAAGACTATGGTAAGCTCTTATATATTTCCTAAATTCTGAAACTTCTAGATCCTGCCAGTAAAAAAAGAAAGTTGGCTTCACAACACATCTCGACTTCGATCTGCAAGAGTCATTTTAGAACTGGTAGACAAGAGCTCTACAAACTTCGACGTTTTTGAACAAATTGGTTTGACCATTTTTGCATGGTCAAGATTCATTGCAAAACTACTAGGCAAGAAGTCCAAAACTCCGGTGTTCTTTAATCAAATGGTAGTATAATTTTTGGATGGTTGAAATTATAAACACATTTTAAATGAACATTTACATTTTATGAATGTCTATTTTGCATGTCCTGTAACATTTACATATAATGGAAAGTTCGTTCGAGGGACGCAGATAACATTTACATGTAATAACGTTTATAATCAATGTATAAGAACTTTTCAGGACTTCTCTGGTTTATACTTCTTAAACTTTTACATTTAATCGTTCTGGATTAACTATAAGATTGTTTAAATTGTATAATATCATCGTTGAGATGTTGTAGAATGATCATATACATACAACGAAAAGTTGGTTTGAGGAAGGCATATAACATTTACATGTAATAACGTTGACAATAATCAATGTATTAGAACTTTTCAGAACTTCTCTATTTTATATTTCTTAAGATCAAGAAGAAAAAAGAAACGACATGCAAGGTGCTTCAGAATATGCCTGTAAAAGAATATGGTATGCTCTTAAAAACTTCTTAGATCCCAAAGACTCTTCCGACCCAATTTGAAAGAGTATGAGATTCACAAGGAAAGATGACATCGGTGTTAGGTGCACAATTTTGGCGAGGTTGTGCTCGAGCTTGCTGAAGTGCACAACCCATGGAAGCTGTGTAGGCATTAACAGACATTGACGAAGACCTTCTTTTTGTCTTCAACCACTTATGAAGCAGGTGGTTTAGGACAAAGTGATTCGTCATAGAGTTGGTAGACATGAGTTGCAAAATTATAAAAACATTATGTGCATAAACATTTTCATTTTAGGAATGTCTATTTTACTTGTTCTGTATCATATACATACAACATAAAGTTGGTTCGAGGAAGGCAGATAACATTTACATGTAATAATCTTTACAATCAATGTATAAGAACTTTTCAAAACTTCTCTATTTTGGATTAACTACTGCATCGTTTAACTTGTATAACTTTATCGCTTAGTTGTTGTATACGATCGTTTAAGGTTCGTATCGTTCTCGAATATATGTGATAAACGATTATTTAAATCAATTTAGTATATCGTCTTGGTACATTTAAAACTATCGTTTACGCTAATGACAATATCGTTTAGGATTTAAGATCTAATGTTTATCGTTTTCACGTATTCAAATATTTTTTTTGACTTAAATCAAAAATCGTGTAGATTAAATACTGTAATCCTTTATAAATTATTCGGTTTACGTAATTAACGATCATTTACTTTTAGCAATACGATCGTTTAGAATAATCGATTACAGATAATAATCATATCTTTTACACTTATTGTTGACAGAGACAAGTTGACATATAATTGAAAGAGATTTACGATGTGAAAAGTTTGTGAAAAGGGTAAATACGCATGTTGTATGATTACGTAACTACACGATTGTTTAACTATGATTACGATCATGTAAAGCGTGTATGTAACGCCCCAAAAAATTAATATAATTATGGAGTTAATTATCTTAATTTTGTTTAATTACATTTAATTTATTGAACGTTATTTTGAATTCATTTAATAAGAAGTATTTGATTTTGTGGGAATTGAAATTAATTAAATATTTGTTGGATGAATATTTAATTAATTTAGAGGTTTTAGCATGTGTTATTGTTTGTTGAGATTTTGATTAAATGGTAGGTTAAGAGGATTAAGTAAAGTTGTGGATTTTTAGTGTTGTTGAAATTGAATTTAATTGAATAATTATGGATGTTATTTAATTAAATTGTAGAGTAGAAAGTTTGTTGGAGATTTAATAATTATATGTATATGTGGAAATATATATATAATTATTATGTTAAAGGAAAAGATAATTATATTTGTTGAAATATAATTATTTAAGGAAAAGATAATAGTATTATGGAGAAAGAATATTTTTAAGGGAGAAAAAGAAAAATAATTATATTTTGGGTAAATATAATTATTTAAAAAAGGATATTTATTTTCGAGAAAGATAAATAATAATTAATTATTGTGGAAGATAATTAATTATTGGGAAAAAGATAAATAATAATTAATTATTGTGAAAGATAATTAATTATTTTGGAGAAAGATAAATAATAATTAATTATTGTAGAAGATAATTAATTATTCTGCAGAAAGATAAATCTTGATTATGGAGTGGAGTTGTTATGGTTGGGTTAAAATAATTCAGGTTGGAAGTTATAAGTGATTTATTGGAAAAGATTTGATTGATTAAATTAATTGACGATTTAAGTTAATTTGAGATTTTGGAGGGAAAAGTTAGTTTTGGTGGAATTGGATTTAATTGAGTATATATAAATATATGGATATATATATATATATATATATATATATATATATATAATTATTTGGAAAAGTGAAGTTAATTATATGATGGAATATAATTATATTTGTTTGGAAAAGAAGATAATCCATGAGGAGAGAGATGGTTGATTTGATTGGATGAAAAAGATATATATTTATTTAAAAGAGAGAATAATGGTTTAAATAAATATATATGTTTATTGTAGATTTTGGTGAGAGAAAAATAATAATAATAAAGAAGTATTATTATTATTATTATTAATGGTTATAAATGCCTAAGATTGTGTGCATTTAAGGCATTTATTTAAGAAAGATAATGGAAATAAAGATATATGTATATATTTGGTATTATATATATATATATATATATATATATATATATATATATATATATATATATATCCTAAAAGGAAAAGGAAATAATAATAATAAATATTATTGTTATTATTTGGGTTTATAAATAGCATTGGAATGCTTAAGTTAGAAAGTAAAGAAAAAAGAAAAAGGTTATTTATCTTCTTCTTTAAGATAACCTTCTGCCGCCGTCGCTTCACAAATTTTAGTTATGATTGGTCCCTTTTGCAAAGCTTGAAAAATTGATGAATTTTCTTATCAAGATTTAGATAATTTTTCAACCTCCATTTGGTCAAGTTTGGTAAGCCAATGAAATTAAATTAATAATTTGTTAATTTAATTTTGGATCTATTTGGGGTTTCTTTAAAGGTTCAATTGGCTAATTTTTTTTTAAGATTTAAATCTTGAATTTTTCCCAATCAAGGTTTGATTGGTTTCAACCCCAATTTTTAGAAATTTAATTAATTTGGGAAAATTTTTGGATGATAGCCAATTGCTAATTTTATTAATTAAGTTATTGATTTTCCTTTAATGATTAGTATCAATTTAATTTGAGAATTTTTACTGTCAGCTAGGAAGTACTTTGTTTGGCTAAAATCTCCAGGTAAGAGATTCTACTACTAGACCTTCGAATTGAATTTAAGAGACTTCATGTATTTATGATTATGCATTGATGGTAGCTAAGATGCATAATGTGATGCTATAGATAATGATTTGATATTGTGTTGTTGATGATTGATATTAAAATTGATGATGATGACTGATACTATGATTGAGGATGATGACTGGTATGTTTATGATGTTTATGATACAGGATATATTAATCACATGAATAAGGACGTTATGATTAATATTCATGTCATGTTATGATGTTTATAATGATGTTACATGCTTTGGATTGTGGTGTGTCTGTTAACTTTGTCTGTTGAGTTTTTTTACCTCACCTGTATTATGATCCTAACTACGGGGTCACTCGCACGACTAGGGGTGTTCCTACGGGATCACTCACACGATTTAGGGGTGTACCTATGGATCACATACACAGTTAGAGGACAATTATATTGTGTATACGGGGTCACTCGCACGACTAGGGGTGTTCCGACGGGACCACTCGCACGATTAGGAGTGTACCTACGTATTACATATATGTTTATGAAGTGTGTACCTGTGATCACTCGCATGATTTAGGGGTGTTCGTAAGATCTCACTCACTCAGGTGGCTCCATTGGACACACAACGTTATGATTATGTTTCTAACGGAAAGTTAACAGATCACCTAGCGGGACTAGTAGTGGGTCCCTTACTGAGTATATTTATATACTCACTCTTTCCTATGTTTAATATTTCAGGCTAAGGTAAAGAACTTAAGAAGTTGGTGAGCGACAGCTAGGGATCCGTGGCATGCCATATGGGGACACAGTTCAGCTTCCGCACTCATTTATATGTCTAACCATTTTACTTAAAGATTTTATTCTATTTATTTTTTTTAGTTCTTTAAAATTGTTAGAACCCGCGGGTCATGTTTTCAAATTATTTTTGTTAATTTTGAAAATCTTATGTTCTTCGTGAATGTTTTGATAGTAATTTTATAAAGATTTTGGTTATCCTCTTTTCAAAAAAGTGTCTTTTGATGTTTATCTTTTTAGTAATGACCTTAACTTAGTTTAAAAGTTCGGGTCGTTACAGTGTAACAGGCTCATTTACCTTTATGAGCACGATCATGTAGGTATTTCAACATTAACATTTATATTTAAATCAGATATCGCGTAGATTCCAATATCGTGTATATAATTTCATAATCTCATCGTGTAATTAAAGAAGATATTAGCGCCACGTGGAGAGCATCATTGAATTAAGACTTTGTAGCTGATAATGGCCAATAAATGTGTTGAAAACAATCAATTCACAGTTATTAACACAGAAAATAACTCTTCCTTTTCCGTCCTTTCACCTTCCTTTAAAACCATTAAATTTTAGGGTTTCTGAACTTTTCGTCTCAAACATTTTTCTCTTAAACATTTTTTTTATTATGAGAAAATAAGTGTTTAAATGCTATGATTCAAAATGCTGCTATTTGGAGAAAGAAGGATAAAATCAACAAAAAAAAGTAAAAGACGTGCATGGTGCTTTCGAAAATGTCTACAAAAGACTATGATACATTTTTATCAACTTTCATAGATTCTGAAGCATTGCCCCACCCAAGTTGAAAGTGGGTAGAATTCGAAAAGGAAGATATCGACACTGTTTAGCTTAAGAAGGGTTAGGATGTTCGAATCCTCATACCCATTTTTCTGTAATGCCTTTAGTAGACAGTCCTTTATCTTAGTCTGTTAGAGACGTCCAGCCATTGAAAAGGAGGAAGAAGAAGAAGCACCTATAAAAAGAAGAAAAGAAGCAGCCATTGAGGCAGAGTGGTGTATGCTAGTGTGTCACAAGTGACAACTTCTAGTAATCTTAGATATGTTGAATAAAATTTGCAAATATTTAATGTGAAAACAGTTGTCATGTGTGAAGACTTGTTAAGTGTAAATACCTTCTTTTTGAAGCTTTTCAGTTTCTTGAGAAAGGAATGAATGCACAAATGTTTATTGCACATAATGCAAGCTTACGAAGCTATGTGAAAATAATGTATAAGAGTTTTTAGAATTTATCTATTTTATATTTGTTTAACTTGTATAACACTATCGCTTATTTGTTATAAAACGATCATTTAAAAGAATTAACATTATAGCTTACATGTTTTAAACGATGTTTTAAAGTAATTAACATTATCCCTTGGATGCTATTAAATGAATGTTTACATCAAATTACTACATCGTGCACCTTAATGAACAACAATCGTTTATGGAAGGACAACACCATTTACGATTGAGGGTCTAATGTTAATCTTTTACACATATTTAAAGATCGTTTTGACTCGAATAAACAATCACAAAGATTAATCACTATGATCATTTTGATATTATTGGGAGATCTTAGCTGACGATCGTTTTGAGTGTATCGTTTACATTAAACAGTAGATCATTTACATCTTTTAAAAGATTGTTTTGACTTAATTACATGATTGTTTATATATATTATATAGTACATGTAAATGATTGTTTACTCATAGCATTTAAAAACCGTGCTGAAATGTTAATGAATGCGATTCGACATTTTAAAAAGCACGTAAATTTATAATATTGCCCATTTGGTAAACACCAACAATATACGTACCGTCTTCTTCATTTTCGGTCACTTCATTTCAAACGCACTGATCACTTAGCTTTTTGTCTGAAACATTTCCTATTCCCTTACTCATTTCCTCTCAAACATCCATTTTTCTCTTTAACGTCAAAAGTTATGTTTCAATATAACTCTAAATTTTTGTTGCTGAATTATGTTATCACTATCGTACTATAATGTTACGTGCCATCTTCTTTATATTTCAAACATTTTGACTTCTGTATTGAACACGATCATTCTGTTGTTAAATTCTTACTCTCAAATATTTTCGATTCAGTTAAACTTTAATTCTCGAGATTGTTAAACATTTCAATTTATCATTACTTGTCGATTAATTGATTACGAATTTCTTTTCGTTTGGATTAAACGATCTGTTACGTCACGTAAATGATACTTTAACCTAGACTAGAGGATCGTGTATATTGGACTGAATGATAAAGTATGTGGTCTAAACGAAGTTTAGCGCGTACATATTAATTTTAGCGTTTAGGATTTAGTGTTTTAAAACAATCGTGTACATAACGAAAATATATTATGATCATTATTTTTAGGATGACTGTACCTGGCGACAAATGCTTTTCTGCCACTGTCTCATGTCAAGTGCACGAGATTGATACTCTTATTAAGGATAAATTGACCAAGGAACAGCTGCAGATGTTCCATAAAACAATTTTTGGTCCATTACTAGTCAACATGGTCTTTAATGGCGAGTTGATCCATCATTTCTTGTTGAGATAGATACTTGAAGAAGCTAATGCAAATAGAATCTGTTTTTCTATTTTTGGAAAAAATGTTTGTTTTACCCAAAACGAATCAACATCATAACCGGTTTGTAGCCAACCAATGTAACATTGAATAAAAATTATAACAATAAGCTCCTACAAAGCCTCCTATTCGGATCAAAAAACCAGAAGATAATAACGTGCTTGGAAGTTGAGGAAGTTTTCAAAAATTTTGACTTCACATAATGATATACTGTGAAGGTTACCTTAGCCCTCTTTACTAAAACTGTGATGGTCAGGAATGATAAAAAACATAGTTTGACATGAATGTTTTGGAAGAGTAGTTGATGAAGAAGTTTTTAAGAACTTTGATTGGTTAACTTTCTTCTAGACTCATTTGCTCAATAGTTTGAAAACAATTCTACAAGGGAAAAAAAAGCATATGAGTTAAAGAAGGTAAGAAGTTAAAAAACAGTGGCATACTACAAAATCAAAGGCTACGTACTAGCTTTTTAGGTGATTTTCATTTCTTTATAAACTTTAGTTAAATACAAACTAAACATCAAAGATTAACATATTCGTTTGATTGTTTTAAATGTGGGCTTATGAAACACTTTCAACTGCAAGTGAGCACCTGACCATAAAAAACAATAAGAGATCAATATTTAGAATATTAAGATGAAATTGTACACAAGCTTCATCGTACAAAATGTTACAGAAAAACATATTCGAGAACAAAAATGTAAGTACAAGTTGTCAGCGATCGTTTAAAACAATTGCATGATCATTTACATTTGAAACGTGATCGATCTTGTATTATTTTATAGACAATCATTTAGCTTAATGTAAGATCGTTTACATTGGGCACCATATCGTATATTATATCATTTTATAGACAATCGTTTACTAGCTTAGTTTTATATACAACATATTAGCAATTCTTTGATTATAACATTGCAGGCTGTTGTTCAACCCAAGAGAAAGCTTTCATGGAGAGTTGAATTTGAGGGGATGATAACACATATGTTGAGGATGATGAATTCATGCCAGATATTAACAGCAGTGGTACCAATATTCCTGCTGATACTATGAGCAATTAATCATCGGATCACAATGAGTTGAATAACTTATGATCAATCTCATTTCCACTACTTATGTCCAATGAAAATGTTGTTAGGCATGATTCTACTGTGCAACTGTCACCACGAAGAAAAGAAAGACAAACAACGATTGACCAGCTGAAACGAATCCAATAACCAACAAGAAATGTTCTAAATCTAATGATAAACCAGAACGAAGTCATTCGAAATCCTACAAAGAACTAAAAATGACATCAACGAAGTTCATAAGGTCTTATCCACATTAAGTTTAGTAGTCTCTAGGATGGATAACACAATTAGAAAGCAGTCATTGGAACTGTCTGAAATGAAGCACATGCTGGAAAGATTGATCCAAGTAAACTTTGATTTTAGAAAGTATTTCGTTTATCAGTTGTTTAAATAAACGATCGTTTAACTTAAATATCCGATCGCCTATCACATTTCAACGATCGCTTATCACATTTACATGATCGTTTAGATAGGATTCATGATCGTTTTCTTTTGTATACTCGATCGTTTAGCAATCATTTTATTTTTATTTTTATTTATTTTTTAGATTTATAATTAAAATCAAGAGAATAATGATACTAATCACTTCCAAGATGATTTTCATGATAATTTTGATCATGACAATGTGGACAAAAATAATGACCATTAGGATATAGGAGATATGATCAGCATTGAGCAACCATATGCTGAAGAATAACATACTCAAGAACTTACTGTGGAAACTCAAGAACTTACCGTGGAAACTCAAAGGTTAATGTTTCATTCATTATTTACTGCTTTATATTGTTGAAAATTGCTTACATTCTAAATAAATAACAATTGTATTTTTTTTTCTTTTTCTCATTTTTTTCTCATTTTGTTTAGGGAACAAAAAAATATCACATGATAATCAAGAGGACTCAAACAATGATATTAGCATAGACGGTAGAAATGCAGACTTGCTATTAACTATAAGCAATATATCAGATAATATGAATGCTCAAAGTCAGAAAGAAAAAGACCTGCTAGAAATGATTACTACTCTTCCACTTATGAGCCAACCACTTCCACTTTGTGAGATACTACCATCAAGTACTATAAAAAATCTTGCATTAGCTCCATTGGAACAAATTTTAAAAATTCACGAAGTGCCACCATTAATTTCAGATGCAAATGAAGAATGTCAACTAGTATGACAACAATTGTGTAGTCCTTTGTAAGAAATACAAAAAAAGAATAATCAAGCAGTTACTTTGGTTGAGATACAAAATAAAAATGAACCAATAACTAAGGAACAAAGTTTAACATTGACAATGTGCAGACACCTGATTCGGTTGAAAAAATAGAATCTCATTTGGTATGCATACAGAACAACTGTGTAGTCCTTTGAATTAACATTTTTCTTCTTATCTAATATTATGCATTGTAGGAAATACAAAAAAAAGATGAAGTAGTTACTTCAGTTGAAAATGAACCAATAACTGAGAAACAAAGTTCTACAATTGACTTAGAATTTCTATTGGTATGTATATATAAGAACTTTAAAGTCCTTTGCATCAATTGTTTTTCTTTGTTATTTAATATTGTGTATTCTAGGAAATGAAGGAACAACAAAAACTAATAAAGAGAAGGAATCTATGTAAAATAGAAGATAAAAAACTGTCTGTTCAACAAGTTAATCCAACCACAACATTTATTGAGGTCATATTAAAACCTATAATACCTGTCCCAGATGTGAAATTGCGAGACGCAGATAGTTATGATCCCGTGTGGCCAGTGGATCCAAAATTGTGGAATGCATACTTATCTTGGAAGAGATCTAGAAAAACAATTAATGAAGAGAGGACAGTAGTGTTCTCATTCAGAAAGAAGAAATTTTTCAAAAAGCTTGAAGAAAACACATGGATACTAGGAGACTTAGATATTCTTTCCAAATTTCATTTTATATATAAAACTACACGATCGAGTATAATATTCTTTATTTAACTAAATGATCGTTTATATATAATACGCGATCATTTGATTGGATAAGCGAACAAAAAACGTTGTACATGATCGCTTAGTTTAGAAAAGAATGTTGTAAACGATCACTTGTATTTGCTAAACGATGACTTGAATTTTGATAAACTATCGCTTGTATTCACTAAATGATGGTTTGATTATTTTATAGACCATGGATTTGTTATTGTATCACGTGCATAATAAGATGTTACATATGAAGCATCTTTGCAAATATAGTTTTACAGTACTAGATTTGTCATTTATGGTAAATTATTATTCTTGAATTTTTTTGTATTAAAGTTAAACTGCATAATTATATTTTGACTAATTTTTTTATTTGTTCTTCAAGACTGGCATCAACAAAGAACCCGTAATTAGGCAACGACTTTTTTATAATCATGTGCTGACAACAGACAGTAAGGAGGTTAAATGGACAGACACAACAACACACTTAGCACAATGGTCAGAAAGAGATTTAGATTACTATTTTACCTCAGCTATTGATGCAACCCAAGATAAAGTACGGTGGGCAGAAGTCAACTACGTGCATCAACATAAAAGAACACTGGTTGGTTGTTGCAACTGACATGAAGAAATGCAAGATCTATGTGTTTGATTCTATGCCAAAATATCTTGAACAAAAACTTGTTGATGCAGTTATTGCAATACCTGTACGATGCATCCCCAAATTGGCAATTGTTATTGGAATTCATGCGCAATGAAAACATTTCACGTATGGCTCTTGGTTAGTAGTAAGATTGAATACCATGTTACAAAAAGGCGCTTCATTAGATTACGGAATTTTTTGTGCCAAATTTGTTGAATGCCTTGCAACAAATGCAGACCGTAATTGTCTAATTATAGTTAACATAAATCTGTTTAGACAACAGTATGTAGTAGAATTTTGGGCAAATAAATTCTATTGGTAAATAAAATGTTTGTTTCGGTTGATGTACATGTAAAATTTTTATTTTTTCATTTTAATCAACTTTTGACTGAATGTTTGTATTTGTTTAGATAGTTATCAAAAAATAATTGTATAAAGATATAAAAACATTCGTGTAGAGAAATGTAAAAGATCGTGCATATAGCTTTAAGCGATCATTTATATATATATACCACACTAATGTCTAAACGATTGCATATTTTCTAATGAATCTAAATGATCATGTAAGATATCATAGACCACCACGTACTTAAGTCAAACCGATTTTATAAACTATATTTAAACGTACAATTATCAAGCGAAAATGATCTTCTGATGCACATCACACCATCATTTAGTAAAGTCTAAACGATCTTGTTAATACATGTAAACGATCTCTTAGTTATATAAAGGATCACGATATTAAATCTCCATCAACTTTAATGTCAAACGTTTATACATAATATTATGTACTAGAATGAAAGAAAGAGATCACACATTTTCATTAATTGTTTAAACCTTGCTTACAAGTCCTACTATTATGTCTTTTACGATTACAACTAGAACATCTGGTTGAACAACTAAATTCGCCAATAGATGGATTTTTTTGTTTTCTTGGTCTTCCAGCTTGTTGTTTAAAGGCTGGAGGTAATATTTTCATGACAGAATCTACAACTCTCCAATGAAAATGAGATCCAACAGGTTGAATACAACCAATGTATGTTGTTGATAGTGTTTCTCTATAATAAAACTCAGATACATAAGAATAGATGTCTAAATTAAGCATACGTAGAATAGCAAGAGCATGCACACAAGGAATTTCTTCAACATCCTATACTCGAAAACTACAACATCCCACGTTTAAATTCACAATAAACTATTGATTTGCATCCGTTACTTCGTATTCAATCATACTAATTGGATCAACCCAATACATGAGACAAATAAGGATAATTAATAAAATAATAACAAATAGATTTCAATCTCTATATACATCAGATATATATAGATAGCAATCTATCTGTGCTTATCTGAGACAGGAACAAATAAAATGCTATTTTTATCTATTGGATAGACAAAGATAGCAGTCTATCTCTAATTGTCAAGATAAAAATTTTATTTTTTACCAATAATCTTCTCGACTTTTCATGTTCTAAACGCAGAACATTCTCAGCCTAAGAAGTCAAACGATTCTTCATTGTAGAACCCTAATTGAACTAAGCATCGTAGCCACAAGTAATTCTCTAAGATCTTTAAACACTAAATTTACACTTTCTGCACAATTTGATGTCATCATTCTATACCTTCGTCTACGTGAATAGGCCCGAGACCACTTCTCAAAACCAACACTACTAAGATAATCTCTAATATTTGGACAAACGGACTCTATGCATCTCATATGGTACTCAAATTCATCAACGGTGTAGGCATAAGCACAACTAAAGAAATATTTGATATCCTTAAAATGGAGTTTCAAGTTACTTAAAAGATGTTTTGTGCATACACAATACTCAACGTCAGGAAACACTCTTAAAACTCCTTTAGGGATGCTAAGATACCTATCAGAAACAATGACTAAATTAGCTCGCTCTAAGAAGCTTCCTCGTATCTTCTAAAAAAAACCATGTCCATGATACATCATTTTTAGAATCTAAAATGGCAAAAGCAAGAGTGAAGATTTGATTGTTACCATCTTTTGATGAGGTTGTTAATAGGATGCCACCAAACTTACACTTAAAAAATGTACCATCAACAGGAATAATAGGTCTACAATATTTCCTCCCCTCAATTGAGGCACCAAAAACCATAAAGAAAAACTTGAAATGACCACTATCATCCATTTCTAAAGCAATGCATGTACCTATAATAATTATAAACACATTTATATTAGCACAAATAAAAAAGAATAGAAAGAATGTGATAGATGTGACACCCCCTCCTGAACCACCTGCTAGATTAGCCCGAAAGACGGCGTGAAGTCGACTGACATTGCTCTCCTCTAACGATATCTGTCAACTCTGCTGAGCTATTGAACGTGATAAACCTGTTAATCTAGTATGTAAACAATTATATATGCAACACAACACATCGAAAGCTAGACTAATTATATACATACATGAAGTGTAGCCCGAAATTTACTAATTTTGCAAGTAAACCTGGAGACACCTTAACCAAAACATAACTAACAAAGTTTTACACAACTGCAACTCCTAGAGTTTACATAAATTGTAGAGTATCTATATCGTACAAAGAAATATACAACATAACACAACAGACTCTATGTACAACTCTAACTACGTACTGGGAATCGATATTGGAGCTTCAGCAGACTAAGGCAGTCTATCAGGCATTGAAAATTTGATCTTTACCTGGAAAGTGGGTAAAACATTTTGGAATGGTAAGCTATAAAGTTCGGTGAGCAACTCAGTTTAAAACTATAAATTTAAAGATAAGAGCACGTGAAAACTTTACACATATAAATTTGTTTATACAAGTCGTAAATATAAACATGTAATAGTAAGAATAACTTTCTCAAATACTCAGCATGTACGTCATTGAAATCTAGCAAGACATATCAAGTATATCAAAACATTTTAACTAACATAAAAAATCTACTTTGTGTAGGACACACCCAATACAACCAACGTTTACAAGCTCTACGATGTAGTGGGGTCTGCCCAGCACTCCCATTGTCTTTGTCATAGTGGGGTCTGTCCAGCACTCACGATAACATCGTTGTTATGGAGTACACTCAATGTCAACAACAGAATCTAACCTGTGTGCACACGGTACCATATAGCCTCAGACTCAACATCCCAGTCATGTAGTTAACGAAAACATAAAAAAATCATACGAAAACATTAAAACTTGCTTGCTATCTATATCTTTTGTAAAGCTCAAGCTTACTTAGATTGTTCGTGGGAAACTGAAAATCTAGAAACATTACTTGTTTAAAATGATTTGTTTTAGCTACTTTTTAGAAATTCGATAATAACATGCTCATATTTAAATTTCATCATAAAACTTTCTGCTTGAACTTATGCTCGAAATCATTCATAAAAATCATGTACTATTTATAGAAATATAATCATAGATAACAGTTTAGAAATCTGTTTGAAATATATTTTGTCACTCATTGTCTTGAGTTAGATCATTGGTCTGTAAGCTCAGTTTAATTCTTCTCGGTCTATCAACAACCAAACCGAGTATTAGAATCCTAAATATTCTAGTTTGCTAAAGATAGACTTAACATGTTGCACTAAAGATGACGCTCACGAAATCAAAGCTTAAAAAATAAAATCCTATTTGAACAACTCTCTTCATTTTCCAGATTTCTAACACAAACTTCAAATGACTATAACTCCCTCAATACTTAACCAAAATGAGTGTTCTTTATGTTAAAATCTTTATTTTGATGTTCTCTATAATTTATCTGAAGATGTGTAACCCAAATTCCCAGTCTAAAAGTTCAGAAACACTACAAAACAAAACTACTCCAAAATCGCGCACTCTTCATACCTTCAAGTTGTCCCTGTAATTTAACCCATTTCCAGTCATAACTGGCTCTCAAAGTCTTCATACAAGTTATAGGAAATTGAATAAGTTTGCCCCAAATATCAATTAGAGGTTTTAACTCAATGTGTACACACTGAAAAACGCAAAAAAAATAGAGGATATCAGATTTCGTGTGGGAAACATCCTTCACAAAAATTATTCAAAAATGAATTAGCTTTCAGGAAATTCAAAACTCACCTCTTAGTTCTTCTTGAGAAGATCAAACTGAATAAAAAACCATAAGTGTGCAGAATGGGTCAAAATCTACCATGATTGAAACTTCCTTTGAGTTTTTCTCCTTCTTCCTCAATCTTAGAACTAAGAAATCCTCTTTTTCTTCCTCGAGTTCTCTCCAATTCATCTCTTAAAAGAAAGATCTGAAATTTGGAAATGGTGAGGAGTTGCTTGGCGGTGGAGGGAAAGAGAAGAAGAAAACAAAATGGAATTCCCTTTTCTCTTTTCCTCTTTCTTCCATTTTTATCCTTTTTTTTTTAATAAAACCTTTAATTATATAAAAATATCATATAATTAATTTCCATTTCCTTTTATTCCTTTTATATTTAAAAAAAACCAAAGAGAATCTGGGGTTTTCAACTTACCTTTTCCTTAGAAAATTTCATCCTCGAAATTTAGATGTTCTTAATCGAAAAGTGTCGGGTATCTCTTCTCCACAAAACCTTTACAAGTGGAATCGTCTTGTTTCTCAAAACTTGTTCTTTTTTGTCAAGGATTGAAACTGCTTCTTCATTATAACTCAAATCTTCTTTCAACTCAACTAGTTGCTCTACAACACATATGATGGATCTGGTATATATTTCCTTAACATGGATATATGAAAAACATCATGTATTCGAGTAAGTTATGTTGGCAATTCAAGTCTATAGGCTATTCGTGTAACGACCCAACTTTTCGGACTAAGCTGAGGTCACTACCCAGTACTAAGACTCGACCATAAAACTCACACAAACTCATGAAGGACGGGTTACGATTCGTTAAAAACGTTTTAAAATATTACAAAAGCAGTTTTGGGCCCTATTTTAAATCACATTCACGAGAGTTCCAAAACACAGTGCTCAAATCATCAAACACAAAATCACAAACCAAATATTCTAACCGTGACTCGATCTGACAATGAAAATAACAAGTAACAAAAATACATCAGTGGAAGCATAAAGAAAACCAAACGCGTCCATATGGCCTTCACGCATCGTTCTTGCCCCTCGTCGTTCTGCCCCTCACTATACCCTTACCTGAAAAGTTAAAGAGGAAAAGGGTGAGTATAAGATATACCCAGTAAGGGACCTACTACTGGGCCTATTAGGGAATAACAGTTAACTTCCTATTCAGGGGTACCCTACATAAACAGTCTAGTGGTTCCGTAGAACGCACACATCAGTCTCGTGATCCCGAAGGATGCACGTATCAGTCTAGTGATCCCAAAGGATACATGTATTAATCTAGTGACCCCAAAGGATACACTTATCAGTCTAGTGATCCCGGAGGATGCACATATCAGTCTAATGATCCCGAAGGATGCACATATCAGTCTAGTGATCCCGAAGGATCAACATATCAGTCTAGTGATCCCGAAGGATACACATATCAGTAAGGTACACTACCCCATAGATGAAGCTAACCATTACCCCTCAGTCCATACTAAACCGTCTACAACAGTCACACTCCGACAACGTTCATATTACAATTTCGTCATAGGCTTCGTTAGTCAGACAGTATAGGTTTAAACACTACCACATACCTAACATTAAGACTTTAAGGTCCACCGACATACAATTCCAGCTCACAACGTAGCCCACCAACACAACTACAATACACAGAACATCCGGGCATCGGTGTCTATCCGTAACACTCATTACACACGATGGCACACAAGCTACAACTCACGATCACGCTACCTTTAATCAGACAAGAGCATACGAGTGATATGTATTAGTCAAACATGCATCAATTCATTCAGTACAGTTTCTAACGTATAATCCCCTGTGGATTACTACGTTTCCAGCCTCGATCTGAGGTCCAGTAGTAAGAAATCTCTTACCAGAAACTTGGTTATGCCCCTTGATCGAGTCCACGCTCAACGAATCCACCTAAATGAAATCACAAGGGTTTAAACGACGACACTAGTAAAAGTCACTTTTAAATCGTTCTAAGCAACATCCGTCAACTTACCCGAGTAAAGGAGAGCTATCATCAATTAAGCCTACCGTGAAACCCAAGAACTTGAGCGTTAGCTCACTAATACCTTCAAAGATCGAAAGATAGAACCATGTCTTATTCCAATATCTAAACTCGAATCGGCTATAGTAACATTAGGAAACTCACTAAATGATCCTTACCAAAGACTCACCGTGATCCGAAGTGGAGGGAAGAAGGCTTAGGTGGCTCGGTGAACAGGGAATTTGGCTTGGCTTGGAGGCGGCTCGGCTCAGCTCGGCTCGACTCGACTCGACTCGCGGCTTGGCTTGGTCAGTTCGCGGCTCGGCTCAGCTTGGATCAGCCTGCGGCTCGACTTGGCTAGCTTATAGCTCGGTTCGACTTGGATTCATGGCTCAGGTTCGGCTTGGCTGGGATTCACGGCTCAGCTTGCAGCTTGGTTCGGCTCGGCTGGGATTCACGACTCGACTTGGCTTCGCATGGGCGCTTGCAAGACCGGACCTCCACGACCGTTGAAGGTTCACCGTCGGCTGCTTGGCGAACAATGCAGCTTTGCTTCAACGTAGCGGACGACCAACGGAGGGGACGCACGACGGTTCTGGGATGAAGGAGATGAAGGCGGAGGAGTCGACGGGTGACCGACTGCAGCGGAGACGGCCGACTCCCTTGCGTTGGACCAAAGCTGCCGGCATAGAGAGGTCGTCGCTTGCGGACGATGGCGGCGGAAAAGAAACGCTGGAATGGAGAGGAGGGGATGGCGGTGCTGTCGGAAGGCAGGCGGAGATGACGGGCGGTCGTTGGGCTAGGAAGGAAAAAGAAGGCTGTCAGCGAGGAAGGAAGAAGAAGAAGAGAAAAAAAACGAAGGGAGGGGCGGCGCGACGCGGGTGATTAGGGTTTTCTTTTTAAAAAAGTAATATATATATATATATTAAATAATAATAATAATAACAATAATAATGTAATTAATAATAATAATAATAATAATAATAATAACAATAATATAATTAATAATAATAATAATAATGATAATATTTAATAATAATAATAATAACATAATTAATAATAATAATAATATAATTTAAATTATATTATTATTATATTAATTTACACCATAATAATAAGAAAAAAAAATTTCATACACTTCGATTTCTTTTTCTTCCCTCTTCAAAAACAACAAAAGAATTAACACCAAAAATTTTAAATTCCCCAAAATTAACATAAAATGACAAAAATTTTACCTCGAAATTTGGGGCGTTACATTCTTCCCTCCTTAAGGAACTTTCGTCCTCGAAAGTTTTATTCCTTGAACAATTTGGGATAACGAGACCTCATGTCATCTTCTCGCTTCCATGTAGCCTCTTCAACCCTGTGATTTCGCCATAAGACTTTAACCAAAGGGATTTCTCTATTCCTCAACATTTTCACCTCCCTAGCCAGCACCTCAACGGGTTGTTCTATATAGCTCAAGTTTTCATCAATCTCTAGTGGCTCGTAATCTACTACATGGGATGGATCCGGTACGTACTTCCTCAACATAGAAACATGGAACACATCATGAACTGTCGAGAGTGATGGTGGCAACGCCAAGCGATATGCTACAGGGCCAATCCGCTCCAGAATCTCAAACGGCCCAACAAAACGAGGACTCAGCTTCCCTCTCCTTTCAAATCGTAAGACACCTTTCATGGGTGCTACTTTCAAGAACACTTTGTCCCCCACATCAAACTCAAGATCCTTTCGTCTCACATCCGCATAACTCTTCTACCTACTCTGTGCGGTATGCATACGTGATCTAATTTTCTGTATCGCTTCGTTAGTAGACTGAACTAACTCAGGACCCATCAATCTCTGCTCACCTACCTCACCCCAGCATACAGGGGATCTACAACATTTGCCGTACAGGGCCTCAAATGGTGCCATGCCAATAGTAGCATGAAAACTGTTATTATAAGCAAATTCCATCAAATGCAAGTGGGAGTCCCAGCTACCTAGAAATTCTAATGCACACGCTCGCAACATATCCTCTAAAACTTGGTTCAGACGCTCAGTCTGACCGTCAGTCTGTGGATGGAAAGCTGTACTGAAGTCTAACCTCGTGCCCGTAGCAGTCTGCAAACTCTTCTAGAATTTGGAAGTGAAACGGGCATCTCTATCAGAAACAATCGACACTGGCACTCCATGAAGCCTCACTATCTCAGACATGTACAGCAGTGCCCACTTACTAGCGGTATAGGTGGATTTACCCAGAACGAAGTGTGTTGATTTGGTAAGCCTGTCAACCACAACCAAATCACTATAAAACCCCTCAGAGTTCTTGGCAGTCCTATAATGAAATCCATGGACACGTTTTCCCACTTCCATTCCGGTACGCTCAAGGGTTGTAATAAACCCGCTGGTTTCTGCCTTGGTGCCTTAACCTGCTGACACACCAAGCATCTACTAAAAAATTCTACCACCTCTCTCTTCATATTACACCACCAATAAACCCGCTTCAGGTTCTGATACATCTTCGTACTACCCGGGTGCATGGAAAATGGGGAACTATGAGCCTCAGATAATAATTATGTTTTAATCGCACTATCTGATGGCACACAAGAGGCGCCTCTCAAACAAAAGTCCACCATCAGAGGATATAGAGAACTCAACAGCTTGCCCTGCCTCTGCTAGGCCACGCTTCTCAACCAAATAAGGATCGTTACTTTGAGCATCAATGATCTTTTGCCTCAAAGTCGGCTGTACCGTCAACTGGGCTAACTGCATAGTGACTGCCCCTATTGACACTGCAATCTCAGCCCTCTCAAGATCTTGATGCAATGGGGCCTGTCGGGTAATAAGTGCTGCTGAATGTGATACCTTTCTACTAAGAGCATCAACTACCACATTTGCCTTACCTGGATGATACAGTATCTCACAATCGTAATCCTTCACTAACTCAAGCCATCTTCGCTGTCTTATATTCAATTCCTTCTGAGTAAAGAAGTATTTCAAGCTCTTATGATCCGGGAAGATCTGTATCTTTTCATCAAACAAGTAATGCCTCCATATCTTCAGTGCAAAAACCATTGCTGCCAACTCTAAATCGTGTGTAGGGTAATTCTGCTCATGACCCTTCAACTGACGAGAAGCATAAGCGACTACCTTACCTTGCTGCATCAATGCACAACCTAAACCCTTCTTAGAAGCATCACTGTAAATCACAAAACTGCCTGAACCATCAGGTACAGTAAGAACCGGTGCAGTAACTAGCTTCTGTTTAAGGTTATGGAAACTGTCCTCACATGCCTTGCTTCAAACAAAAGGAGCTCCCTTTCTAGTCAACTAAGTAAGAGGAGTATACGAGAAAAGTTCTCCACAAACTGTCGATAATAACCTGCTAAACCCAGAAAGCTACGAACCTCCGAGGTCCAGTAGTAAGAAATCCCTTACCTGAAACTTGGTTATGCCCCTTGATCAGTCCACGCTCAACGAATCCACCTAAACGAAATCACAAGGGTTTAAACGACGACACTAGTAAAAGTCACTTTTAAATCGTTCTAAGCAACATCCGTCAACTTACCCGAGTAAAGGAGAGCTATCTTCAATTAAGCCTGTCGTGAAACCCGAGAACTTGAGCGTTAGCTCACTAATACCTTCAAAGATCGAAAGATAGAACCATGTCTTATTCCAATATCTAAACTCGAATCGGCTATAATAACATTAGGAAACTCACTAAATGATCCTTACCGAAGACTCACCGTGATCCGAAGTGGGGGGAAGAAGGCTTAGGTGGCTCGGTGAATAGGGAGTTCGGCTTGGCTTGGAGGCGACTCGGCTCGAGGCTTGGCTTGGTCAGTTCGCGGCTCGGCTCGGTTTGGATCAGCCTGCGACTCGACTCGGCTAGCTCACGGCTCGGATTCGCGGCTCAGGTACGACTCGGCTTGCGGCTTGGTTCGGCTTGGCTGGGATTCACAGCTCAGCTTGCGACTTGGTTCGGCTCGGCTGGGATTCACGACTCGGCTTGGCTTCACATGGGCGCTTGCAAGATCGAAGCTCCATGACCGTTGAAGGTTCGCCGTCGGCTACTTGACGAACGATGCTGCTTTGCTTCAACGCGGCGGACGACCAACGGAGGGGACACATGACAGTTCTGGGACGAAGGAGATGAAGGTGGAGGAGTCGACGGGCGATCGATTGCGGCAGAGACAGCCGACTCCCTTGCATTGGACCAAAGCTGCTAGCGTAGAGAGATCGTCGCTTACGGACGATGGCGGCAGAGAAGAAACGCTGGAATGGAGAGGAGGGATGGCGGTGCTGTCGGGAGGCAGACAGAGATGACGGGCGACCGTTGGGCGAGGAAGGAAGAAGAAGAAGAGAAAAAAAAAACGAAGAGAGGGGCGGCGCGACGCGACGCGGGTGATTAGGGTTTTCTTTTAAAAAAAAGTAAATTATATATATATATATTAAATAATAATAATAATGTAATTAATAATAATAATAATAACAATAATATAATTAATAATAATAATAATAATAATAATGATAATATTTAATAATAATAATAATAATAATAATAACATAATTAATAATAATAATAATATAATTTAAATTATATTATTATTATATTAATTTACACCATAATAATAAGAAAAAAAATATTTCATACACTTCGATTTCTTTTTCTTCCCTCTTCAAAACCAACAAAATAATTAACACCAAAAATTTTAAATTCCCCAAAATTAACATAAAATGACAAAAAATTTACCTCGAAATTTGGGGCGTTACAATTGGTCCCACTTGTTCTGTTATTTGAGAAGGACCAATATACCTAGGACTTAACTTACCTTTCCTTCCAAAACGAATAATACCTCTCCATGAAGATAATTTGAAGACAATTTGATCTTCAACTTGAAATTCTAAGTTTCTTCGTCGCTTATCTGCATAACTTTTCTGTGGATCTTGGGCTATTCTCAAATTTTCTCTGATTAACTTAATATTGTTTGTCATAATCTGAACCAACTTAAAACCTACTAGCTTTCGCTCTCCCACTTCATTCCAACATCCAGGAGTTTTGCATGGTCTGTCGTATAAGGCCTCATATGGTGCCATACGATACTAGACTGATAGCTGTTATTATAAGCAAACTTCATAAGTGGCAAGTGGGTATCCCAACTTCCTTTAAACTGAAGGGCACATGCTCTCAACATGTCATCTAAGGTTTGAATGGTCTTTTCAGATCGACCATCTATTTGGGAATGAAATGATGTACTAAACTTTAGCCTTGTTCCCATTGCCTTCTGCAAACTAGGCCAAAATTTAAAAGTAAACCTTAAATCCCTATTGAAACTATGGACACTGACACTCCATACTGACTCATAATCTTATTGACATATAATCTAGCTAGTTGATCTAACGTAGATGTCGCTCTAACTGATATAAATCGTACTGTCTTGGTGAATCTATCTACTATTACCCATATACCATTATGTCCACTAGATGTATAAGGTAATCCAAACAGAAAATCCATAGTAATATGCTCCCATTTCCACTCCGGCACTGGTAAAGGATTAAAGAGTCCTCCTGGCCTCTGTCTCACTGGTTTAACCTGTTGACAGATGTTAGAGCTATTTTAGATCTAACATTATTAGACTAATTTTTCCCAACCTTTATCCATTTACTTACTAAAATATTACTTTTATGCGGAATATGAAACTTCACCCCGATACGAGTCCAACACCACTAAAATCACTTAAATCGGAGTTATAACGAAAAAGAACGGTAAAAAACAAGTTCAAGGGCAAAACCGAGAAATTGGACGAACCAGATCGCACCACGTGGCATCACCAGATCACACCACGCATCAGCCTCAAAGTCACGTGTTTGAACCCCAGGTGCGCCCCTATTTTTCCTTTCATTTTTCGTGCGACCCAAAATCTGACTCGGCAACCCGATCCGCGAACTGGTTCGCGACCCATGCGCCCGCCACGTGTCGATCCCTCGTCCGCGCACGCCTCTCCCTCGTCGTGAGTTCGAATCTAAGCAGCTGCATTTCTTTTTTTATT
This sequence comes from Cucumis melo, assembly GCF_025177605.1. Lineage (NCBI taxonomy): Eukaryota > Viridiplantae > Streptophyta > Magnoliopsida > Cucurbitales > Cucurbitaceae > Cucumis > Cucumis melo. The sequence goes on from NC_066863.1 coordinate 16,779,242, forward strand.
ATTATTTTTTCTCTTCAATTGGGCCAACCCAAGATCGGATCCAAACCCATTTGTGACCCAGTTCATCATTTTGATAACGACTTACCTCAAATAACATCCTTTCAAAAAATGGCGCCGTTGCCGGGGAGCACGGTGTAGTTTTCAAGACTTTTTGATTTCAAACTTTCTTTTAGAGCTCCTTGATTCTTATATTAATTTTGTAAAAAAAAATAAAGAAAAAAAATATAGTCATAAAGAGATCGTGTAGAATTTTTTTTCTTGCATGACCCGTTCTTCAAATTTAGAATTTTCTTACTTTGAAGATTTAAATAGGGAGGTTCGTAGAATTAGAAGAGAAAGGAGAGAAGAGAATAACATCCCCAATCTTTCTAACCAAGAACCTTTAAGAGGTTTAGAATTGAGCCTAGATTCTCCTTTAGATCCAAACCTTGGTAGAAGGAATACGGGTGAAGTTAGAGAAAAGACCCTTAGGGAGCTTGCCGAGCCCAATGAAGACCAAAGACCTCTTTGTATAGTCATACCCCCAACCACTCAACCTTTTGAATTAAAACCGGGACTTATCCATCTTTTGCCCATCTTTAAAGGACGTTCCAAAGAGGACCCACACAAACATCATAAGGATTTTCATATGGTTTGTGATTCCATGAGGCCTCACGACATCTCAGAAAAACAACTAAATTTACGAGCCTTTCCTTTTTTCCTTACGGATGTAGCAAAGAGATGGCTCTACTACTGAGAATTGGGTTCCATAACCACTTGGGGTAGTCTAAAAAAGAAATTCTTAGAGAAAATTTTCCCCGCCTCTAGAGCAAATAATATTAGGAAAGAAATTTATGGGATAAGACAAGCCTTTGGAGAATCCCTCTCGGAATACTGGGAAAGATTCAAAGAGCTTTATGCTAGCTTTCCTCACCATCATATTTCCGACCCTTCTTTAATTCAATATTTTTACTCCAGTTTGTTGTCTTCCGACAGGAATATGGTAGATGCGATGGCGGGAGGAGCTCTAGCCAACAAGACTCCCACTGAAGCATGGGAGCTCATTTTAAGAATGGCGGAAAATTCTCAAAGCTTTGGGAATAGAGCATCTGAGCTTGACAATTCTCTAACAAAAGAGGTAAGTGAATTAAAATCACAAATGTTAAATATCACTACTCTTCTTACTTCTTTTGTACAAGGTACTCCTCTTAAAGTAACCAAGTGTGGAGTTTGTGGCTTGGTTGGTCATCCAAATGACAAATGTCCCGAGGTGATCGAGGATGAAACATTGTTCAAAGATATGACCCCCACGGTAATACATACAATTCGAGGTGGAGAGACAACCCAAACTTAAGATGGGGGAATGACAACCAAAAGCATACACAAGCACCACCCACCTCTTCAAACCAAGGTACGAATCTTGAAGATATTATCAAAGCTTTGGCAACTAACACTCTTTCTTTTCAACAAGAGATGAAACAACAAATGACTCAACTTACTACCGCCATAAGCAAAATGGATGGAAAAGGAAAACTTTCGACTCAACCGGACCATGCTAATGTAAGTGCCATTTCACTAAGGAGTGGTAAGATTCTTGACACTCCCACCACCAAAGAGAAAAAGGTAACTTCCAAACCCTTACCTCTTAATAGTAAGAATGAGTCCAAGGAAGAAAAGGTTGAAACAAACCCCTTACCATCTAATTCTAAAAATGATAAATCTCCTCTTAATGATTTTACTCCTTACATACCTAAACCTCATTTTCCCTCTAGGTTGGCTCCAAAAAAGAAGGAAACACCCAAGGAGGAATAACTCTTGGAGATGTTTAGAAAGGTGCAAATCAACTTTCCCCTTCTCGATGCAATCCAACAAGTCCCGAGGTACGCAAAGTTTCTAAAGGAGTTGTGTACCAACAAGAGGAAAACAAAAGCAAGAGCAATGGTAATTAAGTCAAAATGTTTCGGCTCTTCTTAAGAGTAATATTCCAAAAAAATGCAATGACTCCGGTATATTTTCTCTACCTTGTGTAATAGGAAATAGGCTAATTTCTCATGCAATGCTTGACTTAGGAGCATCCATAAATGTCATGCCATACAACGTCTTTAAAGATCTAGAACTCAATAATTTGCAAAAAACTAGTGTATGCATACAACTAGCGAATAGATCTTTTATTTCACCATTAGGAATAGTTGAAGATGTCCTTGTGAAAATTGACAAACTAATTTTTCCGGCGGATGTTTACATATTAGAAATGAATGAAGCATGCCTAAAACTATCTCACTCTATTTTATTAGGAAGACCTTTTCTTAAAACTACAAAAGCCATTATAAATGTTGATAAAGGTTCCTCGAGTGTAGAGTTTGATGGAGACATTGTCACATTCAATATTTTTGAATCCATGAGATATCCGGATGAATGCTTGTCTTTATGTTCATTAGAATTGCATAATGAAGTTGGTGATTTGTCTATACATGATGAATTTTTTGAACAAGAAATGGTTGAAAATAGAGAATTATTAGAATCCAATGTTGACTATGCTTTAAAAAAAAATAATTGTGATAATATTTTCTTTTCTCTACAGAAACTAGGGATTAAGCTCAAAACTCTCCCACCACACTTGAAATACATATTCTTAGGAAAAAAGAATACGTTTCCCGTAATCATCTCAAGGGAACTAAACCAAAAACAAGAAGAAAGACTTATCGAAGTCTTGAAGAAGAAAAAGCAAGCCATTGGTTGGACTCTTGACGACATCAAGGGCAAATCTCTCACTTTTTGCATGCACCGTATTATCTTGGAGGAGGGAGCAAAAGACAAAATCCAACTACAAAGAACGCTTAACCCAACATTGAAGGAAGTTGTCATGAACGAGGTACTAAAGCTAAAAGATGTCAGAATTATCTACCCCATCCCGGATAGTACATGGGTAAGTCCAATTCATGTGGTCCCAAAGAAGACCGGGATGACCGTTGTGAAGAACGAAAAAGGTGATTACCGAAAAATGGTTCAGATGCGAATGCAAAATGGTTGGAGATTGTGCATAGATTACCGAAAACTCAATGAGGTAACAAAAAAGGATCATTTCCCCTTACCTTTTCTTGATCAAATGATAGAACATTTAGCGGGTAGATCATATTTTTGTTTCTTAGATGGATTTTTCGATTTTTACCAAATTCCTATAGCATGTGAAGACCAAAAGAAAACAATTTTTAGTTGTAATTATGGAACTTATGCATTTTGGCGTATGCCATTTGGTCTTTGTAATGCACCGGGCACATTCCAACGTTGCATGATGAGCATATTTTCCGACTTTATTGAAAAATGCATTGAAGTTTTCATGGATGATTTCATAGTTTATGGTGATAGTTCTGATGCATATTTAGCCAATCTAGAATTAATTCTAAATAGATGCATAGAAACTAACCTTGTCTTGAATTATGAAAAGTGTCATTTCATGATGTCTCATGGCATAGTTTTAGGACACTTAGTGTCTTCAAAAGGAATAGAGGTAGATAAAGCAAAAATTGACGTTATACAAAAATTGCCATATCCAACATGTTTAAAAGATGTTAGATCCTTCCTTGGTAGTGCCAGCTTTTATAGACGGTTTATAAAAGATTTTTCTAAAATTGCTTTGCTCTAACTAATCTCTTGCAAAAAGATGTACCATTTCTGATTGATGACAATTGTTAGAAGACATTTGATGATCTCAAACAAAGGTTAGTCTCTACCCCTATCCTTCAATCTCCTAATTGGAATTTACCTTTTGAAATAATGTGTGATGCAAGCAACTTAGCATTAAGAGCTTTTTTAGAACAAATGATAGATAAAAAATTGCATGTTATATACTATGCATCTAGGACCCTTAACCAAGCACAATCTAACTACACCACAACTGAAAAATAATTTCTTACTATCGTTTTTGCTTTAGATAAATTTAGAAGCTACATTATTGGCTCCTCAGTAATTGTTTACACTAATCATGCAGCGGTTAGGTACCTTGTATCAAAAAAAGAATCAAAACCAAGGCTTGTTCGATGGGTTTTACTTTTGCAAGAATTCAACCTAACCATCAAGGATAGAAAAGGAGCCAACAATTCTGTAGCTGACCATCTTAGTCGAATTGTACAAAAGTAAGAAAGTATGCCAATTTGAGAAGACTTCTCTGATGAACATCTCTTTCAAACAAATCTTCAAACACCATGGTACGTCGATATTGTAAACTACTTAGTCACGAGTAACTTTCCTCCAGACTTTTCTTTTAGTAACGACCCAACTTTCCCGACTAAGCTGAGGTCACTACTAAATACCAAAACTCGACCATACAACATAAAATTTAAAACGGACCGGTTACGATTAAAAAAAAACGTTAGAAACATTATAAAAAAACAGTTTCAGGCCCTATTTTAAATCAATCATAAAAGTCTCAAATAAAAACTCAAGTCATCAGTTCAAAATCACAAACCAAATATTCTGACAAAAATACATAGCGGAAGCAATAAGAAAACCAGACGCGTCCATATGGCCTTCACGCGTCCTTCCTGCCTCTCGTCGGTCTGCCCCTCGCTGTGCCCTTACCTGAAATGTTTAAAAGAGAAAAAGGGTGAGTATAAACATACCCAGTAAGGGACCCACTACTGGGCCCGTTAGGGAACAACAGTTAACTTCCTATTCAGGGGTACCCTACTTAACAGTCTAGTTGTTCCGTAGAACGCACATATCAGTCTAGTGCACCCGAAGGATGCACAGATCAGTCTAGTGCTCCCGAAGGATGCACACATCAGTCTAGTGCTCCCGAAGGATGCACACATCAGTCTAGTGCTCCCGAAGGATGCACACATCAGTCTAGTGCTCCCGAAGGATGCACATATCAGTAAGGCACACTACCCCATAGATGAAGCTAACCGTCACCCCTCAGTCCATACTGAACCGTCTACAACAGTCAATACCCCATCAACACTCATATTACAATTTCGCCATAGGCTTTGCCAGTCAGATAGTACAGGTTTAAACAACTACATCCTCAGTTGCCATACGCGTAACCGTAACTTCAAGGTCCATCGACATGCAATTCCAATCTACCACGTAGCCCGTTAACATAACCACACTATACCGGACATCTAGCATCGGGGTCTACTAACAAGAAGCTCCTTATACCCGATAGCGCACAAGTTACTACTAGCGGTCGCATTTCTCTTACATCAGACAAGAATATAATAACAATGTTTAAAAGTCAAACACACATATATTTATTCGGTACAATTACTAACGTGTAATCCCCTGCGGACTACTACGTTTCCAGCCTCGCTCCGAGGTCCAGTAGTAGGAAAAACCCTTACCTGAAACTTGGTTATGCCCCTCGATCGAGCCCACGCTCAACGGATTCACCTAAACGAAAACACGAAGGTTTTAATCGATGATACTAGAAGAAGTCATTTTAAATGGTCCTAAGCAACATCCGTTGACTTACCCAAGGAAAAGACAGCTATCTCCAAACAAGCCTGCCGCGGAACCCGAGAACTTAAACGTCAACTCCTTAATACCTTCAAGGGAGGAAAAGTGGGACCAAATCTTATTCCAATATTCAAATTCGAATCGGACGTAGCAACATTAGGAAGTTCATCAAAATAATCCTTACTGAAAACTCACCGTGACCCGGAGTGGAGGAAGGAAGGCTTAGGTGGCTCGGTAAATAGGGAGCTCGGCTTGGCTTGGAGGTGTTCGGCTCGGCTCGGCTTGGCTCGTGGCTTGGGTTGGCTAGCTCGCGGCTCGGCTCGGCTTGGATCAGTTTACGGCTCGGCTCGGCTCGGTCCTCGGCTCGGCTCGGCTCGGCTCGGCTCTCGGCTCGGCTCGGCTCAGTCTTCAGCTCGCGGCTCGGCTCGCGGCTCGACTCAGTCCTTGGCTCGCGGCTCGGCTTGGTCGGGACTCACGGCTCGGCTTGGTCGGGACTCACGGCTCGGCTTGGTCGGGACTCACGGCTACCTTGGCTGCGCGCGACGACGGACAAAAATTAACACGGCGATGGCGGCGACGGTCTTCGGTTTACCCTGGACCTTATGGGTTGCACCGGACGGCACACGGAGGAGGAGATGTTGCTTGTAGTAGAGACAGAGACGGCCGGCAGATCCGTAGTTGCTTAAGACCGAAAGGAGATCGGAGATGGAGGCGGCCGCGACGACTGGAGCAATGAGATTCCGACGACGGAGACGAAGGAGGTGAAGCTGGAGAGTTTGACGGTGTAGACGGAGGCGAACGACCACCACGGAGACGGAGATGGAGATGTGCACGAACGGAAGGGAAAAAAGAAGAAAAACGACGGCGGCGGCGAAACGGAAAGGAGAGGGAGATGGTTGCGGCGCGCGGGGAAGACGAAACGAAGGAAAAAAAATGGATTGGGGGGGGGGGGGGCTCGCGCGCGGTTTAGGGTTAGATTTAAAAAAAAAAACTATATATATATATATATATAACTTTTAATAATAATAATAAATAGAATATTATTATATATATATATATATTAATTTTTAATTATTATAATTAATAATAAAAATATATAAAATATTATTATATACATATATATATTAACTTTTAAAAATTAATTAATAATAATAACACTAATAATAATAATAATAAAAGAAAATATTAATATTAAATTATATATAAGGATAATAATAAATACTAATAATATTAATAATATAATTACTATTATATTATTATTATATAAATTTACAAATATTAATTCAGAATTTCAGAAATTAATCCAAAATTTAACATTCCCGAAAAATTATATAAAACGAAAAAAAATTTACCTCGAAAGTTCGGGGCGTTACACTTTTCCACAAAAAGCCAAATTACGTAATGATGCTAAAAACTATTTTTGGGAACCACCATGTATTTGGAAATATTGTTCTGACCAAATCATTAGGAAATGTGTTCCCGAGCATGAATATGAATCAATTTTATCATTTTGTCATGATCATGCATGTGGAGGTCACTTTAGTCCTAAAAGAACGGCTAGGAAAATTTTAGATAGTGGATTCTTTTGGAAAACATTATTTGCAGATTCTTTTTCATTTTGTAAATCATGTGAAATATTTCAAAGAACCGGATCTCTATCTAGGAGAAATGAAATACCCCTTCACCCCGTTATTACTTGTGAAATTTTTGATATTTGGGGCATGGATTTTATGGGTCCCTTTCCTTCTTCTTTTGGATATCTTTACATTTTATTAGCCGTTGACTATATATCGAAGTGGATTGGAGCAATCCTCACTTGGACTAATGATTCTTCTGTTGTCTCAAGATTTCTAGTTTCTAACATATTTTCTAGATTTGGCATCTAAAGGGAAATCATTAGCGATCAAGGAACACACTTTTGCAATCGAACCGTTGAAGCATTGATGAGAAAATATGGTGTTCAACATCGTATTCCACACCATACCATCCTCAAACGAACGGACAAGTTGAAACTTCTAATCGAGAGATAAAAAATATCCTAGAGAAAAACGTCAACACAAAAAGGAAGGATTGGAGCCTCTGTGTAACTCCCCAAAATTTGGAATTTAATTTTATTATCTTAAGTGTAGTTATTGAAACTTTGGACGTAGTTATTAATGAAATTTTGGTGGTGTAATTAATTAAGTTTGAGGATAAAATAATTTCTCTAATTGGATAATTAAATTTGGTAAGGTTGTTTGTTGAAGATAAGATAATTGAGTTGAGGGGAGAGAAAAATTGAATTATTTTGGTTTAAGATAATGTGACATTTTATTTGAAATATATATATATATATATACACAAAAGGGAGTGTTGTGATTGGTTGATTTTGAAATTAAAGGAGATTGAGGAGTTTTAAATGAAGAGAGAGAAGATTTGGTTGTTTTGGAAATTTTTTAGGAATAGGAAAAGGAGGAAAATAATAATAAAGGTATTATTATTATTGCTTAAATAGGCCTTGGGAAGTGGGTCATCTTCTTCACAAAAATGGAAAAAAAAAGAGGGAGGAGACCAAACCCTAACTCTAGCGCTGCCGCCGCCTCCTTTACGAAGTCGCCACAGCCGCCACTGTAGCCGTTCCGTGCGCCAACGTCAGCCGTCGCCTTCGTCTCCAGCCGTTCGCGGGCGTCGAGTCATCTTGCCAAGGAGTAGCCGTCGATGCACAGCCGCCATACGCCATCGAGCTCCAGCCGGGGATTCAGTCGGATCGTCCCCGCGCCAGTCGTCCCGTGTGAAGCCCGCGTCGCCCAGCCGCTCGCTCAGCCAAGCCGTCGCACGTTGAGCGCCACCCGTCGAAGTCTGTGAAGCCGAGCCACGCCCGCGCCTCCGTAACCTCCAGTCGATCCGCATACCCAACCCGAACAGCCGTACCTCGCCTTCGACTCGAAACTCGACCCGCGTGCCAACGTTTTCTTCATCGTGTGGAGCCGAGCCGTCAGCTACCAGCCACACGCGCGTCTCTGCTAGCCGCGCACGAAAAAGCCGAGCCGCCCTCCAGCCAAGCATGCGTGCGAGCTGCGCGCGATCCCTGAGCCGAATCCTTTACTCCCAGTCGAGCCGCCTACCTTTTTGAGCCGCCAACACTATTTTGGTTCATTTCCTACCTATTTTTGGTAAGTTGAATGGGTTTTTTGCATACCCAGTCAAGGCTTTTAAAATTTTTAAACCTAAATAATTTAATTTGGATTAAATTAAATTATTTCCCTTAAAAGGACAGCTTGGACCAACTGATTTTTGGAGCATGGGACTTCTCCAGTTAGGAGCTCAAGTTGCAACCTCGACCTAAGGTAAGTTACTTCATTAGAATGTCTGGAGTTTTTGATCAATTGGTGATCAAGTTGTGAGAAGTTTGTGTTCTAACCAGTAGGACGTCGATGCTGGAAAAGTGTGACCTTGCGGTTAGGACTCGTTGAGCAAATCTCCAGGTAAGAGATTCTACTACTAGCGCTACGAGTAGAATTAAGAGATCGCATACATTCTTGGTTATGCACATTTATGACTAGACTGCATAACGACATGTGATTTGATGAGGACATGATATGACATAATGATGTGATTTGATGTGATGATATGATATGACATGATGTTGTGGTTTGATATGATAATATGTTTTAACATGAGGATGTGACATGATGACGTGATGATGCTATGTTATGTGTATGCTATGGTTAGGGTGCATGTTAGCTTAGCCTATTTGAGTCGTACCTGCATGGGTGTCCTTTGAGATCACCATCTATTTAGGACTGCATAGTCCGACGGGACCGCCAGTCTGACATTGATATAGACATGATTCGAGTGATTCGACGGGATCCTCACAACCCGATTGTCTTAGTGTTTCCTCCGGGTACGCTACAGACCAGTTTATCTTAGGTGTTCTCTTGGGTCACCGAAGACCAGATTTTGTTTCTACAGAAGCACATGTTGCACGTGTTCGGGAACGTACCAGTTATTGGATACCATTTTCAGTACTCTAATAGGAAGTTAACAGGCACCTAACGGGACTAGTAGTGAGTCCCTTACTGAGTATTTTATACTCACTCTTTCAGTTTCATATTTTCCAGGTAGGGGCAGAGGTAAGGGCAAGGGCAAGCTGGCGAGCGACCAGAAGTGACCGTGGCGAGCCATAGGGATCTCTGCTTCCGCTTTATATCCGAGTTTAGACCTTGAATGTTTGCCTTTTAATTAATCTTTATTTGTTATTTCATTTCTTTAAAATTAGATAGGGCCCGAGTTAGGATTTTAATATTTGTTTACATATCGCAAATTACTTTTGATTAGGTTTTTAAATAATTACATTTTTGAGGTTTTGTTTCGTTTTATCCAAACTTTACAAACTTTATTTGTCTTTTGAAATTTTAACGGCTTCGACTTAGTATAAGGAGTTGGGTTGTTACAGTTGGTATCAGAGCCTATGTTTCAGGTTTTGTAGACTGACTTACGATGTAAGTTTTTGTTTTGTTTTGTTTTGTTTTGTTTTTACCCCTATGGCTATCCGATCCTTCGTCACTTGCCAGGTATGTTTTAAGACCTTGCTAAATGTTATGGTTTCAATCTTGTCTGAATGAAATAAGTGTAGTTAGTATAAGTGTTGTGGTTGTTTGTGAAAAGTTTCTTCTGGTGAAACTTCAAGAAAAGATGTCGCCACGTAGAGGTTCACGTCGAGGGGGTGGTAGGGGAGGCAGAGGAGCTGGACGTACCCAGTCGAAGGAGCAACCTGCTGTGTGTCACAATCGTAACTTCTCAACACGATTGTGCGACACTTGTTTAGCTCGATCAACAAGTCAGCCGTTCGAAATTCGGAATCCGCGGACAAACTTGCAGTATGATGTAGCCTCCCTCCTCGTTCTTGAGAAAATGTTTTTATAAAACAGGAGAGAGAAATTAAATAGTTGAAAACATCATAAAGAAAGCATTGAAGACTGTCAATTGTAAAGAAAATAGCTTAACTTGCAAAGAGTGCGACAAGGCTTGGGCGGGGGTCGGACTAGTCATGTACCCCCTATAGTACATATTGAGATTTTTGGCCTTGGCACGCTTGCATATGAAAAAGCCGAAATGTCACACTGTGACTCGGCGACACCTAAACGAAAGAATTAACCTAAACTACTTTCAAGACATAAAGATAAAGTGATTTAGGGGTATTTGGGCATACGACCATCGATAAATAATACCTTGGACAATTATGCCCTTGACATTCTCCCCCACCAAAATGGTTGACGTCCCCGTCAACTGGCGAAGCTTGAAATCTTCAATCTTCTGCTTCCACGCTTCAAGATCTTCGACGCGCTCCCAGCTAGTCTCCTCCACAGGAAGGTTCTTCCACTTTAACAGATACTCGTGAATCCTTCGTGCGGGTCTTCTGCCCCTCCTTACTTGCTCGGCCAGAATCTCTTCAACATCTTTGTCTTCCTTCTGACTAAGGTCGATAATTGGGCGAGTTACGATATTCTGCTGTAGGTCTTCCGTGTCTTGATGGTACGGTTTCAGGTTACTAACATGAATTACTGGGTAGATTTTCATCCATGTGGGCAACGCTACTCTATAAGAAGTATTCCCTACCTTTTTCAGCACTTCAACTGGTCCTTCGTACTTCCTGACGAGACGCTGCCTTGCGTTTACAAAATGGCGCAAGTATTCCTCGAGCATGCAGTTGAATCGCTCAGTTTGGCCGTCAGTTTGGGGATGGTAGCTTGAGGATATGTTCAGACTTGTCCCCAAGAAGGAAAATAATTCTGTCCAGAAGAAGCCAATGAATCTACCATCCATGTCACTCACTATACTTTTCGGGACTCCCCACAACTTAACAACATGCTTAAAGAACAATTGAGCTGTCATTTCTGCTGAACACTGCTTGGTGGTGGGGATGAAGGTGGCGTACTTTGAAAAACGATCAATGATGACTAAGATGGCTTCAAAGTCGCCTACCTTAGGAAGATGGGTGATGAAGTCCATAGAGACACTCTTCCAAGGTCTTGTTGGAACCGGTAGGGGGTCGAGAAGTCCAGCAACCTTCACTTTCTCTACTTTATCTTGTTGGCAGATGAGACACGTCTTAGTGTACTGCATGACATCATCTCTCATATTCGGCCAAAAGTAGCCCTTCTTCAACAGGGCGTACGTCCGCTGCCATCCGGGATGGCCAGCCCATAGAGTGTCGTGACACTCATACAACAATTTCTTCCTTAAGTCCCCTGCTCTTGGAACATATAGTCGATTCCCCTTTGTGATTAACAAGTCTTCCTCGACCCAAAACTGTCGTGTTTTGCCCACCTTCACTAAATTCATGACATTCTGAGCGGCATGATCTTTCTGTAGGAACTCTCTCAAGGTGTCTCTAACCAAACCGCCAATTTCGCTCCCCCGAAGGTGAGCTAACAGGCATATGGCTGCATGTTCTTGTTTTCGACTTAGGGCGTCAGCAGCCTGGTTGCTCGACCTCTTCTTGTGTTCAAATTCGAAGTCAAACTGGGCCAAAAATTCCTGCCATCTTGCTTGTTTCGAAGTCAACTTTGGCTGGGTAAAGAAGTGGCAGGTTGCACTGTTGTCCGTCTTTACTACAAACGATGAACCTAGTAGGTATTGTCTCCAGGCCCTCAAACAATGTACTACTGCGAGCATTTCTTTTTCGGACACAGTATACCTCCTTTCGGTTGCATTCAATTTTCGACTTTCGTATGCGATCGGGTGCCCATTCTGTAGGAGCACACCCCCCAACGCATAATCAGACACATCTGTCTCGACTTCGAAAGGTTTGGTCACATCCGCAATCCCTAAAAGTGGCCCCTCCATCATGGCTTGTTGTAGGCCGTCGAAGGCGGCTTGGCACTCGGGGTCCCAATTTCAGTGAACGTCGTTTTTTAGTAGTTCAGTCAGCGGGCTTGCTCGTTTGGAGAATCCCTCGACAAATCGATGATAGTAATTTGCCAGCCCGAGGAAGGAGCGTAACTCCGAGACTGATTTCGGCATTGCCCAGTCGCGTATCGCAGCAATCTTCCCTTCTTCCATTCCAATTCGGCCACACTCTATCACATGGCCCAAGAAGTTTATCCGCTCTTGTGCAAAAGAGCATTTTTCTCTTTTGACATACAACTGATTCTCTTTCAATTTCTGAAAAACCTTTTGCAGGTGGTCTCTATGTTCCTCCATGGTCGTACTATAGACCACTATATCATCCAGGTAGACTACTACGAATTTATCGAGATATTCGTGGAAGACCTGGTTCATCAACGTACAGAAGGTGGCAAGGGCATTGGTGAGACCAAATGGCATTACGAGGAATTCGAACGCACCATATCGAGTGTCACAGATTGTCTTCAGCTCATCTACCTCTGTTCTTCTAGCTCTACTAGTCGGTCTTTCTGGGCCTTGCCCGATGGATTCGACGAGACATGTTTCGATCTTATCGTCAATTAGCCAATTTGGCTCTGATACCACTTGTCACAATCGTAACTTCTCAACACGATTGTGTGGCACTTGTTTAGCTAGATCAACAAGTCAGCCGTTTGAAATTCGGAATCTGCGGACAAACTCGCGGTATGATGTAGCCTCCCTCCTTGTTCTTGAGAAAATGTTTTTATAAAACGGGAGAGAGAAATTAAATAGTTGAAAACATCATAAAGAAAGCATTGAAGACTGTCAATTGCAAAGAAAATAGCTTAACTTGCAAAGAGTGCGATAAGGCTTGGGCGGGGGTCGGACTAGTCATGTACATTTTTTGCCTTGGCACGCTTGCATATGAAAAAGCCGAAATGTCACACTGTGACTCGGCGACACCTAAACGAAAGAATTAACCTAAACTACTTTCAAGACATAAAGATAAAGTGATTTGGGGGTATTCGGGCATACGACCATCGATAAATAATACCTTGGACAATTATGCCCTTGACACTGTGCAGGCAGCCAACCCTAACGCACCGGTCACCCAGGCGGATCTCGCCGCGATGGAGCAGCGATATCAGGACATGCTACAGGCTGCTTTAGCACCTTTTCTTGCTGCCCAGTAGACCCAAGCCGCCCCTGTTCACGTCCAGACCGTCCCTCCTCCAGCCCCTGTGGGAGCTCAGTCCGAGCCGGTTCAACCGTCGGCTGAGGCCAAACATCTAAGAGACTTTAGGAAGTACAATCCTAAAACGTTTGACGGATCCATGGGCAATCCCACCAAGGCCCAGATGTGGCTGACCTCTATAGAGAAGATCTTCAGGTACATGAAGTGCCCTGAGGACCAGAAGGTCCAGTGTGTAGTTTTCTTCTTGGAGGACAGAGGCACCGCGTGGTGGGAGACTGCTGAGAGGATGCTGGGCGAAGATGTCAGCAAGATAACCTGGGAGAAGTTCAAGGAGAGCTTTTATGCTAAGTTCTTCTCTGCCAACGTAAAGTACGCGAAGCAGCAAGAGTTCCTAAACTTGGAACAAGGCGACATGACTGTGGAGCAGTACGACGCTGAGTTTGACATGTTGTCCCGTTTTGCCCCTGATGTAGTGAAGGATGAGGAGGCCAGGACCGAGAAGTTTGTCAGAGGGGTCTGACTAGACCTCAAGGGTATTGTTCGAGCCCTCAGACCAACCACTCATGCTGATGCTTTACGCCTGGCACTAGATTTGAGCCTGCATGAGAGAGCTGATTCGTCTAAGGCTGCCGGTAGAGGGTCAGCCCTTGGACAGAAGATGAAGGTTGAGCTGCAACCTAACTTGACACCGCAGCGAAATCTGAGGTCAGGAGGTGTCTTCCAGCGGCATCGTCGGGGCTTGCAGCAGCTGGAAGAACCTTAAGACAGCTACCCGTTTGTCCTAGCTTTGGGAGAGTGCATGGAGGTCGTTGCTTGGCCGGGAGCGGAGTTTGCTTCAGATGCAGGCAACCAGGACATACCGCTGACGCTTGTTCTCGGATACCCATTGAGACTACCCCGCACCAGCCTCTCACTTTCCAGCAGGGAAGAGTTTTTGCCACTACCCGTTAGGAGGTCAAGCGAGCTAGTACAGTGGTGACAGGTACGCTCTCAATCTTGGGACACTATGCTTTTGTGCTGTTTGACTCTGGGTTATCCCATTCGTTCATATCCTCTGTGTTCGTTCAGCATGTCGATTTAGAGGTAGAACCATTGAGTGGTGTTTTATCTGTTTCTACTCCATCTGGGGAGGTTCTGTTGTCTAAAGAAAAGATAAAGGCATGTCAGATAGAGATAGCAAACCAAATGTTAGATGTGACCTTACTAGTGTTAGACATGCAGGATTTTGACGTAATCCTAGGCATGGATTTGCTGTCTGCTAACCATGCAAGTATAGATTGTTTCGGTAAGGAAGTCATTTTTAACCCTCCCTCTAGGCCTAGTTTCAAATTTAAGGGGGTAGGAATTGTATGTATACCCAAGGTCATCTCAGCCATGAAGGCTAGTAAACTACTCAGTCAGGGTACCTGGAGCATCTTGGCAAACGTAGTAGATACCCGAGAACCAGAAGTTTCACTGTCCTCCGAACCAGTGATATGGGAGTACCCCGATGTTTTCCCCAATGAGCTCTCTGGACTTTCGCCTCCCAAGGAGATAGACACTTCGCCATCGAGTTAGAGCTAGGCACTGCTCCTATTTTGAGGGCCCCTTACAGAATGGCTCCAACTGAGCTAAAGGAGCTGAAAGTACAGCTGTAGGAGTTTCTGGACAGGTTTCATTCGACCCAGTGTGTCACCTTGGGGAGCACCAGTGTTGTTTGTGAAGAAGAAGGATTGGTCAATGCGCCTTTGCACTTGACTACAGAGAGCTGAACAAGGTGACAGTCAAGAACCGTTACCCCTTGCCCAGGATTGATGATTTGTTCGATCAGTTGTAAGGAGCCACCGTCTTTTCTAAGATCGACCTGTGATCAGGCTATCACCAGTTGAGGATCAGGGATAATGATATTCCTAAGAACGCTTTCCGCTCTAGATACGAGCACTACGAGTTCATCGTGATGTTGTTTGGTTTGACTAATGCTCCTGCGGTATTCATGGACTTGATGAACAGGGTGTTTAAGGATTTCTTAGACACGTTTGTCATAGTTTTCATTGACGACATTTTGATTTACTCCAAGACTGAGGCTGAGCATGAGGAGCACTTGCACCAGGTTTTGTAGACTCTTCGAGCCAATAAGCTGTATGCCAAGTTCTCCAAGTGTGAGTTCTAGCTGAAGAAGGTGACTTTCCGTGGCCACGTGGTTTCCAGTGAGGGAGTTTTTGTGGACCCAGCAAAGATCGAAGCGGTTACCAGTTGGCCTCGACCGTCTACAGTTAGTGAGATTTGTAGTTTCCTGGGTTTGGCAGGTTACTACAGGAGGTTCGTGGAAGACTTCTCTCGTATAGCCAGTCCCTTGACTCAGTTGACCAGGAAGGAGACTCCTTTTGTTTGGAGCCCAACTTGCGAGAGTAGCTTCTAGGAGCTTAAGCAGAAGCTTGTGTCTGCACCAGTCTTGACAGTGCCAGATGGATCAGGGAGCTTTCTGATCTACAGTGATGCTTCCAAGAAAGAACTGGGTTGTGTGCTGATGCAGCAGGGCAGGGTAGTTACTTATGCCTCCCATCAGTTGAAGAGTCACGAGCAAAACTATCCTACCCATGACCTAGAGTTGGTAGCAGTGTTTTTTGCACTGAAGATATGGAGGCATTACCTGTACGGTGAGAAGATACAGATTTTCACTGACCATAAGAGCTTAAAGTACTTCTTCACCTAGAAAGAGTTGAACATGAGACAGAGAAGATGGCTTGAGTTGGTGAAGGATTATGACTGCGAGATTTTGTACCACCCAGGTAAGGCAAACGTAGTAGCTGATGCGTTGAGCAGGAAGGTTGCACATTCAGCAGCGCTTATCACGAAGCAGGCCCCCTTACTCAGAGATTTTGAGAGAGTCAAGATTGCAGTCTCAGTACGGGAGGTTACCTCACAGTTGGCTCAGTTGTCAGTGCAGCCGACCTTGAGACAGAGGATTATTGTAGCTCAGCTAAAGGATCCTTATTTGGTCGAGAAGCATCGACTAGTAGAGGCAGGGCAAGGTGAGAATTTCTCCATATCCTTTGATGATTGACTTACTTTTGCTGGACGTTTATGCGTGCCAGAAGACGGTGCAGTCAAGACAGAGCTTTTGACCAAGGCTCACAGTTCTCCATTTACCATGCACCCTGGAAGTACGAAGATGTACCAACATTTGAGGCGGGTCTATTGGTGGAGGAACATGAAGAGAGAGGTAGCAAACTTCGTCAGTAAGTGTTTGGTGTGCCAGTAGGTGAAGGCACCTAGACAGAAGCCAGTCGGCTTGTTACAACCCCTGAGTGTATCAGGGTGGAAGTGGGAGAGCGTTTCGATGGACTTCATTACAGGACTACCCAGGACTCTAAAGGGCTATACAGTGATCTGGGTTGTTGTTGACAGACTCACAAAGTCAGCCCACTTTGTTCCAGGGAAATCCACTTACACTGCCAGTAAGTGGGGACAGTTATATATGACCGAGATAGTGAGACTGCATGGAGTACCTGTATTTATCGTTTCTGACAGAGATGCTCGTTTCACATCGAAGTTCTGGAAAGGACTTCAACTAGCATTGGGCATGAGGTTAGACTTCAGCACAGCTTTTCATCCTCAGACTGATGGTCAAACAGAGAGGTTGAACCAGATTTTGAAGGACATGCTGCGAGCCTGTGTGCTAGAGTTTTCAGGGAGTTGGGACTCCCATTTGCATTTGATGGAGTTTGCCTATAATAACAGTTATCAGACCACCATTGGTATGGCGCCGTTTGAAGCTCTGTATGGTAGTTGTTGCAGGTCTCCTGTTTGTTGGGGGAGTTAGGCGAACGGCGACTGCTAGGCCCTGAATTAGTGCAGACCACCAATGCAGCCATACAGAAGATTAGAGCTCATATGTTGACAGCACAGAGCAGACAGAAGAGTTATGCTGATGTCCGGCGTAAGGATCTCGAGTTTGACGTGGGAGACATGGTTTTTCTGAAGGTGGCACCGATGAAGGGTGTTCTGAGGTTGGAGAAGAAGGGGAAGCTAAGTCCACGTTTTGTAGGGCCATTTGAGATACTAGAGCGATTGGCCCTGTAGCTTATCGTTTGGCGTTGCCCCCATCATTTTTTGCAGTACATTATTTATTCCATGTCTCCATGCTGGGGAAGTATGTCGCAGACCCGACGCATGTAGTTGACTTCGAACCATTACAAATTAATGAGAACTTGAGCTACGAGGAGCAACCTATAGAGATTTTGGCAAGAGAGGTCAAGAGGCTCCGTAATCGAGTAATTTCTCTGGTCAAGGTTCTTTGGTGAAATCACAGAGTTGAAGAGGCCACATGGGTGAGAGAAGAGGACATGAGAGCCCAGTACCCCGAGCTGTTCGAGGATTAGAACTTTCGAGGATGAAAGTTTTTCAAAGGAGGGAAGATTGTAACGCCCCAAAATTTGGAATTTAATTTTATTATCTTAAGTGTAATTATTGAAACTTTGGACGTAGTTATTAATGAAATTTTGGTGGTGTTATTAATTAAGTTTGAGGATATAATAATTTCTCTAATTGGATAATTAAATTTGGTAAGGTTGTTTGTTGAAGATAAGATAATTCAGTTGAGGGGAGAGAAAAATTGAATTATTTTGGCTTAAGATAATGTGATATTTTATTTGAAAAAAAAAATATATATATATTTACAAAAGGGAGTGTTGTGATTGGTTGATTTTGAAATTAAAGGAGATTGGGGAGTTTTAAATGAAGAGAGAGAAGATTTGGTTGTTTTGGAAATTTTTAAGGAATAGGAAAAGGAGGAAAATAATAATAAAGGTATTATTATTAGTATTGGTTAAATAGGCCTTGGGAAGTGGGTCATCTTCTTCACAAAAAAGTACAAAAAAAAAAAGAGGGAGGAGACCAAACCCTAACCCTAGCGCCGCCGCCGCCACTGCCGCCTCCCTTATTAAGTTGCCGCAGCCGCCGTCGTAACTGTACCATGCGCCAGCGTTAGCCATCGCGTCCGTCTCCAGCCATTCGTGGGCGTCGTGTCGTCTCGTAAAGGAGTAGCCGTCGACCCGTAGTCGCTGTATGCCATCGAGTTCCAGCCGCAAATTCAGCCAGATCGTCCCCGCGCCAGCCGTTTCGTGTGAAGCAAAGCCCGCTTCGCCTAGCCGCTCGTTCAGCAACGCCGTCGCACGTCGAGCGCCACCCGTCGAAGTCTGTGAAGCCGAGCCGCACCCGCGCCTCTGCAACCCCCAGTCGATCCCCCTACCCGACTCAAACAGTCGCGCCTCGCCTTCGACCCGGAACTGTCGCGCCTCGCCTTCGACCCGGAACTGTCGCGCCTCGCCTTCGACCCGGAACTGTCGCGCCTCGCCTTCAACTCGGAACTCGACCCGCGCACCTGCGTTTTCTTCATCGCATGAAGTCGGGCCGCCAGCTACCAACCGCACGCGCGTCTCCGCTAGCCGCGCATAAAGAAGCCGAGCCGCCTTCCAATTGAGCACGTGCACGAGCTGTGGGCGATCCCTGAGCTGAATCCTCTACTCCTAGTCGAGTCGCCTACCTTTTTTAGCTGCCAAGACTAATTTGGTTCGTTTCCCACCTATTTTTGGTAACTTGAATGGGTTTTTGGCATACCCAGCCAAGGCTTAAAATTTTTAAACCTAAATAATTTAATTTGGATTAAATTAAATTATTTCTCTTAAAAGGAAAGCTTGGACCAACTAATTCTTGGAGAGTGGGACTTCTCCAGTTAGGAGCTCAAGTCGCAACCTCGACCTAAGGTAAGTTACTTCATTAGAATGTCTGGAGTTTTTGATCAATTAGTGATCAAGTTGTGAGAAATTTGTGTTCTAACCAGTAGGACGTCGCTGCTGGGAAAGCGTGACCTTGCGGTTAGGACTCATTGAGCAAATCTCCAGGTAAGAGATTCTACTACTAGCCCTACGAGTAGAATTAAGAGATCGCATACATTCTTGGTTATGCACATTGATGACTAGACTGCATAACGACATGTGATTTGATGAGGATATGATATGACATAATGATGTGATGATATGATATGACATGATGTTGTGGTTTGATATGATAATATGTTTTGACATGAGGATGTGACATGATGACGTGATGATGCTATGTTATGTGTATGCTAAGGTTAGGGTGCATGTTAGCTTAGCCTATTAGAGTCGTACCTGCATGGGTGTCCTTTGAGATCACCACCTATTTAGGACTGCGCAGTCCGACGAGACCGCCAGTCTGGCCTTGATATAGACATGATTCGAGTGATTCGACGGGATCCTCGCAGCCCGATTGTCTTAGTATTTCCTCCGGGTACGCTACAGACCAGTTTGTCCTAGGTGTTCTCTTGGATCACCGAAGACCAGATTTTGTTCCTACGGGAGCACATGTTGCACGTGTTCGGGAATGTGCCAGTTATTCGGTACCATTTTCAGGACTTTAATAGAAAGTTAACAGGCACTTAGCGGGACTAGTAGTGGGTCCCTTACTGAGTATTTTATACTCACTCTTTCCATTTCATATTTTCAAGGTAGGGGCAAAGGTAAGGGCAAGGGCAAGCTAGCGAGCGACCAGAAGTGACCGTGACGAGCCATAGGGATCTCTGCTTCCGCTTTATATCCGAGTTTAGACCTTGAATGTTTTCCTTTTAATTATTCTTTATTTGTTATTTTATTTCTTTAAAATTAGATACTGCCCGAGTTAGGATTTTAATATTTGTTTACATGTTGTAAATTACTTTTGATTAGGTTTTTAAATAATTAAATTTTAGAGGTTTTGTTTCGTTTTATCCAAACTTTACGAAATTTATTTGTCTTTTGAAATTTTAACGGCTTCGACTTAGTATAAGGAGTTGGGTCGTTACACTCCGCCTCAACGATGCACTTTGGGCATACCGAACGGCCTATAAAACTCCAAATGGCACATCTCCGTTCAAGCTTGTGTACGATAAGCCTTGTCATCTCCCTGTAGAAATATAACATAAAGCATATTGGGCAATCAGAAAATGCAATTTATCTCTTAGAAGTCAGTGAGAAAAGATTCCTAGATTTGCTAGAATTAGAAGAATTAAGATTAGAGGCATATGAAAATTCTAGGATTTACAAAGAAAAGATTAAACTTTTGCTTGATAAAAAAATCTTAAGAAAATAATTTGAAATAGGGCAAAAAGTTCTTTTATATAATTCTTCTATTAAACTCATGCCCGAAAAGTTAAAATCTAAATGGCTTGGTCCTTTTGTTGTGATTGATTTCTCTACTTTTGGTGTAGTTTCCATAAAAAGTCTTGACACAGGAAAAATTTTCGAAGTGAATGGGCATATACTGAAAATATTCTATGAAGGGCAATCAGTACAACAATGTTCTATAGAAACACTTTCTCTCCTCCTCTACACATAAAGCTGAAGCAGCCAGGCGTAAAAAATTTTATCGCTTTCCGTCTTTACTTTTCTTTAATTTCTGTCTTTTTAGTTTTTCCTAGATTTGTTTTGCATTGAATAAAATTGAGAGAAATTCCCTTTTTTAATATGTAGGGCAATTTCACTTGAAGAAATCAAAGAATCATAAAAGGAAGCAACCACTTCGCTTTGAAGCAAGCTTTAAAATCAAAGTCCTCAAATCCAGGGGAGTTTTCTGTTCCTCAGTATTTTCATACATTTTTTACATAAATATGCTTTGAGGACAAAGCAAAGTTTTTAAGTTGGGGGTGGGTAACTAGTTAAACTAGGTTGCTAATTTTTTCTTCTTTTAAGCATTTGCATGACTTGGGTAGATTAAAATTGACCAAAATTAAAAATTTTTTTTTTAGTATTATTCTGAATACATGAATGAAATGAATGTTGTTTGCTTGAATGAATGCTTGCAAAAGAAAATGCATGGATGTTAACTTTTTTGCAAAGTTTCTTATGATGATTGCCTATGATACACCTCTCCTAGAAATATTTGTTTTGATTTTAAATATGATAAAGAACCATTTATGAAATTGAGGTTAATTTTTAAACTTTTCATCTCTTTGACTCATGAATTAGAAAAAAACCCCTTTGTCGAGCCATGATGAACCTAGAAGTCTTTAGAAAAGGATAGAATGCTTAAATTTGCTTGTAACCTCAAAAGAACGGTCAATCATAGAACCTAATAGATAAAATCCAAGATTAGAGTTAGCCAAGCCGGAGCTAAGCAAAAAGCTTGCTACCAAAAATAGAATCCCTAGAAAAAAAGAGTAGAAAAATGCATACTTTTAGCAAAATAATTCTATAAAAAAAAGTACGATTAAGTCGAACGTTAGGATTTTTTTCGTGATCAATTAGGATTATCCAATGTTAGTGAGGTATGAATCTCTACGGAAAAAAGACTATCCTTTGCCTTAGTAAAATCATACAACTCTATCTTAGAATTTTCTAGCTAGTTTCAATGTTTTAACCGAGGGCCGAGTTTAAGGAGGGATCCTTCCCGCTTCAGAGTAGAGGGAAAACAAGCCTAGGGCATTTTTTAATTCTTTCGAAGCATGTTTAGTGAGTCGAAATAGCAAAACTTAGATGTTTTATCTATACATGATTTCAATGAATGAACTTTATTAAAAATCAACCTCAAATTGACTACTTGCTTCTCTTGAATATTTAATTGATAATAAAAAATTACTTTGTTGAATTGTTAAGGCATGAGTAACATCCTTTGCATATTTGTTTGAAAACGTCACCAAAATTTTTGCATGATTGTTTGAGTTTAATTCTTTCAAAATAATGTGTGAATCCCTTGTATGATGAATGACTGAATGTTAGCACATTTTTAATTTTCTTGCTCAGGACGAACAAGTCTTAAGTTGGGGGTATTTTGTTAGGGCTATTTTAGACCTAACATTATTAGAATAATTTTCCCAACCTTTATCCATTTACTTACTAAAATGTCATTCTTATGAAGAATATGAAACTTCACCCCGATACGACTCCAACGCCACTGAAATCACTTAAATCAGAGTTATAACGAAGAAGAACGGTAAAAAACAAGTTCAAGGGCAAAACCGAGAAATTGGACGAACCAGATTGCACCACGTTGCATCACCAGATCACGCCACGCGTCCGCCTCGAAGTCACGTGTTCGAACCCCAGGCGCGCCTCTATTTTTCCTTTCATTTTCTGCACGACCCGAAATCTGACGCGGCAACCCGATCCGCGAACTAGTTCGCGACCCACGCGCCCGCCAGATATCGATCCCTCGTCCGCGCGCGCCTCTCTCCCGTCATGAGTTCGAATCTCAACAGCTGCATTTCTTTTTTTAATTATTTTTTTCTCTTCAATTGGGTCAACCCAAGACCCAATCCAAACCCATTTGTGACCCAGTTCATCATTTTCCTTAAAATTAACTACAAAATGGCCGTTTTTAAACTAATTCCACTTTTTTCTCCCATTTTTCCTTCTATAAAATCCCTCATATTTTTTTTGGGAGAGAGATAAGAAATTCCAATGTAAAAAATCTTCTTTCTCATTCAATTCTTGTAGAAATTTCTTTAAATTTTATCAATAAAAGATTACTTTTGTCAAACAAATGGATTATTTTCTCAACATCTCTTCAAGAATTTCATCAATCTTAATGGGCTAAGGTAATCTTTTGAGACTTTTTCTTGGGTTAAATTACCATGTTTTCTTTGAGAATTAAATTTTTTTCTATATCTTTTCAATTTTTTATTTGATTGCTTGTTTCCCTTTGCAATTTCTTTTGAAATTTCAATAAAACAAATAAGTTTTCCCCATCAATTTTTCATTGAAATTTCTTTACAAACTCTTAAAGTGCTGAACTTAAATTTTGATTTGCAATGGTTTGTTATGATGAATTAATTGTTGAGATTGTGTTTAATTTTTTACTAATTGATTCTTGCATAACAAGTTTGAAATGGGCATTAATTTTGCTAAGGGTAGTGGCTATCCCCTCCTTAGCAAATCTTGAATAGGATAAAATTTGCCTCAATTTGAACATGCTTTGGTTGCTGAATTTGATCATGTTTTAATAGAGATTTGGTTAATTTCTTTTTGTAAAAATCCATTCTTTCATATTCAAGAAAAGATTAATTGATCTTCTTTCTTTTTCAATGATAAGAAATATGGTAATTGCCAAAGAAAAAGTCTCTCTACTAAACTTGAAAGAAGAACTTTACTTGAATTACTTGTTGTCACTAATCATCCCTTAATGCTTGTTCTTTACTCTAGTTCAAAAATTACTTCCACAAATCCCCCCTTTTTGTGTTTCTAATTTTCTTTTAGATCCTAAAGCTACTAATCGACCTTGTTTGTGAATCTTGAAGTTTTGAATCTTAAGTGCTCTTTAGGGTTCGACACCCTTCTTCCCCATACTACTCTCAATTTCCACAAAGGTAAGAAGGGTTAAAAAGATAACTTTGAAAGGTAATTGAGGTAATCGCTAACCCTCATATTTTATCTAGTCTTTCTCTATTCTTGAATTCTTTTATTTTAAACTAGTAATAAATTCTTGTTTTGCATACTTACATCCATAACAACCTATCATTTTGATAACGACTTACCTCAAATAACATCCTTTCAACAGATCAAACATCTATGAACATATTTAACTATCACTTGTTTCATTCTAGGCCACCAATAAGTCTTCTTTAATGTTTTGTACATCTTGGTGCTACCTGGATGCATAGCGTAAGTCGAATTATAAGCTTCTTCTAAAATAGCATCCTTAAGCTCACTTATATTCAAAAGACACAATCTTCCCTATTTAACAATGGCTCAATCTGTTCTCTGTTCAAACTTCACCTTTAAGCCTTCCTTGGATTTTCCAAGCTTCTTCTATAAATTATTGTCCTCTGACTGACTTCTTACAATCTCAGCTACCAGAGAAGATCTGATCTGAAATTAAGCTAAAAGACTTCCTAAATCCTCCGCAGTCATTACTGCCTTGGATTCTCTTAACTCACTCAACAAAGATACTTGAATACTACACAAAGCACTCTTCGGAAGTCTTGATTTCCTACTTAACGCGTCTGCCACTATGTTAGCCTTACCTGTATGGTACTCTATAGTACAATCATAATCTTTAATTAGTTCTAGCCATCATCTTTGTCTCAGATTTAGCTCTTTCTAATAAAAAATATACTTCAGACTCTTATGATCTATGAAAATATGGCACTTTTCCCCGAACAAATAGTGTCTATAGATCTCCAATGCTAAAACAACTGCCGTTAGCTCAAGATCATGGGTAGGGTAATTACACTCATGCTGCTTTAACTGCCTTGAAGCATATGCTATTACCTTCCCGTCTTGCAAAAGCACATAACCTAATCCTTGTCTCGAAGTGTCACAATAAATCACATAGTCCTTCCTTGTTACAGGGAGTGCCAAAATAGGTGCTGTGACTAACCTCTTTTTCAATTCCTAAAAACTTTGTTTGCATTTATCTGACCACTCAAACTTAGCATTCTTCCTTGTCAAAGTTGTCAAGGGTAATGCCAATCGTGAGAAATCCTCAATAAAACATCTATTGTATCTTGCCAAATCCTCAATAAAACATACTTCTATCGCATTGGTTGGTCTTTCTCAATTGACAACTGCTTCCACTTTTTGCGGATCAACACTAACATTTTTTATTGAAACTACATGCCCCAAGAATACTACTTGTTCCAACTAGAACTCACATTTGCTGAACTTAGTGTGCAGCTGTTTATCACGTAAAATATGTAGAACAATCCTCAGATGTTCCTCAAGGACTTCCCTGCCAACCGAGTAAACTAGTATATCATCAATGAACGCGATCACAAATTGATCTAAATACTTATGGAAGATTCTTCATGAGATCCATGAAACCCGCTAGCACATTCATTAAACCGAATGGCATAACTCGAAACTTATAGTGCCTATACCTTGTTTTAAATGCTGCCTTAGAAATATCTGATTCTCTAACCTTCAACTGGTGGTATCCCGACCTTAAATCAATCTTATTGAACAATGATGCTCCCCTTAGCTGATCAAATAAGTCATCGATGCGTGGTAAAGGATACTTGTTGCGTATTGTAACCTTGTTTAACTGTCTATAGACAATACATAATCTGAGGGTACGATCTTTCTTTTTCACAAAGAGCACTGGTGCTTCCCAAAGCGATACACTAGGCTTGATGTATCCCTTGTCAACCAGTTCGTATAACTGCACTCTTAGTTCTTTAAGCTTGCTCAGAGCCATTCTATACGATACCTGTGAAATAAGTGTTGTCCCTAGTAACAATTCAATAGTGAACTCGATCTCTCTATCATATGGCAAACCTGACAGATCGTCTGGAAATACATCAAGAAACTCTTTCACCATCGGAACATCTTTTGGCTTTAGCTTTTCTCTCTACACTTCTACCACGTGTGCAAGAAACGTCGTGCAACCTTTCCTCAGCAATTTCTCAGCTTTCAAAACTGAGATTAAACTCGTAGGAATGATCTTCCTTATACCTCTAAAAACCACTTCAGCAAAGCCTGGTTTCTGAAAGCCACTTCCTTCCTATGAAATCCATAGATGCATAGTGAGTAAATAAGAAATCCATTCCCAAAATTGAATATAACCTTTATAACTCTAAGGGTAGCAAATCCACTAGCATACTTATACCTTCCACTAAAACCTCACAATTACGTAACACCTCACTGACAAGTAAAACATCCTCGACTGGAGTGTATATAGCTAACCCCTCAGATAAAGGCTCTAGCATCCTATTCTGCTTAGTCAAAAATATACTAAAAACAAAGGAATGCGTGGTACCTAGATCAAATAAAACAACTCTAGGTACATTATAAATAAGAATGGTACCAGTAATAACGTCTGGTGCATCCTCCGCTTCTTGTTGAGTCGTAGCATAGACCTTTCCCTATTGCCGAGATATTTTAATAACTCCCTTTTTCCTTGCACCGCTGGTGCCCTTTGTCAGAACCACAGAAACTCACGATTGCTCAACTGTTTGAGACCCAACTCTCTGATCCCTCCAAACTGTTGTGTTCAACTGTGGGCAATCTTTCTTGAAATGTCCCGACTGTCCACACTGGTAACATAAACCGGCACCCACTAACACTGACCCTGATGATTCCTACCACAACTCGTGCATGGGGTTCGCCTGACTATACTAGCAACAGACTCTTGACCTGTCTACTGTCTTATTGTTGACCTAGCAGATTGACTAGGTATTCACTGGCTCTGCCTTGGATAAACACTACCATAACTCATGTTCCTCGATGCTTGGCCTTCAAACTTACTCTTAAAGTCCTGACGATCTGAAATATTTACCCCAAGTGTGAACCTCTATTGCTCATGACCTCTAAAATCGCTAGCTGTTGAAGTCCCACGACGGGCTCCACTACTGACTTCTCTTTTGTTAAACTCTGCTCCACACGAAGGGCAATCTCCACTAACTGAGAAAAATTTATCCACTTACCAATGGTTATAACAAGGGTACGTATTTCAAAGCGCAACCCTCTTTCAAACCTTCGACACATGTCACTCTCAGATGCCTTAATAACATCAACTTATCGTGAAAGTTCGATATATTTTCTCTCGCACTCGACGACAATAGCATCGACATATCGAACATTTTAATATGTGGAGGGACTTTAAATCTATATGGCATACTTTATGCACATACAAAATAAATTTAATGAAAACATACATCACATGCATAATTAATTAAAATCACCATAAAATAGACTTGTTTTGGCTTCTAAATTAAGCTAAATACTGAAATTATTACAATAATAATTTGGTGTAGTACGTAAATACTCCCGAACCACTTGAACCGGCTTGAAAACCACCAAAATAGTATTGAATCGACCTAAAAATCCCTTGAACCGATCCAAGAAAGATGAATAAACCCAATAATTAGTGAACTGACCCAAAACCACTAAAACCAATTTCACCAGCCGCATGGGACATCAACCGGGTTGGGACGGGCACACTAGGTATAGGAGGCCATTTTTGGGTAGGACGCATGTTAGGCTCTAGGAAAACTGGGTCGCGTATGGGTGTCGGGGCAGTCGATTTCAAAAGCGGGTTTAAAGGCCGAAAATGGGTATGTCCCTTTTTTCTTAAAATTTTTTCACTTCTCTCTTTCTTGATTGAAGAAATTTCAACCTAAATACCACTCTAATGACTTTAATAAAAAAATAAATACCCTTGCAACAATAATGAAGCCACAAATCGGGCAAATTACAATAATTAAATAAATAAATAAAAACTTAATTTAATGACCAAAACCACTAATCCATTTTAGTTCATCACAAAATTTATCAAATAAATTGAAACACCCACCATATGCAATTGAGTAAAATTATGCATGCTCTGATACCACATGATGGAAAGCATATAAACACAGCGGAAATAAGAATCGAAATTCTACTCTAATTGAATCTAAACTATTTTAGAAATTAAGATCAAGTCTTGAACAAGGGGCCTTACCCTCTCAAGACCGAGAGAGATTCGATTTATAGGTAGGACCTTAAACCAATTGGTCAATAGTGGATCAGTGGGACTTAAGGAACAAGATGTAGTGTCAAGGGTAAAATGGTATTTTGACCCAACCGACGTTATGAATAACCTGTGAAGGATTAACTTACTGATCATGGGTATATCAAATGGACAAAAATATAACTATAGTGAGGCAAGTGCAACTACAGAACTTTAGTGGAATGATCTGTTAGTTAACGAATGTTGATTAGCTCGGTCTAAAAGGGGTTAGCCAGTTAATCCCATATCGTTGGTGCCCATGATCTATAGGTCCATTAGGTTTTCCTGCTAGCTTATATGAAATTAACTTAGAATAATATGTATGAATAATTCGAATTGTTCGAATTAGGTAAAGAGAGAGAAATCGACAAATATATTTGATATAGCCATCGATTATAAGTTTGAAATAGAGCTTTATGCTTAAACGTGATTTAAATATTAAAAATATGAATACAGATTCATATTCGGAAGCTTAGAATTGATGGAAATGATCGAAGTTGTAAAAAGTCAAAATGTTGACGTTTGACATTGAAAAGTCAAACTTTGACCAGCTTTATATTCAAATGTGATTTAAATTTGTGATTTAAATTTTGAAAAAATGAATGCAGATTCATGCTCAGGAGATCAAAATTAGTCAAGACGAACAAAATGGTAAAAAGTCAAAATGTTGACTTTTAACTTGAAAAAGTCAAAGTCTGACTTTGACTTAAATGGTTAAAAGACCTTACTACCCTTGGACTAGTTAGTGGGAAAATCCAATACTTTGTTGGATAATCTCATTAACACTTAGTAGATAGGTGGCTACTTAAGATGTAAGCACCTAGCCCACTAAGTTCCATTAGTAGTTAGTGGATTATTAGGTGTTGAGTTTTTATGAACAAATTACATGCATGTAATTTGTTTATAAATAGATCTCTTTTCAAACTGAAAAAAACTTTTGGCCATTTTGATATTTTTGAATTTCAAAATATTTATTTTTTCCTTTCTCCAAAATAAAAAAGGAAATTTTTCATAAATATAACAAACTACTAATATATTTACGGCCTGTGTAACAAAGCCCACAAAGTTAAACATTTTTTAAATATTCCAGGTTTGCCCTTCCTCTTACTTTTCCTCTTTGCTGCAATTTTTTTTGTCGTCTTTCTTCCTTTCCTCTTCTTTTTTTTCTGCTGCTGTTTCTTTCCATCGTTGTCCTTCTTTTACTCTTCCTTTTTTTAACCTCATTTAGATTTGTGTAATTAAATCTGATTTCTTTTTATCGTATTTCTTCTTTTTCTCTTCTTTTTTCGCTGCGATTTCTTTTCATCTTCTTTTTTCTTTTTTTTTTCCTCTTTTTTTACGTCGTTTAGATTAGGATAATGAAATCTAAAAAATCGTATAAAAAAATAAACAATCGTGTACAAAAGAATGAAAATAATCGTTTAACCAAATCTAAACAATCGTGTACCAAAGAATCTTGAAAAAATAAACGATTGTGTAAACAAATTTAAAGGATCGTGTACCAAAAGAATCTTGAAAAAATTTGTTTAGCCAAATCTAAACGATCGTGTACCAAATTTTGAAAAAAAAATATCTTTTAGGTTTGGGGTAGCTAAATCTAAATGTTTGTGTATGTCAAATCTAAATGGCCAAATCTAAACGATCATATTAATTATGTATGTGATGTATGTTTTAATTAATATTTAAATTTGTATGTGCATAATGTATGTCATAGGTTAACATGTTCATACATTAAATATATGTTATAATTGTTATAATGTAAAGTGTGCATGTTAATTAATTAATGTGAAAATTAATTGATATGATTAATTAATTGTTTAATTAACTAAATTAATTTTGATTAAATATGATTTAATGAAATTAATTAATTCATTATTGATTTCATTAATTTAATTAAATATGATTTATTAAAAGGTAAATAAATTAAAATTCATATTAATTGATTTCTTTATATAATGGTTATATAATGGATGTTAGATGAATTATAGGTTTGTCTAAAATTTTTTATAAGTGTTATAAAATAAATTAGACGTTTAAAATCTATAACAAAGATAAATTGCATGTCTACCTAGGTTAAAAACATATCGACAAATTTTTTGCATAGAATTAGGTCGATATCTTGTAAAACTGGTTACAAGAGGCTTACCTAATTTGATCTTGTCAACGAGTCAGATAAGATGACTAAGGTTGGAGGTTCTTAAATTGATGGTTTACGGAACACCTGCTACTTGGAGATCGTAAACAGTCCTTGAGCCTAGCTAACCTAGTTTTATGAGCATGTGTGAGAGATGTAAGGTAATAAAACTAGTTTATCACGTAGACATCGTAGGTTAAAATCCAGTATAAGGGTTATACTTGGTTGTTTCACCTAGACATTAGGATATGTTTAAGTTAGCCTAAATATGATCCTTTTTTTTAGTACCCTTTAAAACCATCTTAGAATACTTCAGTTAGAGAAAAGTAGCGTACTTTTAGCTTCTATACAGGGCTTTGGGCTGTGCATAGGAGTGGACTCCTTCAGAAAGTGTTTGCATGGACCGATATCAAGGTGAAAAGAGGAAGTAGTTCATAGTAAGTGGGGGAGGGATATGTGACAACACATCCCATAGTCTTTTTCATTGGGTCACACCGTGAGATTCCTATAATGTGCCTGCTTATCTGCCACGGTGCAACGTTCCCTTCAGAGGGTTATATTATAGGATTCGAAACACCGCAAACTCTTTATATGGATAGGGTCTCTTAGATCGATTTTCATATTGATTTTTTACTTTCGGGAGCGTAATGATTCTTATCTCTGAGATCTGAAAATGGAGGGTTACACTTACAAGAATTACTAAGTTGTTAGTATATTCTCTTGACTGAAAAAGCTATAGCTAAGTGCTATGAGAATATGGAATATTCAAGAGTTAGTTGTTGATCAAAATTGTCTTGGTTCAAATGAGGAGTAATCGACTACCCTTTGGTGCAGGTTATTCTAAACCTTTGAAATATCGTTCCAAAATATAATAATGATGGGTACGTTATTACTATTTGCTAAATTAATTTGTTCTTAAAGGATTGTAGTTTTCACTAAATAGAGTATGTTTTATTTTTCATCATCAATAGCTCAATAGTACAACTCTTAGCTTCTGAAAATCTTAACTGCGACAACTATGCGACTTGGAAATGAAACCTAAATACAATACTAATCATAGATGATTTAAGGTTTGTCTTAACTGAGGAACGCCCTCAAGCCCCGACCTTAAATGCTAATCGAAATGTTTGGAAAGTATATGATCGATGGGTTAAGACCAATGAAAAGGCCCGTATCTATATTCTTGCAAAGAAACATGAATCCTTAGTCACAGCTAAAGGGATTATGGATTCATTGAGGGAGATGTTTGGTTAGCCTTCATGGTCCCTCAAACATGAAGCAATTAAGTACATTTACACCAAGCAAATGAAAGAAGGGACCTCTATTAGAAACATGTCCTGGACATGATGATGCACTTCAATATTGCTGAAGTAAATGGCGGTCTCATCAATGAGGCAAATAAGGTGATCTTTATTTTACAATCTCTTTCAAAGATTTTTGTACTATTTCAAACGAATGCTTCTTTGAATAAAATAGAGTTCACCTTGACCACTCTTCTAAATAAGCTCTAGCATTTCCAGAACCTTACCATGGGTAAGGGGAAGGAAATGGAAGCAAATGTTGCTACCACAGAGAAAACGTTTATGGGAGGATCATCCTCTAAAACTATAGTTGGGTCTTCACAAATGAAGAAGAAGGGAAATGGAAAGACTCCCAAGAATAGAAAAACAAAGAAAGTTGCGAAAGGTAAATGTTACCATTGCAACCAGAACGGACATTAGTTAAGAAATTATCCAAAGTACCTTGTTGAGAAGAAAGCCAAGAAAGAAGCAGTAGGTAAATATGATTTACTAGCTATTGAAACGGGCTTAGTGAAATATGATACTTCAATCTGAATACTAGATTTGGTAAACTACTAATCATATTTACTTCTTATTTCAGGAAACTAGTTCTTGAAAATCTTGTAGAAGGCGAGATCATCCTCAAAGTTTAGAACGTAAGAGTTCGTCTCAACTGAAGCAGTGGGAGATCTGAAGCTATTTTGATACATATATCATATTTAACGTTGTTTTGTATGCTTCTCAAGAAGTTGAGAAATTTAATATCTGTCTATTTTAGAACAAATGTATGCAAATGAAATGTTCATCTTTCTATAAAAAGTATTCAGTTTTGTTATGTTGTACTTAAAAACAACTTATATAAGTTAAGACCAATTGGAGTATAATTTGTCTTTAATACTGAAATGTTTAGCATAAAGATGAAAAGGTTTCTTTTGATACATATATATAGTACTTAAGATTTGGTCACATAAATCTCAAATTGGAAGATTGGTTAAGAGTAGATTTCTAAATAGTTAGAAGATAGCTTTTTACCTTCATGTGAGTCTTGTCTTAAAAGGAATAATGACCTAGAGATCTTTTACTGGAAAAGGTCTCATAACCAAAATACGATAAATGATCATACATTCGAACCTATTTAGACCAATGAATGTTGAAGTTCAAAGAGGGTATGAATATTTCATCAATTTTGTTGATGATTATTCAAGGTTTGGTCATACTTACCTATTGCATCATGAGTTAAATTCTCTTGAAAAGTTCAGAGAATCTAAGACTAAAGTTGAAAAATCAATTGAGTAATATTATAAAGACATTTCGATTAGATTGTGGTGGAGAGTATGTAGACTTAAGATTCAAAGACTATTTTATAGAGTACAGAGAATCTAGTCATATCTCTCTACATCTAGTACATTTAAACAGAACGGTGTATCAAAAAGAAGAAACTAAAGCCTTGTTGGTCATGGTTCGCTTGATAATAAATCACGAAACCACATAGTATATTAGTATAGAATAGGATTTCTAAAGATGTTACAGATAAACCTAGTTCATCCACTAAAGTAGTTGATAAAACTAGGGAATCTGGTTAGTCACATCCTTCTCAAGAGTTGAGAGTGCCTTGAAGTAATGGGAGAGTTGTTCATCAGCCTGATTGTTACTTAGTTTTATTGAAAACTAAATTGTCATACTTGATGATGATTTAAGAGGATTGATTTATAAACAGGCAATGAATGATGTAGATTATCTAACTAACGTCAAGAAATGGCTAGCTACACAATTTCAAATAAAAGATTTGGAAATGTGCAATGTTTTCTCAGGGATCCAAATTGTTCGAAACCACAAGAACAAATCATTAGCCATGACTCAAGCATCTTATATAGACAAAATGTTGTCTAGATATAAAATGCACAATTCCAAAAGAAGATGGATAGCCGTTAGGTATATTCTAAAATAGTTTAAGAAATAAATAATTTACGTGCTTGTATCTAAGAATATGATCCATATTGGATACATTGATTCTGATTTCCAAAGATGCTAGAAAGTCTACATTAGAATCATTATTCACTCTAAATGGAGTAGTAGTCGTGTGAAGAAGCGTAAAGTAAAATTGTACAACCTTATCTGGGTAATTGTGCATCATAGTCATGTTATAGTAACCTCGATACTAGTTGAGCAAATCTTGGTTGTTTAGTTAACAAAGTCCTTCACGGCTAAATTGTTTGAAGGTCTCCTAAAGAGTTTAGGTTTATAAAGTTTGTGCACTAGGATAAGTGGGATAATGTTTGGGTGTACGCCCTAGTTTATTGTATTCATATGTTTATTGTACCCATATGAGTAATTCTCTCATGATTAAATTCAACATCGTTTTCTCACACTGGGAGTTTTAGTCCAAGTGAGAGTTTGTTGGAATTTATGTCCTAAAACTCATAGTTTGTAGTTCAATTATATTCTATTCAATAAAGTGGTTATTGAGGACTTATTAGTGAAATTTAAATACTATAATCTTGAATCTAATAAACTAAGATCCAAAGGCTATCTAGTGTAGACTTGAACTTTATGTAGAGACATAAATGTAGATGAGGTTTAAGTATATAGCTCAAACGGTTTATAGTGTATGAATAAGGTTAGACGCCTTATTTTATGAATGCTATGGTTGCTGCCTGCTTTGTAGTTAGTAGAAAGGAGGTCATTCTGAATCATTCATGTAGAGAGATGGAAGTGGGGGAATCCTACGTAAAGAGTTTATATAAGACTGGAACCATGAAATAGTCACTTTTAAGTTATAAAATTGTTGACTATATAAAACTGACTATTTCGATTATGATGGCCTAGGTAACTTAATCTCAATCCTGAGCTAATTATGAACTTCTGTTCAAATGGTATTATCCTTAGATCTGTATAAGTGAGGGTAGCTCAACGGCGTTGGCCCAACAAGCCTTCCATTTCAGGGATAAGATCGGATGGATAGATAGGGAAATAGGGTGCAAGATGAAATTCAATCCTACCTGCTTTAGGTTAATAGAAAGGTTGTTCCCTTAAGGACTGAATCCAAGTCAGCTTGAATAAGGGGCCCTACGCTCTCATTGCTCGAGAGGGATTTGGTTTATAAGTTTGAACTTAAACCAATTGTTTAATCTGTGGGACTTAAGGAACAAGATGTAATATCGGGGATAAAACGATATTTTAACCCAGTCGAGATTACGAATAACCTGTGAAGGATTAGCTTATTGATCATGGTTATATCAGATGGACATAAATATATCTATAGTAAGGGGAGTGCAACTAAGGGACTTTAGTGGAATGACCCATTAGTTAACGAATGTTGATTTGCTCGGTCTAAAAGGGTTTAGCCAGTTAATCTTGGATCGTTGGAGCTCATGATCTATAAATCCATTAGGTTCCCCTGCTAGCTCATACAGAATTAACTTAGAAAAACATGTTGGAATAATTCAAATTATTCGAATTAGGTAAATAGAGAGAAACTGACGAGTATATGTGATATAGACCTCGGATATCAGTTTTAGATAGAGTTTTATATTTAAATGTGATTTGAATATTAAAAATATGAATCCGGATTCATATTCAAAAGCTCAGAATTGGAGGAAATGGTCAAA
Source organism: Cucumis melo (assembly GCF_025177605.1). Taxonomy (NCBI): domain Eukaryota; kingdom Viridiplantae; phylum Streptophyta; class Magnoliopsida; order Cucurbitales; family Cucurbitaceae; genus Cucumis; species Cucumis melo. The sequence continues at coordinate 16,814,201 of NC_066863.1, forward strand.
GTTGTAAACAGTCAAAATATTGACTTTTTACCTTTAAAAGTCAAATTTTGACCCGCTTTATATTCAAATGTGATTTGAATTTAAGAAAAAGGAATGTAGATTCATGCTCCGGAGGTCCAAATTAGTCAGGATGGACAAAATGGTAAAAGTTAAAAACTCGAATCGGGGACCACTACTAGTGTTAACCCTATCCTTTGGACTTAGAACTAGGTTATGGGACTCGATATGTGAAGATAATTTAGAGAGAGATGGAATTTGGAAGTGGTATTAGGTTGATATATTTTGAAGAGAGAAAATTTAAGAATAATTTTGTAAGAAAAAAATATCAAAATGGCAAAAGTTCCTCAAATTTTGAAAAAATCCCTATAAATAGACTAATTACATGTAAATTGTTAGTGGAACTTGTGGACGTGTCTACATCTCATGTTGCCACTTATCCCACTAAGTGTTAGTGTGATATTTTGGTCGTTTAACCATTAAAGTCAAAGTCAAGCTTTGACTTTTTCATGTCAAAAGTCAACATTTTTACTTTTTACCATTTTTTCGTCTTGACTAATTTGGACCTCCCGAGAATGAATCCACATTCATTTTTTTAAAAATCAAATCACATTTGAATATAAAGCCAGACAAAATTTTGACTTTTCAAAGTCAAAAGTCAACATTTTGACTTTTTACAAGTTTGACCATTTCCATCACTCCCGAGCTTCCAAATATGAATATCTATTCATATTTTTAATATTTAAATCACGTTTAAATATAAAGCTCTTTCTCGAAGCTATAACCAATGACTATATTACAAATACTTGTCGATTTTTCTCTCTTTACCTAATTCGAACAATTCGAATTATTCCAACATGTTATTCTAAGTTAAATCCATAAGAGCTAGTAGAGGAACCTAATGAAAGTATAGATCATGGCTCCAAAAATCCGAGATTAGCTAAACCCTTGTAGATCGAGCTAATCAACATTCGTTAACTTACGGGTTATTCCACCAAAGTTCGGTAGTTGAACTCTCCCCATTATAGATATATTTGGTGTACATCTAATATAACAATGATCAGTAAGTTAGTCATTCACAAGTTGTCCATAATCTCGGTTGGGTGAAAATACGATTTTACCCCCGAGACTACATTTTGTTCCTTAAGTCCCATTGATCCAATATTGAACAATTGGTTTAAGGTCCAACCTATAAACTGAATCCCTCTCGAGCCAATAAAAGGGTGGGGCCCCTTGTTCAAGACTTGGATTGAGTCCTTAAGAGAACAACCTATCTACTAACCCTTAAACGTAGGTAGAAGTGAATTCCGTCTTGCACCTTATGTCTTTAGCCATCAACTCGATGTTACCCATGAAATAGAAGGCTTGTTGGGCCAGTGTCTTTGAGCTTCCCTCACCTATGCAGATCTAAGGGTAATTTCATTTGAACAGAACTTTTTAGTTAGCTCATGATTGAGAATAAGTTGCCTAGGCCATCATAATCAAAATACTCAGTTTTATATAGTTAACGATGTTATCACTTAAAAGTGACTATTTCATGGTTCCAGTCTTATGTAAACTCTTTACATAAGATGTCCCCACTTCCATGTTTCTACATGAACGATTTAGGATCACCTCGTTTGTACTAACTACAAAGCCGACTGCATCCATTGCTTCCCATAATAAGGCGTCCAATCTTATTCATACACTATAGATCGTTTGGGCTATATACTCGAATTTGATCGATCTTTATGTCTCTACATAAAGTTCAAGTCTACACTAGATATCCTCTAGACCTTAGTTTATTAGATTCAAGATTATAGTATTCTAATTTCACTAATAAGTTCTTAATGACCACTTTATTGAATAGAATATAATTTAACTACAAACTACGTGTTTTATGACATAAATTCCAACAGTTCTATGTTTGGAGAATAGCGGGTCACCTCTAGTGGAGGTGCCGATTCAAGTTCGTGAGAAGATTACGAAGATTCAGGAAATCTTTAAAGGTATGACTCTTCTTACCCTAATTTTTTTTTAATTAGGGAAATTTGCATGTTAATTTCTAAAATAGTTTAGATGCAATTATAGTAGAATTTCAATTCTTATTTCCGCTGCGTTTGTATGCTTTCCATCACTTGGGAACAATAGTAAATTAAGATTAGTATGAGTTATAATTGATAATCATAGAAGGATTATATATGTAGAGACATAAATTATAATCATATTTTCTTATTAGAAAATAAGAATTGAACTGACCCCTTTTAAGATTATTACATGGACATGTGTCATAAATAATCTCAAATAATTGATTGTTTTGATCCATATACCTAAGATTATCACAGTGTCAAACATAAGAATTAACCTAGCATTCATAAAATAAGGCGTACTTGAATATGTTATGAATTATGTAGTTGTTAATGATTAATCAAGATAGAATTTACCCCTCTTATTGTGGAGAGATATCTTTGGGCCCTTTGATTAAGCGTGACTGTAGAAATGCATTGTCATGCTATAAATGACATTAATGTGTATTAATGTCATTTATTATTTCAACATACTTATTCATCGAGAAAGCAATTGAATTAGATAAGGTGACTTCGTCCATGCCTTATATTCGATTATAGATATTGCGTGATAAAAGCAATAATTATATTAGGTTATGTTGGATCATCGACTTAATTTAAAAGGTGACAAGAAGAATAACAAAATTAGAGGTTTACTTTGGATAAATGACAATTTTATTTTTAAATTGACAAAATAGCAAAACATAAAATTTTTAAATAATAAATGGGAGAACAATGCCTTAAATGCCCCTACCTAATTGACAAATGTGCTTTCTAAATACACTTGTAACAGAATCCACAAATACCCTATAACTAATATAAATTATGCACCTACAGTTGAGTATTTTAATTTTTCCCCAAAAAAGAAAATATACCATCAAATCATCTACAACATATCACATCTTATGCATACCACCATTTCACATCCCATTCGTTATTTAGAGCTTGGAAGTAATTGAAATCCCTAGCATCTCCTTCTTTAGTTTTGAAAACCCTAGCATTTCTTTGTCCCATCTCCTTTCCTTCGATTAACATCTCCTTTCCTTCAAATATTCTTCGTTTGCACTGCCATATCTTTGTTCCATTAGCATCTCTTTCGTGTCGCCACATCTTTGTTCGCCGTTAAACAATAATTGTACAAAATTAGAGATTAACTGAAGCAGCTAGTGCCATGAAATAGAATTTAAATCGACCTTCATTATCTGCTTCTTCAGCCATATATGTACCTAAAAGTAGTCAAATAAAACAATTTAGAATTACAGTGTATTTCTAAATTGATCGTGTGTTATTTTTTAAAATATAATATATTTGTAGTTTTTATACCTGGGTTGTTTCGGATCAATGCATCCGAAAATGCAGACAACATGCATACGGGTCCTCTGGAATACCCCTAATGGAATTCAAAGCAATTTCACGTCCTCTCCAAGCTTTATCATAGCTTACGTTCACTCCGTGGAGAATCTTCATATCATTGATAATATTCAAAGGATGACATGGAGCTTGTCTGTGATTTTGTACACTCAGAAACAATCCAGGATGTTGCTTGTCTGTGATCATTCTTCACGATGTCAACAGAACACTAATGTGTATCATGGCATATAAGAGATGTATTCTAAATTATTGTTTCATATATTATACAAATTAAATATAGGGATTCAAACATTATATTTGGCATAATTTTAGAGATTCAAACTAAGTTAAAACTAAATTGTAATTGTAGGGTGTGATATATAACAAATACTATTGTTGGCATAATTTTAGGGATTCAAAGCAATAATCTTAATTAAATTAAGGTGTACAATTTGTATTTTAAAAAAATTTGAATATTTTGAATTAAAATCGTGACCTATGGAGTAAAATTAAGATGGGAGTTATATCTTCCGTGACTTATGGAACAACGAACGACGAACAAAGATGTGGCGGCAATATGGAGATGTTAATCGAACGAAGAAGGTGTATTTGACATAATCTTAGGAATGCAAGTTAAGAATCCAAAATTAATGTATTTATGTATATTTTTTCATAAATAATTTAGAAACTAAAAAATGTTAAAATTAAGAGATTATCCATTATATTTGATATAATTTTAGGACTTCAAATTAAGAATAAAAAATTAATGTAATTATGACTTTTTTTTTATAAATAATTTAAAAATATAAAAAATGGGAGAATTAATGGATTATCCATTCTCTTTAGCATAATTTTAGGATTTCAAATTAAGAGTCTAAAATTAATGTAATTATGTATGTTTTTTTCGTAAATAATTTAAAAATAAAAAATGGTGAAATTAATGGATTATCCATTATCTTTGACATGATTTTAGGAATTCAATTTTGAATCTAAAATTAATTAATTTATGTGTATTTTTCGTAAATAATTTGAAAAATAAAAAATTGTAAAATTAATGGATTGTCCATTATCTTTGGCGTGATTTTAGGAATTCAATTTTGAATATAAAATTAATTAAGGGAAACTTACATAAATGTAACAAAACTGTAAATTATTTACGGCCCGTGTAACAAACCTCATAAAGTTAGCCATTTTTTAAATATTCTAGGTTTGCCCTTCCATCTTTATTTTCTTCCTCGCGATTCGTCTTCCTCCTGTAATTTCGTCTTCTCTTGTTTCTTTGTGATTTCGTCTTTCTTATTTTTCTCTTTTTCTTTTCTGCGATTTATTTCCATCATCTTTCTTATTTTTCAATTCTTTATTTATGTCGTTTAATCTTTCAATCATTTTCTTCTTTTCCTCTTCATTCTTTTCCGTCTTTTTTTCGTTGCAATTTCTTTCCATCATCTTTCTTCTTTACTTTTTCTTTTACGCGTTTACATTTGGGTAACCAAATCTAAAATGACTGTCTATAAGACTGTGTACAACAAAATAGCAAAATCTAAAAGATCGTGTATAAAGAATCTTGAAAAAAAATCATTTAGATTGGAGTAGAAAAATTTAAATGATCGTTTAAAAGTAAATGATCCTGTAAAAAAATAAAAGATCGTGTATAAAAAATCTTGAAAAAAGATAATTTGGATTGAAGTAGCCAAATATAAACGATCGTGTAAAAAAGTAAATGATTGTGTAAAGAAATCTAAATGATCGTGTACCAAAAGAATTAAAAAAATTGTGTACCAAATTTTTTAAAAAATCATTTAGATTTGGGTCCCCAAATCTAAACGATTGTGTAACAAAATTAAACGATGAAATTGAAAAGATAAATTGTAGCCATATCTAAACGATCGCATATAAATTGTAGCCATATCTAAATGATCACGTATAAATTATAGTCATATCTAAACGATCGCGTATAAATTTTAGCCATATCTAAACGATCGCGTATAAATTATAGTCATATCTAAACGATTGTGTTGTTGTAGCCACATCTAAACATCACGTCGTAGCCATATATAAACGATCGCGTATATATTGAATCATATCTAAACGATCGCATATAAATTGTAGCTATATCTAAACAATCACGTATCAAACAATAACCAAATCTAAACGATTGCAAATATATTACGCGCGCGTTATTGACGGGGCATTTTTGGTATTTTACACGGTAGGCCTCTGGGCTTTTTTCGTTTTTGGAATTGTTCTATAGAGTGTAAATATTTTGCCGCTTTTTTATATTTTTGAAAAAACCCCATTAATTAATTTATGTACATTTTTTCGTAAATAATTTTAAAAATAAAAATTATAAAATTAATGGATTATCCATTATCTTTGGCATGATTCTAAGAATTCAATTTTGAATCTAAAATTAATTACTTTACGTATATTTTTTTAAATAATTTGAAAAATTAAAAAGTGGTGAAATTAATGGATTGTCCATTATCTTTGGCATAATTTTAGAAATTCAATTTAAGAATCTAAAATTAATGTATTTATGTATGTTTTTTCATTGCATAACTTTAGGAATTAAATTTAATAATCCAAAATTAGTATGTATAATTTGGATTTTAAAATAATGTTATAATTTTGAATTAAAACTGTGGGTGGAAAATAATGTTAAAAATAATGTTAGTATATCAAATATGTATTATGTATTTTTTTTTTGTATATTTTTTCATTAATAATTCAAAAAGTAAAAAAATTGAATCTTTGAAGTTATTTTTCGTTAATACCTTGATTTTTATGCTAATAATTAGGGGATGTTGAAACTAGTGGCATATCTTTAGGGATTGTTGGAACAATATAATAATTTTTTTATTTAGTTAAGAATTATTATAAGCGAGTGTGTTTACTAATACATTGTATTCGTGATATGTGATATTTTGATCTCAACAAATACACTGTATTTTTATATGGACAATTGTCATTTGTGGAGGGGTAAATTCGGGCAAAAAAAAAATGGAAAAATTATTCTGATAGTTAGTTTCGCTATAAATCAAAATAATTTAACAGTTTGCTATTTTTCTTTTTTCTATCTATAAATTTGCTATTTCCACGGTGTTTGCTTAATTTAATATGGGTAGCCTTAATGTTGCTAGAGACCAATTATTACTTATGGGCCATAAAAAGAGTTATGGGCTCATTGCCATATTAAAAATTAAGGGAATCCGTGGAAATGACAAATCTAAGAATGGAAATTAGAAAAATAGCAAACTGTTATTTTTTTATTTATTTATGACAAAAGTAATTGACTGGAATAATGTTTCACTTTTTTCGTCCGAAAATGTCCCTCAATAGATGAGAACTGTCCATTATTAAATACAGTATATTTAAGGAACCTAGGAAATCAAACAAAACATCACATAGCCGATTACAGTGTATCTGTAAACACACCCACTTATGATAATTATTAACCAAATCAAAAAATTATTATATTATTTCAAAGATCCCTAACCATATTCAATTGATTTCAATATCCCCTAATTATTTCCATTTTTTCCTTCAACTATTATATATTCAAACTTTAGCTACCGATTTTTTCCTTCAATAGCTATTAACCCAATGAATAGGTTCTAAAATTTTAATGCAATGAATTCTTCCTTCCTAAAATAATGATAAACATGATGCAATAATTAACCATATACAAAAACATTAAAAAAAAAAGTAACGGAAAAGCATTTAAAACATTTAAAATTCAAATCTCTAAAATTCAAATTTAAATTCCAACCATTCCCTAAAATTATGGCAAATATAATGGGAACACTTAAGTTTAGATTCAAATCCCAACTATCCCTGCCAAATAAATTGTGGTCTATCTTTAATGTTGCCAACAAATCGGAATTAATGGAAACCATAACACAAGATTCACCGAAAGACAATCTCAAATTTAAATATATTACGAAAATACAAAATTCACTGGAACGTTCATGGTCATTAAAACATAAATTTCAACGAAGAACGGAGCAAAGCATATTCTTTTTGAAATTTGAACATCTTTATATTCTAAAGTACTTTAGAAAAATAACTAATATTTCCTTCCCAACATTATATTCATAAAATTATGCTATATACATTTTATTTCTTTGCCCTTGTCTACCATATTTTCGTAATATCCGACCATTACATCAAATTAAAACGTAATCCCTACAAATGAAACAGATACCCGTATAATATATGAAACAATAATTTAATTTAATATTCATCCCTCCTATATACAATCTACCAGTGAATACTTTATTCGATAAATGCGTACCCTTTAAATTTTTTCCATGGCTTTACAACGAGTGAAGACCGTATTCGATGGTAGATGGATTGAGTCCTGTCGATATATTGACTATCGCCTCCTTGATGTATATGTTCCAGTTTCATCCTCGTTTCAAGAATTTGTAAATTGTATCCACCGTAGACTTTTTCCAAATTCAGAAGTTTCTGTCTCTAGGTTGACCGTTTACTGGAAAGATTGCAACAATTTGAAACTCATTCGGATTGTTGATGATAAGAATGTGTCTTGGATTATGTTAGTTATATCAAAATTCTCCAACAATGATCTACTCATTGTCGTTGACACCGCACCTGCTACGGATATTGGAAATACCCCGTATTTAAGCACCGAACTACCTAAAACCGAAGACTCAAGTAGTGAAAATATAATTATTGATCTCAATGCATTTGAATCATCACATACTGATATACCCATTAGAGTTGGATCAATATTTAGGCAAAAATCAGTTTTGAAAAAAAGCTATTTATATGCTTGCTTTGAATAGTAGTTTTGAATTAGTTACTGTTAGGTCCAATCATACATCATTCGACATCAGATGTAAAGATCCAGCTTGCCCCTGGTGTCTACGTGCTTCGATATTCAAAAAAAGTGATATTTGGATAGTTCGTAAATTCACATATACATATGAGTATGCTGTTGACGTCGTGAAGAATGACCATAAACAAGCAACATTTTGGATTGTATCTGAGTGTACGAAATTAATATTTAAAATGAAAGACAAGGGTCCATGTCGTCCTTCAGATGTTATAAATTATATGAAGATTCACAACGGAGTGAACGTAAGTTATGATAAAGCTTGAGAGGATGTGAAATTGCTTTGAATTCCATTAGGGGTACTATGGAGGACTCGTATGCCATGTTGTCTGCCTTTTCGGATGCATTGATCCGAAACAACCCAGGTATAAAAAATTACAAATACCCTGTATTTTGAAAAATACCACACGATCAATATAAAAATACAATGTAATTCTAAACTACTTTGTTTGACTGTTTTTAGGTACATATACGGCTGAAGAAGCAGATGATGAAGGTCGGTTTAAATTCTATTTAATGGCACTAGCTGCTTCAATTGATGCATGGAACTACTGTGTACCAGTTATTTCTGTTGATGGTGCAGTTATGAAGAACAAATATCTTGGTACCCTCATCTCTGCTTGTACTATTGATGGGAACTCTCAAATTGTGCCACTAGCTTTTGTTGTCGTTGATTCAGAGAATGATTTGTCATGTTCATGGTTTTTTCAAAACCTTAAGGCCGTTTTTAGGGAACATAATGAAATGGTAATTGTTTCTAATGCTCACAAAAGTATAGAAAATGGGTTTAATGCCGTTTATGAAATAGCTGAACATGGATTATGTGCATTCCATTTGTTGAAGAACTTGAAAAAGAACCATAAATCACTTCCCATGGAGCTTATACACCACTGGAATTTGAGTACTACATGAGGCAACTCGAACAACTATCTCCATCAATGAGGCATGAGTTGGAAGCAGTGGGAAGACACAGGAGGGCTAGGACATTTTTTAGGAGAAAAAGATACCAGGTTATTACAACCAATATCTCTGAAAGTATGAACTCTACCTTGAAAAAACAACAAGAATTGCCTGTAATTGGACTTCTACAATCAATCCGTAGTTTGGTTCAAAAATGGTTCTACCAACGTCGTACCAAATGGAGTTTCCAACGCACACAACTTTCAATATATGCAGAAGATATGATTCGAGAATCCTTAAGGGAGAGCCGCTCAACGAATGTAAGTTATTTAATATTCAATAAATGCAATAAATGTGTAGTGAATTACCTTTTTTGTAAATGATATTTGTTGTACTGGTTTGACAGATATATCCTGTAGACCAACATGAATTTGAAGTCCAGCATCGTAAGGAACAATTTGTCGTCAACATTTTAAATCGGACATGTTCATGTCGTCAGTGGGACCTTGATTTGATCCCTTGTTCACATGCATGTATAGCATTGTCCACAAGGAATCTTAATCTCCATTTATACACTGATAAGTTCTACTATGTCTCAAATTGGATAAACCTGTACAAGAAGGGGACGCGTCCTATTGGTAGTGTAAACCAAATTAGGAATACGCACCAAGGTGGTAATGATGGAATACTTCCACCGCAGGTTAAACGTCCAGCCGGAAGACCAAAAAAGAAGAGGTTTACTTCATTTTTAGAGAAGAAAGCCACTGTTCGTTGTAGCAGGTGTGGCAAAAAAGGTCACAATTGCAGGTCTTGTAAAGAACCCATTTAGTAATTGCCATGTTTAAGAAGTAAAAGGGATAATTAGTTTATATTTCCTTTCTAATTGTTTATATTTATAGTTGTATTTTCTTATCAAGTTGGTTGAATGATTCGTTCAAATAAGATCGGTCTTTTGTTCATTTAAATACAAAGTATTTCTTAGGTATGTTGGCTAAATACAATACATTGTATTTGCCTGTTTTAAATTCAACTACAATTATGTTCAAAATCCAATGTATTCCAACTTACTTAACAATTATCAAATAAGCATGAATTTATAAGTTTTGTAAAAAAAAAATATCTTAGTTCAACGAAAACAACGAATATTCCAATATATTATAGACCCCTAACAAAGAAGCATAAAATGAATATTTCAAGCTTGACTTAGATGCAGATCAAACGATGGCCATTTTGAGGATGAATTCTCTTTATCCTTCCTTGGTGCAACTACTTTTCCTCTTAAAGCATCTATCCATATTCCCGTTGAAACTGGTGTAACCTCTCTGTACCCTTTAGCATTTGATCTTTTCAATCCCAACCCTTCCTTTGTGTTGTTCAGCTAAAAAAAAAAAAGAAAGTCTATGAATAGGATAACAAGTTATAAATTACGTATAAACTAGATCATATGCTTACATGTTTTAGAACAACCCTCGCTGCTGCTCTATTTTCTGCCATATTTGAAACCCTATCTTTACTCTGCATTTTGCGTATAATCTACAAGTTATTGGCAAACAAGTCTCTATATTAAGTATGTTATTATCACCTTGGTCATTTGTGGTCTATGTTTAATTTTGCCAAATGCTGGTTGCAGATTCCTCAACATTCTTGGGGTTGAATTCAATGAACATTGACCCTGTGCATTCTTTAATATTTCTCAGGTATTAGTTAAAGATACCATTCATATACAACAATCCACAACGTTTCGAAGGAATATGTAGTCAAACCACACTTACAGCCATTCACATCCTTATAGGCCAGATTTCAGATATAGTTCAACTGTTATCTTAATTGTCTAGATACAATAACCATACACTCATTCAATATTATACTTGTCCATCCATTAACTGATCTTCATAATGTTAAATGTTTCACAGCAAGCCATTCAATGATATTCAATGATATCCCTAATGATAATTACCCAGAATAACACCGTAATCAACACATACATAGTAATTACCAACGTTCATTACAAAAAACAGTGGCAACTTGTAGATAACCCAAAAAAAAACATTCATATCATCGATTGCCACACACTTAAACTAACAGTCAGCCTACTACCACAGTTGAAGGTACAAATTCAATGTAGTTTATACTATAGTCATTAAACATACACAGTCATTTAGTATAATAAACATACACAGATCCATAACTATACCGTTCTTCTCCTCTGTTCTTTTTTCTTGATCTCGTCATATATAACACTTTCATCAATTGACCGTATCAGCCTGTTTATCTCCTCATCTGTTTCCTCCGTGGCCTATTATAAGTATGTACATATTAGTCTATAATATGTATTATACACATCCTCAACATTTTGATTTTTTCTTTACCTTATACTGCGAAGATTCTTTATCTCCACCTGTTGGTGGTGTCTGATTTTGCCACTTTAGATTGACCACCATTGTGCCCTCTCGAACTTTCTACTCAACTTTCATCCATAAGAGCCCTTTTCCGTCTTTGTCTTCATCGTCATCCCTTTTTCCAAGCACTGTTTGATTGCTTGAATCCAAATTCAAATCTTCAACATCATCTTCTTCTTGGTCCTCCTCCACCTTGTCAAGGTGCTCTTCAAAAGCCCTTGCTCTCTACGCAACAAATACAAACCAGATACACTGTATTTTTTAAGATTCTGTTACACGCACACATATTATTAAAGTCTACACAACATGCTTACCATAAATTCATGGGTGTATTGGCCACCCGAAGAACTACATTGTTGGCTCCTTATTGCTTCCATTATTCCATTCATCTTCTGCACTAGTTCTTCAAATCGATTATTCATTTTCAACTCCACACATTTAAGAAACTCAAGAATACCTTCCACATTTGTCTCCATCCTCTGTTGGCTATTCTCAATCTTCTCTACCATTTTCCTCGGGACATTAATCTCACTTGTAGATGGCATGCCTTTGTTCAGCGAAATAGAGGCTATGTGGTCAGAATTCTTGGTCTTTCAAAGCTCATCCTTTGCTTCTTTGAGTATGTCTTTTTCTATCTCGATGAATGGTGCGAAGAATGGCATTCCCACTTCATTTGGGGTTGCCAGCATTGGAGACACTTCAAGCTGTTTCAAAAATGAACAAAATACTCTATAAACAAAACTAATATGAATATATGAACTACTACAAATTGCGAGATTTACATACCGTTGGCGAATCGAACACTTTCTGTTTTAAGTCCTTCCATTTGGGTTGTGTGTCAGCTGCCTAATTTATAATCCTAGGGACTTCATTGGAAATCCTTGTTGCAAAGAAGTTGGGCGGAGTACTTAATGTTGGGATTACCTTGTAAGCCCAAGCGAGAATGGGGAAAATAAACCCCCCATAGAAATACCCGTTTGCCCTTTGCTACAAACGACCCTATTCATGAAGTCCACTAAGAGTTCAAAAGCAACTCTACTCTATGGGTACCCATCAAATACTTCATCATCATCTACCATAATGATATGATCCCAATCTATACTTAGACATTCTTGCTTAGGGATCAACAAAATTCTCCAGAAAGTACAGTTTGGCCATTTTTATCCTATCATCATCAGTTCTAGCAGTACTTATATTGAAAATAACATTCAAGTACTGCCTCGTCACAATTTTAAGATTTTCAAAATATATCTCTTTTAGCCGTCCACCACCCTTTATATCCTCATGGTTAATATAAGGAATCTCATGACATTTTAGGTCGGTTATAAGCGCAAATTCTCTCAATCCAAACCTCAGAACTCTTCCTCCTATTAGAAATTGAAGCTGACTAGTCGATTTAGGTTTGCACATTCGCTGAATAAGGTGCAACAACAATTGGGAGGATTGGTTTGTTATGGAGAGGTTTAGAAAGTGCCTAAATATGCCCTCCCTAAACCTATTAATCAGTCTATCTCCAAGATTTTCCTTAATTTTGTCTACTACTGTGCTCTTAATGTGTAGATTGATTTTTAAAGGCTCGTTTCTTCTTTCAGAACACATTAAGTAGACCGAATCCTAACATTGATTTGAAAAAATCATCAGTACCCACACATATATGTATCACATATAATTGATTAACACTAAAGATATATTGTAACTGAAAAAATCATCAGTAACCATAAATTAAACTCAGACTGTGAATACATTCAATGTAACAATGTAACAAAACATGGTTTACGTTCGTAATAAAAAATTTTGCTTGATTGGATGCACTATATACACATATCTCATATGCACTAAACCAATAAATACACTGTCAACATAAAAGACAGTCAACATATATAATTGAATAGACTATCAATATAAAATAACATACAACACATTCACACTTTTCATTACCAATTTACACATGCACTGTAATTACCTACATCCCATACAATCAAGTACCCTAACATACAAAAGACATAAGCCACAAATTGAAAACACATACAAGAGAAGTACCATACAATACATCTGCAACACTACAAATACAGAGTATCTAAATTACTCACATACAACAGAAATAGTTACCTCAGATTTCTCCAGATTCATTGGGGCTTTTCCCTTTCTCCTTCTATCTTCTCTTGCCTTTTTGCCTTTTTAATAGCCTTCACCAAGTTTATAAAACTAAAATTTGAGATATGTACGTAAAATAACATACACCAATATGAAATTACTTGCTTACTTTCTTTCCCTTTTCTTCAGCCTTCTTCCTTTTCCTAGTATCTGGGGGTATTTCACTCGTCGATGAATTCGAATCTTCACCCGCGGCGGTCTCGCCTTCCTTTTCTTCATCCTGTTCTTCTTCATATTGTTTTTCTTCATCTTCTTGATCTTAAGCTTGTTCATCTTCTTTCACTTCTTCTTCTTCATGTACTTTGTCCTCCTTTTTTTCTTTCACTTTCCGTATCATCCTGTTTGTCAAATTTACAATGAATTTATACAGTACATAATTCATCCATAGCAAATGTTTGACTGTTATACCTTTCCTTCAACCTCTTTTTGTTTTTTTCCTTCACCTTTCCCCTTATGAACTTGCCTCCTCGAAACCTAAACAGGGAACAATATAAATAAAAGCTTATTTGAAACCTAACAGACCACAAGTAATTGGAGAATAGATCTACACTTTACCAAACTCTTAATCCGTTGTTTCCTCTGGACAGTGGCCTCCTCTTTTTTCGTTTCAGTCCTTACCCTCTTTTTTGAAGTTCCTAGACTCTCTCTTTTGCCCCCGGAGCCTTCTGCCATGATATCTTCTGTTCTCTGACATTTATAGAAAAACATATAAACATCTATAACTTGTTTATAATTACAGAAAACATGCATTTGTACCTCCTCAGAAGAACTCGATAGGTTTTGAATTCCTGTTGCCAATGATTTTCTAGAAGTGATCCCCGCGTCTTTTAACCGATCACTTGTTCTTGTTTTAACTTCTCCCTCCCCCTTTTTCATCTTTATATTCTATAAAATTTAAAAAAGTTCAAAAGCCAATATATATTTATATATAACTTCAGAAAAAATCCCAAGTAACACTTCTAAAATAAAGAGCGTATCTGTTCACATTTTATGCCCTTTATTTTAGGAAACAAAAATTATGGAATTAAAATATAAATATGACTTTCAATGCCATTTGAAAGCAATTTGAAAATTTGTAAGGTGCGGGTGGAAAGCGATTTGAAAGTTTAAAGAATCCAAAGGTGCGGGTGAAATTTAAACAAAAATTAGAATCGGAGAATTAAAACTCGATATTTTTAAACAGAGCAAGAATCCAAAGGTTGAATATGCAGAAAACACATACATGCAGAAAACAGAGCAAGAATCCAAAGGTTGAATAAGGAACAACTCACCGATACTTTGCACAATGGGCGGTGCAAACCGATTAAAAAACGAAGGGCATGCAGACAGCGGAAAAATGATGGTGGAAAAGCGACGGTGGAAGACAAATCGACTGTGGAAAAACTAAAAAGGAAGCTACGGTCGAAAAACGAAGAACGTGCAGACGGCGGAAAAGCGACGGTGGAAGACAAAGCGACTGTGGAAGACAAACAAAGGAGAAAGCTACGCTGGAAAAACGGAAGAGGACGCAAGGGTGGAAATGCACCGGGAAGCCTTCAAAAAATGGAAGTTTCTGGAAAGCTTTTAAGAATTAAAAGGGAAGGAAAAACTAGGGTTTTATTTGAGAAGTGGAGTGGTTGCATGCAGAAGATGTGATGTTTTGCTGAAGATGGTTTATTTATTTAGGAGGGAAAATAGAAATTTGAAGGCAGTGTGTATTAAGTATAGGGTATTTGCGATTCTGTTTACTATTGTATTTAAGAGTCTATATTGTAAATTAGGTAGGGGCACTTAAGGCATAGTTGTCCCACTTATTATGTGAAAATTAACTGTTTTGCTATTTTGAAAATTTAATTTTTTTTTACCATTTATCCAAAGTAAACGTTAGATTTTGCTATTTTTCTTGTCGCCCCTTAAATTAACCTAAAGGGTCACACACGAAAGAACTAGGTCAAATTTTTCTTCAAGCTGGATAATAAATACATCCAATTGGAGAATTGAAATCATATTAGGAAACATAATTAATAAGTCCAATTGGAGAATTGGAAACTTATTAGGAGACGTAACTAATAAGCCTAATTGGAGAATTAGAAGCTTATCAAGAATCCTAAGCTTATTTGGAAACCCAAGGAAGCTTATAAATAAGACCTTAGGGGTCTTATATTACATACAAGCAAAGACATAAAATTCTTTCTACACAAAGAGAGAATAGAGAGAGTCGAAATTCTAACTTTGTAAGATTCTAGCAGACCCGAATTCGAGGAGTCAAATTCCCAGTTCATATGTGGACACAGTCAGAGAACGCTTGTGATTTTGCAGTGTTTTGGTGATAAGAATTTGGAGGATCAACCTTATCAAACAAGTCAATTCAAATTTGGAAAATTAGCATAGAGGTATGTTTATTCGTGATTTAATTGTTTATGCACGGTTTGTTTATGTTCTAAGGGTTAGAGAATTTTTTTATGTTAATCCTGTTGCATCTAGCCCTAGTTCTTTTTCCAACAATTTCATGGATTGACTGATTTGGGAACAATGAGGCTTGATGACGATAAGCCTAAAAAAGCACTTGAAGCATGGGGCTAGCAGGGTTCTTGTGGGAAGCAGAGAGCGTAGTGAGAGGAAGGAATAGAAGTGCCATCAAAATTTTTGGATAAAATCATGAAATTTGTCAAAGAACTTGAAGCGGAAGAGAAGATGAAGGTTGAAGCGGTAGGGAAGAAGAAGGCTAAAGAGGAAAGAAGAAAAGAAGAAGAAAGAAGGAAGAGGAAACAACCCTGTAAGAAAAATGGGCTAAGCGAGAAGAGGAGAAATTCAGAGAAGATAAGGAGAGGCAAAAGAGAGAGCGCAAACACAAATCACGCATGATGGAAGATAAGAGAAATAGAGAGGAGGAGGAAAAAAAAGAAAAGAAAAAGGTCGCAAGGAGGATGACCGACTCCATCAAGTGTTTAAGGAGAAAAAGAAGAATGTTGAATTCTTGGAAGAGACTAAAACCAAATTGGCAGAAATCCAAACAGCCAAGAAACAAGAAACACTCGTGGACCTAAGCATTTAGTCAAGAAATAGAGAGGTTGATCTTCTGGAGGTTGTAGTGGGAGAATTTAGTCAAGAAATAGAGAGGATGAGTCCATTAGAGTCAAGGCTAAGGCCTGAAGAATAAGAACTCGTAATTGCCACGCAACCAAAGAAAGGAAAGAACAAGGTAGGGACATCCAGGCCTAAGGATATGAAAAAAGGGAGTAAATTGAGTGCTCAGGAGCTTGATAAGTTGATCAAAATTAAGGCACTTAAATGGAAGAAATTTTTCATGGGAAAAACCAAGGTGAGGTTGGATATTGTTAATATGTTTTACGCGATGAAATATCATCCGGACGAGTCATATGCAATAGTGGAAGGGGAGAAGTTGCCTTTCACCACGGAGGAGATTAACGAATCATATGACCTTCCAAATGACCCAGATGCTTACCATGGCCAAAGGCTCGTTGCTAATCCTACTGAAGGAGACACGAGAAGAATAATCCAGTTAATCGCATGGCCAGAGGGGATTGGACAAGAACGCCAATTGGGAGACTTCAACTCTACCTGCATCAGTTAACAATCGAAGTCAATGTGTGGCTTTTCTGTATTAAGTAGAAGATCATCCCAACATGCCATGATAGTACAATCCCAATTGAGTACGCGCTACTCCTTTACTGCATAATGGCGATGCAGCCATTCAACTTGGGCTATGTGATGAATAAGGCATTCCTTAGCTGGATAAGGAACCCAAAAGGCGTAAAATCGTTCCCAATAATAGTGGAGAGGTTGTGTCTAAAGTACTTGCCCACCCTCGTGAGATACCCACAGATTGACATGGTGGGAGAAAGGTGCAACCTGGTGTGACTCAATTGCATAAGAACCCTCCATCAAAATTAGGAGGAAGAACGGTACTAGAAGACACAAAAACAGAAAAGAGTGGAAATTGATGATAAAGATGACACTTCACCCCCATTGCTGCTAAAAGGAAAAGGATCAACCTCAAGGATAGGGGTTGAAGCAACCAAATATGACCAGCCTGCGAAGGACCCTCCGCAAAAGAAGTGAAGAAAGCTGACAAACAAAAGGGTCCTTGAAGATGACTCTCTTGCATAATGAAAACTCCAAAATGACACGGTACCTTCTTTCTCGCTGCCTATGGACAATCCATATCTTCTTGGCAAAGAAATTAATAATCCTCCTCCATCACAAAAGTCTCCTCCACCACTCAAATCGTCATTATAGCATAAATCTCCCATCTCCCCCAGCCAGCGCAGCCTTCGCCTTACTATCTCTTATAAAATCATTCTCCAGCATCCATCACCTACCATAAATTCATCGCATTCCCATTCGCCTTCTCCATCCCACTCTCATGAAGATCCTTTCCTTTCTCCCAAATTCCAAACTCCATAAAGCTCCCATCCTGACAAACATCTGTGTCGCGAACTTAGACCACGAGCATCTAAACCTGAATGTCCCTATCGCTAACTTATCAAAAAGAGAAGCAGAACAAGAGAAGGCAGCAGAGAATGCAGTGCCATTTAACCCTGACCTTCCATTAATCGTTTATGACCCACTTTTCCAAGACATACCTATGAGCGAAGATGCAGGCGAGATAAGTTCGGTGGAAGGAGCACAATCAGAAGATGAAGCCCTTGCGGAGAATGAAGGTGAGTTTCACGAATTACTCCACAATGTAATCGCAGAGCCCATGAACACAGTTTTTAAAGAAGTGCTTTTGGATAACGTATCAATGAAGGAACAGATCGTAAGTCTCAACACTAAAGTTTAAGGCTTATAAGCCACAATCTCCCAACTTAACTCCACGGTCTAGCAATTCTCCTCTACTTTGAACAACTTAACCAACTTGATGAATGCTCATTCCAATTAGTCGTGTCACATTGCGTAGCGACATGATAGACAGTATGTGGCACAAATAGAATATACGCATGGAGTGTTTGTACAACGTGTACCACACCCTGTCATTGCGTCATAATTGATTACGCTAATCCCCTCTATTCATCTAACAGATCCTACTCCTGGCGAACTTGATCCTCGCTTGAAGAACTAAATTTGGGGGTGCTATTATGGAATCTATGTATTTTACCTTTTTTATTTTTAAGTTCTTTTGTATTGAAATATTCGCTTGATTAATCAAATATCTATCAAGTCTTTCTATTTTCAATTTGTTCATGTGATTTACTTTTTTTTTTTTTTTGCGAGTGCTTTATTTATGAATCGTTGCTTTCTTTCTCTTGTTCCTTGCAAGGATAACTTTCATGATGAAATTTAGGCTAAGTTTAATTTAACTTGTGTCTAGCGATGACGCTTTCCCTAGCGAAATGAACTTAGTAAATATTTCTTGTAGTCTTTAGGTGAGCAAGCTTTACCTCAAACCTCTTTTGTAAAATTTTTCAAGTTCATCTTATCATTCACTTTTTCACAATGAGGACCTTACTAGACTCTAAATTTAGGGGTGTGCAAGGTCTAAGTCAAAACTTTCGAAAAATCAAGGAACCCTTCGTTTTCAAGCCTTTCATTCTTAAAAAAAAAAAGAAAAAGAACAACTAACTTATTCATTTTTTCTAAAATTCAATTGAAATAAGAATCCTATGTTGCCGCCTCTCACCAAAAGTAATAAGAAGCAAAGCTTCAGCAAAATCCAAGAGTAAATAAACAAGTGGCGATAAAAGCTATAATTGAGGAGAGGAAAAGACTCATAGAGTACCTATACTTTCCCACTAAACGTTTAATGAAAATAAATAACTTAGTCAATAAACGTTGTTGCAAGAAAAAGAAAGGAACTAAGAATTTTTAGAAACAATGACTATTTCGCAAAAAGGGAAACTAAGATTTTTAGGAAATAAACAAGGATATTTTGAGACTTAAGCTTGCCTAGTTTAGAATCTAGAAATATTTTAGAGTTTAGAGTAGGTGAAAAAAGAATAAATGCTAGAGTGCGAGATAGATTAGAAAGGCATTCTGAAAGGTTTAACAACGTGCACAAAAGAAATCATGTGTAGAATCCTGAGATGATGCTTGAGGACAAGCATTATTTTAAATTTAGGGGTGTGATAACTTATAGAAATACAAGCTAGTATAGCCTTTTATGTAAAATAATGAGGTATAATCGCATGAGAATAGAAGAAAATAGAGGAAAAAGTAGGCGATTTGATTAATCTGTGAATAACATGATACAAACGAACCTCATCCCCATTTTATTGTGTTTTAGTGCTCCTCTAATCGTAGGTCTTTAGGCAAAAGAAGCGATCCTCTGTGATATAATGGCTATGAGTGGAGACACGCTAAACTTTGGCGATGACAAACAAAGTAAGCTAGACAATATGAAGCACTAGCAAACAAATTTGGTTGGTGCGAATGTCAGAGAAATGACAAAAGGACGTCTGCGCATCACCGATGAAGCTTTTCAGAGGCATTAATGACACATGGAATATCATGTCAACATCAGGCCTCGCTTATAAATAGAGCCTCCCACTTCAAAGCAAAGTGTGCACAATTGGTCGTAGAGCAAGTTCATACATCGTCCATCTTCTTCCTTCCCTTGAGTTTTAGGTGAGAGCTTCAAGAGAGAGAGAGAGTTTATCCCCTTTGTCTTCCCCTCATTGATTGGCAAAAATTAGAGCCAAAGAGTATAAGGAATCATGCTTTGAGGCTTAACACCTTCTCTTATATTCCAGTTTATATTTTTATTGTATTGTTTTGTAAGATGTACATCATGGTCGAGAGGCCTAAAGTTATTCTTAGGAAAGCAATTAATTTCTTCTTTCATTCTCTAATATTCCTTCTACTTTCCATGTTCAATCTATTTAGTTAACTTGTGAGAAATGAAATGTGTTTTTAATAATTAAAGAATTGAAATGTATGTGTTATGAGTTTTGTTGAGTTAAAGCGGCTATCTAAGCATTGTACATTTGAGATAAGAACAATGATGTGGATTGTAATCATCTGACAAGTGAGAACACACATTTAGCTAAACGAGTGGCGAGAAGATTGGAGCGATACAATCTTATCGCAAAATTCATCCTTTGCATACATTATCGAAAGGCCAATGTGTGTGACAATAGCATCGAGAGGTTGCCCACCTTAATTAAGGACAAGTTACTAGTAATACATTCAAGATGATTAGATATAAATCATAGCTTAACTTTGTGTATTTGGACCCTGAAAGACGAGCAAGTATGACAAAGGCACCGAGAAGTAGCTCACCCTAATTCGAGGTTAATATATGCTTTGCATCGTCTTAAAGTATTAAAGCATAAATCAATGCACTTAGATAATTAAACTTTTTGGAAGATTTGTCAAAAAGATTTATTGAGAATCTTTTTATTATTAATGAGGATTAAATTTCAAAAGATAAAAAGATCTTCCTAAATATTAGGAATCTTTGGTTAAGATCTCTTTTGAAATATATATATATAATCTTATGGGAAAAAGTTGGATCGATGATTTCTATGGAATTACTTACAAAAACTGATGAAATAGAACTCACGTGTGTGGAGTTCGCCAAGTGAGATATTGTGAGAAAGATATTGATGATGATTGATGAATGTATCTTGGTGAGACTTATTCACCGAGGATGTTGTTGATAAGCAATATGAAGGAATATTCTGTTTATATAAATTTGTGATGAATTCAAGGAGAGTAGTGAATTGTCTTCAAGAAGATTCTTTCCTAAATTCAGAGGGAGCCTGAATGTATTTGTGTGTCGTCTTAACTAATGAAGAATTGATACAAATAAGAAGGAAGTACCTTATTGTGTTAACTGTAATTCAACACAGTTGAATCTTAATAATATTGCTTATTTGAGCTACATCAGCTCCCCAGACGTAGGTGACATTCACCGAACTGAGTTACCAAAGTCCTCTGTGTTATTTATTCTTCCGCCATTTACTATAGCTATTCCGATTCTAATTTACTTCATTATCTCACACCGTTTTTCAATTGGTATAAGAGCAAGGTTGCTAATTCATGGAGATAATTAGGAAAGGTCCTTCAATCTCTCGTCCTTCTATACTTGATGGCAAAAAATTATTCATACTAGAAGCCTGAATGATATCGTTTTTTAAATCTCTTGATAGAAAGGCCTGGAGAGTTATCTTAGCTGGATGGGAACTATCCACAATTACTATAGATGGTTAGGTAGTACCTAAATCTGAACTCAAATGGACTGATGCTGAAGAACAAGCCTCTGCTGGAAATTCCAAAGCTATTAATGCTATTTTCAACAGGGTTGACCTGAATGTGTTTAAATTAATCAATTCCTGTAACTCTGCCAAAGAAGCTTGGAGAATCTTGGAAGCTGCATATGAAGGTACAATGAAAGTTAAAATAACTAGACAACAACTGTTGTCATCAAAGTTTGAAGCACTGAAAATGTCTGAAGAAGAGACTGTTGCTAACTATAATGAGAGAGTTCTTGAAATTGTTAATGAGTCGTTTAATCTTGGAGAAAGAATTCCTGAATCAAAGATAGTACGTAAAGTATTACATTATTTGCCTAGTAAGTTTGTTATGAAGGTAATTGCTATCAAGGAAGCCCATTATATTACTAAATTAAAATTAGATTAACTCTTTGGATCCCTAACTACTTTTTGAGAATGCCATATCGAACAAAGATGATAAGAAAGGGAAGGGTGTTGCTTCTAAAACTGTGTATGAGGAAGAAACACCTGAACACAAGACCACAAATGAAGTTAATGTAAATGAATCTATTCCTCTACTAACAAAACAATTCTCTAAAGTTGTCAAGAAATTCAGGAATATGAACACCACATGAGCTGGTGTTACAGAACAAAAATCATTTCGTAGACGAGAGGAAAACTTCAAAAAAGAAAAAACAAGAAAGAAGAACATTCAAGTGCAGAGAGTGTGAGGGCATTGGTCACTATCAGGCTGAATGTCCTACATATCTGAGGAGACAAAAGAAGAGTTTTTGTGTAACATTGTCTAACGAAGAGTCTAATGATAGTGAAGAGGAAGATGAGTACACCAATGCTTTTATTAGTAGATTAACCGAGCATGATACCATGTCAGAGTCAGAGGATGAGGAGTTAGTAGAAGCTAAAGAAAATCTCTTTTCTATGAATAGTTGCAAAAAAATGGGAAGAAGGTTTTGCTGCTCGAACTATTCAGTAAGGAAAAATTCAAGAGATGCTAGAGGAAAATCAACGGCTGCACTCAATCATATCTACCTTAAAACAAAAATTGAAGGATGTTCAGAGTGACTATGACTAGGTAATAAAGTCTGTTAAAATGTTGAATTTGGGTTTAGAAAGTCTTGATCAAATTCTTTGCTCGGGTTAGTCTAGTATAAATAGATTGGGTATTAGATTTAATGCCTAAGAAAGCTGTAATAATCAAAAGAATTGAACAAAATTTGTTCATGCACGATAAACATTAATGTTGCTCAAACTAATGAATTAAACATTGTTAGATCTTTTTCAAAACAAAAACTGTCAAGTCCAATTTTCTGGATTTTTCATTACTGTTGTAAGAAATGGCACATCAGACCATTATGCTATTCTTTACATAAAGATTGGTATTATCAGCGACATATGGGTTATAGATCATCTAGATATATCTCTTCAACTATTAAAAAGAGGAGTCACAAAGTCTGGAAGGTAAAACAATCTTCTAAAAAATGTAGTATTTCCTTTATTACTATTCAGTTCTCAACAGATGAGTGGTATTTTGATAGCGGGTGTTTCAGACATGATTTACCTCAGTTGAATGATGTTAGATATGTTGAAGAACTTAAAGCTAATCTAATTAGTGTGAGTCAACTTTGTGACTAAGGCTACATTGTGAACTTCAGCAATGAAGGCTGTGTTTTGACCGATACTAATAGAAATATTCTTATGAATGGAACTAGACAAAATGATAACTGTTATCATTGGGTATCAAACAACAATCAAATTTGTCATATGTCTAAAGTTGATCAGACAAAGTTGTGGCATAGAAAACTTGGTCATGCTAGTATAAGTACTATTAGCAAAACTGTTAAGAATGAAGCAATATTGGGTATACTTTATACTGACCTACATAATCAAGTATTTTGTGGTGATTATCAGCTTGGCAAACAAACTAAATCATCTCACAAAAGTACAAAGAAATGTTATACTAACATAGTCCTGAACTATTGCATGTAGACTTAATAGAGTCTATGCAGACAGAAAGCCTCGGTGGAAAGAAGTATGTATTTGTATGTGTTGATGATTTTTCTCGATTCACATGGGTGAGGTTTCTTCATGAAAAATCTGATATGGCTAAAGACTGTATAAATTTGTGTATGAAACTACAACGTGAACAAGGAAAAAAATATTATTCGTATTAGAAGTGATCCTTGCAAGGAGTTCGAGAATGAAAAAATTAACAAATTTTATGATGAAGAAGGTATACATCATGAGTATTCTGTTCCTTTGACACCTCAACAGAATGGAGTAGTAGAGAGGAAAAAAAGAACTCTATAAAAGATGGCCAGAGTCATGTTACATGTCAAAAAGATTACATTACATTTCTAGGTCGAAGCTTTAAACGCTGCATGTCACATCTATAATCGAATAACTACTCATTCTAGAACAACTGTTACGTTATATGAACTATGGAAAGGAAGGAAACCCCATATTTTTGGGAGTACCTATTATATCCTTAGTTATAGAGAGTATCACTGAAAGTGGGATGCTAAGTCTGAAAAAGGGTTCTTGTTAGGGTATTCTCAAAATTGTCGTGCCTATAGAGTATGTAAAACACGAACAAAAGATGTTATGGAAACTATAAATGTTGTAATAAATGACAGTGAACAGCAATTATACAGACAAACGGATGATGAAGAAGAATTATTATTTCAATCGTCTGTCTCTACAAGTTCATATGAATTATCCACTGTAGCTGGGTCCCTAGTTAATACTGAAGTTATTAGCAACGACAACAGCTCCAACTCCATTCAGAAAGGAGTTATGACAAATGAAGAAGAAAGGGTTCCATCTTCACATATTCAGAAAAATCATCCTTCAAGCTCCATCATTGGTGATCCATCTGTTGGGATTACTACCAAAAAGAAGGATAAGATAGATTATGCTAAGTTTATTGCTAATATATGTTTTACATCTTCTATTGAACCTACATCTGTCGAAGAAGCTCTCAGAGATGATTTTTGGATAAATGCTATGCAGGAAGAGTTATTACAATTTCAGAGGAATAATTTATGGACATTAGTTCCTAAATCTGATGAAGTAAATACTATAGGGACAAAGTGGATATTTAAAAAATAAGATAGATGAGAAGGGCTCTGTAACAAAGAACAAAGCAAGACTAGTTGCTCAAGGTTATTCATAGGTCAAAGGTGTTGATTTTTATGAAACCTTTGCACTTGTAGCTAGACTTGAAGCTATACGCCTTTTACTTGGTATATCGTGCATCAGAAGATTCAAGCTCTACCAAATGGACGTTAAAAGTACCTTTCTGAATTAGTATTTGAACGAAGAAGTTTACGTGGCACAACCAAAGGGTTTTATTGATCCAACTTATGCACAGCATGTGTACAAATTAAATAAGGCATTATATGGGCTCAAACAAGCCTCCAGCGCTTGGTATGAACGATTAATGGTCAATTTATGTTACAAAGATTACTCTAGGAGAGGGGCTGATAAGACCTTATTTATTAACAAATCTGATAAGGATGTGATTGTGGCATAAATTTATGTTGATGACATCATATTTGGGGGATTTCTAGAAGAGTTGGTATGAAATTTTATTAATATCATGTAATCTGGATTTGAGATGAGTATGGTTGGAGAGCTTTCCTACTTCCTTGGATTCAAATTAAGCAAAACATGAAGGGATTTTTATATCTCAAGAAACATATGCTAAAAGTATTATCAAGAAATTTAGACTGGATAATGCAAGTCAAAGAGAACCCCAGCCGCAACTCGTGTTAAAATTACCAAAGACAGTATTGGAGAATCTGTTGATAATAAATTATATAGAAGTATAATTGGTAGTTTTCTCTACTTAACAGCTAGTAGGCCTGACATTGCCTTTGCTGTTGGAGTATGTGCCAGATTTCAATCTGATCCAAAAAGGTCGCATCTTACTGCTGTCAAAAGGATTATTAATTATATTCATAACACTAGTGCCTTTGGAGTGTTATATTCATATGATACAAATGCCATTTTAGTTAGTTATTACGATGCAGATTGGGTCTGATGTTCGGAGGACAGAAAGAGTACTTCATGAGGATGTTTCTTTCTTGAAAATAATATGGTATCCTGGTTCAGCAAAAAGCAAAATTGTGTTTCTTTATCAACGAAGCTGAATATATAACAGTAGGCAGTGGGTGTACTCAACTTTTGTGGATGAAGCAGATGCTTCTTGTTTATGGGATTGAACAGGATACCGTGACACTATATTGTGATAATGAGTGCTATTGACATTTCTAAAAATTCAGTTCAATACAGTAGAATTAAAAATATTGACATCAGGCACAATTTTATATGAGAACTTATTGAAAGAAAGGTGGTTGTTCTTAAGCATGTCAGGTCCTCTCTTCAGCTGGCAGATATTTTTACTAAACCTCTTAATGTTTCTTCATTTGAACATTTAAGAGTTGGATTAGGCGTATCTAGAATTTAATTCTCTTTTAAAAAATTGATGTATAAAAAAAAGAAAAAAATAAAAGGAAAGCATGGTGATGATGGCAGTATTTAAGGCTCAGCTTTAGCAGCCACATTCACATTCATTGCAAGTTTTTCGGCCCACTCAAGTTTAAATACTTTTGATGAGCAAAAAATTATTTCTATTTCGGTTTGTGTTCTATTAAGCTCAAGAAGCCTGTTCATTTACAAGTTGTGACCATAGTTCTTGATTCTTGAATAAACAAAATGGTAAATACTCGTCGTGGGAAGTATCAAGTTCGTTCAACTCAAGTTGGTTATGAAGATGATAGCTCTAGATCTAACATGCATGGTGTTTGAATGAGAGGGCATTGATTCAAAACTACTCCTCCTTAGTGTCCTTATCGATTACCATCCGAACGAAATCGGTAC
The DNA here is from genome assembly GCF_025177605.1 of Cucumis melo. Classification (NCBI taxonomy): domain Eukaryota; kingdom Viridiplantae; phylum Streptophyta; class Magnoliopsida; order Cucurbitales; family Cucurbitaceae; genus Cucumis; species Cucumis melo. The sequence goes on from NC_066863.1 coordinate 16,840,962, forward strand.
CACCTTCTAATCCTACTGAGGAATCTTTATTTCCTGATCTTGTTGGTTCTAATGTTCCTGAGAATGTTAGGAATCACGAGTCTAATGTATCTGACATAGACTCAAATGAGAGGGATGATATACCTCTCATTCATATTTTAAAGCGAGGAGTGTTTGGTAAAAATACTTAACCAGTTAGTGGCGTTCCTGATGCTTCTAATACTATTCACTCCTCGAGTGGTCACTCTGTATCCTTACACTCCTCGAGTAGTTCTTCAAAGGATGATGTTCCTGCTTCAAATAAACCACATCACTTTAGTGATAATTTGTCCAAAGGCCCAAAAATGTTGATCATGAATCTAATCCAGCACATGTTGAGCCAGAATCAGTTCCTACATCTGATAATCGTGCACCTGAACATCCTACTGAAGTGCAAGAACCTAATAAGAATGATGAAGCGGGTAGAGATATTCCTGACCCTGTATCTGATGTAGGTGCGGATCTTCCTCAGAAGAAAGCTAGGAAGGCTTTAGATTGTCCAAAAGTTGTTACTACAAAAACTGGATGTCGTAAAGTACCACCAAATGTTCCATCTGTTTCCATTGATGGAATATCATTCCACCTTGAAGAAAGTGTGCATAGGTGGAAATATGTAGTTCGGAGGAGAATTGCTGTTAAGGTTAATGTATCTGACAAGCGTCATTCTTGTTTAAGTTTAATGGACTAGGTGATTCGAGCTAGCCTTTCCAAAACCATCTCCAATGTAGGTCCATTTTATCCTTAATTGATTAGGGAGTTCATAGTAAATTTACCGTCTGAGTTTAATGATCCTAGCAGCCTCGATTATCAGACCGTCCATTGATGGAAAAAAACAACCAGAGAAACATGCAGCGGAAGACAAGGATCATGTTTTACTCTATAGGCATCTAAACGATTTAGAAATTAACATGTTGCATCTAAACGATAGGCCTAAATGAAGAATAGAGAAGGTAAACGATAAGCTTACCTTTGTAGTTCTTAACTTCTTCTTCGTTCCAAAATTTCTTCTTGCCTGAAGATCACGAGCAAAGGACAACCACTATGTTGACCTACTAATCTCAAGACTAAGAACCAAGTTGTGGGACTCGTTTTTATGAAGGAAAACTTAGAGAAATGGATGGAGGAAGGTGTGTTTAGAGGTTTTTCATGATATTTTTTTTCATCATCTTCTCATTCTGTAAATGGAAGTTTATATAGAAAATTACATGCAAAATATATGCAATTTTCTTTTGTGTAATCTCAACACCTAATCAATCCATTAACCCTTAATGGAATTAGTGGCTTATAAGTTCATTACAAGCTGCCATATTTTCCACTAACATTTAGTAATAAATATATTAGTCAAAGAACAATTTGGTCATTTAACCAATCAAGTCAAAGTCAAACTTTGACTTTTTTAGTCAAAAGTCAACTTTTTGACTTTTTGCTATTTTATTTGTCTTGACTAATTTCAACCTCTAGAGTATGAATCCGCATTCATTTTTCTAAAATTCAAATCATATTTGAATATAAATCCGATCAAAATTTTGTCTTTCAAAGTGAAAAGTCAACATGTTGACTTTTACAACTTTGACCGTTTCAAAAATTTCCAAGCTTCTAAATGAATCCATATTCATATTTTTATTATTTAAATCATATTTACATAAAGCTTGAAGTTTATATTTATCGACTTATATCATATACACTTGTCGGTTTCTCTCTTTTTACCTAATTCGAACAATTCGAGTTATTCCAACATATTGTTCTTAGTTGAATCTATATGAGCTAGTAGAAGAACCTAATGGAACTATAGATCATGTGCTCCAATGATTCGAGATTAACTGGCTAAACTCTTTTAGACCAAGTTTAATCAACATTCGTTAACTAATGAGTCATTCCATTAAAGACTCTTAATTGCACTCCCCTCACTATAGATATATTTTTGTCCACCTGATATAACTATGATGAGTAAGTTGATCCTTCACAGCTTGTTCGTAATCTTGGCTAGGTCAAAATGCCGTTTTACCCCCGAGATTACATCTTGCTTTTTAAGACCCACTGATCCACTATTGAACAATTGGTTTAAGGTCCAACCTATAAACCTGAATCCTTCTCGGGCCAATGAGAAGGTGGGGCCACTTGTTTAAGACTTGGATTCAGTCCTTAAGGGAACAACCTATCTACTATCCTAGAAGTGGGTAGGAGTGAATTTCATCTTGCACCCTATGTCTCTAGCTATCCACTCGGTCTTATGCCTTAAATGGGAGGCTTATTGGGACAACGATGATGAGCTGTCCTCTCCTATGCAGATCTAAGGATATTACCGAATGAACAGAAGTTCATAGTTAGCTCAGGATTAAGATCAAGTTACCTAGGTCATTAAAATTTAAATAGTCAGTTTATAGTTTACTGCGTTATAACTATAAGTGACTATTTCGTGGTTCCAGTCTTATGCTAAGCATTTACATAGGATGCCCCACTCCCATGTCTCTATATGAACGATTCAGGATTACATTGTTTGTACTAACTACGGAGCGGGCCGCATCCATAGTGTTGTTCCAGAATAAGGTGCCCAACCTTATTCATACACTATAGACTATTTGGGCTATTAACTCGAACTTAATCCATGCTTATGTCTCTACATAAAGTTCAAGTGTATTGACAAACTTAGTAAAATAGCCTCAGGTTAATTTATTGGTTTTAAGATTATAACATTCAATAATAAATTTTATTGAATCAAATAACAAAGTACAAGTTTTAAGACATAAATTCCAACATCCATATTAGAGGATCGGTGTTTAAGATTTCACCAGCTATCATAAATGGTTTTCTTGAAAATTTTGTTACAGCTGGCTTTTAGTCATCTTAAATTTCTAATGATGTTTTGGCTTCGGTTTTATCTGGAGGAACATTATCTGTCTGGCCTATAAATGGTGTATATGTTGTCTCTCTATGTGTCAAATATGTCATCCTTCATAAGATTGGAATTGCCAATTGGTTTCCATCATCTCATGCATCCAGTGTTTCTGTAGCTTTGGGCACATTTTTGTATCATATATGTAATGATGAAACTTTGGATGTTGGCTTATTTATTTATAATCAATTATTGAGGCATGTTGGTACTTTTGGGGTAAAGATTCCCATTCCATTGCCAAGGTTCTTCTTAAGCTTGTTAATTCACTTGAACTCTAATATATTGACTCCAAATGATGCTCCTAGTCGAATCCCAAGACATTGATGCTAAACTACAGACTTTTTCAAGGGAGCCATGTACCTAAGCATGACATGAGGTCGTCCAAAAATTCTAGGGTGTTTGATTCGGGATATGTGAATTTCACTTCAGAAGGTTTCAATCTTCCTCGAGAATTAGCTTCACATGTTATCAATACACTTACAGCTAAGTCTTAAGCAGTTTCTAATTTCTGACAAAACACTTGAAGTGAACAATCTTGTTCGTCATTTGAAGAGCTTACTGTCGTCTACTAGTTCCACAGATCAAGATCTAAAGTAAATCTTTTCTGTTCAAGGGGGAGAAGAAGTTGTGGAAGAAGAAGGACTGTTTGTTTTGTGCTTGACTGATTAATAGTTGATAGTTGATATAGTTGTTTCTTTTTTATTATATGGACCTTTTAGTGTTCTTTTTGTTGATTGTGAAGATTGCTACTATTAGTTGATATAGCTGGTTATGAGATATATGTTTTGTTGCTACAACTTAATGTACCTGATTGTTCTGTGAATGATTCTTAGTGGCAATGGTTGATACATGAGATGTGTTGATTCTTAGTTGCAATGGTTACTACATATGTTGTGTGAATAAAAATAAAAAGATTTTTTCTTTTTTTGACAAAAGGGGGAGTTTGTTGGAAGTCAAAAAGATTTATTGAGAATCTTTTTATTATTAATAAGGATTAAATTTCAAAAGATAAAAGGATCTTTCTAATTATTAGGAATCTTTGGCTAAGATCTCTTTTGAAATATATATATATAGACTTATGGGGAAAAGTTGGATCGATGGTTTCTATGGAATTACTTTAAAAAAACCAACGAACTAGAATTCACGTGTGTGGAGTTCGCCAAGTGAGATATTGTGAGAAAGGTATTGATGATGATTGATGAATATATCTTGGTGAGACTTATTCAATGAGGAAGTTTTTGATAAGCAATATGAAGGAAGACTCTGCTTTATATAAATCCGATGATGAATTTAGGGGGAGAAATGAATTGTCTTCAAGAAGATTCTTTCCTAAATTCAAGGGGAGCCTAAATGTATTTGTGTATCGTCTTAACTAATGAAGAATTGATACAAATAAGAGGAAAGTACCTTATTGTGTTAACTATAATTCGACATAGTTGAATCTTAATAATATAGCTTATATGTGCTATATTAGCTCCCCAGACGTAGGTGACATTCACCGAACTGGGTTACCAAAGTCCTTTGTGTTATTTATTCTTTTACTTTACTTAGCTATTTTGATTGTTATTTACTTTAGAATTAACTAAAAGATTTTTATTATCTTACATCATTTTTTAAAACTGTTCCTTCATCGCCATGTCTAGAGATAAGTTCAATGTCCATTTTCATCATCTTACCATGACCACCTTGCACTGCCAAGCACCTTAGTGTAATTAGTTAGAGTAAAAACATACTATGCATAATCTTTACTATATTGTTATATAATGTGACTTAGTGATGCTATAAGATAATTAAGAGCTTAAATTTCTTGTGTTCGACCTTGGGCTAACCAGGAAACTTCTCTTCACTTACACTTCGGCGATAGTGAGGAAAGCTTGCACGACATGCATATCTTTAGAAAGTTAGCAACACATGAATAGGAATGCACCTTTAACATATAACCTCATTCATTCGCCTAAAAGTTTCTTACTTAGAGCCTAACATGAAAAATCGACAAAAGAAACTTAAGCATAGAATATATAGCAAGCTGATAAAAATGAAACATGTGCAGCAGAATTAAGATCGGATTTTACCCTAATTGCATCTAACTAATTTAGAGATTAACATGCAAACTTCCCTAATTAAATGAAATTAGGGCTAAGATAAGAACATACCTTCGAATACTCCCGTTCCTCATAATCTCCTCATGAAGTTGAACCAGGGACCACTACTAGTGTTGACCCACTATTCTCCAGACTTAGAATCGGGTTGTGGGACCCGTTAATTGAAGATAATTGAGAAAGAGATGGAAATTGGAAGGTTGGGTTTAGGGTTGAGATGGAGAGAAAAAATGTTTTTGTAATTTCTAAATTTTTAAAAAATAATTTTTTTTTAACAATTTGAAAAATAAGTTATTTATAAGCATATTACATATAAAAATGCATGTAATTTCTTCATAAAATCTCAACACCTATTTTTTCATTAACCTTTAGTGGAATTAATCATCATTTCAATTTCTCTTAACCGGGTGTCCTCACCATGAGCTTCCACATAGCCCACCTAAGAGTTAGTGGGATTATCAAACAAAATGTTGGATTTTCCCACTAACTTTAGTCAAGGGGCAAAATTGTCATTTGACCATTATAGGCAAAGTCAAACTTTAACTTTTCAAGTCAAAAGGCAACATTTTGACTTTTTATCATTTTGTCCATCTTGACTAATTTTGACCTCCCGAGCATGAATCCACATTTATTTTTATGAAATTCAAGTCACATTTGAATATAAAGCCAGTCAAAGTTTGACTTTTCAAAGTCAAAAGTCAACATTTTGACTTTTTACAATTTTGACCATTTTTATCAATTTCGAGCTTTTGAATATTAATCTGTATTCATATTTTCAATGATAAAATCACATTTAAATATAAAGCTTTATCTAAAACCGATAACCAACGGTTATATCACATATATTCATCAGTTTCTCTCTCTTTACCAAATTTGAACAATTCGAATTATTCCATCATATTGTTCTAAGTTAATTTCATATGAGCTAGCAGGAGAACCTAATGAATCTATAGATCATGGGCTCTAACGATCTGAGATTACCTGGCTAAATCCTTTTAGATTGAGCTAATCCCCTTTAGACCGAGCTAATCAACATTCGTTAACTAACGGGTCATTCCACTAAAGTCACATAGTTGCGATCCCTTCACTAAAGATATATTTCTGTCCATCTAATATAACCATGATCTAGTTATCCTTCACAAGTTGTTTTTAATCTCGGTTGGGTCAAAAAATCGTTTTACCCCCGAGATTACATATTGTTCCTTAAATCCCATTAATCCACTAATGAACAATTGGTTTAAGGTCCAACCTATAAACCGAATCCCTCTCGGGCCAATGAGAGGGTAGGGCCCCTTGTTTAAAACTTGGATTTAGTCCTTAAGGGAACAACCTATCTACTAACCCTAAAGCGAGTAGGAGAGAATTCTGACGTGCACCCTATGTCCCTAGTTATCCACCTAGTCTTACCCCTGAAATGGAAGGCTTGTGTGGCCAGTGTCGTTGAGCTACCCTCACCCATGCAGATCTAAGGATAATACTGTTTGAACAAAAGTTCATAGTTAGTTAGGATTAAGATTAAGTTACCTAGGTCATCAAAAAACGAAATAGTCAGTTTTATATAGTCAACGGTTTTATAACTTAAAAGTGACTATTTCATGGTTTCAATCTTATGCAAACTCTTTACATAGGATGCCCCACTCCCACATCTCTACATGAACGATTCTAGATCACTTCATTTGTACTAACTATAGAGGAGGCCGCACCCATAGTATTTTCAGAATAAGGTGTCCAACCTTATTCATACTCTATTGAATAGAATATAAATTAACTACAAACTAGAAGTTTTATAACATAAATTCATACAAACTCACACTTAGACTAAAACTTCTAGTGTGAGAAAACAATATTGAATTTTACCGTGAGAGAATTACTCATATGAGTACAATAAACATATGAATACAATAAATGAGGGTATATACCCAAATATTACACAAGCACTATTGTAACGACCCAACTTTCCGGACTAAGCTGAGGTCACTACCAAATACCAAAACTCGACCATTCAACATAAAATTTAAAACGAACCAGTTACGATTCATTAAAGCATTAGGAACCTTACAAAAAAAGACAGTTTCGGGCCCTATTTTAAATCAATCAAAAAGTCACAAATAAAAAACTCAAGTCACCAGTTCAAAATCACAAGTCAAAATATTCTGACAAAATACATAGCGGAAGCGATAAGAAAACCAGACGCGTCCATATGGCCTTCACGCGTCCTTCCTGCCTCTCGTCGGTCTGCCCCTCGCTGTGCCCTTACCTGAAAAGTTAAAGAAGAGAAAGGGTGAGTATAAACATACCCAGTAAGGGACCCACTACTGAGCCCGTTAGGGGACAACAGTTAACTTCCTATTCGGGGGTACCCTACATAACAGTCTAGTGGTTCCGTAGAACGCACATATCAGTCTAGCGCTCCCGAAGGATGCACATATCAGTCTAGTGCTCCCGAAGGATGCACATATCAGTCTAGTGCTCCCGAAGGATGCACACATCAGTCTAGTGCTCCCGAAGGATGCACATATCAGTCTAGTGCTCCCGTAGGATGCACACATCAGTCTAGTGCTCCCGAAGGATGCACATATCAGTCTAGTGCTCCCGTAGGATGCACACATCAGTCTAGTGCTCCCGAAGGATGCACATATCCGTAAGGCACACTACCCCATAGATGAAGCTAACCGTTACCCCTCAGTCCATACTAAACCGTCTACATCAGTCATACCCCAACGGCATTCATATTACAGTTCCGCCATAGGCTTTGTCAGTCAGACAGTATAGGTTTAAACAACTACACCCTCAGTTGCTATACGCATCACCAATTCGCACACCATTAGGGAAAACCCTAGTCCCAATCTACTAACCAACCAAAACCGGACCCACTGTCCTTCCCCGTCCAAACTCCATGATCAACATTCAGACCAATGCTTTACTACATACTGAACCGTAACTTCAAGGTCCATCAACATAAAATCTCAATTTACAATTAGCAGTCACAGTATCTTTACATCAGACAAAATATAATAACAGTGCTTAACAGTCAACACACATACAATTATTCAGTACAGTCACTAACGTGTAATCCCCTGTGGATTACTACGTTTTCAGCCTGGATCCGGGGTCCAGTAGTAGGAAAACCCTTACCTGATACTCGGTTATGCCCCTCGATCGAATCCACGCTCAACAGATCCACCTAAACGAAACACGAAGGTTTTAGTTGATGACTTTAGTAGAAGTCGTTTTAAAAAGGTCAGAAGCGACATCCGTTGACTTACCCAAGGAAAGGAAAACTACCTCCAAACAAGCCTACCGCGAGACCCGAGAACTCAAGCGTCAACTCTGTACTACCTTCAAGGGAGAAAAGTAGGGCCATATCTTATTCCAATATTCAAACTCTAATCGGATGTAGCAACATTAGGGAATTCATCGAAAACAATCCTTACCGAAGACTCACCGTGACCCGGAGCGGAGGAAGGAAGGCTTAGGTGGCTTGGTGAAACAAGGAGCTCGGCTCGGCTTGAAGGCGTTCGGCTCGGCTCGGCTCGGCTCCACCTCGGCTCGGCTCGGCTTGGCCTCGGCTCGGCTCGGCTTGGCCTTGGCTCACAGCTCGGCTTGTGGCTCAGCTCAACTCGGCTCGCGGCTCGGCTCACTCGGCTCGCGGCTCGGCTCACTCGGCTCGCGGCTCGGCTCGCGGCTCGGCTCACTCGGCCCGCGGCTCGGATCGTGGCTCGGCTCACTCGGCTCACTCGGCTCGGCTTACTCAGCTCGGCTCACCCGGATTTGTGTGTGGCTCGGACTGGAAGCGGGTCTCGGGTTAAATGCGGGTCCTCGGGTCGGGTTGGATGAAAACGGCAGCCACGGCGATCGATTTTCCCCCGGCGAGCGATGGCGGCGGCGATTCACGGACGACGCACGAGGAACGCAGCTGGCTGTTTCGTGGAGCGGCGACGAGCGGCGGCAGATCTGCTGTTGTGTGAGGCCGAGAAGGAATTGGAAATGGATGGGGAGCCGCGGCGGACGACGGTGGCTGGAGGCTTCAACTACCGTGGATGGACGAGGCGGCAACGACTACCACACGGACGGAGACGGAAAGGAAGAGGGATGGTGGCGGAGACGAAGGAGAAGAGAATGAAGGGGGAGGAGATGGCGGCGGCGCGGTGGAGAAGAAGAAAGCGGAAACGAAACGAAAAAAAAAAAAAAGGGGGGGCCGTGTGTTCGCGCGCGTCTCCTTTAGGGTTTTTTTAAAAAAAAAGTTTTATTATATATATATATATATATACTTTTAATAATTATATTATAAAATAATAATAATAATAATATAAAGTAATAATAATAATATATAAAAATATTAATATTAAATAATAAAATAAATTAACATTAGCTAATGATAATGTTATTGTTTTAAAATAATAATATTACTATAATATTAAATAATAATAATAAATATAATTAATATTATAATAAATACAATAAATAATAATATAATTAATATTATATTATTATTATATCAATTTACACCAACATTTTAGATTTCCGAAAAATTTACATAAAACGCGAAAATTTTACCTCGAATTTTCGGGGCGTTACAACTATCCCCCGCTTGTTGCCCTATTATGCCACCACCGTTGTAGATTCCGGTAAGTTCTTTGTTGGTTTTTGTTTTTTTATGTTAAATAAATGTATATATAAAATGGGTTTAAGTTTGAAATTGTTAAAGGTTTAGGTTTGAAATTGTTGAGGGGGGTTTAAATTGTGTAAAGGTTTAAATTACTAAAATTGCTGAAATAAGAGGTTGGAATTTGGGGGGGGGGGGGGGGGCTATAATGGATTAGAGCCAATACTGGATTGAGAAAATTGTTTGTTTGAAGTGTTAGTTAAAACATTATCATTGATTTGTTTTGATTATCCTGTAGTTATGGTAGTCTTTAGTTTTAAATTTGTTATTATGTTTTGTTTCTTGAAATAGTTGAAATTGTTCGGATGCTATAATGGATTAGAGGGGGGCTTAGAATGGATTGTAACGTTTGTTGAAAGTGTTAGGTAGTTTGTTCTGGCTATCCTTCAATTATGATAGCCTCTTTAGTTTAAACTTAGCTTTAGTAAAAGTTGGGTGATTGGATACTTATGAGGTGTAGCTTAGAATAAACTTGAGCATTTGAGAGGAGGAATAAAAGACTAATCAAACCTATTTATGTTTTAGGTATTTAATGATGGACAAGTATTGGATGAAACTTAGGAATAAGTTCTCGGTTGAGCATAGAGAAGAAGTGTCCCAATTTTTAGAGGTTGTAAAGTACCACATCGATTTACAGACAAACAAGGTGTCCATGTAAGAGTTGTATAAACTCCAATTGGGATTCATTAAAGGTTGTGGAGTGACATCTATTAACAATTGGAATATGTCCCTCCTATACAAACTAGGTGTATCATGGAGAGCTTGTGAACTTGCATAGAGGTATACAAAGATTTGATGAAGGAACTAGTAGTAACCCTTTTGATGAAGGAACTAGCAATAACCATTTTCCTAAAAAATATGAAATATTAGGTCTGCTTAATGATTTACAAGCTTCGATTGAACACGAAGAACTAACGAAGGAAGGTTTAGAGAATAAGATGTCGTTTAATATTGGGGTAAAACAAGAGACAACAAACATATTTCAGAAGTATTGAATGAAGCACAACATGAGCTATACCTTAATTGTTCATAATTTTCCTTCCTAAACTTTTTGGTTAAGTTGATGCATATCAAGGTTCTCAATGGTAGGAGTAACAAGTACTTTGACATGTTATTAGAACTGTTAAAAGCAGTGTTTCCAATGGTTACTTTATCCCTATTTCATTTTACAAAGCCAAAGGAAAACTACGTGACTTAGGTTGATAACTTGTAGAAATACAAGTTATTGTAGCCTTTTGGATAGAATAATGAGACAAAAGTGCATAATAAGTGTGTCAAAAAACGTAGCTTATGTTGTAAATTCATAAATATTTAGAAAAACACTCTACATAAGCTTTCATACCTGTTTCACCCTATTTTTAGTATTTTAACATAGGATTGGAAACAAAAGAAGAAGCTACTGAATTGTAGAGGAACTCATGCGAAGACTAGGTGAGAAGACCACATCAGAATGCGAGAAGAGGTTACCGAGAAGACGAAAGTTGTAGATGGAATTGATGTGACTTGACATAGGCAACTTTTGACGTTGACATGCTCAGAAGATTAGATTTTTCACCTAAATCTGTCGGATAAAGGACTTCATCCCTACCAGAGAAGACACGTCTGAAGGGGTCAAATCCTAGAGAGTGATAGAATCCACCGCCTGTAAAGCATTTCTTCATCTTCTCCGGCAAGCCAATGAGTGAAAGCTTAAGGTTAGAGTAAAGAAGATCCCATTCCTCATCTCCCCTAACTTGTAATGTCATTTCTATTCTTTCCATCTTTTGTATTTCATTGTAATGAATTTGTTCATATCGTATAGTGGCCTAAGGCCTATATTCCTTAATACATTTTCAATCCATCATATCTTTACTATTCACCTTTTCCTTGTGTTATTTGTAGTTTAAGAACTGAGATAAGTTCTTGATAAGAAGGTTAACTTATACATCTTATCGCGTTAGGGGAGCTATAGTAATCACTTGGCCAGTATTTATCGTCAACTACCCGAGAGGCAAGTAACAAGGATATGCCTAACGTGTGGGTACATGCCGTCGAGAGGTTGTTGCCCTTAAAAGAAAAGCTCTATAAGTCTTGTAAGTGAAACATTCTAGATATATCTTGCTTAACTCAGCTTAGTCATTTGGATCACGAGAGGTGAACAAATGTGGCATTTAAAGACACCAAAAGGTGCTCGCCTTAATCATAAGCTAGTTAACCGAGTTATATTGCATCAAGGCTCTTTAATTACCTAATCGCCTAGTAATACATAGACTTCTTTCTTTTATTCAAGTTAGTTCACAATCCCATCTCGCATCCATCATAATCCCCTTTTACAGATTCTCTAGTGTAGATAAGTAGATATAATTTAAACTTACATTTTCTCATACTGTATAGATAATTTTTCTATATTGCTTGAATGAAGAGTGGCCCCTAGAACTAAGCTTTGATATTAATTCCCTATGTTCGACCTTGGATGACCTAGGAAACCTATTGCTTTGCTTATACTTCGGCAAGCAGTAGAAAAATTTATACTTAACGAGTACTTAGTAATGACATGAGAATGCAAGACATCAAGAGCATACACATGCCATGACCATGTCTAATTGCACACAATAAGATACACATCAGACAACACTGCACTAAACTCTAAGTCCGAACGTCCAACATCAATCAAGTTTTTGGCGCTATTGCTGGGGAATTGATTTTTCAAACACTAGCGTAGGGTTTTACTTCGATTTTCGACAAAGCACTTGATTCTTATATATTACGCGTTTAGCCAAAGACTGCGTAAAGAGGTTCATGGTAGCATAGTAATATGTGATTGTGTGAACTAGCCCTAGGGTTAAGTGCCTCCTTCGTTAGAAAGGAACCTCAATGGATGCATCTAATTGCAAATGAAGCCGAGAACCTCAAGACGCCTAAAATCTTAAACGTTTAGTCTATTGAAGTTAAGAACTAATATTATGGCATTAAAGAAAGTGTCCATGTGGTAAGTTTAGTAAGATCTGTATTTTAACTAACTATGCGATAAGGAGACCAAGAAAGATCATTTGGAATATTACGATGAACGGTTTGGAGTAGAGGGTTATTGCGATGAACAATCGTGATTTAGAAAGTCATTCAACAAATGATAAAAAAAATTTAGGAGAAAACAATGTAGTTAGGAAGACTATGTGGAGTAGTACGTGATGAGACCACAGTTCTTCCTCGCCTAAGAGCCTAAACTTAAGGATGCTTATGTAAAGTATAAACTTTCCTTATCTTGCTTACGATTTGCATCCATAAATTTTGTATATTTAATTCTTGTGAATAGTATACTTGTAATTATTTCTGTAATTTAGTTTTGTTAGCTTAGTAATTTTGACAAGTTAGAGAGAGTGAGTTATCTTGCGAAATCTTTAGGCTAATTAGGATTTTTTGCGATGAAGCCACCTCGCTCGAACGGTTCTTGTCAAAACATATTAGGCATAATCTTCTCGCAAGGTGTGATTGAGCTTATGGTTTTTTTCAAAATGATTAGGGTTTCTGGAAGTTCAAAATGATTTATTTCTTCTAAAAATTCAAGTTTTTAAAAGTAATTATTACGCCGCCGTTGAGATGTTTGTGTCAAACATTAGTTCTCATTTAAAATGCACGACACTAACCATGCGGTAACCCAACCCCTAACCACGGTTAACAACACCTATTTAAACCCTCCTTAAACCCTTATTTGGAACTTTTAGCCAAACGATCCTCCAAATTTTTAAGCTTTCCAGTCTACAATCACCTTCTCCAACGAAATTAGTAAGTCTTTCCTACCTCCAACCCTTGCATTTCGTTCATTTCTTTTTTATTCCTTACCAACCATGTCTGAAAAGCAAGCCCTCATCGAAGCTCTCAAGAAATACCAAGCAACTGTTGGTAAAGCAAGCCCATCCAATGAAGGGGTTGAGAAAACTTCATCCGACGGTCTTGTGTCGGAGCAAAGAAATGAAGAAAGGCCACTCAAGATGGTGGTCATTAATGGAGTAGAAATTAAAGTAAAGACATATGGCGTTAAGACCTTGGCACAAAAGAAGAAGGAAATAAGGCTAAGGGAGCGAGAAGAGCTCCTTGGAAAAGTTGAGAAAGTAGCCATCTTTGCGGAGAAGGGAAAAGGTGAAGAGAAAACTTTTGAAGAACACTACGAGGAGTTTGAGAAAGAAATTAACGAGTTAATTCCTTTGGAGGACAAGGCGATAAGACCCGCCAAAAAGAGAAAAATAATGATGAAGAAGAAGGCTCTAAGAGAGAAATTTGCAAATGGGCAAGTTGAAAAGTTGAAAAGAAAGCCTAAAAAAGATGAAGAGGAAGTGAGCGAGGAAAGTGAATCAGAAGAACACTCTCCGATCTCAAGTTTGCAAACAATTTATGATAAAGAAGGGGCTCTATCTATACCAAGGAACCATGCAAGATGTTGGGGCAATTATGGACCCATTTATTTGTACCTTATTCTCAATTCATAGTATACATATATTAATTATTTTGATATTTTTGTGCAGAATATAAAAGAAGACTCTGTTACAAACCCAACGCAATGAAAATCACCTAAAACGAAGTTCAAACAAAGAAGAATGGACAAAACAAAAATTAGGGATAAATTGGTAAATATTCAAAAAATCGTGACATATTTCAGCCATCCACATGCGTGAGCCACCCTCAGGTCACGAGTTTGAACCCCAAGCACCATATTATTTTCTGGATTTTTCAAAGCCAAAACGCTATCATTTTGATCATTTTCACTCAACCTAAACGTCATAGGTTCCAAACTCACCAGACGTAGTTTCAAATCTAATTCATTCAAATTCTTTTGTTTGCACATGATCATCCATCCGCCCATCAGTCTCACTTCGCCACGTGTCGCAATCAAAGCATGCGTGCCTCCTCCCCATACGAGTTGAGTCTCTGCAACGTAATTTCATTTTTGTTTTACCTTTTCAGTAGCAATTTCATAATTATCTTGCAAAAAAAAACCAACTTTTCCGTTGATCTTAGTGGGCAGATGGCTTAGAAGTCATGGTTTCGATCCTTTTGAGTGTTTATTTCCAAATATTTTCAATATAAGCCCTAATTTCTCATAAATCCACCTTCAATTCACCAATAAAAACCACAAATTCTCTAAAAACTCTATCAATTTCTTCAGAAAACTTCCTCCCATTCTGCTTTTTTTCTTCCCCTAATTAATTTACAGCAATCTCTTTTCATTGGAGGACTAATCTTCAAGAGGTAAGTGGCAATGGGATTTTCAAATTCTTGGATACTTTTCCTTGTAATTTTCCTTAGTAATCAGACATGATTGAATCTTTGAATTTCTTGTTCTTTTTGTGAAATCTTTAATTTTCTTGAACCAACAACATTTCTTTCTTTCAATTACAAGTGTTCTTTGCAATTAATTAATTTTTGAATTTGTTCTTGATTCACCTATTTGTATGCAAGATACTCCTTCCTTAGAAAATTAATGCAAGATTGATTTGATTATCCTTGTTTACACAAAACTTAATTTACTTCTTGCTTACAATCAAACATGTCAAATTTTGAAATTGATTAATGCTTAGAAAATCATCTTGTTCTTGGCATTTTATGATTTAATTGCATCAATTTTATGAGCATAATTAAATTCAATTAAAACATGGTTTGGTTTCTAAAAGAGTATGAAAGATACTTTGATTTTCTTTAAGAGCAAGGATTAGGCATTAGTTGTTATTGCAAGAATAATACAATAAATGCTTTTGGTCATTATCTCTTTTTTTGAATATTAATCAACGCTCTTACAAGAATCAAGCAAGTTGATCTTGCAAGAACTTTGATTTAGAATCCCATTTTAAAGCAAAAATCATTTCACACTTCTTTTAATTCGATGACAAGAACTGAATAACACTCATTGCCCATCACCTCGTTTTTTCTCATAAGAGTTTAATTTCTACTTCTTTTCTTTTATGAATTGAGTTTACATCTCAAATTCTCTTGATTCTTGGTTCAATTTGATGTTCTTTATACTTTCTTTAATGCTTTCCTTTTGCTACTAACAACATTTCTTTCAAGCTTGATTTCAAGAAATTTCCTTTGCAACTATTCCCTTGGGTTCGACACCCCTACTTACGGCCGAGCTACGATAAAATGTAAAAGTAAATTTAAAATACATTTTGTAAAGGTAAATCTTGGTAAGCATCCTACCTTTAGTAAATTACATTTCATTTTAAACATATTAGTGCTTGATTATTTAATGACCTTACCGATACATACATTCATATGTATCATCTATGCCTTGTCACCAGAGTTCCTCGCGGCACCCGTTAGAGTGTATAGATAGAAAAGGTTTTTCCAATGGGTGACTGCAATAAGACCAAACGTAGTGAAGAAGTTTTATAAAGGGTACGTCAATGAAGAAGAACACTACACCATGGCAAAAGGCAAAAAGTAGACTTTGGGCCAGACTCAATCAATGGACTCTTTGGGTTGGAAGCCAACAAAATAGGGCACGTAATCTTAAAAAACCCACAAGAGCAAGATTTCGAAGAAGCGTTGAAGAGAGTTGTCTAGTCCAGAACAAAATGGGACATAATGCCAACATGGATGTACCAGCTCTTCCCACACAACCTAAACACAAGAGCCAACATCTGGTTGGTATTTATGAAGAAGCAGATCATGCCTACTCAGCATGATAGTACCATCTCCACGAAACAAATAATGTTAGTTTACTGCACAATGGAAGAGATACTGGTAAAGTCGAGATAATAAGCAAGCACATTATAGCATGGGCAAGCATCCTTGTGGAACAAGACCTTTCTACACCTGATTGAGAAATTGTGCTTAAAGGCATGTCCGGCGTTAGATAAACTTCATCAGGTAAAGGTAAAGGATGAGGTTTGCTCCTCCCCGACCCTTCACCACATAATTGCCATCCATAAGAACAAGGCTAAGCTAAAACGCCTCAAAACCAAACAAGACGGTAAATCAGAGTTTGAAGAAGTGGATGATAAAGATGAAGAAGAGAAAAAGGAAGATGATATCCCACTAAAATGCAAACGGCAAGGCGAGGAGAAAACCTCAAGATCAAAGAGAATAAAATCCTCTAAGGCTAGGGACTCTAAAGAAGCCTTGCCGCTTGCATCCGCAGAGAGTTCCAAGAAGAAAAAGCCCACCGATCTCTCCTCACCCAATAAATTGAAATCCTCCAAATCCACCAGCTCTCAATCTGCCACTAAATCCAAAACGCCTCCACCACTTCCCAAAAAATCCAAACTCCTAACCCTATCCCAAGAAATAAAAAATACCTCTTCCTCTTCCCGGCAATAAACTAATAAAAATCTTGCCATTATTGTACATACTATTATCCCTTCCCGACAATACTAAGGAACCTCTACCCTGTGACAAGAGAAAAATCCTTTATCCCTTGTTGTCTAGCTAACCAGTGAAAATAAACTCTTGAGCTGTGAATAATCCATTGTAGAAATTTGGGCCAAAAAGGATATTGAGCCCAAACCCAACTCCAAGCCCATCAGGCAATTGGGTTCAAGTGCACCTAAAGCCCATGAAAATTCTATAAATAGAAAGACCTTGCCCTTTCATTTGATGGGAGGAGAATTGATGGTAAAGTACTGAAGCTCTAAAACATTGAAGATTCAACATCTGAAGCTCTCAAGACATTAAACTTTTTATCGATCTTGAGATTATCACCATCTGAAAATTTAAAAACTTGGAAGATTAAACCTTACTTGAATTTCAGAAGACTGAAGCACTTATGTTCTTAATACTAAAGCACTTTCTGAAGTTTAAAGCCATGAAGATTCCAGTTTAGAAGATTAATCTCTATAGCTTTAAAGATTAAAATGTTGTAGATATTAAAAATATTATATAACTCCAATCTTTGAAACTTTGAAATTCCATCAAAGCTCTAAAGATTTAAAAAATATAACTCTCCTAAAGTTGGTTTCAAGTAGATCAACGAGTCAAAGACCAATCCAATCTAATTATCTAACCTAATGATCGATCCTCGAAGAAAGATCAATAATTTTGAAAGTCGATCATCCATGAAGATCATCAAGCCCAAAGGTCGATTCTCTAGAAAGATCATCAAGTTCAAGGGTCGTTCATCCAAGAAAGATAATTAATTCAGAAGACCAATTCTCCAATAGATCAACAAGCCAACAACTGATCTAAGAATATCATCAAGCTCAGAGATCATCTAGTGCAAAGCCCGATGATCCAAGAAAGATCATCAATCCTAAAGGTGGATCATCCAAGAAAGATTATTAGGCCTAAATGTTGATTCTCCAAGAGATCAACAAGCCAACGACCGATTGATGAAGATCATCAAGCCCAAAGGTCGATCATTCAGAAAGATCATCAAGCTCAAATGTTGATTATCCAAGAATATCAACAAGCTTAAAAGATGAAAGTTTATGTTTCTTATAGAAAAAGCATCAAAGGATCATGTAATAGAGATTGTACTCACTATACTAAAACCAATACAGATATAAACTTCAAACTCCATGGATTAAAATTTTCCAAAAATCTAGTATGAATGAACAAACATCAATACCGAAAAAAAAAGAAGAAGAAGAAGAGAGCAGATTAAAAAGCAAAGAGAGAGAGAGTTACCTAATTGAAAATGAGATTTAAGTTAGGTATTCATACACAATATTTGAATAGAGACAATAGATAACTTCTTTTTTTCTAATTTAAATGGAGGTTGAGTTTGTTATTTAGAAAAAATATATACAAATGACCTTTTTCTTATTTTTTAAAAAATAATTTTGTTCCCAGTCCACTTTTTTAGTTTGAGTTAGATATATAGTTTTTTAAAAAATAAAGTTAAAATTAGTGAAATTTTCATAAATATAACAAATCAATAAAATATTTACAGCTTGTGTAACAAAGCCCATGAAGTTAGCCATTTTCAGGTTTGCCCTTTCGCCTTTCTTCCCATCTTCCTCTATTCCATGTCTTTCATCTTTTCCTCTTCTTTTTTCCTTTCTTCCCCTCTTCGTCTGTTCCATGGTCTTTCATTATTTTCTTTTCTTTTTATTCAAGATCGTGTATCAAATATAAAAGATCTATTCTTTTTCAAACTTTTATTTGGTTGTTCAAGATCGTGTACTAAATATAAAAGACTGGAAAAAAAATGTCGTTTAGATTTGGGTAGCCAAATCTAAGCAATTGTGTAAAAGAAATAGCCAATTCTAAACAATCATGTACAAAGAATCCTAAAAAAATCGTTTAGATTTGGCTGTTTAGATTGGGGTAACCAAATCTAAATAATTGTATACAAAAATAAACGATCATTTAGACAAATCTAAACGATAATGTACCAAAATAATCTTACAAAAAATCGTTTAGCCAATCTAAACGATCGTGTACCAAATCTTGAAAAAAATCGTTTAAATTTGACTACTAAAATCTAAACGATCAAATCTAAATGATCGTGTTACTAAATCTAAATAGTCGTGTAACCAAATTAAACAATCGTGTACAAAGAAGTTAAAAAATAAATCATTTAGATTTGGCTACCCAAATCTAAACGATCAAATCTAGGCGATTGTGTAACATAATCTAAACGATCGTGTACAAACAATTTAAAAAAGTAAATCGAATGCAAATCTAAATGATCGTGTACCAAACAATAGCCAAATATAAACAATCGTATACCAAATATATTACGCACGTTGTTGACGATGTGATTTCAGGTATCTTAAATTCTTCTAGGACTTTCATATGAATATCATTATAAAGAGATCCATATAAATATGTTGTGACTACATCCGTAAGATGCATGTTCAGATTTTTATAAACAGCCAAGCCAATTAAAATCTTAATGTGATTGCATCCACCTCCAGAGAATATGTCTCCTCATAATCAATACCAGGTCTTTGTGAGAAACCTTGTGCAACTAATCTTTGCTTTATATCTTATGATCTCATTCTCTTCATTTCTTTTTCTCACAAATACCCATTTATATCTCACAAGTTTGACACCTTCTGGTATTTGGACTACTGGTCCAAAAACTTGTCGTTTTTAGAGTGAATTTAATTTTGCTTCAAATGCTTCTTTCCACAAAGACCAATCTTTTCTCTGTCAACATTCTTCAACAGATTTTGGTTTGGGGTCTTTATTTTCTAATATAATATCAAGAGCAATATTATATGCAAAAATGTTGTCAACAACTACATTAGTTTGATTCCATCTTTTTCTTATAATGACATAGTTTATTCAAATCTCTCATTATTATCCTTAGTTGTTTTATCTTCTTCGAGATTTTTTTCAAAAGTCAATTTTATTTTTAAATTGACAAAATAGCAAAACATTAAATTTTTAAATAATAAATGGGAGAACAATGCCTTAAATGCCCCTACCTAATTGACAAATGTGATTTCTAAATACATTTGTAACAGAATCCACAAATACCCTATAATTAATACAAACTATGCACCCATATCAACAAATACCCTATAATTAATACAAACTATGCACCCACACTTGGGACATCACTGCTCGAGGACGGAGGCTTCTTCAATGGCGAAGAGACCACGCCCTGGTGCAGCAGCGTGCTACGGAGAAGAATGGATGATGCAACAAGCTTCATGCGAATGGGAGATCGTGACGGTGGCGGTTGGGTTCGTGGAGATGTGACAACCACGGTCGCAGCTTCGTGGACAAATACCGGTTGGAGCAGACACAATCCACTCGCTTCAGATTCGAACGTCGCGACCTATAGAAGATGGCTGACGAAAAAGGGAGCGGTTTAGGATGTGGCGGCTTAGGCTAACGGTGAACAGAAGCTTGACGGAGAACTAAGGTGATGGGGGCGGCTTCGACGGACGGAGGGAGATTGTCGCCTAAGATCTCGATGGAGAGAAGAGAGGCAGGGGCGGTGGCAGCCATGTGATTTCCAAGAAGAAGAAGATGAGAGTGGGGGGGGGGGGCTGCGGCTGAGATGAAGAAGAAGATGATGAATTTAGGGTTTTAAAAAAATATAATAATAATAATAATAATATAATTCATATTATATATATCATATTATATATATCATATTATATTATACTATTAGAAAATTTACATATATATATATATATATATATATATATATATATATTCTTTTCCGTTCCAACTTAAATAACTTTAACCAAAATAAATTGTCTAAAATTAATGGATTGTACATTATCTTTGGCATAATTTTAGGAATTCAACTTAAGAATCTAAAATTAATACATTGTATTTTGTATACTAATAATTAGAGAATGTTAAAACTAATGACATATCTTTAAGGATTGTTCAAACAATATCATATTTTTTTTATTTAGTTAAGAATTATTGTTTATAAATACATTGTATTCGTGATATGTGATATTTTGTTTCATTTTTTTTATCTCAACAAATACACCGATATGGCAAAATCTTAGGAATCTAATGTTAGCAATGCAAAATTAATGATTTTTCATAAATAATTTAGAAAATAAAAATGTTAAAATTAAGAGAATGTAAACTTACGTAAGAAATTGAATCTTTTAAATTCTTTTTCGTTAATTTCTTGATGTTTATCATAATAATTAGTCATTGCATTATTTTTGCCATGATTTTAGGGATTGATTAAATTTTGAATGTATAATTCAAAAATGAAAATATTGAATATTTGAAATTCTTTTTTGTTAATATTTGCACTTGACATGATTTTAGGGAGGGTTGAATTTTGAATCTAAACTTAACTAATTTAGCAAAAATAATTATTTGCATTATATTTGTCATGTTAATAATTAATTATTGTATTATCTTTGCCATGATTTTAGGGAGGGATTCACTTTTGAATGTACAATTTCAAAAAGGAAAAAACGAATATTTGAAACTCTTTTTTGTTAATTTCTTTTTTTTTTTATCATAATAATGAATTATTGCATTATAAAAATTTGAATCTATAATACTTTGGTAAAATACTAAATACATGAAGTTATTTTTTATTAATTTGAAGGTAAAAATTAGGATAATTAGGGGATATTGAAACCAATTAAATATGTTTAGGGATCTCTCAAAAAACATAATAATTGTTTGATTTAGTTAATAATTATCATAAGTGGATGTGTTTACAAATACACTATAATCGTGATATGTGGTATTTTATTTGATTTTTCGATCTCACAAAATACACTGTATTTGTATATGGACAATTGTCATCCATAGATGGGTAATTTCGGGCAAAAAAGATGGAAAAATATTTAAGGTAGTTAGTTTTGGCATAAATAAAAAAAATAACAATTTACTATTTTCCTATTTTCTATTATTATATTTGTCATTTGCACAAACTCCTCTCGAAAAAACCATCAAATTTGGACTAACTGGACCAAAAACCACTGAACCACCCTAGGACCCAACGAATTGGGCGTGAACTGGCCCAATCCATCAGAAGCTCACCTCAGGCGCGGGTCTGGGTCAACAAATGGGTTGGGTTCGAGCGGGCAAAAGCTGAGCGGACCCATCGCAGGAAAAAATGCGTAGGGCAGACCAACCATGTTGGGTCGAACACGGGTTGGATCCGAGTCGGAACTCGAGTGCGCGGGTTGAAAGGACGCTGGGCCGCGGTGATGGGCTTGGCTTGCACGAGAACTGGGCCATGCTTGGAATGGGTGGGCGCATAAAGAGGTTGGGCCGAACGAGGGGTCAAAACTGGGCAACCAGGCCAGGTTTCTGGGTCCAACTAGGTCTATACCTCCTAAACGGTTTACCTTCCTTCTTTTAACAAATTTCCAACTACAATTACAACCTTATTTGGACTCTAATGACTCTAATAAAAATTACATACCCTTGAACAAATTAACTAAGCCACAAATTGGGCCAATTATAGTAATTAATACAAATAAAAACACCAAATTTAGGGCCAAAACCATAAAATATTCATCATTCACACAATTTATCAAATAAATTGAAATGCCTATCATATGCAAATGAGTAAATTTAGCATGCTCTGATACCAGATGATGGAAAATGAAACATGTGCAGTGGAATAAAAATCAAAATATATCCTAGATGCATTTAACTAATTAGGGATTAACATGCTTAATAACTACCTTAATTAAGCGAAATTAGGGTTAATAGAAGTCATACCTTCGAAGACTCCCATTTCTCGTTAATCTACTCACGAACTCGAAACGGGACCACCACTAGTGTTGACCCACTATTCTTCAGACTTAGAACTGGGTGGTAGGACCCGATATGTTAAGGAAATTTCGAGATAGTGAAATTGGAGGTGGGAATTTAGGTTTAAGATTTGGGAGAGAACTAAATTTGGAAGAATTTTTTAAATTTAAAAATAACAAATTTTTGCCAAGAGTTCTCAAATATTTTAAAAAAACCCTTTAAATAACCTAATTACATGCAACTATTCACCCAAATTCAACACCTCACTTTCCACTTACAATTAGTGGAATTAATCAACATTCCAATTTTTCTTAGTGGGCTTGGTGTCAGAACCATGAGCTTTCACTTAGCCCACTAAGAGTTAATGGGATTATTCAACAAAATGTTGGATTTTCCTACTAACTTTATCCAAGGGGCAAAATTGTCAATTAATGATTCCAGTCAAAAGTCAACATTTTGACTTTTTACCATTTTGTTCGTCTTGACTAGTTTCGACCTCCTGAGCATGAATCTACATTCATTTTTCTGAAATTCAAATTATATTTGAATATAAAATCTGTTCACACGAGATTTCCAAATAAATGTAATTCATGAAATTGAACTTTGAATATTGATTTATATAATGTTGTTGATACAATCTCTAATATTTAATCTTTTGATGCTTTCTCTCAAATACCAATTAAGACTTATAACTTTTTTATCTCCAATCTTCAGGAAGTTGTGGTTCGCAAGTCTATTTGAGCTCAATCTTTTGGAATTCAAGAAAAGTTTAATCTTCAATCTTTCAAAAGATGATGATTTCGAGTTTAATATGAACTTGCAAGTCTTAATAGCTTTTAAAAGTTTGAAACTTCAATTCTTCAGAGTTTCAGTTCTTTAGAGCTTCAGTTCTTCAGAACTTCAATTCTTCCGAGCTTTAACTCTTCCTTCAACCAAAGATCCTTAAAATGATTGGGAAGGTCTTTATTTATCGAGACATTCATAAAGAGTTTCAACGATACAATTTTTGCATCATTGAAGTCCCTGTCAAGAAAGGCTATTTAACAACACTTCAAAAAAACTATCGTTAAATATGCTTAGACGACACCAAGGTTGTGTCATTAATACCCTTACCTTAACGCAATAAATATGTCACCATGATCTACAACTCGTCACTAATATATTTTCATCAATATCTTTACATTGATGCTTTAAATGTGTTATTGTTATCTATAACTTGACACCAATATAATGTCATTAATAACCTTATATCGATGCTTTAAATGTGTCACATTTATCTATAACTCGACATAAAAAAATGTCATTTTTCATTATTGACGACACTTATTCCATGTCATCTATAAATATTTCATGTGTATAGGAGTAGACTCCCTTCGGAGAGTGTTTGCATGGATCAATATCAAGGTGAATAGGGAAAGTAGTTCATAGTAAGTGAGTGAAGGATATGTGAAAACACATCCCACGGTCTCTTCCATTGGGTTCACCGTGAGATTCCTATAATGCACCTACTTGTTTGCCCAAGAGCAACGTTCCCTTTAGTGGGTTGTGTATTATAGGATTCGAAACACCGCAAACTCCATACATGGATAGGATCTCTTAGATCAGTTTTCATATTGTCTTTTCACTTTTCAGGAGCATAATGATTCCTATCTTTGAGATATTAAAATGGAGGGTTACACTTACAAGAGTTACTAAGTTGTTTCTCAACCGAAATAGCGGTAACTAAGAGCTAAGAAAATATGAGATATTCAGGAGTTTGATCAAGATTGTCTTGGTTTAAAGAGGAGTAATCGACTACTCTTCAGTGGAGATTATTCTAAATCTTTGAAATATCGTTGTAAAACATAATAATGATGGGTACATTATTAATATTTGCTAAATTAATTGGTTCTTAAAGATTATAGTTTTTTACTAAATAAAATATATTTTATTTTTCAGCACAAATAGCTCAATAGTACAACTCTTAGTTTTTGAAAAACTTAACGACAATAATTATGCGACTTGGAAATCAAACTTAAATACAATACTAGTCGTAGATTATTTAAGGTTTGTCTTAATTGAGAAACGTCCTCAAGCCCCAACCTCAAATGCTAATCGAAATGTTCAGAAAACATATGATTGATAGGTTAAGGCCAATAAAAATGCCTGTGTTCATATTATTGCCAACATATATGATGTTTTGACAAAGAAACATGAATCCATAGCCACACCTAAAGAGTATATGGTTGGTCAACCTTCATGGTCCCTCAGACACGAAGCTATTAAACACATTTACACCAAGCGAATGAAGGAAGGGACTTCTGTTAGAGAACATTTCTTGGACATGATGATGCACTTCAATATCGTTGAAGTAAATGGAAGATCTTTGAAGTAAATGGAAAACCTGAAGTTGTTTAGATATATATTTCATACTTAAAATTATTTTGTATGCTTCTCAAAAAGTTGAGAAATTTAATTAGTATCTATTTATTGTATTTCAGAACAAATGTATATAATATTTTTTGAAATCAATGGAAGGTTCATAATTATAGAAAAAGTATTGAATTTTGTTCTACATACTTATTAAACAACTTATATAAGTTAAAGACCAATTAAAGTAGAATTTGTCTTTAATACTAAAATGTTTAACATAAAAGACAAAAAGCTTCCTTTTAATACGTCTTTATATGGTACTTAAGACTTGGATCACATGAATCTCAATTCGATTGAGAGAATGGTTAAGAGTAGACTTCTAAATTAGTTGGAAGATAACTCTTTATCTTCTTGTAAGTCTTGTCTTAAAAGAAATAATGACCAAGAGATCTTTTATTGAAAAAGGCTTTAGAGCCAAAAATACCTATAGAGCTTGTACATTCGAACCTCTGTGGACCAATGAATGTCAAAGTTCAAGGACGACATGAATATTTCATCAATTTTGTTAATGATTATTCAAGGTTTGGTCATATTTATCTATTGCATCACATGTCTGATTCTCTTGAAAAGTTTTGAGAATATATGGCTGAAGTTGAGATTCAATTAGGTAAAACTATAACAAGACAATTTGATCAGATCGAGGTGGAGAGTATGCGAACTTGAGATTTCAAGGTTATTTGATAGAACACGAAATTCAGCCACAACTATCTGCATCTAGTATGTCTAAGCAATACGGTGTATCAGAAAGAAGAAACTGAGCCTTGTTGGACATGGTTTGCTCTATGATGAGCTTTGCTATTTAATCCTTAAGGAATAAGGAATTTGTATAGCCAAATAACATATTCTTAAAGGAAAATCTCATCATAAATCATCAAACCAAATAGTATATTAGTATTACGATTTCCAATGATAGATAAACCTAGTTTAACCACTAAAGTAGTTGATAAAACTAAGAAATTTGGTTAGTCACATCCTTCTCAAAAGTCGAGAGTGCCTCGAAGTAGTGGGAGGTTGTTCATCAGTCTGATCGTTACCTAGTTTTATCAAAAACCAAATCGCCATACTATATGATGGTTTAAGAGGATCCACTGACTTATGAAAAGGAAATAAATGATGTAGATTATCTATCAGACGTCAAGAAATGACTAGCTATGCACTTTCAAATAAGAGATTTGAAAATGAACACTGTGTTTTAAGGATCCAAATTGTTCGAAACGACAAAAACAGAATACTAGCCAGTCTCAAGCATCTTATATAGACAAAATGTTGTCTAGATACAAAATGTAGAAGTCTAAAAAGGGATGAAATGTCGTTAAGTATATTCTAAAATAGTTTAGAAAGTTAAACGACTATATACTCGTGTATAGTGCTAAGGATCTGATCCTTATCGGATACACTGATTCTGATTTCCAAAGATTCTTGAAAGTCTACATTAAAATCAATATTCACTCTAAATGGAGGAGCAGTAGTGTGAAGAAGCATAAAGTTAATATGTACTACTTTATCTAGGTAATTATGCATTGTAATGACGTTGTAGTAACCTCGATACTTGTTGAGTAAATCATGACTATTTGCTTTGCAAAGTCCTTCATGGCTAAAGTGTTTGAAGGTCACCTAAATAGTTTAGGGTTTACGAAGTTTATGCACAAACACTAGTGGGAGAGTGTTTAGGTGTATGCCCTAGTTTGTTGTACTCATATGTTTATTGTACTCATATGAGTAATTCTCTGACGATTAAATTCAACATTGTTTTCTCACACTAGGAGTTTTAGTCCAAGTGGGTGTTTATTGGAATTTATGTCCTAAAACTCGTAGTTGTAGTTAAAATTATATTCTATTCAATAAAGTAGTTATTGAGGACTTATTAGTGAAAATAGAACACTATAATCTTGTATCCAATAAACTAAAATCCCGAGGCTATCTTGTGTAGACTTGAACTTTATGTAAAGACATAAACGTGGATTAAGTAAGTTTATAGCCTAAAAGGTCTATAACACTTGGATGCAGTTTGAGTGGTCAGATAAATGCGAGCAAAGTTTTCAAGAATTGAAGAAAAGACTAGTTACAACACCTATTTTGGCACTTCCTGTAACAAGGAAGGACTATGTGATTTATTGTGATGCTTCAAGGCTAGGATTAGGTTGTGTGGTTATGCAAGATGAGAATGTAATAACTTATGCTTCAAGGCAGTTGAAGGAGCATGAGTGTAATTATCCTACCCATGATCTTAAGCTAGCAGCAGTTGTTTTAGCACTAAAAATATGGAGACACTATTTGTTCGGGAAAAAGTGCCATATTTTCACAGATCATAAGAGCCTGAAGTATATTTTTTATTAGAAAGAGCTAAATCTGAGACAAAGGTGATGGCTAAAACTGATTAAAGATTATGATTGTACTATAGAGTATCATCCAGGTAAGGCTAAGATAGTAACAGATGCATTAAGTAGGAAGTCAAGACTTCTGAAGAGTGCCTTGTGTGGTATTCGAGTAGTTTTGTTGAATGAGTTAAGAGGTTCCAAGGCAGTAGTAACTACAGAGGATTCAAGAAGTCTCTTAGCACAATTTCAGGTTCGGTCTTCTCTAGTAACTGAGATTGTAAGAAGACAGTCAGAGGACAGTAATTTACAGAAGAAGCTTGGGAAATCCAAGAAAGGCTTAGAGGTGGAGTTCGAGCTGAGAACAGATGGAGCCATTGTTAAACAGGGAAGATTATGTGGTTCGAATATCAGTGAGCTTAAGAATACTATTCTAGAAGCAGCTCACAGTTCAGCTTACACTATGCATCCAGGTAGCACCAAGATGTACAGAACTTTAAAGAAGACTTATTGGTGGTCTGGAATGAAGCAAGAGATAGCTGAATATGTTGATAGATGTTTGATTTGTCAACAGGTTAAACCAATAAGACAGAGGCTAGGAGGATTTCTTAATCCTTTTCCAGTGTCAGAGTGGACATGGGAGCATATTACTATGGATTTTCTATTTGGATTACCTCGTACATCCAGTGGACATGATGGTATATGGGTAATAGTAGACAGACTCACCAAGACAGCACGATTTATACCAATTAAAGCGACATCTACGTTAGACCAGCTAGCTAGATTATATATTGATAAGATTGTGAGTCAGTATGAAGTACCAGTGTCCATAGTTTCAGATAGGGATCCGAGGTTTACTTCTAAATTTTGGCCTAGTTTACAGAAAGCAATGGGAACAGGGCTAAAGTTTAGTACATCATTTCATCCCCAAACAGATGGTCAGTCCGAGAGGACCATCCAAACTTTAGAGGACATGTTTAGAGCATGTGTCCTTCAACTTAAAGGAAGTTGGGATACCCACTTGCCACTTATGGAGTTTGCTTATAATAATAACTATCAGTCTAGTATCGGTATGGCACCATATGAAGCCTTATACGGGAGACCATACAAAACTCCTGTGTGTTGGAATGAAGGGGGAGAGCGGAAGTTAGTAGGTCCTGAGTTGGTTCAGATTATGACAAACAATATTAAGTTGATCAGAGAAAATCTGAGGATAGGCCAAGATCGACAGAAAAGTTATGCGGATAAGCGACGAAGAAACTTAGAATTCCAAGTTAGAGATCAAGTTTTCTTAAAATTATCTCCACGGCGAGGTGTTATTCGTTTCAGAAGAAAAGGTAAGTTAAGTCCTAGATATATTGGGCCATATCAGATAACGAAACGAGTGGGACCAGCAGCGTATAGACTTGAGTTGCCAATAGAACTTGCACGAATACATGATATTTTCCATGTATCCATGTTAAGAAAATATATACCAGATCCATCACATGTGTTGCAAGAGCAACCAGTTGAATTAAAAGAAGATTTGAGTTATGTTGAAGAACCAGTTCAAATTCTCGACAGAAAGGAACAAGTTTTGAGAAACAAAACGATTCCACTCATAAAGGTTTTGTGGAGACATCATGGAGCGGAAGAGGCAACTTGAGAACCGGAATATCAGATGAAGAAGAGATACCCGATACTTTTCAGTTAAGGACATTCTAAATTTCAAGGATGAAATTTTCTAAGGAAAAGGTAACTTGGGAACCGGAATATCAGATGAAGAAGAGATACCCGATACTTTTCAGTTAAGGACATTCTAAATTTCAAGGACGAAATTTTCTAAGGAAAAGGTAACTTGGGAACCGGAATATCAGATGAAGAAGAGATACCCAATACTTTTCAGTTAAGAACATTCTAAATTTCGAGGACGAAATTTTCTAAGGGGAAGGTAAGTTGTAAACCCGATATTTTCTTGGTTTAATTTCTTTAAATGTGGAAAAAAAAGAAGAAAATGGAAATTAAGTGTAAATATATATATATATATTAAATAGTTTTATTAAATAAATTAAAGAAAAAAAAGGTTAAAAAGAAGAAAAAGAGAAGAAAATTTCATTTTTTCTTTTCTTCTTCTTCTTCTCTTCCATTCACCGCCAAACATTTTGAAGACATCCAACTTCCATTTTTTTTCCTTCTTCAATTTGTAGAGAACTTCTAAGAGAGAGTTTGGAAGAAGAAGAGAAATTTTACTAGAATTTTTAGGTTGAAGAAGAGGAGGAGAACTCAAGCAAAGTGTATCCATGGCTGAATCTTGGTTCATTCTGCACATCACTGGTTTTTAATTCGGTTTGAACTATTCAAAAGGAATTAAGATGTTCGGTTTACATTTACTAAAAGTTAACTCATTTTCAAACAAATTTTATGAAGAAAGTTGGAGCAAATTCGGATATTCATTGGGTGCTTTTTGATGAAGAAAACAGGGCCGTTAATTTTTACTCGAAATCAGGAGGTCTCTAGTTTTCCTTGTATTTCAGAGTGTACCGGTGGAGTTAGAATCTCTATTTGGTATGGTTGGAAAACGTATTCAATTTACTACAACTTTCATGAAGAAATCGTGAACCAAAAACGACTAAATTATCAGTTAAAGTGTAGGGACAAGTTAAAGAGGTTGTGTGCGCGCGATTCTGGAAGTGGTTCTGTTTCGAGGGTTATCTGAGTTTATGCATGAGGAATCAGATTTATATGTCTTCAGGTAAGTTTTAGAGGTTCTCAAAATAAATATTTTGATATAAAGAACAATCATTTTGGTTAAGTATTGAGAAAGTTATAGTTCTTTGAAGTTTATGTTAAAAATCTGGAAATTTCAGAGAGTTGTTGAAATAGGATTTTATTTCTTAAGCTTTGTTTTCGTGAGCGTCATCTTTGGTGCGACATGTTATGTATATCTTTAGGAAACCAGAATGTTTAGAGTTTTAATACTCGTTTGGGTTGTCGACAGGCCGAGAAGAATTAAACCGAGGTTATAGACCAAGGATCTAGCCCAAGACGGTGAGTGACAAAACCAACTTTGAAATATTTTCCATAACTGTTATTATGATTGAATGCGATAAATGTTTATTTACGAAGCCATGAAAGGTATTTGAATTTCATGACTATTTTCAAGTATACATTTGGAGACTAGATTTCTTAAAGAAATTTATGCTAGCACGTAGATATTAAATGTTTGGAAAGTATTTAAACCACAATGTCTTAAGCAAAGCATGAATTAGTAAGAAGTTTTGTTTTAAGAACTACAGTTTTCCACGAAAGAGCTGAGTAAAGTTCGAGCTTTGTGTAAAATTTATAAGCAGGCATTTTTTAATATTTTTAGATGATTTATGAAATTTTCATTAACTACATGACTAAGATCTTGGGCCTGAGGCTAGAGATTACCGTGTGCACATTGGTTAGATTCTGTTGTTGACGTTGAGTGTACTCCGTAACAACGATGTTATCGTGAGTGCTGGGCGGGCCCCACTACGACAAAGACGATGGGAGTGCTGGGTGGACCCCACTACATCGTAAAGTTTGTAAACGTTGTTGTACTAGGTGTACCCTACACAACGTAGATTTGTCATGTTAGTTAAAATTCTTCAATATACTTGATATGCTTTGCTAGATTTCAATGATGAACATGCTGAGTATTTAAGGAAGCTATTCTTACTACTACACGTTTACATTTACGACTTGTATAAACAGATTTATATGTGTAAAGTTTTCACGTGCCCTTATCTTTAAATTCATAGTTTTAAACTGAGTCACTCACTGAGCTTCATAGCTCACCCTTTCCAAAATGTTTTACCCATTTTCCAGGTAGAGATCAAGTTCCCGTGCCTGATAGACTGCCTTAGTCTGCTGAAGCTCCATTATCGATCGTCAGTACGTGTTTTGAGTTGGGCAGAGAGTCTGTTGTGTTGTGATGTATATACACTTTTGTATGTTATAGATACTCCACAGTTTGTATAAGCTTTAGGAGCTGTAGTTGTGTAAATTTTGTTGGTTATATTTTGATTAAGGTGTCTTTAGGTTTACTCGTGAAATCAGTAAATTTTGAGGTACACTTCATGTATGTGTTTGACTAGCCTAGGATCCGCTGTGTTTTGTTGCATGTATAATAATTTATATACTAGATTGGCAAGTTCATCACATGAAAGTTTTAAGTAGAGTCGACAGATACAGGTACAGAAAAGCGTTGTTCGTCGGCTTCACGCCATCTTTCGGTCTAAGGTAGCAGGTAGTCCGGGAGGGGGTGTGACAGTATTGGTACTGCAGTAGATCATAAGTTGTACAGGAGCATGATGGGAGCCTCTTATATTTAACGGCAAGCAGACCGGATATTGCCTATGCTGTTGGAATATGTGCTCGATATCAGTCAGATCCTCGTATCTCTCATTTTCGAAATTGTTCTTTACAATGTAAATACTTTGCCGCTTTTTATATTTTTGAAAAGACCCTATTATCTTTTCCTGAAATAATTATATTTCAACAAATATAATTATCTTTTCCTTTAACATAATAATTATATACATTTTTCCACGTATACATATAATTATTAAATCTCCAACAAACTTTTCACTCTTCAATTTAATTAAATAACATCCATAATTATTTAATTTAATTCAACTTCAATAACACAAAAAATCCACAACTTTACTTAATTCTCTTAACTTACCATTTAATCAAAAACTCAACAAACACCACATGCCAAAACCTCTAATTAATTAAATTTCATCCAACAAATATTTAATTAATTTCATTCTCACATAAATCAAATAATTCTCATTAAATGAATTCAAAATAGCGCCCAATAAATTAAATCTAATTAAACAAAATTAAGATAATTAATTCAAAAGTTATCTTAATTTTGGGGGCGTTACAATGTATTTAGTACACAATCATTTAGATTTGGCTATTGTTTGGTACAAGATCGTTTAATTTGGTTATGTTTAAATTTGGTTACATCTAAATTTGGTTACACGATTGTTTAGATTTGAACCCAAATCTAAACGATTTTTTTTTCAAAATTTGGTACACGATCGTTTAGATTTTGCTCAAAATTTGGTACACGATCATTTAGATTTGGCTAAACGTTTTTTTAATTCTTTTGATACATGATCGTTTAGGTTTGTCTACACGATGATTTATTTTTTTTACATTATTGTTTACCTTTTTTACACGATTGTTTACATTTGGTTACTCCAATCTAAATGATTTTTTTTCAAAAATTTTTATACACCATCTTTTAAATTCTGTTATTTTTTGTACACGGTCGTTTCAAATCTAAACAACATTTTTTTTCAAATCTTTTATATTTATACTTAATAACGATCTTGTGAACAACCAAATAAAAGTTTAAAAAAATAGATCTTTTATATTTGATACACAATCTTTAACCAAATAACAGTTTGGAAAAAAAAAAAAAGAGGAAAAGAAGAACGACGATGGAAAGAAAAATGATAAAATTTGAAGATGATAAAATTCGCAGACGAAGAGGTGAAGAAAGAGGGAGAAGAAAGACGATAAAAGAGAAAAGCAAACATGAAATATTTAAAAAATGGCCAACTATATGGGCTTTATTACACAGGTCGTAAATATTTTACACGTTTGTTATATTTATGAAAATTTTCTTATATATATATATACACATGGATACGTATACTTTATTCTAAAAATCTGATTGACAATTAACCATAACAAAATCCACAAACTTGATCATTTTTAATGGGTTTAAGGTAAAATTACATTTTAAAACTTTAACAAAGCACTAAAAGGGGGAAAAAAATGAAAAACTCAATGTTTCATCCCCATCTTTTAAAAAATATATATACACGAAATCAACACCACGTTAATCAAAATCTACACGTACACGTGCATGGTATATATATAGTTTCTAATTTACAAATTTGATTTACACACGTTAACGATATCAAAATTTGCAAATTTAATAATTTTTAGTGGTATCAACATACAATTATGTTATGAAACACTATTACCAATCACTAAAGGGGGCAAAAACAAACTGAATGTTCTTGCCCACAGGCTCTAAATCCTATTTGGATCTTTTAAGTTCTATTTGAAAACCTTGCTTTTAGTTTGTTGGTAATATTTGGTTTTTGGTTTTAGTTTGATCAATATTTAAGTGATTTATAGACTTCTATCAATATCTATTAATATTAAAGTCTATCAGTACATTGATAGATATTGATATAGTTTAATATTGTCTATCATTGATTGAATTTGAAATTCTACTGTATTTGTATATTGTTTTTTGTTAATTATTCTATATTTTAAAATGCCATAATTTTGTTTTTGTTTTCTATTTTTAGAAAATCAAAATAAATTTTTATGGATTTTTTTGCTATATATTGTTTTGGGAAACTATCAAATATACTAAAGTGAACAAAATTATTTACAAAATGTAACAAAATTATATATTATATCAATAACTTGTTGGTACTATATTTGAGTTACTTTTTATAGCTTAACACTCCGATATTTCATCACTTATTCATTACATCTTCCATTTTATAAGAAATAATGATCTAGATATCTCAACGAGTTTAACGCAATAAAATCGATTAATTCAAAGCTAATAGGATCAAGAACAGGTCAAATTTGGAGCTAAAATAGATGCGTGTGCACCATTGTCAGTTTAGTCGACTTAGTTGCATATTTAAGCCCACTTTTGCCTTGTAAACATAGATTAGTACTTCATTTTTTTCATTTCCTTTCAACTTAGAGTCAAATCTCTTTTGTAAATTTTTTTTTTCACGAAATTAATAAAATTCTCTCAAATTCATTTCAAGAAATGATAGCCTCTTTTATCAAATTTTTTTGGAGCTACTTTGAAGAATATTGGTAACTAAGTTAACTTTTCGATGTTCATGCTAATTTTTCTTGAGAGTGCATCTTATGATTACTTTTTAATTTAACCTTTGGTTGAATTCCTTTCTTGCTTTTGGAAAATAATTCTTGCTTGATTAGTAACTACCCAAGATTGCATGAATTAAAGTTTCTCTAGAGGCACTATGTCACGCCCAACCCCAATTTTCACTTTAGACGACCAAGTGGAGGCATATCGCCTGGACTCTCAACGCACATCTCTCTACGAGATAAGACATTGAAGGTCTAGTAAGCAAAAATAATGCAACTACCAAAATTTAAACGTGAAATATAAACTCAAATGACAAGATGAGATTTTATTGATATTTCAAATAACAGAGTACATTGAGTACTTAATACAAAGTCTCTTTGAAAAAACAATATACAACTCAAACAACATTTAGACTCTTCTCACTTATCTTTTATATACTATGCGAGCTAATAGTGGCCACTACCAAAATGATGCATTCACAAAGGCATAAAAGGTGATCAAGGTTGCAAGTTTAACACTCGATGTCCTTCACTACCTGGGAGGGGAATAAAACCACAACTCATATCGCATTGTAGGCATTTCGTGTATAACATGATTATCTCACAGAGTCATTCCACACAATAATTACATCTTTCTATCCCTTTGCTAGAACTCATTCTGCATAATAATTACATCTTTCTATCCCTTTCCTTAGTTCTAGCATTTATCACAATCTTTTGCCAAGTTGCAGTTATTCGGAATAGTCCCAACATATTTAGTAAGTTCCATCAATTTCACCACACATAATGCGTCTTTCAATGTCAAATAACGCAACAAGAAAAGGGCATCTTATACCAAATCACACAGCAAGTATGAGGCATCCTACTCAAGATAACACAACATGACTACGACATTCTATTCCAGATCACACGTAAAAAAAGAGTATCTTATCCCAGATCACATAGCAAGGATAAGGCATTACATCGCATAGGGTACAAAGATCATCATACTTTATTATTTCGATCGACTTTATCAAATCTCATGCATTCTCCAAAATACACTATCCCATTTGATAATAAGTCTAATTATGTGTAAATCATATGCATTTTGAAAGTTGGAAAACATAATAGAAATTATCTAGTTCATAGTTTCAATAGAAGTATATTCAAGGATTCAAACACATTTTAGAAATCCTTCTCATTTTGAACATATTTTATAAGAAGAACCACTTACAATCCACAATCGACTAGTTCCTTTCCCTACCTCCCAAGCCAAGGCCTTCCTTGCAACTTCTTGACAGATTCAAGCCTCTAAAGACTTTTGAAAATCTTAAAAGTTTTTCTTAATTCTTTCTTAGTTTAATGTAGGGTAAAAAGTGGCTTCAAAATGATCTCACTTTATCTATTTATAGGCCCTTCGGTGACACTTCCCGATGAAGTAATGATGACTTCTACTAACGGTGAGAATGGTCCAATCTCAACATGCCACGTGTCTCTGTTGAATCCTTATCCTAGTTTTGGGTTGGACGGTAAGGTTAAATTAGTCGCCGACCTACTGACGTAAAAGCTATGCCACTACTTTTAGGTCGAGTAACCTTGAACGTCTAACAGTTCATCGCGTTACAACTTCCCAATACACTTCCTTTATTGCATAGACTTCTTGTAACATGCGAGTTACTTCTAAATGACAGCTTCATCGCATAGGGAAAAACGCAATCGGATTCTCACACACTAAGATTGATTGTTGATTGTTGAATGAATTTTTAGCATGTGTACCCTATTGATTTATCTTCAACTTTAATTTGAATTTCACCCAAATAACCCTTCTTGAAATAGATGCATTCCTTGCTCTTGAGAGTTTTGTCATTAAAGCCTAGGGATTTTTATACAATTTTAAATGAACTTGTGAAAACCGCATAGATGAAAGCATGTTCCTTCAAATTAGTATGAATTTTGATTTCTTCAAATTAAATTGCAATGCGTTTATAGTTCAAGGATAGAAAAATTACAAGAACATTCCATTCCCATCTTTATCCATTGAGAGAATTAATTTCTTGTTGTTCTACTATTCACTATCTCAAAAATATCCAAAACCATCTAATTGCTTTCTTTAATTTTTGTTTGATACCATCTTTGATTCCTTTTTTTTCTTGCATTTGTGAAATTGCAACACAATTCTTTGGTTCCTTCATTCTTTTTCTTTTTTTTATCTTGAATTGCCTATTTCAATCTCTAAGGTTGGACCTCTTTCTTGCCCTATATTACATTCTTGTTGTAATAATTCTTTTAAGTTGTTAGATTGGATATAATATTTAAGGGATTTGAATTTGTGGATTTTGAAATCCAATTAATAAAATATTGTTGTATGATAATATTTTTGTGCAACTGTATCATTCTTGCATCTTTCCTTTGAAAAATAATGACCCCCTTTTCAAAGTCCCATCAAGACTTCTATTAGTGTTATTTATCAATGCACTTGCATATTGAGAAGGAAGCATGAGGTCATGGTGTAACGCTCCAAAATTTCGAGGTAAATTTTAACATTTTTATGTTAATTTTGGGGGTTTAAATTTCTTTGGGTGTTAAAATTTTGTTTGGTTTAGAAGAGAAAAGAAAAAAAAGAAACCAGGGGTATAAATTTTAATAATATAATATAATAATAATATAATATAAATTATATATTATATATTTTTATTATTATTATTATTATATTTAATATATATATATATAATTTCTTTTATTATTCAAAAACCCTAAAACCCCCGCTCTCGCGTGCCGCCAACCCCCCCCCCCCCCGATTCTTTTCCTTCTTCTTCTTCCTTCGCCCGTGCAAGCCGTTCGCCCCCACCTTCCTTAATCTACTTTTTCTTCTTCTTCGTTCAACGCCGACCAGCAGCTACGATTCTCCGACGGCCCCACCTGCAATCGTCGCACGTTGAAGCCGCTCCTCGCCTTCGTCCTGTTCTCGTCCGCCGCCACACTCCAATCTTCTCTCCGTGCGTTATCTGATGAGGCCAGTCGCCGTCGCCGTGTATCCCCTCGTCCACCGGCCAGATCTGTCTCTATTGGAAGTCGACAGTCGTGTAGTAGAGCGTTTCGCGTCGTGTCTCCAGTTTTCTCTCTTCTATCACTCGTCCATCGATCGTCGACTGTCTCTAACTTCAACCGAGCGTCGTCGGCTGCCCTCCGACCTCGTTCGACCGTGTTTGCCCATGCCCAGCTGCCTTCGACCACATCGTTTTACCAAACAGCCATCGACGGGCCCCCTCAACGATCGTGGATCTTTGGTTTCGCAAGGGCCTACGCGGAGCTGAGCCGAGTTGGGTCGTGAACTGAGCCAAGTAGAGTCGCGAGTTGAGCTGAGCCGCAAGCTAAGCCGAGCCACAATCGAGCGAAACCAAGCTGACCCGAGCCGAGCTATGAGCCGACCTGAACCGAGCTGCCCCCCAAGCCAAGCTGATTTTCCAAGCCAATCTCCCTGTTCACCGAGCGCGTAAGCCGTTTCCATTCGTGCTGAGTCTCGGTGAGTTTTGTTAAGGATAATATAAGGAGTTCCTAACGTTTTCTATAGCCAATGCGAGTTTAAATATCGGATTAAAATGTTGAACTTATTGGTTGAGTTAACTTTTGATCCCCTGAAAGTGCTAGAGAAGTGAGCTCGAGTTTTGGGGTTTTACGACAAGTATAGTTGGAGCCAACTCTCCTTTACTTGGGTAAGTCGGTAGATGTTGCTTTGAAGCGTTTTGTAAAGTGGATTTTGGTGATGTCAACGTTTAAACCCTTATGTTTGTGTTTAGGTGGATTCATTTGGATGTTGAATCGAACAAGGATTGTAGCTAAACTTCAGGTAAGGGGCTTCTACTACTGGACTCAATTTTAGATTGGCTCGTATTGACTGATATGAGAATTATAATATAATGACTGTACTATTCAACTGTTTGTATAAACCAAAAGGTATCGCCAGGTTATGCTTTCGACTGAGTATAAACATCATGACTGCAATGTGTAGTCTAGTTATAATGATGGGTTGTGTCATCGATTGAGTTTAGATTTTTGGACCGTTATGAGTGGTTTATATATATATATATATATATATATATATATATATATATATATATATATATATATATCATCTATATTAATGGATTATATTATTGATAGAGTATAAATGACTTGGTCGTTACATGCAGTTTATACATACTGATGGGTTGTACTGTTAATGGAGTAGTGATGTTTGAGCGGTTATGTGTAGTCTGTGCATACGGTCGAGTTGTGCTGTTGATGGAGTATGGGTTCTAGACTATAGTGTGTAGTATATACTAATGAACTGTGTTGCAGACTGAACATAGGCGTGATGCATAGTTTACTTATCTTCTTCGAGTTAAGCTGTTAAGGGAATAAGGAGTAACTCAAATGAGGGTTGCACAATAGCAATTGCACTTAAGTGACTGGTGCATGTATGCCTAGACACACCACTAGTGTGCACTTGGTGACATGATTGTTAATTGTAGCTTATATATATATATATATATATATATATATATATATATATGTATGTATGTTAATGGGTTGTTCTGCTGATGAAGTACGGACACCTGGATGTCCCGTGTGATATAGTTATATTGATGGGTTGTGCTGTTAATCGAAATAGTAATGTCGATGGATTATGAAAATCTTGATGTTATGTATAGTTGAGGTATGTTGTTGGGTTACTTATTATCGAGTTATGTCGTGGATGGACTAAGAATTCGGGAACCTTAGGTGTAGATTGTGTATTCATTGTTGGACTGTGTTGTAGACTGAATACGATCGTTATACATAATATGAACATTATGCATAACATAGGTTACTTGTAGATGCGCTAGGGTTTGAACCAAGATGAAATGATTTTCAGGTGTATTTACATAGAGATGATTGATTCGTTGACTGGATTTAGATAAGGTGACGGTATTGCGTGGATTGGATTTATGTATAGCGACTGATGAGACTGTTGACTAAACCTAAACTATGTGTCTGACTAAGCTTATGAACTGAACTGTT
Source organism: Cucumis melo (assembly GCF_025177605.1). NCBI lineage: Eukaryota > Viridiplantae > Streptophyta > Magnoliopsida > Cucurbitales > Cucurbitaceae > Cucumis > Cucumis melo. Next base: position 16,880,397 of record NC_066863.1, read on the forward strand.
AGCTTGAACGATATTGTGATGTGACTGTTGTAGACAGTTAAGTATGGACTGAGGGGTAACGGTTAGCTTTATCTATGGGGTAATGTACCTTACAGACACGGTGTCCTTCGGGATTCCTCGACTGATATGTGCATTTTTTGAGGTCACTCGACTAATATGTGCATCCTTCGGGATCACTGGACTGATACGTGTATCCTTCAGGATCACTAGACTGATATGTGCATCCTTCGGGATCACTCGACTGATACGTGTATCCTTCAGGATCACTAGACTGATATGTGCATCCTTCGGGATCACTCGACTAATATGTGCATCCTTCGGGATCACTCAACTGATACGTGTATCCTTCGGGATCACTAGACTGATTGATGTGTACGTTCTACGGAACCACTAGACTGTTTATGTAAGGTACTCCTTAATAGGAAGCTAACCGTTATTACCCTTACGGGCCTAGTAGTGGGTCTCTTACTTGGTATATTTTTATACTCACCCTTTTCTCTTCAACTTTTTTAGGAAAAGGTAATGCGAGGGGCAGACCGGCGAGAGGCAAAAAGGATACGTGAAGGCCATATGGACATGCCTAGTTTTTATGCTTCCGCTGAACGTATTTATTGTTTCTGTTTCTTTTCACTTATTAAATGGAGTCATGGTTAGAAAAATTATTTTCCTGTCTTGTTTTGATGACTTCATGGATCATGTGTTGGAACTTTTGGAAAGTTATTTAAAATAGGACCCGAAACTGCTTTTCTTATGTATTGAAAGATTTTAATAAATCATAAACAAGTCTTTTTTTATGAGTTTGTGCATTTTACTGTGAGTCTAGCAGTAAGTAATGATCTCAGCTTAGTCCAGAAGGTTGGGTCGTTACACATGGTCACTCCACATCAAATCATGGACTCTCTCTTGGAGACATTTGGACAACCATCCATTTAGATCTGGTATGAGGCTATAAACTACGTTTATAATGTGGGTATTAATGAGTGCCAAACTATTACAGAACATGTTCATAACATGATAGTCCATTTAAAATTGACACGATGGGCACACTCATCTCAGACCCCAACTTTCAATAAAATGAATTGGCCTCAACGCCTCTCAATTTCAAGGAAGAAGTCACTTCAACAGTCTGAGATGGTTATACAAGTATCCAAAGGAGATGGGTTCCAACCATAATCTCCACCATAGAAGAAAGAATGAACTCAATTGGGAAAGGTATTAACTCAAAGGTTATCAGTCGAGACCAGACCAAGAGGATATGGTCCTAGTAGAAGCAGTGGCTTAAAGGGAAGTTGCACCATCTAGTCTTGACGTTGATTCTACCACTAGTGTCAATTTTAGTGGGTTTCTTTCTTCTTTGCTTCATTACTTGCTTTTGACTTTCAGTTTCAGGTTGTTGATCTTACGAGCTTAATAAAAAAAAAATCATCGTGCTAGAAATGAACAAGACGATTATCAACGAGTAGAGTTAGATGTCTTTTATCTCGAATCTCTTTCAAAGAGCTTCCTTCAATTCAACAACAGTAGTTATGAATAAGATAAATAATAACATGATAATCCTCTTCAATGACTTGTAGACTTTTTAGTCTTTTAGGGTATGTTTGGAATGGGGTTTTAGGGGGAAAAGGTTTAGGAAATTGGGTCAAACTGTGTTTGGCCCAAGGGTTATGATAAATTGGGATTAGGGTTATCCTAATCCCCAAATATCCCTATCTTCTCCTCTCTTTTCCTTTCTTACAACCCTACATTACCCTACCTAAATAACCCAATCCAAATTCTATTATTGTTTTTTAAATTACTACAATCATAATTCTTCTCCCAAACACATATTATTATAACACTACTATCATAATCCCTCTTCCAAACACAAACTGTTATAACACTACCTTTCATATTTCTTCCCACAAACACATAATATCATAACACTACCAATAATAACCTTCACCCCAAACACATATTATCATAACACTAAGATTATCATAATCCTAGGATTATTATAATCCTTTTCCCCCATAACTCTTTCCTTCACCCTTATAATTATGGAACATAAAGAAAGAGTAGAAAACGTTGAACATTCTAGGAGGCCTCTAGAATAAAGTTTCCTTCATCATCTGGGACGAAGAAAATCCATAAAAAGAAAGAAAAGAAGGAGAAAGGTCTTGTTGCTACTGCAAAAGGCAATGGGAAGACTAAGGTATAACTATCAAAGAAAAATGCTCTCACTGTAATGTTTGGTCACTAAAAGAGGAGTTACCTCAAGTACCTTGTTGAGAAAAAGGTAAATATGATTTACCTGTTTTAGAAATTTTTTCATTCATAAATATGTCATGCAAGGATCTAATAATGCGACTAGAATGGTGTTTAGGTTAGGATTATGCGATAAAAGGTGCATGTCCTACCTATGCATTGCTAAGTACATATAATTAATGTTTATTACAAGTTTTCCTCTTTCTGGCCCAAGTGTAAGCAGAGAATGAGGTTTCCTGGTAAGTCCAAGGTCGAATGCAGGGAATTAGTTTTTCTAAATGAATCTATCTTGCGTCATAATCCTACGGGTGACTGTACAATATAAAATTATGTGCAATATGGTTTTCCTAATTATTTATACTTTGGTGCGAATTAGAACAGCAAGGTGGATATGATAGTGAAATGTGATGAAGCGTGAACTAAATTTTTTAGATGTGGATATGTAAGAAAATTTAACTAACCAAGTGTAAAATAAGGGAGTTTAACATTTTGAGGCGATATAGAGCATATATTAACTTCAAAATTAAGGCGAGCAACCTCTTACTGCCTTTTCCATACTTACTCGCCTTTTGAGATCCAAATATATAAAGTTAAGATATGATTTGTATCTCATATGTTTGTTTGAACTTAATTAAGTTGTCCTTATTAAGGCGAGCAACATTTCGATGCTTTCGCCACACATATCGTGCATTTTTTGTGATATATGCAAGGAACAAATTTGACGACAAGACGGTATTGCTACAACCTCCTCGACGTATGGTTAGCGAAACATGGGATATCACGCATCAAGTGATCATAGTCTATACTCTATATTTTCTCTCGAATGAGATAAGGTATTGATGACTGCATTTAGCTAAGCATGACTTATAATGCATTTAACTAGAATTTCTAGTGTTAAAACACTCTACATTATGCAAACAATTAATTAAATATGCATGGAATGAGCAAAGAAAGAAATATGGGAGAATGATAGAAGGAAAACATCAATATCAAAAATAAAGCTTTAGGCCTTTTGGACATGGATTCAATATTACAACTTAATTATGTTATCAAAATACAAAAATGGAACACAGAAAAGGAGGCAAGAAGCAAAGTATGAATTTTCATACACTTTGACTTTGATTTTTGCCTTTACACCAAGGAAAAAATGGAGGGAGAACTCTTTCTCTTTTAAACTCTCACTTAAAACAGATAAATGAATAAAAGAAATGATTTTGCTCTTTGGAATAATTTTTGCCAAAATTCGCACACAGCCAATGAAGAAGAAGCCTATATTTATAGGTAAAAAGTGATGTGACAGGTCATCATGGACAACATCGACTCTAATTAATTTTGATAAAGCCAAGTCAAGCCACCGAAGTGCTTTTTTAGCTTTCCACATATTCATGCCAACCACTTTTTCGTTTGCTAGTGCTTCATCTCACCAAGCTTTGCTGCAGTGGTCACCTGGTTGGTCGCGCACATGTGTCCTTGTCTAACATTTTAATCGTTGGGCTACTCTTTGTCTCGCCTAAAATCCTACAATAAGACAACTAAAAGGCAATAAACAGACATGGGTCTCTTTTTTTATTCACAATGCACAACTTGATTAACTTACTTACTTTCCTACATGTTTTCTTCAAAATTTATGCATCAATACTTCATTATCTACCTAAAAGGCTATAATAACTTATATTTCTACAAGTTATCAATTAACACCTAATGAAACAAATGTAATTTTAAATCTTAAGTTGTTTGGAACTGCTAATACTCAAAATAAAAGGCAAAGAGTTTCTCCTACTAACAATACCTATTTTTAGCATTTATAATTAGGTCACACTAAACTCGATAGAATCTGGAGATTGGTAAAGAATTGTCTTCTAAATAAGTTAGAAGATAGTTCATGACATCCATGTGAATCTTGTCTTGAAGGCAAAATGATTAAAGAACCTTTTACTGGAAAAGGTTCTAGAGTCAAGGAGCCCCTAGAACTTGTACATTACACTTATATGATCTGATGAATGTAAAGCTTGAGGAGGGTATGAATGTTTCACCCCTTTTATAGATGATTACTAAAGATATAGTTATTTATACCTACTTGCGCATAACTCTGAAGCTTTTGAAGTTGAGAATCTATTGAGTAAGAAGATTAAAATGAGGTGGAAAATTCATGGATTTGAGACTCCATGACTATATGATAGAACATGAAATCCAATTCTAACTCCTAACACCTGGTACACTTCAACAAAATGGTGTATCATTAAGGAGAAATAGAAACCTGTTAGATATAGTTGGTTTTATGATGAGATAAGCTCAATTGCCTAGCTCGTTTTGGAGGTATGCAGTAGAGAGTGTTTATGAAACATCTTTTGAGTTATGGGGAAGATATAAATCTAGTTTAAGTCACTTTAGAATCTGATGTTGTCTAGCACACGTGTTCGTGACAAAACTCAAAAAGTTGGAACCTTGTTCAAGGTTATGCCAATTTGTTGGTTACCCTAAAGAAACAAAATGCAATCTCTTCTTTGATCCACAAGGAATCATAGTCCTTTTATCTATAAAATGCCACTTTGTTAGAAGAAAAACACATGAAAGATCATAAACGGCGAAACAAATTAGTACTAAATGAAGCTGCTAATGAATCAACAACAGTTGTTGATGAACCTTGTCCCTTATCAAGAGTTGATGAAGCCAAAACAACAACTTAATCTCGTCCTTTTCAATTGTTGAGAATGCCCCGACCCAATGGGAGGGTTGTATCACAATCTAATAATTACTTGGATTTAACTAAAACTCATGTCGTTATACCACATGATGGGAATTAGGATTCATTGTCCGATAAATAGACAATGAATGATAATGTAGACAAAGACCAATGTGTCAAAGCAATGGGCCTTGAAATTGAATAGTGTAGAGCTTTCAGATATACGTGAAAGTGTGAAACTCATAGATTGCAAATGGATCTACAAGAGAAAGATAGATACTGCTGGAAAGGTACATACCTTCTATGCTAGGCTTGTAGCAAAAGGTTATACCAAAGGGAAGAGATTGACTATGAGGAAATTTTTTTCCTTGTTGCTATGTTAAAGTCTAAAAGGATTCTCTTGTTCATAACCCACTAGTAGAAAAATTGCCTAAAATGACAGTTAAATGTTGTCATTAAAGGTTTTCGTGACAGTTTTTTGCAGTCATTGATGCGGGAGTCACGAAAAGTATTTTATGACGGTTGTAAAAAACTGCCACGAAATGCGGTTTTCATGACATATAATAAATGTCACGAATGAAATATTTTATGACAGATTATAACTGTCATTATTTAGTTACGATGACAGTTAATAACTATCACAGTTTACATTTTATGACAGGTTGTAACTGTCATTATTTATTTTCGATGACAGTTAATAACTATCATTGGTTATATTTTATGACGGAGGATAACTGTCATAGTTTACATTTTATGACAGTGTCATTGTTAATATTATATGACTGATATTAAATGTCATTATTTATGATTTATGATACTTTTTAACTGTCATTATTTAACTTACCACAACTTTAATTAAATGTGAAAAAACATTTTCGATGACTGTTTTATTTTTCGATTTAAATGTCATATTTGTGTTTTTAGTCACTGTTTTCAACAGCCCTCTTATTTCTTGTCGCCCTGCCATTACACATACCATTACATACCAATACAATCACATATGGAAAAATGGTGAGCCCTTTAATAGAAAGAAACACACTTTGTAATATTGCTTTAATTGTTGGTACAAATGTGTTTTGGTACGAACAAACTATTTAAATAACTACATTTAAACAAAAAAAATCCACCAAACCTACAAAAAAGTTATACATCAATGAATTGGCGTAAATATGGCTTCATTGCTCCAATGAATTATGTCAAAACCTAATAAGATAAGAAAAAAAAAAGATTGAACAAGACAACACATTCACTCACATAAACACTTCACATTCACTTCATGATGAACAACACACTTCAACAACATAGAGCACATACACACTTCAAGAATAATAACTTCTAAGCTTAGCTAAATTCATCCCACAAACTAAGCTAAATTACATACACACTTGAACAACACTTCATGATCAACAAAACACTTTAACAACACTTCATAATCAACAACACACTTGAACAACACTTTTTTATCAACAACACTTTTCAAGAACACTTCATGATCAACAACACTTTTTTTATCAACAACACACTTCAACAACACTTCATGATCAACAACACACTTCAACAACATAGAGCACATACTTAGCTAAATTACATACACACTTCAACAACACTTTTATCAACAACGCTTTTCAAGAACACTTCAAATTCAAAAATACACTTCAACAACACTTCCTGATCAACAACACACATCAACAACACACTTCAACAACATAGAGCACATACTTAGCTAAATTACATACACACTTCAAGAATAATAACTTCTAAGCTTAGCTAAATTCAGCCCTTAACTAAGCTAAATTACGTATACACTTCAACAACACTTCATGATCAACAACATACTTAGCTAAATTACATACACACTTCAACAACACATAAGCGCAAACACCAAATTCAGCCCACAAAGTTACCTAAATTACATACACACTTCAAGAACATATAATCACAAACACCAAATTCAGCCCACATACTTAACAAAACTCAAAGCTAAAACACCTACAAGCATATCAATAGCTAAAAGTAAAAAAATTGATCAAACGATGCACTAGCACAAAGTACAAAAGGAGAGAAAACCAACGATGCACTAGCACAAAGTACAAAAGGAGAGAAAACCAACATTTTCAATGAAAATGGATTATGAAGTGCTGGGATTTGAAGTAGACGGCTGAGAACAACTTTTAGCGCCTGGCAAGTAAAATAGAGTGTCTCATCTTAGCAAAAATTGTATTCAACTTATAGATACTAAATCAATGGAGATTTTAATCAACAAGATATGCAAGTATATAATTTGATAGACTTCAAAAACTGCATTTTCCAAAAGATATCGAAAAGGTTAGTACTTCTTCTTTGATTAAAAATCAATTTGAACCTAAACATAACATGATTATATGAACATAGTTACATATCAGACCATTTTAGAATGTTACATACAATTAAAGAATACAAGAGTGATGGAAGCTTACACATTGTCTCTACAAATTTAACTTCAAGTCCAATCGTAATAATCTTTCGATGCCAAAGGACACCTAAAAAAAATACATAATGTAAAGAAGGGAAGCTATACTTTCGACCCATGAAGAGTGAAAGTGGACAAAGAGACTACCCTAAAGACATTTAAAAACAAGATGTTTCCAGTAGTATAGGAAGCTTAAAAAGTTCTTGACAAATAATGCACAAAGAATAAGTCCAAATCACATACCTTAACCATAGAAGATGTGCTAAAAATAATAATTTTACATACCTAGACCATTATTGCAGGGCCTCCATTATTGTAAAGAAAGGGAGCTACTTTTGGAAGAATAATCTCCCACCATCTTTCAACATATAATTAGGGATACCAAATATTAAGAAAAAAAAGTATACCGGGAACTTGTTGGGTAGACAAACAATTCAAGAGAAAATAATTGCTTAAATTGCTTTTTATCCATGCACGTACGTCGTCGTACATATATACATATATTCATGGTTTTTTTTTTACTCATGGGTTAATTGTTTTTGTTTGCTAGGGTGATGCAAAGTAGACAATACTCTCAAAAGTACCGACTCAAACAACTTCATTATATTACACAACTTGAATCAGAACTCAAAGCCCTTCAAGTAATAACTACAGAAATCAAATTAATTGATCAACCACTTCTTTCTTTCTTTCTTTCTTTCTTTCTTGCTTAAATGATAAATTAAAAAGGCAGAAGTAACAATTACCTCACCAAGGATAAAATTCATGGACTGGCAAAATTCACTGCTTTGAGCAGAAAATAACTCCATCAAAGAGAAATGAATATAAGAATATAAGAAAAATAGATGACTCTTATGCAAACTTAACACCAAAAATCTGGTTTTGATTACTAGAGATTTAATAGGTCAGGGAAAGGACGTGATTATATTAGTGACAACTAAAGTCTATGATACCCAAATCTGCAACAAGAATCCGGGCATCTTCTATTTGAGTAATCAATACTTGAACTCCTCTTTAGAAATTAGTGGAAATGAGGTTAGGTTGAAAGCTTACAAACATACTTTAAGAATTAGTGGATGGTTGCTCACATAGTTATCAAAAAAATAAGAGAGAATACGTGGAATGGTTGCTCACGTAGCTATCAAAATAGTTTAATTTCTTAACGCAGTTCGAATGATAGTAGAAATACCTGTTATACTCAGTAGCAAACCTCTGAGAGACACCCAACCATCCATCCCTCGCCTTCTAAAATAGCAAACAATATACACAAGTGAAAAAGGCTCTTAGAATGGTTTTATCATATTTCCAGAACATCTTTATAAAAAATTATAGTATTTATTATTGGGTAAATGAAAGGCTACTCAACCAAAAAGAATAAAAAGTTTAAGTAATAAACTCGGAAAGCACACTAAATGCCATTCTAAACAAAAGATAAAGAATATAGAATATAGTACTTGTACCAACCTCCCCAACGCAAAAGTTGACATTTCTCGAAGCTGTACATCAGGTGACTGAAGCATCTCAATTAAGGGTCAAACAACATCTCTTTGTACAATATGAATCTGCAAATTTTTTATTCATTCAGTAAGAAAATCAAGTAAAAGGAGGAGGATGAGAAACAAAAATTGAAGGGTGAAAGACATTCTTTATAATAAAACAAATATTTAATGAAGTAATGGTATATACACACAACAACACTCTTATAAAATGAATAATTTACTCTTCTGTTTTCCTAGAAATCAAATTTAACAGGTATATAGATTCTCAACTCTCCCTTTCAAAATTGTTGCTATAAAATAATAAATCATCAAGTTTATTCACCTTACAATCCAAATCAGTTGCCGCAAATTGTCCAAGTAATAATGTTGCCTCCCTTTGGCTCTCAGAGCAACAAGAACTAACACAAAAGGGTAAACAGGATTTAGACTACTGGAGATCAACTTTGTCTTCACAGCATAACTAGTTATGACTGACAAAGCTACGATAGTATAGAGGAAAATTGAGATGATGGGCATGAGATATGGGTTGAAGCAGTAATATACAAAACATGATTCCTGAAATTACAAGTAGTGAAGCAGTAACAAACAAAAGATATGACAAGGATCCTGAAGATTGGCATACCTGAGTAATTCAATAACAGATTGCAAGCTCCTGCGATAAGAACTTCTCTTTTTATATTGGGGCATGAGTGCACAATTTATATTTTATAGAATGCAAACCAAATATCGCTCCATTAAAAAGTACTAAATATTCCAGTTTGTGACTTGGGAAAATTCTACCGCTTCATAATGTATAGCAATATCCTCAAAACGAAGGATCAAAATCAGTGTGGGGAGAGCATTGCACTCAACAATCTGCCAGTAGCGAAGATAACAAATGATTTACATGTTAAACCTAAAGTTAAACATCCAATTTGAAGTAAAATGCCAATTACCTAGTTTTTATTCTCATCGTTCTTAAAGGCCAATGTTCATAATGCCCCAGCAGTAGCTCTTTCAACCTTTGTGTCAGTAAATTCAAGCAACTCAACAAGTGGAGGAATATTCCCACCTTCCATCCTAAATATTTAAATCCTCATTGAGAACAGGCTTCAATGAAAATTATAAAACTTAAAAGTGAATCAACTAAACTTACCTAACCCGCGTTTTGATGAAAATGTTCTCATGGGAAAGATTTGTAATGGCATCTGCAGCTCTACGAATAACACTATTTACAATTCAAGAAGAACCCAAAAACCAACATGAGAAGTCAACGAGAAGGTCAAAGGGTTTAAAAAAACTTACAGATACAATACCTTGAGTATGAGGACCGGTGAGGGAGAGCTTGAATCGACAAGGGAGAGAGGTTCATAGGGAGAAGAGGAAGGAGAACGAAATTTGGGATGCTGCAGTGCTGTTGTGCCCTAGTGGAGGAAGAAGAAGAGGAAGAAGATGGTGAGGGAGCAGTCGATGAGAGAATAAGAGCGGACACCGCGGTGGGCATGGGGAAGATTGGGGTTAGGGTTTTTGAAGAGGGATTTTTGAAGATTGGCCAGCCGTCGTCGATTGAAGAAGAAAGAGTTTTTGGAGCCTTTCGTGGAGATGTAGAGAGATAGGAGATAAGAAAATATATAATTAATAAATTATTTTATTATTTATATTCAATGACAATTAAAATTTGTCATAGATTTATGACAGTTAAAAACTATCTTAAATTCTTCAAATCCAAAAAATTGTGCCTTTTCCCGTAAAAAACGCGCATTTTGACCTTTTATGATAGTTTTTTCTTCCCTCCTTTTAATTTTGGATGAAATGAACTGTCATAGTAGATACCTTTTCTTGTAGTGACCACATTTTATGATTATGAAATATGGCAAATGAATGTCAAGACAACTTTTATGAATGACAATTTCGATAATTTTGAAAAGAGCATCTTTATGTTTCAACATGAGGGGTTCATAATCTAAAGTCAAGAGTAAAAAGTTTTCAAGCTGAATCGATCCATTTTGTGGTTTAAATCAAACGTCAAGATCTTGGAATATTAGGTTTGATTATGCAATTAAATCTTATGGTTATGACTAAAATGTTGATCAACCTTGTGCATATAAGAAAATCAACAAAGTTAAAGTAGTTTTTGTAGATACCATATTTTGTTCTTTATTTTTATTTTTTATATTTATTTATTTATTTTACTTTATTATTTATTTTATTTTTTGTTAAAGAAATTTGATTTCAATTTGAATTTAATTTTTTTAAGAAAAAAGAGAAAAAAAATGAATCTCATGTCTCCTCCCTGTTTTTCCTCAACTCACCTAATTTTCTCTCCCATGAATTTTTCCCTCTCTCTCTTCACAACTCTCCCCACCTTCTCCACTTTAAAAAACACGATTCTGCCTTCTTCTCAACACTCTAAAAAAACTACAATCTCAGTGCCTATAAAAACAAAGGAGGATATCAACACTAAAGGGAAATCATTTGAAAGGGTTGAAAATAAAATTAAGAAACTATTCTATCAAATGGTCTTCAAAGGTATTTTTTTTTAATTTCCTTTCTTTACTTTCCCTTTTGAGACTATGATAAATTATAACTGTGGATTTTTTCAATTTTTTTTTTTGTTTTTAATTATTGAAAATACAGTGAGATAATCAATTAGGACTCCAGTTAATACTAAAGCTAATAACAGTTGTAATAGTTAGAGAGACAATAGAGAAGAATAACACACGAAACTTTGTTAACCCAGTTCGGCTAATATTGCCTACGTTTGGGGAGTTGCGTACAGCCCTGGTGAGTAACCTTTATTAATATTCACTTGAGTTAATATATATCGATACAACATATGGTACTCTACTCAATAATATAACTTTATAACATGTGTCTTGACATCAGACTCCAGGCTCCCCCTGAGTTACTTATTTTCACGATGTCTAGCTTCAGGCTCCCCCTGAACACATGAGTGAATATCTTTGGCGACTTCTTTAGATCCCTCTAAAGGTCTTTGTGATCATACCAATCACTTGTTTTGTCTGTTACTCATCATTAATTGTTACTATGATCAACATAACAATCTCATTGACATAAGATCATTGTACCTTTTTAACTCTGTAGCTTCTGCAAACGACCTTGATGCAAAAGACCGTCTTCAATCTATATTTTTTGCTTTTTCTCCGCTCACCGCCTCACTGCGTAACGTCACATATATAATTCCTAAAATGAGTATAGATCTTCTTATCTTAACAAGATTTCTAGAATAGTGGGAAATCTTTTTATCTCTTAAATATCTCATCTTTTAATTCATTAATCAAAGATAATTAGTCAAAAATATTCCATAAAATCTTTTAGACAAAAACTCCAACAAATTCGTTGAATTAATTTTATGATGGCTTTAATTTTGTTAGGTTTCGGCCAATTAGTTTTACGGTGGTTTTAAATTTGTTATGGTTAGGCCATTGGGGTTTATTGTGCTTTTTTTATTGTTCAAATTTAGCAGATTCAGGCCAATTGATTTCAATGTGCTTCAAAATTGTTAAATTTATGTCATTTGAGTTTACTCTGCCTCTGCTTTACTGTGTTTTAATTTTGTTAGGCTAATTGAATTTATTGTTTACTTTGCCTCTGCTTTACTGTGGTTTAATTTTGTTAGGTTTAGGCCAATTGAATTTATTGAAAAAAGAAAAATCAGTAAACTATTAAATTATTTTCATTTATGGCAAAGCTAACTGCCAGAATAATTTTTTTCATTTTTTGGCTCAAATTTACCCCTCTACGGATGACAATTGTCCATATACAAATACAGTGTATTTGTTGCGATAAAAAACCAAACAAAATATCACATATCACGAATACAGTGTATTTGTAAACACATCCACTTATGATAATTCTTAACTAAATCAAAAAAATATTATATTGTTCCAACAATCCCTAAAGATATGTCATTAGTTTCAATTTGCTATTTCGGTCAAAATTAACCGTCAAAATAGAAAAATATTGGATTGCAAATAGAAAAATAGCAAATACCAAAAATATTTTGATTTATGGCACAACCGCTTACTGAATATTTTTTTCAATATTTTTTGCCTGAGTATACCGTTTAGAAAGGGCAATTCCTCGTATACAAATACAATGGGTCAAAAAATCAAACAAAATATCACGAATACACTGTGTTTGTAAACACATTTACTTTTGGTAAATCTTAATTAAATCAAAAAATATTCTCTTGTTGCAGAAGATTTCACCAACATCCCCTAAAGATATGGCTTTAGTTTCAACATCCTCTAATTATTTGGATTTAAATCAATTAATTCACAATTTATTATATTTCATACTATTTGTAAAAAATTTATTAAATAATACATATTACAAAATTTTAATAACAATTTTAATCTACAATTTATATCATCCCCTAAAATCGTCAATTTGAATTTAAATTTTACCTCGTATCCCTAAAATAACACAAAGGTAAATTCAACTATTTCGCATTTTTTATTCTTCAAACTATTTATTTAAACATAGACATAAATAATACATAATACATATTATATTTATTAACCTTTTGAGTTTAGAAATATATATCTCACCCTAAAATAGTTAGTTTTAATCTCAATTTTTAACCTTATTTTTAAATCAAATTTTTACAATTTAATTTTAAATAGTTAGTTTGAATCCCTAAAATTATGCTAAAGATACTAAACTTAAATTTATGTTAGATTATCATCCCTAAAATAATGCTAAAATAACAAACTGATTTACAGCATTTTCATCCCCAAATTTTGCTAATTTAACAATAATTTCATAAATAATACATAATATGCAATTGTTATTTTGAATTCAAATTTTATACATTATCCCTAAAATGATACAAAGATATCTACAAAATTCTGGGTTTTGTTATATTTTAAAAAATTTATTAATAATTTTGGTAATTATTACAATTTTTTAAACGACCTTAAATATGCCTCAATGGCGTTTTTGCAATTAATTGAATCTTCTTCCTTATGTCTTTTAAATTAAATTAGAGAAAAGAAAAGAAACATGAAAAATAAGAAGAGGAGGTAGCCGCAAGTTGAAAAAACACAGTAGAGAATTTTTTCTAGCAAAAAAGATTGATAGAGAAGAGTGTGGTGTGACGGTTTCCGGCGTTCCAACAAGAAGAGAGAGGTTGGTCAATAGAGAGAAAGACGTTAGAGGTTTAGTCGTGGGTTTCGAGGCAGACAGAAGATGTTGATTTTGCGCTGTTTACGGTTTAACAATGGTTTTGGAGCCTTTAGAGGTTGGTTTAGCCATCAGAGGAAGACGTTGCAGTTTCGATGCCAGCAGCAATGGGCTTTTTTTAGCAGCGTTTGATGGCGTCCGACGTTGGTCGTGGGTTTGTGGTGGGTTCTAACGTTTCGACGTCTATTGGAGTCGGGTTTAGTCGACTTTTATGAGTTTAGCCGCAAGTAAAACAAAAATCTCAAAGTCTCCGGTCAGAGGAGCCGACAAGAAGAAAATCCAAGTATGAAGACTTTGAAACATTTGAAGGAGACGAGCTGGAAGCTCAAATGGCTGCAGACCGATGGAAGTTTGATTTTGATATGTTAATCATGTGTTAGGAGTTTGATTTTAATTATAGGGTATTTGTAGTTTCTTGAATAATTGTATTTAGGATTCAGTTTTTTCGGTTAGGTGGGGGCATTTAAGACATTATTCCAGCAATTAGTTTTTCATATTTTCTGATTTTGCTATTTTATCAATTTAAATAAAAATTTGTCATTTATCCAAAGTAAACCTTCTATTTTGCTATTCTTCTTGTCAGCCCATGAATTTATTGTTGTGTCAGATTTAGGCCAATTGATTTTAATGTGCTTTTAATTTGTTAGATTTAGGTCATTCGAGTTTACTCTGCTTTACTTGCTTTAATTTTGTTAGGTTTAGGCCAATTGAATTTATTGTTGCTTCAAATTTAGCAGATTTGTGTCAATTGATTTCAATGTGCTTCAAATTTGTTAGATTTAGGCCATTCGAGTTTAATGTTTGCTGTGCTTTAAATTTGTTAGGTTTAAGCCATTTGACTTAAGTTTAGGGTTTAATTTAGTTGTTAATTTTTTGTTTACCGTTTATTAAATATGTTGCATGTTTGATATTAATTGTTTAGACTTGTGAAAGGCAGAATAGTTTGTTAGGTTTGATATTTATTTCATAACCTGCAAATCACACTTCGTATTTGTTTCCCAAATTTGTATTATTTCTCAGCCTCTATGTTATTTCAAATATATTATTTCATTTATTTCCAATATATTATTTCCCAACTTATATATTATTTCTAATATATTATTTCCAATATATTATTTTCTAAGCTATATTAATATGCCAACTTGTATTGTTTGCTGTATTATTTGTCAAATCATATGCCAACATGTTTTATTTCCCAACATAACCTGTATTTCTCACTATTTTGCTAATATTTTATTATTATTCTTTATTTTTCAATTTTTATAATTGCAAAATGTATGAAAAAAATTCATTTGTTTTTTTTTTCCATATAAATATAAACTTTGAGACAGAAAAAAGTAATGTTCATTTATGGATTTTATGATTTAAATTCTATAAATACATGAAATTTCTCATTTTGAAAAATTAATTAGTAAATTGTTTTTACAGAAAATATAACAATTTTATATTTTAAAATGGGACTGATTAGTGTTTTCTTTGGAATTTATTATTTCTTTAGATACATGAAATTTCCCAAACGCCTATGATGGAGATCAAAATATCAAATTTTAATATTTTAATATTTTTGAGGTTAATAAAAAAATCATCTTTTGAAACAAAAAAAAAATCATTTTTTTAATGGCTCTCATGCCACCCATATAATTATCAATTCATGCCTAGTTTTTTTCTTAGATGTGAATTGATAACCATGGGACATTTTTTTAAAAAAAAATACTTTGTTTTGTGAACCTTTGTAATTTAGTTTAAAAGATAAATTTTGATAACCATTTTTATGGGTGTTGTAGGGTGCTAACACCTTCCATACACACAACTGATTCTCGAACCTTAAATTTAAATTTACGTAGATCAATGTTTTTCGGTGACCAATCACACCTTAATTGATTGGTGGTGACTCCGAATCTATTATTTATTAAGATTAAATAACCAAGGACGTTGGCTGCTCCGCGTCGCGATCAAGTCACGACGGTTTTCTTAGTGCTTTATGTGGACGATATCCTACTCATTAGGATCCAAATCATAAGGGACCGTAATAACAGAATGATGACTTTGTCTCAAATAGCTTATATCAACAAAAGATGGGTTTGATATTTGATGTAAAACTCCAAGAAGGGTTTATTACCTTTCAGACACAGAGTTCACTTGTATAAGGAATAGTGTCATAAAAAACCTCAAGAACTTGAGGATATTAGACATATTCTCTATGTATTAGCTGTAGGTAGTTTTAATGTATGCAATGCTTTACACTACACAAGACGTTTGTTATGTAGTAGGAATAGTCAGTAGCTACCAATTCAACCTAGGGTTAAACCACCGGATGTTGTTAAAATTATCCTCAAGTATCTTAGGAGAACAAAGAACTTGATACACTGACTCTGATTTCCAAATTGACAAGGATTCTATGAAATCCTTGTTAGAATTAATGTTTACTATGAATTGGAGAGTTGTAGTGTGGCGTAGCATCAAGCAAGTATCCATTACATACTCCACTATGGAGGTTGAATAAGTTGTTGCTTGCAAAGTAGTAAAATGAGGCAGTTTGGCTTAAGAAGTTCCTACATGATTTGGAAGTTGTTCCAAACATGATCACTAACGAGAAAAACATATAGAGAGGAATTAGCACTTGATACATAAGAGTATAAAGAATATGGTAGCCACAAATGAGGCAGTAGCCAATTCTAAAGAATTTTGTAGCCACAAACGAGGAAAACATATAGAGAGGAATTAGCACCTGATACAGAAGATTGTGCAATGACAGGATGTGGTTGTTACCAAGATCGTTTCAGAGTAGAACATTCTTGATACATTTACAAAGACTCTCATGGCTAAAATGTTTGAAGATCTAGATAGTCTAGGTATGTGAGGCATGTACTTTAGGTAATCTAGGTCAAGTGGGAAATGTGTAATAATTATGAAGATGTTCTAGTATATTGTATTTGTATAAACATGTTTTATGTAATATAAGTGTACATTTTATCATTTTTTATGTTTGTAGATTACTTATATTGTACATACCATTAGTTTGCAAAATATTTTGGTTCATTTTGTTATATCAGAAAGTGTCCATTTCTTTTAAGTAAATCAATTTGTACCCTTCTCCAAATTTTGTTCCAACCAATATTATAAGAAACTTATAACTGAAGTCCATTTAGACCAATCATTAAAATTACATCTTCAAAAAATCACACATGCATTGTTGGCAAACGTTTTTGAATTTCAAAGAAAAGTTCTAGAAAACTGGCTTAGAGTAATTGTATCACTCGCTCTAAAACAAAATTATGGTATAAATTGATATTTTTGAATTAACTTATGATAACATCATCTCAAAAACAATTACAACTGTTTTTCAATGTTTGGCCTAGACTAAATAAATATTTTTGGACACCTAAATTTTATTTTCAAAGAAAAAAAATTGAGTGCAGTTGGGATACATTCATGTTCTATGCATTTCAAGCTGCACCCAATAAAATATTACCACATGCTATTTTGATCTTTACAAAAAATATTATTATCTTAAAACATTTTATTTGAATGGTAAAGAACATGTTGCTACTAGGGAAATTTGTACGGATGGCCTCCTTGGAGGCTCAAACGAAATTGGGCCCATATTTCAAATTTTAATGAAGAGTGACTTTTTGATGGCGTCAACAATGAGCGTAATATATTTAGTATACAATTGTTTAGATTTGTATAGCCAATCGTTTAAATTTGACTATTTTTTTAACACAATCGTTTAGATTTGGCTACCCAAATCTAAATGACGTTTTTTTTTTACATATTTTATATTTAGTATACAATCTTGAACAACCAAATAACAGGTTGAAAAAAAATAAAAAAAAATAGATCTTTTATATTTGATACACAATCTTGAGTCAAATAACAGTTTGGAAAAAAAAAAAGAAGAAGAAGAAAAGAAAGAGATGGAAAAAAATCACAGAGGAATAGGAGAAGAAAGACAATAAAAGGGAAGGACAAACTTGGAATATTTAAAAAAATGGCTAACTTCATGAGCTTTTTCATTTTGTTATACGGGCTGTAAATATTTAACAATTTGTTACATCTATGAAAATTTGTTACATCTATGAAGATTTCCCTAAGATAAACTTTAAATAAATTGTCTAAAAATCAAAATGCTGAAAAACTAATAAATAGACGCGAAAGCAAACTGAGGTCTCATATAGAATGTCATGGGCCCTTCCTGTTGCTTGCCAGCTTTTCAGATCCTCTACCTTTTGCCTGAAAGATTAAACATAGAAAAGAGTGAGTATATAAAATGTATTCAGTAAGAAACTACTTCTTTTTGTTCTCAATAATTCCTTATAAAATGGAAAACGTTTTCTACTTTTTTTAGAACGAAAAAAAGGAACGTTACCAAACACCTCCGTTTCTTAAAAAAATGAAAATAAAAACAGGAAGCAGGGAACGAGAATGTTATCAAACGGGCCCTTAACTTCCCTTTAGAAACATAATAATAATGTATGTGTCCAATGGAGCACACCCTGGGCGAGTGAGACCGTATGAAAACCCCTAATCGTATGAGTGATCCCGTAGGAACACCCCTAGTCATGCAAGTGATCCCGTATGAACACAATATAACTGACCCCTAACCATGCATATGATCCATAGGTACACTCCTAATCGTGTGAGTGGTCCGATAGGATCTCCCTAGTCCTGTGATTGACCCCGTAGGTAGGAACACAATACAGGTAGGGTATAAAGCCGAGCAGACAAAGTAAATAAACACACCATAGTCCAAAAGCATGTAACTCGACATAAACATGGCTTGAATCATCATTCATAACAGTCCATAAAGCATAACAATCCATAAAGTATGAAATCCATAAATCATGCTTAATCATCATGTAACATCAGTCAATATTTGCATAAACCAACTGTGCATTTTAGCTAACATCGATGCATAATCCATAAACACATTCAGTCTCTTAAATTTAATTCGAAGGTTCAGTAGCAAAATCTCGTACCTCGAGATTAGCCAAAAGTTTATTACCTAGCTAACAATTGAAACTTTCCAATGAACAGGTTCTAAACAGTAAGGAAAAATCAATAACTTAATTAATAAAATTAACAGTTGGCTTTTGACCCAAAAATTCTTCAAATCAACTTACCCAAAGTTGAGGTTGAAACAAATTCAACCTTGATGGAGAAAATGCACAAATAACTACTCAAAAAATTTAGCCAATTGAATCTTCAAGAAAAACTCCAATTAAATCCGAAATTAATTTATGGGTATATCCAAATTCCATAAAAAAACTCACCAAAACTCACCAAACTTGCTCAAATGGCTGAAAGGAAATGATAGAAAACATATGGGTGGCTTTGTTGGAAGAGAGGCGCACGATTGGAAGGAATCTAGACAAGGACAAGGCTAGGCGAAATCGGCTTGAACGGCTCAAATCACGGTTGAAATAGAAAGGACGACACAAGAAAATCTTAGATGAATTCATTACGTGGCTTGGTCAGATCAGAGAAGATCGACTCGTACGAGGGGAGGGGAACTGGCATACAACGATGAGAAGGTTGTAGCTTTTGACAGAAAAACAGAGTAATGACTTGCAAATCAACTAGGCTTCATCAAAGGGGAGCGGCGGCAATGGCGTCTAGGCCCGAACGATGTGGTTGGACGTCGTCGAATGGTGGCGGCGGCAACCTATGCACGACGTTGCTAGGGTTTCCATGACGAAGAAGAAGACCCTTTGTCTTCTTGGCACGCAATCCAACCTACATTTTTGTCACACCCCAACCCGAGCACCTTCTTGCTTGGCCCGAGATGTGGCGTGAAGCCAACCAATGTCACTTTTCTTCTTCACAATACTAGTTGACCCTAAATACTGAACCTTTGGTAATGCTAAATGACTTGATTAAATTAAAACTTCATGTAGCGGACTAACAAGATATACACAATTTAAATAAACTTCATTACACAACCTCAAAAGAAGTTAAGACTAGATGCCATTGGTTACAAACTACACATTAAGCAAAAGAAAGGTAAACATCTCGACTAGCTTTAACCCTAACAAAACTTATGCACATGACATGGATTAATCTAGAATTGACCAAAAACAAGACTATCTACAACTTTGCACAGTAGGCTTGGAGACAACGATAGGCTTTCGAATCATGATTTCTTCCTAAAAAGTTAGAAAACATTTGAAAATGGGTGAGCTAAATAGCCCAATGAGTGATGGTTTTAATAAACACGTTTTTAAAACAATTTAACTCTAAACTTTGTCCTTTGCACAAATAAATCATAAACATAACACCAAACATAAAATCTTTAAAACCTCTTTCTATCTTTCAGTCGCTATACCACATGAATCACCAGAATGGAATCTGAGAAACTCTAGTGGGTCCTCATCCTGTGATTTGATATTTACGAGATGAAATCTAAGCATCAATAATGCCTTATCTCGTTAGAGCTACAATGAGGTGAGTAACTTATAGATCTTCATCTCAAAAGATGAAAAAACTATATATCATATCTGTAGAACCCTCGTCTTATGAATCTATCTCAGTGATAGGAAACTAGGTATCTACTGAATACATTCAATAAAGAAACCTCTGTGCACAGGAAATATTCCCCGAATGGTTGCTGTATATATCTTAGAACATTGTAGGTATAGTTTAAAACATGTGATGGTCATTCTTTAACTTAAATACTTTGAAAACTCATCATGAACATTGTTGCTTATAAATCTCATCAGCAAATTCATTAATAAATACATGCTTGTCAAAATATTTTTGATCTCATGCTTTGGAAACATTTTCTAAATAAATATACTTAAATATTTGAACATCAAAGCATACTTAAAACATTTGATAATAAACCATATTTAGAAATCAACTTTAAACTCATTTTTTCACTTAGAGATGGTATTTTAAACACTTACCCTGTAAATTTTCCTGATCTCTTCTTGAGCTAAAATAACAGAAAATAATTCCATTTAATTTCTTTCAATCATAAAAATATCAGAACTCTACTAAAAAATCCTAAAATCACCAAAAACAGCCCAAAAACACATATTTGGCAAGGTTGGGCCGTAGGGTGGGCGACAAGGCTGGCATGCGCAAGCAAAGCCTGAACAAGCCTTGCGTGTGCTAACCTCACAAAGGGGCATGCCAAGCATGCCTCATGTGTCTTGGGGGGCCATTCGTGCACACGAGCTTGCCGTGCGCTTGCTTGGTCACGCGCGCCTTGCCTTGCGTGTGGACTATGCGTCCAATACAAGTCCAATGCACACACTAACCACTTTTAACCCTAAAATTCACACCCATCATGCCTAGCAACCCCTCACCTTTGGCCAACCATCAACATTGCCCAAAACGCCATTTTCTTGGCCAAAACTTTAACTTCAGTTTAGAGCTTAATATCTTAAAATCCAGAACTCAAATCAAAATATTTCCTTCTAGAAAGTTGTAGGAAAACATCTTAAATTTCTTACCTCACAATTTTAGCCCAAAACTCCACGAATTATGTTCCATAGCTTCCTTGAAGTGAACAATACTCAAAATCTCTCTGAAAATGACCTTTCTCCCTTCTTTTAGCTCAAACATTCTTCCTCTCTTCAAATTAAACTAGCAACCCCAACGTAGTAATTAGACTCAATTTGCAACTTCTGAGACCAATTGTAGCTAAAACGTATGACTAATTTGAGAGAAATTCTAATATGAAGTACCTATTTATATTGAGCTTTGTATGAAACATTCTTGACACCTCCAGCTTGTCAAAATTTAACCTAAGCATGCACATGACACCTGGAAAGCACTTCATCAACTTCACCTCTTCATCGTCTCGCCTAACCAAAGTACCAAACAATAAGACAAACGCCTTGTCAAACACCAAACTAATTTCTTTTGACATGGTCGCTAACCTCATCTCGCATGGCTATGTCTTCCACGCCTCAATAACCTTTACGTAACCTTTCTCGCCAGAGCTAAATGCCCAGTAAACCTCTATGAACACCCTTCTCGCCTAGCCAACGTCATCTCACCAAGCAAACATGGAGGTTATTTTAACCTTCTCGGTTAACACATAACATTAGCTTGTTGCCTAGCCCATGTCCAAAACGCCAAGATAACCTCTTTAGAGGTTATTTTCTCCACTTTTAGCCGCCTACCAAGCCCCAAAACGCCTATGGTGTGGGCTTAGCCAAATTTTCTCTCTTTTCAACTTATCTTAACTTTTTAAACCATTCCTTCTTGGCTTTCCTTCTCTCTACCTACCATGACACACTTACAATGACACTTCTCAAGCCTACTTTCTCATTCTTTCAAACTCTTTGGGAAATCCAAGTTTCTTAGGGTTCGGTGTTTACAATTTAAAATAATAATAATTGTTGTTGTTGTTGTTCTTGGTGGTGGTGGTGGTGGTGTTGTTGTTGTTGAATAAGAAATTTTTGAACCAATCACAAATTGCCATGTTATTTTACTAAAATAATTGCATTTGGGATTAACTAAAAATTGACATGTACCCCAAATTAAATTTAAAGACAAATAGGCCAATTTAGATGATGCCACATGTCTTTATTATGACAATTGGATCAAATTAATTATTTTGGTTCAATTAAATATTATTCAAGAGTCTTTTCAAAAATATAAAAAAGCGGCAAATTATTTACACTGTATAGAACAATTCCGAAAATGGAAAAAGCCCAGAGGTCCAATGTGTAAAATACCAAAAATTTCTCATCAACAATGCGCGTAATATATTTGGTAACGTGATTTGATATACGATTGTTTAGATTTGACTAATTTGTTACACGATCGTTTAGATTTGGCTACCCTAAATCTAAACCATTTTTTTCAAAATTTGGTATACAATCGTTTAGATACAATCATTTAGATTTGGCTACACGATTGTTTAGATTTGCGATTCCAAATCTAAACGATTTTTTTTCAAAATTTGGTATACGATCATTTAGATTTGGATACACGATCGTTTAGATTTGGGATTTCAAATCTAAACGATTTTTTTCAAGATTTAGCTATACGATCATTTAGATTTGGCTATATGATCGTTTAGATTTGGCTACACGTTTGTTCATATTTGGCTACCTCAAATCTAAACGATTTTTTTTCAAAATTTGGTATAAATGATTTTTTATTCAAAATTTGGTATAAACGATTTTTTAAATATTCTTTATACACAATCTTTTAATTTTGGTTACCTTAATTTAAATGTCTAACTAATTTTTTTAAGATTCTGATACACCATCAGATTTGGTTACCTAATCTAAACGTAAAAAAAGAAAAGAAGAAAGACAATACAATGCATGCAGTAAATGGAAAAAAAAAAGAAAAAGAAGAAAGAAGAAGAAAGACATGCACACATCTAGAAAAGAGAGAAAAACAAGAAAGGCGATAGAAAGAAATAGATTTAGTTACCCAAATCTAAAAAAATGGAAGAAATCGCAGCTAAAAAAGAAGAGTACAGAGGAAGACGATTAGTACAGAGGAAGATGATTAAAAAAGCACAGGGAGGAGAAAAAGATGAAAGGGCAAACTAGGAATATTTAGAAAATTGATAACTTTATGGGCTTTGTTACACGAGTCGTAAATATTTCAATAGTTTGTTATATTAAGAAAAGTTTCCTTATTATTTACTTTGGCTAAAATTCAATTAAGCCAAAAAAACTAAGCTTAATTTAGCCCAAATATTAAACATGACCCAAATCCATGTGATTGAACCCATGTGTCTAGTCCATGAACCAACTAGGCCTAGACCATAAAAGCCCACCTGAGAACTCTATAAATGGAGGAGTTCTCTTTAATTGTGGGGTGAAAATTTTTTGACTCCAGAATGTCTAGAGAGAATTCTCCCAAGAGCTAGAAGACTCTCTAACTCTTGAAGTCGACCATCCTCGAAGATTGAAGTTCCTTTAAAGATACAAGCTTTCTTCCAAGACTCCAACTTCAAGAACATCACATGCTCCGCTTCCTCAAACCAAGCGTAAGCATCCAACCAAGAGAGAATCAAGGAATCAAATTCAAGGAATAAAACCTCGCACGTTTGAAGAGTTGGCGACCCGTGCCTATGATATGGAACTAAGTATTGCCAACAAGAGAGCAAAATATTTCTTGGTTCCAAAAGTTAAAAGAGACAAGAATGAAAACAATGACACTAAAAAGATCACAAATAGTGTCATAAATGACTCTATGGTTGTTCAAGAGACTCCATTGAAATCTTTCTCTAAAAAAAGAAACAAAAGTTGAAAGAAAGCATGATGGAGATGAAAAGTGACGCCCAACTCTTAGAGAAAGACAAGAAAAAGTTTATCCATTTCCTAACTCTGATGTTGCATATATGTTAGAGCAACTGCTTGAAAAACAACTTATTCAGCTGCCAGAATGAAAACGACTGAAACAAGCATGAAAAGTAGATGATCCTAACTATTGTAAGTACCATCGGATCATTAGTCACCCTATCGAAAAGTGTTTCATATTGAAGGAGTTGATTCTAAAATTGGCTTGTGAAAAGAAGATCAAGCTAGACATTAATGAAATAGCTCAGGCGAATCATGTTGCAGTCGAGATGACTTTAACTGTTTTGCCATTAACACAACTTTATGATCAAAGAAAAAGCTTGATTTAATTTGGGACTTTCAAAACTATACTTGTTTGATTCCAACAAAAGATCATGACGACAAACTCCGAAAATAAAGAAAAGCCTATCATAGATGATGGCAAAGGATGGATAGTCGTGACTCGTCGAAAATGGAGACAAACAAAGTCACACTTCCATTAAAAGGATGCAAAAAGAAGCATCTCTCATAAAAAGAAGGGTAAAAGAAATAAGAAGATGTGGAAGCCTAAGCCTATCAAAGAAAAAGATGAAGACTTCCTCCGACCTCAACGGTCGATAACTTTTACAGAATTTCTCCCAAGAAGCTTCCTTGATGATCATCTAAAGGAAGTATTAGAAGTCACTGCATGTCATGCTGTCAGCATAGTAGAAGTCGACAACAATTATGCATCTTCTGAAGAAGTTGACAATTCAAATGAAATTAAGCAAAGGACTTCTATCTTTGATCATATCAAGCCTTCAACTACTCGATATTTAGTCTTTTGAAGACTTAGTACGGTGAAGAAAGAAGAAGAAAACCAATGTCCAATGTTTACTTCCACTCGAACCTCAGCTTTCAAAAGGTTAAGTATCTCTACGTTGAAGAAAGATCGACCTTCAATATCTACTTTTAATCGTTTAAAGATGACAAATGATCAACAACAAAGAGAGATGAAAACTTTGAAGGAAAAACAGTTTCACGAAGAAAACAATGAAGATAAGATTAACAGTCGTGTCCCATCACGCATGAAGAGGAAGTTGTTTGTTGACATAAATAGAAAAGGTTCCTTGACCGTGAAGCCAAGACTTATTATATTCACCAATCCTACAAATGAAGGAGATGAAAAAATTCTTGATGAAAATAAATGTTGCTAAATATACAAAACTTCTTATCGCAAGAGCCTAAACTGCATGTTGCTCCTAGCCCGCAAGAGCTTAAAAGGTGAATGGCAATATATATATATATATATATATATATATATATATATATATATATATATATATATATCTCAAGTTGAACTACGTTTTGACTTGATCCCTATATTATAAAGGGTATATAGGCAACTTAAGGGAAACTTTAAGTTCAGTCCAGTTAAAAAAAAATCAATTGAGAAGAATAGAAAACAAGAGTAGTGTGATGATCACATAAAGCATGACACTAGCAATTGATAGTATTCATTCTCCTTGAAGAGTTTCAACTTAAAGTTGAAGATGTCCTATTGGGGGCAATATAACAAATCAAAGAGGTGTTGCACTAGGAGCAAGATGCTGCAAAGTTAGATGCTTATAAGGCATATTACTCCTTTGAAGTTCAACACTCCATCGTCAAGTTTAGAAGTTCCTCATAATTTACTTTGTTAATGATTCTTGAAATCAAGTTCTCACAAGTCTAGAAGTTCCTTAGAATCAAATTCTAAGGCTTTGTTAATGTTTTTTTTAAATTTAAGTTCACACAAGTCAAGAAGTGCCTTAAAAAATTATGAGGCTTTGTTAATGTTTCTTGAAATTCAAGTTCAAAGATTTTATTAAGGCTCATTCAAATGCAGAGTTGGAGACTTCACCGATGCCTTTACATCTCCAACTTCGAGCATTGCACTGCTGCTTTTCCATGTCCTAATTCGAGAGTTGCTTCGTTGGTTCCATCTTCAAGTTTCACCTAAGAAGATAATGATGGTGAACCTCTGCCTTTACCCCTCTAAGATGAAGATGGTGCAGTTTCGTCTCTTCAAAATGATGACAAAGTAGAGCGAAGGTGCCCGATCGTTCCTACTAGAAGTTGGATCTTACGGCAAAAGCTCGATCGCACCTAGTAGAAAACGGATCGCTAACGGCGAAGCAGAACAAGATGTCCGGTCTTTCTATTAGGAGTTGGATTCGGCGTAAAAAGCTCGATCGCCCCTGGTTAGAAATCGAATGACTAACGGCGAAGTAGAACGAAGATGCCTAATCGTTCCTATTAGAAGTTGAATCCAACAGCAAAAGCCCGATTGTTCCTAGTAGAAATCTAATTGCTAACGGCGAAATAGAATAAAGATGTCCGATTGATCCTACTAGAAGTTGGATCCGATGGTAAAAGCCCGATCACCCTTAGTAGAAATCGGATTGCTAACAACGAAGCAGAACGAAGATGCCCGATCGATGCCCGATCGTTCTTACTAGGAGTTGGATCCGACAGTAAAAGCATGATCGCCCCTAATAGAAATTCGATCGCTGACGACGAAGCAGAACAAAGATGCTCAATTGTTCCTACTGAGAGTTGGATCCGATGGCAAAAACCGATCACCCCTAGTAGAAATCAGATCGCTGACGGCGAAGCAAAACGAAAATACTTGATCATTCCTACTATGAGTTGGATCCAACGACAAAAGCCTGATCGCTCCAAGTAGAAATCTGATCATTGACGACAAAACAGAACGAAGATGGCCAATGGTTCCTACTAGGAGTTGGATCCGATGACAAAACCCCGATCGCCCCTAGTAGAAGTCAATCGCACCTTTTGAAGATACGTTGGGAAACAAAGAGAGGCGCGACAACTCTAGTTCCTATAAAAATTAAAAAAAAGGGACACAAAGTTTAAAAAATTATTATAAAAAAAGAAAAAAAGAAAGAAAAAGAAAAAAGAGAGGGAAAAGAGAAGTTTTTTCAGAAGTTTTTTCTCTCATACCTTTGTTATGCTTTATGAGGAAAGAATGATTCAGATATGAGTCCATTTATAAGGTCAATAAGTTCAATTCCTAATGAGATTTTGAATGATTTTAAATTTTATAAATAATAAAATAAAATTAAAATTCAATTATCTTATGATATTTTATTTTGAATAAAATCTCGAATTCACTTTGGAGATATTTAAACATATTTTAATTTTTAAATTTTTTAAAAATAAAAATAAAATTCAATTATCTTATGTTATTTTATTTTAGAATAAAATCTTGGATTTCACTTTTGAGATATTTAAACATATTTTAATATTTTACTTTTTTTAAAAATAAAATTTAAATTAAATTATCTCATGTTATTTTATTTTGGAATAAAACCTTGGATTTCACTTTTGAATATTTAAGCATATTTTAATATTTTACTTTTTTAAAAATAAAATTTAAATTCAATTTTTTAAAATAAAATTAAAATTCAATTATTTTATGTTATTTTATTTTGGAATAAAATCTCGAATTCCAATTTGTGAGATAATTAAGCATATTTAAATATTTCAAAATTTAGATTTTACCCCAAATTAAAATTAAAATTTAGATTTTACCTCCATTTTTATCTCAAATTTAAATTGGAGCCATAAATCTAACTCCCAAGATTGAATTCTCATATTTATCTCAAAATTAAATTTGGCCATTTTATCCCAAAATTAAAATTGGTCATTTCAAATTCTTGTGCATCATCAACACAAATTAGGGTACGGTAGAAACCTCATCCTTATCTCAAATTGTAACGACCCAACTTTTCCGGACTAAGCTGAGGTCACTACCAAATACCAAAACTCGACCATTCAACATAAAATTTAAAACGGACCAGATACGATTCATTAAAACATTATAAACCTTACAAAAGACAGTTTCGGGCCCTATTTTAAATAATTCAAAAAGTCACAAAATAAAATGTCAAGTCACCAGTCCAAAAATCACAGTCAAAATATTCTGACAAAATACATAGCGGAAGCGAAAAGAAAACCAGACGCGTCCATATGGCCTTCACGCATCCTTCCTGCCTCTCGTCGGTCTGCCCCTCGCTGTACCCCTACCTGAAAAGTTAAAGAAGAGAAAGGGTGAGTATAAACATACCCAGTAAGGGACCCACTACTGGGTCCGTTAGGGGACAACAGTTAACTTCCTATTCGGGGGTACCCTACATAACAGTCTAGTGCTCCCGAAGGATGCACATATCAGTCTAGTGCTCCCGAAGGATGCACATATCAGTCTAGTGCTCCCGAAGGATGCACATATCAGTCTAGTGCTCCCGAAGGATGCACATATCAGTCTAGTGCTTCCGAAGGATGCACATATCAGTCTAGTGCTCCCGAAGGATGCACATATCAGTCTAGTGCTCCCGAAGGACGCACATATCAGTCTAGTGCTCCCGAAGGATGCACATATCAGTCTAGTGCTCCCGAAGGACGCACATATCCGTAAGGTACACTACCCCATAGATGAAGCTAACCGTTACCCCTCAGTCCAAACTAAACTGTCTACATCAGTCACATCCAAACGGCATTCATATCACAGTCCCGCCATAGGCTTTGTCAGTCAGATAGTATAGGTTTAAACATCTACCTCCTCAGTTGGTATATGCCTTTCCGATTCGCACACCAATAGAGAAAACCCTAGATCCAATCGACTAACCAACCAAAACCGGACTCACTGTCCATCCCCGTCCAAATTCCATGAACCACATCCAGACTAGTGTTTTACTACATACTAAACCGTAACTTTAAGGTCTATCAACATAAAATTTTCAATCCACAAATAGTAGTCACAGTATATTTTCATCAGACAAAATATAATATCAGTACTTAACAGTCAACACGCATGCAGTTATTCAGTACAGTCACTAACGTGCAATCCCCTGTGGATTGCTACGTTCTCAGCCTGGACTCGGGGTCCAGTAGTAGGAAAACCCTTACCTGATACTCGGTTATGCCCCTCGATCGAAATCCACGCTCGACAGATCCACCTAACGAAACACGAAAGTTTTAGTTGATGACTTTAGTAGAAGTCGTTAAGAAAGGTCGGAAGCGACATCCGTTGACTTACCCAAGGAACGGAAGCTATCCCCAACCAGGCCTGCCGCGGAACCCGAGAACTTAAGCGTCAACTCTGTACTATCTTCAAGGGAGAAAAGTAGGGCCATAACTTAATCCAACATTCAAACTCGAATCGGACGAGGTAACATTAGGGAATTCATCAAAACAATCCTTACCGAAGACTCACCGTGAACCGAAATGGAGGAAGGAAGGCTTAGGTGGCTCGGCTCGGCTCGGCTCGGCTCGGCTTGGTTCGGCTCGCGGCTCGGCTAACTCGGCTCGCGGCTCGGCTTGGTTCGGCTCGCGGCTCGGCTCACTCGGCTCGCGGCTCGGCTTGGTTCACTCGGCTCGCGGCTCGGCTTGGTTCGGCTCGCTCGGCTTGGTTCGGCTCGCTCGGCTCGGCTGGAAGTGGTTTCGGGTCGGGTCAGCTTGGAACCGGGTCGGGTTGGCTTGGAACCGGGTCGGGTTGGCGAAACGGGTCGGGTTGGCGAAACGGGCAGCACGGTTTTTGGAGGGCTTTCTCTCTTCCGGCGACGGCGGCGGTGGCGAAACGACGCTGGGAGGCGTCCGACGGTGGAAACAAATGGACAGGCGGCAGCGGCGTTGGCTGGGTGCGAAACGGAGATCCGTTAAGCTTCACGGCTGCGACTGTGGGCTCGGGTTCACCGGAGAAGAAGGAGAAGAAGGAGAAGAAGAGCTGAGGTCGCGGCGGCTGTTCGTTTTTTGGAGACGGGGACGACGACGGAGATGGGGACGGAGGCGAAGACACGTGATGACGGGAAATGGATTGAGAGGTGGCGGCGTCGGCTTCGTGAAGGCAGACGGGCTGTCAGGCGAAGAACGGAGGAAGAAGAAGAAGATGTCGGGGGGGAAGGGGCGGTGGACGCGCGCGGCTAGGGTTTCCTTCTCCCTTTTATTTTTTTTTTTTAAAAAAAAAAAAATATATATATATATATATATAAACAAAATAAGTATAAATAAATATTAAAATTATTAATATTAAATAATTTAAAATAAATAATAATATATATATTAAATAAAAATAATAATGATAATACAGTAATAATAATAATATATTAATAATATTAACACTAAATAAATAATAATTTAATATTATGTAATAATAATGTCATTGTTTAATAATATTACCATATTATTAAATAATAATAATAATTCTAATATTAATATTATAACAAATAAAATAAATATTAATAATAATAATATAATTAATATTATATTATTATTATATCAACTTACACCAACATTTTAGAATTCCGAATAATTTACAAAAAAAAAAAAAAAAAAAAAAACAACAACGAGAAAATTTTACCTTAAATTTTCGGGGCGTTACATTCTTCCCTCCTTAGGGAACTTTCGTCCTCGAAAGTTTTATTCCTCGAACAGTTCGGGATAACGGGACCTCATGTCATCTTCACGCTCCCATGTAGCCTCTTCTACCCGGTGATTCCGCCATAAGACTTTAACTAGGGGAATTTCTTTATTTCTCAACGTCTTCACCTCTCTAGCAAGCACCTCAACAGGTTGTTCAACATAGCTCAAGTTTTCATCAATCTCTAGTGGCTCGTAATCTACTACATGGGATGGATCTGGCACGTACTTCCTCAACATAGAAACGTGAAACACATCATGGACTGCCGAGAGTGATGGAGGTAACGCCAAGCGATAAGCTACAGGGCCAATCCGCTCCAGAATCTCAAACGGCCCAACAAAACGGGGACTCAACTTTCCCCTCCTTTCAAAACGCAAGACACCTCTCATAGGTGCTACCTTTAAGAACACTTTATCCCCTACCTCAAACTCAAGGTCCTTCCGCCTCACATCTGCATAACTCTTCTGCCTACTCTGAGCGGTATGCATGCGTGATCTAATCTTCTGTATCGCTTCGTTAGTAGACTGAACTAACTCAGGACCCATCAATTTCTGCTCACCTACCTCACCCCAGCAAACCGGGGATCTACAACATCTGCCGTACAGGGCCTCAAACGGTGCCATGCCAATAGTAGCCTGATAACTGTTATTATAAGCAAATTCCATCAAATGTAAGTGGGAGTCCCAGCTACCTGGAAATTCCAATGCACACGCTCGCAACATATCCTCTAAAACCTGGTTCAGACGCTCAGTCTGACCGTCAGTCTGTGGATGGAAAGCCGTACTAAAGTCCAACCTCGTGCCCATAGCAGTCTGCAAACCCTTCCAAAATTTGGAAGTGAAACGGGCATCTCTATCAGAAACAATCGACACTGGCACTCCGTGTAATCTCACTATCTCAGACATGTACAACTGTGCCCACTTACTAGCAGTATAGGTGGATTTACCCGGAACGAAGTGCGCTGATTTAGTAAGTCTGTCCACCACAACCCAAATCACTGTAAATCCCCTCAGAGTTCTCGGTAGCCCTGTAATGAAATCCATGGACACGTTCTCCCACTTCCATTCCGGTATGCTCAAGGGTTGTAGTAAACCCGCTGGTTTCTACCTTGGTGCCTTAACCTGCTGACACACCAGGCATTTACTAACAAATTCTGCTACTTCCCTCTTCAT